>NC_138983.1:137841022-139041022 GCF_964341445.2 Mesoplodon mirus | reverse complement strand
GGTGGCAGGGAGGCGAGGGGAGGAGTGGCCTCAGCTCGGTGAGCTTCTCCACCTCCCGGGACCCCGCCCGCCACACACTTACCCTTGTGCATGTGGTGTGTCAGGTGCCCTGGGGTCCCTGAAACTCATATTGGTTCCAATAGGACTGTTGCAGCCCCATGTTCTAAAGGTAGGGTCGTACTAAGTGCTCATGGACTGGGAGTGTGAGATCAGCAGAGGCAAAGCATTACATACAGGATGGATAAACAACAGGGTACTGCTGTACAGCACAGGGAACTATATTCAGTATCCTGTGATGAACCATAATGGAAAAGAATATGAAAAAGAAAGTGTGTGTGTGTGTGTGTGTGTATATATATATATATATATGTAACTGAGTCACTTTGCTGTACAGCAGAAATTAACACAACATTGTAAATCAACTTTACTTCAATAAAAAAATAAACTAAAAAAAAACCATTCAAACAAACAAAAAAGGAGCCACTCACTCTCCTAGTAAACATTTATTAGTCCCCAGGTGGGCCAGGCACTGCTCTGTTGTGTATATTTTACATGGATTTTCCAGGCAGGCCATAACTAGGACCCAGTTTTAGATCTCAGAGCTTTCATACCTGGGTTCTTACTATTCTAGATAAGGATTTTGGCAAACAAAGTAGTTGCTAGTTAGCAATATCCTCTTGTTGCTACATCAGATGGCAGAAAAAGTGAGTTGATCCCAATATCTTCAGCAGTATTTCATCTCCCAGCAATGGGAAGAGTGGAAGCATTTTTGCCCTAAGGATCACTGTTCAGGAAAATGGCATGTGCCCTCCCGTGGCCGAGCCCGGGGTAGAATCCTGGGCTTCAGGCTGCTTGGCTTACGTCCAGAGACAGGGCGGGTTGGGGGTGAGGGCTGTTTGGGCTCAGGGTCCAGCAGCTCCGACATCCTGCCCAGCTGAGCGTAGCGATGCTTCGTTCACAAGAAGAGGCAGTGCGGTCTCCTCTCTCCTGGGGCGCTAAATAGACACGAGATGTAACCCTGTCTTCTAACATCACCAGGCTCCTTCCCGAGGAGGGTCACCTTGAGGAGGCGTGGTCTCTAGTAGAATCACTGGATGCCTAGTTAAGTCCGAGAACCATAAGACCGAACTCTTGAGTTTCCATTCCGTGCACTGGCATGGGCTTGACTTTCTCTGTGGCTTTTTGGAGAATTGCAGTTCCTTGGTGTTACTGTTAATTGATGAAGTCTCACAGAGAGCACTGTGTGTGTGAAAGATGCCAGACACACATCAATAGCTACCAACATGTCCCTTGGGGACTTCAGTCAGGAACCCAGGGAGCCTCGGCATGAAGAAATACTAATGATGGGGTTCATTTCCCACCTTCCACATCTCACCTGTTGCCTTTGGAGTCCATAGTAAGAACCACCAGTGTCTTTAACTGTATTTCTCTTCTGATGGACAGTCGGCTAATTGATTTATTGCAAGGTGTGGCCTTTGTGCCCTCTGTTCTGTACTGCATCCTTACATGCAGTGATTTTTGTTACCTTCTCGGCCCTATTTATTGCATCCCCGTCATGCAAGTAACTGGAAACTGGGCACTAAGCAGGTGGGGAAAAAATGCATTCTATAGATATCACAGCTTAGTGGTTAAATGTTGGTCCCTTCTCAGGTGGATGGCTCCCAAGCCCCTGATGCTTTCTGAAATATGCTCTAAATAACCTATTTTCCATGTGAACACAGGGCTCGGTGGATGAAGGTCATTTTCAACTAGCCCTCAAGGTTAAAGTTGGTTGCTCTTCCAGATGGTTTCTATCTGATGCTTTGGATTATGATAGTGAACCAACTTGTGATCAGAACTCCTAGTGTCAAGACTAACAAGAAGTGGAAGCCAGCCGCAGCGAGGGCTGCTGCTCGGAGGGTGTGCTGAGATGTAAGGGTCAAGGCCAGACCATATGGTCTATCAAGGCCCTGCTGCCATAACCCCAGGAAATACAGATCAGCCCGCAGCCCTGCGCATCACCTCCCTTTCCTGTTGCGTCCGTCGCTGTACCTCGGAGCCCCCCCTTCCCCACTCCTTCTTCCACGAACGTTTACCAGAGGCTTCTTCCTGCAGTCACTGGTTTGATTCTAGCAGACACAGTTTCTAGCAAGCTCCTCGGGAACCTGGCTGAGAATGGCCACGTGGGCAGAGAGGGCTCCCAGGTTACAGATTCAAGGGTGAAGCATTAGCCTAACATGAAAGCAGGTGATGTGCACAGTGGGGCCTCAGCCACCCTGGCAGGAAAGTCTGGTGTGCAGTAGTTCACCAATGAAAACCTTACCGTTTCCGGGTGCTTGGCAAGCTCGTAAACCTCTTCCATAATACGGGGAACTTGAGCGTAGAGCCCCTGAGGGGGTAGAGACTTATTTCAGTATCTATTATTCTTGTCTTTTTTGTTTCTTCCTTTTAAAATTTCTTATCCTGAAGGCAGTTATTCTAGCACAAAGCTAACTGACTTCAAATACTTGGGGTTTTGTGGTTTGTTTTCTGTTTTTTTTTTTTTTTTTTTCCCGCAAAGCTATAATGAGGTTCCTATGCACTCAACTCAAACGTAAGTTCTGGGAAGGCAGGAATGTGTATCTGTGTTGTACTGCAGTATCTCCAGTATCTAAGATAGTGCCTGGAACATAATATGTGTTCAGTAAATATCTCTGGGTGTCTGAATGACTGCATATGGTTTGATAACAAAAGCTCAGATTCTGAATGTTTTCCTTTCTTTAATGCTCTCCCAAAAATCAAGTCTGAAGGATCTTGCTTCAAAATCATCTGAAACTGCTGTGATTTCCTTAACTTAACTCTCAATACCACACCTGCCCGGCATGAGACATGTATTCAAGGTTTATTCTAGTCTTCTCCCTGCCTTCCCTTTGCAAACTTCTTCAGAAACACATCAGCCAGGTGCTGTGGTGCTCACATGGGCAGCGTTTCCACAGTCTGGAATCTTGTAAATGTCCACAAACCCAATTCTACTTACTTTCTTTCTCTGTAGATGATGGGGAAATGGGATGAAAGTAGTGTCTATCCCTGGCATAGGGACAAGATAAGAGGGGACCCAACACTCTGACCTTTCACTGTCAGTTTTGGGGTGTACTTCAATTTGCACGTGCACACATGCACACCGTCATTGGATTTCCCCCCATTGAGATGTTGAGGACTTACGTTGCTTGGTCAGACTACGTGACTTTAACAACCAGAGACAACGTCTGCTTTGGGGGTAGGGGCAGATGCTGAAAGGAGAACTCCATCTAGGTGACGGGTAGCAGGTTTGCTATGAGAGATGCCACAGCCTGATGCCAGGAGAGTCTTTTCTCATGTTGAGAGAGTGTGGTTCTAGCCTTAACTGACCACTTGTGCCGCTCCCCTCACAGACTCTAGTTTGTATGGATGCCTGGATGTTTTCCTTTATGAAAACCACCAGGCTTAGTTATCGCTTTTTTCACTGCAGACCCCAGTCACAAGACACACAGACCCAGCACCCCTGCATCCCCTTCCTGTCCTCAGCAGCGCAGCGGCTGCCACGAACCCACTCGTCAGAACAGCCTGGCTCCCCAAGGGAGCACTTATGGGGCTGACCTTAAAGAGCAATTTCAGACAGGAATAGAGAGGCTCACTTGTTCATAAGCCTGACATTTATTACTGGGAGATTCTCTCTCCACAGTACAAGCTGCTCTTTACAATTTTATCAAATAAAGTGCTTCTTTCACCAGCGCCCCACTTTCTCCTCCAGACTTCCTCACACCGCCTACTGCTCCCATCTACCTGTGGCTTTGCATGGGGCAGAGCGCGAAACTCAGGGGCCATCACCCGGAAAGCCCGTGACCCCCTTGGTGAGGGCCAGGCTGGGGTCCAGAGCGGAGGGTGTGCCCTCCTTTCTTCTCCCTTTACTTGGGCAGCAGTGAGTGAGAGAGAAGATGGACAATGAAGCTTCCTCCACCTTGAAATGCATCAGCTTTACCTGGCATTTTCTAGGTCACCAGGTCAGACCAACACTTCGAGTAAATCTAATACAAGTCTTCAGAGCTCCCAAATCGTTAACAAATGATAGCAACACACGTAAGTTGTTTCCCAGGCTGGAGAAGGAGAGGACCTCCTGTAAATCTATCTAGTTATATTATTTTAATTAACAGAGACCCAAATTGTAGAGATCTCAATGCTTCCCATCTTGATTTAATGGAACTAATATTTTGGGACAGGGATGGTTCAGCGGTCTGGAAGCAGGAGAGGAGGAGAATGGATCACATCGAGTCCTACTACATATTAGTCAATAGCATCATATGTGATCGATTTGGGACCTGGCCTTTCCCAATTCTGAACCATAGGTGGTCTCTTATGTAATCTAGACCCATGAGAATGGACCTGTGGGGAATGGGAATTGTCCAGACCTATTGATCTCAGGTAGGAAGAGCAGGTGGTTTGTAATCAGGAAAAGCTGTGCACAGTGTGATCATAAATGAAGACATAGAAATATTGCAAATACACTGAAACATGTCAATGTCCCTTCATTTGACTTTTGACAGAGCTCATCCTTTTCTTTGAGAGTGAGTTGGCTGATGGGAAACTGGTGTCTTCTTCCCAAGACAATATTCATGCGTCATCATTGCTCATGATTCCTACTCTGGGTTTATTTAAGAGCAGGCATGAGGGCGGAGGTTCTTGTGAAGCATCTGAGTATAAAACACTTTCAGTCTTTTATAATTTTTCCCCTAATCAATTACAGTTTGTTCCCACATTTAATGCAGTTTTTAAAAATCTACTTGCAGTTATTGAATCTTTCTAAAATATTCTACTTACTTTTCATAGAAACAGCAGTCCTCTTTTCCCACTCATATTGTATCAGTTTATGAAGAATTTAGGGAAATTATGTAATTATACGAAAAAGTACATCTGCTAAGAACAGATTTGGGAAAAGACACAACTGACTCTTGGTAAGCATGTATCTTAGCTAGTGAGCTCGTGGGAGCCTGGGTAATTCAGAGGGGAGGGTGGGGATTCAGCTGGACATCAGAAGGCATGACCTGCATAGAATGGACAGGGCCGGTTAACACAGTGTGCCAGCTAAGGGACATTAAGCAGAAATTAGTTAAGAGCACTTTCATTGTGTGCTTAACTTGGACTCCAGATTTATGAATTCATGTGCTAATATTAGTTATTGACCTCAGACAAATCACATAACCTCTCTGAGCTCAGCTTATTCATGTGTAAAATGAGGATATTGTTAACTTGTTTGAGTGTGTACACACACACACACACAGTCCACCAAGGGCTCCTTTGAGATCACATTAATATGTATGATTGCTCTGGTAACTGTACCTACTCTACAAATATAAACTTTTTTCACTTTGAAATAATTTCACACTTATTGAAAAATTACAAGAAAAAACAAAAACTCTAACGTAGCAAAAGATTTGCCTACTGTTAACATTTTGACACATTCAGTTCACCATCTTCTATGTGGGTGTATAGATAGACAGGTGATAGATAGATAGATAGATAGATAGATAGATAGATGATAGATACAGAGATGATAGATAGAAAGATTGATAGATAAATTATAGATAGATAGATGATAGATACATAGATAGACAGATAGATGATAGATAGGTGATAGAGACAGATAGATAGTAGAGACAGATGATAGATAAATAGATAGATAAATGATAGATGGAAAGGTGATAGAGACAGAGGTGATAGATAGATAGACAGAGACAGAGATAGATAAATAGATGATAGATAGATACAGAGATGATAGATTGAAAGATTGATAGATGATAGATAGATGATAGATACATAGACAGATAGTTGATAGATAGGTGATAGAGACAGATAGTAGAGACAGATGATAGATAAAAAGATAGATAGATAAATGATAGATGGAAAGGTGATAGAGACAGAGATGATAGATAGACAGATGATAGAGACAGAGATAGATAATAGAGAGATAGAAAGGTGATAGATAGAGACAGAGATGATAGCTAGATAGGGTACATACATGTGAATTAACATTTTTATGACCATTTTAGAGTAAGCTACAGAAGTCATGCTGTGTTACCCCAACACTTCAGTGCGTATTTCCAAAGAACACAATATTCTCATATGATTATAAAAATTAGGATATTTAACCTTGATACTATATTATTATTTGACACTGTTATTTCCCAAGTTTTCCAATAATGTCCTTTATAACATTTTTTTCCCCATCCAGGAACCAGTACAGGATCACACAATGCATTTAGTTGTCATATTTCTTTAGTCTGTTTAGTTTATCTTTCTGTTTCAAGGCATTGACATTTTTGTAGAATGTCCCTCAATTAGAGGGTGTGATGTGTCCTTATGCCCAAATTCAGGTGATGCGATTTTTGGCAAGATCTTCCCACACATGATGTGTTTTACTTGTGTTGGGACGCACATGATGTTGGTGCTTCTCATTATTAGTGTAACCATTTGGTTAAGGCTGTATCTGCCAGGATTTTCCACTGTAATGTTGTTATTTTTCAAATTTGTTTCAAATTGTTTTTAAAATTAGTAAGTAATTTCCGGCAAGATATTTTGAGACTGTGTCAGTAACTTGCCCTCATCTAATGTTTACCCACTGGTTTTCACGTCCATTGATGATTCCCACCTAGGTTAATTGTTACTAGTGTGGTTGCAAAATGGTGATTTTTTAAAAGTTCCATCCATTTTTATATGTTTATTAGTTGGTGTTCTGATACAAGGAAGAACTTTCCCTTCCCCATTTCTTTAGTTGTTTGCTTGTTAATTATTAGTATAGTCATGGTGTTTTATTCAACAGATTATAAGGTTTATTGTTTGTTTTGATGTTCAAATCATCCTAGATTTGGCCAGTTTGTGCCGATCAAGCTGTCCCTGTGTCCTTTGACATGTCCTTATCGTTCTTTGTACACATCCTTTCCTTCAGGAACAGGACATTTTGGGCTCATCTTCTGTTTTCCCTGCCCCAGTCCTGAAGTCAGGCATGTCTCCAAGGAACCCTGCTTCTGTTGAGTGGGGTGTGGTGTTTAGAAACCCAAATCAGGGTAATAGCTGTGCTTGATGCCACTGGGGCATCGCTGTTTCTAGAAAGTGAAAAGCGGGAAATACAAGATATCCTTTAACATCTCACTCTGGCATATTTTTCTTCTTTTACAACCCTGCTTTTGCACTCATATTCCTCATTTATAAGAAAGCTTGTTGTAACTTTGGACTCTGCTCCTATCTAAGCCTAGAAAGAAAACTCCACTGTTCTGACTCTTCTGAGAGGTCAGAAGGAAAGACGGACCCCAGGACACAGGAGCAGACAGGGTAAGAGGGTGCTCGTGCCAGGAGCAACGTGGAGGAGCTGAGCAGGGAACCTTGACAGAAAGTGTTTATAACCATCATCAGTTCCTGTGAGCTGTGGTCCATCTGATTTCCCAAGTTTAGAGATCCCACATTGATGCTCAAAAGTTCCTGGAGGACTCCTCCTTAGGAAACATTTTGGTTAATAAAAACATTATTGTTAGATATGGATATTAATAATTACATGGAAGGCTGCCCTCACCCATTGCTTTCTATTCCACTTATTGCTCACTTCAGCCCTCCTCTTGAAGTTCTGTGACAGCTGAGAACAGACGCAAGACTGGGTATGCCTCAAAGCTGCGTGACACTGGAACCCAGGGCTCCTGGCAAACTCTTGGAAGTACATCTTAGGCCCTGTGCCACCTCCATTGTATTTAGATCCTAGATCCTTTAGCCCTCCTTGGGGAGAAGCTGGGCCAGTGAAGCAATGATCATGCGCCCTCACTCCTGCCTCTGAATATAGGGTTGTGTCCTGTTTCACAGGCCATCAAGTGCAAAGGAGAGAGTGGGCACAAGGGCAAAGGAGGCTTCTCAACCAGCGTTAGAAGGTGGGTGTTGGGCCCTGCCCTGCAGTGTTGGCCAAGCAGAAGCCCTGGTGGAATGTGGACTTGGCAGAGTGAGGGGGAAGCACCAGGCCACATTGGAGCTTTATTGCCTTTAAATGGAGCCCGAGGAATGCCAGGCTCTTACCATGCAGTAAGGTCACTCCTCCTTCACTAGAGAGGACTGAGTGAGGGACTGGGCAGAGGTACCATCTGTGTAATCGAATCCGCTTTTTCCTGCGAAGTGGAACAGAAGTCCTCTGTGGAAAGAGGGGGCAGAATTAGAGAAAAAGTATTTCTCCTAAATACTTACTACGCCCTCAATTCTATGATAAGAGCTTTACATACATTACTTGGTATACTTTTCATGATAATTGTATAAAGTGTAATCTCATGAATGAATATCCCCACTTTACAGATGGGGAACCTGACCCCTGGAGGTTAAACCACATCCTATGGCTCACACGTTGAAAATAATGTCTAAACCCAGGTGGGTCTGCAAAGTCCTGTATTAGTCCTGGTGTCTATTTTAGGGAAGATTACTTCCCTAGTAGGTAGGATGAGGTGACCTAGTGAGGAGAGGGTCACAGGCAGTGCTATTAGGACACCGCAGTCACTTAGTTGATTTATGCAATTGATTCTCGAGCCATAAGCCCTCCCCACCATGGTCATGGGGAATAGGTCACAACCTGCATTTGGACCCCAGCATCTGACTGAAACTAATGCCCCAAGCAGGGCTTCTAACAGACCATTTATAGGATCCAGAAGGAAGGGAGTTGGTTTCTCAACTGAGTAGTTGGACTGGGGGCAAGGTATTCCCTGCATTTGCCTGGCAGCTGGACAGACTTCCAGGCCACCTGTTCCTAGTTGAAAAGTGGTGGGTTCCTCATCAGGAGCACCTATGCTCCAGAGATGTATGAATAACTGTCTTTTGACAGTACCTTATATCTATATTGTTGTTTTGTTGGTGGTGGTTGTGGTTTTATTTTAATTGTGCCAAAGACCTATAAAGTATTGACGCATTACTGACCAACTGTGTGACCTAGGGCCAATCAAGTAACCTTCCGTATCTCAGTTCATCTAACTGAAAATAAGGGTAGATTTAGACTATGTGCAATTCTTATTTCATGAATGAATCCATTAATCCTACGAATTATTTGGTCATTTAGAATACACCAAGATCCTTATTATATAAATAAAATGTAGTGGCCCAAAAGGCTTCACCTGAAACTACTGTTTTTAAAATGCTATTTACTCAAGAAATATAATAATCAAATACACTCTGGTTGTTGAGAAGATCCAAGTTTGAATAAATCAAGTGTATACTATGTTTGAGGCAACTGGAGAAATTTGAATAGGGACTGAGTATTAGGTGATGTGGACATTGGTTGATTTATACTAGGCATGATAACGGTATTGTGTTTATGTAGATACATATCTATATTTTAGGGATACACACAATATTTACAGGAGAGATGCCATATGGCTGGAATGTAAACATATTTCTGGGAAAAATGATGAAACAAATATGGTAAAATATTAGTAACAGCTAAACCGATGTGACGGATATAGGAGTATTAATTGTGTTTCAGCCGAACCATATGAAATTGCCTATATTAGATCATTTTTGACCCAAAAACAACAATTTCATATGGTTTCGAGTTTTACTCTTCTCTAATTTTATGTGCATTTTAATTTTTTGTTAATAACAAGAAGTTTCTGTGGGTCTATAGGAAAAACTCCAGGTACCTCAGTATGGTACAGAAGGCAGTCATCACCCTGGTCTCCACCCTAATTGTCCCACACACCTCTTTTCCTGCCACCCGTACACCCTCCAGCACAGTCTGATGAAGCTTTGGTAGAACCGCCTGATCCCGGACGGCTTGGTTTTCCTAAGCGCGCCAAGTCTGCTCCTGTCTTTCCTTCAAGTGTTCCCTTTGCCCAGAACAACACACTTCCACTTACCCCTCTGCCAGCTCCTCCCGTTCCAGACTCAGCTCACGGGTCACGTTAACTGTGAAGCCTCTTCTGAGTCTGCCCCTGCTCCTCTATCCTTTGTCTCCTCACCTGGTCACCCCTCAGCCTCTCCCGCAGTCAATCCCCCAGGTCTCGAGAGGCAGCCTTTCAGGAATGTCTTCAAGACTAAGTCCCACAGAGGCAAGTGCAGCCCTTATCAGTATCCGTGTCTTAGGCAAAGGCCACTTACTGTCCACCGTCAGGAGGTTGAAGGGCTGAGCTTCCACCTGCTCGGAGCCAGCCGGCTGCCCTCCGTGGAGCTGGCATGCCCAGCGCCAGGCACAGGATTGGACCCTAATGGGGGCCTGCTTGTCGGATGAGTATGGAGAGGGTGGGCACTGACTCCAGCGAGGTCTCCTTTCCACTTGCTTCAAGAACAAGTCTCTTTATTTCTGCTAGGAAGTAAAATTAAAACCAGCAGTCACCATGGGGACAAAGGCCAGGAGGACAGAGAGGTAAACGTGTAATCAAAGGTCCCTGGGGATTAAAGACCTCTCCTTTCCTGTTGTGCCTGAGATGTGTCAGGACTCAGTGGACGTAACCCTGGTGGGTTGATAGTTAAGCAATAGAGTTCTTGAGTCCTCCTTCAACTTCCCCTTCCTCGATCGGAGGGATAGGAGTATTCACTAATCACACCACCTGAAACGACTTGACCTTCTGAGATACAGAGCTGTGTGTGCCAAGCACACGCAGCACATTCAACTTACAAATGTTCTGGGCACTGGTGTCTACACTCTTTGTTACCTACTGGACTGCATGCTCCCTGAGAGCAGGGCTTACCATTCGCTAAATTTTATTTCTCGTGGTGCCTAGTGTATTGTTTGTGATCATCGTAAAGATAACAAGAGTAGCCAATACTTACATGGCACTTCTATGTACCAGGTACCCGTGTTCATATTTTACGATGGTGATGGTGATGATGGTGGTGGTGATGATGGTGATTTGATGATGGTCATGGTGATGTTCACTTAATCTTCATATTCCTGATGGGTCAGTCACTATTATTAGCTACAGTTTACAGATGATAATATTAAGGAGGTAAAAAAAAAAAAAAGATTAGCAACTTGCCCCCAATTGTGATTCAGTTAGAAAGGGGTAGAGGTGGAATTAAAAACCAGACAGGTTTATTAGACATCTATATATTTCACTGAACAGTATTTGTGTACAATGGACACTAAATTTATATGGGCCAGAAAAGGAGATGAATGAAGACGATACATTATGTTTTCAACAGCACTCTTCTAGTATATTGTACTGCATCTCTCATAATATTCAGGAATACATTATGAAAATGAGTGGGAATGAGGGAAATAGACTTTAAATTAAATGAATTAAAATAATTATTTAATTGCTCTGTGATAAGTGCTCTGAAATAGAAGTATGGAGAGCTGGGAGGGTATACCAGCGGGGTCCCAGAGGCAGACTGGAAGCCTGAAAAGGGGAAGAGGATGACCTCTAAGTGGAGTGTGAGAAGGGCCAAGAGTGAGGTGGGGGATGAGGAAGGGCAAGTGGGACACAGGATGGAGAGACTAGTAAGGAGGGTGACATGCCATTTATTATACAAGCTAGTCTCACATCATATAAATGGGATTTGGGTGCTATAAGTTATGACACTGGAACACAAGTCAAGAGTAGATGCAGGGAGCAGGTGAGGCAGCTTGTACAGTGGTCCCTGAGGGAGATGATTAGTGGCCATGATTGCAGAGGCAGTGATGGGACCAGGGAGAAACAGACACATGTGATACATGTCAGAAGGTCACATCAACAAGGCGCAGTCAAGAGACCCAAACAAAATTCCAAGGTACTTCTCAGGAAGGTGGGTATCTGTCCATCCATCTACCTGTCTAATCTCTGTCTTCCTGTAAAAGCTGTGATTATGATACAAATTGTTTCATATATACCAGGAAAAAGACAAAATCCCATCCAAACTTTACAGTGAAGCTGATTTTTTTAATGCATTCAGTAGGTTGGGAGCTAAATTCTTTGTAAGGAATTAGAGAGAATGCTAATGAATCTCTTTACCCAAGGTTCTAGAGGATCAGGTCGTACAGATTCTTTATTTTCTCTGGATTTTAGTGGGGGAATTTTCTTCCTATTCAGTTCCATGACAGTGAATTGCGTGTCTCTCTAAGGCTCCTCAACGAACAATTTACAGTGTAAATATATTTGTTGGCATGCAAATCACTCTGCATTATGAGTCTTGATTAATATTATAATGCGTTGATGAAAGACTATAAGTGGTTCTCGGAACTAAGGTTTCAGACAAAGATGTGCTGTTTGGGTGCAGAATGTTTGTTGAATATTAGATTAGGTTTTTTTGTTTTGCTTCTCTCTCTCTTTTATTTTAAGGAGCTGCTTGGTGTGAAGTGGTAACAAACTTCAAAAGGCACAATTAATTAACACAGCCAATCTATCACCCAAACTGCACAGAATCACGCCTCCCCCACACACACGTAATCCTTGATCACACAGAGACTGCTTGGAGGCTGCGGCCCTTCGGTTCAGCTGTTCAGCCCCTCGCTCGTTGCCAGTATCCTGTCTCTAGAGAGGTAGTGTCCTGCAGCGTCGTGGGCCTTTTCAATCCTGTGCACGCGTGCAGATTGTTTAGACCGTGTGCCCAATTCCCACTCTGCCCACTGCAATGCAGAGATGGTGTCACCAGGCTTTGCTTCTATGACAGTTGGCTTCTCCTCTTAACAGTTATCAGCACAGATGCTGAGAAACAGGATTGGGGGACCCTCCACCTCCAGCAATTCAGGTATTGACCAGAGCTCCTGTTTCACACACCAGTGGAAGGTGCGCAGACTCAGAAGGTGAGCTGTGACTGAGAGCGTAGGGCTTCCAATGCGGACCGAACTTGGTCTAATTCCAGCTGTGCCACTTCACGGCTGCCTGACATTGGCCGAGTTATACCACCTCTCCAAGTTTCAGCTTCCCCATTTGGAAAATGGGGTTAATTTCTGTTTCTCGAGTTTGGAGTGAAAAATTAAATGAAATCATGGATTTGAAGTGCTTTCCTGGCAAAAGAAAAAAGGCAAAAAAGGCAAAAAAGGAGTGCTCAATAAATAGAGGCTCATGCTATAAGCAGATCCTCAGCCCATGGTCCACAGATAACAAGACAATGAATCTCATATTTGACTGACCTCTCCCTGAGTTTTGCGGGTTGTATTATATCCTGCCATCTCCAGGCGCTCACCACCGAGAATGTGGACTCTCATCTGTACTGTGCCCCCTTGTCCAGATGCATAGCTGCGGTTTTGTGTCCAAGCGCCTTAGGGAACATGCCGAGCATCTCAGGAACCACTCTGTGAATGGTACCCAGACATGCAGAAAGGGAACTGCAAACACAGCCAGAAAAGGGGGCCCCAGAAGGAGATGAGGTAGAGGAGCTGTGCTTGGTAAAGGAAGGCACATGCGGGTTGGATTTTGGCCCCAACTGGACCAAGAGGCTCTGGTTCTGTTCTTGCCTTGTGACCCCTAGCAAAGAGATGGCACTTGAGAACGTGTGCTCTATCTTCTAAGCAACTGGTGAGTTGCTAAAGCCGCTTGGTCCATTATGTTTCCCTCAGAAGGAATGTGAGTTATCCCTTCAGAAGCTTAGGATAGACTGTGTTAACACTCCTAGGGCCAGCCTGGGAGGACGGGAGGGAGAATGGGCTCACACTTTTCCTTGAAAAGAACGTTCTGTATTGCCAAGGTGGGTATCCGTCAGCGAGGCAGAATTATTGTTTCAGCAGGTTAACATCTCTTATTTTCCTTTTTTCATTAAAACATTGTACATGGATTTGTACAGAATATTCAAATCCATTGCTAGACAAATAGGCGTGTATGCATAAGTGGAATTCAATAAAATGATGCTCGGATCGCCAATAATCCCTTTCCCTCCTCATTCTTGGCTTGGTGCCATTTCCCTGAGAATGTGGCTGCCATGACAAAAGAGTGTGCACACACCCTTGCCACCAAATCTTCCAGCCCAGTCCTTTGCCTTCCTTTCTTTTGAATCGATGATCCCCAAAAGACTTTGGTTTTAATCATTGGCTGAGCCTTCACCTGTGCTCTGGATCCTGTCTCCTGCCCCTCCTACATCATCAGTATCCCTTGTGTACTGGATTATTCCCTTCAGCAGACACATGTGCTAATATCTCTCATCTTGAAACACCTTTCCTGACCTCATTACTGTCTTCCAGCTACCACTCCACATCTCAGCTCCACGTTATAGAAAAACTCCTAAAGAGAATTTTCTGTCTTTGCTATTTACAATTTCTTTCTTCCAGTTTTCTCTAAAACATACTCAGATCCAGCTTCCATATTATAGTAGTCAGCTCAGGCTTCCCTAACAAAATACCAGTGACCGGGCAGCTCAAACACAGAAATTTATTTTCTCAAGGTTCTGGAGGCTGGAAGTCCCAGACAAAGGTGCTGGCTGATTTTGTTCCTGGTGAGGCCTCTCTTCCTGGCTTGTGGACGGCCACCTTCTTGCTGTGTCCTCACATGCACCCCACCATCTCTTCAAAGAGCACTAATCCCATCATGAGGACCCCACCCTTGTGACTTCACCTAATTCTAATTACCTCCCAAAAGCCCCATCTGCTAACACCTCCTAATACCATCACACGTGGGGATTAGGGTTTCAGCATATGAATTTCTGGGGGACACAAGCATCAGCCCATAACACATTTTTGTCATTTTCCCAAAGTTGCACTTGACAATGACACTAATGACTCCCAATTTACCAAACCCCATGGTCCCATTTTACATGATTTCCCTACTCAGTTTTTTAAACTTTCATGACTTGGTCTCTGGAACATCAACCCCAAGCCCCTGCTCTTCCTCCTTCTGGCTTTTCTTTCCTGAATTCTCACCTCCCAGTCCTCAGACATGGGGTTCTCAAAGCTCAGTTCTGATTCTCTTCACTTGTCTTCTAGGCAAGTCCCCAGGGGGCGTCATCCAGTGTCGTGATTTTAAATGCCATTGGTATGCTGAGGATATCCACATTTATAGATTTAGCCCTGAAGTACCTCCTGAAATCCAAACTTGTATATTCAACTGCCTCCATCACTTTCTATGTGAATGTCTAACAGGCTTTCCCAACTTGTCAAAAGCTAACCTCTTGGGTGTCTAGATTTTCATACCTCTGCCACCCAGTCAAATACCCTGTCAGCCTGCTTCTCCTTCTGTCTCCCTGTCTCCTTCAACAGAAGCTCTATTCTTCTTATTTCTCAGGTCCAAAGGGCTTGTTTTATCTCTGACCCCTCTTTTATATCATGTATCCAAATATCTAATCCATCAAGTCCTACCATTTCTACTTCCAAAATTCATCCAGCATCTTTACATGTCTTGGCTCTTTCACCTCAGCTACCCTGGTCCAAGGTCCCATAGTCTCACCCCTGGAGTATGTGGTCATCTCCTATCTGGCCTCCCTGCTTCCACTCATAATCCCCTTCAACATAGATCCTCCCAACAGAGCAGAGGAGAAATCCTGGTACAACACAGAGCTGCTCGTTATTTCTCCTTTGTTCAAAACTCTCCAATGGTTTTCCATTTCCCTCAAAGTAAAAGCCAGAGTTATAGCACTGGGCTGCCAGGCCCTACAGCCCTTCCTTCCTTACTCTCTGATGCATCTGCACCTCCTCTCTCTCCCAGCAATGTTCTCTCTCCTTCGGCCACCTGGTCTCTGCTTTGACCCAAGCACAGTCTGAACTCAGGCCCTTGGCATCACTCTATTCTGTTCTCCTGCTTTATTTGTCTCCAGAGCATGACAAACACATTTTCATTTTATTGTTTTTAACCTCAGTCCCCCAGAAGAAGGAAGGTTCCATGAAGCTGGGGAGTTTGTCGTAGTCATTGCCATATCTCTAGCCCCTAGAATAGTACCCTGTAGATATCAGACATTTGAAAATGTTTGAGATGATTGAGGGTATAGAAAGAGAAGGAGATGCAATAAACCAAACAGGATTCCATAAAGCCAGCCAGGAGCTGGATCTATGTGGTTCATTGAAATAAACAGAATTCCAAAACCTTGTGTTAGTGTTTTAACAATTCCCTAAGTATTAATCCCATCCTAACACCATTCTGTACTGATAACACTTTTGGAAGAAACAGTGTTGAATAATCTCAGATTCGCTTTTTCTTTCAGTCTCTTCTTAAAAAAAAAAAAACAAAAAAAACAGGCAGTTGGAGGGGGGGAAATACTAATAGGATGGCTACAATAGAAGCTCTTGGAATAAGGTAAGGGCTCGGTGCAGAAAGACACACACTCTTGAAGCACTTGCTTACTGATCTTATTAAAATATCACTAAGTCATCAAGACAGCATGTTGTAGCCTCAATTAGTCAGACCAAAATCTACTTCTGAGAAGGAATTCTTCTTGACAGAATACCTCTTTATTATCTAGGTTGATCTAGTTATCTTTTTATCTCTTTATCACGCCCCTCCCTCCCAGACTCCCGTCTTCTGAGGTCCTATTGGTCTTTCACTGTGTCACTGAGTAAAAGATGTCATCAGACGTAGAAGTTTGAGGACCTAAGGCGCATCAGGTTGACTGCACACGCCTGCATCGGCTCCCGTTGGGCGCTCGTAGTCCCAACGTTTTCTGTAACTGGGAGTGCTGACTTCCTCAGATTACTAGAGTCATCAAGGGTCCTCCCTATTGGGATCCAATTGACAAAGAAGCTACAGTGACTAACCTTGTCTATGGGAACAAGTGCCACCTGTAAGACCTCCCAAAACCAACCCGTCTTCCTGGTACAGTGCATTTTCCTTCCACTGTCCCATGGGGCCACTCTCCTTTGACCAAACTGGCATCTCTAAACCTACTTATTCTTAGCTTTACCCTTTTGCTCATGAATTCCTTAGTCACCTGGAATACACTTCTTTTCTACATCTAAACATCCCAGGTCAAACTCAATGCTTTTATGAATTTGTCCTGAACACCAGCCCACATTCATCTCTCTTTCACTGCTGGTTTTGTCAAGTAAGCCTCTTACTGTAGAACTTCATCATATTATGTCTTGCCTTTTAAATTATTACCACCACAATTACAATATAAGCTAATAATAGTGGTTACTTTATTATCTGACATTCATTGTGCTTATATTGTCTCACTTAATTGTCATAGTAACTTGAGAAAGGGTTTACTGTTACTTTCATTTCATACGTGTGGCAACTAAAGCTCAGAGAAGCGGTCCAAGGTCACAAGTGCCCTACTTAAGAGCAGATACACATTCCCAGGCCTGAGACTTCCAGGGAGAGTCCACAGGACTTGATCTACACCTGCCCTGAGGGACAGCACTTTATCTCATGTTCCTTTTTTATTTCTTAGGGTGCCAAGCATTCGGGAGACCTTAATACATAGTCGTGAATCAAACATTTTAAAAACCTACTTCTGTGATGCTACATAATTGAAATAAAATCAGTCAGAAGGAGGTTCTGTGGGATCCCCTTTCTTAGGTCAGTATTACTGAGATGGGTGGGTTTCAGAAGACTTACTAATCCAGATCTCTCTTACATGAGAGACTTCATCCCAATCCCTGGCCGTCTCTGCCGTGTCAGCTCTTTGATGGGGACGCCAGGGACTTAGACAGTCCTGGAATTGGAACCAGCTCCAGGAAGCTGATGGACCCGGCCGAACAACTTACCTCTGAGAGTCAGGGTGTGTGTGGGTGGAGTGAATGCAAGTACAGATAGGAAGGATACCTGTTCACAGAGTTGTCTGTGGATCAAATGCTATGGCTGTGACGCCCTTTGACACAATTCCTGACACACTGTTGCTGCCTCTTATCTGCCTGTCCTTCCGTAGGAAAGGGTCTTTGGTGATCAGTTCAAGAATGGCAAATGCTGGGACTTCCCTGGTGATCCAGTGGTTAAGACTTCACCTTCCAATGCAGGGGGTGTGGGTTTGATCCCTGGTCGGGGAGCTAAGATCCCACATGCCTCAGGGCCAAAAAACCAAAACAGAAGCAGTATTGTAACAAATTCAGTAAAGACTTTAAAAATGGTCCACATAATAAAAAAAAAAGTTCTTAAAAAAAAAAAAAAGAATGGCAAATGCTCTGACCTTTGTTAGCTGCGGCTTTGTTCCGAGTGTGACAGGGAGTCCTGTAAAACATCACATTTCTCCTGTATGCTTCCTGGAGCTGAGAAACATGGCTTTGGTGAGACAATGACATTTTCTGTTAGCAAAAAACTTCACAGAAGGTGCGGGGGGTGGGGCAGGACAGACGTGAAGGTGCTGGGCTCCATGGCCCCTCAGAACAGCTACTTGTGCTTGGTTTACGTGGCCGTCCCCGGGGCCAGAGCTTCATCATCCTCTATCTCCAGGAGCCGGCTCCCTTAACCCGGCAGCTGGCCGCCAGCATCACTGCCTTTACCCAGGTCTCTTCCTGAGATGAGCGGTTTGAAGGCAGGCTGGGAGCCTTACTGAAAGCGTCTGTGGCTGTACGTCTACTTTAAGTACTGTTCCACCACAGCCACAGGGCCTTTGAGCTGACCCTGACCTATCATCTCAAAGAAGCGGCTTCTAGCAGGCTGGCCGGCACCCACCTCCTTTATTACCCCACAGCTGCGCATCTGAGGGGAGCCGGCTCTGGAGCCTGCAAAGCCTCCGAGAGCCAGAAAAGTGATTGGGAAGATGGAGGAAAGCCCTGAAGAAAGAGAGAAAGCTGCAGACCATTGTCCTTTTCTTTTCAAGACAGCAGTGCCTTTTGCAGACTTTTAAATGGTTGCCAGGGAAACAGAGCGCAGGAGATGAGAAAGGTTATATGGGTACCGGATAAAGCGAATGCACTTTAAAAAATCATGAGCTGACAAGTGCTTAAGACTCTGGAGGGTCTGGGAAGATCTCATGTTCAAAGTTCCCCTTCAGAACCTCAAGTACCTTGATACCATCATTAACCATATTTTAATCATTTGTCAACTATGATTCATCTCCGTCAAAGACTTGTGCTGATGGGTTTCATGGAGTGTGGCCTGTGAGTCAGCTCTTATGGCTTCCTGGCAATGAAGTGTCTGCTACGCTGGGCCCGGGGTCCAGAGGCCTTGGCTTAAAAGGAGTTTGAGTCCAAATCTCTAGCTTCTTTCTCCTGTAAGCAAGTGTGCAGTCCCTAAAATACAGCAACACTCCATGAAGTCTGGGTTTACTGGTCAACCTCAGAAGGTGTGCGTGGCCTTGTGAGTGTGAGAGTGTGAAGGCAGTTGGTGGAAAGAAACGCTCTGTGTGTACACCTGCCGGTCATCCCAAGAACACTTATCTGGGGGGTTGTGATTCCTCTGGGAATCACTGTTCTGTCTGCACTGAATATTTATGAGGGCTCCTTCACTTCAGTGAGCTCGCTTGTGAATTCTCCTTCCAGCTTAGTTTCTCCACTGTGGCCTCTCGTGAGTGTTTATAACTCCCACTCTCTGGAGGATTGCCCCACTTTATATCTTCTGTGTCCCCACATTTATTTGTTAAAGTTGTACTGTGTTAACTTGCACATGCTTGTTTATTGTCTTGGGCCCATAAACCTCCGTATATTTCCCAGACCGAGTCATGTGTGGCTCTCCCCAGCAGTGTCTCACGCAGCTCAGCTTCCAGCAATGAGCAGCAGTGCTTGCTGTGTGCCGTCCACCGACTGTGGGTGCTCACTACTGCCTCAGTAACAGCAAAAAGAAAGTCAACTTAACTGATTGGCATTGCAACCTCCCACACAATCATGCTGCCCCTGTACTCATGGCCTGGCTGCTGTCAGGCCTGGCTAGAAGGGAGACACAGGAGAAGGCTGAGTCCAAGACCAGGATGAACAAGTTTAAGAAGCTGCAGGTGGACAGTAGGATGATGTTCTCGAAGTTCAAAGCAGGGAGGAAAAAGCCTCTAAACAAACGTAACAAGGGGCAACTTTAGTGACTTCTGGAAAACTCCAGCGGTAATTCTTGGATTGACAAGAAAGTTTTAAGAGGTGGGCCAGGAGCACATTGGACTGGCAGAGAGAGGAGACCCATCACAGGTACACATTTTCCATCATTAAATTATCTGCTTATATGCTCCACGACCTCTGCAGACCCACACTGTGTTAAAAAGTAGTGAATATTAACAATGGACAGAATAGACAAATTAAGTTTCAGTCCCCAGACCAGAGTAGATACTGAGTTACAAAGATCACTTAGCGTGAGGCGATCACAGTGGGAGAACATAACGCAAAAACAGTATCTACATTGTACACTGTGTTGCAAAGACCTTCTGCCTAAAGAAGAGTCTTTTCTTGTCTCCTGGAATATGAGCTGACCTTGTGGCAAGATAGAAGTGACACACAAACATCTTGTGTCCCTATATGTCATGTAGATGCTCCTGTGGCACAGTGGGGCATTTTTAAGGCTGCTTTTAATATGAACATGGAGGAATACCTCCGTGGGCAACAATTATGATTTAACTTCAGGAAGACACCCCCATTCTGAGGAATGTAGAGTAAGATGTTAGACCAACATGTGTGATCAATTCATGTCATACTTTGTTTTCTAGTACAGAAATTTGAGTTTTCCTTTTGATTCCAGGAAGAAAAGTTTTATGTCCTTCTAACCTGAGCAAGGAGATGGGAAGGATAATCTACTTTTGAAAAACATTTTCAGGAAAGAAAATTCTGTGATGCCACTAATAATTTTTGTGCAATTTCTGAAAATATTTTCAGGTGGAAAGATCTGGCTGCGATCTTGAACTGCAAATCGAGTGACAACCTTTCTCTTCCATCATTAGTACAATAAATGTTCTGTTCCTAGGATCTGGCTTCTTGTTTGAGGCCCAGTTTTGCTATTCAAAAGGTCAGAACAACCCATAAGATGCACAGTGATGTCATAAGTAAAAGTAGGGTAAGACGGGACGAACCCAGAAATGCCCAATTTTGCCCTTCCTATAATCGCTCCTTGGAGAGAGATGTCAGAGTATTGATAGTAGGGCATGAAGTGGGAAGTATCACTTTATTATTGGCTGTTCCAATTCCCAACGAAT
The DNA here is from genome assembly GCF_964341445.2 of Mesoplodon mirus. NCBI lineage: Eukaryota > Metazoa > Chordata > Mammalia > Artiodactyla > Ziphiidae > Mesoplodon > Mesoplodon mirus. The sequence goes on along the minus strand of NC_138983.1, from coordinate 139,020,130 downwards.
CCCAAGCAGAATCGGGTAGAGTTAAGCTGGGGTGAGCACGTCCTTAATGGGGCCTCCTTCCTCCTTTTGAACGTAAATCTTAAGTATTTGCTATTTGCCATATGGTTCAGCAACTGGAAGTAATAACCAGCATTATCAAGCAGGGAGAGACAGAGCCTGACAAAAAAAAAAAAAAAAAAAAAAAGCACAAGGCTCAGCTTACCAAGTCCTGAACACAGAGTGGAAGAAATCCCATTCAAGTGCATGACATCTGAATGTACCAGAACCCTGCCCATTAGAAATATGACCCATCAGTGTTTTGCAATCTGATCAATCACATTGGTGACTCCATTTGGATTAATGATGGAAATACGTGTCTTACTGCATAATATTCTTGCAATATTGCATTTTACTTCAATTTTGTCAAAGAATTGTTATCTGTTTAAATATATATGCATATATGTATATATGCATATATATGTATATATACGTATGTCTGTAAAACATATGACTGAGAGTCATGACAGCCTGTGCACTAGTAGTAAGATCATTGTCTTGTCTCTGCGATGATCTCTTAGGATCTACACCTGCAGGTAGCCCTCTGGTAGTATCACTGGCCAGGCATTCACAGCCCAGAGAACCACACCATTACCTTGCACCATTCACTAAAGCAAGGCATTTTTAAATTATGATCATGGCATGATTTTTAAGTGGATGACCATCTTAAAATATATGGAGAACAATGCCATTGTTTGCATACTTTTAGTGAGTAAAGTCAAAATCAGAATATTATCATAATGGCTTACATTATTATATGAATGGAGGAAAGAACATTTATTGAATAACTTCACTGTCTTTGGCACTATTTTAAGAGCCTTCTATGTGTTCTCATTTAATTCTCATAACACTTCTAAGAGCTTAGAACTACCGTGCTTTTATGGGAGGAGAAATCTAGCCACATGACTCAGTGTACACCAGTAGCAGAGCTGGAATTTGAATTCACATCTTTATGACTTCAAGGATGATGCTTTTTCTGATATCCTGAAGCATCAAAAATATTTCCAGATTTTTGACCTAGGTATGCTTGGAAGAAATAAAAGTATTCAGGTGAAGAACTTGGTTGACTGATGGGGAGGTTTAGTTGGGCTTTTAAGTACCTGATTGTGAGGTATGCAAAGAGTCAGAAGCTTCAGGTACCTAACCAAAGGTTGACTGGTCTGGTCACCTGAATTTCAGAGTCTTTGCTACAGAACAGAATCCATGGGTCAGGGCAAGTTCTTTAAGACTCGGGAGATACAGGGTTGTTTATATCAGAGTCTTCCTTAGGTTTTGTTCATTATGAGGAATAGAGCCATCAGGAAAAGGTAAGAAATATAGGATAACACACTCTATATAACTTATGTTGACATCCAAGTAATGCTGGATTGGGATATTTGGATTTGATACCCTATTGTATCCCCATCACACTGCCCTTTAAACAAGCTCCTTTAAGTAGGGCAAGGACTAGGGCTGTACATCATTATAGCTCAGGAACCCGGTATAATGGCTGACACAAAGTAAGTAATAAATATTTGTTGGAAAAATAAACAAATAAATGAATTGGTAATTACCTTGGAATGAACATAGGTCTCTGGTTGCCAACTTCCCAGGTAATATTGTATTTTTGAATTATATTCTTGGTATTATAAGACTTCCCCTTCATGGGCCATGTTTATTCTTAAAAATTAAGTGGTATGAAACTTAATTTTATTTAGAGACTATTTTAAGACATTATGGCCCCAGAGAGATACTCCCGGATATTATGAAACAAACTTTAGGAAATTTGCTGACCTAGATACAGTACCAAGGTGATAGGTGCAACATAAATATAATAAATGATGCTGAGAGAGTCCCTAGGCCTTTCTTTCCTACTAGTGCAGATGGTACAGAAATAGTCTGAAGAAACATTGAAGAAAGTCTCAGGGCAGACAAAATTTAACTTTTTCTACCGTATTCAAGTTATTTTATTTAATACAAAATTTATTTATTCAACAAACATATGCTGATGGAATGTGTATATGTATGATGTGCCAGATACAAGGCAAGGTTTTGGGGAAGTGACCGTGAACCAAGCTTATCTGGTCCTCCCCGCCGTGGAGCCCATAGTGAAGGGACAGGGGCATAACAGACACTAATTGGGCAGACACCTACCTAACTATACAGTACACGTGTTATTACTCTTTTTACTTCTTCAGTTAAAATGCAGGTAGTGCCGTGTCTGTCCTACTTATAGCCTCTTTCCCTTTGACACATCTTTCATCTCTTTCTACGTCTGACTCTTCTAAACACGATTAAAATGTAGGAGTGAAACCTTATATCCAAACACTGATCCAGTTTTTTTTTTTTTGAGGGGGAACAAATAAAAATCAAATAAAAATACCTGCCTTCTTCAGGATTGTACCCCTATAGTGAAAGCTGAATCAGTATTTGTTGAGATCAGTTGAAGAAGCAGGGAAGAGCCACCGTGACTGGGTTGCATCATCACTCAATAGCAAAGCTGATGGCACAGACAGGGCCTCTGATTTTGATGGTACCACACAGCTTAGAGAGACTCAGTAGATAATCTTGGTTTTGATGATAAGCCAGCTTCGGACTCTGGTACACTTGAGAGAGAGCATCCTTCAGTCTCCTTACCACACGACCATTTCCCCTTGCCCTGCTGCCAGTACACATGCACATGTCCCACATCTGTGTCCTCTGGCTACAAGTTCCTGGGATTTTCCAGGAGATGCTGTTAGGTTTGTATTATTTCCAACCATAGCATTTTCTGCAACCACGGCAGCATTTTTCTTGGCAGTAGCTGGTGCATCCGTGCCTGTGGGAAGTTCTCTTCCAGACCATCACAGCTGTTTGTGAAGATGATTCCAGGATACCAGTAACCCTTCTCAGCATTTTAACTTTTCTGAGAGTTTACAGCACAAGACTGAGGCCCCACGTGCCATGGTAGTGTGTGTGTGTGTGTGTGTTTTAATTAATGTAAAATAGCTGATCCAACTGAAAAATAATTAAGTGGCTTAAAACCAGACCACTTTCAATAAAGGACACATCTGTTATTTTCAAAACACTGGAAGCAGTAAACAACTACAGTAGAACAAATGAGCTCATAATCTGTGGGAAGCACACTGGAGGGGGTAGCACAGCCCAAGAGGGGGCTTCACTAGGCTGGGGGAGGGCAGGCTGCGTGCTTCTCTCTGTGGGTCACACACCACACGTCCTTCACATGTGACATAGGTCACACGCCAAGCTGCGAACTCCTTCATGGATTGGGGAGCATCCTCTGCAGAATCTGAATAGTCATTCAAAGTACTCTTTGGGCACCTCTAGTCTGAAGGACAAAATGAGAAGAAGAATACTTCTTCTTATTTAGTGGAGGGAGTGTTGGGGAGAAGGGCGTTTAATCTTCTGAGGCCAAAGACTAAGATCTACACGTCAACAGACCAGCTTGTAACCTCTGACATTTAGGAATTTTCTGGTCCTAAGCATGAGATAAGAGGTGCTAACATATACTTAAAATCATACTCGCTAGAAAGATGGGAAAACATTAAACCCAACATTAAAAAATCGACACTGGAAAAAAACTTGACATGAAACATTTATTTTTCTTTTTAATTTGGAAAGGAGTCAGTAAGTGATGTGGATTAGTTTTGATTATAAGGCATTAAGCCCCACAAACTTGATGGGCGCTGAAAGAACAGACATGAATTTTGAGGTCTGCATCTGGCTTCACTAGTTCTTTAATATGCAAAATAGGCTACCTGCTACACTCCTCAGCTCATGTCCTCTTCTTTACAGGCAGGATGATAACAGGTATCACTGCAGCATGATGCCTGTCTGATGCTAAGCAAGCTCTCTTCTTCTAAATTGTGTCCAGTACAGGTATCCTGGTATCCTGTAGGATGTGGCTTAAGTTCTGATTAATACTGACCAATCAGATGGTGGGAGGGGCAGTGGAAGGGTGGAGACAGTTTATAGAGATGAAATATAAGAAGGCTCCCCAACTACATCCTGAGCATAGAGATACTAATGGCTTTGGTCCAACAGAGGTCACATGGTTTCTACCTTTGATCTGTGGGATAGCAGTTTAGCAGGTAGTCATTTTCTGATGCCCAGCTCTCTTTTTCTTCTTTCCCATCTTAGTTAATCCCCATAGCATCTCATAGTTCATTCTTAGTCTAGACTGAGAGGAATAAACTTGCTTTGTTACTGTTTAAAATGGCCAAGGGCCTTTGACCCAGTAATTTCACCCAAGAACAATTTTCATGAAGAATTAACTCAAAATTAAGAGGGTGCTCTCTACATGGCATGATTTTTAATTGGGTAAAAAGTCAAAGTCAAAGTCAGCAATATGAGGGGAGCTAAGTGAATTATTCTACATTCATTCAAGGAATTACTTTAAATAAAAATTATGAAGAACATATAGTATTATGTAAATGATTATAGCAGAGTAATCAGTTCAAGCAAGAAAATATAAGTGTTGCTGATGCTATAACTAGGTGATTATTCCATTCACATATCCACAAATATTAAACTATGTCAGATCTAAAAGAGTACACAATGTGTTAAAAACTTGAGCTTGTGTGACTTTTTATCCTTATTGTCTTTATGAGTGCCGTTATATTTGTGAAGGAACAAAACTTGAATAAGTATGAGGAGGCACACAATTTCATTGCTGGAATTAACCTTTTGCCCCTGTAAACTAAAAGGGGGGGTGGTCAATATTGTTTGAAGTTTATTTCATTATGCTTTTTATCCTCATTTTTACTAACCTTGACCTCCTTGCGACCAGCCAGCCAGACTGACTGAAGAATTTGTGAATTTAGCAAGTGTAATCTCCTATTCCAGGTCATACCTCCATCCAAGAGACCTCAACATCCACATGGAAACCATGCCACACTCTTGACTTTGCCATGTTGTCTTCAACTCCAAGGAACAAAATCCATTTCACTTTTATCATTCATTATCTATCACTGAATAATAATTACTATGAAAGTTATCATCTTAAAGTGACAGTAAACATTGATCATTTCAGTCAATTTCTGTGAGAGAGGCACTTAGAAGTGGCTTAGCTGGGTGGCTCTGGCTCAGAGTCTCTCAAGAGGTTGTAGTCATGATATTGGTTAGAGCAGGAATCATAAAGCCTCAGCTGGGCCTGGTAGATCTGCTCACTAAGGACCTGGAAGGTTGCTGGTGGCTGTGGGCAGAAGAACTCATTGCCTTACCATGTGGAGCTCTCTGCAAGGCTGTTTATGTGTCCTCACAACGTGGCAACCATCCAAGAGAGAGATCATGGTGAAACTGCAGCATCTTTTGTGATCTAGCCTCAGGAGTCATGCACTGTCACTTCTGCTGCATCCCACTGGACCCACGGCCAACTGTAATTCAGTTTGGAGGGTTCTATCTAAGGGCATAATGACCAGGAGGCAAGAATGGTTGGGGACATTTCAGAGGTTTGCTACGCAGTTCACCCTCTGACCCTTTAAGGATGCACATCCCTCCAAGATGTAAAATACACTCACCACAAAGCACTGAACAGGGTCACCCAATTACAGCGTCAGCTAGAAATCCAGAATCTCATCATCCACATCACACAGATACATGTGGGGATGATGATCCTCTGGTGTGTTTCTTTGTGTTTAACTCCTTGAGTAAGCTTCTCTCAACCTGAAGACCTGTGAACTAAAGAGAGAGTTATCTTCTCCCCACCAACCATACGCACACACACGCTCACATACCTTCCACATATTGGGTTAGGCATAGCATAATTGTCATAGCTTGCCCTTTTCAATCGGGATATGCATAGGAGTTACTGGTTCACAGCAATTCTGAAATTTAGCAAAGTACATGTTGACAGATCCTTGACTTGGACTCATGGCCTAGGAATCATTCCCTGTGGTTCTTAGCTCTGCCCTTGAGGCTCTTGTTTTACCTTCTGAGTTATCCTTCCTTTTTCAATAAAGGTAGCTTATGTTTGCAGCTGAGTATTTTTTTTGCTGCCTACTTCTTGCCTGTAGACGTTTAGGCATCCAAAGACCTCTTTCATTTTGTACCGTCTCTGTCCTTTACAATCCAACCTGGCAGGAGTCCTGTCAATACAATTCTTTTGAAAACGTGTGGGTCCCTGTGAATATTGTTGGGCTCATTCTATTGGACAAAAGTAATGCTCAGAAATCTCTTTTAGACAAGGCTTTGTCAACCTCGGGCTTTTGATGAGGAGCAGCACCTTCAAGCTTCATGGAAGCCCTGTGGTTCCACTGAATGGTTCTCTAAGGCACCAACATGGATGTTTCCATGATCTTAACAAAGGTTTTCACAGCTACACCCTCTGTTTCATCTTTACCATCAAGTTTTCCTATTTCTTATGTTTCATTTCCTTTTTTAATTTTTAATTTTATATTGGAGTATAGTTGATTTACAATGTTGTGTTAGTTTCAGGTGTACAGCAAGGTGATTCAGTTATACTTATATGAATATCCATTCTTTTTCAGATTCTTTTCCCATATAAGCTATTATAGAATATTGACTAGAGCTCCCTGTGCTGTACAATAGGTCCTTGTTGATTATCTATTTTATATATAGTAGTGTGTATATATAAATCCCAAACTCCTAATTTATCCCTCCCAACCTTCCCCTTTCCTTTTTAAAAAATTTTTTGAATTTAATTAAATTAATTCATTCATTAATTTGGTTGTGCCGGGTCTTAGTTGTGGCAGGTAGGCTCCTTAGTTGCGGCTCGTAGGTTCCTTAGTTGCAGCATTCGAACGCTTAGTTGCAGCATGCATGTGGGATCTAGTTCCCTGACCAGGGATTGAACCTGGGCCCCCTTCATTTGGAGCATGGAGTCAAACACAACAAACCAAAAATCACACCTGTGTCTTCCACCAAAGACTCCTTCCCTAGGTTTCAACTGTCCTGAGTTAATCCTTCCAAACTCTTCCTTGACCTGTTGGGTTTTCCAGACTCATACTCACCAACTGATCCTCTCTTTTGGCAAATATGGGCTTCTTGGGATGCTCTCAGCCAGCTTTAGGTGCTCCATCTTCCTGGTGGACCTTGGTGTCTGGGTCCTGAGGCTCTCATTTGTTGGTCCAACAGATTTTCAGCCACATTCTGTCTGTGCCTGACTCACAGTTTGGACAAAGGGACACTCATATTTCTAGCTTAATTTAGAAGCAAAGATAACATCAGCTCTTGATCCCAGAAAACATCCCTCCTTCCCTGGTCCAGTTTCCCAGATAGGCTCTTCTCTGCAGATTCTGTGACAATTCATCACACAGGTGCTTCTCCAGGGAGTGATCTTCCTGAGTACCATTACCACATTTTCATACTATCAAAATTACATTTCACAGAGGAGAAAATAATTGACATAATATCTATCCAGGGAAGATCAAAGCCATTTTCCCATAGCTGCTATACTGTGTTTGCTTTTAGGGCATGTTAGTCAATGTATGCCTTTTTATTAACAAGAGATTATTTGTTTTGGTTTTGTTTAGTTGTTTCCACCCTTGTCGAGGTAATTAACATTAGAACATAGTTGCAAATTGTGTTTATTATGTGGGTATTATTAACATGTATTAACATTAGAACATACGTATTATTTATTAATATTCATTGAATTAGTCAACTGCTATCCACCCGAATAGTCTGCATGGAAGTCATAATGGCAAATACAACCTGTACTGTGTTCTCTAAGAATTCACAATCCATTCCTTTGTCTTCATGGGGATGGCTCAGGGTAAACTAACCTGGGTAGGCATCCACTTGATACCATAGGAGGGAAATTTTGCTTGACTTCTGTAGGGGAATAGCCAGTCTTTCCATCCCCTTTGCTGTGTATCAGGGCCCAGCTCTTCCTTCATTTCGGTCTGACAGCTACCCTCACTCATCAACCAACATGTGATTTTATGCTTTCTGACAAGCCCCATGACTGTTCTTTGGGAGACCTTTGGATGCAGACCACATGGACTGATCTCTAGAAACATACAGAACCAGCCTGCACCCTTCTTCAAGCTGGACCCCTTTTTATTGAATAGATGTAATTGCTTCCAAGTGTTTCTCCAGTGGGATTCAACTGTGGCTATTGAAATCTGGAAGAATAAAGGAGACAGCACATCTGCCAGGGAGATCCCAAACACAGTGGGATGACAATTAGGATCTCTAGGCACTCTCTTCCTGACCCAGGATCAACCTTGTTAAGCCCTTTAACCTTTGTCCGACCCTGGGGGGGTTGTGAGTGTATGTATGTGTGCATTTAATCTGTACAATGAGAGTGTTCATTTTTGGTTTATCATGGCTCCGAGACATAATGAGATGCTACAGTAGAATGCTCTGTTGCTGTTTTAAGATTTGTCAAATGTCAACACATGAAAAATTTGAAAAGAGATACCTAGGTGGGCATGAGGTGTGGTTGCTTTTACCTGAGCTGGGTGAAAATAATGTTATTTAAAATTCACTACATGCAATGTGTAGTGACAAACAGGTCGAGTGGGTCAGCAGAAAGCTCACCCATCTTTACTCGTGTTTTCTCTGAGACCGTTCTTGTCTCTCTCACCAGAGGCATTTGAGAAGAACGGCCTCCTTTACTTCCCTAATCAGCTGCTCCTTTCACGTTGAACTCGGTCCCTTTCCTTCTGCTTGTCTTTTATCTCCTCCTCATCCTCCTGCACCATCACCTCTGCCTTGTTAGTCTTTTTCTTTATTTCACTGGGGCACAGCATTGGGCTGGTGGAAAGAGCACAGGCTGGGTGGCTGACAAAAGTGAACTGGAATCCCTAATCTGCTACGTAGTCCTGTGTGTTTTGGATTTAGGGGGGATTTACCTAACTTTCTAAGCATGTTTCCTCATCTCTAAATGGCATTAGTAATGTCTACCTTTCAGGGTTACTATGAGGATTAAATGAGTTAAAGTGAGCTAAATGTATGGTGCTAAATGACATTAACATTTCATTTAATTAACTCAGCAAATATTTATTAGCACCTACCCTATGCCTGGTACTATCTAGGCACTGGGGTTACAGTGGGACAAGTCTCACCCCTGCCACTGTGGATGTTGTGCTCCGGTGGGGAGAGAAAAAATCATGTTGTCAGGTGATGAAAAGTGCAAGTTAGAAAAGTACTCAGTGGTGGTTGTTTTCAATTATCTTCTTGCTGGTCCCTCTCTCACTTTCCTGGTTCAGCCTTCTGTTTCTTCTTGTAGCACTGCGTGCCTGCACCTGGTCTTCACACTGATTCCAGGGAATCGGGTTCCCCAGTGAGTTGACATCACTCCACTTGAAAGTGAGATCAAGTACCTGGAAGGAATTATTTATGAGGCTCTATCACCCAAGCAGGACACTCTCAGCATGTTCCCGAATGATTCTCGCTCCCTTTTCTGCCCAGGGCTCAAGGAGCCTAGCTGGGGGCCGGGAATGCAGGGCGCAACAGGGGTGCTGCTACAGCCCGGGGGTCTCTGAAGGAGCCTTGGTGGGGGAGGGTCTGCTAGGTCACATGCTTTAGTCTTTCACCAGTTTCCCTGAAAATCAAACTTTGGTCCTGTTCCTGAAGATCCCAGGCAAGCCACGTGGTGAACTTGTTTCTTCCTCCTTCTGAGTCCTGGCAGGAGGCTCTGAAGAACAAACTCTGTCCCGCTTCAACTCAGAGGTCCTGTCTCCCCATCAGAAATGAGGGACCAGGCTGCATGCTCAGGAGTGCTGACTCTGGACCCTCCCTTGGTCCGCAGACTCCTGCTCTCAGCCTCTGCACTCCTGATTTCAGCACAGCGTCTATCTTTCTTCTTAAGGGGTGAGATCTTTCAAAAAAGGGAACCGATCCTCCTCAGGAAATAATTTTATCTGGATGTCAAAGAATATTTCATTTTATGAAGTATTGTCCAGATTGGATTTCTAGAGGAGAGGCTTTAAACCCCAGTGCCTGAGACACACCCCACCAATTAAATCATAGCTCTTGGGTGTGGACTCACTGTCAGCATTTGTTAAAGATGCCCAGGTGATTCCTGGATCGAGGTCAAGGTTGAGGACAAGTGTCATGGGCTTTAAGGCCTGGGGTCAGCCTGGGGCATCGTAGGGATGACAAGGGAGGTCTTTCCTCTGAGAAGACCTACTAGAACGCAGTAATTCCTGTGTGTTGAGTGACTGGACAGATCAACAAAGGAGCTCACAAGCCCCTGGGAGAGACAGGACGGGGAAAGTCTAGGAGAACAGAGCTCTACGTGCAGGTGGGAGGTTGATGCACCTGGAGGGGAACAGCGGGCTCTGGCCTCGGGCTGCCTGGGCTTGCAGTCCACTGACCTAGCTGTGTGACCTCAGGGCACTGACTCCACTGCTCTGTGCCTATTACCTCGCCTGCCAAAGGAGCTCTCACAGCAGCTCCCTCAGGAGGATGAGCATATCAGTTGACTGATGTGCGTATAAAGCGTTCAGGACAGTGTCCAGCATAAGGTGAGTCCCAGGAAATGTGAGCCGTCAGTGTCGTGATGAGTCCTGATAACTGAGCAGCATGTCTGAGGGGCTTCAGGAGCCCTGGGGAGGGGCTAATTCTACCAGCATTCCCGGTGAATTTAAGCGTCTTTCTTCATCGCAAAAAAATTCAGAGACGAAGTAATAGGTAAGAATCAGATTTATTGAGTGAGAAACACATTCCAGAGTGCCTGCCATCTTGGAAGGCGAGAGGCTAGAGGCTTCGAAATATGGCGTGGTTAGTTTTTATGGGCTGGTGATTTCATAGGCTAATGAGTGGGAGGGTTATACCAATTACTTTGGGGAAGGAGCAGGGATTTCCAGGAATTGGGCCACTGCCCACTTTTTGGCCTTTGACGGTTAGCCTCAGAACTGTCACAGCGCTGGTGGGTGTATCGTTTAGCTAATGTATTACCATGAGCGTATAATGAGGCTCAAGGACCACTGGAAGTCAAATTTTCTGGCATCGTGGACCTAGTTGGTTCTCACTAGTTTTTTTTTTTTTTAACATCTTTATTAGAGTATAATTGCTTTACAGTGGTGTGTTAGTTTCTGCTTTATAACAAAGTGAATCAGCTATACATATACACATGTTCCCATATCTCCTCCCTCTTGCGTCTCCCTCCCACCCTCCCTATCCGACCCCTCTAGGTGGACACAAAGCACCGAGCTGATCTCCCTGTGCTATGCCGCTGCTTCCCACTAGCTACCTATTTTACATTTGGTAGTGTATATATGTCCATGCCACTCTCTCACTTCGTCCCAGCTTACCCTTCCCCCTCCCCGTGTCCTCAAGTCCATTCCCTACATCTGTGTCTTTATTCTTGTCCTGCCCCTAGGTTCTTCAGAACCTTTTTTTAGATTCCATATATATGTGTTAGCATATGGTATTTGTTTTTCTCTTTCTGACTTACTTCACTCTGTATGACAGACTCTAGGTCCATCCACCTCACTACAAATAACTCAATTTCGTTTCTTTTTATGGCTGAGTAATATTCCATCGTATGTATGTGCCACATCTTCTTTATCCATTCATCTGTCGATGGACACTTAGGCTGCTTCCATGTCCTGGCTATTGTAAATAGAGCTGCAGTGAACATTGTGGTCCACGACTCTTTTTGAATTACGGTTTTCTCAGGGTATATGCCCAGTAGTGGGATTGCTAGGTCGTATGGTAGTTCTACTTTTAGTTTTTTAAGGAACCTCCCTACTGTTCTCCACAGTGGCTGTATTCTCACTAGGTTTTGTCATGTACTGTGGCCAATGCCATTCTTTTAAAGGTTGTGCCCTGCCCCCTCCCCTCCCGTTTCACCAGTAGTCAGGAAGGTTCCTGGATAAGGAACGTGAAGACTGAGTGAGTGTAGGATTCTTTTATACTGAAGACCTAGGGAGGAGGGATGGGAGGAAAGGAGTGGGGAGGGAACTAAGGCATCTAGGAAGTTGGCTTAAAGAGGCAGGAGTGGCCACTTCCTCGCACGTGACTCTGCTTCTGGGTCCCACAGTTGATTCTTCCAGCCGGCCGGCCAGCCCACACTCACACTCAACCCAGCCAGGAATCGACTCAATATTTCTTTTGTCACTGGAAAGAATCTCACAGGCCACAACTTGGGCTAAGCCTGCAAACATGTCACTTCGTTATCATTACTTTTTTAGTAACTGGACATAATGTCTCCACTTTGTCTGGAGCACAAACACAGTCCATTCAGAGTCGACTCTGTCGCCTCAGGATTCTCACACTTCCAGGGTGACCTTGAAGTTCTGAGGCATTTCCTGGGCATTGGGGAGGGCGGACTTGGGAGGAGACTTCTGTTCCTGGACGTCCGCTGCCCTGGAAGGACACCCTGAAATGTCCTTGTGCTGGCGTGGCCTTCACTGTGGACCCGTCATGTCCCGGAGGCTGGCTGCTGGCCAGGATGAAGGGGCGGGTCTGGGCAGCTCTGTGTGACTGTCTCACCCCATCTGCCTGAATCCACACACAGCCGAGTCCCTGAGCCTCCCACATCCCACGGCCTGGGGAGCCATGACTCCGTTCTCTGCCGCTTCCCCATTGGCCGCTCTCCAGCCAACGGAATTTTCACTTCCTCTGGAGCTGGAGGAAAGGGCTGGGAGCATTCCCTGTTCTGCAGGTGGTCTTACAAATATGTTATGCAGTCTATCCACTTCAGAAACTCTAAAGCATGAATTAGCTAATGGTATCTCTCTTGGCATTTCTGCTGGTAGCAAACATCCCCTGAGGGCAGGGAACCTGGAAGGCCTTTGCTGCCTCAGGAAGAGCCTGGTGAGGAAGAAACAGGAAGGAGAAGGGGAAGTAAAGTTGCCTGGTTTAATATGGAAGAAAGAGAGGTAAATAGCCTAAAACACTATCCTGCCGTAACTCTCATAACAAAAACAACACCAAAATTATTGACTGTGAACGACAAAGCCAGTCTGTGCTAAATGTGTTTTATAATTTCTATTTTTTATAAACATCGTAAGAGGCAGGTACATTATGGAGGGTTTAGAAGAAGATTGCTTTGTCCTAGGTTATATAGTAGTAAGTGACAGAGCCTGGATCCTACCCCAAATCTCTTTGGCTAGAAGCCCATGTTCTTGACCGCTCTGCTATAAACATGTGATGTATTCAAGGAGAAAGCAGATGAAAGTTCTCAACATATTGTCGAGAAGTTTGGCATTAATACATATTTCTGGTAAATAAATGCCTATTTTAAGTGTGCTATGGTCATTTCTTTACATAAAAGCGTCCTGTGATGAGTTCCTTTGAAGTGCAAATAACCATTTCCTAATTACCTGGCTGTTTGATCTGTTGTTGGTTCAGTAGACTTTGTGTATGAGATTTTCTTTAGAAAAGGTGCATTTCCAGGCTCTCTCTTTGGTCTAGAACGTTCTGATTTCTGTACTGTAGTGGCAGCAGCTCCAGAACATCATCCCTGGGGGCAGGTTGATGTGATCCAATCAGCCTCTGTCCCTCATGGTCTTCTTGATGCGTTTTCATTTAATTTTAGGATATTGAGAGCAAGCTGTGAAATCTGCAAGAATAGACAGATAGTAAATAAAAGGATAGAACATTTTAGTGACACCAAAAGGGTGGTGTTAAAGCTCTCCACCTTGGATGCGAGGGGAAGGCCTGGGGTCTACACTGGGGACTTGCTTCCCGTTTCTGCTCCTGCTGCAGCCTCCGGCAGGCTCACGGCCAACTTGCAGGTCTCCCTCTTGGCTAATGACTCCTGAGAAGTAGGCAGTGGCATGATGGATAGCTGCCATAGAAGGCAAGTGCATCAATTAGCTATGAAGCTACAATAAGCCAGTGGGCTCTGCACCAGGAACTCTATTTCTTCTTGAGTCTGGACCTCTCCAGGGCTGGCCCATCGTTGTCCTCCACCAGCTCCGCTGTCATTGTGTAGCTCTCCCTACGTTTCAGACATAAGAGCCTACTAGGCGAATGGAATCGTTTCTTGAAATGCTTGTGTTTTTATCTTTTGAGATTTTTTTTTAAACAAGAGAAGAAAAACCCAACCGTTGTAGATTAGCATGCCTTTTTAAAATGCAGGAAGTTTCTTCACCGGAATGTACCCCCTCTGAAAACAGCTTTATAAAATGGATGTGATATGCCTTTAGATACTTGTTAGAAAGATGAAAGGGAAGATTTATTCTCTTTGCTTCCATACATAAATGTCTCCCATCTTAAAAATAAATAAATAACTCCCCAAATTGCTTCAAACAGGTACCCTTTTTCAGTCACTGGTCTCTCTCTCCTTCCCTTTACCTCTTGAGAGCCTAGGCTGTTTTGGTTGCCTCCACTTTCTTATTTCCTATTCAGTCTTCGTTTACTGCAACCCGGACTCCACCTCCTCCCCACCCCAGCCAAGGAACAGGCTGGCTAAGGGCTCCTCGTTCCATTGCAAAGGGGGTTTTCCCTGTTCCAGTCCCCACATTTCTCCTGTGTGGCCACCCTCCTTCCTACCTCCAGAGGAATCCTTCCAAAATGCAAACGGGATCATGCTACTTCTCTGCTGAAAATTCTGCGTGGGGTGCCTGGCACCCAGGGATGCGTTTGCTGCCCTTGACTTGGCATCCGAGGTGCCTGCCCCTCTCTGCAATCATCCCCATCCTGCTCGCTCTACCATCACCTGCCAATGCCTGAGCTGCAGTAACTCCCTCCGGAAGCTGATCTCCTGCGCCCCTTCCAGGCCTCGCCCTGCTTTCTGACTCTGCATGGTGTTCACTTGCTCCACTCTGTTGCTGGTGAGCTTAAGCCACCTGAACCATCACCTTTTCTGTGAAGTTTCCCAACCTCACCCACCACCCATGACGTACGGACCTTGAACGTGCGTCCACTATACATGCATCACATTGCACTAAGTGTCCCGCCAGACACACACTCCAGTTGGCTGTGGCCTCCATGAGAGTCTAGACAGTGTTTATTTTTACTTGTGTGTCTCCAGGGCTGAACCAAGTCTCTGGCATATAATGTTCAACAAAGGAGTGGATGCGTAAATGGATGAGCAATCAAACCACATTTTATTTGTTCATTTATTTTTGGCTGCATTGGGTCTTTGTTGCTGTGCGTGGGCTTTTCTCTAGTTGTGGCAAGTGGGGGCTACTCTTTGTTGTGGAGCACGGGCTCTAGGCACGTGGGCTTCAGTAGTTGTGGCATGTGGCCTCAATAGTTGTGGCACACGGACTTAGTTGCTCCACATGGCATGTGGGATCTTCCCGGACCAGGGCTCGAACCCGTGTCCCCTGCATTGGCAGGCGGATTCTTAACCACTGCGCCACCAGAGAAGTGCCCAAACCACATTTTAGGTCCTAAGGTGTTAATCTGTGTGGGATGATGTCAAAGAAATAGGGATTATACAGGAGGGATTTGGAATTTTTAAAATGATTGCTGATTAAATTATCCACGAAGATAACTTTGATTAATTTATCCAGAATTATGTTATGTTGCCTTATGTTTAAAAACTGTACATAATGCTGTTAAGAAAAAAAAGACATATGTAGAATTGTAGTTATAAAGTAGTTCACATACACAAGGTAATAATATCATTGTGTGACATTTTATGAAGAATTTTATAAGTAATTCACCTCTGACTATGCTGTATCTCCAGCTAATTTTCTTACCAGTTATCTCAGTAATTGGATCCTAGGTCAGTCTTCAGCCATAAGAACAGTTTCAATAAGATGGACATTTAGAAAACTGTATCTCCGTAATTCCATCCAGAATAAATTCCCAGGTAAATAGTGAGCCAATTAGAGAGGTATATGTGTGCTGATGAGCTTTGAAAGCCTCAGCAGTGAACTAGTGGAGACTTTTAAATGCCTGGATCCATCAGGAACTTTGAATTGACAGCTCTTTTTGGAAAATCCAATTTTTAACTGCAGATAGCTTCTTCCAGAGATTTTAAGAAGAATTTTTAGAGAAATCAGTTCAGAGTTTACAATGGATGATCATTTATCTTTTTCTGGCACTAAGTAAAAATAACAAACAGTAGCAGGCCGGAGGAAGGCTTGTTAGAGCTCCAGGAAGACAATCCACAGCCCACTTTGGAGAAGGGGGCATAAGCAGAGTTGGCTGACAGGCTAGCTTCCGGGATACGGGACCGGATCATGCATTGTGACCATGGACTTGGTTCAGGGTCTGATCTTTAGCCTTTTGGGGCCAAAGCCCGATTTTAACAATACGACTCAAGAGCTAATCAGTGTCTCTCACATGATCTGAACTCACAAAGGGCTAATTCATTTATTTCTCTTGGGATCTCTTTCCCGCAGTCACACTTAGCATAGAATGTTTTGTCCACCCCTGCCCCCCATGATGTCTTCTCTCTGTGCAATGCCTCATCCTTGGTGATGTCCACATAATTCCAGCCAGTTTCATCCAGTTTACCAGAGAAGACGTCTGTACCCCACGTCTTTCTAGAGCTGCATGTGAGAGAGAGTACCGTTCCAGTCCAGAGCCTGCTCTGGGGGATGGGGCTCGTTTTATAGCAGCCTGTAGAACCCTGTTCCTGTCTATTCTGTCCCATCTGGCAAAGTTTGATGAGATTTTTTTTTTTAATTTGTGTTGGAGTATAGTTGATTTACTATGTTGTGTTAGTTTCAGGTGTACAGCAAAGTGAATCAGTTATACACATATATATATCCACTCTTTTTTTTTTTTTTAAGATTCTTTTCCATATAGGTCATTACAGAGTACTGAGTAGAGTCCCCTGTGCTATACAGCAGATTCTTATTAGTTATCTCTTTTATATATAGTAGTGTGTTGATGAGCTTTTATTAGGAGAAGACACCCATTTTCTGGCTTTTTATTTCAATGGAAAAGGATTTCTGAGAGAACCGCACTGCACGCCTTGCTCCCTATGCCGTTCCTACTTCTCCCCATGGAAAAAGGTGCTATTCTGTTCACAGGTAAACTGGTGAGAGGGAATCTTTTGTGTGAAAGTGTAACACTTCCTGGTTCTGGTTTGCAGCAGCCTGATCTCGGCTACACCGCGAGAGGCCTGCCTGTGACTGCGTATTGTATATATGACACAGATACTATTTCAAGTCTGGGGTAAGGTAAGAGAAGGCCCCTTGTAGCTACAGCCAAACGACCTGCTCTTATATCAGGAATACTGTTGACACAATCATCTCTGGCCTCTCTGTCAATCTCTCAATTAATTCTAAACTCGGGAGAGGAAGATGTTACTTATACATGCCCACCTACCCAGGCCACACACACATACACACTGACCACAACCAAAGCATTTATGCCCAGGATATACCCTGACAACACATAGTGTGTGGCCTGTTCCTCTGTCTCGTTAAAAAGGTAGAGAAGAAATCTGCTCCCAGACCTACTAGAGAATGGACCTGAGGACACGGGGAGGGGGAAGGGTAAGCTGGGACGAAGTGAGAGAGTGGCATGGACGTATACACACTACCAGATATAAAATAGATAGCTAGTGGGAAGCAGCTGCATAGCACAGGAAGATCAGCTCGGTGCTTTGTGTCCACTTAGAGGGGTGGGATAGGGAGGGTGGGAAGGAGGGAGATGCAAGAGGGAAGAGATATGGGAACAAATGTATATGTGTAGCTGATTCACTCTGTTATAAAGCAGAAACTAACACACCACTGTAAAGCAATTATACTCCAATAAAGATGTTAAAAAATAAAAAAAAAAAGAATTCTGCTCCCTCTGAGGACCTGAGAGTATGCAGATGGAGGGTCTGGCAGAGCCTCCAGGGCGGTGAGCCCACGAGTCACCCAGGACCCTCTGCCCTAAACTCTGGGGTCTCTGCCTGCAGGGCTGCTCGTTCCCATGACCTCAGGGTTGAGAAGACCCTCAGGGCCCCCCAGGGCATCACCTCCCTGTGCTTCCCCAGAGCCCCTCTCTCCCCTCCTGCTTCCTGCCCATCAGGAGTGGACCAGGATAGGGGAAGCTGAGTGAGGAAAACGGAGCTTAGCTTAATAAGCAGGCGCTTCCGTGGTCGCCACGCCCTTCCTTCTGCCCACGGCAAGGTCACAACTGTCCTGTGAAGAGATGACCCCCAGGAGTGTCCTCCCCCATCCTGCTGGAGGAGGGCGTCGGAGAAACAGGCCAGTCTGTGGAAAATTCACCCAGTCTTCATGAGCGTAAATTTACGAGTGGAGGAACCCGCTTTCTCAGACACTTAGTCAAAACGAAATTTCTTTCCTGTTGGGAATTTACACGATAATGCAGCATGTAAAAATATAAACACATCTTACAATGCATTAACATTTTTGACATATGGTGGTTTATTTTTTCATTCTCAATACCAATTTCGTACTTCATTTAGGACTCATAATTTTCCATTCTCTTTCCTTTTTTTAATTTTTATTTTATATTGGAGTAGTATAGTTGATTTGCAATGTTGTGTTAGTTTCAGGTGTACAGTAAAGTGGTTCAGTTATATATATATATATATATATATATATATATATATATATATATATATATTCCTGTTTACATTCTCTTCCCTTATAGGTTATTAGAGAATATTGAGTAGACTTCCCTGTGCTATATAGGAGGTCCTTATTAGTTATCTATTTTATATGTAGTGTGTACATATGTTAATCAAAAACGAATTTATCCCTCCCCTCCCCACCTTTCCCCTTTGGTAACCATAAGTTTGTTTTTTATGTCTGTGAGTCTGTTTCTGTTTTGTAAATAAGTTCATTTGTATCACTTTTTAGATTCCACATATAAGTGATATCATATGATATTCACCTTTCTCAGACTTACTTCTCTTAGTATGATAATCCCTAGGTCCATTCCTTTTGCTGCAAATGGCATTATTTCCTTCTTTTTTATGGCAAGGAGTATTCCATTGTATATATGTACCACATCTTCTTTATCCATTCCTGTGTTGATGGACATTTAAGTTGCTTCCATGTCTTGGCTATTGTAAATAGTGCTGTTATGAACATTAGGATGCATGTATCTTTTTGAATTATGGTTTTCTCAGGGTATATGCCCAGGAGTGAGATTGCAGGATCATATGGCAACTCTATTTTTAGATTTTTAAGGAGTCTCCATACTGTTCTCCATAGTGGCTGCACCAGTTTACATTCCCACCAGCAGTGTAGGAGGGTTCCCTTTTCTCCACACCCTCTCCAGCATTTGCTGTTTGTAGACTTTTTGATTCTCTTTTCTTGAAAGAACTCCCCCCAAACTTCAAACATGTCAGACATCATAAAACTTGATCCCACCTTTGGCACTAGGGATTATAGTTGACAAACTCTGGACTGTTCCTTTCCTCGAGGTAAAGGAGACTCTGTTTCTGCGATAACAGAGACTCAGCACTAAGCCACGTCCAGGGGCCCAGGGAGGAGCAGATAAAGTGTGCCATCAAATTAAAGTGAAGCCACAAAGCCCTCAGAAATGGTGGACTTGGAAACATCCCCGAGCCTGAAGTGGTCTTTGTGTCTCATTTCTCTGTCTCTCCAGTTAGGCTAAGAGATGAGACCTGCTGTCACTCTCCCTTCTGGGGGACACAGAAAGGTGGATTTTCTCCCTGCAGTTGAGAAGGCAGGGGGACCTTGGGATGTGGCATCTTTGGGGACTGCATCCACCTGTTCTTTGTAAACTTGATCCATTAAAGATGCTCAGCCAGCACCCTCCTCGCTCTTCACACACCAGAGATCATAGACTTTGGTCTTTATCATCCTTTGAAAGTTCCAGACTTCCACACTTCGAACTTTGTTTCCCTCACACAGAGGCAGGCAAACATTTGTTGAGGAAATAATCCATTTTGTGGAGCTATCTCTTTCAAAGTGTTATATTTTCTAAGACCTCTCCCTTTCTATTTATTTTCTGAGTTTGTTATTTGTTTTGAATGAGGAAGGATTTATAAGATTTTAACGTGATTTTTAAATTATATTGTGATGCATGTTACTTTTGCAGAATTTGGAAAACATTCAAAATGTAAAGAAGAAAAAAATTTCCAATAATTCCAGCTCCCAGAAACAAACCACTATTAAAATTTTTATATATATCCTGCCAGTCTTGTTTTATGCACGTTTATTTCTTTTGCAAGGTGTCATGGATATTTCTATACCATTTTATATCCTGCTTTTTTCACTCTTAATTCTGTGAACATTTCTCAGGTCATAAGATATTCTTAGAACCCTAACTTGTAATGGCTGTGTGATATTCTGTAACAGTGCCGTGATTTCTTTAGTGTCTGTTGTTGAATAGTGGCTTGTTTCCTTTTTTTTCACGATTAGAAAGTATACTCCAATATCATCCTTGAATATAAATCTATATCTTCATCTCTGATTATTTCCTTATAATAGGTTTCAAAATGTAAGACCATTGGATCAAAAGCATCCAATAAGGCTTATACTAGTCCTGACTGTTTATGTGTCTGTCAACCATGCAAGCTGGTGCCAATTTCATAGAACCCTTCTGAATATAGTGCAGGCTTATGATTTGTGTGTGTGTGTGATTTGTTCATTATTATTTATTATTATAACATGATAGATACCCAAAGTATCTTAATGTTTTCATTTCAATTATTTACTCACATGTGATGTTTTTAGGTATGTTTACTAGTTGTAAATCCTTTCCATGAAGCTTTTCCATGCCATAAATTTATCCATTTTGTATTGAGGTAGCTTAAAAAATATAAGAGATAACTCTTCCTATATATTGAGGACATTTTAAATGCTGTTTGGGTAAGGGACTCACCTTGTAATTACCAATTCCAAGCCTGTACTAGGTACCTGATAAATGAGCATTTGATTTTATATCTACCTGAAAAATTTATTTTAAATCATGGAATTAAACTTCAGAATGCTGGAGTTTTGTTTTGTTTTGTTTTGTTTCATAGAAATTACATCTACCTCTGTGTTGTAAAAAACTAGGTATTAAATGTCAAGTAAGAAGAGTGAGCATTTTGTAGGGAAATTCTATTAAATTGGATTTTCTAGAGAAGTGATTTAAATTAAAATTTCCTGATAAAATTTTTATCCATCTACAACTCTTTGTAGGGCTCACTTTTCCAGGGACTTTCAGAATTGGTATTAAAGCCATTACAGACAGGTAGATATGTAGATGATAGAGAGATAACGGGTAGGTGATAGATAGGTGATAGATGATAGAGATGTGATAGATCATAGGTGACAGATATCATAGATAGATGATAGATGGATAGATAGATGATAGATAGTATATAGGTGATAGATGATAGAGATTATGAAAGATGGACAGCTAGATAGATGACAGATATCATAGATAGGTAAAAGTATGGATAGAGGTAGATGATAGATAATAGATAGATGATAGGTAGATAGATAGATAGATAGTTTTCATCTCCTCACCCTTCCACTGAAACACAGGGTCATGTAAGTCTGCAGCCCACTCCCAGGATGGACAGGACTCATGAGCCTTTGGGACTAGCAGGTTAGGGACACTAGGGCCAGGGTGCAGTTAGAGAGAGGTTTCTGCCGTGGCCCCTGCACAGGGGAGGGTGGCTGCAGAGACCTGGCATGCCCCTCCCCTCGCTCGTTATGTCCATCCCTAGATACATTTGGTGTGATAAACTACATCAGGGCCAAACCTCCTAGAAGATAGATATCTGGAAATTAATTGGCACCGACTTTTCTTCTAAGAAACATAAATGTCTTTGAGGAGTCAGAGGGGTCTGTCCTTTTGAAAAAATGCTTTCTGTGGAGAACCAACCGTGTCTCATCCACCTTACATACACTGACCTCTGTTCCTCCCGCTAGTATGTAAAGCAGGTTTCATTATCCCAGTGTTGTAGATGGGAAAATGCAGGGTTAATTGTTCAAGCTCCCCAGCCTAAGTGGCAGAGCCAGGAATAAAATGTACATCTCCCCAGTGTCAAAGTCTGTGTTGTGTCACCCCAGCAGACTGCCACTTGGTGAACAGCTTGCAGGTAGGGATTGTGTATAATTCCCCCACTTTCCTGTAGCATTTAACATGGTGCTAGGTGCATAATAGATGCACAGTAAATATGTGTTGACTGGATCAGTGGGTGTGAGTAAATTCAACTAGTTGTTGAGCCAGACTCTGTCTTACTGTTTTGTGATCAAGAGGACTGCGGTGGAGGGGGAATAAGACAGGGGTTGGTGGGAGTAAAGGGCCAGGTGTCTGCTGGCTGCCCGCCCCTCCCTCCCCAGGCACAGGGAGACTGGACCCCATTCAGCAGCGTCACTAGGGTGGGAGCAGCCTCCCTCCCCCGCTTCCTAGCCCAGGAACCGCACCTTCCTTTGCTCTGAGAGCTGTTTTCTGCTCCATCTCCTCTCCAAGCCCTCAGATCACCCCCAGAGCTCTTTGCTATCCTCCACATCATCCTAGCTGAAATAAAATATAACTGTGTCCGAAGAGTACAGAAATCAAAGCTCCCCTTGGGGATTTTTTTCTGTATCACCTGTCGAATTGAAAACCGGTGTGTCCCTGAAAAGATATGTCTTTCGGGCCGCAGGGGTGCTAATTTGCAAAGGCCCATTACTCAAATAAACCATTAAAACAGTCTCCAATAAGCCAGTACTCTGGGCCTGTGTCCATTCCAGCACCAGCATCACCAGCATTTCCTGTCAAGCTTCAGAGCCCAAAGTCAAGATTTATCGACTGATATTTGGACTTAACTAACACAGTCTGATGGGGTGGCTGCAGTGTGAGCCCAGCTGCAGTGTTCCACTGTTGGCAGGTTTCTTAGTCCTGTCCTTGGAGCTGATGTGGAGGAAGATGGGGGTTTGAAGCATCTTCCTGGGTCTTCAGTGTGAAAACTGCTATGTGGCTAGCACACTATTCACATATAGACTAATTTATAGGCAGATCGCCTTTCAGCAGGTGTGATATTCGGTGTGGACAGCTTTGCAATGCTTTCTGCTCAGATGTTTAAAAAATTAGAAATGTCTTCATTAGAGAAGTTTTAATGTCTTCAACAAAGGACAGAAAAAGCATAGAAAAAAAAGAGATGTCATTGTTAGCCATACCAGCTCGAGAGAGAGAAAAACATTCTGCTGGATATTCTTTCAGTTAAAATTTGGACTTTTATAGGCTTCGAATTTATGCTTTATGCTGTAACTTAAATATTCACATATAATCTGTAGCTTTGGTAAACATTTCCGAATAACTTACATAATATTGTGTCTTGAGGATATAACGTGAGTTAACTAACCAGTCTCCTGTAACCATTTACGTAGATTGTTTCCATTGCAATGAGTAATGCTTTAACGATGATTTTTCTGTAAGGCCTTTGCAGGCGGGTAGGAGAGAGGACCACTTCCATAGGCGATCTCCCCTGCCATGGAATCACTGGTTCAGCAGTCTTGAGTGTTTTGATTGCTGTTGTGAAACAGCTTTTCAAAGCTGGAGCACATACACAAAAAGGCACCTGGATGACTCTTTTTCCTGCCTGATGTTCATATTGGTAACTTATGGCCTCAGCTGTTGACCCTAAAAGGGATGGGATAGCCACCAGTTCTCCAGTCAATTCCAGATTTCTGGCTAAGGCCATCTAGGGTCTGAGGTCTGAGCTCTGAATACATCAAAGAATACCACTTTGCTTTAGGACAGGAGACTTGGAGCACTTGTTTCCCCTCTATGTTTTTCTAAGGTCTGAGGTTTGAATACATCAAAGAATACCACTTCGCTTTAGGACAGTAGACTTGGAGCACTTGTTTCCCCTCTATGTTTTAAGTTTTCTGTAATGGTGTAAGTTAATTTAAAATATTTTTAAAGGAAATGCTGCACATTAGGTCTTCGCAAAACAATGAGAAAGCATATTTATTTTGTTAATTCTTAGAGTTTCTTATGGCATACTGGTTAAAAGAGTATAAGAGTATCCACCTTACCGATAACCAGGATGATTCCTTACCAAACCTTTCCGGGAAACCGGGAAAGGTAATTATAATTTAGAGTAATTACCGCATACTGTTGCACCTGTAGAATTAGAGGCCATTATCCCAGAATCTTGGATGGGTTCATTAATGAATCGGCAAATAAAGCGCATGATGAATTACGAAGGACAGTGTCATTATCATTTTATGATAAAGCATCTTGTTCTGGGCGACGTTACAGTTTCAGAATGAAATAGTGACTGACTTTCTCCAAGCCTTAAAGGAACTCCCAGTCTCTTTCAGATGGAAGAGAGAACAAACGGGGTGGGAGTGCGGGAGGGACAGAGGAGAAGCACAGGCCTCTTTAAGGGAGAACACGCTGGGGTGTGGGAAGCATGTGAGGACCCATTCCGGCCCAGGACAACAGATGCAGAGATGAGCTGTTCAAAGCGTGCACATTGAGAGACTAGCTTCCCCTACACCAGTAGTGGAAAGAGGTGTGCTTTGAGCTGATTTGGGCCAGTAGGATCTACAAATTTGTTTTGTATCTTTTATTTATTTATTTATTTATTTATTTTTGTAAATTTCATGTCATTTCTCATCTCATTCCCTGACCGCCAGGCTGCCCAGTGCCAGGCTCCCCATCACAACTGGAAACCCTGCGAGAAGCAGGAGCTGAAATTGCTTTTTGGGGGGGGGCCCAATTTCATGCTGCATGGGAAACGGCAGCTCGGAGATGAGCTAGAAGGCCACGCTTGTGAGGAATGAAATGTGATGAACCTCAGACTTTTATTGACATGCGGTGCAGAGCTGGCAAGAGCAGCTGGTGTGGCATTTTCTTAATCCCATGTTCTCGGGGTGGGAGTCTGACCCAGTACTTTCTGTTAGAAATGATACATATTTATTAGATGATGCAGCTTAAAAGAGAGAAAAGAGTGTGCCCGGCATCAGACACTATCACAACCGAAACTTTCTTTTTATTAAAATGAATACAGGTCATTTCACTCTGACAGCTCGTCCACCAAAAGGGAGCTTTATTAAGTGGTGACCTTCATTCTCTCCATGGAAACAGGCAGGCTCATGCCTGACCACTTGTTGGGGAGGAGAGGTGTGGGCACCTGTGGAACATGTTATGGGTTTTGAGAAAACCACCCTGAAGTCCTGAGTTGTCTGCAGTTCCACTAATTGGATTCATCCTCCCATCCTCCTCCACAAAATCAATTGCAAACAACATCCGATCTCATTTTCCGTGGTACATTTCTGTGAGATGGAGCTGCCCTCCCAGCCCTTTCCTCCGCTCCACCACCTTATGGGCCGAGGGCTTTAAGAGTGAAGGAATACTCAGGGTAGTTACATTATAAGCAATATAATTCTTCCAGATTTTTTCCAGTAGGCTCTGCCACTTGTGAGAGTCAGAGGGATCTTGTGTATTTGAGGCAGACTCTTGTTGCTATTTTGGTTGAATATTTGTTCTTTAAGCTACTCCTTATGTAAACCACTGTTGTATATGTATTCTGTTATTTTAGGGGAGAAGTGGTGACAAAGAAGGGAAGATCTCTTTGCTTGTGAACACATGTATACAATGTGGATGGTCTACGTACACATTCACATATATACCGATACATCATTTCTCTCTCTCTGTGTGTGTGTCTCGCACACACACACACACAGAGTGATGCTACATGGTTCATTGATTCTCACTGGATATGACCTCAAAAGACCTGATTCTACCAAGTGTTTGTTCTGTTTTTCTGGAGTCACTGATATTCTCTGAGCCTAAATTTCCTAAAAGGTAAAACAAACGTAATATCTAGTTCAAGGGACTTATGTGAGAATCAAAATCCAGTGAATCATTTTAAATTGATTTATAAATTTATGTCAAGTTCTAGAACCCTTTCTAATGCTCATATGCAAGGATCAATCCCCATTATGTGTATGGGGCACTTTTATCAATCCTTGAACTGAGCTTGCTTGTATTTGTCCTATTTGAATGTCATTCTTGGGTGTTCTTTCCATATTTGCCAAGATCATTTTGAGTCGTCACGTAAGTTCATCATCAATATTAACTGCATGTCCTCATCTGCAGAGAAACATTTTAGGGTTTGTTGAGAGATGAGAACAGTAAAAGATGGACTGGCTTTCCTAAAACAGCCCTGGTCAGCAGGCTGTCCCTTTGATGCTCTTCTGTTTTATCCACATCAAGTTAGATTTTGTTGTCTGGCTTTCTGTGTCCTCCCAGGCATCTGCCCACACCTCTGTCCCTGGTGCTGACCACGTCTTGACCCTTTAACTCAGGCTCTTTCCTCCTCTTCAAACTCTGTCTACTCCCCACCCTCTACCACACTTAGGGTCCATCTTCAATTGTGTGTCCTTCATGAAGCCTCCTCTCGTCTCTCCCTTCTTGGTTCTTCAATTACTTTTAAAGTTGACCGTTTGACAACTATTAAACAATTAATGAGCTAACTGTTTTATCTTACCAACCAGACTGTGAGCACCTCTGGGCAGAGCCAAGTCTTAATTAGCTCCGTATCTCCTTTATAACGTCCGCCACTGCACTAAGCATAGTACAGGTGTTTTACTTATTATTTGAGTGATAGACAACTCCTACCTTCAGGAAGTTTGTATGCAAATAAATATCATAAATCCTATACTATAAGCACTGTACTACTTTATATTCTGTCACTGATTAATTTTTAACTGATAAAAAATGGGCTCTTTCTAATAAACAACTGTTTTTCACTCTTGGTCTACATCAGATACTAGTCCACTTAAGTATGTTCTACATGGAGTACATGTTCCATAAAAATATTTGTGGCCCAGGTCTTCACATTTTTAATAAGCTCCATATGTGACACCAGTGGACACGCCAGAGTTAGAGAACCATGACAATCTGTTCATTATATCCTAGGTTGCAAGTAGGGATGTTTGAGAGATTACTGGTTCTATTACAGATATTTAGTAAACACTAAGCATTTGTATCTTCACTGACATAATATTATATGATAAGTTATTTTAAAAGCGCCTATGTATCCCATTAAAGTAAGCTTGTGTTAAAAATAATTCCTGCTTGAGCCAAGATCCACTGATGAAAGCTCAAATCAAGACTTTAAGAGCAAAACTTTAAGGAGAAACAGGATATTTGCATAGGCTCAATGTATCCTTCCCCAATGTATATTAACCACTGTGTTAGTTTTAACAAATCACAAATTCTATGCTATTCCTCTCTCCAAGAAGTGGAGATTAATACCCCTCCCTTTGAGTGTGGTCTGGTCATGGGGACTATCTTATAAAGGGAAACATTGTAACTTTACAGTTACAGTAAAGTAACTGGAGAAACCTGACAGATACCACCTTACCAAGTGACCAAAGTTGGCATCACAAGTAATGTCATGTGGATTTCATGTTCCCCCTGATACAATGCAATAAAAAGGAACATCAGCTCTGTGGTGTCCTTAGTCTAATCATGAGGAAATATCAGACAAACCCAAATGCAGGGACATTCTACAAAATATCTGGCCACTGTAGTCCAAAGTCATGAAAGACAAGGAAAGACCAAAGTACCATCACAGATTAGAGGAGACTTAGGAAACAGGACAGCTAAATGCAAAGGGGCAGGGAGGAGATGGTGTCCTGAACATCTGTGGGAAAGCCGGGCAAATAGGAACACAGTCTATAGGTCAGTTAGTGACATTGTACCAACGCTATGTCTTAGTTTTGATTATGGCACCATGGTTATAAAGGATGGTAAAGTGAAAGGTTTATAGGAGCTCTCTGTATTATCCTTGCCACTCTTAGTTTCATTCCATCTTCCAATAATGAACTTTCAATGTTACCTTTGGAGCAAAAACATATTCATCTTCTCTAACCCTTATCTATGGATAAAATCGGAGTAAATCACTTGTACCCCAATGACACTAACAGAATAGGAGAGATCCAAGTAAGTTTTAGCTCTGTCACCTACTGTGTCTGATTTTCAGTTCTCTGGTTAATTGTTAATTTTGCCTTTTGGGCATAGCTGAGTATAAGGAAGTAATGATGATTGTTTTAGCATTCCAAATTACGTCCTAAATAGAGAGATCTGCACATACTGAAGTGAAGTTGATTCCAAGAGGGTGTTTTCCCCCTATTTTTCATGGTACTCATGTGCAAATGGGGCACTATACTGTCCCGCTATATTAAAGGGATTTGAGTTATAAAGGGAAGAAAGATGGCATGTTTGGGAAAAACAGAAAATGCTAATTTCTCTAAGCGAAATTGTTAGCCTTGTGATTGTGACGGTTGGGGGTCATGGAATTATAACCCATGAGTCAGAAGGAACTAGAGGAGTTCTTCTGTCTGCCCATTCAACCTAGAAATCTGTTTTTCAGTACTTTTTGCCCAAATATTCATTTAGCACCCCCTTTAAGTATTCACTGTGACAGGAGCACACTATAAATAATAGTGTCTCGAAATATGGGCACATTCCATCAAGACATATTTCAACAGTTAAATTTTGGCTGTACATCAGTCTGCAATTTCTGTCATCCTGGAAGCTCTACCTACTGGTTTTACTTATTTGCTCTGAAAGAGTCTTCTATTTGAAGAGAACTGTGATACCTGCCCCAAGTTGAAGTGCAGGCTCAACATCCCCAGTCCCTTTCTGCTTCCTTCTATAACACGGTTTCTTGAAAGAGTGTTTATTAACATCCCCCTTTGAAAGTGCTACCCAGAACTGAACACGACCTGGATCATCATCAATCAGTGTGCCATACATGTGTACATATCAGAATCAAGAGATAGATACACACTCGGAGCACCTATAAGGAAAAGACCTATAAGGTGTGCTGCAGGTGGCTGTATCAGGACAACTGATCTCACTTTGTTAAATAATTCTGAAGGCTGGTTGAAACAATCCCCCTTTGAACCATTTCTCAGCCTTATACCTAAATAATGCAATAATGTAGCTATACAGGGAGTCCTCATCAGCATTGGGAGACTAGGGAGATATTACTTGGTGTATTTACATACAACTAAAATATGCTCTATGAGACTCTGCCCCAAAAGTGCAGAAAAGAATGTTGGCAGATTCTAGCTATTCAGTAAGTCTGTCCACCTCCTTAATCTCTCTGTCTTGAGCAATAGTACCATTCATTCCTTCATCTCCTGCAGTCTGCTGGAGCTAAGGAAATGCCAGAGCATATGTGTCTGTTGCTGCCTGGTGCTGACGTTCTAGGGGCCTTGGCTCTGAAGAGCCCTGATACAGTTGCATATGTTGTTGAGCCCAAGTTCTCCCTCAGACGATGCATCATCTGTTCCATTAGCTGTGTCAACTTTCGGCTAGTGTCTCCCTCAAAACCCCCTTGATCTTTTTACCTGTGGAAACAGTATCTGACTATTTTATCATCTGGCTATTTCAATTAAATTACATTAGAAAAGCATACAGTAGGTTAAAAATGATCACTATATCACTCCAACTTTCTTCCATCCCCAGAAGGTTAATTGAAAGGCAGCCATCTTGGTGACGTTTAGACAAATGAGGATAATTATGTGTTCTCCAGCTCTTTGAGAGGTTAATTGCTTAGATGTACGAAGTCTTGAAGAACAAAGAAGGAATATATCAGAAGCAGGACTGTGATCTGATAGTGTAATTTGGTATATTCATGTACAACTCAAACAAATAAACCTCTAATTAGATGAACTCATTCAGCTGCATGGACACACTGCCGGTGTACCAGGGTTGGCACCCCAAATCTACACACTTCATTCAGAGGCCCCTGAGAGGGGGGGTGAGCGCTAAGGCTATGCAGAATTAAAGAGGGGGCTCCCAGGTATGGGGGCTTGCATAATGGAATTTTACTATGTTATTAAATATAAACACCTCTAAGGAGATTTACATCTTTTACCTCTTAATCGGAGACTTGACTTCTGCTGGCCTCTTCAATTACATCTCTTCTTAAGGAGGCATCATTTTCGACATCTAGGGAGAAGGCAAGGAAGTAGCATGAAAAACTCACTCTAAAAAGCAGGAAAGGGCACCTGTTCCTGGTGGGGGGAAGAGGGCTGAGAGCCCAGGGGCTCTGCTATTCGAATACTTCACTGTTTTTTCATCCACTCTTATTCTGGGTGCTAGAAAGACTGGGAGTACAGATGGGGTCAAGTGATCGACTCTAACAAGATATGTACAATGTGCTCCACATTTTTTTTTTTTTTTCAGTACGTGGGCCTCTCACTGTTGTGGCCTCTCCCGTTGCGGAGCACAGGCTCCAGACACGCAGGCTCAGCGGCCATGGCTCACGGGCCCAGGCGCTCTGCGGCATGTGGGATCTTCCCAGACCGGGGCATGAACCCGTGTCCCCTGCATCGGCAGGCGGACTCTCAACCACTGCGCCACCAGGGAAGCCCCTTTTTTTCCTTTTTATCAAAGCAATCCATGCACAAGGTAAAATAAATGGTGTGCTTGCAGGAACTGCCAGCACCTGGTCAGCCTTTTAGCATCCTTCTCTCCTTCCCTCTCCCAACCTCTATCGGTGAATATTAACCTCACTGACTTTGCCTTCCATTTTGTAACCGCATTTCACATTATGTGCTTTGTCTCTAAGTTGATTCTAAAGATTTCAAGCCAGTAAAGAGTATCTTCCTTATAGTTTTGTAAATGGTGTTTTTCTTTAGGGTGACTTCTTGATGGCTTCAGTGTGATAGTCTCTGGCCACTTGAAATGTTCTCATCAGATGGTCAAATGGATTGTTTTTTCCTACTTTTTGTCAACTGCTAAGTTTATTCCACATTTCAGTTTGTTCTTTATTTGAACCTTTTCAGTTTTGCTTGTCTATTGTTGAGTTTCTGAATGACTTTATTTTTTTCTTTCTAAGAAAATAAATATATGCATTTTCAGCAGATCCTTAATGCCTTCCATTTAAATGTTGAAATCCACTTATTCTTCTTAAAGACATTTTTGGGGACCCACTGGCTTCTGGCTTTTATTTGGACTACCTGTTTTCTAAGCCTGTCATACTGCTGTTAATTTAAGACTTATCTCCGTTAGTTCCTAGTTTAATTACACCATTTTCTTCATCCTACATTATCCTTTTTCTTTGTTTTCATCTTTATTTAGTTCTAGGCAGCCTTTCTTTGTTTCAACCCTAAGTTGGCTTTAGTACATACTCAAGTAACTTCCTCAAGAAATGTATATGTGAGTTAAATTTTCTGGGTCCTTGAATGTATATCTGTTTTTTTTACCCTCTCATTGCATGTAGAAATTTAGTTTTAAAAATCATTTTACCACATTTAGCTTCTTTCATCCTGGATTCAAAATAAGAAAGCTGCCATCAGCCAAGTGTTGATCTTTTGTAGAGGACATATATATGCGAGCAGGCAAAGATGTTTACTTTTCTTTAGAAGACTTCAGAATATGCTTTAGTCTTGATCTTTGACATACATGATTTATCTATGTATAAGTCATTTTTTATTTGTCCTGCTGGGTAGTTAGCCAATTAACTTTTTGGAAAATTTTCTTCCATTATTTGTACAATAATTTCGTTTTATATACTTTCTCCCTAATTCTGTAAATTTCATGGGTCAGCGTTGGACTCTTGGGTTGACTCTGTGTGTGTGTGTGTGAAAATTTTACAGTACTCACTATATAAAAGGAACTATTCTAACCAAACCACTTATAGTAACTCATTCATCTTTACAATAATCCTAATTCAAAGATAAGGCAATTGAAGCACAAGAGCTACAGAGAATATTCTAGGTCTCAGCTGTTAAATGGTGGGCAGAATTCTGTCTGTTCCTTTAACCCCTTCAGGGTCCTGCCACCCCACACACATTTTTTTCTTTTCTGTTTTTTTTTTTTTAACTCTCTCACTTCATCCCAGCTTACCCTTCCCCCTCTCCATGTCCTCAAGTCCATTCTCTCTGTCTGCGTCTTTATTACTGTCCTGCCCCTAGGTTCTTCAGAACCTTTTTTTTTTTTTTAGATTCCATGTGTATGTGTTAGCATACAGTATTTATTTTTCTCTTTCTGACTTACTTCACTCTGTATGACAGTCTCTCGGTCCATCCACCTCACTACAAATAACTCAATTTCGTTTCTTTTTATGGCTGAGTAATATTCCATTGTATATATGTGCCACATCTTCTTTATGCATTCATCTGTCGATGGACACTTAGGTTGCTTCCATGTCCTGACTACTGCAAATAGAGCTGCAATGAACATTGTGGTACATGACTCTTTGAATTACGGTTTTCTCAGGGTATATGCCCAGTAGTGGGATTGCTGGGTTGTATCGTAGTTCTATTTTTAATTTTTTAAGGAACCTCCATACTGTTCTCCATAGTGGCTGTACCAATTCACATTCCCACCAACTGTGCAAGAGGGTTCCCTTTTCTCCACACCCTCTCCAGCATTTATTGTTTCTAGACTTTTTGATGATGGCCATTCTGACTGGTGTGAGGTGATACCTCATTGTAGTTTTGATTTGCGTTTCTCTAATGATTAGTGATGTTGAGCATCCTTTCATGTGTTTGTTGGCAATCTGTATATCTTCTTTGGAGAAATGTCTATTTAGGTCTTCTGCCCATTTTTGGATTGGGTTGTTTGTTATTTTGATATTGAGCTGCATGAGCTGCTTCTTTATTTTTATTGCTCTATGTTCTGAAAGATTCTATCTCATACCTTATTAACTTTGTTTTAATACAACAATAATATTTTAATTTCCATGGGCTTGTTATTGTTCCTGATGATTAGTTTTTCATAGTATCTTAATTTTGTTAGTATAGTATCTTAAATCTTAACTCTCTGAGATTACAAATTAGAGTTGCTTAGAAACATACTTTCTCTTTTATTCCCTGTTTTTTTCTGAAGCCAGTTCTCTTTATTTATCTTGGCATTTGTTTTTTAATTATATTGATTTTCTTTTTTAATTGTCATATATGCTTAACGGGACATACATGGTTATGAGGGACTGGATTGATATTGCAGGATAACAAGAGTGGGTTTTCTCTGCTACTACAAAGGTAGATTTCTTTCCCATTAGCTTTCTCCACAAAATCCAAAGTTCCAGGTGCTGCATGTGATTAAGCTAATTTACTGGCAGGTCACACATTTGCTAATACAGATATGGAACTGACCTTTAGTGTTAGGACTCCCACTACCAGAATAGGACAAGCTCCCTGGCAGCTTGTTTAATTTTTTTAAAAAGAAACAATTTGTTCTATTTGCCGGGCCTAATACCAAGATGCTTGCATTCTGTGTGCACAGGGAAATGGAGAGGTTCAGGAAACAATTAGCACAATTGCTTTGTGGGTGAAAAATGTACTTTCTCCATTTTCAGCCCCATTTCTATCCCTGCCCTCCATAACTCTGCCTTCAATCCCAAACTACTCTGGAATTCTGCTCAACAAGCTCACACATCTGCCGAATCCCCTGAGGTGTGCCTTCTGCTCTTGTGTTCATCCTTCTCCCTGCTTCCAGGAATGTGCTGACATTCCTGCTCTGCTGATGACCCCTCTCCTATTTTCTTTGATCTTGTGTGACTATTGCTTTTATGTTTTCTTCATTATCACTTTAATGGGTGTCAGGAAGGAGAAGTAACCAATGCTTGTGCTTAGCGAGATCATCTGGATTCAGAAGCTCCTAAGTCAGGTTCTCCTAGCTTGTCCAAGAGATTGCTCCTTTTCCTTCTATATGTTATTAAATAAATATGCTCTGGACACAGGTCTTAGAAGTGCTTTTCCCATACATCAACTAAGCCTGGATTCAACCAGTGAAGTTATTCAGCCCCTGCATGAAAACCTGTCTGCATCTCACTGTCTACTCCAACACAAAGCCCAGTCTTGGTGCGTGACACAAGCTTTTCTCACTCCAAGCCCCCCCCCGCTCCATCTTTTCCCACTTCGACATCCATGGTCCACCTTGAATTGCATGGTTTCCCAAGACTACGCTTGCCTCCGTGTCTCTGATCATATGCCTAGAA
This sequence comes from Mesoplodon mirus, assembly GCF_964341445.2. Lineage (NCBI taxonomy): Eukaryota > Metazoa > Chordata > Mammalia > Artiodactyla > Ziphiidae > Mesoplodon > Mesoplodon mirus. The sequence goes on along the minus strand of NC_138983.1, from coordinate 138,986,403 downwards.
CACACCGACCCTTCCCCACTTCTTCAGATGACTAACAGAGTCATCCTTCATGGATCAGGCAGCAAATCATATTTCAGGAAAACCGGCGTGACTGCCACACCCAGGAAGGGCAGGCAAAGTGCTCGAGTCTTTGCTTCTGAAGAGCACAGACTCTTTTTCTGTCTGTCTGTCTCTCAATCTCTCTTTTTCTCTACGTTTTTAGATCATTCACCACATTTATTTTAGTCAATTTGTGTGTGTCTGTCATTCCCTAAGCAGGTCAGGTCATGGACTCACTGCATCTGTCAAGGTTGTATTTGGCTGCAAGTAACAAAGCCCAAATACTATATGGCTGAATCAGATTGGAGTTGATTTTTCTCAATAGAAGATTCTGAGGGTGTGCTTTGTGCAGAGCTAGGCAGAAACTTTTTTTTTTTTTGTCATTAATGTCCCAGATACCATCCTATTTTCCTCTATGCCACCTAGAGTGTATAGTTTTTTACTAACTCTTGTAATTTCCCGGTCTCAAAATGCCTACTCCAAATCCAACCTTTATCTTCCCTCCAGATCAGAACAAAAACAAGGAAGGAAGGGGAAAGTGGTAGCATCTGTGTCTGGAAAGTAGAAATTCATATAAAATTCAGATACATTGAGCAAGAATGCCAGAATTCCTTGGCTGACTTCTATCTACTTCTCATTAGACAGAATTGAGTTATGTGGTCATCTCTGGCTGCCAGAAAGTCTGGGAAGATGAGTGCTTTAGCTATCGGCACATCACCAGCTGGGGCAGCACTGGGATTCTCTCAGGAAGAAAGGGGTAAGGTTGTTAGGAAGCAGTTAGCAGAATCTAGCACAGTGGTTGCTTATTTTTATACCTTCTTTACTTAGCACAGCATCTGGCACGTAGCAGGCACTCATTCAGTATTTATAGAAAAAGTTGTTGATTTTAAGTCATGGAACGAACCTGGTTCTACAGGAGAGGGAAGTTGAGCTCCGAAGAGCTTAAATGACCTCACAAAAATCCACTGTTATGTGGGGCAGAGCTCTGAGAATTTCTAGGGAGAAAACGAACCTGACCCTCTAGCATCCTTCTTGCAGGGAGTTTGGTTTGCATTCTAATTTATGAAACTAATATGGTATGATAAGTTAGAATAATGAATCCTGTGGGCTTTCTAGCTTGAATTTAAGATTCTTATTATTGGGTCACAACAATTTCCAGCCAGATGCACATGACTCCTATTTTCACGCTGAAAACAAATCACTCAGAGACTACCCTTCAGATGTGTCTGGCTCCTTCCCTGCTGGCCTTTCAATATTTCTAGGCCAATAAAAGAGAATGAAATTTCCATTTCTGAAGGAAAATAAAAACAAATTACAGTAAACCTTAACAACAAGAAGAAGGTGGTGGCCTGTCACCACTCCACTTCCTCAAATGGGTTATTTGATTTTGCTTAATTGTTGGTGAAATTTTCTCAAATTGGCAATTATAATCTGGAGCTGATTGCTTACCCAGGTAATTTACAGATATCTCATTTGGCGAGGATGCTTCTTAACACTTCCCATGAAGTATGGTTTCATCATCTTTCAGCTGAATTTTCCTTTTTGTATATAGTCTTCATTTGGAGGATGTTATTACTTTTGCCCACAGGAAGTTTAGGCGCTAATTCTGTTAGCTGCATGTTTCTGATGAAATCAAGTGGTTGTTTTTTTACAATCTGTTTTAATCACTTAGGGTCCCAGTAGAATTGATTAGGTGTTCCCTGAAGCAAACTGAATAATCAGGTTGAGATAGAAATTTATCAAAATTAGTTGCAGAATAGTAACAATAAGTTACACTTTTTTGGTCCAGATGAGGGGTTTTATGAGGTAACTGCTAGGCTGTCTCCCTCTGCCTTCTACTTTTAACACAGTTTCCCTACCCACTCTCCCTGTAAACCTCATCTGAAATCAAAGTTTAATTATCCTGATTTGTGCTTGTACTCTGCCTTAAGATAGAGTTTATCCAGTAGTCCAGCTGTTTTCAAGATAATTAGTCAAGAATTCAACCTTCTATAAAATAATCCTTCTGGGCAAAGATCTGGGAACTGAGGATATATTCTCCAGGGAAACCAAATTCTCCACCACTTGTAAGAGTTACAGATTTTCTACCTCAAGTCAAACACTGTGAATTGAACTATCAAGTCAAGGGTTTGAATGATAAAGCACAGTTTCCATTGTTGCTAAGTATCTGCTTTAGGAAATTTTTATTATTTCCATTTGGGGGGACCTTTAAAGTCTATGGGAAAAAGTTGATTCAAAGTCAATTTTAATGCAGTAGTCAATGGGCATTTTTGTTTAATTAAAAAACTTAATTCATTTGAGTAGTAGAAGGCATCTTTGTGCATAAATGTTGATGGTGTCTGCTTTGTTTAATAATTCATTCAGCAAACATTCATGAAGCCCCTATTATGAGCCAGCAGCCATCCTAGCCATCTGGGATGAAGTTGTGAATAAGACTTATGCATTCAGAAAGTTTACAATTTAGGAGGGATGATGTTTCTGTGGTTTCTTTCCTGTAGCAGTGAAAACATTTTCCTCGGGTGAATGGTTTACTAATTTTCTGGTGAGGTGTCCAGCTGGCTCTGGGTCGCAGCCTGAATGGGGGGGACACGGTCAGGCCCTTTTTAATACATCCTATGAGTCTCATCTGTCCTCTGGGCTCCATGCTGTAGCTTAGAGGGAACCCAGCCAAGCCCCCAAGACAGCTAATCTTATAGATACAGGAGATGAGGGGCAATGAATACTGATCACCAGCACCTAATTACTGCACTCATTTTCTGTAGAGTAACTGTAGTTCTGGACATGTCCAACCTTCACCCACTTTCTTGGACAAAAACAGCTCCCTCCTTCGGTAACATCCTGACCAGGGGAAGAGGAGCCAAGTGCGAACCTGATCTTCCTGTTGAACTTCAGGTTCTTGAATTTTCAGGTCTGCTAACATTGCTTGCAGTAAGTGATGCTTTTCTTCTGCTGCTTTTGATTGAAGAACACTAGAAATCAGTCGGGGAGCAGGTGCTGCATTGTGTTAGATTAACGCTGATTGAATTCTTACACAGCCAGCTGATTGAAGCACGTGTTCTGCAAGCTTATGATTCTGCCAACACTAGGTTGCAACCAGGAGGGTAGTTTGCCATATCATGTCCCTTAATCAACACCCGCCAATCCATCAATACTGTCAATGGGAACTGAGATTCCTCGGCCCACTCTGTGCAATGACACCCTAGGCTGGCCACCAAACACAAAAATGGGTCTCTGGAGGAAGAGGAGAGTCGGTTTCAAATTCTGTTTCCTTATCATGCTGAGTAGATGAACATTTAAATCATGAAAATAATCAGATGCTCATCAGACTTGGTAATGACACTGGATGGACATGGGCTTTCTTCTCCATTTAACAGCATCCAATTTGCTAACAGGATAAAAAAATCTGAGTTATTGGCACAAAAGGCTTGAAACTTCCCTTGGATGTGCACCACGTGCTGCCCTGGGATGGTCTGGCCAACATCAAACGGACGTGGAAGAGACGCTAAATGACCATTACCGGACATTTTCAAAATGCACCTTATGTCAGCTCTGTGACACGTCACAGGCTGTGCTGCTGGGAAAGGAATGGAGTTGGTGGCTGGGAGAAATAACTCAGGGGTGGGCACGATTGCACAAAGGACTCAGATAATCCTGTGAAAACCAACAGACCATTTTCCACAAGGAATCACTTAGTCTTAAATTGGCTCTGAAGGTCCCCAGCAGGCTTATGAGCAGTTCTGGCTGGAGAACAGCTACATGAGGGATAATTACTGGTGAGAAAAATAGCTTCCCGCCATGGAACGCATGCTGGTCCGTCCTTCCTCCCTCCCTCCCTCCTTCCCTCTTTCCTTCCTTCGTATTTCACATATTCACATGTTTTTCATCAATTATATATTGTGTAGCATATAAAATAACCTCAGCAGTAAAGAATTATTTGTGCCTCAGTTTCCTTATATTTAAATGGGGATTTGATAGCACCTTTCACAGGGTTGCTGTGAGGCTCAAAGGACTAATCTGTGCAGAATGGTGTCTGCACCTGGTGAGCCCTGTACAAATGCTCAACCTTATTAGTGCTCTGAAGAGAGGATGGGTCAACCTGAGAGGTTCTGTAATGCCGACTCCCCGTGTTGTCTTTGTACAGATGTATCAATACTTCTCCACACGGAGGCCTCACGATTTCCTATGGCATCTCCCTCTAAACTAACAGTTGCTCTCCAGCTGTCTTACAGCAGAGACCAAACTCCTGCTGGGCAGGGCTTGAGATGAAGCTAGACCCATCATCACCCCCATGCCATGGCCCTTGTCTTTCTCCATGCTATAGCCCAGAATCCAGCACTGTGCCTGGTATACACACACCTGTGTGCACACACACACACGCAATCAAACATGCCATGCACACGTCGTGTTTGAATGAATGATTGAGTAGATACATGCATAACCAGTAGAAGGAGGAAAGAATGGCCTGGTCTACTGCTCACTCCATTTCTCTCCCTCTGCCTCAAGCACTGGTGCTCAGAGAATAAGGAAGTCAGTCATTCCACACCAGGATCTCTCTCTTATCTGTCCTCTGACACACCCCTGCAGTGATGCTATTACACTCAGAGGCATTGGGAGAGCCCAGTGCATTGTCTAAAGCACTGGTCCTCAAGTTGTGTCCATCATAGCAGCACCAGTATTACTTGGGAACTTGTTAGAAATAGTCCTCAGGCCTCACTCCAGTCCTGCTGATCCAGAAACTCTGGAAGTGGACCCAGCAGTCTTGTGTTAACAGGTCCTCCAGACGATTCTGATGCTCCCTGGACCTTGAGAACCACTGGCTGAAGTGGAATCTAACCCCACATTTTGAGTGATATTCTGAGCCCTGGGCCAGTGTGATCCAGTGTTGTTGCCTGGAAGGCCCAGGAAACGTGCTTAGAAGGCTGCTTCTGTTTATAAACCAGTCACACATCACAGGACACATTCTTTTCTCTCAGCAGTAGATATGAACACTCCCACAAGTAACTCATTTTCCCTCAATGTTTCCTGGAGGCACTCTGCAAATTTTAATTATCCCTTAACTTCTCTATCAAGTTAGCTGAGCAAAAGGAAATTGCCCCCTTCCATTGAGGGAATGTACATAGCTTCTCTCATGAGATAAAAATCCCTTTAAGTTTGAACAACTTACACAGGGTCTCATAGATAAGTAAATGGATGAGCTGAGTTTCATTGTAGGTCCTCTGACTCCATAGACTGTGTTCTCAAATTCTGTGTGATTTTGCTCCCCATGCCTCAAGATACACACTTGCTGCCTTCCAGAATCTGGTGGTTAAATGACAGTTTGTGAAATTGAACCATCTCGGTCACATAGAGCTGAGAAAATTTTCCCCTGAGCTGTCCCTGGCTCTGAGTCTACTTTTGAATGAGGAAAGTTGCACGCATTTGTTTTTCTCTTCCAATACCCTTAGCTAGGGAGAGGATCATAGGTTTGCCTTCTAGAATCACACTTGTATCAATACAAAAATGTCTTTGCCCCACTCTGCAGAACCAAACCATTGCTGTTGACTCCCAGGTTTGGACTGTCAGTCATCCAGACATCTTTGCTCTTCATAAACTCGTCATTCCAAATCAATGAGAAAAACAAAGAGGGGTCTGATCCCAAGTGAGAAGCCTCACCACGTAATCCAGTGAAAATCCCAAAGTAACAGTCAACTTACCCTTCACAATTTAAATGCCTTTATTGAGTACTTTCTTTGTATATTCTGAAAATAGGCCTAGAAATGTATTAAAAAGTAATTATGGAGACCTACCTTACTGAAGCCTCAGCATTTATTACACGTTGTGTATAATCCGTGGGACAACTCAGGAGCTCAGAGAAGAGTTTTTACTAACACTTTTTAAACTTTACTAACACGACTTATTTTACTAACACTTTCGTTTTCAAATGTATGAAAAGGAACTCTTTCACATATCAAATCTATTAGACGATCTGTTCTTTTGCTGAGAATGAAGCCTGGTTGTAATTGATGTAAAAGGCTCTTCACTACCAAGTCCATCAAAACAGCGATACTGTCATTATATTCAGGCTACATGAAATATAGTATCGTGTCTTGAAAGAGGTTAAAAAGACAAATTCTAAATTAAAGCCTCTAATTCAAAAGGCCTTGGTGATCATGGCCTCTAACCCCCTGATAGTTCAGATTGGATATCTGAGGCCCAGAGAGGCTCTTTGGCCTCCCAAGGGCACACAGCTCATTTGGGCAAAGTCAGGACCAGATTATGGCCAACAGTTCAGTGGCCTGGTCTCAATTCATCACTTACTGCTGGTCAAAGAGGATGAGTAATGAGAAATATGCTTATCCATTTAGCCTTTTTTCTTGGTAAAAAAGTTTATGTTGTATCTTTAATGGAGGGTTTTTTTAAGTTTAGATTTTAATAAGAGCTATGGAAAAAATTATATGATTCCTCAAGAGAAACCAATAATGATAATTATTGTATATGTTCTTTATAGAAACAGGGCAGCGTTTTCAGACTTTTTTTAGGAACCCTCATGAACTTCCCTTCTGCCAAAGAAGTAGATGGCAGAATCATCATTTCCCAGATGGGGAAAGTGAACACCAGAATGGTTACGTGATTTTGTTTGAATGGCACAGCAAGTTATCTCTAGATTTTTAAAGTCTCTTACAGTGCATTGCACATTAAATCACAGAGAACTCAATTTGCAAAGCAAATTAGTAGAATATCTGTTTTCTATCAAACATTTAACTTGAAAAAGTCCAGCCCTCTGCTTTTCAGAGAGTGCAGAAACAGTGGAATGCAAAGGAAAGTGACTGATGTAAATTAGACCGAAGATACTGCAAGAACCAAATCACTTTCTAAACACTTGGTACTTAGTGCTTCAATTTGGAAGTTGATTTTGTGACAAACAGGAGAGCTGCTTTCAGATGGAAAACACTATGATATGACATAAAATGGTGAGATTAAGATGGGGAAGCTGATTTAAATATGTGTTTGACTTTTAATTCCCTGAGTAGTTGAGAGATTAAAAAGAAAAGAATAGAAAAGAAAGGAATTTATATAATTAGTTTTTTATGCCAAAGAAAGGGTGTGATTTAAGTTTTGCAGAAGAACATAGGATTTGTGTCAGGAATCTCAAATCGCAAATCAATGCGATGGTACTTCTTGCTATCGAGATTTAAAAAAAAGTATCTATATATGTAGCTTAAGGCAGAGTAGTTTATAAGAACTACAGATTTTGAGAAATAGAAGACTAAGCCTTTAGCAGAGCGTTCAAATCAACATAATGCTTAGTATAGCAAAACTGGCCTTAATGGAATAAAGCTAAATCAAGAAAAATTTGTCTCATAGTGAGGGGGGGAAATTCTTAACAGTGATACATATGAGACAATAAAATAATTTCCTAAGGAAATTGTTATTCTTCCTATTATTCCGTGTTTATCAAGTGCCTACAACTTTTGCAGTAGATCCTGCTTAAAATAGAATTAGTCACAGTCTCTGCCCAATGAACCCACAATATTTGTGTGATTGTTGAACCTAAAATATAGGCTTCAGCTAGCTAGAAATATCTTGTGGGACAACTTAGTAGTGTTAAAAAAAATACCCCCAGTATCCAGGATGGGTATCTGAGTATTCAGCAAACCTGCATGTAGGTCTGATTTCCACAGCCTTTTGACTTTGATCTCCTTCAAGAGGAAGTGTTTCCCTCTGAGATGAGGTTCCAGTGGGAAGGAAATATTTCTGATGGACCTGTGGGTGATGTGTCCAGGTTAGTGTCATAAACATAAATAGGAGAGAATAAAATATACAGTGAAACAAATATAAACTGGTAACGGTCTTAGAAATTTAGGATAAATGGACAACTTAAATAACCTTGGGACACTGGGGAATAGCAATGGGAAATGCTGCTCCTGGAGTGTTTTGCATAGCAAAGGAATTGGGATAGTAAGAGGTATCTACATTTTTGTTCTAGAGAATTCCTGTGCTGGCCATAGACTGAAACTCTCTGTATAAAGAGTTTGGTGTCTGCAACAACTTCACAGCTGGAGTAGGGGTTGTAGCAGTGGAGGACTATTTGTTCAGTGAAGTCCATGAGATCCCATCATTGCAAAGTTAACATGGAGTCAGTTTCTATAGCCTATAGTGTGTTTTTCTCCACCTTCCTCAGCAGTTCTTTGGGTGAGGACAGATCAGACCTTCTCCGGCTGAGAAAGCCTGGCAGATCACTGCTAAAACTCCATTTTCTAGTGCAAGGCATTGAGAGTTCTGTCATTTTCAGTGTTGTCGTATTTGGAGCTGCCTTGTTCCCCAAAGCCAAGTTGCACAGTCTGAGTTAGAATTGATGATCTGCACACATCTGCTTCAGGGAACCTGGGGCCAACACCTGAAGGACAGCCTGATGCTGATCGCCTGGAAATAGACCAGAAGGTTTGGAGAGAGATCACAGATGGGCCAGGATAAAGGAATGGACTGCTCTATAGGTTAGGTAGCTGATAAAATGACGGCAGGCAGGAACAGGCCTTCAGTGACCATGCCCGGTGCCCAAGATTCAAAATAAATACCAACTAGAACAATGAGAGGGGCCCAAAGGAAGTTGCTAAGCTCCTTTTGGGATCCCTTGTATAAACCCAAAGATGCACACTGCAGATGCCATGGAACCCAGGGCTAATTTAATGACTTACATTGTTTAAAAAGGATTAGCAAAACCTCCCGTCTTGATGGACTGTTGCTAATTTGCATCTTTAACGAGGTGGGATCCAAGCCAGGTTCTGTCCCTTCGTGTTTATTTTGTAGGACTGTGTTTATTTCTGATAATTACAAATAAATCTTCCCTCCTTTTCTGAAACTGGCTGAATAAAAGATGTTGGGAGTATCTTAACTCCATGGCTGGAATAATTATCAAAACAGAGAGAAGTAAAATCCAATTATAACTCCTTCAAAAATATAATTAATGTTTTCTTCCCAAAGAGAATGGTTGCCACATTTCTTTTTTTTTTATTTATTTTTTATTTTTTTGCATTACGCGGGCCTCTCACTGCTGTGGCCTCTCCTGTTGCGGAGCACAGGCTCCGGATGCACAGGCTCAGCGGCCATGGCTCACGGGCCCAGCCGCTCCGCGGCATGTGGGATCTTCCCGGACCGGGGCACGAACCCACATCCCCTGCATCAGCAGGCAGACTCTCAACCACTGCGCCACCAGGGAAGCCCCACATTTCATTTTGAAGCATTTGTCTTCTTCTTTGTAACTTCTTGCAGCTTGTTTAAGAGAAACTTACACCACAGGGAGTAGTGACTCCAAACCAGGAGGTCATGACTGGTGTGTCATGAAAGATGATGGAACCAAGGAAATGTGGGTCAGAAAGACCTAAAGCCTAGACTTGAAATTTGATAAGGACGTTTTCTGATTTATCTTCAAAGAGCTCAGAAAACCAAAGCAAAACTCTCAAAGTTGACTAATTTTAAAGGTTTGTCAAAGAAGCAAGGGAGAGATGTCAAATGTATTTCACTGACACCATTCAGAAGTACTAAAGAGCCATTTCAATGACCACAGAAGCTGAAAGGGGAAACCTGCTTCTCATCTGTTCCCGTGGACTCCTGTACGGGGGTGGCAGGACCAGGTGAAACCTCACTGGGAGGGTTTTGGGAACAAGTGTCACCCCAAAGCACTCATTTTAAAGTTCCATTGAGAATAGGTGATTCAATCAGATTTGGGCATTAATCCTGATATAGAATTAAAAATAACCCCATATAAGCAATTATAAGGAATGTAAGTTCATTATCTATTGCTAGGATAAGACAGACTAAATAAGAGAGTTATTTCTGAGTACAGGCGAAGCTATGGCTCTTAAATATTTATTATTTGATCCAATCTTGAGCCCAAACTTAGTTTTTCCCTATTGCTTTAAGACGAATGAGAAATTCAAGTGAAGAAAATCAAACCGAGGGAGGCATTCATCATCCTATACGAGTGAACACAAAGTTATTTATTTGTCTGTCTGTTGGCAGGTTTTGAGAAAATACATACCAACAGCAAAGTGCCACAAGAGCAGAGATTTCTGCCCATTTTTCCTTTGGTGATCCTCTGTGCATACACGGTATGTAGTACATAGTAGGCGCTCAAAAAATATCTGTTGAATTAATGAATCCATTGGTTTTATAAATATAATCTTTATTTTCGAAACAGGACTAGGGTTTCATTTTTCTATTGAGGTAGAAAAATATGAATTAAAGTCCATGGAAGCCAAAGAGGAAATTTAATTATGTTGAATATCTTTGTCCCCTATGGAAATGGCTTTATATTCTTGTGTGTCAATATATTTTGCTCTATATTAAAGTTATGAGATGTAATATGAATTAGGGAAAAAAGCATGAGTTTTCTACTCAAACCAGCTCTACCACTTACTAACTGTATGACCTGGGCAACACATCTGATGGTTCAGAGACTCAATTTATTATTCTGTCACATGGGAATCATGTCACCTGTCTCATAGATGTTGAGCAAAAAGAAGTAAAGGATCCAAACACTGTGTCTGGCATATACATACTAAACAAATAATGACAGTAGCTACCTTGATTTTTATTATCATCAGTATTAAGCAGCTGGTCTCCTCCCCTAGTTTATAAATTCATTAAAAGACAGGTTCGGTAAGTTCTTTATTTTCAGTCTCTCAGCTCACAGGTCATTGCTCTGCATTCTACAGCTACTGGACACATATTTATTTACAAAAGTGGTTTTTAAAAATAGAGATAAACAGCATTGAATTAGTTGTGCTTTAATTAAAGTTGATGAAAATATAATGGTACAGATGAACCTGTTTCCAGGGCAGGAATAGAGACACAGACGTAGAGAATGGACATGTGGACACGGGGTGGGAAGGGGAGTGTGGGATGAACTGGGAGATTGGGATTGACATATATACACTACCCTGTGTAAAACAGAGAGCTAGTGGGACCCTGCTGTAAAGCACAGGGAGCTCAGCTCGGTGCTCTGTGGTGACCTAGATGGGTGGGATGTGGAGGGGGACAGGGAGGAAGGTCCAAGAGGGAGGGGATGTATGTATACATATAGTTGATTCACTTCGTTGTACGGCAGAAACTAACACAACATTGTAAAGCAACTATGCTCCAATAGAAAAATAAAATTAAAAAATAGAATATTAAAAACGGTTAGTGCTAGTATGAAATTAGAGACACACGTTCAGAAAGGAACAACTCAGGAAGGCAAATTATGAAGGACCAGTAAATAGGCCCCAGAGGCACAGACGGTTTAGGCTGAGAGTGGCCTTTGATTCACTGTGATGCCATCACATCCTTTCAAGACAGTGACCCCCCAGGACCCCTCAGAGATCTGCTTCGTGTTTTCACAAGGACAGCTAGGCAGCCAGAGCCACGAATTGGCACAAACGTGTTGAATATCACTCTGGGAGACCGATGCTGTGTTGTTTCCTAAAGATGGAACGAGAATGACAGGGACATTGGGCCACGGTAATAAGCACATTGGATTCACGAGTTATGGCTCCCACACCTCTTTTACAGACTCCTCATTTTATCCTCACAACAGTCCAAGGTGGAGTCATCATGATTTTAAGGGTGAGGAAGTTGAGGTTCGAAGTTAATTCAGTCACCCTGAGTGGTGCGCCTGGTGAGTAGCAGGCCCTGCACTGGATACCAGGTTCTGTGATTCTGAATGGCCTGCTTTTCCCAGTATATACTGTGTTTCAGGAGATATGGGCTCTCTTCAGCTTTAAAGAGCAGTCAGACTTCTCTTTCTAAGACAATAGCAGACCTATCAACTTGTATTTTCCTTACAAGTCGTGCAGTTGAAGCATAGCATAATGTCAGTAGAAACTCCTCAGCTATTTAGCTCTAAGTTGTTTGTTAAACTGATAAGAACATCCTGTCTGGAACCAGAAGAAATGTTTGAGGCTTAGCTCTCCTGAGTGAACTTGAAGGCATCGTTTTTCCTCTGTTCCCCAGTGTGTAGGATGGGGAACCTCTGAGGATGGTGTAGGTCAGTGAGGAGGGGAAGAGGTAACTGGCCTCCACGTGCCAGGGAAGGACACCTTCAGGGCACAGTGGGAAAGAGGTCCTCTCGTCCTGAGGGCCTTGGAACAGAAATTAGCACCTAACATTCATTTGCTGTATCCATAAGGGGAAGAAGGTCTTGCTGGGAAGAGATCAGCTTTTCCTTTTACTTACGGCCCATTTAGGTCCTCTCCGTAGGTCCCGTCCCAGAAAGCTCCCTTCTCTTCTGGTTTCTCTCTAGGAAGGATAATTGCCTTCTTGGCACTGTCTATGGCTCTGTGAGCAGGACCGCATGGACCGGCCTTGGCTCAGGACACACTTCCTCAATGTGCAGGTGCTGGTGCTTAATTATATCCCAAAGCTGATTGCTTTTGCTTAACCAGTGTTTTAAAGAGGCTGGCCAGTTTTATACCTCACAAATGTGAAAAAAGGAGGAAAACATTTTTTTTGAAAAAAGGTATGTGATAAACTCTACACGATGTGCTGGGTTCTCCTCCTGGCCACTTGCTCTGTGTAGCGTGAGCTCCTGTGGTCTCTGCTGTCCCATTAGTGATTCTGTCAGTTCAGGTAGGAAGCATCACCAGAGGATGAGACTTCGGGGGCAAGTCCTTCAACATCAAAGCTTGATGGACCATCCTTCAGCCTCTCTTCGGGTTGCCTTGTCCTTCGGGCTTGGGAAGGACCTGCTGACTGCCTTGCCTTTCTGGCAATGGAATCCGATAGTTTGGGAGATCATTTAGTAGAATCGTGGGTCATCTACGGTCACTAACACCAGGCTGGCCCAGTGCTGGCGTGAGAGCAGGGGCCGCAGGGCCTGGAGAAGGAGGAAACAGGGTGCGTGCGAGAGAAAGCAGGCCGTCTCTGCTGCTGAGTCCTCCACGTCCACATCCGGGAAGCTTGTCAATATCATTAAGGAAGCTGGGCACACCTGCCAGAGTGATTCAGGTGGGGGCCTGGCTAACAGTCCCCCAGAGCTGGTGCGGCCACCTTCTCTCCTGGAATACAAAGAGCCTATCAGCTGTGCTATCTGTATTGTTGACACTAAGTAAAATAATTCCTTGGAAAACTTGAAAATTAGCATTTAAGAATGAAGAATCGTTACAATTAGAGCAGAGGTAGTGCGGCCGCTGCTGCCTCCAGCTCCGTCCTTCATACATCTTCTCACCTAAATGCACTTGGAGCCACAGCCCTTGTCTCTTTAAGGCTCCTGAACCGGAAATTGTTATCCTTTGGCCCCGAGGGAGATGCATCAGGCCTGTCTTTATATGGGCAAAGGGAGCAGCTGCCTACACGGTAGGGTGTTTTTTTAGCACCTCGCCAAGGGGCTGATTTCTCCTCCTACTTGGGAGGAAATTCCGCCCTTTAGTAACATTCTTTAACACTAGGTAATGCTGATAATTGCCCAGAGAAGATCATGACTGGAATATACAGGTTCTCTGGGAGGAGGCGGGTTAATGAGAGAGCCCCATACTAGTGTGGGCATTAGCTTGGATTGGGGTCATTGGAGGATTTGCAACCCAGCCCTAGGAGGATGGGTGAGAGGCGTGTCCACCGCGCAATGCCTTGACTGTGGCCATTCAGCTCCAGGGAAAAAGCAGAGTGGTTCACAGCACTCCAAAATTACCATGGATGGCTTTGAGATTGCAGCCCATAGACCCAGCACATTCTGTAATGCACATGGGTTCACACAGCATTTTGAATCCACAAAAGAAAAGAAAAATTGGAAGAATTAGAATTTCAGATAAACTCAACTGTCATGTCTACTAAAATAATCTTCCTCCGAGGATGTAAGTCACCTCCCCCCACCCTCCCCCACCCGCCTGCACCTCCACCACATCCCCAAACAGTTCCCTGGGGTAAGACTCTTACATGTTCATAAGCACAGCATGAATTCTGATTACCTAAAGATCAAAAAATTTTTTAAATACTTTTATTGGAGTATAATTGCTTTACAATGGTGTGTCAGTTTCTGCTGTACAACGAAGTGAATCAGCTATACATATACATATATCCCCATATGTCCTCCCTCTTGCATCTCCTTCCCCCTCCCACCCTCTCTATCCCACCCCTCTAGGTGGTCACAAAGCACCGAGCTAATCTCCCTGTGCTATATGGCTGCTTCCCACTAGCTAGCTATTTTACATTTGGTAGTGTATATATGTCCATATATAAACGACCACTCTCTCACCTAAAGATCAAATTTAAAAAGCAATGAGGATATCTCTTTCAGTAATCCCTCCTTCATGGTTTAAGCATGCCCCCCCTTTTTTTTTTTTTTTTTTTTTTTTTTTTTTGCGGTACGCGGGCCTCTCACTGTTGTGGCCTCTCCCGTTGCGGAGCACAGGCTCCGGATGCGCAGGCTCAGCGGCCATGGCTCACAGGCCCAGCCGCTCCGCGGCATATGGGATCCTCCCGGACCGGGGCACGAACCCGTATCCCCTGCATCGGCAGGCGGACTCTCAACCACTGCGCCACCAGGGAGGCCCCCCCCCTTTTTAAATAACAGTTTTATTGAGATACAGTCCACACACCATGCAATTCACCCATTTAAAATGTACACATTAATGCTTTTCAGTGTATTTACAGAATTAAGCAACTACCTCCACAATCAATTTTAGAACATTTTCATCACCCCAAAATCAATGCCGTACCTATTAGCAGACATTCCACCTGTCTCCCTAACCTTCCCTCCCAACTCTAGGCAGCTAATGTCTGTCTCTGTAGATTTGCCTATTGTGGACATTTTATGTAAATGAAGTTATACAATAAGCGAGCTTTAGAGACTGGCTTCTTTCAATTAGAACTTTCCCTTAATTTTCAAGGTTCGTCTGTGTTAGAGCAGGTGCCAGAACTTCATTCTTTTATATTGCTGAATGATATGCATTGTATTATATCTAATGGACATTTAGGCTGTTTCTACTTTTTCTCTATGATGAAGAATGCTGCATGAACATTCATGTACAAGGTTCCGTGTGGACAGATGTTTGCATTTCCCTTGGGTGTATATCTAGTGGAATTGCTGGGTCATATGTTAACTCATGTTTAACCTTCTGAGAAGCTGCCACGCTGTTTTCCAAAGCAGCTGCCTCATTTTACATCCCCACCAGCGATGCGTGAGGGCTCCAGCTTCTCCACATCCTCGCCAGCACTAGTTATTTTCTTTTTCCTTTTTCTTTTTTTTTTTAAATTATAGCCACCGTAGGGAGTATACAGTAATATCTCATTATGATTTTGATTTGCATTCATTTAATGACTAATGATGCCCAGCTTCTTTTCATGTGCCTACTGGCTATTAGTATATCTTCTTTGGAGAAATGTCTCTTCAGATAATTTTTTAAATTGAGTTTTTTGTCTTTACATATTCTAGAAACAAGTCACTTATCAGATAGATATATGATTTGAAAATATCTTCTCATATTCTGTGGACTTTCTTTTGCCTTTCTTGATTGTGTTCTTTAAATACGAAAGTTTTTAATTTTGATGAAGTCCAGTTTATCTTTTTGTTGTTGCTGTTTTTTGTACTTTCAGTGTCATGTCTAAGAAACCATTGCCTATTCCAAGGCCAAAAAATTTTACACCTGTGTTTTCTTCTAAGCATTTTATAACATTAACTCATATTTAAGTATTTGATTCATTTTGAGTTAATTTTTATGTTTGGTGTGAGGTAGAGGCCCAGTTTTATTCAGTTGCATGAGGATGTCCAGTTGTTCCAGCATCATTTGTTGAAATGACTCTTCTTTTCCCATTCAGTTGTCTTGGTATTCTTGTCAAAAATCGATTGATGGGCTTCCCTGGTGGCACAGTGGTTGAGAGGCCACCTG
Organism: Mesoplodon mirus; assembly: GCF_964341445.2. Lineage (NCBI taxonomy): Eukaryota > Metazoa > Chordata > Mammalia > Artiodactyla > Ziphiidae > Mesoplodon > Mesoplodon mirus. The sequence continues at coordinate 138,970,525 of NC_138983.1, read as the reverse complement.
CCAATGCAGGGGACACGGGTTTGTGCCCCAGTCCAGGAAGATCCCACATGCCGCGGAGTGGCTGGGCCCGTAAGCCATGGCCGCTGAGCCTGCGCGTCTGGAGCCTATGCTCCGCAACGGGAGAGGCCACAACAGTGAGAGGCCCACGTACCGCAAAAAAAAAAAAAATCGATTGATTTTTGAGTTTATTTCTGACTTCTCAATTCTATTGCATTTAACTATATATTTATCCCTATGCCAGTATTGCACTGTCTTGACTATCATAGCTTTGTAGGAAGTTTTGAAATTGGGAGGTGTGAGTCCTCAAACTTTTTTCTCCTCTTTTCAAGATATTTTGGCTATTTGGGGTCCCTTGAATTTCCATGTGAACTTAAGGACTGACTTGTCAGTTTCTGCAAAGAGGCCAGCTGGAATTTTGATAGGGATTTAATTGAATCTGTAGATCAATTTGGAGAATATGACCATCTTAACAGTGTTAAGTCTTCTAATCCATGAACACTGGCTCTTTTTTTTTCTATTTATTTAGGTCTTCTTTAACTTCTTTCAACAACATTTTAGTTTGTAGAGTATAAGTTTCACACTTCTTTTGTTAAATTTAGTTTACAGTATTTTATTCTTTTTGGTGCTATTGTAAATAGAATTGTTTTCTTAATTTCATGTTTAGATTTTTTATTATTAGTGTATAGAAATGCAATTGATTTTTCTATATTGACCTTGTACCCCGAAATCTGGCTGAACTTTATTCATTCTAATTGTTTTTTAGTGGATTCCTTAGAATTGTCTATGTACAAGGTCTCGTCATCTCTAGAGAGATAGTTTTAATTCTTCCTTTCTTCCTTTCCAATCTGTATGCATTTTATATCATTTTCTTGCATAACTACCCTGGCGACAACCTTCACTGTTGAAGAGAACTACTGAAGCATCCATTTTAACCATAATGCACTTAACTACACAACTAAACTTAGTACTGGGGGTGAGGGTATAATTTGAGTTATACATTATACACATGTGGTTTGTGTGTGTGTGTGTACCACCAAGTTTTTTGTAAATTGTCAGGGCGAAATCTTCTATGTAGGTAGCTAAATTTGTGTCTTGGCTACATATATGGTAGAGCGTTGACATAAAGCACATGTACGTACTGTCATATTTCTAGTCATGGCAAAAATTAAACCACTGAGCTGTACCTGCTAGTCTTGTCCTAATGTGACTCACCTTCCAAGTCTCAGCTCTCCTCTTGGAGAGGGTTGTTTGTAACCACACATAGGAATGGATAGATTAAAAGTAGATTATATAAAGATGCTAAGTAGAAAAGCCCAACCTCAAAATGAGATAACTTAGAGCGAATAATACAATTTTCTTCATCTTCATGAAGGGTTACCATGGGGGAAAAGCACGGGATTTATCTGTGTTCCAAGGGGAAGAGCTAGTACCAGTGGGTGGGCTTTACTTTTTTTTTTTTTTTTTGGCCACACAGCCATCTTGCGGGATCTTAGTTCCCTGACCAGGGATCAAACCCACACCCTCAGGAGTGAAAGCGCGGAGTCCTAACAACTGGACCACCAGGGAATTCCCCATACCAATGGGCAGTCTTTAAAGGTAGACTACAATTCAGCGTAAGAAGTTCTTACAAAAACCCAACTACTCCACGTTAGAACAAACTTCTTGTTGGTTTAATAAACTACTTTTTGTAAACTTCCAAAATCATCTATAGAAAGTAAAAAATTTTACTCAGAAGTATTATGATCTTAAGAATGTATTAAACTCTAATGAAAAAAGCAGCCATTATCACTCCTCAAAGTTACCAAAAGATATCTTTGAAAGTAATTTAATTTTATAAGGCGACCCCACCTTGGGTCTCTCGAAGAGTACACATGGATTTGGGGTGACATTTCCTCTTTGTCAAGAGATCAGCAACTCGAACTGGCCTATTTTCCATTTAAACAACACAAAGCACAGTAAATCTGATTATTCACTGGGGCCATCCCCCTGCCAAAAAAGTTCAGCCCTGGACGATGATGCCAGGTTTCCTCCCAAGCCATCTGCCAGGCCTGGTTTAGCTTCCTGCAAATTCTAGTACTTCCTGTTTCAGGTGCTTTTGAGTTTCTGCTCTTTCCACTCCCTAGACAGCCCTTCCACCCACATCGAAATCACAAGCCTCTCTAAGCCATCTCTGTCTGTTCTCTCCCTCTCTGCTCTGACACTAAGGTTTCTCTTTTGGATTTTCAACAATAAAATTTCTTCAGAGGTGAATGCAGTGCCTTGAGGAGAATGTTAATGTACATTTGCCTTTGTTCTTAATTAGATTCCTTCAGGGGAAAACCTCTTGCCCTGGTTTATTATCTAGCTTTGTAAGAGCTTGTCTGCTTTATCTAAACACTTTGAAGAAATGTTTTCCCCCTTATACCACCTGTATGCTTACAATAAGATTTTCATAATACTGGTCAATTGAAAAAGGTTAGAATGTGGGCAGTGCAGATAAAGGAATGCTTTAGAGTAAATTGCTAATGATAGAGAGAGAGAGAGAAAGGAGGGAAGCTGGGGAGGGAGGGAAGGTGAGGAGTGGGGAGGAAGGAAGAGAGAGGGAAACTTTACCAAACTGCAGAGACCACTACCCTTGGGGTCTTGCCCTATCTAGTTACTATTCAGTGTTTGGCCCCAATTCAGCTTCTGGGAAAATTTAAGATTGCTGTTTTGACAAGTCATCACGAGATGAGAAAATATAGGTGGAAAAATTCTCCCTGTGGAGTTCTAAATAGTTGGTGACAAGTGTCCCTTCCTGTCTGAAGCTCAGGTCCCAATAACCAACGGCCACAGCCGAACGTGATTTTCCTAGGAAGCCCTGAGGACCCCCCCTTGTAAAACAGGCTCCCCATCTTTCCCCTCACTTTCATCAGAGCCTGCATGGAGCTGGTAATCCTGGATTTAGTGGATTAGCTGAATATTGGCTCTTGTTCAAGAGGGGCATCTAGAACTCGGGTTCGTGATTCCTGCTGTTTGCAAAATACTCTCGGTTGGTATCTTTCCTGGGTTTTGAGATCCGTTATATAGACATTTTGAGACATCCAAGCGCCCAGCCACCCCCATCTCTCTTTGCTCTCTTTTTCTGACTATATGCTCTACTTTTTCATCATCGTCATCATCCATTCCCTTGTTTTGTTTTATTTCTTCATGAGCCTCAGTTCTGAGGCTTGTCCCCGTTCTCTAAGGTCAAGCCAAACATGTGAGCAGACAGTTAACTGTCCCGCATGTAAGGAAGGACAGCGCGGCTCACCAGGAAGGAGGGGCGAGTGTGTTGCACAAAACGTCACATTTAAGGTGGATAACGTCAACCTTACTGCCAGTGGATGTGAATGATTGGAAGGAGCAACAGGAAAATGACAATTAGGACTTTTTATTTTTTTAAACTTGACAAGTACAGGCCTAGAAAGAACAAAAATCTCCTGTTTCTCGAAGGGATGAAATCTAAGGCCACGGGCTCTCTCATTCCCGTGTCTGTTTGCCCAGGCACACACGTGATGGTAAGGCTCCCGGTGAGGGTTTTCAGAATGTCGCAGTGGGTTTCATCCTGAGCATGAACAATGACGGTGAAACCTAGCGGGAGGCAGTGAGGGCCAAGCTAAGTGTGCTGTCCCTTCGGGTCCCCCTTTAGTGCAGCGGGATCCGCACAGTGAACGTGGTGGTGGGGGTCGTGGAGGGGCTTCCCTGGCTTGGAAGCAAATCTCACTGTCTTCTTTACCTCCTGAGGACATGGCAGAAGCCAAGTGGAGGTCTCGCTGAGCTCTTCAGGTTGCGTAAGTGACTTGGAGCTACAAATAAATAACAAATATGCTAGAAACAGCCTCCGCTTTACAGGGAGCTGCACACACACAGAGCAAAGGGGGCCGGTGCCAATGTCTATTTGAGCCTCTTCTTTCCAAGACCGCCCCCCCCACAACCATTTCAGTCCTTAATGAGGGGAGGGGAGGGGTCTTTGGGAATGCTCGAGTCTGAGTATTTATAGGCACCCAGATGCACCAGCTGTCTCTCTTACGTATTTCTGCCCTGATTCTTCAGTGCACAAGATGAATAATTTACCCAAAAGCACATGTAAGTATCTCTATACTATTCATTACAGTGAACTGAGACAGTTCATTATAACTTACCCAGACTCGACTTGCTCTCCCACAGTTAATTTGGGTGGAAGGAGCCTCTTCTTCCTGGACATGTGGCCTAACCAGGGCTTGCGTTGGTTGAGGTGCACATGGGAAAAGGAGATGGGGAGGCCCAGATCGACAGATGGACGGCAAGGACATTGTAGAGTCAAGGGCTAAGAGCACTGGCAGCAGGTCTGTTGGGTGCCAGGTAACGAAGTATTAGAAAGGAATCGTCAAAGGATAACAGGAATTGGTAGTCAATGTGTGCTCGGGAAGTGTGTGATTATTTTCAATATTCACCTGCATAGAGCACAATTAAGAAGGCGCAAACATCCACTGAAATGTATGAATTATACATTTTCAGCCAAGCTAAAGGTTTTTTCTTTCTTTCTCTTTTTCTTTCTTTTTAAATCTTTTCTTTCCTTCCTCCCTCCCTTCCTTCCTTCCTTCCTTCCTTTCTTCCTTCTTTCCATCCATCTCTCTCTCTCTCTCTCTCTCTCTCTCTCTCTCTCTCTCTCTCCCCAACTCCTGTCTTACTCTGTTCATTTATTTCTTTAAAATGCATGATTCAGGACTCTGTAATGGCCTATATGGGAAAAGAATCTAAAAAACAAAAACGAATGGATGTATGTATATGTATAACTGATTCACTTTGCTGTACACCTAAGGCTAACACAACAGTGTAAATCAACTATACTCCAATAAGAATTTTTTTTAATGTTTTTTAAAAGATAAATGCATGATAAGGAAATGCAGCCTTCCCATGTTATGATGAATAATTGGGTTTTCATGGTGTGTCTTCTCAAACCTCTCAGTGACAAGTTCTATGAGGAGATCACCTCCGATCAGAGCCACACACGCTCAGCCTCACGCTGGGAGTACTGAAAGGTATCATCATGTTTCTGCCCTCACTCAAGCGTAGTGAGATGGGGAGAGCTGGAGACATGCAGGCTTCCAGGCAGACTTCCTATTCCTTGGTCCCCCCAGGAGACGGAGAATCCAGGAGCAGAGAAAGCCCTGTCCTCTCAGACACAGGTGGCCAGGACTCCAGATGACATAAATCAAAAGTAGCAACTCCCTGGGCCTGAAGTGGAAACATTTGCAAAACTTACCCTGTGACTTTCTTGCCCCCAGGGAATCTCCCCCTCTGGGCCTCTTATGACCCAAGGACAGAGTTTTCCCTGCCTTCTATTTTATTTTTTTAAGGGGAGAGTGTTTGCATAATCTATGTAAAATAAGCCGCTATTCTGGAAAAGATGATTGGCTTATTAAAAATATATAACGTATATTTTTAAACAGGTCAGGTTGACACTCTGCAGGAGCAGTGCCTGTAGGAGCTGGGGAGCATTCCTGCAAGTATCACTTCCCGTCCCTCCTCCTCCATCTGTCCCTGCCCGTCTGTCTGCTTAATGGGGGCTTTATTTTTAAAACTCAGACAAGGGACTTCCCTAGTGGTCCAGTGGTTAAGAATCTGCCTTCCAATGCAGGGGATGTGGGTTTGATCCCTGGTCGGGGAACTAAGATCCCACATACTGCAGGCCAACTAAGCCTGTGTGCCACAACCGGAGAGCCTGTGTGCTGCAACTACAGAGCCCACGCGCTCTGGAACCTACATTCCACAATTAGGGAGAAGCCTGCTCGCCGCAATGAAGGATCTCCTGTGCTGCAACTAAGACCTGAAGCAGCTAAAAATAAATAAATAAATATTTCTTAAAAATTAAAAAATAAGTAAATAAAACTCAGATAAGATTTAGTTCAGTTTTGTAGTCTGTTCCGGGGGGGCACAGGAAGAATCAAGCTGATTTATCGGCCTCCGAATCCCCCATGGGAACACACACAATCTCTATTCCAAACTGGAGACAGCATGGTCTATGGGTTGGATCCACCAAAAGGTGGATTCCCTACTTAATTTTCCAAACTTTATAACTGGTATATGCACACATGGGAAAATGAGCACCAAGGGAAGGTTAACATTGTTATAATGTTTGGGTTATCATTATTCTTTAGTTTTGGATAATTCCAGAAATATGATAGCAAACATTTATTGACTATTGACTGTGCTCTCAGACTGTGATGATAATAGTATTAAAAGTATTATTTGTTTAATAATCACCACAGTCTATGATTTTTTAAAAACTTAATTTAATTTAATTTATTTTTTTATACAGCAGGTTCTTATTAGTCATCCATTTTATACACATCAGTGTATTCATGTCAATCCCAATCGCACAATTCGTCACACCACCCCCACCCCCACCCCCTGCCGCTTTCCCCCCTTGGTGTCCATATGTTTGTTCTCTACATCTGTATCTCAATTTCTGACCTGCAAACCAGTTAATCTGTACCATTTTTCTAGGTTCCACATATATGTGTTAATATACGATATTTGTTTTTCTCTTTCTGACTTACTTCACTCTGTAGGACAGTCTCTAGATGCATCCACGTCTCTACATATGACCCAATTTCATTCCTTTTATGGCTGAGTAATATTCCATTGTATATATGTACCACATCTTCTTTATCCATTTGTCTGTCGATGGGCATTTAGGTTGCTTCCATGACCTGGCTATTGTAAATAGTGCTGCAATGAACACTGGGGTGCATGTGTCTTTTTGAGTTATGGTTTTCTCTGGGTATATGCCCAGTAGTGGGATTGCTGGGTCATATGGTAATTCTATTTTTAGTTTTCTAAGGAACCTCCATACTATTCTCCATAGTGGCTGCATCAATTTACGTTCCCACCAGCAGTGCAAGAGGATTCCATTTTCTCCACACCCTCTCCAGCATTTCTTGTTTGTAGATTTTCTCATGATACCCATTCTAACCAGTGTGAGGTGATACCTCATTGTAGTTTTGATTTGCATTTCTCTAACGATTAGTGATGTTGAGCAGCTTTTCATGTGCCTCTTGGTCATCTGTATGTCTTCTTTGGAGAAATGTCTATTTAGGTCTTCTGCCCATTTTTGGATTGTGTTCTTTGTTTTTTAATATTGAGCTGCATGAGCTGTATATATATTTTGGAGATTAATCCTTTGTCTGTTGATTTGTTTGCAAATATTTTCTCCCATTCTGAGGGTTGTCTTTTTGTCTTGTTTATGGTTTCCATTGCTGTGCAAAAGCTTTGAAGTTTCATTGGATCCCATTTGTTTACTTTTGTTTTTATTTCCATTACTCTAGGAGATGGATCAAAAAAGATGTTGCTGTGATTTATGTCAAAGAGTGTTCTTCCTATGTTTTCCTCTAAGAGTTTTATAGTGCCCAGTCTTACATTTAGGTCTCTAATCCATTTTGAGTTTATTTTTGTGTATAGTGTTAAGGAGTGTTCTAATTTCATTCTTTTACATATAGCTGTCCAGTTTTCCCGGCACCACTTATTGAAGAGACTGTCTTTTCTCCATTGTATATCCTTGCCTGCTTTGTCATAGATTAGTTGACCATAGGTGTGTAGGTTTATCTCTGGGCTTTCTATGCTGTTCCATTGATCTATATTTCTGTTTTTGTGCCAGTACCATATTGTCTTGATTACTGTAGCTTTGTAGTATAGTCTGAATTCAGGGAGTCTGATTCCTCCAGCTCCGTTTTTTTTCCTCAAGACTGCTTCAGCTATTCGGGGTCTTCTGTTTCTCCATACAAATTCTAAGATTTCTTGTTCTAGTTCTGTAAAAAATGCCATTGGTAATTTGATAGGGATTGCATTGAATCTGTAGATTGCTTTGAGTAGTATAGTCATTGTCACAATATTGATTCTTCCAATCCAAGAACATGGTATATCTCTCCATCTGTTGGTATCATCTTTAATTTCTTTCAAAGGTGTCTTATAGTTTTCTGCATACAGGTCTTTTGACTCCCTAGGTAGGTTTATTCCTAGGTATTTTATTCTTTTTGTTGCAGTGGTAAATGGGAGGGTTTCCTTAATTTCTCTTTCAGATTTTTCATCATTAGTGTATAGGCATGCAAGTGATTTCTGTACATTAATTTAGTATCCTGCAACTTTACCAAATTCATTGATTAGCTCTAGTAGTTTTCTGGTGGCGTCTTTAGGATTCTGTATGTATAGTAGCATGTCATCTGCAAACAGTGACAGTTTTACTTCTTCTCTTCCAATTTGTATTCCTTTTATTTCTTTCTCTTCTCTGATTGCCATGGCTAGGACTTCCAAAACTATGTTGGATAATAGTGATGAGAGTGGGCAACCTTGTCTTGTTCCTGATCTTAGAGGAAATGCTTTCAGTTTTTCACCATTGAGAATGATGTTTGCTGTGGGTTTGTCATATATGGCCTTAATTATGTTGAGGTAGGTTCCCTCTATGCACACTTTCTGGAGAGTTTTTATCATAAATGGGTTGTTGAATTTTGTCAAAAGCTTTTTCTGCATCTATTGAGATGATCATATGGTTTTTCTTCTTTAATTTGTTAATATGGTGTGTCACATTGATTGATTTGCATACATTGAAGAATCCTTGCATCCCTGGGATAAATCCCACTTGATCATGGTGTATGATCCTTTTAATGTGTTGTTGAATTCTGTTTGCTAGTATTTTGTTGAGGGTTTTTGCATCTACATTCATCAAAGATATTGGTCTGTAATTTTCTTTTTTTGTAGTATCTTTGTCTGATTTTGGTATCAGGGTGATGGTGGCCTCATAGAATGAGTTTGGGAGTTTTCCTTCCTCTGCAATTTTTTGGAAGAGTTTGAGAAGGATGGGTGTTAGCTTTTCTCTAAATGTTTGATACAATTCACCTGTGAAGCCATCTGTTCCTGGACTTTTGTTTGTTGGAAGATTTTTTTTTCTGATTTTTAAAAATTTTTTGCTTTATAAGTAAGTCAGAAAGAGAAAGACAAATACTGTATGCTGACACATATATATCGAATTTAAGAAAAAAAAATGTCATGAAGAACATAGGGGTAAGACAGGAATAAAGACACAGACCTGTTGGAAGATTTTTAATCACAGTTTCCATTTCATTTCTTGTGATTCATCTGTTCATATTTTCTATTTCTCCCTGGTTCAGTCTTGGAAGGTTATGCCTTTCTAAGAATTTGTCCATTACTTCCAGATTGTCCATTTTATTGGCATAGGGTTGCTTGTAGTAGTCTCTTAGGATGCTTTGTATTTCTGTGGTGTCTGTTGTAACTTCTCCTTTTTCATTTCTAATTTTATTGATTTGAGTCTTCTCTCTCTTTTTCTTGATCAGTCTGGCTACTGGTTTATCAATTTTGTTTATCTTCTCAAAGAACCACTTAGTTTTATTGATCTTTGTTATTGTTTTCTTTATTTCTATTTCATTTATTTCTGCTCTGATTTTGATGATTTCTTTCCTTCTGCTAACTTTGTGTCTTGTTTGTTCTTCTTTCTCCAGTTTCTTCAGGTGTAATGTTAGATTGTTTATGTGAGATGTTTCTTGTTTCTTGAGGTAGGCTTGTATAACTATAAACTTTCCTCTTAGAACTGATTTTGCTGCATCCCATAGGTTTTGGATCATTGTGTTTTCATTGTCATTTATCTCTAGGTATTTTTTGATTTCCTCTTTGATTTCTTCAGTGATCTCTTGGTTATTTAGTAACATATTTTTTAGCCTCCATGTGTTTGTGTTTTTTACGTTTTTTTTTCCCTGTAATTGATTTCTAATCTCATAACATTGCGGTCAGAAAAGATGCTTGATATGATTTCAGTTTTCTTAAATTTACTGAGGCTTGATTTGTGACTCAAGATGTGATCTATCCTAGAGAATGTTCCATGCGTACTTGAGGAGAAAGTGTAATCTGCTGTTTTTGGATGGAATGTCCTATAAATATGAATTAAACCTACCTGGTCTATTGTGTTATTTAAAGCTTGCGTTTCCTTATTAATTTTCTGTTTGAATGATCTGTCCATTGGTGTAAGTGAGGTGTTAAAGTCCCCCACCATTATTGTTTTACTGTCAATTTCCTGTTTAATTGCTGTTAGCAGTTGCCTTATGTACTGAGGTGCCCCTATGTTGGGTGCCTATATATTTATAACTGTTATATCTTCTGCTTGGATTGATCCCTTGATCATTATGTAGTGTCCTTCCTTGTCTCTTGTAACATTCTTTATTTTAAAGTCTATTTTATCTGATATGAGTATTGCTACTGCAGCTTTCTTTTGATTTCTATTTGCATGGAATATCTTTTTCCATCCCCTTGCTTTCAGTCTGTTTGTTTCCCTAGGTCTGAAGTGGCTCTCTGTAGACAGCATATATATGGGTCTTGTTTTTGTATCCATTCAGCAAGTCTGTGTCTTTTGGTTGGAGCATTTAATCCATTCATGTTTAAGGTAATTATCGATATGTATGTTCCTATTACCATTTTCTTAATTGTTTTGGGTTTGTTTTGTAGATCCTTTTCTTCTCTTGTGTTTCACACTTAGAGAAGTTTCTTTAGCATTTGTTGTAGAGCTGGTTTGGTGGTGCTGAATTCTCTTAGCTTTTGTTTGTCTGTAAAGCTTTTGATTTCTCCATCGAATCTGAATGAGATCCTTGCCTGGTAGAGTAATCTTGGTTGTAGGTTCTTCCCTTTCATCACTTTAAGTATATCATGCCACTCCCTTCTGGCTTGTAGAGTTTCTGCTGAGAAATCAGCTGTTAACCTTATGGGAGTTCCCTTGTATGTTATTTGTCAATTTCCCTTGCTGCTTTCAATAATTTTTCTTTGTCTTTAATTTTTGCCAATTTGATTACTATGTGTCTCGGTGTGTTTCTCCTTGAGTTTGTGCTGTCTGGGATTCTCTGTGCTTCCTGGACTTGGGTGGCTATTTCCTTTCCCATGTTAGGGAAGTTTTCATCTATAATCTATTCTAATATTTTCTCGGGTCCTTTCTCTCTCTCTTCTCCTTCTGGGACCCCTATAATGTGAATGTTGTTGCGTTTAATGTTGTCCCAGAGGTCTCTTATGCTGTCTTCATTTCTTTTCATTCTTTTTTCTTTTTTCTTTTTTTTTTTTTGTGGTACGTGGGCCTCTCACTGTTGTGGTCTCTCCTGCTGCAGAGCACAGGCCCCAGACGCACAGGCCCAACAACCATGGCTCATGGGCCCAGCCACTCCACGGCACGTGGGATCCTCCTGGACTGGAGCATGAACCCGTGTCTCCTCCACCAGCAGACAGACTCCCAACCACCACACCACCAGGGAAGCCCCAACATCCTTTTTTCTTTATTCTGTTCTGCAGCAGTGAATTCCACCATTCTGTCTTCCAGGTCACTTATCCATTCTTCTGCCTCAGTTATTCTGCTATTGATTCCTTCTAGTGTAGTTTTCATTTCAGTTATTGTATTGTTCATCTCTGTTTGTTTGTTCTTTAATTCTTCTAGGTCTTTGTTAAACATTTCCTGCATCTTCTCGATCTTTGCCTCCATTCTTTTTCCGAGGTCCTGGATCATCTTCACTATCATTATTCTGAATTCTTTTTCTGGAAAGTTGCCTATCTCCACTTCATTTAGTTGTTTTTCTGGGGTTTTATCTTGTTCCTTCATCTGGTACATAGCCCTCTGCCTTTTCATCTTGTCTGTCTTTCTGTGAATGTGGTTTTTGTTCCACAGGCTGCAGGATTGTAGTTCTTCTTGCTTCTGCTGTCTGCCCTCTGGTGGATGAGGCTCTCTAAGAGGCTTGTGCAAGTTTCCTGATGGGAGGCACTGGTGGTGGGTAGAGCTGGCTGTTGCTCTGGTGGGCAGAGCTCAGTAAAAGTTTAATCCACTTGTCTGCTGATGGGCGGGACTGAGTTCCCTCCCTGTTAGTTGTTTGGCCTGAGGTGACCCAACACTGGAGGCTACTTGGACTCTTTGATGGGGCTAATGGCAGATAGTTGGAGCGCTCACGCCTAGGAGTACTTCCCAGAACTTCTGCTGCCAGTGTCCTTGTCTCCATGGTGAGCCACAGCCACCCCCCACTTCTGCAGGAGTACCTCCAACACTAGCAGGTAGGTCTGGTTCAGTCTCCTATGGGGTCACTGCTCCTTCCCCTGGGTCCCAATGCACACACTACTTTGTGTGTGCCCTCCAAGAGTGGAGTCTCTGTTTTCCCCAGTCCTGTCGAAGTCCTGCAATCAAATCCCACTAGCCTTCAAAGTCTGATTCTCTTGGAATTCCTCCTCGCTTTGCCGGACCCCCAGGTTGGGAAACCTGATGTGGGGTTCAGAACCTTCACTCCAGTGGGTGGATTTCTGTGGTATAAGTGTTCTCCAGTTTGTGAGTCACCCACTCAGCAGTTATGGGATTTGATTTTATTGTGATTACGCCCCTTCTACCGTCTAATTGTGGCTTCTCCTTTGTCTTTTCCTGTGGGGTGTCTTATTTGGTGAGTTCCAGTGTCTTCCTGTTGATGATTGTTCAGCAGTTAATTGTGATTCTGGTGTTCTCGAAACAGGGAGTGAGCACATGTCCTTCTACTCTGCCATCTTGAACCAGTCTCTGATTTTTTAAATATTGTTTCCATTTTATAAATGTGAAAAACTAGTGCTCATAAAGGATCAGGAGTATAGTAAATGACATATCTGTGACTGGAACTGGTGTACCCTTTATTAAAATATTTATTCTCTTAACCAGAATATTACACAGAAATTCTACAGATAGGATAAAAGCTCATCAACTTTCAGCGTATTTTTTGTTTCATAAATAAATCAGTGATTTACCAGTTTCTGATAAGTTTCACCTGAACCCAGAATGAGACGGGTTTGTTTATGCCAAATTCTGCAGGAAGAAAAATGACTTTTGAGGGTTTGCCTGACTTTGGGATTCCATGATTTCTCACGTTATATGTGGGAAGGTATTTGTAGGGAAATCCGTGGGCTGTAATTTCTGTACTGCCAGAATATTTGCTCCCACGATACTCATGCTGGGAGCCCGTGGCTGACTTGCTCCATTCTTCAAAAAGATATCAAGCTCCCCAGACTCTCTGCTTTTAATTTAAAATTTTAATTTATACTTTTCCATGGATGATATGGAGACAGACATGGCCATGAGTAAATATGTCAGGATAATCTATTGAATGGAATGAAAATGATCTGTGCTTGGGAAACATTTTAATTTCATCTTGCTCACTTCTTTGCCAACTATAATGAACAAATAGGGAGGCTGGGTTTAAAGCTGTTGAGGATGTAGTGATAGGGACGGTGGAGTGGGAGCCAGGCACAAATAAATAACGTGAACTGTTTGGGGTGGCTTCTCAAGGCATTCCCGACCAGCCACTGAGCAGCTTCTGTGACAGCTGTTGTCTGAGACAAGGAGTCAGGGCTGAGAGGAAAAGCCCGCCTGCCTTTTACAATGCCCCCTGGAGTTCCACACCACTGGCCTGAGCCAGAGGGGCAAGGAATATGGGGCTGGATGATGGGAGAGGATAAGCCTTCATCATCCTTATCTTTAAAAGATGCTTTTCTTCTTTACCCAAGGGCTCACTGCTTCTGAAATGGCTTTGCCTTATGCTACACCTTTCAAGAGGAAGTTGCAAAGGAAGAACATGGAAAAAAGGTGGCTTCCAAAGCCACCTGTGATTCCAAGTGTGAGGTGACCATCCACCAGTGACTAACCTGGGCATTGTTCTGTGGGGAGACCCTCGGCTAAATTCTATGCTTCTCCTTCACCTGCCCTGAGATGCACTCTTACCACTGCTTCACCAGCTAACGGTGTCTCCTTGGTTTGGGAGTGAGACTCCTGGAATAATTTTCCCTTTTCCTTGGTGCTCAGCAGCACATGTGCAGTAAACATCTCTTAGAATTGAACATGCTGCTCTGAAGCTCCTGACCTGAAGTATTCCCTGCGACTGTGATCCTATCCCCATTGTTCCATTTCTCTTTAGCACTTACATGGATAGTGTTTGCTTTGAGCAATGCCTCTATCTGGTTGAGGATGGAATGTTCTGAGTACCTGGTCTAGGGTGAGGGTTGTCCTATGTGTACACGGAAACTGGCCAAGACAAGGACACCACTGCATAAGCTGTCGGGCCTGCGGGCCAATGGGGATTCTCCTTCAGGTGCATACAGCTGTACTGATTAATCTCTCAATTACGTATTTTAAGAAATATATCATTTTACCAGCCACTGGCCATCAATCTAGAAACCAGCCCATCAACCACTGTGCCAACATGCTGTGATCAAAGCCTGATACAAATACAAAGTTAAAGCTGTCTCAGTGGCTTTAGCTGGGAAAATAAACCTTAGATGGAAGTGAAATCCTACTGCAGAGTTCTGCATAGGTGAAGTACAGAATGCTTCTCAAGAGTGAGAAAATCTTAGATGCGAAAGAGCCTATAGGTGGACTGAGAAAGCCTTGGACCAGTGTTCTGGGTTCTGGTAAAAATGTAAATCTCTCCTTCTTTCTGAGCTATTAGTGAGTGGAATAACCTGTCTTGAAACCGGGCTCAAACAACCCTCAGTGGAACTCCATTCTGTATATATTTGAAAATACAGAAAGAGAAGGCTTCAGAAGTCCCTGGGAAATGATAAACCAATGGATTCAGTATCACTTGGTTAAACTAACATACACTCCCATGGAACAGCAGTTGAGTTATGTTTTTCCAAATGCAGCAACAAGCTCTCTGACAATAGTAATAGAGCAGTTTCTGTTTAAGGAATGTTTACTATATGCAGGTACAATTCTGACTCTGGCTCATGTATCAGTATTATTTCATTCAGCTTCACAATAGCCCTCGGAGGTAGGTGAGTGTGTACATCCAACTGCACAGACGGGGAATGGGAAGCTCTGAGGGGGTAAACAAAGCACGTGTCCTGAGGCCGTCTGTTGGTCAATAGCAGAGCCCTTGCCTGTCTGAGCCAAGGCCCTCTCCTCAGCACCGCAATGTACTGTCTCTTTAGTGTCCAATTTACATATGTCGTCAAAGCTCATAAAGAACTCTAGACCCCCCTGCATCATTCTCAATATTGTCAAGAGTCATCTAGATGACCCATCTGGCCTGAGATGGGTTTAATCCTTCGTGGACGAGGGCCACCACTGTGTGGTCACCATGTATCCTACTTTCCATCACGTCCAGCCTCTTTCATGCCAACTCATTTGCTCAAGGACCTCATTCAAGTTTCCAGTGCATGGAACCCACTGGGTTCTCTCTATCCATCAGGGTCCCTGTCATCATGGCTCCTTTCACTCATCTGTTTTCCAATTTCTTTAAAGCTTGGCTTCTTTTCCCTTGCCCACCTGGCACTCTTTAACACTGGATGAACCCAGCCATCCACGTTGTCTCCACCTGCAGCTCAGAGCTGAGCAGATATTCTTGGTTGGAGAATATCCTCAAAGCTGGCAGAGTAGTGTCGCTGTAAATTCTTGGCCATCAACTATAAGTGGGGCCTCAGCACTGCCTGTGGATCCTAGTATAGTTCCCTAGCAATTTTGCTGTCATTTTCTGTAGCAGCTCTTTCACTTTTTCTTGCATCTACCTTCCCCCCCTTTCTTACTTTCCCATTTACCCTCAACGGATAACTTTGCCCTCTACTTAGGAAAAGATAGAAACCATCACTCAGGAGCCTCCTTGCTTTCCCCTAGCCAGATCCACAAATCGATCTGGGTTGCTATTATTTTTTCCTTCTCTTATGACACAACAGCTGAAGCACCCGTCCTTCATGTGCTTTAGATCCCACACTCTTTCACCTTTACCGTATTTTTTCTTTGTGAGTCATCTGCTTTCTCCTACATCATCAGTTGCTTCTATTCAGTAAGATTGATCCCATCAGTATATGCTTACATATTAAGTATCATAGTGTGTAAGTATCATAATGTAAGAAGGCCGGTCCTTGTCTTATTGACAGTTGCGTCTCTGGTTCACAGTAACATTGGGCTACTCAAAGTGTAGTTCCCCCCTCCCCATCAGCATGGTTACAGAGCTTGTTAGGAATGCAGACTTTTGGTTCCCACCTACACCAAGTGAATCAATGACGTGCACAGGTAACTTGTGGGCATTTAAAAGTTTGAAAAGCCCTAGCACACAGTAGGTATTCTGTAAATATTTACAAAATGAATAAATAAATTCCCAGTGTTTCCAATCCTAATATAAACGAACACAAACACTCTGGAGAGCCCAGCGACCTTTCTGGACTGCTTCCAATGACACTCTTTTCAGGATACCCCACACCTTCCTTGGTTTTGTTTAAATACTTTATGTCCTCCAGGACACTCATCCTGCATGCCTTGGTATATGTTTCCTACTTTTCTCTGAATAACATCCCTCCCCCACCTATACACATACACACGTGCACACAACACATACACACCCTTCCTGTGTATTAATGTGACTCCACACTCCAGCTGCTGTGAGCAAGGCACCATCCCCCAATTAGGAACAATGTGAGGATGTCGTGTATCTGGAAGCCTTCAAAGTCAACCTCTTGCACTCCTGAAGACCCTCTAAGCAGCTCTTACCCCACCCCATCCTCTGCAGAGGCTCTCCTATATATTCTCCACCAGGACCCTATCCCTACATATGAGCTCTAGCAGAGTTATTACTCTCTCTGAATCGTAAAATTTTCCCCTTATGTAACTTAGGGTTCTTCTTGATGTTCTAAACTTGGCAGTATTTGTAACTCAGGAAATAACTGAGTCATTAAAGCTTCCCAGGAGAACAGCTTTGTGCAATTTAGCATACCTTAGGAATTGGTCTAAAAAATTAAAATTTTTTCTTCCCTCCTCTCTTTGCCTTTAAAACGTTCCTTTATTATTAGTCCTTGAATTTTCTAAAGCAAGATCGCCTTCTTCCCATTTTTTGAACTAGCATTATTATATTTATATAATATATTTTGATACATGTAAGGTTTTTAACTGAAATTCAGTTAACTATCAATTTATTTTTTAAAAAAGGCAATTGACAAAACAAAAGCAAAAAAAAAAACCTAATATCGTGGGTAAATTTAAAAATGAAATTCAAAGAAATGCATTTTGGGGTTTTACCATTCAACGCTTTTACCTTTTTCAGCATTTCTTAACTTGACAACTTTCTGGAAGATCATTTTCTCAGGCAGGGGACAGGGGTGGGCAGAGACAAGGTGACCAGGTATTCCCAGTGATAATACTATTTTTAAAATGTTAAGTACATAAAATCATGAAACTAGGTATAAATGCCTTAACCTTATACCCTGCTATGACTCAAAAATCTAAAATTATAGATCATACACATATAAACTAACAAAATTAAAGTCTTCAGCATCAGTGGGGCAGATGATGCTTTATTCAAATTAATTTCCGTGTTGCGTGTGAATATGATGCTGACTGCTGTAAGGACTCCTCTGACTTCAGCATGTGTCCCTTGATGCCTAAGTTCTCCTCCACTTGGGTTCACTGCAACTTTGGGGACCCCCATTGCTCTGGCATCACGCAGCTTTCCTTGGCAGGGACCCCTTGCTGACACTGTGAGTCTACCTCATACGTTTCTCATTAGCCTCAGACAATGAAAGAAGTACTCACTGATGCCCTTGTACTAACAGACACAAGGCCAAACACTGAAATCTAACTGTGGTCAGACCACATCCACAACATGCATACATGATATTTGTACAGAGTATTATAAAAATGAAAAGAGTGAATTAAAAACTACAGCAGAGGACCTGTGGACCTTGTGTGTGTGTTTGTGTGTGTAAATGACTCATAGACCGGGGATAAGGGGGGGAAGGATAAATTGAGAGACTGGAATTGACATATACACACGACTATATATAAAATAAATAACTAATAAGAACCTGCTGTATAGCACAAGGAACTCTACTCAGTGCTCTATAATGGCCTATATGGGAAAAAAATCTAAAAAAAAAAGAGTGGATATATATGCATGTATAACTGATTTACTTTGCTATACACCTGAAGCTAACACAACATTGTAAATCAACTATACTCCAATAAAAATTTTTTTACAAAGACTCATAGAGAGATACATACATACATGTATCTCCAAGGACATCTACTTCACCTTATGTGGGTCCTTCTTTCCCAGCTTTATTGAAATAGAATTTACATATAACATCGTGTAAGTTTAAGGTGTACAGCATGTTGATTTGATGCATTTATTTATTGCCAGATGATTACCTTTATAGAATAAGCTTTCACCTCCATCCCATCACGTAGTGTTTCTTTTTTGTGGTGAAAACATTTAAGATCTACTCTCGCAGCAAATTTCAAGGATATGATACAGTATCATTAGCTATAATCCTATGTGGGTTATTTTTATGTCAGTTTGACAAACATTATATTACATCTTTTTTAAAAAAAATATTTATTTATTTATTTATTTATTTATTTTTGGCTGCGTTGGGCCTTAGTTGCTGCGTGTGGGCTTTCTCTAGTTGTGGCGAGCAGGGGCTGCTCTTCATTGCGGTACACGGGCTTCTCATTGCGGTGGCTTCTCTTGTTGCAGAGCATGGACTCTAGGCACACGGGCTTCAGTAGTTGTGGTTCGCAGCCTCTAGAGCGCAGGCTCAGTAGTTGCGGCGCACAGGCTTCATTGCTCTGCGGCATGTGGTATCTTCCTGGACCAGGGCTTGAACCCCTGTCCCCTGCCTTGGCAGATGGATTCTTAACCACTGCACCACCAGGGAAGTTCCAACATCTTTTAATCATTTTAACTATATGCGGATCACCTACTAGCTGCCAAGTGGACTGTGGGAAGTGCTGGTGATACAAAGTGAAGACTACTGAGACGGTTATTTACAGCCTAATGAATAAGTATGTATATGATTAAATCCATTGCTGTAAATTCTGTGAAGAAGACCATCACATTAAAAAGAGGTATAGACCAATGTGTCTGTATTAGTGATTAAATTCTATCTGCCACTGTGTACTATTCATGAAGGCAGAGGGGCATGTGATATAATTTAGGTATTATCCCAATACCAAGGCATTTTCTAGTTAACTTCAGTTTCTCAAAATGCCAATTGTCAGTTCTTTGAACACAGAATCTATAAAGTTATCTGTAAAGGAGACACACCATTTGTTAGGCTGGTTTCCAAGACTTGTTCTCCAGCTTTCCAGATTATCTAAATGTTCCTGCAGCTATCTGTACGTGTAAGTGAGATTTATTTTTAATCTGTGTATGTGACATTTATTTTTAATGCAGACTTGATTTTCAGACACGCGTCATATTGCATTCAGATTTAGGATGATAAAAACATCAGCATCTAGCAAGCAAGCGCAGTTGGGCATTCCTGAGTACTGTCTCTCTGCCAAGGATTCTCCTAATCCCCACGGCACTCTCCATTCCTTGCCCTGCTTTCAGTTTCACCAGTTACCATTTTCCGAAAATAATATACCTATTTACTTAGGTGCTTTTATTGTAGCCTCGAAGGGCATGACCTTTGTCTGCCTCTTTCAGGCATCTCAGCTCCTACAACGTCACCTGGTACACATTAGACACTCATTAAATACTGTTGTGTGAATCATGGCACTTTTTAGTTTTGTATTTTCAGAGGCAAAATATAAAAATGAGAACAAAATAAGGACCACAAACAAAACAAGAAAGCTGGCCAATTTCACTTTTCAGGAAGACTTTGTTATCTTGATTGAATTCCTGCGTGTCTTTTGTCTTGTTTCTTTAAGGCAGTGGTTCTCAAAGGGAAGTCCCCAGACCAGCAGCTCTGACCTCACCTGGAAACTGCTTAGGAAGGCAAATCCTCAGGCCACCTCCAGCTCACAGAATGGAAGGTCCTGGGAGGTGGGCTGAGCAATCTGTGTTCTAAAAATCTCTCTAGGTGATTTTTTTTTTTTTTTTTTTTTTTTTTTTTTTTTGCTGTACACGGGCCTCTCACTGCTGTGGCCTCTTCCGTTGCAGAGCACAGGCTCCGGACACGAAGGCTCAGGGGCCATGACTCACGGGCCCAGCCGCTCTGCAGCATGTGGGATCTTCCCAGACCAGGGCACGAACCCACGTCCCGTGCATCGGCAGGCGGATTCCCAACCACTGCGCCACCAGGGAAGCCCTCTCTAGGTGATTTTGATGCACAGCAAAGTCTGAAAAACACTGCTTTAAGGCATGGGTTTCCCCTAAATGTGAAACCAATCTG
This sequence comes from Mesoplodon mirus, assembly GCF_964341445.2. NCBI lineage: Eukaryota > Metazoa > Chordata > Mammalia > Artiodactyla > Ziphiidae > Mesoplodon > Mesoplodon mirus. The sequence goes on along the minus strand of NC_138983.1, from coordinate 138,950,392 downwards.
GGCACCTTAATTCCACGTTGCATATTCAGCGGAGCTGGACATGATGCTTTGCAAACAACACCCCTTTCCTCCACTGTCTTTCAGGTGTTCCTTTGCTCTTTATCTTTATTCTTACTTATTATTCTATTTTTTTTTACAACTTTATTGGAGTATAATTGCTTCACAAAGGTGTATTAGCTTCTGCTTTATAACAAAGTGAATCAGTTATACATATACATCTGTTCCCATATCCCTTCCCTCTTGCATCTCCCTCCCTCCCACCTTCCCTATCCCACCCCTCCAGGCGGTCACAAACCACCGAGCTGATCTCCCTGTGCTCTGCGGCTGCTTCCCACTAGCAATCTACCTTACGTTTGGTACTGTATATATGTCCATGCCTCTCTCTCGCTTTGTCACAGCTTACCCTTCCCCCTCCCCATATCCTCAAGTCCATTCTCAAGTAGGTCTGTGTCTTTATTCCTGTTTTACCCCTAGGTCCTTCATGACATTTTTTTTCTTAAATGCCATATATATGTGTTATACGGTATTTGTCTTTCTCTTTCTGACTTACTTCACTCTGTATTACAGACTCTAGGTCCATCCACCTCATTACAAATAGCTCAATTTCATTTCTTTTTATGGCGGAGTAATATTCCATTGTATATATGTGCCACATCTTCTTTATCCATTCATCCGATGATGGACACTTAGGTTGTTTCCATCTCCGAGCTATTATAAATAGAGCTGCAATGAATATTTTGGTTCATGACTGTTTTTGAATTATGATTTTCTCAGGGTATGTGCCCAGTAGTGGAATTGCTGGGTCATATGGTAGTTCTATTTGTAGTTTTTGAAGGAACCTCCATACTGTTCTCCATAGTGGCTGTACCAATTCACATTCCCAACAGCAGTGCAAGAGTGTTCCCTTTTCTCCACACCCTCTCCAGCATTTATTGTTTCTAGACTTTTTGATGATGGCCATTCTGACTGGTGTGAGATGATATCTCATTGTAGTTTTGATTTGCATTTCTCTAATGATTAATGATGTTGAGCATTCTTTCATGGGTTTGTTGGCAGTCTGTGTATCTTCTTTGGAGAAATGTCTATTTAGGTCTTCTGCCCATTTTTGGATTGGGTTGTTTGTTTTTTTACTATTGAGCTGCTTGAGCTGCTTATAAATTTTGGAGATTAATCCTTTGTCAGTTGCTTCATTTGCAAATATTTTCTCCCATTCTGAGGGTTGTCTTTTCGTCTTGTTTATGGTTTCCTTTGTTGTGCAAAAGCTTTGAAGTTTCATTAGGTCCCATTTGTTTATTTTTGTTTTCATTTCCATTTCTCTAGGAGGTGGGTCAAAAAGGATCTTACTGTGATTTATGTCATAGAGTGTTCTGCCTATGTTTTCCTCTAAGAGTTTGATAGTTTCTGGCCTTATATTTGGGTCTTTAATCCATTTTGAGCTTATTTTTGTGTATGGTGTTAGGAAGTGATCTAATCTCATAATTTTACATGTCCCTGTCCAGTTTCCCCAGCACCATTTATTGAAGAGGCTGTCCTTTCTCCACTGTATATTCCTGCCTCCTTTATCAAAGATAAGGTGACCATATGTGCTTGGGTTTATCTCTGGGCTTTGTATCCTGTTCCATTGATCTATCTTTCTGTTTTTGTGCCAGTGCCATACTGTCTTGGTTACTGTAGCTTTGTAGTATAGTCTGAAATCAGGGAGCCTGATTCCTCCAACTCCGTTTTTCTTTCTCAAGATTGCTTTGGCTATTTGGGGTCTTTTATGTTTCCATACAAATTTTGAAATTATTTGTTCTAGTTCTGTGAAAAATGCCAGTGGTAGTTTGATAGGGATTGCATTGAATCTGTAGATTGCTTTGGTTAGTAGAGTCATTTTCACAATATTGATTCTTCCAATCCAGGAACATGGTATATCTCTCCATCTATTTGTATCATCTTTAATTTCTTTCATCAGTGTCTTATTTTCTGCATACAGGTCTTTTGTCTCCTTAGGTAGGTTTATTCCTAGATATTTTATTCTTTTTGTTGCAATGGTAAATGGGAGTGTTTTCTTGATTTCACTTTCATATTTTTCATCATTAGTGTATAGGAATGCCAGAGATTTCTGTGCATTAATTTTTATCCTGCTACTTTGCCAAATTCATTGATTAGCTCTAGTAGTTTTCTGGTAGCATCTTTAGGATTCTCTATGTATAGTATCATGTCATCTGCAAACAGTGACAGCTTTACTTCTTCTTTTCCAATTTGGATTCCTTTTATTTCCTTTTCTTCTCTGATTGCTGTGGCTAAAACTTCCAAAACTACGTTGGATAAGAGTGGTGAGAGTGGGCAGCCTTGTCTTGTTCCTGATCTTAGTGGAAGTGGTATCAGGTTATCACCATTGAGGACAATGTTGGCTGTGGGTTTGCCATATATGGCCTTTATTATGTTGAGGAAAGTTCCCTCTATGCCTACTTTCTGCAGGGTTTTTATCATAAATGGGTGTTGAATTTTGTCGAAAGCTTTCTCTGCATCTATTCAGATGATCATATGGTTTTTCTCCTTCAATTTGTTAATATGGTGTATCACGTTGATTGATTTGCGTATATTGAAGAATCCTTGCATTCCTGGAATAAACCCCACTTGATCGTGGTGTATGATCCTTTTTATGTGCTGTTGGATTCTGTTTGCTAGTATTTTGTTGAGGATTTTTCCATCTATGTTCATCAGTGATATTGTCCTGTAGTTTTCTTTCTTTGTGACATCCTTGCCTGGTTTTGGTATCAAGGTGATGGTGGCCTCGTAGAATGATTTTGGGAGTGTTCCTCCCTCTGCTATAGTTTAGAAGAGTTTGAGAAGGATAGGTGTTAGCTCTTCTCTAAATGTTTGATAGAATTCGCCTGTGAAGCCATCTGGTCCTGGACTTTTGTTTGTTGGGAGATATTTAATCACAGTTTCAATTTCAGTGCTTGTGATTGGTCTGTTAATATTTTCTATTTCTTCCTGATTCAGTCTTGGCAGGTTGTGCATTCCGAAGAATTTGTCCATTTCTTCCAGGTTGTCCATTTTATTGGCATAGAGTTTCTTGTAGTCATCTCTCATGATCTTTTGTATTTCTGCAGTGTCAGTTTTTACTTCTCCTTTTTCATTTCTAACTCTATTGATTTGAGTCTTCTCCCTTTTTTTCTTGATGAGTCTGGCTAATGCTTTATCAATTTTGTTTATCTTTTCAAAGAACCAGCTTTTAGTTTTATTGATCTTTGCTATTGTTTCCCTCATTTCTTTTTCATTTATTTCTGATCTGATCTTTATGATTTCTTTCCTTCTGCTAACTTTGGTTTTTTTTTCCCTTCTTTCCCTAATTGCTTTATGTTCAAGGTCAGGTTGTTTACTCGAGATGTTTCCTGTTTCTTAAGGTGGGATTGTATTGCTATAAACTTCCCTCTTAGAACTGCTTTTGCTGTATCCCATAGGTTTTGGGTCATTGTATCTCCATTGTCATTTGTTTCTAGATATTTTTAAATTTCCTCTTTGATTTCTTCAGTGATCACTTCGTTATTAAGTAGTGTATTGTTTAGTCTCCATGTGTTTGTATTTTTTACAGATCTTTTCCTGTAATTGATGTCTAGTCTCATAGCACTGTGGTCGGAAAAGATACTTGATACAAATTCAATTTTCTTAAATTTACCAAGGCTTGGTTTGTGACCCAAGATATGGTCTATCCTGGAGAACATTCCATGAGCACTTGAGAAAAATGTGTATTCTGTTGTTTTTGGATGGAATGTCCTATAAGTATCAATTAAGTCCATCTTGTTTAATGTATCATTTAAAGCTTGTGTTTCCTTATTTATTTTCATTTTGGATGATCTGTCCATTGGTGAAAGGGGGTGTTGAAGTCCCCTACTATGAGTGTGTTACTGTCGATTTCCCCTTTTATGGCTGTTAGTATTTGCCTTATGTATTGAGGTGGTCCTATATTGGGTGCATAAATATTTACAATTGTTATATCTTCTTCTTGGAATGATCCTTTGATCATTATGTAGTGTCCTTGTTTGTCTCTTCTAATATTCTTCATTTTAAAGTCTATTTTGTCTGATATGAGAATTGCTACTCCAGCTTTCTTCTGATTTCCATTTTCATGGAATATCTTTTTCCATCCCCTTACTTTCAATCTGTATGTGTCTCTAGGTCTGAAGTGGGTCTCTTGTAGACAGCATATATATGGGTCTTGTTTTTGTATCCATTCATCCAATCTGTGTCTTTTGGTGGGAGCATTTAGTCCATTTACATTTAAGGTAATTATTGATATGTATGTTCCTATTCCCATTTCCTTAATTGTTTTGGGTTCGTTATTGTAGGTCTTTTCCTTCTGTTGTGTTTCTTGCCTAGAGAAGTTCCTTTAGCATTTGTTGTAAAGCTGGTTTGGTGGTGCTGAACTCTCTCAGCTTTTGCTTGTCTGTAAAGGTTTTAATTTCTCCATCAAATCTGAATGAGATCCTTGCTGGGTAGAGTAATCTTGGTTGCAGGTTTTTCTCCTTCATCACTTTAATTATGTCCTGCCACTCCCTTCTGGCTTGTAGAGTTTCTGCTGAGAGGTCAGCTGTTAACCTGATGGGGATTCCCTTGTGTATTATTTGTTGTTTTTCCCTTGCTGCTTTTAATATGTTTGCTTTGTGTTTTTTTTTTTGACAGTTTGATTAATATGTGTCCTGGTGTATTTCTCCTTGGATTTATTTCGTATGGGACTCTCTATGCCTCCTGGAGTTGATTAACTATTTTCTTTCCCATATTAGGGAAGTTTTCAACTATAATCTCTTCAAATATTTTCTCAGTCCCTTTCTTTTTCTCTTCTTCTTCTGGAATCCATATAATTCGAATGTTGGTGCATTTAATGTTGTCCCAGAGGTCTCTGAGACTGTCCTCCATTCTTTTCATTCTTTTTTCTTTATTCTGCTCTGCAGTAGTTATTGCCACTATTTTATCTTCCACGTCACTTATCTGTTCTTCTGCCTCAGTTTTTCTGCTATTGATCCCATCTAGAATATTTTTAATTTATTGTGTTGCTCATCGTCACTTGATTCATCTTTAGTTCTTCTAGGTCCTTGTTAACTGTTTATTGCAGTTTGTCTATTCTATTTCCAAGGTTTTGGATCATCTTCACTATCATTATTCTGAATTCTTTTTCAGGTAGACTGCCTATTTCCTCTTCATTTGTTAGGCCTGATGGGATTTTATCTTGCTCCTTCACCTGCTGTGTGTTTTTCTATCTTCTCATTTTGCTTATCTTACTGTGTTTGGTGTCTCCTTTTTGCAGGCTGCAGGTTCATAGTTCCCGTTGCTTTTGGTGTCTGTCCCCAGTGGCTAAGGTTGGTTCAGTGGGTTGTGTAGGCTTCCTGGTGGAGGGGACTTGTGCCTGTGTTCTGGTGGATGAGGCTGGATCTTGTCTTTCTGGTGGGCAGGTCCACATCTGGTGGTGCGTTTTGTGGTGCCTGTGGCCTTATTATGATTTTAGGCAGCCTCTCTGCTAATGGGTGGGGTTGTGTTCCTGTCTTGCTAGTTGCTTGGCATAGGGTGTCCAGCACTGTAGCTTGCTGGTCGTTGACTGAAGCTGGGTGCTGGTGTTGAGATGGAGATCTCTGGGAGATTTTTGCCATTTGATATTATGTGGAGCTGGGAGGTCTCTTGTGGACCAGTATCCTGAAGTTGGCTCTCGCAGTTCAGAGGCACAGCACTGACTCCTGGCTGCAGCACCAAGAGCCTTTCATCCACATGGCTCAGAATAAAAGGGAGAAAAAGTAGAAAGAAAGAATAAGTAGAAGTAGAAAGAAAGAAAGAAAGAAGGGAGGAAAGGAGGGAGGAAGGAGGGAACATAGGAAAAATGAAAGAGAAGATAAAGTAAAATAGAATAAACTATGATAAAATATAGTAAAGTTATTAAAATAAAAAATAATTATTAAAAAAAGTAAAAAAAAATGGACGGATAGAACCCTGAGACAAATGGTGAAAGCAAAGCTATACAGACAAAATCTCACACAGAAGCATACACATACACACTCACAAAAAGAGGAAAAAATCATAAATCTTGTTCTCAAAGTCCACCTCCTCAATTTGGGATGATTCGTTGTCTATTCATGTATTCCACAGATGCAGGGTACATCAAGTTGATTGTTGAGCTTTAATTCGCTGCTCCTGAGGCTGCTGGGAGAGATTTTCCTTTCTCTTCTTTTTTCTCACAGCTCCTGGGTCTCAGCTTTGGATTTGGCCCCGCCTCTGCGTGTAGGTCGCCGGAGGGCGTCTGTTCTTCACTCAGACAGGACGGGGTTAAAGGAGCAGCTGCTCCGGCGACTCTTGCTCACTCAGGCCGGGGGGCAGGGAGGGGTACGGAGGCGGGGAGAGCCTGTGGCGGCAGAGGCCTGCGAGACGTTGCACCAGCCCGAGGCGCTCCGTGCGCTTTCCCGGGGAAGCCGTCCCTGGATCTCGGGACCCCGGCTGTGGCAGGCTGCACAGGCTCCCCGGAAAGGGGGCGTGGACAGTGACCTGCGCTCTCACACAGGCCTCTTGGCAGCAGCAGCCCCAGCGTCCCACGACCGCGTCTCCAGGGTCCGCGCCTTTAGCCGCGGCTCGCGCCCGTCTCTGGAGCTTCGTTAAGCAGCTCTCTTAATGCCCTCTCCTCACGCACCAGGAAACAAAAGGGAAGAAAAAGTCTCCTGCCCCTTCGGCAGCTCCAGACTTTTTCCCCGGACTCCCTCCTGGCTAGCCGTGGTGCACCAACCCCTTCAGGCTCTCTTCCTGCCACCAGCCCCAGTCCTCTCCCTGCGCTCCGACTGAAACCCGATACCCTAGCCTCAGCTCCCAGCCCCGCCCGCCCTGACGGCCGAGCAGACAAGCCTCTCGGGCTGGTGAGTGCTGATCGGCACCGATCCTCTGTGCGGGAATCTCTCCGCTTTGCCCTCCGCACCCCTGTGGCTGCGCTCTCCTCCGCGCCTCCGAAGCTCCCCCCTCTGCCACCCGCAGTCTCCGCCCGCGAAGGGGCTCCTAGTGTGTGGAAACCTTTCCTCCTTCACGGCTCCCTCCCACTGGTGCAGGTCCTGTCCCTGTCCTTTTGTCTGTGTTTATTCTTTTTTCTTTTGCCCTACCCAGGTATATGGGGAGTTTCTTGCCTTTTGGGGGGCTTGAGGTCTTCTGTCAGCGTTCAGTAGGTGTTCTGTAGGAGTTGTTCCACGTGTAGATGAATTTCTGATGCATCTGTGGGGAGGAAGGTGATCTCCGCATCTTACTCTTCCGCCGTCTTCCCCTGAGCTCCCTTACTCTTTATTCTTTATTCTTATCCCCACACCTCTCCTCACACATAGCTAGAGGTAGTTTATGGATGTGAAAAAATCACTTCCAAGTATTCTTCCTGTTCCCCAAAGCTGTTTTATCGCTTATGAGAAGATTAAATAAGTACCATAACTTTGAGGGAAACTCTGGCTGGCCTAATAACTTGGGTTCTCAAACCACAAGCCCTTGTTTTTATTATTATCTTTAATAGAAGCCTTGAAGTACAAGGACCCCCGTGCCAGGCTGCCCAGGTTTGAATCCCCTGCCTGATGGTGTTGACGCAAGTTCATGTGCCCAGCACACAGTGAGGCCAAACAAACAGAAACTTCGGAGTTTGGAGCAGAGAAAAGTTTATGATCAGCTTGTGCACAATTCTCCGACTGTCTGATGGTGTGGCAGCAGGGTGGTGTCACAGGGGTTCACATTATCTGTCCTTAGGCTCCAGGAGGCCTGGGGCTATGGGCTCAGGGTCGCCAAGGAGTTAACATCTTCCATTTGTTGGAGGGGGTAAGTTTACATCTGCAAAACAACTCAGGAAATGTGCATCAAACACTATTATCTAGGTACTTCAGAGAGAAGCAAAGCAGAGGATCTGGGGGAAGGCCTGTCCCGGGAAGGTCCCGTGGGGTCCTGCTCAGTTACAATGGTGCCGGCCTTGGATGTTAGGAGACCTGAACCGCTGTCTGTTCCTCACTGTACAATGTGGACAGTGATAGAGCGTCTCTCAAAGGGTAGCCATGGGATCAAGTGATTTAATATATGGAAGCTTCTTAAACTGTGCTGGGCACAGAACACTCACTGTGTAATTGTAGACGTTCCAGTAGAGGTGCCATGAGTTCTATTGTATTTGGGCCAGTAGGCAGGGTTAGCTTGGAATGTAAGAATTTTAAATACCTGAAAGGGTTTTCAAGAAATTGGAAAGCTGTCATTAATATTTCTTAACTTTCCTCTTGGCTTCCCCTTATTTAACATTAAAAACTCTCCTTCGTGGGCTTCTGGTTAAAGAGAGTCCAAGTTGTAGCCACAGCCATCAGGGCAGGAGCGGGGTTTGGAACAATACTTAAGCATAATGTTAAGTCCTTTTCTGAGCTCTTCTTCCTGCTGTTCAGAGGACGGTGAAAGGGCCCTCTCGTGATGGAGGAAAGCGAGAAGCCCTGAAAGGACGCTTTCTTCTGAGGCACAGAAGCATTAAGAGGCAGATAACTGTCCTCAACTGACAGAATCTTTCTGCTAAGTGTCTTTGTCATCTGTTAGGTTCTAGGGTTGTGTAGACTCAGCGAAGCAGCTCTACCCCATTAGAGAGATGGACTTACTTCCCTCTATGTGTTTTCCATTCCCACTAATGAGGCCCAGGCTTGAGAGCAGGTGAATTGGACCTTAGTCATCCATCCGGGGTATGTCCACCAAGGGGTACACAAGGCTTTCCAAGGGCTGTGTGGCAGGGCACTGTGCCACCCAGAGGGTAGAGTTGGACTGCCCTGCCTCAAAGTCAGCCCCTACCAGACCCTGAGGCAATTTGAACTGGTGCAATTCACCCCCAACCTGCAGTTGTAGGTCTTACACAAGGAAATGTATCTAAAGAAGTACATTTTCAAGATCTAAAATGTCCTAAAATGGATCTGCCTGAGAAAGACCTGTGTTTGAGTTGTAGTTCTGGTTGTCCTTTCTGACTGATCCCACTTTAATTGTCTGGGAGAGAATGTTCCTTTACTTTCATTGTTACCTCCACCGCTATTATCAATCTGTCATCAAACAGAGTATCAGTCTTGAGGGAGAGTCCCACCAAAGTAAAGCAGAGAAGTCCTGAAGGAAATGGCACAGTTTTTCTTCAGTAATAAAGTCATGGCAAAACTGGTACCTTCTCTATCTTGGAATTAGAATCCAGAGAGATAGAGATGTTTTCTGACAGAGGGCAGGGTGATTTGGCATATTAAAATAAACAGTATTTCAATTTTCCCCACCTTTCTCAGCATATTGGGTTAAACAAAGTGCTTCTAAGTGACAGAATAACGCACCTTTAATAGTCATTTGATAAGGCCTAGTAAAATGTTAGCAATATACTGTCCAGATACTGAGAAATTGAATGAATTTAATACTGGGTTACAAAGTCCTTTGCAAGTCAGGTATTTTCCAATTCATTGCTTTAAAAGAAATTGAAGGAGGAATTAATTGAATTGTCAGCTGTGAGATCATTAAAATAATTTTTGAGGCTATATTACTATGTGGTTTTTGGCATATATCTTGGAAGAGGTTCAAAGAATTGAGTGACATTGCTATACAAGGTTTTCTTTTCTATCTCCTTGCTTATGTGAACTTGGTTTTTTTTCAAAGCAAAATAGGAATAGAACCGATCCTGAGCTCTCATTCTAGTATAATGATATTTATCGATGGTATAATAAACAGAAAAGCCTCGTCTATCCCATTGAGAGCTATATTTCCAGTAAAAGTTTACTTCTTATATTTAATTATTACTTAACTACATGTATAATATATTTATGTTATTTTATCAATATTATCTTTGTAATGATAACTCATTCTAAAAGAAAATATTATTCAGAGCTTTACGGTCACAGAACATGAAAGAAATTTAAATTTCAATCTTTATACTTTATATATATTGTTGCAAATAAATATGATAGCTGATCAATAAAAGATTTTCAAGCATAAAATATGCTTGAAATATTATATCAGGATAAAATCCTGCAGAGGATATATAATAGATACACAAGTTCAAGTTTAGAAAAGGAGCAATGCACATTTTATGACTGTTAAAAAAGGGCTTGTTCATGAATTTTGAAAGTAGACATCATGAGTATCAAATTGCTATGATATTTAAATTCGTATAGAGACATATATAAAGGAACATTATGACATTTTAATTTTAAAATGTGAATAATCTCCACAGACCAAAAATGCATCCTTTGAAACTATTACCTAAACTTTAAAAATATAATGTCAACTTAAAATGTGAAAAGGGTTATGTAATTGACCAAAATAAAAGCAAGCATATTGTCTGCACTGTCACCTGGGTGTGTGTGGTTCCAGGGTCTGGGAGACAACACCCTTCATTCTGTCCAGTTTACCATCTACTTCCAGGCTGGCCGCACTGTACAGTAGGAATTTAACCTTTAGGAGTCATTCAAACAGGGATTTAATCTTCATGGAAATACAGCTGTTATTAAGAAAGTTGGCACGTTAATTCGTATCAGTGATTTGCAACTGAGAGTGAATGAATGTGTTTATCATATTTTTTTCCTAAGAAATGCTTTTGAAAGTGGGGAGCAGAGAGGGCCCATTAGGGCTTTAGTCCTCATAAGGGAAATGGACAGTTGCTGTAGAAGGAATAAAAATGCACAGAAAGTAAAGCTAGGGCCCCAAGGTTGTGGAGGAGACAACATGACCTTAGTTTTTTCTTTTTTTTTTCTTAAATTAATTTATTCCTTATTGAAATGAAGTTGATTTACAATGTTGTTTTAGTTTCAGGCGTACAGCAAAATGATTCAGCTATACATACATATGTATTTTTTTCAGATTCTTTTACCTTATAGGTTACTACAAAATACTGAGTATAGTTCCCTGTGCTAGAGATCAGCTCGGTGCTTTGTGACCGCCTGGAGGGGTGGGATAGGGAGGGTGGGAGGGAGGGAGACGCAAGAGGGAAGGGATATAGGAACATATGTATATGTATAACTGATTCACTTTGTTATAAAGCAGAACCTAACACACCATTGTGAAGCAATTAGACTCCAATAAAGTTGTAAAATAAATAAATAAATAGTTCCCTGTGCTATAAGTAGGTCCTTGTTGTTTATATATTTTATATATAATAGCATGTATATGTTACACGCAAATTCCTAATTTATCTCCCCCCCTTTCCCCTTTGGTAGCCATAAGTTTGTTTTCTGTGAGTCTATTTCTGTTTTGTAAATAAGTTCATTTGTATCATTTTTTTAGATTCCACATATAAGTGATATCTTATATTTGCCTTCTCTGTCTGGCTTACTTCACTTGGTATTGGTTTGGTCAAAAAGTTCATTCGGTTTTAAGCAAAAATAAAAGATATATTTTTCATTTTCACCAAGAATTTTATCGAACAATGTAAATTCACTAACCAAATGAACTTTTTGGCCAATCCAGTATGATAATCTCTAGGTCCATCCATATTGCTGCAAATGGCATTATATCATTGTTTTTTTATGGCTGAGTAATATTCCATTGTATGTGCATACCACATCTTCTTTATCCATTCCTCTGTCAATGGACATTTAGGTTGCTTCCATGTCCTGGCTATTGTATCTATTTCTGCATTAAACCTGATAACCTGCAGGTCATACACACCGACAAGCAAATTCCATTTGCTCGTAGCCTCCATTCATAGCCTCTGACTGTTGGGAAGAGTAGGTTAGGGTATGTGGGGTAGTGGTCTGCTTGGCCACTTTCTCCTTCCCTCTCCTGAAATCTTAAGAGGTAGCCATGACTGCCTCAAAGACTGCTGGCACTGTACCATGACTTTCCAGACTCTGTGATATCAATTGCAGTTAGAGGGCTCTGGGCGGCTTAGGAGTACAGGAGATGATGGACACGAGGGAGGTCTGGAGGTAAATATGTCCAAGTTTTGACTTAACAACAAGTTAAGCATTTGCTGTGTGGATTATCTGTGACCTACTTGGAATACTGATGCACTCTGTCTCCCCTCTGGCTCTGGGCCACTTCTCCCACAAGTTGGTAACTGTGCTCGAGAAATAAATATAAACTAATTTTCATAGAAGCCTAAGGGGAAAAATAAGATGGAAAGCAAATATACGGCAAAGATATTCACATAATATGCTCCTAAATCGAATAGAAATGATTTTGTAGCATCAGTTCTTCAGGAGGATTCAGGCCACTGTTTCCCTCTGTTTAGGAAGTTTTATCAATAATTCATTCCCTTTAGCACTGGGCTATGTTATTTCATTTACCCCTTGAATGACAACAGCTGTGTTTATAACAGAATCTCTGAACACTCTCTCCCTCCCTCCCCTCCCCGATCCTCACTCACAGGTGTACCATAGATGACCGGGTCACCCGGGTGGCCTGGCTGAACCGCAGCACCATCCTCTATGCCGGGAATGACAAGTGGTCCATAGACCCTCGCGTGATCATACTGGTTAACACGCCAACCCAGTACAGCATCATGATCCAGAACGTGGACGTGTACGACGAGGGCCCGTACACCTGCTCCGTGCAGACGGACAACCACCCCAAAACCTCCCGGGTGCACCTCATCGTGCAAGGTAGGCGGCCTGGCCAGGGGGCTCACGTTCCCCTCAGTGATGCAGGGGAAGCATGATCTCAGCTTGTCCTTCTACTCCTGTAGAAAGACACAAAAGGCCATTTCCTCTGTAGAATCCAGAGACTGAGTGTCTGTCCTGGATTCCTTCCACCTGCTGGGGTCTTGACTAAGTACTGAGTATCTTTACAGAGTTTCTCCATTTTCTCTCTGGTCCTTCTGCTCTCATTAATAGGTTGTTTGGCATGTTTGCGCTGGTTGAGCTTTCTGGAGTTGGGAAAAGATATATTAGAAATATCTATTATGTTATATTATATTATATTATATAGATATTAGTTACTTAGCACTCTGGAGTTGGGAAAAGATATATTAGGAAATGGATATGGTACTACTCTCTGCGCCTTTTATTGTTCAGAGGCTTATTTCATGATAAAAGGTTAATAATATTGATGTGAAATCGTGTGACATATGACTGTTCTTGCATAGCTAGTGGTTGTGTCTGTACCAGAAGGGGTTCTGAGTGTTGTTTGGCATTGCTGCTGAGTCCGTGTACACCCTTTTAGCCCCACAATGGCGTTGAGGTCAAGAGGGATATTAGTCAAAATGTTATCTCCAGGTCTATGTTGGAAATAAATCTATGTAATTGAAAGGGGGGAATCCCTAACATTCTCTCCCATTCTCCCGTAAAAGTCTGAATTAGTATAACCCAGGCATAGTAGTTAAAGTTTTTCATTTGAATTTTACTTTGTAGGAGAAAAATGGGGTTGAAGAAATGTCAGAACCTCAGATATCAACTATTAAGTGTTAAGAATTAAAAACTCATGCAGAGAGCACTCAAGAGAATTGGGGAACCATCTTAAAACAAGGCAGCTCTACAAATGACCTTATGTCGAACTGCCCCCTACCAACACCCCCGTCACTATGTAAAGCAATTTCTATCAGGTATCCACTCATGGTAGCAATGAGGTGCTGAGCAGATTAGCTCCCATCCCCCTATGACATATCCTTCCTCCACCAAAGGAGAGGTTTGAGTGGACCTTTCTCAGTGTCCCCTATGCTGATGTCTCGTAGCCATGCCTTGAGCTCAGAAAGAGTCCCTGTGTGTGACTTAGTGTCAGTAACTGCCTTTTATGAGATCCCATCTGCAGTTGATCCAATGGGTTTTATTTCGTTTTCAGTTTCTGAAATGTGTATGGCATTCTTGCTTAGCTAATATGGATTCCCTCATTCCTGCCTTTCTAGAAAATATAATTTTGCTCATTTCAGATGCTTTCATGGGAAGTTTGAGTAGGGGTTAGAGTCTTTTCATGCTTTGGTCACGTGTGCAAATCAAGGTGGCCATTCTTTTCTTTTGTCTGGAACAGCTCTTTGCTAGCAGAGCATCTGGGGCTTTGGCTCTGCACACTGTGGTAATGGCCTGAGCTGGACCAGAGGTCTGTCTGCTACAGCCCTGGCTCCCGGCAGGCCCTGGTGCCGCCATAGTGCTGAAACCTCGCCTCTGTTCAACCTCTAAGCCCTTCTCTCACCCACACGCTCCCAGACTCCCACATCTGCCTGCTACACGAGGACACCCGTGCTCCGCTGTGTCTGTTCTCCATCCATGTCCCACTAGGGGTATGGCTTGGGGATGATCTGCTTGGAAGCTACAAGACGGCCTGCCATCTGGAGATAAAGACAAGTGTCACGGCTGATGCTTCTCCTCAGAGGCTGGTGGAGACCCTCACTGGGATCAGTCGTCTGAGACGAGCGGGGATGTCTGCAGAAAACAAGGGAACTCAAGCTCTCACCACCCGCCTGCCACCTGGGCTTGGCTCCAGAGGAGCAGAAATTCTCGGCATGGGAAGTAACGCCTCCGTGGCGCCTCCGTGGCCTTGACAACAACGTTATCTTCAAATTCAGGAAATTCGTCACTGAAAGAAAAAAAAAGAACTGTCAGGCCCTGTACAGAAACAGACTCAAGCAGAGCAAGGCTATCACTTTTCAGGGAAGAAGACAGACTGTGTAAGCGTGTCAAAGCCAATACAGGCCATAAAGGGCTTGTGGTACAGAGCTTCAGGGATATGTTCTTTGTAAGAAGCTTGGAGTAATTCCTGGGGCTGGATGTGAAAGCCAGTGGGGCCTCAGAGCTTTGGGTCAGAAAGACTCTGGGAAGAGGCAAGAAGCAGGGCAGGGGAGTCCTTCATCCCAGAGGTGACGTCCTCAAGTCTCCACGCTTTAGGCCGAGCAACTTCTGTAGCTCCAGGCAATGCAATGCAAAGATCAGGAGGGCAGAGGAGGAAGGGGAGCACCTCCTCTTGGGAACCTCAGCAGACTGGGCTTTACACTTACTGAGAGGCTCAAATAAGGAGCTCAGGGAGCCGTTCTTCCTTGGGGAATCAGTTGAGTTTCCAGTGGGTGGAAGCTGAGACCCCGCGGCTCAATTAGAAAAAAGCCCAGACGTCTCCTCTTTCCCAGCAGCTATCGGCTTTTGTCCAGTCTATAGATTAATTTTTCAGACTTAGTGTTAGTTCAGGTTAAAGATAATGAAAGTTTCCTAATCCTCTTAAAGAAGATTTATCTGACCGAGTAGAAAGCTTTTGGAATACAATAAGGCATGTATAAAACTGAGGTCTAATCCTGCCTTTAATTTCAAACTGCTGATGGGTATTGATTTTGCAATGAGAAAAACTGAAAAATTTCCAAGCTGCAACTTGTCTATCTGCATATGTGTGTGTGTGTGTGTGTGTATGGTATTTATCTTCTGTCCATTTGAGATTGTTACAATCTCATCACCTCTGCCAGACAAGTGTCATTAGCAGAAGGGCAATCCCACGGGGTCTAGGCTTTGTTGCTCCCTCCTTCTGCAAGGTGAGTAAGTGAGAGCTGCTCTAACACTACCTCAAAGCCTGTCCTTTCCTGGTTTATAAGGCCTTTCTACGTATCTGATGAGATTAGTTTCCTAGTCCTTCTCTTTAAGGGAAGAAGCTGCTTTTGTTAAAATAGCATCACTGGTCCCCAAGGTACATCTTGGCCATGGAAGGGATAACTTTAAGGTGCCACGTGATGGTGAGGCTGTGACTGTGTCCCTGGTGTGTGACAGTGAGGCTGTGACTGTGTTCCTGGTGCATGACAGTGAGGCTGTGACTGTGTCCCTGGTGTGTGACGGTGAGGCTGTGACTGTGTCCCTGGTGCATGACAGTGAGGCTGTGACTGTGTACCGAGGTGTTAAGGAAATCCAGAACAAGGGGCTCAGATTAGTCAGGGCAGGAAAACCAATCTGGCAGCCCTGTGTGAGAGGGAGTGCCATAAAGGAGATGGAGGCATGGGATGGGCAAGAGGTCATGCCCATCACTCAGGTGTGAGGGCACACCTCACAGAAGGTGTGAGGACAGCAGATTGTGGGTCTCCCTGTAGGAATGGAGAAGCTTCCTTCAAGAGGTATCATCCAAGGGAAATTGAGAGGATTAATCCCAATATCTTGAAATAGGAAGAATTAAAAGGATATCACCTCCCTTTTTGAGTTTGGGGAAATGTTAGATGTTCCCACTAGTGATTGCAGAGTTAGGATCCTGAGCCGCTGGGAGAGGAAAGTGTTAGGCTTGTGAGCTTTAGGGATAAAGAAAACACAGACATTACACAGGTGTTATAGAACCAAGAAACAGGTGTAACTCGACAAGAAGGGGTTTGTTTCAGATTTATCGTGAATTTACTAGCATGAGAGGAGGTAAATTTTGTGAGATTAACTCTTCCTACTTGAGAACAGCAGGAGCCCCAGTACATAGCACACTGTCTGAGGGTTCCTAGGCATTCAGCAAATGTTTGTAAAATGAACACAGGACAGATGGATACAGCAAATGAAAAGGCATAAGAAGGCAGTGATCATAAAGTCCCTTCAGGCAGATAGGGGCAGGGGATGAGTCAGGCTGGCCAGATGACTTGGAGTGGCCAGTAATTGGGAAAAGGTCCTTAGAGGGATGAGGTCTTCCATGTGACAAGCCAAGAGATATGTTCTAACAGTGATCGCATGACTTCCGTGTGTTTATTTAGTACTTTACAGCACTGGTCACAATCTTTGGCTCATGTGACCCTCACAACAAGCCCTGGGAGGCTTCAGGGCAGTGACTGTTATCTCCATTTTGCATGAGATCACTGCAGCTCACAGAAGTTAAGAGACTGGCCAGGGTGCCCTGTGAGTCAGCAGCTGTGCTGGGTCTGTACCCCAGCCATGCAACTCCACGCTCAGTGTGCCTCCAGCATAGGCCACCCCCCACCACTGCCAACCACATCCAAGGTGATTCCTCTAATCTAGATCCATGGGAATTTACCAGTTATCCTTTCTTTTTTCCCTCTTTTTCCTGCTACTGATATTTCACTGTACTAGCAGAAATTGTGGACAAAACTCAAGAAAGAAAATGAGCAGCGGGGGAGCAGGAGTGGGGTGCCAGAGCCCCAAAAGATGATGGAGAGAGGCTGAGGGAGAGGCAAAGAAGAAGATAATTAATTTACCAGTAGCTCATCCCTCCAGGGACACACATTCTAAATGTTACCTCTTTCCCCTATGTACATACTGAAAACGCTGGCCCTTTGAGAATCCAGAATCTAATCGTCACTCTGATTGTCATGAACTCTTCAGCATTCTGGAATGTATGGATATCGTCACAGTAGTTGTCACTGTCAGGGAGCGATAGACAGGAAGACCTGGCATCCTTTCTCCTTGGCTGTTGGTATCTCTATCTGCTCTCTAGGCTAGTCCAAAAATCTGTTTACTGCCAGACACTTCCTTTCTGGAGCAAACTATTCTTGCTAAGCCCAATTTTAGGCAAAGGGCTAGAAAGGATGAATGATGTGAACAAGCCTACGCAATTTCTATGTCTTCAAAGACTTTGGGGCTTTGAGCCTGGAGTCAGTTCAGGTGAGAATACTTGGTACCCAAGGTTTAGTTTAGCAGGTAGAGAAGTCTGATTCTCCACCCAGTCCAGCCCTAGGTTTCGCTGAGTGTCAGCCAACCTCTGCACTGGGCACATTGAGTGTAAACTGATCTCAGTTGATCCTCACAACATCCCTGAAAGGTTTACGCCATAGTCACATCTTACAAATAAGAAAACTGAAGCTCAGAACGAGTAAAAACTTGCCCAAAGATGATAGAGCCACTAAAAGGTTTAAATTCCCTTCACTAGGCTTGTCTCTAGGTAAAAGCTATCAAAACACACACAGTTAAAGCCCTCTGCATGCATGATCTCTTCTGATTATTCTTCATTGAAGCCCTGGGAGACAGAACAGAAAATCACCACATTCCAAGAAAAGAACCTGAGATTCAGAGAGCTGACGTGATTTGTCCAAGTTACACTGGCTAGCAAGTGGTGAAGCACCCCTTAACACCAGGAGTTGTATTTTTACTTGAATAGTTGACTTACAATGTTGTGTTAGCTTCAGGTGTATAGCTAAGTGATTCAGTTATACATATACAGTTTTTTCCTTACAGGTTATTGCAAAATATTGAGCTCCCTGTGCTATGCAATAGGTCCTTATTGGTTATCTGTTTTATAGATAGTAGTGTGGGTATGTTAATCCCAACCCCCTGACTTATTCCCCCCTTTCCCCTTTGGTAACCATAAGTTTGTTTTCTGTGTCTGTGAGTCTATTTTTGTTTGTTTATAAGTTCATTTGTATCATTCTTTTAAGATTTCACATATAAATGATATCATATGATATTTGTCTTTCTCTGTGTCTGGCCTACTTCCCTTAGTGTGATGATCTAGGTCCATCCATGTTGCCGCAAATGGCATTATTTCATTCTTTTTTATGGCTAATATTCCATTGTATGTATGTACCACGTCTTCTCTATCCATTCATCTGTCGATAGACAGTTAGGTTGCTTCCATGTCTTGGCGATTGTCAGTAGTGCTGCAATGAAGGGGTTTTAATTCTAGACCCAGTGTTGGGTTCACAGGCCAGATTGCTAACTCATAGCTAAGTAAAAGGGCAGGCGGATGTTACTATTTGTGAAAAAAATATAGAAGTTCTGAGGTGCTACTGAGAAGGGTGGTTCCTGAGAAGATGGTTGTGGAGAAGAGGGGCCCTGGCTAAGGCTGGTTGGGGTGGATGGGGGCCGGGCACCTGGTGGACCATCCCAGCAGGTAAAGGGAGGCACACCTGCCCACGGGTCACACTTTTGCAATGACCTACCTATTTTTTTAAAATAAATTTATTTATTTTATTTACTTGTGTTTGGCTGCGTTGGGTCTTCGTTGCTGTGTGTGGGCTTTCTCTAGTTGCGGCGAGCGTGGGCTACTCTTCGTTGAGGTGCGCAGGCTTCTCATTGTGGTGGCTTCTCTTGTTGCGGAGCATGGGCTCTAGGCGCATGGGCTTCAGTAGTTGTGGCTCACGGGCTCTAGAGCGCAGGCTCAGTAGTTGTGGCGCACGGGCTTAGTTGCTCCGCACCATGTGGGATCTTCCCAGACCAGGGTCGAAGCCGTGTCCCCTGCATCAGCAGGTGGGTTCCCAACCACTGCGCCACCAGGGAAGCCCGGACCTACCTATTTCTAACCCTTCCTTTGTTACTCACCTCTTTTTCTCTGCTATTTTCCCCTCTTTTCCCAAATAATCTTTAAATAATTATTTAAATTAACATGCATAATTGTGGGCCTAAAGAAAAGCAGGCAGTCAACCTGAAATAAATTTAATTTATTCGGCCTCTATTTTAAATTATAATCACACTTGCTCTTCACAGAGGCAGGGTGGGAATGTGGAAAAGATCAAGACTGGGCGTCAGATAACTCCCTCCCCAGGCTGAGCTCTGCTCCTCACATCCGGACCTGTGTCTCTGGGACATTCCCTTCCTGGCTTCTTATTCTGGGGTGAAGAATACAATTGAATGTAATTGATTTCCTTCAGGTACACACATGCACACCTTAATCTTAATCCTGTGTGTGTATGTGTGTTTATTAACAGATATATATGAAAGACATCCTTTCCTTTCCTGCTTCACGTGATATTTGTAAACTCCACAACCCACATCCGATGGTGTATATAGATATATACTAAGATTCCTAATTTCAGGGTTGGGTAAACTAAGAAAGCAATTACAATTTAGAAGGAATCTGGATTGAAGTCGGTGCCCTCAGAATGCCCTCTGTACCCAGCCGAGGAAGGCACTTCACAAGTCATCCTTCACAAGAAGGGAGTCCCCCTGCAGGCTCCCTCTAGCCCGGCCTCGGGGTTGGAATGAGACCCACACTCATACTCACACTCTCCCTGCAACTGTCCTGTCCCTTTCCTCATTGTGTTACTCAGACATTGTCTGAATCTGACATGTCCTGTAGCTGAAATCGAATTAGTATTTACCTCTCCCCAATCCCATAGGTTATCATGTCTTTCATGACATCATGTGTAGTTAGTTGCTGACAACACTGTACGAAACACATTTTGTAGAAAGAATATTTCTCCTTTTATCAAGCCTCTACTCCCATTATTGTGAGGAGAGATATGGGGCTTTGTTCTGCTCTGCTTAGAAACTAACGTTATAACACACACACACACACACACACACACACACACGCACAGCTTTTGCAGTTTTCATAGCTACTTCTTTTGTGGCCCCTGGAATTCCATTAAATGTGCAGGTCCATCCTCCCTCTAGTAAGGGGCTGGCGGATATCTGCTCAATTCCTCCTTTAACACTTATAAACTTTTAATTATAGGAATAGCAATAGTTAACGGTGTTCCAAGCTGAATGAGACCAAAGCAAAATTTGATGGACTCATAGTCAGAGCTGAAGATGGTTCGACCCTGTCTGCCAAGAGGGCAACAGTACTGTGTGAGATTCCTGGCTTTGAGTGGATGCATCAAAGTGCATGAGCTTGCTTGGAGGCCACAGCAGAGACTCTTGGCATGATCCAAGATGGTGCTGTCAGTCCTGGCACCTGGTTTGGGATACATACAGGAGCAGAAAGAGAAGTGGTGGGGTCTGGAGCTGTCATTTGCCTTATTTGCAAAAGAACTAAATAAACAGAACAGTCATGAAGACTGTTCTCAAAACCATAACTGATGTGGAGATGCAGGAGGAAATGAAATGCCTGTTATGTTCTAGTCAATTTGCATGGTGATCTCAGCTTGTGTCCTAAGAGCCTCAGCTGTCAACAGCGCAAGTAAATACAAAGAGAGCTTTCCCAGTGCTGTCAGCAGGGGAAGCAGGCACACTTTTGAAGAAGGGTAAGTTAGTAAATGTTCATAAATTCTCCCAATAGTTTAAAGTTCATCATGACTCTCATGTAGTCAGAATCCCACCTAAGATTTCAAACTTCACCACCCACAGGTTTAGTTATAGTCATGGCTTAGCATCAGAGTAATCTGTGAATTTAGAGTGGTGATATTTCCCTACATGCAGCACGTAGACACATATTTGAAGAGTCTGACTTGCATTCCAAAGCCTGGTTGTGAGCCCCTCGTTAACAAGTTTTACCTGAAACACAGTGTCTTAGCACCAATACCTAACATTTGTACTTATTCCTACTTTGGATTCTCATCAAGGTATCAAAAAGCCTTTGACTATTCTCTTCACTAATCATTCTCTTCACTAATCATTCTCCTCTATAGATTCAGAAATTGAAGAGCAATAGAAGTGAAGTAAAATAATCACAAGGAAAGCAGTCAAAGATGTGTCTTAGAATAATTATAAACCGTGGTTGTCAAGGCTGAGTACCAAGCATAGCAGTCACTTTACAGACACGATCTAGTTCTATTTCCCCATTAACCCAAGAGAATGAGATGCATTTTACTAATTTTTTGAATGAGGAAACCGAGGCTCAGAGAGGCTGAGGAACTTGCCCTAGGTCAAGAGCTGAGAGGTACAGAGCCGTGATTCGAGCTCTGCTTAGTCTATAGGGAAAGGCAGCACTTAACCTCTACGTGGAATGTCCTCTTCATTCCCTCCATTTTAAATGTCTCAGGCCAGACTGACACACCTGTGCATTTACAAGGCGCATGCTTGCCTTGTCAGGTTATCTCTGTTTAAAGGACTTCAGTCTAATATCTCTGCAGTCAGGATCTGGCCTCCTTAAACCTTTTCCTCTCCTCCTACTTTATGTGTCTTCGTGATTATGACTTCCTCCTTGGAGTTAATATCAAGTCTGTATCAGTGACTCTGAACTCCACCTTTCTACTTCTTAATGTCTTCCCTTATTCTAGTCTCTTCTTTCCGATTCTTTCCTGAACTCTTCAGGGTGGGTGTCCCATACATATTTCACTGTGTCCCACATTGGACTTTTCTTCGCTCCAAAATCCGTTCCTCCTCTTGTAATTCACATTTATATTCATGGACACACCAGCCTTGTATAAAACGATGGCTCAAGCGTTGACTTTCTTTTTCTCTTGCTTCTCTATCAAAGCAGATGTCATGTCCAGTAAAGTCATTCTCTTTCTGTTCCCACAACCACAACCATAAAAGTGTGGCATCTTACACTCTGGTGACTTTTCACTGCCACGTCCTAATTGCTACCCCGTCCTCAGTCTCGGGGTCCTTATAATTCATTTTAACACTGTTGTCTAAATATTCCTGATGCACGCACCAGATCATGTCACTTCCTCCTGCTTGTAATGTCAATTACTCCCTTTTGAGAATACTGTAAAGTCAAAACCTCTTAGATCACTTTTCCAAGTGCTCAACAGTTCAAGGTCAGACCTCCTTTATCACTGTTACTTTCTATTCTTCCATTTTTATATCCTACACAGAACTTAGCCAAACTTGTCCTTGTAAAACCTCCGCCCCCAGTGCCCTGCATTCTTTTCCATTTCTCAGACAATCTATCTGTCTTGAATGTTCTTTTCTCTGGATATCCAAGTCCTACGGACCCTATAGAGCAGGACTGTCCCATGGACCTTTCTGTGATGATGGAAGTGTCCTATATCTGCATTGTCCGACATGGTAGCCATTAGCCATAAGGGGCTATTAAGAACTAGTGATGTGGGCTTCCCTGGTGGCGCAGTGGTTGAGAGTCTGCCTGCCGATGCAGGGGACACAGGTTTGTGCCCCGGTCCGGGAAGATCCCACATGCCGCAGAGTGGCTGGGCCCATAAGCCATGGCTGCTGAGCCTGCGCATCCAAGAACTAGAGATGTGGCTAGTGAATTGTCAGTATTATTTCATTTTAATTAATTTAATTAAAAATAGCCACACATGCCAGTGGCTATCATATTGAACAGTACAGTTTGAAAGTGGCTAAATCCCCAAAGCCAAAGGCTTTCTTTGGAATTCCAAACCTTTACCTGCACTTCCTTATGCTACCTGTAACTTCTCATTTTATATTTCAGCTATTGGTGGATCTAACTTTTTCCCACACCTAGATTTTTCCTTGAAAGCAAAAGCCAGAGTTGGTGCTATTATTTTTAATATGGTCACAGGTTAGGGATTGCAATCTGAATTGGCAAGACCATATAGATAGCTCTTTAACAAATTTATATTAAGTGTTACTAATCCATGAAAATAATGGCAAATGTCCTAATTGCTTAGGACAGATCACTGTATAGGCAGGCACCAAAAGCATTTATTTCTACCGAATAAAGAAGTTCTTAGTGAAACCTTTTTTAAAATTCTGTAATTTAGAGCTTCAGGGGAAAGATCCGACACAGCCATGTTTTTTAGTGACATTGGAAATCACCCCAAACAGGATGGCCCAGAGGGCAGCCTTGGCAGGCAGCTAAAAGGGCACCCCTCAGCCTGCTGCAATCAACATGATGGCATCAATGACACACCCTGATTGGCCAGCAAGCACACATTAATGACCAGTTAGCAACTGTGTTCAGGTCAATTAATTTATATTTGTATTTTGCAAATGAAAAGTTGCCCTGTTAGATTATTGATTCTTTGTCCTGTATTCAATTTGTTTTTAATTGCACCGTTGCTGGGCCAGGCCCTCCCTCCTGGCACACTGGCAATAAATCTGCCACCATCTCAACAATCAACAATAAATGTGTCTCTTCTTGTCATTATTAATATGCCTCTTGGACTGGTTCATTACCATGGCTAACAGTTTATAAGAGCGGGATGGCACACTGCCAGGAGGATTCCTTTTCCCGAGGGCTATTTTGTCATGATAGGATTGATGTTCTCAGGCCTGTGTGTGTCTGAGGAAAGGGGCCTGGGATTTAATTTAATATAGCTGGAATGTGAGCTGCCTAATCCTCTCCTAATCATCAACAGCTTTAGAAGAAGATTCTGTTGGAATAGAGATTTTTACCCTCCTTCCAATTCTTCCTCTTTCTTCTCACTTTTTTCTTTATTATCTTCTTAATTCCTTCTTAGTTTCTGTTCAGATAGGTTTTTTCCCCTCTCAGAAATGACATAACAGCTACCTGGGTGATCTAAAATCCCTAGGTAAGGGAGCCCTGTGTCTCCCAGGAGCTGGAGTTTTATTATTGGTTTATTGGTAGCTGAAAGCAGAGCGGAGTTCCCTATGCTTGATGTGTGAATGGTGATTAACAGAGCTGCAGAAAGGCTGCCCTCATAATGTCACCTTAATTGAGGTCAGTATTGAAAAAGAATAAGCCCTCTCTTATAGTAGAGATAATCGTGAATTACAGTATTGTTATCGGCTCTTTCAGTCATTAGAATTTTTCACGGAGAAGCACAGATTTTAGATGAATTTATAGGTTGGCAGAAGAGACCCTGTGTGTCTCAAATATGCCAAAGGGGACATCTAAATGGGACGGAGTGTTTACAAGGGTCCTGCTGTGGCCTGAGATCTAATAATAGTCCAGATGTTGGCCATTTTCAAGGTGCAGGTTGCTCCAGGACGAGAAATTTGGCGGCCCTCCCTCAGATACAGAGTGAACAGCCAATATTTGGTTCAGGATAGAGATTTTTATACTTAATTTACTATGAACAGTGCCCACTGCACTTCTTGGTACAGAGCTCTCCAAAGCAGGTCACACTGAGCTTGTTGAAAGAGAGGGGCATGGCGGTGGTGTGACACCTGCTGTTTCTCATGATAGGAGTCTAAGTGGCCCAGGGAAGTGGAGGGAAGGAGCCTGGGGCTTGGGCCAGGATGATTTAGAAGAAAAGGTGACAAGGGAAAGCTTGTAGGAGACTGAAGGTGCCTGCAGAAGGCCAGAGCTACAGATGGAGGATGTGGTGGGAGGCAAGGGAGCAGAGGAGGTGGGAGGGGTTGAGAGGAAGGAGTAAAAGAGACGGGGAAGCCCAGCCCAGGGCTCAGCACATGCAGAATGCCTCCCCTCAGGGACGTGGGGAACCATGGCCAGGCTGCTCCAGTGCAAGCACCTCTGTGCCCATGACACCCTGGGGTTCTCTCCACTGCTCCCCTGTTGCTTTGCTGCATCTCGCTCAGCCTGGCCTCCACGCGAGGCAGGGAGAGACTGATGCAGTCACTGGTGTGGAACTCAGGCTCAGGAAGGCTCCTGATCCCCACTCTCTCCTGCCTCCCACCTCCCCCCATACCAGTGAGAACTGATCCCATCTCTGCAGACTCATGGTTGGGCTTGTGTTTTCCAGGTGCCGTCATATCCAGGCTAATCCAACAGAAAAGGCAGTGTTATTGATAAGCATAAGCCTTAATTCAAACACATACAGAACAAAATGCATTTACCAGGCTGCCTCTAGGTAAGAGGCATGAAAACTTCAACTCCTGGTTTGGCTACTTGCTGTATGATCTTTTTATTTTTTTTAAATTAATTAATTAATTAATTAATTTTTAAATTAGTTTCTGCTTTATAACAAAGTGAATCAGTCATACATATACATCTGTTCCCACATCCCTTCCCTCTTGCGTCTCCGTCCCTCCCACCCTCCCTATCCCACCCCTCCAGGCGGTCACAAAGCACCGAGCTGATCCCCCTGTGCTATGCGGCTGCTTCCCACTATCTATCTACCTTACGTTTGGTACTGTATATATGTCCATGCCTCTCTTTCGCTTTGTCACAGCTTACCCTTCCCCCTCCCCTATCCTCAAGTCCATTCTCAAGTAGGTCTGTGTCTTTATTCCTGTTTTACCCCTAGGTCCTTCATGACATTTTTTTTCTTAAATGCCATATATATGTGTTAGCATACGGTATTTGGCTTTCTCTTTCTGACTTACTTCACTCTGTATGACAGACTCTAGGTCTAAACACCTCATTACAAATAGCTCAGTTTCGTTTCTTTTTATGGGTGAGTAATATTCCATTGTATATATGTGCCACATCTTCTTTATCCATTCATCCGATGATGGACACTTAGGTTGTTTCCATCTCCGGGCTATTGTGAATAGAGCTGCAATGAACATTTTGGTACATGTCTCTTTTTGAATTATGGTTTTCTCAGGGTATATGCCTAGTAGTGGGATTGCTGGGTCATATGGTAGTTCTATTTGTAGTTTTTTAAGGAACCTCCATACTGTTCTCCATAGTGGCTGTACCAATTCACATTCCCACCAGCAGTGCAAGAGTGTTCCCTTTTCTCCACACCCTCTCCAGCATTTATTGTTTCTAGATTTCTTGATGATGGCCATTCTGACTGGTGTGAGATGATATCTCATTGTAGTTTTGATTTGCATTTCTCTAATGATTAATGATGTTGAGCATTCTTTCATGTGTTTGTTGGCAGTCTGTGTATCTTCTTTGGAGAAATGCCTATTTAAGTCTTCTGCCCATTTTTGGATTGGGTTGTTTAGTTTTTTGCTATTGAGCTGCATGAGCTGCTTATAAATTTTGGAGATTAATCCTTTGTCAGTTGCTTCATTTGAAAATATTTTCTCCCATTCTGAAGGTTGTCTTTTGGTCTTGTTTATGGTTTCCTTTGCTGTGCAAAAGCTTTGAAGTTTCATTAGGTCCCATTTCTTTATTTTTGTGTTTATCTCCATTTCTCTAGGAGGTGGGTACAAAATGATCTTGCTGTGATTTATGTCATAGAGTGTTCTGCCTATGTTTTCTTCTAAGCGTTTGATAGTTTCTGGCCTTACATTTAGGTCTTTAATCCATTTTGAGCTTATTTTTGTGTATGGTGTTAGGGACTGATCTAATCTCATACTTTTACATGTCCCTGTCCAGTTTTCCCAGCACCACTTATTGAAGAGGCTGTCCTTTCTCCCCTGTACATTCCTGCCTCCTTTATCAAAGATAAGTTGACCATATGTGTGTGGGTTTATCTCTGGGCTTTCTATCCTGTTGCATTGATCTATCTTTCTGTTTTTGTGCCAGTACCACACTGTCTTGATTACTGTAGCTTTGTAGTATAGTCTGAAGTCAGGGAGCCTGATTCCTCCAGCTCCATTTTTCGTTCTCAAGATTGCTTTGGCTATTCGGGGTCTTTTGTTTTTCCAAACAAATTTTGAAATTATTTTTTCTAGTTCTGTGAAAAATGCCAGTGGTAGTTTGATAGGGATTGCATTGAATCTGTAGATTGCTTTGGGTAGTAGAGTCATTTTCACAATCTTGATTCTTCCAATCCAGGAGCATGGTATATCTCTCCACCTATTTGTATCATCTTTAATTTCTTTCATCAGTGTCTTATAATTTTCTGCATACAGGTCTTTTGTCTCCTTAGGTAGGTTTATTCCTAGATATTTTATTCTTTTTGTTGCAGTGGTAAATGGGAGTGTTTTCTTGATTTCACTTTCAGATTTTTCATCATTAGTATACAGGAATGCCAGAGATTTCTGTGCATTAATTTTGTATCCTGCTACTTTACCAAATTCATTGATTAACTCTAGTAGTTTTCTGGTAGCATCTTTAGGATTCTCTATGTATAGTATCATGTCATCTGCAAACAGTGACAGCTTTACTTCTTCTTTTCCAATTTGGATTCCTTTTATTTCCTTTTCTTCTCTGATTGGTGTGGCGAAAACTTCCAAAACTAAGTTGAATAAGAGTGGTGAGAGTGGGCAGCCTTGTCTTGTTCCTGATTTTAGTGGAAATGGTTTTAGTTTTTCACCAGAGAGGACGATGTTGGCTGTGGGTTTGTCATATATGGCCTTTATTATGTTGAGGAAAGTTCCCTCTATGCCTACTTTCTGCAGGGTTTTTATCATAAATGGGTGTTGAATTTTGTTGAAAGCTTTCTCTGCATCTATTGAGATGATCATATGGTTTTTCTTCTTCAATTTGTTAATATGGTGTATCACATTGATTGATTTCCGTATATTGAAGAATCCTTGCATTCCTGGAGTAAACCCCACTTGATCATGGTGTATGATGCTTTTAATGTGCTGTTGGATTCTGTTTGCCAGTATTTTGTTGAGGATTTTTGCATCGATGTTCATCAGTGATATTGGCCTGTAGTTTTCTTTCTTTGTGACATCCTTGCCTGGTTTCGGTATCAAGGTGATGGTGGCCTCGTAGAATGAGTTTGCGTGTGTTCCTCCCTCTGCTATATTTTGGAAGAGTTTGAGAAGGATGGGTGTTAGCTCTTCTCTAAATGTTTGATAGAATTCACCTGTGAAGCCATCTGGTCCTGGGCTTTTGTTTGTTGGGAGATTTTTAATCACAGTTTCAATTTCAGTGCTTGTGATTGGTCTATTCATATTTTCTATTTCTTCCTGATTCAGTCTTGGCAGGTTGTGCATTTCTAAGAATTTGTCCATTTCTTCCAGGTTGTCCATGTTATTGGCATAGAGTTTCTTGTAGTCATCTCTCATGATCTTTTGTATTTCTGCTGTGTCAGTTGTTACTTCTCCTTTTTCATTTCTAATTCTATTGATTTGAGTCTTCTCCCTTTTTTTCTTGATGAGTCTGGCTAATGGTGTATCAATTTTGTTTATCTTCTCAAAGAACCAGCTTTTAGTTTTATTGATCTTTGCTATTGTTTCCTTCATTTCTTTTTCATTTATTTCTGATCTGATCTTTATGATTTCTTTCCTTCTGCTAACTTTGGGGATTTTTTGTTCTTCTTTCTCTAATTGCTTTTTGTGCAGGGTCAGATTGTTTACTCGAGATGTTTCCTGTTTCTTAAGGTGGGGTTGTATTGCTATAAACTTCCCCCTTAGAACTGCTTTTGCTGCATCCCATAGGTTTTGGGTCGGTTTGTCTCCATTGTCATTTGTTTCTAGGTATTTTTTTATTTCCTCTTTGATTTCTTCAGTGATCAGTTCGTTATTGAGTAGTGTATTGTTTAGCCTTCATGTGTTTATATTTTTTACAGATCTTTTCCTGTAATTGATGTCTAGTCTCATAGCATTGTGGTCGGAAAAGATACTTGATACAATTTCAATTTTCTTAAATTTACCGAGGCTTGATTTGTGACCCAAGATATGATCTATCCTGGAGAATATTTCATGAGCACTTGAGAAAAATATGTATTCTGTTGTTTTTGGATGGAATGTCCTATAAATATCAATTAAGTCCATCTTGTTTAATGTATCATTTAAAGCTTGTGTTTCCTTATTTATTTTCATTTTGGATGATCTGTCCATTGGTGAAAGTGGGGTGTTAAAGTCCCCTACTATGAGTGTGTTACTGTTGATTTCCCCTTTTATGGCTATTAGTATTTGCCTTATATATTGAGGTGCTCCTATGTTGGGTGCATAAATATTTACAATTGTTATATCTTCTTCTTGGATCAATCCCTTTATCATTATGCAGTGTCCTTCTTTGTCTCTTCTAATAGTCTTTATTTTAAAGTCTATTTTGTCTGATATAAGAATTGCTACTCCAGCTTTCTTTTGATTTCCATTTGCATGGAATATCTTTTTCCATCCCCTTACTTTCAGTCTTAATGTGTCTCTAGGTCTGAAGTGGGTCTCTTGTAGACAGCATATATATGGGTCTTGTTTTTGTATCCATTCATCCAATCTGTGTCTTTTGGTGGGAGCATTTAGTCCATTTACATTTAAGGTAATTATCGAGATGTATGTTCCTATTCCCATTTCCTTAATTGTTTTGGGTTCGTTATTGTAGGTCTTTTCCTTCTGTTGTGTTTCTTGCCTAGAGAAGTTCCTTTAGCATTTGTTGTAAAGCTGGCTTGGTGGTGCTGAACTCTCTCAGCTTTTGCTTGTCTGTAAAGGTTTTAATTTCTCCATCAAATCTGAATGAGATCCTTGCTGGGTAGAGTAATCTTGGTTGCAGGTTTTTCTCCTTCATCACTTTAATTATGTCCTGCCACTCCCTTCTGGCTTGTAGAGTTTCTGCTGACAGGTCAGCTGTTAACCTGATGGGGATTCCCTTGTGTATTATTTGTTGTTTTTCCCTTGCTGCTTTTAATATGATTTCTTTGTGTTTAATTTTTGACAGTTTGATTAATATGTGTCTTGGTGTATTTCTCCTTGGATTTATTCTGTATGGGACTCTCTGTGCCTCCTGGACTTGATTAACTATTTCCTTTCCCATATTAGGGAAGTTTTCAACTATAATCTCTTCAAAAATTTTCTCAGTCCCTTTCTTTTTCTCTTCTTCTTCTGGAACCCGTATAATTCGAATGTTGGTGCATTTAATGTTGTCCCAGAGGTCTCTGAGACTGTCCTCAGTTCTTTTCATTCTTTTTTCTTTATTTTGCTCTGCAGCAGTTATTTCCACTATTTTATCTTCCACGTCACTTATCCGTTCTTCTGCCTCAGTTATTCTGCTATTGATCCCATCTAGAGTATTTTTCATTTCATTTATTGTGTTTTTAATCGATGCTTGATTCATCTTTAGTTCTTCTAGGTCCTTGTTAACTGTTTCTTGCATTTTGTCTATTCTATTTCCAAGATTTTGGATCTTGGAAATAGAATCTTGGATCATCTTTACCATCATTATTCTGAATTCTTTTTCAGGTAGACTGCCTATTACCTCTTCATTTGTTAGGTCTGGTAGGTTTTTATCTTGCTCCTTCACCTGCTGTGTGTTTTTCTGTCTTCTCATTTTGCTTATCTTACTGTGTTTGGGGTCTCCTTTTTGCAGGCTACAGATTCGTAGTTCCCGTTGTTTTTGCTGTCTGTCCCCAGTGGCTAAGGTTGTTTCAGTAGGTTGTGTAGGCTTCCTGGTGGGGGGGACTAGTGCCTGTGTTCTGGTGGTTGAGTCTTGATCTTGTCTTTCTGGTGGACTGGTCCACGTCTGATGGTGTGTTTTGGGGTGCCTGTGGCCTTATTATGTTTTTAGGCAGCCTCTCCGCTAATGGGTGGTGTTGTGTTACTGTCTTGCTAGTTGCTTGGCATAGGGTGACCAGCACTGTAGCTTGCTGGTCGTTGAGTGAAGCTGGGTGCTGGTGTTGAGATGGAGATCTCTGGGAGATTTTCACTGCTTGATATTATGTGGAGCTGGGAGGTCTCTTGTGGACCCGTGTCCTGAAGTTGGCTCTCGCAGTTCAGAGGCACAGCACTGACTCCTGGCTGCAGCACCAAGAGCCTTTCATCTACCCGGCTCAGAATAAAAGGGAGAAAAAGTAGAAAAAAAGAATTAGTAGAAGAAAGAAAGAGAGAGAGAAAGAAAGGAAGAAGGAAAGAAAGGAAGGAAGAAAGAAAGAAAGAAAGGAGGGAGGGAGGGAGGAAGGACGGAAAGAAAGAAAGAAAGAAAGAAAGGAGGGAGGAAGGGAGGAAGGAAAGGAAAAGAAAGAGTGAATGGAAGAAGGGAGGGAGGGAGGGAGGAAGGAAAGAAAGAAAGAAAGACAGGAGGGAGGGAGGGAGGAAGGAAAGAAAAAGAAAGTGTGAAAGGTAGAAGGGTGGGAGGGAGGGTGGAAGGAAAGAAAGACAGACAGGATGGAGGGAGGGAGGGAGGAAGGAAAGAAAGAAAGAAAGGGGCAGAGTGAGGGAGAGAGGAAGGGAAGGTAGGAAAAAAAGAAAGAGAGAAGATAAAGTAAAATAGAATAAAGTATAAAATATAGTAACGTTATTAAAAATAAAAAAGTAATTATTGAAAAAAAAAAAACCCAAAAACGGACGGATAGAACCCTGGGACCTATGGTGGAAGCAAAGCTATACAGAGAAAATCTCACACAGAAGCATACACATACACATTCACAAAAAGAGAACAGGGGGAAAAGAGTCGAAAATCTTGCTCTCAAAGTCCACCTCCTCAATTTGGGATAATTCATTGTGAAAAGGGGAAAAAGTCTGAAATCTTGCTCTCAAAGTCCACCTCCTTAATTTGGGATAATTCGTTGTAAAAAGAGGAAAAGGGGAAAAAGTCTTAAATCTTGTCCTCAAAGTCCACTTCCTCAATTTGGGATGATTCACTGTCCATTCATGCACTCCACAGACGCAGGGCACATCAAGTGGACCGTGGAGCTTTAATCCGCTGCCTCCAAGGCTGCACAGAGAGATTTCCCTTTGTCTTCTCTGCTCTAACAGCTCCCGGGTCTCAGCCTTGGCCCTGGCCCCGCCTCTGCATGTAGGTCGCCGGAGGGCGTCCGTTCTTCGCTCAGACAGGACGGGTTTCAAGGAGCCGTTGATTCGGGGGCTCTGGCTCACTCAGGCCGAGGGGAGGGAGGGGCACGCAGTGCAGGGCGGGCCTGCGGCGTCAGAGGCCGGCGTGATGTTGCACCAGCCCGGGGCGCTCCGTGCGCTTTCCCGGGAAAGCTGTCCCTGGGTCCCGGGACCCCGGCAGTGGTGGGGTGCACAGGCTCCCCTGGAGGCGGGGTGGACAGTGACCCGCGCTCTCACACAGGCCTCTTGGCAGCAGCAGCAGCAGCCCCAGCGTCCCACGCCCATCTCCGGGGTCCGCGCCTTTAGCCGCGGCTTGCGCCCGTCCCTGGAGCTTCTTTAAGCAGCGCTCTTAATACCCTCTCCTCGCTCACCAGGAAACAAAAGGGAAGAAAAAGTCTCTTGCCTCTTCGGCAGCTCCAGACTTTTTCCCCGGACTCCCTCTGGGCTAGTAGCCATGGTGCACTAACCCATTCAGGCTCTCTTCCTGCCGCCAGCCCCAGTCCTCTCCCTGCGCTCCAACTGAAACCCGATACCCGAGCCTCAGCTCCCAGCCCCGCCCGCCCTGGCGGCCGAGCAGACAAGCCTCTCAGGCTGGTGAGTGGCGGTCGGCACCGATCCTCTGTGCTGGAATCTCTCCGCTTTGCCCTCCGCACCCCTGTGGCTGCGCTCTCCTCTGCTACTCCGAAGCTTTCCCCCTCCGCCACCTGCAGTCTCCGCCCGCGAAGGGGCTTCTAGTGTGTGGAAACCTTTCCTCCTTCACGGCTCCCTCCCACTGGTGCAGGTCCCGTCCCTATCCTTTTGTCTGTGTTTATTCTTTTTTCTTTTGCCCTACCCAGGTATGTGGGGAGTTTCCTGCCTTTTGGGGGGTCTGAGGTCTTCTGTCAGCGTTCAGTAGGTGTTCTGTAGGAGTTGTTCCACGTGTAGATGAATTTCTGTTGTATCTGTGGGGAGGAAGGTGATCTCCGCGTCTTACTCTTCTGCCATCTTCCTGCCGTATTATCTTAAATGAGTTACTTAGTTTCAAAGTCTTCATCTGTAAATTTTGGGAAATAAAGGCCGTCCTACCTCCTTCTTATGATTGTTCTACATTAAGTGGACAGCACTCTATACTAGGTCCTGTACAATAGAAAATACTAAAATTGTTTTGTGTTTTTTTTGCGGTACGCGGGCCTCTCACTGCTGTAGCCTCTCCCGCTGCGAGCACAGGCTCTGGACGCGCAGGCCCAGCGGCCATGGCTCACAGGCCCAGCTGCTCCGCGGCACGTGGGATCTTCCGGGACCGGGGCACGAATCCGTGTCCCCTGCATCGGCAGGCGGACTCCCAACCACTGCGCCACCAGGGAAGCCCTCGTTTGTTGTTTTAAGCTGCTAGATTAACTTTAGAAATGAACCGACCCTCTGAGTTTGCATGACAGCTGTTATGCTGGGATGATTCATTAATACTTAGAACTCTGGGCCCTCTACTCATCCTAATACAGTTTTCACATTAAAATATAGCCACTGGCCCCTTATATTTTAATAAATTTTATTGGATTTTATGGATAATAATGGAAGAACCATGACATCTTCTGAACATATCTGAATGTGTGCGATATCCCCATCCTTGAAATTTTATGTCACTCTTATTATTTTTAAATATTCTTCTCTTAACTATTTTTATACTGTCATCATAATTTTATAGTCTCATGTCCAAAAGGTACTTCTGAAAAATATCTAGAGTTATGCTTATTGATAGAGAATTGACGTTAAGCAGACAACTTTGAGTCAAAAGAGAAATAGCACTAAATCATCATCAAAGGTTTGTTTTCTTTAAGAACCTTACATCCTCACATAAATATGCAAATCTTAGAGACATTTCTAAAACCCCATCTTTAAGGGACCACTACTGTATACTGAAAGGCATAGCTTCATTTCTAATGAATCCCCTTATTGCAATCACATCCAAAATAAAATAAGAAAAGCCTATGCTCCAGTTTCAAAAGGGAAAAGAAAAGAAATGTCAGGCTGAAGTGCACACATCCCCAAGTGCCCACTTTAAATGCCCCACCGATGGGAGTGTGAAATGAAGGGCCCTGAGCCCTGGCCATGGTTAATCCAGAGCACCAACGACGCATAACAGAATCAGAGAGTGCAAAATAGCTACTTGAGGAATAAAGCTTCCCAGCCCTTGGTTCAGCAACAGCAGGGTGGAAAGTGAGGGGACAGGAAAATCAAAGTCCCTTTAAAAACAGTGATCACACGTCGAGGCAAAATGTCCCCACAGCAGGAAAGAAAGTGGAAAACACACCAAATCAATCACCTTAAAAATAAGGCTTAAAATCTTCTACTACATAAGATGTAGGTGGGGAGAGAAGAATGGGTCTGGCAGCTTGAAAGTCTTTTATTAAACTGCACACTGACTGCCATGGCACATACAAGAAAATGCAATTAAGGTCAGGCCATTAAAAAGGTGCCCAAGGATAGCTCTGTGAAAGACCAGGGGGCAGTCTGCAGGAGCTCAGGATACTCACTTCGAAAAAGTGCCAGGCGGGGCGACGGCCCTCTGATGGGACAGCCCTGAAATGAGGTCCCGAGAGAGGCAGGAGGAAAGCGGAGGTGGGAATTCTTGCCTGGCCTCCCAGTGCCCGCTGGAGCGGCCCCAGCCCAGTTCTCACCAGTCCTGTCCTCCTTCAGCCACAGTGCCATCAGCACCATTTAGGATAATGTATCTCCAAGGGACATTCATGGTCAGCAGGGGATGACACCGTAGGTACACCATCATGTGGGCATCACTCTGGCCCGCAGTCGCCCTTCCTCTCCTTAGACAGGTCCAGGTCCACATCTACCAGCTGACTGAAGAGGGCAGGTGTGGAGCCCGGGTGGGGCGCATGCCCCCGCCTCCCCTTGGTCAGAGGGACCAGGCTGGGCTGAACTGATCCACGAATGAAGAGCTTGGCCTCCCACTGGAAGCTCCAGAGACACCGTGTACTTCAGAGCTGTCTCTGGGTTCGGGCTTTGCTGGGCATGCAGGGTGACCAGCTGCTCACAGAAAGCACAGAGTGATGGTGACTGGCCCTTCTCCCTCCCTCTCAGAGCACCCCCAGTGCCCCACCCATGCCTGCCCTGTTCGGGGGGCCTCCCCTCCAAAGACCTGGAGGTGTTACAGGAACTCGGACCTTCCAAGGGTCACACCGCCCGGGTATAGCTGTGACACTGTGCTGTCTTCACTGGTCACACATCTGATTTCCGCACCAAAATCTAAGCACCGTGAAGTCAGGGACAAAATTTTCACCTCCCTGCAGACACAACCATTTACCTCTCATGTAAGCAGGGCCTCACATAGATTAGATGTTAAAAATATTTATTAAATGCGCCTGGCATGTAATGAGCAATCAAATAAGTATGAGATGATAAGATGGATGGAAATCTTCAGTGGAGGGGAACAAATTGGTGTTGGCATGTGTGTGCACAAATCAACTCCAATCTCATATTGTACAGATACAGCTTCCCTGTGAGTCTGGTGCTCACCAGCAGCTCTTCCTTCCTCGATAGCCCGGAAGTGAATTCCTGAGTCAAGAGTGGGTGAGACAGTGCTTATCTCCACTGCAGCCTGGCCCGTCTCTCTTCTTGTGCTGGGGCCACAGGTTCCTTCTTTCATCCCACACCACCGTCCCACACCGTGTTTTCATTGCCTTTCGCTGGAGGTAGCCTGCTAATTGCCGAAGGTTTCCAGGTTGCTTGCGGTGCTCAGGCTCCAGGCCTTTCCATTTCCCATCTGCTGGAGTCCAGAAAGCCGTGACCCGGACACCTGGGCAAGTTCCTGGAAGCTTTCTAGCAGAAACATCAGCTACAAAGTGCCCATTATGGCTGCAGCAAGAGGGGTTTACAGACTTCTCCGACGTTAGGAAAGGGAAAATCATTTCTGGGTATAATACAGTTTGGAACATGCTCCCATTTTCTTCAGAAACTATTGCCCTGCAGTGATTTTCTGTCTCTGGCAGTGAATGTTCCCTGGGCTGCAGCTACCGTGAATCAAGGCCACTCCGGTGCTGGCTAAGCAGGGTTTGTTGCTGGGTCATTTCTCCCCTCCTTCCATGCTTACATCTCCTTTGCCCCCTTTACTGCTTTCTAAAGTTGTCCCTTGTTCCCCCTCCTCTCTTCTGCTCCTTTTGTCCTACCCCTCCAGGCAGGGCTGTTCACCTGCTTCCAGCAGCAGGGAGGGCCTGAGGACCAGCCACCGTTGCCAGGACATCTACATACATTTACATCTCGTTGGCCTGCAAACATGATGATTATGCAAAGTTCTCCTCTGAGCAGTGAAAGGATTCTGTTTGGATTCAGGAACTTTGGGTTGCACAGAACACAGCTAGTAAAGAGAGGGTGCAGCCCCTGCGCTTCCACAGAGGAGGGTGTGGCTGTAATGTATGGGAGTGACTGATGGACCAGGTGTCAATGGCACAGCTCCAAGGACAGTGGTCATCCAACCGGGCCCCTACCTTGACTTGTCCACATCTCCGGGAATGCCACCTTGCCCCCAGTTAGGGGAAGAGGTAGAGAGCATGCCCTCTGGCCAGCTGCCTGAGCAGTCTCCCACTCAGCCCACTTTCCTGTCCTCAGCTTCTCTCTTTTGACAAATTCAGCACATCTCTTTGCTGAACTAAGTTTTCAGGCCAGGCTGCTCTTTCATCACATGTTGAAAGCTGTACTGGGGCCCTGATCTATCCTGTTTCTTCTGAGCTACGTAGGACCTTTAGGTAGGGCCACGTTGCCAGCATCCATTTGTAGAAAATAATCCTGTGATTATAAGAACACCATGTGGTGAGTGGAAAGATCTAGAAAACAACTTCAGTATCCATGACTTATGCTCAGAGGCACATGGTTTAACCTCCCTGGATCTGTTTCTCGCTCTGTAAAGTAAGGGAGCAGAAGTAACTGGTCTCTGAAGTTCATTCCCACTCTAAAATTCTAGATTTTTATTTCTGGGATGATGTATTTTCTATATATATATTTTTATTCTTCCACAGATGGTTTTATATTGTAGTCTCTCCACTGTTTCACTTGTTCCCACACTGAATATTTAACACCTGCCATGTGAAACTGTATTCAGTGATGTCTCAAGGATCATACCTGTATTAGACACTTTGCTTCAGATGGAGGATAACATAAGTCTGCCTTTGGTGGGGTTATGTTTATACTTCCTCCCACTATATTCTAAGTCCTTGGGGTTAGACATTGCTTGTGCCAACCTGAACACCTAAAATGTGCGACAGGGTTGCTAGTACTCAACAATGTTTGCTGACTAGAATTAAATCGAATCCCTCTTTCATTCTGAAATGTTCCCTACTTTTATATTTTTTTAGTGGAGAAAGAAGACACTGACAACTAAGAATAGTCACCATTAAATTGTGCAGTTTTCTTTTTTATTAATTAAAAGAATATTCTGGGGAATGTTGAGGCAGGTGAATGGCTAAACCACTAGTCCGGTCTTACCCTAAGTATTCTAAGATGATCTGGGTGGGTCTACATCCCCTGGAAACCAACAATCACTCCTTAAAAAAAATCAGTAAACCTCCCTAATTATTTATTGAATGTCAGTTATATTCATGATACATTAGGAACTATTCAGAGGAGAAGAAAATTCCAAGGAAGGTTTCATTCTTGAAGGGAGACAGAATGTACACCTTTAAAACAATTAGAGACAACTGTTTAAATTGAGCACCAGGGAAAGCGTATTTCAGTTTGGCTGGTCAGTGTTTCATCACTTTGCCGATAGACTGACCTGATGTTTTCTCCAGCATGTCATAGGGGCACCTCAAAGTCAACCATGTCCAGAATTGAACTCACATCGTCCCACACCAGTGTCCCCTCTCTTGGGGTTTGGCAGTACCGTGATCTAGTTTCATGGACCAGAAACATGACCATCCTTCTAGAGACCTCTCTCCTCAGTCACTTTAGCCAACAGTGCTGCCTTAGTCTCCTCAAGCTGCCTCACAAAATACCACAGGCTGGACCGGTTAAACAGCAGACATTCATTTTCACACAGTTCTGGAGGCTGGAAGTCTGAGATCAAGGTGCCAGCAGGGTTGGTTTTGGCAAGAGCTCTCCTCCTGGCCTGTAGAAAAATGGCCTTCCAGCTGTGTCCTCACATGGCCCTTTGTGTGTGTGTTTGTGTTTGTGTGTAGAGAGTGATCTCTGGTGTCCCCTCCTCTTCCTACAAGGGCACCAGTCCTATCAGATCAGGGGCCTACACAATGACCTCATTTAACCTTAGCTACCTCCTTAAAGGCCCCACTTCCAAACAGTCACATGGGGGGGTAGAGCTTCAACACATGAATTGGGGGGGGGCATCATTAATTCCATTACAGATACCAACTAAAGTAATCCCAGCTTCTCAGACCTCAACATCTTAGTGGCTTAACACAATAAAATGGTGCTGCTTGTTCAGAAATTCCAATTACCTGGGAGGTAGGGGAGGGCAAGTGCCAGGTTCCATGCCATCGTTCAGGAATAAAAGTTGACTGAGGCTCTGCCCCCTTCAGAACGTGGTGACGGTGTCAACTCTGGCCATAGACATCCAGCTGGCTGCCTGGAGGAGAGGGTAAAGATGGGCATAAAACGATGAGGGTTTTTGTGGGGGAAGGGCTTGTATTTATTTGCTTGCTTGTTGGTTGTATGGGCCAGGCTTCGTGGAAGTGTGCACAGTACTTGCACTCACTTCTATTCCTTTGGCTGGAAATACAGTCTAGCTGTGTGTCCAGGAAGAGAAGAATAGATTTGGTGAATAGCTAGCCCACCTCTGAGATACCAAGTCCCATTCACCAGTCACCAAAAGTACGTCTTAGATATGTCCACCTCCCTCTACCTCCACAATCCAACAATCTAAGACAAGATACCATTGTCACTCACTTGAATCATTACAAAATCCTATTAGGTTTTTATCCACATAGTCTCTTTAACTTTTTTAGAGTAATAAAATACATGTAAGATAAAATTGACCATTTTAACCATTTTAAAGTGTATAATTCAGAGGCATTAAATACATTGGCAATGTTGTGCAACCATCACCACTGTCAACTTCTAGAACATTTTTATCATCCCAAACTCTGTACCCATTAAACAATAACTCCCCATCCCTTCCTCCCCGCCAGCCTCTGTAACCCCCTCCACTTCTACTCTGCATCATGCTCAATTGCCCCTGCAGCCAGAATGATCTCCTAAAAGAGTCTACTCATCACACACACACACACTGTTTAGACTCTTACATGACTTTCCCCTATTTCCAGCAAGATTACAAATGTCTCTACGGTGGCCCACATACCCTGGGAGCTCGTGTCTGTAGCTGCCTCCCTAGCTGGTGGGAGGACACACTCCCCTCAGATTCTGTTCTCCAGACACCCACAGTGCTCTTCATTCAGCCCACGTGTTTCCCACGTTCCCTCCTTCCTCGGGATCTCTGCATCGGCTGTTTTCTCTCAGTGTTCTCCCCTCCCCATTCCTCCATCATCCATCAGATTTCCTCTCATCCGCCACTCCCTCTGTCTTCTCTCAACCTCCTGACCATGCCATGCCTGCCCCTTCCAGAACACTTCTTGCATTGTTACACATATTTTTCTTTTAATTTTATAATAAATATATATCTTCCCACTGGGCCTTAAATTCCATAAGGGTGGAGACTGTACTGTTTATGTTCACTGTTTCGTTCCTGGTACCAAATGCAGTGCCTAGCATGTAATAGTCACTTGATGAATAAATGATGAATGAACAGATGAATGCTATCAGCACCAGGAAAGGTTGAAACCAGAGTTATACAGAAGGTGGAAGAAAGGAGCATGAAAACATTGGCAAAATCAGCCCAAGACAAAGAGGAAGACATTCCCCACTGAATAAAACAGGCTAATTTGTTTACTATTTTATAATTTATGCATTTCCCATTAAATCTCATTTAGGATGTCACTTCTTTCTAAATGTTAGTGATGATGGTATGATGAACAGGATAATGAAAAAGAAGAATATTTCTTAGTTCTAGAGTATGTCCTTGTTTGCAGGAAATGGGAAGAAAAAACAATATTGTTGAGTAATAAGTACTGGGCAAACAATTTCACATGATACTATATTTGATATTAAAGTTCCCTAAATAGAGTATCTTTGACATCTATAGTACATCCTTGGGAGCTTGAGAAGAAAGGAAACTGTGCCTCAGAGCCATGGAGTAAATGCACCGAAATCGCAGCTAGGAAAGCCAAGACTGGGGCTTAGTCATCCAGACTCTCAGCTAAGTTGTTTGCTTGTTTTTTTTTGCTTTGTTTTGTTTCTTGTCTCACTCTTGGTCCTGGTTTCCCAGCTAATACCCTCATACTTCAGTGCTCTAGAAATTGGATGGATTGAGAATATCAACCAAACCCATTTAAAATCTTTGGGAATGTTTTAACCAGGCTACCTTAGTTCTGGGTTCCTAGGGAACAGATCCTGGGACAGAGAATAAACGCTGATGTTTTATTTTGTGGCAAAATCCCAGGGCAGAGAGAATGAAGGTAAAGGGAGTGAGGAAGAAAAGGATGGGAAGCAGTACAAGGTGGTGCCTGATCAATGTGGGATACAGATCGACGATGAGCAGTTCAGAGGCAGAGCTGGAGACGTGGCAGGTGTTTCTGCTCGGCGGCGCAGGAAGCCTACAGACCAGCTCCAGAAAGAGCCTGTGCCTTGAAACCATCCAGCATCAGGAAGGCTGGAGAGGGATTTCCTGACCTGACTCCCTCCCCCTCTCAATCACTGCTGTTCTTTGTTGCAAGTTTACTCTGAAGGGAGTGAGCTCCCCAGACTTCAGGATTGCATTGCGTGTCCCCTGCAGCCACCACCAGGGAAGCAGACCCCATGCCCTGAAGGCCGGCATTTCATCTGAGGTTGGAAGTGGCAGAGGATCCAGAGACCTCGAGGGCTCAGCTGGTCAGCTGCAGGTGGTAGATATGCAAGGGTACACGTGCTGGTTAGCCAGGGCAGCAGGGGAGGTGAGGCAACCAGCTGAAGGTGTAGGAGTTAAGGAGGCCATGAGAATTTGACGGGCAGTGGAAGGTGCCTAATAGGCACAGCTTTTGAAAGATTGGAGTATTGTTATAGTTACCTTTTCAATTCTAACCTCCTCTCACCCTGGCCAGAAGGCAACAGTTGAAGAAGACTGAGGACACTGGATGGGTATCAGCTGAAACAATCACTGTGGCTGGGAGTTGGCTCAACTATGTTGGAAAATTGCTTAAGATGATTTCTCTTAAATCTAAACATGCATCTATTGGGAGCTACCTGGTGGCACAGTGGTTAAGACTCCATGCTCTGAATGCAAGGGGCCCAGGTTCGATCCCTGGTCAGGTAACTAGATCCCACGTGCATGCCACAACTAAGAGTTTGCATGCCACAACTAAGGAGCCAGAGAGCCACAACTAGAGAGCCCGTGAGCCACAACTAAGGAGCCTACCTGCCACAACTAAGACCAGGAACAACCAAATTAATTAATTTATTAATTAATTAATTAAATATTAAAAAAATAAACATGCATCTATCGTATGGCCCCCAGAATAAACATCTCAATGTTTTCCCAATGGAGATTTGTATATGTGTACATTAAAAGACATGAATAAGAGTGTTCACAGTAGCTTTCTTCAGAATACCCCCAAAACTGGAAACCACTCAGTGTTGACCAAGAGAATGGATAAACAGATTATGGAACAAATATAATGAAAAGCTGCATAGCAATAAAGAAAGAACAAACTCCTGAGACCTCCCAAAACATGGAGGAATCTCAAGGGTACTATGTTAAATGAAGGAAGCCATGCACAAAACAGTACCTATTATAGAATTCCATTTATGTGGAATTCAAGAGTCATAATAGTGGCAATCTTTGGAGAGGTACTGAATAGGTAAGGCCAAGATGGAAGCTTCTGGAATGAGTCCATGTTTTATGTCTTGTTCTATATGGTGACTACATGGTTGAATACACATGTACAGGTTCACCTACCTGTGCATTTCAAATTTCTCTTCTCTGTTTTGTCTAAGTTATACCTTAATTACGCACACGCCAAACCTCTCCCTTCCTGAGATTTTATGAAGCAAATCTCGACTGCTCTGAAAACATATGGATCTAGAGCATTAAAATCCACAGCTTTGGGATTTGTCCAATAAAAACTTTTGTTTAGGAATAAGTTTGTCCCCCATGGAATCTGTAGACACTACAAGAAAGCATTTTCAGTTACTGGAAAAGGGACAGCCCATTGTCTCCTCCTAGCCCTACAGCCCTAACAGATACAATTAAAATAATGAATTATCAAAGGGAGAGCAAACATTTAGGTCAAAACACAAGCGACTGAATGGATCAGATAGACGGCTAAGAGAGATTTTATTTTTGCACCAAGAAAAATGATGAGGGAAAAATACTGACTCACAAAGAAAACACAAAGAAGGATGACAAAGCTTTAGTCCAGCAGAAGAGATCAAAATTCGCGTCCCTGGAGTGACAAGAGAAGGATCTAGGGGAGAATAGCAATGAATAGAGGGAAAGGCAGCCTAGAAAGAGGAGGCAGACAAACAAAGACGAGGAAGAAAGAGGGCCTCTCACAAAAGGGCCAAACGTGAAAAGAGGAGAGAGAAGCACGTAACCTATAACAAGCCATGGAGGGAGGGAAAGCATGAGAAGGGAAGGACTTGAGATGGAAAATAAAAATGAAGACGATGAAAAGGAAGGGGTGAAATAGAAGGAAACAGACTAACCCGTTGCTCTGAAGAGAAACGAGGCTGTGCTGGGAAATGGATGTTTTCAGAGGGTCAGTGGGCTGGGCCACCCCCTGCTCAGCTGCGGCCGGGACGGCTCTGGCAGGTCCAGCCCAGGACGTCCACAGAGGTGACCAAAGTGCTTCTCAGATTCTGGGGCCCTGGGATGAGCCCTCTGTCTCTCTCCAAGGTACCATGTTTTGGTTTGGGGCTTTCAATGCCCTGTCTGCTGTCAATCAAGGTTGAAAGAGTGAATCTGATTGAATTGACGTTGGGAGGATCTCTTCATACCATGGAGTGAGGAGCAGAGTCAGAAACCCGGGCGTGATGTCTCGTCCTGCGGAGGCTCAGGCAACCCACTGTCTCTCTTTGAGCCTCGACTTCCTTGGCTGTAAATTGGACATAATGCTCACTCTGACAACCCTTTGAATGGACTAATCTAGAAGAAAGACTTTTCATCCAACACAAAGCACTATAGACATTTCAGGTGTTGTTATGACCAGGTTTGTTACTGGAGGACATGGGATGGAGACCTCAGGTCACTTGTGAATAAAAAAGGGGAAAAGCACGTGCATTGTGTAGGGATGTCTTGGGCTTAATGTTTGCTCCACAGGGAAGATGCTGGCATCTGTGTCTGAGTGGTAAAACCCCGGAGACAGTGGACATAAACCCTGGTTTATTGAGAGGCATGGCTGCCTGTGGAAAGTGGAAGAGCTGGCTCCAAGCTTCCCATCATCGTCTGGAGATGCTAAATGGCTCCTTCGGCACCTGCAGTTGTGGCTACCTGGTGCATTCTGGACAGAAACATTAGAAACAACAACAAAATAGAACTGATTAATTACTGAAAAAGCTGTTTTTTTTGGGGGGGGAAGAGAAAAGTTGTTCTATTATATTTCTGAAAAGTGAGCATTTTATTGTTTCTACAAATTGCTCCCTGGAAAGTACTTTCATTGTCTAATTGTTCATAAATTTACTGACAGGTGGTTACACAGGTGTAACATCATTATTTCATTTTATTGTATACATTGTTTTAACGAGAAAATCTGGAAGGGCTGGGTACCATATATCACTCGATGTACCCTGAAAATGTGTGGGTGGGTAGGCATTGTCCAAGCCTGCCACTTCCTCACATACGCCTGGGTCTGGTTTCCCTCACTGGGGGTCAATCTGGACAGCTGTGACTGGTTAGAATACATTAAGACGTGACAGCAAAAACAAATCGCTTTCTTATAGTTATTCTTTTGCTTAAAAAAAAAAAGATTTAACATTTCTTTTCACTCAATGATCTGTCCCAGTATTCCTTGCCAAGGACAAAACAAATTTCAGAGTTTATATATACACCAAAAAGTTGGTATCTGATGAACATTAGTTGTGCTGGACAAATTGCTCTTTTCAATTTAACATATATTGGTACTTGCAGTATAATAGATCCCTAACTCTGTAAAGCTAGGAATTATTTCAGCATTGTTTAGAATAATTGTAACACTTAGCATTTTGGCTAGATTATAGCAGGCGCTCAATAAATATTTTCAACTTACCGTTCCAACTGTTATTCATAATTTATGTGCAAGGCTGAGCATATCAATTAAGAAAACTACCCTCTCATGGAAATAATAACCTTATGACTTACATAGAGGCAACTACAGGCAGTTGAGTTCAGCAAGTAGGTTCACGTGTTTAGGAGAACTGAGGTGTGGAAAGAGCGGGTGAAACTGGCTTCTGCCGCGCCGTGTAGGAACCGCTCACGTCAAGGTTACCATTAACATCCAAGTAGCTGGCCCTGTTTCTTCTCACACGTCTCCCCTCAGTAGGTTGTGAAGCTGGTTGCCACTCTCTCCTGATAGAAACTCTCTCGTTTCTGTGAGGTCGCTCCCTCCCCATTGTCTACATAACCCTACTCACTCCTTCTTGATGCCAGA
Source organism: Mesoplodon mirus (assembly GCF_964341445.2). Taxonomy (NCBI): domain Eukaryota; kingdom Metazoa; phylum Chordata; class Mammalia; order Artiodactyla; family Ziphiidae; genus Mesoplodon; species Mesoplodon mirus. The sequence goes on along the minus strand of NC_138983.1, from coordinate 138,905,871 downwards.
AGGTAGGTTCTTGTCTCTTTGAAGAAAGAATTCAGAAACAAGACCGGGAGGTCAAGAAAGTAAAGTGAGGATTTATTTAAGCACTAGTGCACTCTCAAGGGGAGAATGGACAGTCCCACACGAGTAGCTGCCCTGAGTTTCTTTGGCAAGTGGGGTATGTGGGGCGTGGAAATGAAGGGGCAGGCTATTCACTGGGGAAGGGGGGGTTTGGGGTCATCTTCCCGCATTTTCATCCCAGCTCCATCTTCCTGAGGGGAGGAGCGATTGTGTCCTCCTGTAGCCTTGATGGGAAGTGTCGTGGCGCCAGTGCATGATGGGTACTTTTTATCTACAAAGCTAATTTTATTGTAATGAGGGCATAATGAGCCACGGGTTACATTCAGATGCCGGAGATTCCTGCCTTTTCCCACCTTTCTTTGTCTGTCTCCAAGACGCTTATTGCCCCCCAGATGTGTGGTTTCCTGTCAATCTGGAGGCTCCTGCTTTTCTTTGCCTGTCCATGGACCCCTGTTGTTTGAAAGATGTGTGGTTTCTTGCCCTTTGGCCTGTGACCCCCCCTTCTCTGCTCATCTCTAGCTACCTGCCTGCTCTAACATTCTCATTCTCTCTCAAGGATGCCTTGCCTCTGTATAACCTTGCATGGAGATTCCATCCAGGGTCCACCTTTGTGCCGTCTACACGGCCCCAGGTTGATCTCACTAATCCAACTTTTAGTCATAGCTCCACAGTCTGCATGTTTCTGTTGAACTTCTCAGTGACTGTCTCAGACACATACCCCTGAGGGTCCATCAGCTGGTTCTCAACAGCCCACCATGACCCCCTTAGCTCTCCCCACCCTCCACCCTCCTCCTCTTTCTGGTCTATATTAGCATTCAAGCTCCAAGTACAGCTGCAGGATTTAGCAGCAGAAACAACAGGACACCAGTTAAATTTAAATTCCAGATGAGTAACAGATCGTTTTTTTAGTATAAGTATGTCTGCTCAGTGCTTTTTGTTTTTGTCTTTTTATTTTTTTCCTGCTTTATTGAGGTATAATTGACAAATAAAAATTGTGTGTATTCAAGGAGTTCAGTGTGATGATTTGATACACATAACACACCCTCACATGCTTACTATTTCTTTTCTTATGGTGAGAACACTTAAGATCTACTCTCTTAGCAAATTTTGAGTATACAATATAGTTTTATTACAATGCAGAATTGTTAACTGTAGTCACCATGCTGTACATTAGATCCTCAGAACTTTTTTATAAATAACTGAAAATTTTATAACTGAAAATTATATCCTTTGACCAACACTATTTGACATTTAAATTCAGATTTAATAGGTAATTTATCTGATAATCATAACCCCTACTGAAACCAGGGGACCATCTTTCACATGTCCTTCTCTCTCTTCTTCCTCCAAACACAATCACCAAGGTATTTAAGTCCATATTTCTAGTATTTTTAATTACCTGAGTACTTTTTTTAAATAATTGAAACCAGTGCTTCAAGACAAGTTATTTCTTATTACCTGGATTCCCCCAATTTCCGTGTTTTTTCCCTCGTGCCTCATCTTTTTCAGTCTCTGCCTCACAAGACGTCAGTGACCTTTCACTATGGTGTTAAGTTGTATGAACACTGATGGCCACGGGAGAGCTCATGTAGCTTTTTACAGAGAGCGGGGGTGTGAAAAGATGTGCATTTTAGAAAGTCCTCTGTGATCTGAGTGGAGCTTGATGACTTCTATCAGCTCCCGTGTTTCTTCTTCTACCAGCTCTAAGATCAGCCGGCTCCCGTACTGCCTCTAAATCACCACCATGATCTTCACATCTCTGAGCCGTGGCAGGCACTTGTGCCTTTTGCAGAAACACCCCTGCTCACCCCCTCAGAATGCAGATCAGGTGTCATCTTTTCAGGAAAGCCTTTCTGAAACTGGAAGGTTAAATAAGGTGCCTTTCCTATGTGCTGCTGCATCGCATACATACGCCACTATTCCAGAGCCCATGTGTGCCATTGTCTGCTTAGTATTCTGTCTGGTCTGATTTTGGAGTCAGACACAGGGCCTTTCATCTCCTTAAGCCCAGCACCTAGCATGGTGCCTGGCATCGGGGAGCTCGAACACGTGTGTATGGCGTGAATACTAAACGGGGCAGAGGCCTTGCCTGTGGGTATCTTGCACAACCCCTAACTGTTGCCAACCTTAGGAGTCCTCATGGCCATTTAAAGTGCCCGGAACAGGGCCGCTGGAGCTGTAGGCTATCTTCTCTCTGCAAATCAGGAACAATTCTCTTGTAGCACTTACTACATTGTATTGTATTTAGATGTTTAATTACCTGTCTTCATTTGTTTTCTTCAGCAAACATTCATTGAGCTCCTCCTATGAGGTAGGCACCAGGCCCTATGCAGTTGCTTTCTTTGAGGACCTTATCATCTTCGGTATAAATCAAATAAAGATGTCAATAGACAATTAATCTCAGGCGTCTTGATACATGTGTGAACAGGTGTAACAGCGCCTAGAAAAGGAAATAGTCATCCCTTTATAGGGACAGCTGGGAACATTTTAGAGAAGGGTTGACACTAAGATTCTGGAAGGATGATTGAAAATAAACCCAACTGACAAGGGAGAACAGGCATGGCAGGCTTGGACCTGTGGAATAGCATGGCCTATTCGAGAAAATCTAAGGAGCTTTGCGTGGCAGGAACATATGGAGGGAGATAAAGCCGGACAAAAAAGCAAAGTCAGATGCTATGGGGAATTCAATACAAAAATAAGGAATTTGGAAACCACAGAAGGACTTTCTGATGGGAGAGAAATATGATTAATGTCACTAGATTTTGATTTTAAAAAATATACATACCTTATCGTGAATGCAGATAAAGTGTACAGAAGATATGGGAAAGGCCTGGTAAAGAATGAAAAATCAACTTACCTGTATGTAGGTTTTCCTCTTGGGAGTAATGATCTACTGAGGGCATCTTGACATGGCCTAAATAAATGACTCTACCAGAAGAAGTAGGAGTAGGTCTAGGATTCAAATAAACTGGTTCATTGCTGTGTGATGTGATATATATATATATATATATATATATATATATATATATATATATATATATATATATATATATATATATATATATATATTAAAAAAGGATTACTGATCAAGCTGCCTGGGTTCTGGATTATGTACTCTTTCACATTTGTTCTTTTGCTGAAAATATCTCTCATATACAGAACATTTTAAAGGGAACATTCTATATATAGATATAGTCACTCTTTTAAAAACAACTCTTTTTACAATATATTCAAATGATGAAACATCACACCTGCCAACACTGAAAGGCTATAAATAGAGAGCGAAGCATAAATCTAGAAAGAAAAATAAGCAGATCCATTATATATCTGTTGCAATTAGGAGAGTATTTTGGTGTCAGACTACAGAGAAATGGTTATTGAATTGCTCAAATAACTTAGCAACAGGAAATATGATACATAATGACCAGAAAAAACTATATTATCTATTGAAAGAATTATTATGGCGGCAATGTGAATTATCTAATAACTCTACCATCCCAAATGAATTGATTGGATTTACTCAATCTGTAGGTAAAATGTTAAGTGTCCTCTAAGGGGGGGAAAAAAGAAAGAATTCAAACCCAATTACTTACAGCAGTATTTACAGCAGGGGTGTTGGGGGCAGGTGTTCTATTCAGGATTCTTAGTCTTAAATGTTTATGCTTCAACTATAGAGCACCTCCTGTGTACTCACTATCTAAATATTCATGCTTCAGGTAAAGGGCACCTGCTGTATACACATGATCTGCCTGGCTGTGGAGACGTGACTGTGTGTAAGTTGTGGTCTCCATCCTTCCACAGTTCACACTATGGTAGTGGAGGCAGACATGGGAAGTAAACAACTATAATTAAATGCTAAAATACAGTTGTGTTCAAGCAAACATCGTGGCTTCATAGAGGAGAGAGTGCCTATCTGGTATGGTCATGGAGGTCTTTACTGAGCTGAGTTTCTGATGATGAACAGACGATTTCCCTCTGGATAAGTCCTGGGAACAGCATTCTCTGTAGAGAGGAAAGTATGCAAAATCACAGCAGTGAGGAAGCGCTGTCCTAGCCCAGGAGTAGGTGCAAAATGAAACGTTTGCCCTCAGGGAACATCCAATTGGAATAGGAGGCTGATGCATTTAAAATGAACAGTCCTAGATCAAATCCAATCAGAATTAATTTTTATAACTGTCCCTGGGAAGAGAAGTTAGATAAGAGTAAGATAGTGCTTTGAAATAGAGATGGAGCCTTGAATAATGGGTAGTATTTGGAAAGATGATGGTAATTAAGGGAAAGGGAATTACAGAGAAAGACTATTTTAATCTAGGTTGGAGACTTTGACTGGATATAAAGGAAAATAGGAGGCCACTTAAATGAGTGGCCTGAGAAATGCAGTATTTAAAGATTACACTGTCCCAGATATGCAGATGAGCTGGGGGAGAAAAGACAAGAGTTGGGAAGGTCTCCTGGGAGGGCATTGCTGTCACTGTGACAAAAGTAAGGCGAGATTGAAAGAGAGATGAGCAGAGAAGGGAAGGAGAGAGAAGAAATGTAGGGTACATTCCGAAGGAAAAGAATTGGAGTGATCAATTGTTTTGATAAGAAGTTTAGGAGAAAAGAATAATTATAGTATTTGGAAATTGTGTGGAAAAGAATATTTTTCAAATTCTATTTGCAATATAAAGAAATTTGACAAGTTTTTTTTAAATTTTGTTGAAATATAGTTGATTTACAATGCTGTGTTAATGTCTGCTGTACAGCAAAGAGACTCAGTTATACATATATATATATATACATTATTTATTTTTCAGCAAAAAATTTAAAAAGGATGAACTAGCAGTATATACATCATCTAGAAAAATTTCAGAAGCATTAGGTTAAGTAAAAGAAGTCAGACGCAATAGGCACATTTTCTATGAGGCCATGTAGATGACACTGAAATGGGTAAAACTAGTCTATGGTGATAGAAATCAAAATACTGACTGCTAATGCAAGAAAGTTATAAGGGAACTTTATAAGGAAATATCCATTACTTGTTTTAGATGGTTGTTACCTAAGAATATAACTTTTTCAAAATGCATCAAGTTATACACTTAAGGCCTATGATACGTAACTTTTATCTCCATAAAGTAATCCAGCTAAATTTTAAAAATGGATTAAATACTTAAATATTAAAATAACAAAATAACCTCCAAGGAAAATTTATGCATATGTATGCCTAATATATATATCTCTAGTTTTAGGGTGCATATTTTTTAACCTAAGAGAAGAAACCTAAAAACTAGTTTAAAAAGGAAATAAATATTCATATTTGACTCTGTTTATTAAATAATTACCCTATGGCAAAAGTATTAAAAAGTCAGTAGACTAAGAAGGGAAAGAACTGTATTTAAAAGCATAAACCATAATGTCTAGCATTAAAACATAGGGAAATCTATCATAGAATATTTGTTGAGAGCACAGGTCAAATCAATACTGTTGCTGTTTGTTGTTGCTGTTTATCTGTTAACACCAGGTCATCGTTGAGATGCTGAAGGTCTGTTTATAGGAGGGCACTCAATCATAATGTTTGTTCAGGTTTACAGTTTCGTGACAAAGCACATCTCGTCTCTGGAAATGAACATGGGACAGTCATGCTTATCTATCTGGGCTGGGCTGTTAGAATGATTTCCACCCACAATGAGTCCCTCTTGTAAACATCCCCAGGATAGGGAATCTGGGTCCAGCTGAACACAACAGAAGGGAATCCTGGCATAATTGTGCCAGGTAGAGATGTGGACAGTTTCTTGGAGGCCCCTGAGGGACACTCCGAGTCCCATTCCAGCAGCTTTGCTGGTAGCGTTTGGGGAGAGGGTGAAGAAAGAGTGGGATGAAATCATAAATTTGTGGACCTGCCATCAAAGCAATCTATGACATTTATATACTTCTTTATGATTATAAATTTTCCTTTGCATTCATTAACTCATTAGACCTTCACAACTCTGCAACCTAAGAAGAGCAGGTAATAAATACCATGTCCATGTTAAAGATGGAGCACACTGATATTCAGAAAGACAAAGTCATCTTTGTAAGGTCAGATATCTTTTAAGTAATAGAGCTGGGACTTAAATGGAGGTCTGTCTCTCTCTGAGGCTATATTATTTTCAGTGCGCCATTCTATCTCTAGGACAAGACAGCCTAGCCTCAGAGAAGTCTCCTCCTGAACGATTCCATGATATTCAGCCTGAATGTGTCTCTTTCTTTCTGTCTTTTTCTGCTTCCCCCCTTCAGCAGGCCTGGGTAATCATTCTTCTTAGTATGTGAAACATACATCTACTGTTGTAACTGCCTCTCAGCTGTCACTTAGCCAAACTACGCAAATCTCACCATCTCCATCCCTCCGTGTAAGTCTTTCCTTTAGCCGAGCTATTGTTCAACTCTGGACGCCTTCCAACTGTTCAGATGGGCCGGGGGTAGTTTCACCATCGGAGGATATAAAGAAACATAACTATTCAGCCTTCTTCATACATCTACCAAATACCTAACGAATGATGTTCTCACCATATTGAAAAACATTTAAGATGTTGAATTGACTTCCAGAGCCTTCATGACAAGTCAGTCAGTTCATCAGCCACCAGAATTATGTGTGAGTTGGGTGCTGAGCTCTGAGCTCGGATGACAGGAAGACCTAAGGAAATGGCCTTGTCCTGGCTATAAAGTTGGTCCTAATCTAATCAGAAAATCTGTATAAACAACATAAATTGTTTTCTGCTGTAAGTAACAAAACACCGACTCCTGCTGTTTAAGGAGGGCTATTAGTAATGTCTCTTTGCCCTGCCCAACTTCAGGAAAACTTAAAAGTCAGACAAGGAGAAAATAGAGATAAAAATAGCACCTTCGTTTCTGGTATTTCTGATAAAAATTGACCACAGATAATGCAGTTTATCTCTTCAGGCAAATGGGCATTCCGGTACTGAATGTAAGTATTAGCGGTCCATATCCACATTTGCATAGAATACTGGGAAACTCCAGCACCCCCGGGGCCAGGCCTGGCCTCTCCCATTGCACAGTGCAGGACCTCTGTGCAAAGGTCCGCCTCTAAAAGAAAGGAAAAGGCTGATATGCCCTACTTTATCTTTCCAAAATCACTCATCAGATTAAGATATTCCTCCTCCCCTGGTGGTGACAGGTGTTTTGGAAGCTCTGAGAAAGGCCAACAGGGTCACTCAGATAAAAGGGAAATCTGTAATGGTGAAGAAGCATCTCCTCCCCCACATCAGTTCAAAGGGATGTAAACAATAAAGACATGTATTATCTCACAGGAGAAGTCAGAAGATGCATGGAAATCAGGACTACAATTTTAGTCTCAGGACCCAGACTGTCTTTTCTCAGTATGTGGGTTTGGTCGTCAGGTTTGAACCATCAGAATTAAAAAGTGGTGTTGGGATTTGCAGACAAACATGGGGACACAGCAATATTTAGGAGAAGAAAAAAGAAGGAGAGTTTTCTCTTATGTCCATTTTCATTAAGGAGGGAAGTTTCTCTAGATATACTCCCTCGAACTTACCCTCAGACCCTGCTAATTAAAATTAAGATTTGATGGCCTGCCACATCCTGCTCACTGCAAGAGAGGCTCAGAAAATGAGTTTCTGGTATTTGAGGCTCTTTAGAGGAAGGTGGTCTCTGTCATCCAGGAAGAAGGTTGTTAAGAGTCGGTGGTGTTTGGAAGAGCTATTGAGTAGGTAAGCAACAATGCCAACCTTAATTACACGTGAACGTTATGCAAAGAGTATCCGTAGACATGAAAGTCACTGCATGATGGACATACAGAGCTCCTAATAACTTAATATGTTTTTGAGTTCTCATTACATTTCTAAAATAAAACAAGACACAAGGAGATCCGAACTTAAATATTATTGTCATTCTTGGACCTCTGCCCTGTTGCTTGATTCAAGCGTGGGATCATACTTGGGACAGGCTGATGGAGTATTCGATCTGGACCTCGATGCTTAGTTATTCCTGCCTCCTCATCACTAAAGATGTCCAAGCCAGTTTCCAGAGAACTAAATCATTTTTCTCTACTATCACCCAACTTCTTAGTGAGGATTAACCGGGGCCATACACTCAGGGCCAGAACATAAAATTCTAATTCAGGTTTATGTGCAAGTTAAGAATATAATACCCTCTTACACGTATATAAGATTTTCTGCAGAGAAGCTTGTGTTCAAAGATGAACATTTAGCTGGAGATCGCAGTGGTTTTTAAGATCCATAAGGTTGTATTTATCCAGCATCATTTTTAACTCTGAGAGAGAAACACTGCGCACAAGTACTGCAGTCTGGAGCCCTCTTTCAGATCAGTATTTGGGTGTAGGATAGTGATGGACAATTGATTAGAAGCCCTCCTACCTCTAAACATCTGTAGATACAGAAAACCCAGATTCCCCTGTCTAAAACCATGGGGTCTACTTATTTTACAAATGTAACAAAACAGCTCCTGTCATTGCAAAATGAAAACTAGTGTAGATTTGCAAAGTCCTAAGAACGCTTAATTTATTTCCAATCTATTCTCACATCCCTTGTTCTTGAGGAGGGAAAACACACACACACACACACACACACACACACACACGCCAACTTTAGTTAAATGCTGATAAGGCTCAGGAATGATTAATGGTTCATGTGAAAAGTCTTCTCTGAAGTGCATGATTTGGAAAGAAAAGTGACTCATTTTTTCTTCCAGTATATTTTTTCATGATTTTTTTTCTTTCTAAAATGGAGTTTTATTTAAAAGAATAGAAGCAAGACTTCATAATATAGGTCATGCCTAGCAGAGAACTTGACAAAAAAATTAAATGTGTTGACCAAAATCTAGCTGTCAGACATACTTAATCTATTATCTTGATAATATCAACTTCAAGAAAGCTCTCAGACTGTGCTGTCATCCAGATTGATTTTATCCAGCAAGATCATCTTTGCCTTCAACCAGCAGCGCTTTCTCGAGATTCCTAACATTTCTCTAGTCACCCCACCCTACTGCCCTTGGAAGCCAAAGCAAAGTCTACAAGACAATTAAGATGCTAAGTCATCACTTAGAATCTCCCCAAACAGAAACAGAACTGGAGCTAGCAGCTTTCAGACCACATTCACATTTAAGGAAAAGGAAGCCAAAATGGTGCATTTACAAAAAGCTGCATGTTGAAAACAGAACCCCAGGAGACAGGTGTCCCTGAATGAAACCTTCCTTTGCATGCACAGTTGGTCATATTCCCCCATCAATGCCTGATTGTGTATGCAAATGAGTGCACACCCAGTTACCTGTTTGTTATATTCATATTTTTAGGGTCGATGTAAGTGCTTTTATTATTATTTTTTAATAAAAATTTTCTCAATTGTCTGCAGATGAGTGATGCTTCGGAAAATTGTTGTTTCCTTTAGAATCCAGACTTAAGCCCCTCCAAAACCTTTCCACGACTAGATCTGTGTTAGGGAAGTGAAATGTAGAATTAAAGCAATTATCTGAGTGATTCAAGGTAAACATACCACCAGGCATATACTTGCCACATTATTCTGGTTTTTAGGTAGAAGAAAGGCTCTCGATTGTCCAGAGCATGTGGCTTCAGGCCAGCCACCCCCAACCAGGGCCTGGGAATACAAGGCAGCTTGAGCCTCTCCTTAGAATATATTCTAGCAAAGAGAAGTGGATCCATAGCCTCACCATGATCATATGTCCAAGCAAATAAGCTTTCCGTATAATGCTTCCTGACTTGCATTTATTCCGGCTTTTCTCAGAAAAGAAATAGCAGACGTGAGGATACACTAAATTAAGGCTACTGTGAGTGGAGAAGAAAAATCTCTGAATAATTTTCTTGACACTGCATTCAACCCCTTCAGGGCCTGTGGTGATAAAGCACTGAAGATTTATTTTAATGTGTAAAAACCCTGTTCTGTTCCTCTGGGAGATAGTAAAGGAGACCCTGGGAGGCTCGGGAATAGTTTATATTTATCAGGTAAAGTGCTGTCTGCTTGCTAATAAGCTTCATAAATATTTCTCCCTTCTCCTGAAAGGAACTGAAAAAAGATCCAATTTTGCAATCTAAAAAAAAAAAAGAAAAGAGCAGAACCAATTTCCAAAGGTTCTAATACCTTAGTAGAAAAATGTAGCTGAGTTACTAGCTGCCTTCTTGGCAAGATTGTTTGAACATCCCTTACATCAAACCCTGGCTTCGTCAACATACCACCCACTAGCAAGCACTCCAGCACCCAGATAGATGACAAGGTCAGGCTCATGCTATACATACAGTCATATATTTCTTATCTCTGTAGTTGTTAAACCTAGAAAAAGAATCAGCTTTTTAAGCCGCATTTGAAGCTGACTTCTTCTATCTGGGTGGACCTCTCCGTCTACAAGATGTACAAAATAGTCCCTTTAATGATGTGCCTGCTTCCCTCTTATTTCTGCTTTTTCCTAATCCTAGCAGATGTGTCCTCCTTCAGCCACATTTTTGAGAACAGTCCACCTCCATATTTTATGCCCAGTTCTAACCTTAAGTGGAAGAAGTATCTGGAATCTTGTGCCAGGCTGTATCTGAGACAGTGTCAAACCAGCCTTGCTGAGGGTATTCAGGGCTGGGGAACCTCAATCTAGTGGCTATAGATACTGCCCTTGAACCTCAGCTTCAAAGAGAGTTTAGCCTGCAGCCTTAGTTGCCCAGGTTCAGCAGATTTGCATCCCTGGCACCTGCTGCCAGGTCTTCCCACTGCTCAGTTGTGGTATTTCACCTGTTACTACTTCTAGACTGACAGCTTACATTTGGGCCTTTGCTCAGATCTTTGTTTATGGCATTTAAGTTCCACTTGCCATTTTTCCTCTTAAATAAGTTACTCATTTGTTTGTTTCCTCATATTTCCACGAGCATTTATTGTGTGCCTGTTATGTTCCAGGCAAATATTTGGTGCCAGCAGTACACAGGACAGACCAGCACTGCCTGCCTCTAGATCCACAGTGATGGATCAGGTACCTGTGTTTAGAATCAAGGATCTGATCTGTAAATTGGTCTGGTCTGACTGGCCTTCTCTGCCATATCCTGTCATTGTTGAGTCCAGCTTAGGAAAGCCCACTTCAGGAGATTATAATCTGGTTTGGAGACTGGGAAACCTCTCTGTCCCACCCACCTCATTGGACATGATGCCAGCGAAGGGCCTGGGTCTTGGGTGCTGATAATCTGGGACCCTAGGGTGCAATGTGTCATGAAGGAGCATGAATTTCCACATTCATGTAAAATTGGATATGAACCATTCGTGTTGAGAAACAAGCAGAGCGATGTAGAGTTAAGTATCAACCTGGACCACTTTTCTTAAGAAAACGGAATAGCTGTACAATGCAGCGTGTGACATGGAATAGAGGATGTTTGGTCGCTCAGCAAACATTTGTAGAGTGTCTCCTGCTGGCCTGGAATGGACTAGGTGGTTAGGAGTACAGAAATTAAAAAGAAAACTATGTTTGAGTTACTAACAGTGTAGTGAGGGAGATAGTTATGTGTAGCTATAGGACTGCGTTCAGAGGCTACAAGGGGTATACCTGTGATGCATGTGAGTGGCCCCCGTCTACACAAATTTTTCTAAAGTGAGGGAAATACAGTGAGCAGGCAGGTTATAAGCCACTTTTTTATATTGTAGGACTACAAATTGCCCAAGCAGATCTTTAGTATATTATTAATCATTTAATATATTAATTAATATAGATGTTGTACCTTCTGTGTTCAGATCCCTACATTTAGTAGATACAGCAGAAATCATCATGGCTGGTCACAGAGAGAAAAGTTATGTTCTGTGACTTTATGTCAAGAAAGAGCTGTATTTCAGTAGTGCAAACTATGAACTGTCTTATCAGTTTGTGCATCCACTTAGCCAATGTGTATGCATAAGGATCCGGTTAACTGGATAATGATTGGGTGAGTTTCCTTTTGCTGCTCGCGGCCTTTTCTCAGTAAGAATGGTTTATATCCAATTTTAAAACATGTTGGAAGTCATGTCTCCAAAGATGCAGGTAAAGACATGGTAAGCAACACAAAGCATTTTTATGAAGCATAAGTGGAATTATTCCGGGTTGGTCAATGTCCCAGAAGTAATTTGCTAAGTGATCTCTTTATTTCTAACCAGCTGGGTGCAACAGACCTGCTCCTTCAGGTGTGGCCTGTATTCGTTCTCTCCATCCTTACATCTCTGGGCTTTTACTCCACTTGCTGTTGTGGCTTTTCTTGTCACCGATCCTTTTTTGTTTCTTATCTTGGCTACTCATCTTCTTCCCATTCCTGAAACATAGACTTGGCCCAAAGTTCGTTTTCTCTGTAGTCTCTAGTCCTAAAACTAATAACAGCTTAGAGGTACTGAGTTTTTACAACGAACTTTGCTAAACCTTTTGTGTGCAGGACCTCATTTAATCCTCACATCAATTCTTGGAGGACAATGCCATTATTAGTCCTATTTTACAAATGAACAAACCAGGGCATAGAGAGATGAAGCAATTTTCCCATGATTTCACCACGAATAAGATGGCAGAGGAAGGATATATGCAAGTTCCAATGCACCCTATTACTTGTGGTCTTTTCCCCTTTGCTATAATGATTCACTCAGAGCCCACAGATATCAACTTCCTAGAACCTTAGCAGAAGGCAGTAGTCCTCTTACTCTTTTTAAAATGTTATTTTTGACCTATCTCATCTCCTCTGTCCCATATCATAAACAGTCCAAAAAAAAGAAAGAAAAAAGAAAAAAAAAAAAGATAAGCTCCTTGACACTCAAAGTCTGGTAGTTTTTTTTTTTTTTCCCCATTTTTTTAATTCCTTGTAGAGTCTAGGGGTTATTTGAATAAAATATATGAACATTATTCATATGTGCAATAAATGTGTCATATTTAATTTGAATTGAACACTCCAGTTAATCAGCCCCTTGGCAATAAAAACTGTCAAACACTCAGTACAGTGGTGAAAATTAGGAAATGCTTGTTAAAGTAATCAGATTTAAAATAGAGATAAAAATATAAATCTCAATACATAATTGGACTTTCCAGCTTATGAAAATGAACAAATAGTTTCCATATGCCTAATTTCTCTTAGACCTAACCTCCAGCTTTGAAGATCTTGAATCAAATTGTATTCGGAGAAATGCCTGTCTTATTATCCATGCCATTTTAAAGACTTCACCTTTAACTCTAGATTGAATTTGAGGGAAAGATCTTTTTTTTTCTCCCTATTCATCTCAATTAAATGGATTCAAATATGTAAAGCCTTCCTCTAAGTTTCTCAAGAATTCAGCATTTCCGGTAGACCCTGTCCTAAAAGAGCACATCATTTGTGGTGAGAAAACACTGCATGTGAAGATCATAAGACAAATATGCAAACAGGCATAAAGTAAGAACACATCAGTGCAAAGGACCACTGCTAGCTGCTTGGGTCACCTTGAGCAAATCCAGTTTCTCTGGGCTTTAGTTTTTAAAGATAAATGAGGGGTATGGTTAGGAGTCACTCAGAGTGCTTTTATCTCAAAAGCAGTATGACTTTGATGATGACAGAGCTTCATCCAGGAAGCAGAGTTCGCATTGGAAGAAGTCTAGTGGGAGGACACGGGGAGAGGATGGGTGTCCACGGAAAGAAGAACAGAGAGCAAGTCAGGCAGGTAGAAAAGCAGGAATTGCCTGGAAGCACAAGCAGGTCAGCTTAGCCACGTGAACAGAGGGTCTCTGAGAACTCTGAGGAGGGCAGTGTGGGGTGAGGAAGGGGGAAGTTGCTTGGGGTCATATTTTGGAGGCTTCAATGCCTTTTTTTGTTGTTTTTAACTTGGTCACAGTCAATGGAATACAACCTCGATTCTTATCAGGTCAGTTTTAAAGAGCATTGACTTTGTTGACTGCTGATCTGGACACGGGGTGGAAAACTTGTGTTTGGTAACAGGCTTGACTTCTCAACATAAGCGACTGAGAACTCAACAAAGACATCGGTGCACCCGCAGAAGAGATTTCTGGAGACTTCTGGTTCTCACATTCCATGCAAGCATCCCCACATACCATATGCCACCAGGAATTTCTCCAGCATCCATCACCTGGTTTCCCAGAATCTTTCTTTGTCCAGCTATTCAGCAGGCTTTGATACTATTAACTATTTCTATTGCTCGAAAGTGAAAAATATGTCTGTTCTCTAAACTCAGTACAAGGTGTTATCTGCTGCGCCCTCTCCAGCCCCCTAAAAGGCCATTTATCTTTGTTTATCTGTCAACATTTGCAGATATCCCTAAGATTTGTTATACAAAGAAGTGGGAGAAACACCCAGGATTCCAGTATCTATTTCCTTGACTTTCTTTAGGGTATTTAGGGACAGTTTCAACAGTTCCGCAGAGAAGGTTCCCAAGAGAATGCCTGTGTAGGAGAATGCTCAGGTGCATAAGAGTCAGTGAGCAGTGTTGTCTTGTTTGTTGCCTGTGTTGAGTTACTGCAGTTCTTGCCACACCCTGAAAATGCAACCGTCTTTGAGGTTTGCTGGACTTGATCCAAGGCCCAATGAAGATGCTCCGATTTAGATTTGAACTCTTAGCTCCTCCTTCTATAAAAGGGTTTGTATCCTGTATGTAACTGGTAAAGGTTTACCTAATGTGCCGTTTTTTGTTTTGTTTTGGTTTGGTTTGGTTTGGTTTTTTTGGTACACGGGCCTCTCACTGCTGTGGCCTCTCCCGTTGTGGAGCACAGGCTCCGGACGCGCAGGCTCAGCAGCCATGGCTCACGGGCCCAGCTGCTCCGCGGCATGTTGGATCTTCCCGGACTGGGGCACGAACCCACGTCCCCTGCATCGACAGGCAGACTCTCAACCACTGCGCCACCAAGGAAGCCCAATGTGCCATATTTTTAAAGAGAGGGATTTCAATGTTTTTTTGCTTTTCTCCGGTGCTTGCCGGGGCTTGCACGCCTCTTTGGGAGGCCTAGATGTGCACAGAGTGACGCACCCGGGGGCAGCAGCCCACCCCATGCCATTTCCTCGGCAAGAAAAGGGGGTTATTTTTCTCCAATTTCTTTTCCTCTGTTCTGCCCCTTGGGAAATGGGATATGGCTCAGGAGTAAGCTTCTCAATGCATTGCTTAGTCACAGATTCCTCTGGCCATCTTCTGGTGGGCCGTCTGGGATGAGCTGAGGCTGATCCTTGAAACTTTGAAGTGAGAAGCAACTTCAGGCACATATGTGGCTCTGCAGGGCAGGGGTTTTCCTACACAAGGAAGAACCAACAATGGGCAACCAGACTGCAGAACCCAACCATCTACCTACTAGGACTGCACCGGGCCCTGTGCAAACCTGGCTGCTCTGGGTGTGATCTGCATTGCTGCAGCCCTCAGCCCTCCCAGGGCTCCTGTGTTTCTGGCTGTACTTATTTTGGCTTCTGAAGTCTCTGCTTTTGCTGTGACCAGTCATTCCCACCATGACTCATTTTATCTCCCGAGCATTTGTCTTCTGCCCTTGCCTGTTAGCAACTCCCAGCTTCTAGTCTCTGTTATAACCTCCCCTCCCAAATCTCCCCAGTTCCAATGCATGCAGCATGACTGAATTAGCAGATTGAGGAGATTGCCAGGATAAATCAGGTCTCAGAATCTGCTAGTCACTCAAAGCTCGAGAAAAATAAGATGAGGGAGGTTGGCTCAGTTTGTGACTTGATTAGGAGCACAAAACTAAAAGCTGTATTAATTTCTCTGGCTAATATCAGTTATTTAGATTACAAACTTGTACTTAATAAGTGTATGTTCATTAGTGAGAACACAATGAATTTATGTAGAAAGTTAATACCACAAGGCTTAAAAAAAAAGATTTGCAGATGTGGATGACATTTTATTTTCTAGAAAATTTAATGTCAGTTTTTCTGAACTGCAGCCTAAATACTTCTTGATGGAATATAAATCAATCCAATTAATTCTTCTTTTGCCCTCAGTAAACACATAAACAGCTGGCTACCATATCCTTTAATGCCATAGAGAAACTTGGAAGAAATAATTATACACTTTTTCAACAGTATAAATAATCAAATGTCAAGGTCAGAAACACTTTCATGAAAGGGTACTCTTCACTCTGCATAAGCAATACTTCCCGCTTCCTGTCCAGGTCCCCAGACTCCCTGGATAGCCCTCAAATTAGGGACCCTGGCCTCCTAAATAGCAACGCCTGTGGTGTATTCAGAGGTGCCCTTTTGGAAAGCAACCAAGTAGGATAATAAGGGCCATTTACAATGGACCCCAGGCCATTGGGTTTCCCAACAATGTGCTTCCTACGAGATCTACTATCATCCTCAATGTCTCTTACCTCCCTGTCATGACAAATTACTTAGTGGACTCGAAACTTTTGTGAACAGGAAGGGAAGCCAGTTTCACTGACACCTTACAATGAACCACTGCCGCTCTCGGGAAACTGTTTAGAGGACGGGTCCGGAGTGGGCATTATGAGGGTAGTGAAACCAAGTGTCAGCAAGAGGCTGCAGACAAATCCAGACAAAGTGTTTATCGGAGTCTCCCATTTCTGATCCATGATCTACCAGGTTCTCACCCTGACCCCTCCCTACAAAGCCCCTGTCCTCCTTTCTAGCCCATGCCCCACTACACTCCTGAATAAATTTCATGCCAGTGATGCTAGGCTACTGGATCCTTCCTCAAAGGAGCCCTAGGTTCTCCTTCTTTGGCTTTGTGCGGACTGTTTTTCCACCTCCCATCACTGTTGGAAGTAAGCTGCAGCCTTGAGTTGGGTGACCGACTCTCAAGGTTTGTCCGAGACTTTCCTAGCTTTAGCACAAAAGTCTCCTGTCCTGGAAATCCTTTAGTCCCAGACAGTTATCCCCACCAGCCTTGACATAGTCCTGGTCCTCCAATTAAATTACCATCTTCCTCTCATTTGTATCTGTGGAGCACATGGCTCTTACCTTGTAAAACTGATCATTCTCCACTTCAAGTTGTAGCCCTACCTTTACCTATACACACTCCCATCACAATATAAACACCTTGAGGGAATTGTTATCAATATAACATGTGGGTTTCAAGTGCCTGCTGTGTGCTTTATCATAAGAAACTTGTCCTCAAATAACTTAAAGTCTATTTGGGCAGAGAAGACAAAAGCGATGACATGGTCATTAGCCATACATGTTATAAGAACATTCTGGAAAAAGGACTTTAGGAAATTCAGTGGGGGGCATGATTTTTTCCAGTTAGGGTATCATGGGAGACGGTGTAGAGAAGTGGGGATTTGAGCTGAAACACAGTGGATTTGGGTGAGGGAAATAAGTGTTTTGGGGGGAGAGACCAGCAGAGTCAGAGCAGCAGGGATTTCCCCACACTCACTTTTGGGTCCTCTCTGTGGCTCAATCAAGGGCCCCAAATGACTCAGTTATATTTGTCAAATTTAAATGAACACATGGCATTTTTAGAAACTACAACCACCACCACTAAAAATGATTGTAGCTTCAAACTTCACATATGAAAATCAAATGAGCTAGGTCTTCTAAGAAACCCAGAGAAACACCATAGAGGTCTCCTTTAATTAAAATGAGAGCCTAATTTTCAGGTGATTTCCTAGCTATGCACCTGGAACTAAAATCAATCTTGCATCCCTTGCACGAGAGACCCAGGAAGAGAGAAGCGAGCTCTCACGGAGCCGTGGGTCTGACACTGGGAAATCTCCCTGGAGGTAGAGATGAGGTCAGAGAGCAAAGCCGCAGGGAAGGCAGAAATACCATTTTAAATGCAAAGTGATCAAACCACTTTAATTTTCTACGTACAATGTTTTTCTTGCCAGTGACTCAAGGAGGTTAAGGTTGATAGCTCCTTACAGGACAGATCGCACATTTGCAGTCATCCTTTGCATTTGAGAAGTAATTAAACATTTGTAAAATGACAGTTTTCAAATGAAATGCCTGGCCAGAGTCTCCTTTAGGAATAACGATGTGGTTTCGTTGGCTGCAAGTAATGACACAGACGACAGAGCCGAGAGGCTGTCCTGCTCGCCCTGTCCTCCACTCCCAAGCCGCAGCCTTCAGCAAACAGCAAAGGCTGCTCGAATTCATTTGCCCCAGCGCCCTTTGGGAGCTGACTATCTCTTGAGCTAGCGTGGTACAAACACCGGCGTTTTGCCATGGTTCCACCCCCCTTCTCTGCAGAGTCCTTTGCTATAAATTATGGCATCAGTGAGAAGAGGGACCCAAGTTGTGCAGCAGAAGGGTGAAACTGGCAGAACTTTTGTCTATCACTTTGTTTGGGGAAAACTTGGCTTAAAAGTAACTGGCAAGGGAGTTACAACCAGATATCTGTATAGAAATGTGACCTTCTTCAGTGCTTTTGGCAGATTGGCCTGACTGATCTAAGAAAGAGCTAAGACATCCCCCGGGTGCTGGTACTTTGTTATATTATTGAGCAGATGCTTGAGGATGTGGTCATAGGTGTACACAAGATGGTTTAGAATTTAGCTGGGTGCCAGGACAAATATTATCCCTTGAAACTGGGATGTCGAGTAATTGATTGTCATGCATATGTATGGATGCCTGATTCATACAGAGCTGATTTAGCATTTTCCTGTTAAATTTATTTTTTACATGTTATCCTAACCTGAATTCATAAGATGAAAAAGTATTTTTTTTTTGTAATGTTTACTACAGAGATAGACAAATGTCAGTACAAGGAGAAGAATAATTTCTGGTATTAATATTTTATTTTTTGTTTGTTCTCATTCAGTGAAGTGGCTTTGAACACCTTCTGTGTAGCCGGTACTGTGCCCGGCAGCAGAGGTACACGTAAGGATTAGACAGTCCTAGGTATTGAATAGATGAGGGCAGACTGTATGTAAACAAAGGCAATGATGATGCAGTATAAATACAGAAGAATGAAGGGAAGGGTGGTATCCACTGTAAAATAGCACAGAGGAGGGAAGGATGAGCTATGCCCAAGACAAAAGGAAGGTGGCATTCCAGCTGCTCCTTTAAAGGAAGAAGGAAGTTGGATGAGGGCTTGGGGTTGTGGTGTGCTGGGCGGCCTGGACCAAGGCTGGAAGCTTGACTATTTGTGTCCTAGGCATCTGTGGATGGTTTGGAATGGCTCCATCACAGGGGTTGAGAGGGTCGGCAGAGGCAGCCCTGAGACTGGACATAGTACCCGGTGCCTGCCATCGGTAGTCTATGATGGTCTAGTGGAAAGAGGATGGTCTTGGAAGTCAGACAGTATGAGTTCAGATAATCGCTTTAAGGCCCATGACAAGTTGCCAGATCCTTCTGATTCTGTTTCTGTAAAGTGGATGGGAGAACAATAAAACTTGTTTTGCTACCTCACTGGATTCAATTCCCGACCCAGGAGAGAGTCCTCGGTGTGGCTTCTCTCTGGGACCCTCCTGTTCTGTGCATCCATATCCAGGTTTGCAGTTCATTCTGCACAGCAGGGAGGCCCTGAATCAGAGAGGTCCCAGGGTTAGCACTTGGCTTATAAAAAGATCACTTGCACACAGGTGTGAAGGAAGGCTTGCGTTATCATGAGACCGGAGACAAAGGAGGCCACTGTAAGTCTGCTGCGATATTGCAGAAAAAGAACTGATAAGGGCTTAGAGCAAGGCCCTAGTGGTGGTAACAAGAAAAAAAAAGATTTCAGACTTCTTAGCATTCATGACAAAATGGAGAGCTATGATGGAGCAGGAAGGATCATGGAAGATGAGCTTATTCTGCAGCGATTCAGGGACCTCCCTGCAGTAATGGCGCACATTCACTTGGAATGCCTGGACACCTACTGAACACGGGCTGCCCTTAGGAGGGCCCAGGAGGGGCTGCTTTCCAGGAGCACACCCGTGGGTAAGGGGTAGGGGACTCCCCAGGGGCCCTGCTCCTCCTTTATTGTCATTGATTATTTCTGCTGCAAATCATATTTGCAAAGAGCAGCATAATCATTTTTTTAATTAATTCTCCTCCACAACAAGATGCCAAGCTAGATTGCCCAGCATCTTCAGCAAGGCTGGGGTTAACACCCTCGGGTCTGGGTTCATCCAGCTAACCTCCTCTCTATTACCTGGGCTTTACTGAAGCAAGTACCATAAAGCCTTACTTAATTAAAATCAAGAAAACAGGCAGCACTGGCAGGGTTGGTTCCAATGTTAAGGGGAAATAAAAATAGCAGTCCCTCAACCCTGAACTGGTCAGAATTAGAAAAAGGAGATGTGGCATTGTGTGTCAGAGCAGAATGCAGATCTGAAGATACAAGGACCCAGCTCCTTACTCAGAGGATGTGTGGATCCCCGATGGTGTCTACAAGCCAAACAAGCAATGTATTGGAACATGTGCTGCCTGCCAGGCACTGTGGCCCATGTCTTATATACAGTTGGTTTATTTAAGCCTTCTGATAAGTCTTTCATGTTTCCGGTAATACCATCAGTATGTTGATTTACATAGAAGGAAATTGGAGTTTAGAGAGATTTGATAAGTTACCCAAGATCACACAGCTCATGAGATCCTGGATCCAGAGCTGGAACTGAATCCAGGTCTGAATCCAGAACCAAGTTCTTCACCGCTTTGCAGTGTGTTCTCTGTTTAGAGAAGCAAGTTGTTCAAGGCTATGTCTCTATTCTTTGTGTGAGTAAAGCACATAATGGTGAATTTCTATTACCAGTTCCTTATAATGAGCATCAGAGACAGAACACTTGGATGGAGAGACCATGGACCTGACCCAATTCAGTTCAGCTCAATCAGTATCCATCGAGTCCTTCCTGCTGCTCGTAAGACAGTGTTTGGCTCTTCAAGGAGAGAAGCTCTTTGGGAAATATTCTGAGCCCCGTACTTTGTGCATTAGCAACCCAACAGTCTAGGAATGGATTAGCCCTAGAAGTACCCCCAAGATCACACGATGACCAGCCTTTACAGTCTGGGTGCCACCTCATTCCAGAGAGCATTCTCCTCCCTAACAACCATGGAGGAAGATGAAGGGCCAAGTTGACTTTTGAGATATTCCATTCCTGGTCATGCTATAATCTTCAAAATAATAATAATCATAGTAGCACAATATTAATAATAACAATTAGTATTTGCTGAGCATCTTCTGGTGACTCAGGCACTCTGCCAGTAACGTCAGTTACATAATTAGTAATGGAAGTAGAATTAAAATTCAGGTCTGCCTGAAAATAAAATTCCATCACAAGTCAAAAAGTAACACTTGTCTTCCAGGTTACACCACAGTTCCTTATGGAGCTAAAGCCCGATAGATAGAAATCCCTAGGCAGCAATTTCTGCAAAATTGGCTCTAAAGGTATTAACAGAAAGAACTAATAAAAGGGAGGGGTGCTCATTCACTTATTGAGCCCACTTGCAAGTCCAAGGGATTTTCCCTTACTTCACTTGCAGAATTTCTTTTCATTTCGTTCTCACTACATCTTTCTGCCTTCCTTTTCTTCAACTCCTAAGTTCAGGAATGTCTCCTAATTGTCTCCTGAATGGAATCACATCATTCCAGAAACGGGAAAAAGGGAAAGACTTGTAGATTGCTGTGATGACACTTGTAGGGTGGTTTTACTTATGTAGGTACAGAAGGGGGGTTGGTGAGGGCAGGCCTCCTGGGGTCAGCCTTTCCAGGAAAAGAGTTTGACTCTGTACCTTATCCCCCAAATTACAAAGCCAAATCAGCCAGACACTGGCCTGTGAAAAGAGACGCTCAGACAAACACAGGGAAAGTAGGCGGCAAAGGTCTGGACAGAGCAGGGTGGAGGTCAGAGAAGTCAGAGCCCATCTGGGAGGTCTGGGACAGCTGCCAGCATCAGCGCAGGAAGAGTAGCTCCCCAACCGGTGGTTTGTAGGGCTGCCAATTGCCCATTTCTATACATATATCCGGTTTGAGCAAGTGCAACACTGTCCACGGAGAAACCGAAAGAGCTGAAGATGGATGTAGGAAGGCACAACAGGTCCATCAAAGTAGATGAATAAATAAAGACATTAACTTTAAAAAAATTTTTTTAAATTTATTTATATTTGGCTGTGTTCAGTCTTCATTTCTGTGCGAGGGCTTTCTCTAGTTGCGGCGAGCGGGGGCCACTCTTCATCGCGGCACGTGGGCCCCTCACTGTCGCGGCCTCTCTTGTTGCAGAGCACAGGATCCAGACACGCAGGCTCAGTAGTTGTGGCTCACGTGCCTAGTTGCTCCGTGGCATGTGGGATCTTCCCAGACCAGGGCTCGAACCCGTGTCCCCTGCATTGGCAGGCAGATTCTCAACCACTGCACCACCAGGGAAGCCCAAAGACATTAGCTTTTAATGTCAGTGGGACTGAAGCATTCTTATTACCTTATTTCTTGAAGATATAAGAGGGAATTCCTTCTGTCCATTTCAACAGCTTCAAAGTATACTTGAGAGCACTTGGAAGAAGAAAAGAGACCCAAGTACCTGATAATATCACTTACAGGTGCCAAGAGTAAATCAAAAGTGTTCATAGACCTGAGAAGGATGTTGTTGTTCAAATAGCTGGGAACCTCACTCAAGTTGAAGGAAAGCTAATCACTATGGACTTTGGTTCATTCATTAACTGATTCATCCATTCAACACTGTTGAGATCTTCCTATGTGTAGGTGATGTAGCGATGAACTAGCCACGGGTGTGCTCCCAGGGAGTGTGTGGTCTAAAGGATGCTAGGACACAGGTCCCTACAGGGGGTTGATTGAAGGTGTCCAGGAACAATCTCCACATTCTTTGGGATTGAGCTAAGTCCCAGCCAAGAAATCAAGGAAGTCCCCTGCCTAGTGGCAGTCACTCTTGAAACCATGTCAACAAGTCGATCAGTGCCTCAGATGTGCTGGCATGATTATTTGTGCTTTTGTGTGCATTATCTCTAACCCCCAAAATGCTCCTATGATAGATATTATTAAACTTCTTTTCTAGGGAGGATACTTAGCTCAGAGAAGCTCAGTACCTTAACAGTCACACAGCTGGTGTATAACTGAACGATGCTCCTTTGTGTTTTAATTTAAATAACATCCCCACCACCACCATTCTAACATCCCAGATGTCAAGACCAGATTAATGCTTACCAAAACTCATTTCTTATAATATATACTCACCACCTTCCAAGTGTTCTTTTAAATGAATTCCCAGTTCCTTAGCTTAGAATATAAGGCTCCGCAGCATCAGGCTCTATGCTATCATTTTGGCCTTACTTTCCATTGATGCTTTAATATACCCTCTACATCAATTAAACCAAACTACTTGTCATATCTGAAAACTTCGTTAATTTCCCCACATCCATATTAATTAAAAAGGCTGTTGTTACTGATTAAATGTGGGAGGTATACAAGAAGAAGATGACAAAGTTGATTCTGCATTTTCAAGGCTGAGTGATTTAGAAGGTTGGTGCTGTCAAATAAAACAGGAGAGTCATGGGGAGGGGTGGTTTCAGGGGGAAGGATGAATCTCATTTTAATGCCTTCTGTGAATTGACAGAAGATCATTCAGGAGAGCAGACTGGACTCCAGTTAGAAAACTGGCCCAAAGTTCAGAAGGGCAGTCAGTACAGGACATGGAGATTTGGGTATCTTCCACAAGGAAGTGATGGGGCAGCTTTGGGGATGAAGGAAGTGACCCAGGAGAAATCAGTGAATTGGGAAGAACAGAGAACCCCAGACTGAATCTTGAAGGGAGCTCAAGAGCCTGCTGTGAGTAAAGGTGGATAGATAGATGCAGGGGAATGAAAGGAAAACTCAAAGCAAAGGCACAGATTCCTTCCAACATTTCTAAGAAAAGAAGAACAAAGAAGCAAGAGAATAATTTTGTTCCCCAACCAAGGCTCCTCAATTTGCCCTCTTACTTTTAGGGACTTTCCTTAACTCTTGAGGATAGAAGCATGGAGAAACACCCTACCTGAATCTGAGCTTTAGCTTGTCTTCATGTTGTGGACCTTGCTTTTTAAATGAATATTTGGAAACATTGGCAAACAAAAGTGGGCACAAACCAGTGTTCCAGACTCTGGGCACACTAGGGTGAAGAAGATAAAGTCCTTGCCCTGGTGGAGTTTGTTCCCTAGTGGATTGTATCACTGGCAAGTGCAGTGATAGAGTGAGCACAAAGCACGGTGGGTGTTAGGGGAACTCTACCGGGGAAGGATCTGGAGCTGTGTCTTAGGATAAGGAGAGTTTCTTAAGTCTGGCATGGAAGTTGTGACGGAGTTAATTAAGGAGGCATGGTCCAACTAAAGAGAGGATAAAAGCAACACACTTTTGCATAGCAAAAACAAAACAAACAAAAAAACCCAAAAAACCTACAAAATCGGGACAATATTTGCAAATTGATGCAAACAATAAGGGGCTAATATCCACAATATACAAAGAGCTCATACAACTCAATATTGAAAAAAAAAACAATCCAATCAACAAATGGGCAGAGGACCTAAATATATTTCTCCAAAGAAGATTAGCAGATGGCCAACAGGCACATGAAAGGATGCTCAACATCACTAATCATTAGAGAAATGCAAATCAGAACTACAATCAGGTATCACCTCACACCAGTCAGAATAGCCATCATCAAAAAGTCTACAAATAGGGGCTTCCCTGATGGTCCAGTGGCTAAGACTCTGCACTCCCAATGCAGGGGGCCCAGGTTCAATCCCTGGTCAGGGAACTAGATCCCATATGCCGCAACTAAAGTCCCGCATGCCAAAAACTGAGACCTGGTGCAGCCAAATAAATATATTTTTTAAAATGTCTACAAATAATAAATGCTGGAGAGGGTGTGGAGAAAAGGGAACCCTCTTGCACTGTTGGTGGGAATGTAAATTGGTGCAGCCACCATGGAGAACAGGATGAAGGTTCCTTTAAAGAACTAAAAATACAGTTATCATATGATCTAGCAATCCCAATCCTGGGCATATATCCAGAGAAAACTATAATTAGAAAAGATATATGCACCCCAATGTTCATAACAGCACTGTTTACAATAGCCAAGACATGAACACAACCTAAGTGTCCATCAACAGATGAATGGATAAAGAAGATGTGGTATATATATTGTACGTACACACACACACACACACACACACACACACACTGGAAAATTAGTCAGTCATAAAAAATAATGAAATAATGTCATTTGCAGCAACATGGATGGACCAAGAGAATATAATACTTAGTGAAGTAAGTCAGACAAAGAAAGACAAATACCATATGATATCACTTATATGTGGAATCTAAAAAATAATACAAAGTAATCTATATACAAAACAGAAACAGGCTCAAACAGACATAGAAGACAAACTTACTGTTATCAAAGGGGAAAGGGAGAAGGGAAGGGATAAATTAGGAGTATGGAATTAAGAGATACAAACTACTATGCATAAAATAGATAAGCAACAAGGATTTACTGTATAATACAGGGAACTGTATTCAATATCTTGTAAGGGAAATAATCTGAAAATATACATATATACACACACACAGATAGGTAACTGAATCACTTTGCTGTACACCTGAAACTAACACAATATTGTAAATCAACTATACTTCAATTTTAAAAAAGCAACATATACGAGAACACCTTCAAACAGTTCAGTGTGCTAGAATGCTGAATTTCAGGCAGGATGACAGTCTCTAGGCATACACAAGATTAGGAACAAAAGCAGGGACCAGGTGTTACACCACTGTAAGGAGTTTTGATTTTATCCTGCAGATGCTAAAGGAATAACTGAAAGATTTTAAGGTGGGCAATCTCATAGTTCTGATGATGTTTTGGAAGGATCTCCCTGGCAGATGGAGGATGAATTTGAGAATGTGGAAAAAGGGAGGCCCTTCAGGAAGCTGCCATGGTTGTCCAGGCAAGTGAAGATGAGGGCTTGCACCAGGGTAACAATGGCAGAGGTAAAGAAGAGTGTATGGATTCCAGAACTCTTTTGGAGACGATATTGCATGAACTTGTGATAGACTGGATGTGGAGGAAAAGAGCCAATGGCCATGGAAGACACACACGTGCAGGTCCATTGGGTGACTGAGGGGGCCACAGGCCCAGTGATGAGATGCAGGCATAGGAGACGGGACTGGCTTAGAGGGAAACGTACTAAGGCCACTTTGGATGTGGTGAATTTGAGACTTCTGTGACATCAGTAGGAGCCACCTGGCAAACATGTGAATCCATGAGTGCAAATCCTGACAGAGACTGGTCTGGACATTTAGATTTGGGAAGGTGTGTGGATCCCTGTGCAATGCCAACATTTCTGGGGCGGCCGGAAGGAAAGCAGGCTGTGATGGAAATGGAGGGGAAGCTGTCAGGAAAAGACTAAACTTTGTGCAACATTCACAGAAGTGAGGAGAGCAGATTTCCAAGAAGGAGAGGATGCATAGAGCAGAGAGGTTCATTAAAAAGAGAACTCGATTCAGAAATCAAAGTCAGGGACTTCCCTGGTGGTGCAGTGGTTAAGAATCTGCCTACCAATGCAGGGAACAAGGGTTCGAGCCCACGTCCGGGAAGATTCCACATGTTGCGGAGCAACTAAGCCCGTGCACCACAACTACTGAGCCTGCATGCGGCAACTACTGAAACCCACACGCCTAGAGCCTGTGCTCTGCAACAAGAGAGAAACCACTGCAATGAGAAAAGCCTGCACACCGCAACGAAGAGTAACTCCTGCTTGCCGCAGCTAGAGAAAGCCTGAGTGCAGCAACAAAGACCCAATGCAGCAAAAAAAAAAAAATTTTTAATAAATAATATTAAAAGACAATCAAAGTCATCTGTGGTTCTCTGTGATGCAACTCCCGCCTCTCCCCTCCAGGACCTCAGCCCTGAGCTGTGGATTTAGGGAAAGTGAGCATGGCCGTGCTTGCAGAGGAAACCTTGTCTGAGCATGATGAGGTGCCTGCCATCCCTTTCACTGTGTTTCTGGACTCTGAGGGACCCTAGGTTGTCCTGTATTTCATCACAGACTGGGTTTCACGCAGGTGGACCAAAGTGCCCTTATTTAACAGATGTGGATGAATCCACAGACAATGCAGAAGTCTTCACAGACAAGACCAATTTCAGTGAAGTTATAACGGAGTGGGAAAATGTCTTAAAAATTAGATACTGGGGACTTCATGCAAAGGAGAATGAAGGCATCGCCAGCTTTTGTTGAAACTGCTCATCATGATTATTCGGTGTGTGCGAGGGATGCAAATTCTTGCTTTCTGGGACTTCAAAACAAACATCTTTTTTTGTAGTAGTAAAATCCACACTGGTATAACACTTGCTGCATATATTAACCTATGAGTCCAAGCTCTTTCTAGAATTCTGAAGAGGAAGATTTAAACGTCTACTTCATGGGAGGTGTCGTTGAAAAATCTGTAGGTTTGGAGAAGCTTTCTCTATTTCTTTGAAAATAGCACATCTTGTAGGTGAGAATATATGACATCGATGGTAATTGCTTTTCTGCTGGAGCTACATTTTCATCCTCCTCCCTTTCTCCTCCAACGTTAATTATCAGGACTAAAAATAGGCCATTGTGGGATCTGTATGCCTCCGGGAGGATTCTACCGAAATCTGACATCTGTGCAGAAGGCTCCTCTGAGATGTGTGTTTCTGCGAAGCCGTTTCCTGTTTGAGAATTCAGTAAACACTTGCGTAGGGAACGCTGAAGTGTCTTCCTCTCACATGGCTATGAGGGGCAGCCTGTGAGTACAGTGTCTTTCTGAGCAGACATGACTCACAGTGCCTGGAGGGAAGGGGAATGCATGGAATATTTATGATTAAGGGAATTAACGAAGACAGGAAAACATTGATACAGTAACATCCCACAAGGTAACTATCATTTGCCACCAAAATGCCATGGCCTTTTGCGGCTTCTGTTTTCGTAGGTACCTATCAACAGGTGTACCCCTTCCACCTCGTTCGGAGAAAAATAATATAAGGAAACTTACAAAACAGAAAAAATGAGTAAGTTGTTTGCATCCATGATTCATCAAGGTGTAGTTAGGTGGGCACTAGAAAAGTCCTCATGGACGAATATGTATCTGCTAGAATTAGAGACTCATGGCTTTGCAATAAGCCTCTTCCTAAAAAACAGCTATCACTACTGGTCAAGTTATTTCCCACTTTAATTGCATCAGATATTCTTCAGTTGCCTTTTTGTAATGAATGGCAGTTTTGATGGGATGTAAAGTAATGTGAAGGAGGGAGGGATAACTTTGTAGCATCAGTATAATGGCCGTATTTCCTAATCAAGACATGTGTTTTGACAAATGAGTGTATTCCTGGAGAAAGTAAGATTGATTACTTTAAAATTGGCAGTTCTTGAAAATCTGAGATATATGTTCACATAACCATGAGGCGCGTCTTATTAAGAAGTCTTAGGCAGAGTTTCAAAGTGGGGAGTTTTATACTGATATTTGAGGATGCAGATGAGAGCAGAACAGGCAGCTCTGGGAGGCCGGGGTGAGGGGATCAGTGATACAGAAGAGGGAGGAGGATGGTCTGAGCAGAAAGAATGCTTTCACAATTGTGCTCACATGGGGGTCGGGTTTACAGACAGTTGCTGGCGCTGCAGAACTTTTTGTTTTAATTTCTAACCCCATATGGTCATTCCACAATCAGCTCTTTTGATTAATTTTCTGGATGTGATTTAGTTCCCTTCTGTTCTTTTGATATGCATATACATTATATACTGACAACCGAAAAACAAATTTCATTAAAGTTAACTGATTCAACAGATATTTTCTGAGTCCCTGAAAATTACAGAGTATGATATGCATTTGTGTCGAGGAATTGACCTGTTGTAGAAAACAATAACCTGGATGTTTACCTACTCATAATTTCTCATTTAACAGAATATGAATTATCCGCTTTGAATTAAAGATAATTTTGGTCCCAAATTATTTTGTTGCTGTTTTATATCAGGGCTGCCGGCTCTTCTTTTCAGTTGATGTACATAGGAGCCGAAAATGCACTTTATTTTTAGCCCACAGAAGGCATCATTTGGAAGACAAATTTGTTGCAATAAAAAATGTCTTACAGGG
Source organism: Mesoplodon mirus (assembly GCF_964341445.2). Lineage (NCBI taxonomy): Eukaryota > Metazoa > Chordata > Mammalia > Artiodactyla > Ziphiidae > Mesoplodon > Mesoplodon mirus. The sequence continues at coordinate 138,876,856 of NC_138983.1, read as the reverse complement.
CTTCCCTGGTGGCGCAGTGGTTGAGAGTCCGCCTGCTGATGCAGGGGACACAGGTTCGTGCCCCAGTTCGGGAAGATCCCACATGCTGCGGAGCGGCTGGGCCCGTGAGCCATGGCCGCTGAGCCTGTGCATCCGGAGCCTGTGCTCCGCAACGGGAGAGGCCACAACAGTGAGAAGCCCGCGTACTGCAAAAAAAAAAAAAAAAAAAAATGTCTTACAGTCCATCTCATACCCCATAAACTCCAGCCACTCATCATCTTAAGTAATAAGAGAGGAAACTCCATGTGGAGAGGCCAGGGGACTTGCCTTGACCCTCAGTCCTCCCACTTTTATGCACGTGTGAAGTCTATTTCCTGTCACCATGGTTGTCACACACATAATCTTCAGGATTGCAAATATCTCCAATTGGAAGCTGGAAGACACCCACTGCAATAGTGCCTTCTCAAATCTCTGGGCCAGTGTGTCAGATAATTTTATTGTTTAGAACAGAGAATCATTAGGCATTTTGTCCTGGTCCTTTAGGTTTTCCAGAACGCATTGTGGGAGCAGCAGGTTTGATCAGGGTGGCTCAGAGGGCACTGCGGTAGCATGTGGGCACAGCAGCTCAGCAAGAGACCCCAAAGCTGCACAGGTGGGCTCCAGACCCAACACACGCCCCTTGCCTGAATCTAACTTTGACTAGAGGAAGCCTTTTGTTTATGGTGTTCTGTATTTTGGAGAGCTCTATAAAATTTCATTTGAACCTAAAAAATGATTACAGTTGTCCCTTGGTATCTGCAGAAGATTGGTTCTAGAACCCCCGCGGATACCAAAATCAGCGATGTTCAAGTCCCGTATATAAAACTGTGGAATGTCAGAACCTTCTGTATTCAGTTATATAAATTTGGAAACCAGTGATTGAGATTAGCCATAAACATCTCTGAGAACAACCTAAATGTTCACCTAAAGAGGAATGTTTGAATATATCATGGCTCGGAATTACTGTGGATATTTTGCAGCAGATAAAAAGGATGAAATAGATCAATCTACTCTTATCTAGGGAGATATAGTAATAGTGTTAAATTTTAAAAGATAAGTTGCAGAACAAGACTTGTAGTATGATCCCATTTGTGTAAAAATACATATGAAGGAAGACTACAGATGCCTTTACACACAACTATGTGAAGGCACTTGGTGGCTTCTTTCAAGTTGATGTTTTGGTAACAGAATGAGTGGAACCCAACAAAGCCTGTCTGGAAAAGTGAAACAGGATCCTGTCACTTTGGGTTTTTTTCTGGGTCAGAGATCTTTGGTTTGTGCTGGGCTCAGGGTTTTTATTGCTAACAATAAAATTGATCACAAAACTAGTAAAGCCCCTTCCTTAAAACTTGTTTCTGAGCTAAAGGAGAGTGAACAACCTCCCCAAGATAAGCCAAGTTCTATTGAAGAAAATCTTTTAAAAGGTTGGCTTTAGTATAAAAAGAAACATTAACTAGAAAATGCACATGAATATTGACCAGACTATGAGAGAAAGAATATTAAGCGACTCAAATTTCAATGTATAAAGGCTGATCAATTGGGGAGTTATTAGTATTAAATTCAGAGGCAGACCATTTTCCCTGTACTTCTCTCCATGGCCTGAGAAACAAATTATAGTGCAAATGTACTTTTTGGCACATCAAACATTGCGTATCAACTTATTCTTGATTAACATTACAATGTATTTATGAAATTTTCTAAGCACTGCTTAGAGACAAAATGAGAGGAGTTTTTTTTCTTAGACAAAATGTGTTGATACTTGTTTTCATGGTGACTGTTGCATATTCAGTTCCATGTTCGTAGAAGTGGTGCACTGGCAAATTATTTTAGTAGTCAGAAATATTGACCTTCTACATGTCTGCCATGCCTCAGCTTTCCTTTTTAAACTTTCATTTTATTTCAACAAATTTGTTGAGCACTTACTATGTTCCAGGTGGCCTGCAAGGCCTAGAATGCAGTGGTCATGTTTTTAAAAGCTGTTCCCCAAATCCAGAAGTTGGTTTTCTAGTAGGTGACACAGACACACACACTACAATTGCAATAAAAAGTGACAGGTATTATAGGAGAAATTGGCACAGTGTGAGAGGGGAAAGAGGAGCAGAGTTTGGCCGGGGTCTTGTTCTCTCTTGCATCTCTAAACCCCTAGCATATGCCTGATACCTGGTATATGCTTACTAATCATTTGTTGAACGAGAGGATGAAAGAAACCATGACTGAAGTGCGACTTGTTAGAGCCATTTCATGGAAGACATGACCTGTAAGCTTGGTCTTGAAAGAAAACAAGAAGTGAATAAAGTGGTGAAGGAACAAGATGGTATTTCAGGTAGAGACTTGAGTCCATTAAAAAAAGCTCATGCCAAATGTATGGAATGAAAGAAAACGATGCGACATTAAAGTGCATGTATTTAACCTGTTAAATAAAAACATACATACGCATACCTAGAAAGCATATTTATATTTGCTGTACCCTTGTATGTTTTATACAAATACGCTGTAACCTATACACACAAACTCAAACCTTCTGTAGCAGTGAAGCCATAATTGACAGCGGTCAGGCCCTGTGTCACGTGCTGCCTGCTCACAGCATTTCCCTTCTCACTGTGTTCTACGTAGACCTCATGCTTTTCAGGCCTCGCTGTTAATGATTTATCACTATAGTCAGTGTCAAGCCTCACCACAAAACCTTTTAGGAGCTCAAAGCCCTGATTGGAATGAGAATTTTCCTTGGCTTTGTCTTGGTTCTGACAAAGTTTGGGGTGATTTTGAAGCTTGTTAGCAGGAAGGAATCAAGAATAAGAGGCCAGTAGAAGCCCTTGAATCATCACAGGGCAAACAGATGTGAGCCATATCCGTTGGTATATGAGCCATACTTTGAAAGCTCTTAGAGAGAGGTTAAATATAGTCTCTTGTAAATGCCTGGATGTTATCCTCTTTTATTTCAGCTTTATTCATATTCAACAAAGAAAAAAATGTGCCTCTGTTATTAAATATCTTTGCATATGGCATGTTATGAAAAGACATAGTACTAATAAGTCCAAATCAAGCTGTTTTAAAGCTAGGGTGGCTGGGAAACGTTGCTGGAAGAATCGAAGGAATAATAGGTTAGACTTCACAGACTAAATAGCATATTGGTTCTTTTTCTTTCTTTGATTTTTCTATATTATCAAACACTTTGATTAGACATTTCTTGTGTTCTATATTTAACCAAAAGAATGATGCTTCAATAAATACTAAATGCTGTCGACATGCATCAGAGAGAAGCAGCAGAGGTAGCTTCAGTAGTGATACTATCCGAATTTAGATGATTCAAGGGGGTATGCTAGAGACACCTGTGGGAGCAAAACTACCACCTGTAACTCTGCCACATGGGAGGGGGGAGCACAGCCTCCAGATGCCTCTTAAGCATTCTAGTCCATTTACAACCCAGTGATTTCAATGGGAAGCCAAGTCCCATGGGTTCATTTTGCTACACTTTTTAAACCAAATGCCATTTCCACACACTTTGGGAAAGATATGGTGCTTAGCACTTCAGAGTAAAGGAGATAGTTTCCCCAAGACCAGGAGCCCTGTTCAGTCTGCGTGACATGTCTGCCAATCACAGGAGCAAGAACCCTTCCTCACCTCATAGCTGTGGTGACCCACAACCTGGCTCACATGTCTCTCCGGGGGCCACACGACAGACACCTCACTCTTAGGGGCTGTTACTCTGCCCCTTGAGGACTGAAGGATATGATGGGCATGGAAAGTTCCTCTGCTTCTTTGTCATTTCCTCTCTTTCTAGGTTGCTTTCTTACTGGCCCCAACACACAAGTTAGGAGATGTTTTGCTTTAATAGAATCACTGTTGTCTAAGGACAAACCCGTAGTGCAGGCTCAAGCTGGTAGTTTTTGTAAAAGAAAGACAAGGAAGAGAGAGACACAAAGAAAGAAGGATATAGACAGAGGCAGGCATATGTTTCCAGTCTCTTAGGCATTTTTGCAATTAATACTTGGTCCAAGTGTAATAATAATACCCAAACTTTGTTGATCACTTAACTCTTTGTTAGGCTCTGTGATAAGCACTTTACAATCGTTTTCTCATATAATCTACACAAAAACTCAGGGGCCTGTGTGACACATATGGAAATCTGGTCTCAGGAGGCTGAATCACTTGCTTGCTGTCACACTGCCAAATGGTTGAGGCAGGACCATCTCCAGATCCAACTGATTCCAAAGCCACTTCTCTTCACTATAACAGTGCACCCACCTATTCTCTAAAATTGTAGCCAAACACAACAGAGGGTCAGTGCCTGTTAGGAAAAGCTGTATTTGACTCACAGCCAAATCAAATGATGCATCGTTATCCATGGCCCTTGGCTGATCTGACCTTGGGAGAAACAGCCTAGGTGCAGGGTAGACAGAGCCCCAGAAAGCAAGCCAGCTCCAAAATTCTAAGGCTGATTCCCCTGCTCCATCCAATTGAAGCTCAAAGCCTAAAGAGCCTAAGTGCTAGTGTGGATTTTCTCCAAGACCTTTAAATGACATGGAAGGAAATTTCCATTTTATTCTGTACGCACAGGTCCTAATTCTATGGGGCTCTGAGAGTTCTGTGGTGCCCATGAAGTAAGCCCAGGCCCCATCTCCCCCAAGTGCCTTTACCTCTTTCATGCTGTAGTTGCTTTTCTGTAGACAGCTTCCAGAGCTGAAATAGGTTTTAGAATCTTCAGAGTTTTCATTAATGGAAACCTGCAATTCAGCAAAAAAAAAAGAAAAAGAAGTAAAAGAGTTGTGATAGAGACAGGTGTGAGGGAGAACCATCTGCTTGTTAATAAGTTGCCCACAGATTTTCATGCAGCAGGATGGGGACACATTTATTATGTGATGCTGGGCCCCATTCCATTTCACTATCACTTTTGTAGAAATATTATTGCTTGCTCAACATGCTATATTTTTTAATTTACTTTTTAAAATCCTTCTCTCCCTGGATCATGCTCTCAGTATACTTTTCTCCTTCCCCCGTCCCCTCCTCCTCCCTTTTCCTGACTCAGCTCCACTGTCCCAGGCCTCCTACAAACCACTGCTCAAGCCACACGTGGACGCCATCACCAAGAACACAAAATTCTGATTATACATTGAAAATGGTATTTTCCAATGCAGGTCAAATTTATCCCAGTCATCTCAAGGGAAGGAATTATTTTTTCAATTTTGATTTAATTTTGTATTATGCATACATGCTTGAAATAGACATAGCAGCTGCTATAAACTGGGGGTTGGGAAATCTGAGAGATGAGAAACATCACGTGTAGTCCTGGCTCTGCCATTAACTAGCAGTGTGGGCTTAGGTTTTATCTGTAAAGTGAGTGCACTGGACTAGATGGATGGATTTATTGATTTACTCATTAAACAAATGCTTAATGCTCTGTCAAGAGCCATGCTCTGTGCTAGGTAGTAGGTGATAAAGGTCAAAGGTATGAGTCCTGTTCTCAAGGATTTCATTCACCAGGGGAAGAAGCAGACAATTACAAAAGTGATGTATGAAGTATTGTGATGAAAATGTGTAAAAAGGGCAGAAAGCAGAATGGTTCAAAAATTCTTAGAGCTGTTCTTTTGTGTTGGGATTTGTTGTTATGAGATTTATCCAACAGCAGGGCAGCAGAACCAAAGTTTGTTGTCTTTGCTGACATGCTGACAATAGTGAAAGGACAGTTCTTTTTAGGATCCCCATCATTTGATTAAAGAATGCCCTCTCGAAGGTATGTTGCAGTCCATCTGAAATGAAGGGTAGTTCAGGAAATCAGATCATGCATTATTTTCTCAAGACCTGACCACCTTAGACTTTCATACCTTTTTTGGACTTGGTGATATAATTTGGTATTCACCCGTGACCAACAGAATCTCTTGAGTTAAGTCAGCACATCCCTTTGGAAGTTGACACTTTTCTCTCCCTGGTCCATACTGTGCTATGCGGTATCTATTCCACATCTTATGTTCATTAGATTTTCTGAAAGAAATATGATACTCATGATTTGACAAAGAATTTTTTGAATTGGAAATTTATAGATGTGAAAGTTCTTATAAATGTGTTAGGTAAATTAATATAAATAGTAATTTTTAAATTAGGAAAGCATATATCTCAATATGGTTTAAAAATATACAAATATTATTACCCAATCAGTTCAGTAGTCTATTAGAACTTCTGCTGAATTTCTTCTTGATATTTTCTCTTATGCATATATTTTTAAAGGAGTTCAGTAATTACTAATATCATAGCACAGTTACAATAGTCTCATGTCTGTGCCAAGAGGAAATGGTATTACAAAATTTTTTTGACAGATCAGTAAGTGAAATCTGTTACCTCAAAATTATTTAACTTCCATTTATTTGAGTATTTATGACACTGTCTCTTTTAATATGCCTTTTTTGTGTCAAGGGTGAAAAATATTTAAAGTCTCATCTAAGTATGCTCTTACTCATGTCACCGTCTGGATATTCAGCAGCCTTGTAGACCAGTAGGTGGTAGGTAAGAGACAGTATAGAATCATGCTTAAGAACAGGTTGGAGTTACCCATCCTTACTCTCCTTCTTAACTATTTGTGTGGCTTTGACAAAGCTTGTTAATTTCTGTAAGCTTGCAGAGGTGGAGTGACATACAACTTTCTTCATTAGTGTTATGGAAAATTGGCTGAGAATATATTTACATAGTTGGCACACTGTTTAACACCAGAAAATCCTCTTAAAATGTTAACTATTATGATCATCATATTTTTTTCTCTAATCTAATAAAGCTGTCTTTCTCCAAGAATTGATTTTTCATGGTTCCAAGACAAGCAACATTAATGAACCAATTAGATAGTTTAATCGTTAACCAATGAGTTCATTCCTTGTTAAACTAATCCTGGAAGTCATCTGGATTCTCCTCCCCAAACCCCAAACCCCAGCACCCAATCAGTGGTTGGTCCTTCTGGCTGTACCTCTGAATTTTATCTCAAACCCGACCTGTTCTCTCCCATGTCTGTCCTTATGATTATCTCGCCCTTGACCTACCCAGCCTCCTGGCTGGCCTTTCTTTCTCTGCACCTCCTCCTGCCCAGCCCCTACTTCAGTGCCTCCCAGACACTACAAGTAGATCTCTTCTTTAGATATGAACTAGGCTGTAGATCAAAGACGTGAATGTGGTCTCATTCATTGCACTTGAAACAAAATGCAAAGTCCTTGTCATGGTCTGCAAGACGCCAGTGATACCTTCATCTTCTACTGCTCTCCTCCAGTGCTTCCCAGCAGACACACGGTGTTCTTGCTGGTCCTTAGACCCACCAGGCTCTTTCCTTCTGCAGGGCTTTTGACCTCGCTCTTTACTCTGCCTGGAATGCACTTCTCCCCGACCTTCACGCAGGCTCCTGCCCAATGCCACTCTTCCCGGAGACCTTCTCTGACCCTCCCACTAAGCCTTCAGACACACCATGCTCCTTTAGACGTGTACTTTCTTAATTGCTCCCTTATTATCTAAAATGATTGCATTTTTATGTATTTCTTCATGTTCTCCTTGTCTGCCTCCCATTCTCCAGAACTCTACCAGCAGGTTATCTTCTGGAAGGGAAAGACTATGCTCTGTTTTTCACTGTATGCCTGATACCTACAACAGAGCAGGTGGCTGATAACAATTAGATTTAAAAAATGAGCAACTATTTTGTGCTGTATGCCAAACACATCAGAATGACTAAGTCTTGGACCAGTTGTTTTATGTGTGATTTTGGTCTACCTTCCCTTGGTCTTTATACCTTCTGGACCACTTCTTTGTTTTGAGAACCATGAAACGAATGCAGGTAGTTGTGTAATGAAGAAGGAGGTTTGGTGTAAGAATCCAGGCTATATCCAGAAAGTTTCAGCAAAGCCCATGAGGCAGGTCACAGGGTGGACTGAGAGAGGGGCAGCCAGCGTGCAGGGGTCTTGTGATCAGGATGCTCACTCAGCTGAGGACTCACTTACCCGCCGAGGGAAACCTCAGTTTATATGCATCAGGCAACTCAGGGCCTCCGCCAGGCCTGGGCCTGATGGTAACAGGCATCTCAGCAGCACAGGGCCCTGGCTTTGTTCATGTCTCCCATGGGACGGGTAACTTGGACCCTCATACTCTTGTCTTCTCTCCCAATGCCCACCAGGCCCCTGGCTCATCCTGGGCCGGGGTCTTTCCCCACAGCCCTGTGCCCACCCCTCCTCCCCTCCCTCAGCCCCACCAGGCAGCAGTGTGCTGGCCCAGGTAGCTCTGATCTCTGCCAACTGCTCCCCACACTGTGGGAATATGCACAAAGGAGATGCAGGTGATTAAAAGCAGCACAGGGCTCCCGCTGCATTTGGAAAACATCCCTTCCTTAGACAAAGCCTGGAGGAAGGCTCTGCTCTCACTGTAGTTTGATGAGTTGATATTGTTCCTCGTACAGCTTCTATTTGGAAACAACGCTGTTTATATAACACACATTTTCTGTACTTCTACTCTCTCATTTTTTAGTATTAAGGACACTTGCCTAGAAACAGAATCTGTATTATTTTCAAGTGTTCATCTTCTCCTGCTGCCTGCTTCTCACCTGAGTGTATCACATTTGATTGCTGTGCCACAGCATCCTGCACATTCATCCCACACTGTAGAGCATCAATCTGTTGGCCCATCTATCTTTCTTCCTATCTTGATACTCACATGAACACATAAATGTTTCCAGCGAAATTTATGTGTGCTAACATTTCTCGGAAATGCAGGAACAATGTTTCCTTTTATTTTTCTGATAATACAGTCAATAATGCTTACCAGTTATGCAACATCTCATATACTTAAAGTAATGAATCCTCAAAATACCCATAGAGACACAGTCCTTACTGGTCCCATTTCAAAGCTGAGGAGACTGAGACAGAGAGATGACCTGACTAGCTTCCAGCAGCATGGAAACTCAGCACAGTGGAGGATTACAATTCAGAATGGCAAGCTCCCTTCATCCGGTGATTAGATCATCAGACCACGATGCCATGTAGCAGACCTTTTTTAGAACTTGGAGAATCAGGTGTTTAATATTGCTAAAGGAAACTGATAGAAAGGTCAAACACAAAAAGTACAAAGAGCAGGCCCTCTCTTACTCTGCAAGTAATGAAACAGATTTTTCAGTGTTTAATTTAAGACCCATTCAGTATATGAAATACATTTCTCAAAAGGGAGAGGGAGAGAGAGAAAATGACTCCGTGTCTGGGCTCCCACTCTATGGGATTAAGGGCACCTGCCTGGCTGGAGGACCTGCCTTTCTCCGAGAGCCTCAACCCCTGCTGCCGCTCCCCCTGCTTCCCAAATGCATCCCGTTGAGTTGCTGTGGAAATGATTACAGCACCACAGACGGGAGATTATATAACCTGTGATCAGGGATAACTAGCAGAGATGGATTCCTACTGAACTACAGTCTTGCTTTGTGCAGATATGAATAGGAGAGAAGAGGCAAGGGAGGGGACGGGCAGGCAATCTGTGATCTAAGGAAATTAGTTTTAAATAGGTTGTTTTTTAAAGGTTTCCGGGAGATATCGGTTCTTCCAGAGAATGACGGAAAGCACCGAGATAATTTCCTTAGCCTTATAAACTTAAAAAAAATTTTTTAAGTGTGTTTAGTGTTCAGCAAGCTGTCTGATACATTACCAAGGAAACCAGAGTCTCTGGGAGGCCCCAAAGGAAGGGCACCCTGCCAGCAGAGCACAGAAAGGAACACGCTCTCCTGGACAGTGACCACGCGGTGGCCCGGCCATGGCCCAACTGCTTTGTCCTTGGTGCTGGAATCGCGTGTGCAGAGAAAGCAGCTGCCGTCTGGGCACTTCATGCAGAGTCAGCTCAAGCACAGGGCTTTGGAGGCAGGGAAGCTGGGTTCCACCACAGCAACAGGAAGCCTTCTGAGTTCCTTTCCCTCATCTGTAAAATAGGAATGGTGCCGACCTCAGGGGTCCTCGTGAAGTTTCAATGAGACAGTGCATGTGAACCAGTTACCATGTTGCCTGGTGAACCATGGGTACCAAAAAATACTGATCGGTCTGGTTCTTGCTCGGGTTCCTACCAAAATGAAAATCGTAGAAGGTCCAGCAGTCTGCCTTGGACACTCACACCTCTTCATCACATCCTGCCGTCAAACCCACCATGCTGTGGACATTGTCTCCAGAGAGATACTTTGTTTCACTCTTAGAACCATCCCTTCATCCGTAGATCATTATCTGTGTGCCCATCATTCCAAGAAATATTTGATATAGCTTACAAAAAGATGTCAGGTAAATTGGATCTTTTTTTAAAGATGAAGAGATCTAGGTCAAGAAAACATAAAATTTGAATAGTAATACCATTCACAGTTCATACATTAAAATAAATTTATAAAGCTCTTCACAGCTAATCAAGTGAGACAGTTCAGCTGCGAGCATCCTGACTGCCAAGGAAAAGAGGGAAAGTGAATGGTTAGAAAATGTCTATTTCCCATAGATAGAAACATGCCAGTCATTCAGGTCAGGGGTCAGCAAACCAAGCCTGGCACCAAGTCCAGCTGCTGCTTGTGAGTCGAGAGGCCTTTTACATTTTCAAAGTGTTGTTTGAAAAAATGAAGAAGTAGAATGTGCAACAGAGACTGTTTGTGGTCCTCAAAGACGACAATATTTATTCTCCGCTTTTTGACAGAAAAATGTGCCCGTCCCTGGTTTAGAAGAAGCATAGCTTTTCCTGGTAAAAACGCCTAAGAAAAGTTCCTTTCAAAGAAAGAGAATTCCTCTCCACCTCATCTTGCCCGCTTTTCCTTTCCTCTGCCTCGGTCTCTCTCACCTTTCTCCCTGACCTCTCCTCGGGGTTAAGCTCTTTCCCCTTGGATCACACAGAGATGTTTTTCTTGAAGATGCTCCACTGGGCTGAATGGCACACACCCGTCCTGCCTGGCTGCCTGCCCCCCTCATCCTCCAGATCTCGCCGGGAAGGTACCCCCCTCACAGAACCTCTGGATCCTCTGGCCTTTCATCACAACCTTTTCTTTTCCATCAAAGCAAAGATGAGAGTCTGGAAGCCCACACTCACCCACTCACTCGCTTCCTTAATTCTTCTTGAGAACAGGGACAATGGCTAACTATCCAATGTCTAGCCCAGTATTTGTCACAAAATAAACAGTAGACACACATTTGTTGAATGCAAAGATGAGAGGTACAATTTGCCATGTTTTGTGGCATCTCAATGCAAGCTGAGGGCAAATGTTCTTTGTTAAAGTGGTCTTGGGGAGGGGATGAGGGTGTGGAGGAGATTTGTAGTCTGGAGGTTAAATCAGTGGGTCCGATGCATTCTCCTCTGGCTGGTTCTAAAATCTAGAAGGTCTACACTAGTGGGTGGACTGCACATACCTCAGACTATCTTTTATTACCAACGTTTGATAACTGTTGGAGATACATTCACTTCCAAGGGTCCACAGATGTTCCTTGTGGATAAAAGGCAAGCCAAATAGGTCGTGCTAAGGAACAGCTCCCACATTATAGTAGTTTAACGCAACAAAGGCTTATTTCTCAGCTTTGAGAAATTATGACCATTATGCAGGGGCCTGGGCTGGGATTGGGCTGCTTGGAAGCACTCTGAGACAGAACTGCATGTAGAGGGCTCACTGGGGAGTGTTTTCAGATGTGTCAATAAAGAAGAGGAAAGGCTGGGAGTGGGCAGAAAGAGAAGCTGCCCCAGGCTCTGGTTGCCACTGAGGGCTCCATCCATCCATGGTGAGACCTTTGTTTCCTGTGTTACCTGGCTGGTGACCAAGGGCTCCTCCTGAGTGTACACAGCATTGGGCAGACAGTCCCACATCTGACAGCAGCTCCCAGAGAGGGACTCAGCTCTGCGCTGCCCTCAGTGGATACTCCCAGCAGCCGAAAGAGGGTAACTGGGCAGAGCAGCAGGGCCACCTCTGTGTTGCTGACATTCCCTTGCTTCTTTTTTTTTTTTTTTTTTTTTTTTTGCGGTACGCGGGCCTCTCACTGCTGTGGCCTCTCCTGTTGCGGAGCACAGGCTCCGGACACACAGGCTCAGCGGCCGTGGCTCACGGGCCCAGCCGCTCCGCGGCATGTGGGGTCCTCCCGGACCGGGGCACGAACACGTGTCCCCTGCATCGGCAGGCGGACTCTCAACCACTGTGCCACCAGGGAAGCCCTCCTTGCTTCTTAATGTCCTCCCTCTGGGGCCAGCTATTCCAGGTGTTGGGTGGTTTTCTTGCCTGGGTTAGAGGGACTACAGCACCCACTGCTGAAGTGCTGTGAGGCTGTAATAGCTACTCATCATTTCCCTCCACCAACACCCACCTCTGCTGGGCCAGACACTTGGCCTTGTGGGATGACCCGCACCCTCAGGAAAGTGTCTGAACTCGGATTTCTGTGATCCTCTAAGGCTGTGGCTGCTGTCACTGTCCACCTACCATGAACACTGGACATGAAGCGTCCAGAGATGCCCCAGTAGACCACTGGACCGCATCAGTGTTCCCTGATCTCCCTGTGGGGTGTCAGCAGTCCTGTCCCTTCCTGGTGGTCAGAATCAACTCCACAGTCAATATGGTGGCTTCTTCTCTTGTTGGCTGATGTCCTGGCATGGGGAGCCCAAAGTGACCTGGAGGCAACCTTAGCTTCAACTACCAGGGGACTCCTGTATTCCCAGGTAGAAACAGTCCACCTCTGGGAATCAGGGCTTCACACCTCCACACACCTAAAGTTGCAAAAATCAGAACCGATTCCCCAAGGCTATCGCAGGAGATGATGGTAAGCGGGGTCACTCCTGCTTGGTTTCTGTACCCCTGCACTCCACCTCTGGAGAAACCAACTCCATAAAATGGTCTCCTTACAGTGTTACAAAGATATCAAAGAAGCCGTTCACCATTGCATCCAATGGGGAGCTTCAGGAAAGTGCAGAATATGATAGAATGGTAGGGTTCCCAGGGCCTTGTGCCCTTGGCTGCACCCCCTTTTGTGGTACAGTGGGTCCAAGGCAAGGTTTTGTAGGATCTCTATCAGGGGAATGAATACTCATATTCATCTGTGAACCAAGCAAGTCCATCATCTTCCTCCAGCGGCTGGTCCCATCCTCATCATCACTGGTATGAGCTGACGGACAAGAATAGTTACAAGAGGATGGATGACCTGTGGCTCTATGCCACCAGACTGTGCACCTTTCCTGTCCCCTCTGACCCTTCCCTGACTGATCTTAAGATGGATTGTGGTTGGGCTGCCCAACTTCATAACTTGGTATGTCTGCAGAGCCCAGATTATGATGGACAGCTCTGACCACGTGGTCATGTGCTGTCCTATGGGCAGATGTTCTGTCTCTTCTAGGACAAAATAGCATTCCTGAAGTTGCTTTCTGAATGGTGTATAGTTCTGTCTCAGAATGGCCTGGCCTGTCCCAAAACCCTAAGTGTCTTTGTGGTGATTCTCCTTGGGACTTTCCATAAGCTCCACATGGTGTCTTTCCCCAAGTTAGCTTAATCCCGTAAGACCTGTCAGCCTTCTGGCCCATGCACCAGGGATGCTTGCATACACCCTGGGCTTGCTAGTTTGCCCAAGTGCCGAATATACACCTGCAGAGGGTTCCCAAGACTTGTGCTTCTCTATTAGTGGTGGAAGATCGGAAATGCAATAATTTGTCCCTTACCTTTGAGAGGCTGTCTCACCATGTTCAACTACGAAGTCTCTAAAAATGTCAGTGATATTGTAGATCTCTGAGGTTTTGCAGAGTTTATTATATCTCTATGGAATAAATGCATCTTTCCAGAGCCTCTGATATTCTTGCCAGTCCTCGGTCTTCTGTTCTCATGAGCGTGGTGTCATAGTGATGTGATATTCTACAGAATGTTCAGGAAGTCCAGCCCCTTTGGAATACATTGGAGGCTGGAGAGTTATCATAGCCCTGGGGAAAACCATAAATGTATGTATACTGTTGTTCTTCCCACAAGAATACAAATACTTCTGATTTGCCTTTCCAACAGGAAAGGGAAATAATGCATTTACTAGGTCCCTGACCATATACCAAGCCCCACAGTCTGTTTAAATTTGCTTTAGCAAAAATACCACATCTGGTACAGTGGCTGGGAGGGAGGTTATGACTCGATTAGCTGTGTGGCAGTCCACTCTGATCTGATCCGTCTGGCTTTTGTAAGGGAAAGTCTAAGTAAATGGAGATACGGTGAGCAACACTCATCTATTCTTTAAGTCTCTGGAACCGAGAATCTCTTGTTAGCACCTGCGATGTTGTTTCACTTGCTCTTTGAGGTAGGGAGGAATAGAGATTTCTACCTGGCCTTTTCCACTACGGTAACTCCTAGTAAATAAAAGACCAATTGTGAGGCCTGTGCCAGCTACCAGGTGTTCATCCTGTTATACACATGTGGGGTCTGGTGAAATGACCATCATGTGGGTGTTTGGATTCAGTGTACCCCTCGGAGCTGGGCATGGTATGGGGGACACTTATCCCCCATACACCTCTATTCTAAGACTCAGGCGTAATGCTGTTTTGGATCCTGAGTATCATTTTTAATTCAGATTCTGTGTCCAACAATTCACTTTTCTCCAAATGTGTGGATGTGTGAGCAAATGGCTGTAGGTCCTTTGGGGAAAGACCCAGGGAATTACTTGCCCACATGTAGCAGGGACCCTCCTCACTGGAAGCCAGATTGCTTTACTTCAATAGATTCTGAGTCTGAATTCATTCAAGTTCCAGAAGCTGGGCAAGAGATAACGCCTTTATGATGGTAACTGGCCTGAGACTTCTGATCATTTGTAATTGACTTCTTTAAAGTGTACAAATGAAGCAATACCTACCTGTCTTGCCTGTGAGAGCATCAGGGTTTAGTTCACATCTCCATGGCTCTTGGAAAACTGGACCCCCCCCCCCCGATTGCCACTTAATCTTGTCACTCACTGTAATAATTGTCCCCATTTTTCTATTGATGTTTAATCCTGTTCCTTGGCTTCTCTTATCTGGGAATCTCATCATCTGGGATCTGATCATATTCCCTGTTATCAAGGAGCCCATGTCTGTAACAGCATTTTCTCCAGTCACCCCTGGTCTGCAGAGAGCAGTGTGCATGTGTAAACAGAAGCTAGCCCTATAGATTGATGGACTGTTCTACTTTACAGAATTGGAACCATATTTTAGTTTTAGTAAAAGTATTAATGCACTTCTCATTTGAATTTATCAAAAAAGAAAGAAAAAGAAATTTAAATGCAAATGAATATATATATATATATATATATTTATTTATTTATTTAAATAAATATATATAAGTTCTTAAAATATCCCTCTGCTGTTAAGGAGATACGATTATGGAAATCATGAAGGAGCTGGCTTCACCGTATCCAGTTCAATTTTCTCTTTATTAGGGTTATGCATGAGGACTTTCTGGAATTTGTCATGCCCAGGTTCAAGTGTAAGGGCTGGGGAGGTCGGATAGGGTTAGATGGCAAGCCTCTCTTCTCTGCTTTAGTTTACAGCCCCACCTCCACTGCTTCACCATCAGAGTCCAGAAAAATAGTTTACTTTTCAAAATAATCTTTGTTCCCTTACATGTGAACCACATTGGTGGGATACACTTCTTTTTTCCCTGGGAGGCTGTCATCCAGTTGGAGGTAACTTCATACATAACCACAGATAAACCAAAGCACAGGAGAGGGCTTGGCTGGCCATCTTTGTGATCTGGCTAGACCTTTGCCCTCGTTGGAGTGGAGCACGTGTAGACCAAGGGGACAGGATGTGGGGAGCACAGTTGATGTGTTTAGTTCTCTTGAAGCTTGACTATTTTTGATATTAAAATATAGATGGGCATACATCAGAAATAATACAGTAAATAACTCAACTCCACAGCCATGTAAATGAATGATTGTGACTCCATCTGTGTAATGATCTATAGGAAGCAATATATAATTTCTTGGCTTGAGGACCAACATTTTCCTGAATTTGGGCAAGTCACACCTAGTCCCTTCTCTCTAATTAGATCTCAGTAAAGTCTTTTTCTTTTAGAGACTCCAAATGTCATCACCCCGAAAGTGTTGTCCATCACAACTGTCTTCCAAAGTACGTATAGAACCACCTGGATTCATCTTGAATCCCCTGGACCCCTGCCTGCTAGAATTATTTGATCAAAACTTACCCTTGTGATAGTTGTTTATAGACCATTATTTGAAGCAAAACCAAAACAAAATAAAACAGGATGATGGAAAGCTCCCCTACAGAGCTGACTCTCAGCCAGAACAATGTAATTGACTTGGTTAATGTAACCTTATGTTGCACAAGGACCAGGTTTATTTCTTAAGTCACTGAGAAGTGAGCCAATTCATGGTGAAAGTGACCAAATCTTGAAATAAAGGGCCTTCCCTCTCCAGGTGTACTTGGGCTGTAGCTTTGGGGAAAAAATTAAGCATGTGCTAAAAATATTAGTATTAGATAATGACTAAGCAAAAAAAGCAAAAGGTGTTAATAAATTAAGTTAGCTCCTGGTGCCTGTGGTTTGTTAAAAATATATGCGTTAAGAATATAATGTTACAACAATGTTAAAGCAAATTTGCAAAATGAAAAAAAAAACTGCATTATCTCTTTCTTCTAGCATAACTAGTTCCATCCTCACATATTACTTTCCAGTCCTGAGCACTGTTAATTCCACAGTTTTACATATATTCTGATGGTGTTATGGTCTACATGTTCCTTGAACATTGAATATAAATATTCCCCATGTTTCTTTCTATTTGGTATTCATAATGATCACTGCAATGGAGTCATCATATTTCATCCTGTGGACATTCTGTAATTTACAAAACCATCTCCCTGTTATTGCATAATTAACTTGTTTTCTGTGGAGTCCTACCGAAATGTGCTCCAAGCAGCTATGGTGGGACAGATACAGTGGAAACATAGCTTCAGAAAAACAGAGCCTGTGTGGTCCCCCAGGACCATACACGGATATCCGAGATGGCTTTGCTTCCCCTGGCTGCAGGCACGGTTCTAAGGACCCGGCTCAGCAGATGTGGATGTTCTGGACCGTGTGGCATCCAGCAGGGGCCGAGTCTGCCCTTGAAGAGAACTCCACAGGGAAGTTGTGAAGCCCTGCTCCCCAGCTTTCAGTGTTAACTACATTTTTCGCAAATCACCAGTGCACACTTTTCATTTTTGGATTGCCAGTGTCCCCTTAAGGACTCAGACGATCTACCTTTGATATAACAGACTGTACTTCTGTATTAATATGTCAAGTTGCTGTGAAATTTACTGCCTCTCTGGGCCCCTTAGACTGCGGAGATCCAGCGATGTCCTCTGCGTCTCAGCAATCAGAGCTCCATCGTCTCTCTCAGAACAGCTCATCCCCAAGTGCCACCATGCTGAGCCGGAGCTCTTCATGGGATGAGTGCAATGAATCTTCAGGCCCCGGGAATCTTTGGTGACAAGAGGATGCTGTCTCTCCGAGACCCTGGGCAAGCAAGGTCTCTGGCCTCCAAGGGGCTTTCGGTCAAGGGTTTTGCCAGGAGCCTCCGGGTACTGCCAGCTATATTGTCACATGCCCATAGGCTATTTATCACCACCACGTCTGGGAATTTTACCTGGTCTGCTACTAATCTCACCGTTCCCAGCCTCCCTCTCCACACATACACACACACACACACACACACACACACACACACACACTTCAATCTGTCCATCGCCTTGGTAACCCCGCCCAAATCACATCGATTTGTTGTTGATTGTTGTAAGGAACACACTCTTCTTGGAAGAATCCAAAGTTGCATCACATTGTAGAAAGTACACAGAGGCTCTTGATTGGAAGGGGAGACAGACACCCTGGAAACGCTGAGGGCACCCACGCCACTGTGATTTGTACTTAAACTAACAGCTTTGCTTAGTTCATCCAGGACCCCACTCCATCCTTGCCGTCTGCCAGAGAAAAACGGCAGACGTAAAGTCATGGTGCGTTTTAGGTTCTTTGATCTCCTTTCAGGAATAAGTAGCTAATTTTGTTACTTAGAATCTGGCTCTTTTAATTCCCTTTCAGTGTGGCAAGGTGCGGGCAGGGGCTTGTTGACCGAGGGAGGAACAGGAATCAAGTCTGCAGAGTGATTCCACAGGGTAAAGCCCACGTGTGACTTCCCTATCTTGTTTTTCCCAGCCATGCATCAGTTGTCAGGCCCTGAATATGTAATAGTGCGTATGGTAATGCTCCCTAATGGGTGTTCCAGACAGAGTCAGCCCGTGTCACTGGGCGTTGTTAGCAAGCTCAGATGAACAGTTGTTTTCTTTATTCAAAAATCATCTGTATTGCTTTGGCACAAAGACGGGCAGAGCTACTGCTACAATTTTACTTTTAGCATTCTGAACCTTGTAAGCCTACTGAACTGTTTAATATGTTACATTCAGCAAGGCTGGCTTGAATATTACCAAGGCTTTGGAACGGACATACCCCAAAATGAATACAAGCGGTGGACAAAAGCTTTTTGTTACAAAGCTCCACAAATGCAGACCAGTTACCATTAGGACTTAAGAATGAACCAGGAGGTATTTGTCGTTTGTTTGTATTTTTCAATTTTCTGCTTACTGGTGGGTATGGAATATCTTTTTTCTGCCTCTAGTGGAACTTACTGCTGCTGTTTTCCTGCGGGCTCTTTGCTGCAAATGAGTTCCTGTTTTATGTTGTTCCTCCAGCCCTCAGCCCCCGCCCTGGAATATGATTTGCAGACTCAGAAGCATTGCTTGAAGACTGCAGTTTGAACTTAGCACACTCAAGTTGGAGAATCACATTCTCTAATTGCACGTGTGAACACATGTGGTGGGGGGGACATCACAGCAAAAGCTGAGTGGGCTGGGCACTCACAGGTGGCAACAGTGTAGTTAATTAATTCTGGGAAGTCCAGAAATGCAAACTCAAGAGGAATTCATGCATGCATAAGACGTAGATACTAGATAAAGACTGGATAAAATACCAATATTAAGGTACATATTCATCTTTTCAATGGATCTTTTTTTTTTTTTTTTTTTTTTTTTTGCAGTACGCGGGCCTCTCACTGTTGTGGCCTCTCCCGTTGCGGAGCACAGGCTCCGGACGCGCAGGCCCAGCGGCCATGGCTCACGGGCCCAGCCGCTCCGCGGCATGTGGGATCCTCCAGGACCGGGGCACGAACCCGTGTCCCCTGCATCGGCAGGCGGACTCTCAACCACTGCGCCACCAGGGAAGCCCCAATGGATCTTTTATACTTGCTTCTACGTACAGAGCAATCTGCTGGGCTGTCAGGGGACATTACCTGTTCAATCACCTGCTGTATGCTGGTATCTCTATACCCATGAACATGGCTAACTCACCAAAGAATGTCCCTTCCTAAATGTTAAGAGGGACAAAATGGTCAAACCTTAAATTCAGAACTTCGGGGGAAAGGGGGAATTACAAAGAAACAGAACTCTAGCATATGTTGCCAATAGAACAGGCTTCGTGAGCAGTTACTGAGGCCACTTACACAGCTCATTGCAGCCTGAACAGCAGAGATGGCGTTTACTGAGCTCTTACCAAAGGGCCGGTGGGGCGGCCCCTAGGGGAAAGTCTCACTTCTGGTCCTGTTCCTCGACATCATCACCCATTGTCCAGAGGGAATTAACGGACCTGTAAGTTACCAATCTGGGCGTTTATGTTCCCTCTTGGTAGGATACCCATTGCCATGGATGAGTTTTACTTGCTAGGGGTGTGGGAAGGATCACTGTTAAAGTTGGATGTCGATGCTTCCAGGCTGCTGTGTGTACGTATGTGAGTGTGTGGGCACACAGAGCTAGCTGAATTACAGTCACACTATTCTGTAATTTTTAAGTCTTATTATTTAATTTTGAGAAATTAAAAAGTATATAAAACTAAAGATAACCTTAAGGCAAAAACATTAATCCCTATACCTAGAATTGACAATGGCTGACATTTTGCTTAAGCTTTTCCTAATATAAGCAACTGAAATTGTGTAGAAAAAGATTATAAAAAAAGATGACGACACCTCTATTTCCTCTCCTTCCATGCCCCATCCCTTCCCCTCAACACTTTCAGTATATTTTAAAATACTTTAAATATACATATATCCATGAGTCATATTATTATGCATTTTCTATTCACTCTTATTTTCCCTGCTTCCTTTTTTTTGACTTTCTACTAATTTATAAAGTTTTAAAAAGTTAATTCTTCTCCTACTTTGAATTTACACACTTTTATTCCTGTTGTTTTAATGTTTACGTTTAAGATTGTAATATGCGTGCATACTTAAATGTATAGCTTTCAATGAAATTAAAGAAAAACAACATGTGATACCTCTTCCAAAAATGAAGACTTCAGTAAACTTTCATGTCCATACATAATCTCTCCTCAGTGTCACCTCCCATTATCTCCTCAAATATTTCCATTGCATTGTGATCTAGAACTTACTCTCTAAAGGGCAAACGGTAACTTAAGCTTTAAAGGCCATATGCTGTTTATTGCAAATAATCAGCTCTGCTTTTACAGCATGAAAAAAGCCATAGGCAATTCGTAAAGGAATGAGTGTGACCGTGTTTCAATAAAACTTTATTATGAAAACAGAAGGAAGGCCAGATTTGGCCTGTGGGCTGTAATTTGCTGACTCCTTATTTACAAGTTTAGATTCAGGTATTTTTAATGTGAAAGTTATAATTATGATTGCAATCAATATTGAGATTAGCCTTATTTTACTAATTATTTATTTAACCTCTGCTTAAATACCAGTTGCTTTCATTGGAATTCATTATTTTTGTTTGGGGTTTGTTTTTTCTTTCACTGAATACATCCTTTAGGACCAAGGTCTCTGGGTGGTAAAATCTATCATTCCTTTTATGTCTTAAAACAATTTTATTTTCCTCTCTCTCTTGAATGGCACCTAAGCTGATATACAGTTGTGCATGGGCTGTGACTTTCCTGAGCTGAGTCTGCAGTAGCCCATTGTATTAGGGTGTCTGTCGCTGCTGCTAAGAAATCTGCTCATTGCCATTTCTCTGCAGGGAATCTAACTTTTCTGTCTGCTAGTTTTTAATATTGCCTGTTTATCTTTGCACTATATTCTGAATATTTGTGTCTCTTCAGAAATCACACGTTGAAACCTAATCCCCAGTGGGATGGTATTAGAAGGTGGAGTCTTTGGGAGGTGATTGGTGCCCTTATAATAAAAGAACCCAGAGAGCTCCCTCACCCTTTCTGCCAAGTGAGGGCACAGCGTCTATGGCTTAAACAACAGACATTTATTTTCTCACAGTTCTGGAGGCGAGAAGCCCAAGATCAAGGTGTCGACCGGTTGGTTTCTCCCAAGGCCTCTTTCTTCGCTTTGTAGTCGGCCGTCTTCTTCCTGTGTCTTCACGTGGTCTCCTCTGTGTGTGTGTCTGTGTTCTAATTTCTTCTTACAAGGATACCAGTCATATCGGATGAGGGCCCACCCTAATTACTTCATCTTTCCTTAATTACCCTCTGTAAATACCCTATTCTCCAAATACAGTCACATTCTGAGGTCCTGGGGGTTAGGACATCAACATGTAAATTTTGGGAGGATACAGTTCACCCTTCTCACTTTTCTTTATATTTTCTGTCTCTTTTTCTGTTGCCGTCTGATTGTCTCAGTTGTGTCTTCTGATTTGCCCACTGTTTCTGTAACGCTTCTTATAAGAGTTTACGTTTCCCCCACACCGTGCCCCTCCCTGGCTCTGGGGTTCCCTAGGCCTGGCCCTTTGGGTGGCACTGCCCTCTTGGGTCCTGCGTGTGGGATGGTGGTCACCCATGTGGGTCTCGCAGCTCTGGATGAATCCCCTACTCACTGAGGTCTGGTTCTGGGTCTCACATAGATACTCGGACTCCTTCCTTAAGTGCCAAGCAGAGGCCCTTCAGCCCAGGTCATGGATCAGTATGTCGTACTACCTTCAGCTTCCTGCAGGGAACCCAGTTCTAGTTGCTAAAAAGTGTGGGCACAGCCGGCCCCCAATCCTGTAAGAGCATGCACCGCATCCCTACTGGCCTACCCGGCTCCTTCCCGGGGACAGAATGCATTCCCTGTGTCCATATGTTTCCTGTTCCCCCATAATGGTTTTCCTTCTATTTTTCAGTGTAGTTATATATTTCTTTTCTTTTCTTTTTAAATTTTATTTGTTTTTTGGCTGCACTGGGCCTTCGTTGCTGCACGGGCTTTCTCTAGTTGTGGCGAGCAGGGGCTACTCTTCATTGCAGTGCGTGGGCTTCTCATTGCAGTGGCCTCTCTTGTTGCAGAGCATGGGCTCTAGGCTCCCAGGCTTCAGTAGTTGCAGCACATGTGCTCAGTAGTTGCAGCACGTGGGCTCTAGGGCATGCGGGCTTCAGTAGCTGTGGCTCGCAGGCTCAGTCGTTGTGGCACATAGGCTTAGTTGCTCTGTGGCATGTGGGATCTCCCCAGACCAGGGATCAAACCCATGTCCCCTGCATTGGCAGACAGATTCTTAACCACTGCACCACCAGGGAAGTCCCTGTAGTTATATATTTCTTAACGTTAATAAAATTTTTATGTATCATCTTTATCACACTGCCATGAATGAAACTCTGTAACCTGTTTTCAATTAACATACGATTTTTGTATTTTGCGAATTTCTAACATAAATTCATTGTAATGCTTGCACTATTAGTTGGAAAACATCACCACCAACTGGGTGGCTTAAAACAGCAGAAATATATTCTCTCATCGTTCTGGGGTCTGGAAGTATGAAAACTAGGAGTTGGTAAGGCCACGCTCTCTCTGGAGGTTCTAGGAAAGAATCCTTCCTTGCCTCTTTGTCTGGTGGTTGTTGGCAAGCCTTGGCATCCTTTGACGTAGAGCTGCATCACGCCAGTCTCTGCCTCTGTCTTCACTTGGCCTTCTTTCCTCTGAATGTGTCTACTGTGTCCAAATTTCCCTTTTTCAATCAGACCACCAAGTCATTGGATTAGGACCCACCCTAATCCAGTATTACCATATATGTAAAGACCCTATTTACAGATAAGGTTATATGCTGAGGTTCTGGGATGGACAGGAATTTGGGTGGGATCCTATTTAAGCCAGTACAGCTGTATAGCATTCTGTCTTATGGAAATGATTCATTTAACCAATCCTAAGCATTGGAAATATAGATTGCTCCTAGGGTGTTTGTGTGTTGGTTGGTTCTTTCTCTTCATGACATGATAATAAGCAACCGTTTTCAAGGAACTTCATGCATGTCACTGATTATTTCCTTAGGATAAATCCGTGACGATGAAAGTACTTGATTAATGCTGTTACTTTTAGGTTTTATATCCGTATATATCTCTTGGCATTTGTACAGATATGCATTACATTTCAGTTCTAAATAGGAAAGTTTGTATTTTTCCCCCTTGACTAATCAAAACAAAAGAGATAGAGATAGACAGAGATATGGAAGAAAAAAACGAAGAAAGGAAGGTGGAAATGAAGTAACCCTCCTTTATTCTGTCCAGGGCTCCATTTCCAAGTGCTACATGAGTGGCTGAGTAACCCTCATCCACATTTCCTAATTCTGCTGCCATTTGCTGAGGTGTTTACCTGTGGGTCATACATACATGACCAGAATCAAACAATATGCCCTGCTATGTACAACTCCAGGCCCACTGCCTGTTTCTTTGTTACCAGAACTATCATTTCAGACCAAAGCTTTTTAACTGCCTCTAACCCATCCTTTGAACCAGCAAGAATGATCTTTCTAAAGATCAAACTAGATTTTGTCTACTTCTGAATCCAACTCAAAATAAATAAAAACAAAACATTACCTAACTCCCTCCTTCCTTGGAATGGTTTCTCATTGCACTAAGGGGGGAAAAATCTACTCATTTAAACATAATTTTCAGTGCTTTTATGACCTGGCCTACCCTCTACTAATGTAATAAGCTTCATGATACAAATCATAACCGGATTTGACAACTTGAAGTTCCCTGTGGTGGAAACCACCTGGTGGTCACTCTAGCTCACAATGTTTTCCACTTTTGTAACAAACTAACCCCAACTCCACATCGTCCCCAGCCCACCCCTGCCCTCAACCCTGTGGCAAGGTTACAATGGGAGAACCATGTTTGTTCAATAGAACTCTATCCCACTTTTATAGTTTTTGCACCACAGGCACTGCCCAACCTGGGTTAAGCCAGTGACCTCCTTTCTCAAAGAATCTGAAATCAGAGCGGAAATGTACCTGAGCTGTTTTTAATGATGGTGACGGCAACCCCGTGGCTGCTGGCAGTGGTGCTTTCTCACCGTGTCAACTGGCAAGTTGTACAAGCTGTTTCATCACTAGAGAGAAGAGTTATGAGGTGAGAAGCAGAGGCAAGAGATGGTGAGAGAGAGGACCTCCTAGGTTGCTACTGTACTCTGGATCCCACTGCATTCCTGAGGCCATCATTCTATTTCTGCCCTGGGGATCTGTGAAATCACCCTCTGTCCTTATTTTAAAGTTCTACTTTTGCTTAAACCTGCTCCACTCATTATTTACCACTCCCACCCCCCCCAAAAAAAATCCTAGTGGGTACAGTCGCCACGTGCATCAGTCTCTTCTTTTCCTCTGAGCTTTGCACATGCTGGTCTCTGTACCTGGGATGCTTTCTTCAGCCAATACCCTTCATCACTAACCTAGTTTTGTTCCTGTAGTAACTACTTATTTTTGCATTCCACTTAGACATGGTTTTATTTACAGGAGATCTTCATTTTGTTACCAAACCAAACTTGGGTCTGCTCGCCCATGCACAGTAAAGCCAATCTACTGGCACCAGGTTGTGGTGAAGGAAAATGCAACATTTACTGCAGGGAGCCAAGCAAGGAGAACAGGCAGCTCATGCTCAAAAGATCCAAACTCCCAGATGGCTTTCAAGGAGGGGGTTTTAAAGGCAGTGTGAGGGAGAGGGCCGCAGGGTGTGTGATCAGCTCGGGCACAATTCTTGGATTGGTTGGCATCAAGGTGAAGTTTGGAGCATCATCGACCTTCTGGTTTCAGCCAGTCTAGGGTCTATGTTCCTGGGGTCAGCAGTTTTCTTCTGGTGGAGGTCTGCTTCCTGTACAAACAACTTAGGAATGTGTGTCAGGTCATTATCTGTATCTTTCAGGGAACTGGGAGGTTGGTGACTCTGCTGTGGGCAGATTTATAGTCTAATCGTTCCCAGTTCACCAGCTCAACAGCTCTTTTCTTTGTCTCCACATCTTCATATTTCCCATCATTCACTCTGGAGTCAGCCTTTTACTTCAAAAGACAAGGATGCAGGGGCTCATACACGGTTTCACTTTGACATCCCAAGACTGGCTGGGTTTTGCCCACTGAGCTTCCATAGCACAGTCTCCACACCCTATCAGAATGCCTTATAGCAATAAACAGAAAATGATAATGCAGTGTGATGCTTGCCCAGCAGCACATAAGCTTTTTGTGGGTTCTTTCTCACCACTGTTTCACCCAACAGTAATATCGTGCCTGGAACAAGGTGATCCCTTCACAAAAATTGTTGACTTAAATTGAATAACTCATTTGTGAACAGTTCACACATTTCCAAGTGACTGTACCTTAAATCTCTGTGATAATCTGAAACATTTTAACCCAGTGAGTTAGTCTATTAACAAGCAGCATTTTCTAGCTCTCTGCTTCTCTTGGTGTACCATTGGGGTGATTCAGGACAAAACACCTATAAAAAGAGCTATGCTGAGGGAACAGAGGTTGTAACAGATAAGTGTTCAGGCACCTTTCCTATCTATGCTATGCTCACAGAGATGAACTAATTCAGATTTCAAATCCTATGTTAGACAGCTTGAGTCTATTTAATTTTACATTAACATAAGTATTGTCTGAATTGGGACCCAATTTTTTCACCTAAGGATTAAACAAAGAAACAGAAACAATTTTTAGTTTCTTGCTCCAAATTATTTACACATATCTCTGTGCCCACACCCCACACCCCCAGATTATACTCCCTGCAATACCTAGCACCATGCTTTGTAAATATTGGGGGTTTACAGAGATAAACCCACACACCTATGGTCTGCCAACCTATGACAAAGGAGGCAAGGATATACAATGGAGAAAAGACAATCTCCTCAATAAGTGGTGCTGGGAAAACTGGACAGCTACATGTAAAAGAATGAAATTAGAACATTCCCTAACATCATACACAAAAATAAACTCAAAATGGATTAAAGACCTAAATGTAAGACCAGACACTATAAAACTCTTAGAGGAAAACATAGGAAGAACACTCTTTGACATACATCACAGCAAGATCTTTTTTGACCCACCTCTTAGAGTAATGGAAATAATAGAAAGAAAAATAAACAAATGGGACCTAATGAAACTTAAAAGCTTTTGCACAGCAAAGGAAACTATAAACAAGACAGAAAAGACAACCCTCAGAATGGGAGAAAATATTTGCAAATGAATCAACGGACAAAGGATTAATCTCCAAAATATATAAACAGCTCATGCAGCTCAATATTAAAAAAACAAACAACCCAGTCAAAAAATGGGCAGAAGGCCCTAAATAGACATTTCTCCAAAGAAGGCATACGGATGGCTAAGAGGCACATGAAAAGATGCTCAACATCACTAATTATTAGAGAAATGCAAATCAAAACTACAATGAGGTATCACCTCACACCTGTTAGAATGGGCGTCATCAGAAAATCTACAAACAACAAATGCTGGAGAGGGTGTGGAGAAAAGGGAACCCTCTTGCACTGTTGGTAGGAATGTAAATTGATACAGCCACTATGGAGAACAGTACAGAGGTTCCTTAAAAAGTGAAAAATAAAATTACCATATGACCCAGCAATCCCACTACTGGGCATATACCCATGGAAAAACCATAATTCAAAAAGACACATGCACCCCAGTGTTCATTGCAGCACTATTTACAATAGCCAGGTCATGAAAGCAACCTAAATGCCCATCGACAGACAAGTGGATAAAGAAGATGTGGTACATGTATACAATGGAATATTACTCAGCCATAAAAGGGAACAAAATTGGGTCATTTGCAGAGACATGGATGGACCTAGAGACTGTCATACAGAGTGGAGTAAGTCAGAAAGAGAAAAACAAACATCGTATATTAATGCATATATGTGGAATCTAGAAAAATGGTACAGATGAACCAGTTTGCAAGGCAGAAATCGAGACACAGATGTAAAGAACAAATGTATGAACACCAAGGGGGAAAGGGGGGTGGATGGTGAGATGAACTGGGAGATTGAGATTGACATATATACACTAATATGTATAAAATAGATAACTAATAAGAACCTGCTGTATAAAAAATAAAGAAAGAAAGAAAATTTTAAAAAATATTGGGTGTTTAATAGTTATAGGAAACAGAGTAGTTAAACATGTCTGGGCAATGTGATAAGGTAATAAAAGTGAAGGGCACCCTGGTGTTCTAAGTACCTAGAGAGTTAAATGCAAGGAAGTCTTGTTTGTATAACTGGGAAATGCCAGTCATAGGCATTCGGGTGAGTGGGGGGCACCAGAGAATTCTGTTATACAGTAGTCAGTGTCCGGGGTTTGAGCCCAGTTGAGGGTTTGGGCAGGGACGCAGCCCAGGCAGGAGTCTGAGCAGACCTTGGGATGCTGGTTCCTGTGAGCCCCTGTAAGGTGAGTGGGGTCATGGGAGAGCTAACGGTTTTAAGAAGGTCAAATATGGGGATGAGAGCAAGTATATATGATTCCTGAGTTAACATTCAAGAGTGGTATGTAGCCAGAACGTGGTCCACATGTGGGACTTGCTGGGAGGTCACCAGTAGATCTTAATGGCACATATCATGGACACAAGCCAGAGTTAACCCGAGTGTGAGCATATAAGTTTTGGAAATATTGACCATGTGAAAAAAAAAAAAAAAAAAAGGATACTCGGGTTGAAGTCAGATCTGGTGAGTAAAGGAGAAGATAACCTACAGAGGCTTCCAGGAGGCAGAAAGCTTAGTTTCTACACTTTCTAAGGGACACTTTCCACTTCTGATTTTTAATGGTGCAAGTTCCAACAGATTGTGGAGAGCTGCAGTGTACAATTTACAGATTGTTATTTGTAAAACAGCAGAATAACTTTACAGCTCTCAAAGCGACTCCATTTACATCTGCTTTTTGGAATCCCATCACAACATTACGAGGTCAGATGTACTACCGTTATTCCTTTTTCACAGATGGAGGGAAAGTTTCTACAGTACTAAGCACTGTGCCCAGGATTTCATTAATAAGAAGTGGAGGAGTCAGGAGTCTCTGAGTTGTATGTATTTTGTCTACTCCACCCCACTGGCTCTTCACTAGGACTATGTAACCTACCGAGCTTTCTTAGCATGTTTAAACCTGCACATAAAGCACAGTCACGGAGACCAGAATCTCTCCTTTTTTTTACACTGTGGAGTACATAATGTGTAAATGCATGCACACAGGGGAAAAATCCCTTAGGAGGAGTGCAAATGAATTCCTTCACATCACATCGTTTAGGTAGCCTACTTTCTAAGTGCCTGTCACACTCATTCTGGAACCTTACGGGATACAGTGGGATTGCTTCCTCAGTGTCATCAATTGATGCTGTGCCCCTGCATGGCAGCCTCCACTATCAGTCGTGAACCATATTTTCTGAGCCCTTCTTGCACAGGAAAAAAAAAAAGCTATGTAGAGATTTAGAAGAAGTAAGATATAAGATCTCTGTATGCAGAGGAACAGACAATATGGGATGAATCATCAGAACACGACCACTCTTAGAAGGTGACACTAAAGCAAACCCTGAGCCTGGGCCTCCCAGGGAGCTCACAAGTGCCAAGGCAGCAAGGGCTGTGTCTTACAGGAGATTTATTTCAGTCAAGAGTCAAGGAAGAGAGGGAGGGCATCTTGACCCTTGGAGACTCTATTGGTTAGAAGCCAAAGGCCATGGCAACCAGCGTGGTCAGATCAAGAGAGCCCAGATAGGGGTCCATCAGGAGATCTGGATTCAAGGACATGGAATATCTTCAACTTTCTGTGTGATTTTGGCCAAGTTGCCTCATATCCCTCACCCTTGGTTTCATCCATAAAATGAATCAGTGGATTGATGTTCCTCAAGAATTCATGTTGTAAATCTTCCTCTTTAGATGGTAGGAGTTGACGACAATGTGGTCATCTAAACTTGCCCACCTAAGGCATTTCTATCTGGAGGTAGCGGCATTTTTGGTTGCTATCAACATTTTGGAGGTAAATCCTGCACCCACTACCCCACCTGTTACAGAACACAAGTTCCTGTGCCCAACACACCGTGAGGCCAAACAAACCAAAATGTCAGAGTTTGGAGCAGAGAAAGGTTTATTGCAGGGTCATGCAAGGAGACAGGTGGCTTGTGCCCAAAACACCCTCAAACTCCCCAAAGAGTTTCAGCAAAGAACTTTTAAAGGCAAGGTGAGAGAGGGGTGAGATTGGTTGATGCAAACTTCTTTGTGTAGGAATCCTCTGTTTTTACAGCTGTTCACGTAGGTCAGGTCATGATGTTCCTGTAAACCTCCAACAAGACAAATGTTATTCTCTGTTCTGCAACTTTTTATCTGTATATGAAGGGAAAAGTGTCATATCCTTAAAGGTCAGAGCCTTGAGAATGGGTTAACCTGTATATATTTCAGGCTACAGGCAACAGTCTTTTACAAAAGGTGCAGAGCCAGCACAGGCAACAGAGCACAAAGGTTACAGTAAAAGGAACAGATCCAATATGGAGTCAGATTTGTTCTTCCCTATTACACCTCCACCCAGAAAAGCTTTCACTTACTTGGAAACTGCAAATCAGTGAAGTTTTATTACAATGCAAAAGCTGACAATAGCACTTCAGTGCTTTAAAATAAACGTGTAAAATTGGCTTCTGCAGATTGCCTTCAGAAGGGATTAAGTGGGCACTGAAAATAAAACACCTTAATCAAGTGAGTTTAATTATGGAAGGATTGTGGAGAAAGTGAGTTTAAAAAAATAATTTATTGAGGTGATATTCATATAACATGAAATTAGCTATTTTAAAGTGAACAACTCAGTGGCATTTAGAGCATTCACAATGTTGTGCAACCACCACCTCTAACCAGGTCTAAAACATTTCCAACCCTCCAGGGTAAGACCCCTTAGCCATCAAGCAGAGTCTTCAAGGAGAAGGTCAGTTTTGTAAAAGGCAGCAATGGACCCAGAGACGGTGGAGGATGGGTATGGCCCCTCCCCAGTGCACACACGCTTTCTCTCCCTCTCCCTCTCCCTCCCTCCCTCCCTCTCTCTCCCTCCCCCTCTCCCTCTCCATCTCTCTCTCTCTCTCTCTCTCTCTCTCTCTCTCTCTCTCTCTCTCTTCTCTCTCTCTCTCTCTCTCTCTCTCTTTCTTTCTCCTCATTCTCACTTACAGCTACAAATTTACAGACCCAACACGGATTCTTTAAACTCTAAGCATCATGGCAGAGTGTTGTCCCAGGGCATAGCAGAGTGCTAACGAGCACAGGCTTTGAAGTCAAACTCCCATCTTCAAATCCTAAATCTGCTATTGACTGGCCGCATAAGCCTCATCTCTAGGGAGGGGGTAGTACCACCTATCTCAGAGGGTAGGACCACTTAAACTGATAACGTGTTGGCAAGTATCTTCGCAAATCGGAAAAAAAATTGGTCATGCCCAACCAGAGGAGGTCTGTTTGCCAGCGAGGAGCACAGACAGGCACTTTCTGTACACTCTGTATACGCGTGCAAAGCAGCAAAGTGAATACCGCACAGAACATGGTTCAGGGGCTGATCTTGCCTATTAACGTGTGATCTGATCTCTGTCCACTCACCAAGCTCAACATTTGCGTGAAGGCATTTCCAGTGTCGGAGGCCATCCTTGATGGCATTTGTGCTTTGCCAGTTTCCAGTTTTAGTGTTAGCCAATTTTTTAAAATTTGCTCAGCCTGAGTCAAATAATTAGCACTATGCTGAAATGAGAAACCCAACCCAAAGGTCTTCTAGACAGCATCACTTCTCTCTGGGTAACTTCCTGCCAGGACTCATCCAGCTCAAAAGTTTCTGCTTCACAGACCATAGTTTTTCCTCCTCACATCTCCTCGTTATTTCTCCCTTATCATGTACTCAAACACACTGGCCTATTAAATGGACCAGTCTTGGAAGTCATCTATAAATAGGATATAGTACGGGCACGTGGTTCTGGTTTTTACCATCATTTCCAGTTCCATTTTTCAGTTCTGACCAGAGCTTGCCATTAGTTGTTCTGGATGATTAGGAAGGGCAGTTCTTCAGTGTGGCCGGCAGATTCCCTCTTAGTCACAAAAATGTCAAGAGCCACCTAAATGCCAACAAAATTACTCTCTTGGGTACTAACTGATTTTTTTTTCATCCTGGCCGTTCTTTTTTACTGAGAGTCCTAGTCTCCAAATAGCGCTTCACGAAATATCTATGTGTCTCTACTTTCTTAATCCATCATTTCTCTCCAAGCTCTAAGTAACTACAGACCATGCCCTGAAAACATCAAGTTCAGTTCTTTAAATTTGAGGGACCTGTG
Source organism: Mesoplodon mirus (assembly GCF_964341445.2). Lineage (NCBI taxonomy): Eukaryota > Metazoa > Chordata > Mammalia > Artiodactyla > Ziphiidae > Mesoplodon > Mesoplodon mirus. The sequence goes on along the minus strand of NC_138983.1, from coordinate 138,845,334 downwards.
TTGCCAGGCCCTCATTTTGGAGCACTAATCATCTGTTTTCAAGCAAGAGCCCACATTACAACCCAAATACATGCTTCTCTGACTCTTCCCAGTCAGTGCTTTTGGTTCATGCATGACTGGGGGAAACAGAGTTTACCACAAACTCCTCCAAGTATCCTTTTTAACCCTGGAAGCCTTCGGTTTTGCCCACGCCAAGTGTGACTCCTCTGAACTCCATTGGCGTCCAAGAATTGCTGAGGACGTAGCTGTAAGGGCACGAGACTAGTACCTCTGCAGCCCAGTAATTTCAATTGCAAGGGGAAATCTGCTGCAAAATGGATCACAGTTTGTTTTAAATTTGAGCGTCAGTACATTTACTTAGCTGCCCATGGCCTTGCTCACCCATGCTGTCATTGGCCATTGAGTTCCATGGGGTGTTTAGTGGTTATGTCTCTTTCTAAGTGAGCTCATGATTCAGAATTTAAATTCACAGAACTGATTAAGAAAGGCATGCATTCATTTTACCGTGATGCCTTGAATAATTTCCACAGTGGATGGGAACACGAGCTATACAATGGCTTCCATTAGGCAGTGAGGCAATGAATCCCCACCACCAGCAATCAACAAGCATTTAGGGAGAGCCTGTTTTTTCAGGCACTGACCCAGGTCCTGAGGAGACCCAGATGAACAGGCTACAGCTCTTGCCATCAGGGAACATGTATCTAGTGAGGATGACACACAAACTTGGAACCCAGGGCACATGCAGGAGTAGGGCATCTGCTAAGTCTGTGGAGATGGCAGGGGATCGGGTCTCAGCATCCCAAGGAGTTCATGGGGGCCATGGGGAACCTGTGAAGGATTTTAGGAAGCAGAGCCAAGTGGTCAGATTTGCATCTTAGAAATATAGCTTCCGCAGCAAAGTGGAGGATGGAAGTGAGGCCCTGAGGCCGGCAGGCAAGGCAGTTAGGAGGTAGTTGGGGAAGGTCAAAGAAGAAGGGATAAGAGCCCCAATTAGATCATGGTCATGGACAGATGGATGGATAAAGAAGATGTAGTACCTATATACGCCATGGAATACTACACAGCCATGAAAAAGAATGAAATAATGCCATTTGCAGCAACACGGATAGACCTGGAGATGATCCTACTAAGTGAAGTTAGTCAGACAGAGAAAGACAAATACCATAGAGTATCACTTATATGTGGAATCTAAAATAGGACACAAATGAACTTATCTATGAAACAGAAACAAACTCACAGACAGAGAGAACAGAATTGTGGCTGCCAAGGTCGGGGAGTAGGGGAGGGAAGGACTGGGAGTTTGGGATTAGCAGAGGCCAACTATTATATATAGAATGGATAAACAACAAGGTCCTACTGTATAGCATAGGGTTAGGGTTAGGATATTCAATATCCTGCGATAAACCAAATGGAAAATAATATGAAAAAGAATGTATATATCTGTATAACTGAATCACTTTGCTGTAGACTAAAAATTAACACAACATTGTAAATCAACTATCCTTCAGTAAAATAAATTTAAAACAATAAAAAAAGATCATGGTCATGAAAATGAAAAAGAATGAAGAAATACAAGTCATTTTAGACAATGAATATTGCCGGATGCAGTGGACTATTGGCTGTTGGAATGAAGACATGAGGAGGAGACTAAATGGGCTTCTAGGTTTCAGGGATACACATGAATGACCAGGTATTGGGGTGGGTGGAAAGAGGTATTACATTGTGAGTTGTTGTTGTTTTATTTTTTTTTGCGGTGCGCGGGCCTCTCACTGCTGCAGCCTCTCCTGTTGCAGAGCACAGGCTCCGGACGCGCAGGCCCAGCGGCCATGGCTCACGGGCCCAGCCGCTCCATGGCATGTGGGATCTTCCCAGACCGGGGCACGAACCTGTGTCCCCTGCATCGGCAGGCGGACTCTCAACCAGTGTGCCACCAGGGAAGCCATTCCCACCAGGGAACACATTGTGAGTTTTGATAATTACTAAGAATTTGATATAACTGTGAGACCCTCACTTTCTAGGCAAATGGAAAAAGAGAACCAAGTGCTGCATGTTGTCTGTGTGAAGTCACAGGTACTGACCCCAAATCACGCAGAAATTTCTGTTACCCGGGAAATGGTGAGGAGGGAAGACTGCGTGGGCGGGAAGGTCGTGGGATAATAATGGGAATGGGAATGTTCGCATCGTTAGCACTTCCCACAAATATGCACATTTAAAGCATCCGTTGATTAAAACCTGTATTTCAGACACGCATATTGTGGGAAATGACACTGGCTTTACATAAATTTGCTTTAGAGTTAGCCCATAGCTAAATCACAGCTTTTATGTGAAATGAAGGATACTTGTAAAATGGCTTCTGCCGATTCTTTCCTGAAGCTTCAAAGCCTCTTAAATGGCTGCAGTCAAGGGTCACAGTCTGGGTGTAAACCAGGAGGCATATGCTGCCTTCTGTGGCACAAACTTAAGAGATGCAGCCAAGGATGTGAGTGGCTCTAGGAGGAACAGGACATTTATCCCTCCAGGTGTTCATATATTGTTGGTTTTTTTCCGTCTTATCTTCTTGAAATAATCTCTCTCTTTACGAGTTGACACATGGGGTGAAGTTTCCCTTGTGTGTTAATATAATCTCTGAGGGAGTCAAATTCCCTTTCCTTCAGCTTTTATTAATTTGTTTCTCATAATTCCAGTGATGTGTTCAGACAGGGGGAAAAATAATAGAGGAGAGAAAAGAAAAAGAAATAATAATAAAATGAAGAATGCCCCCCAGCAGCAAGCTGGTGGCATCCAGAGGTTGCAGATAATGGATTAGCTTTTACCTATTTCCATAGCAACAGCTTAGCTGCTCTTAAACACTTCTTTAAAAGCTTCTGATAAATGTATCCTGTGACCCTGAAAACTTTTCCATCTCCCTCCTGACTTCTTTCATCCTCAACCCCTCCTTTTTCCTTTTGCCCCACAAAAACATCAGTTATTACCCGTAACCTTGTAGCACGTGTCTTGGTTTTCGCAGACCTGCTTCCTTTAAGGGCCTGAGATGGATTTGGGAGGCCGTGCTGCTTCCCTCTCCTCCCTCCTGTTTGCCCCTCTCCCCCTGTCTGCTCTCTCCCTCCTGCTTCTCTTTCCCCATCACTTCTTTCCTCTTATCCCTTTTTCTCTCTCCTCCTTTCTCTTTTCACACATTATTTTAGCTCCCATCTTTCTCTCTCCCATCTCCTAAAATGAATATATGGAAATCATTGTCATATGAATCACTGATTGAAACTTAATTGGTGATTCTCAAACAGTTGGAAGGATTAATTGAGCATTTACTTGTGACAAACTGTGAGTTGGGCTTTGTGGTGGGAGATGGGGGTGCCTGAGCGGGATAACATCAAGAGTCCAAAAGATCATCCTTATCTGTATCAGCCACACCGAAATCAAGGCTCTGGTTGAAGAGAAAGGACACTCAACAATTCAACAATGGTCAGCCAGGATGGTGGGAAAATGGATTAGGAATCTAAAGACAGGACTTCTTTAGAAGTCCTGGCTGCACCTCCTGGCTGCACCTCTTCTATGCGATTTCGAGCCATTGCTTATGGTTGGCTTTCTATCTGTTCTTAGCTGCTCTGCATGTATTAACCTGTAAAGGAGGTTTCCTAATAACCAAAAAGAGGTATTAGGAAAATTAAACAGGATGATTCATATAAGCATACTTGTTTCTTGCAGAGGTCAGTTTCATGTTGTTCTTATTGTTGATGTCACTGGCTTAATAGCCACTGAAAAAATAATAATAAGATAAATGAGACATAAATATGGGACAGAATCATCACACAAGTTTTAATGGACAAGGGAGGAATTTAAGTTGGGTGTGAAAAGATGAGGAGAGTTTGCATATGTGGGATGGAGGAGAAAAGTCAAGTCAAAGCAAAACGCATCAGAGCAAGGGAGCCAGGCAGGTAAGAGAATCCGATTCTCTGCTGCATGCCCAGCACATAGTGGGACGAGATGATACTCCATGTGTGTGTTTTCCTTTAGTTCCATTCCTTCCACCCTATAGAAAGACCAACATAAATATTCAGAGGAGACATAAGAGTGGATAGTTTAAAGTAATGAATTGAATCTAGTTATCTATAGATACCTCCCAGAAAGCCATGCTGTCATCTTCTTTGCGAAATCTTTGTGGACTCACCAGGTACACATCACACCCGTGTATCACATCACGCTTGTCACATCACCCTCTTAGGAATAACGTGGTGCAGGGATTGAGTCTTGTGTGTCTTTGCTACCTCAGTGCCTGGCTCAGTGCCTGGCTCAGGGCTGGAATGTAGGAGTGTTCTCCGTATTTGTTGATTAAAGACACACTTTAAGGAGAGCCCCGAGTCAGGTGAGGTTTAACGAGAAAGGTTTTCTTGAAGAGCTGCATTCTGAGTTGGATTTCTGACAAAGGGTATGGATTGAAATAGGCATTGCTCAGCTACCAAAAGACACATGAAGTGCCCAGGTGCTGTCAAGCTCTGGCACTTCCTCAGAGCAGGGGGCTTGGCAGCCAGAGAAAACATCCTCTGACCAGGGATGACTCTTCACAGGAAACTAGGGGGTCTTTTCTCTCTCTCTGCCTGCAGAGTTAATAGGGGAAGAAGGAAAACCAGGAGTCCTCGACTCCTGAGTTTGCTTTGCTTAGTTCGTATGGATACCCGTCTGGCTGATTTCTGAGGGACACAATGCTTCTTCTCTCTCCACAATTGAGGGAAGAAGACCCTGGAATCCACCGCTGCCAACTGTGGCCTCTGGACAGAATCTAAATTGGCTTCTAGCTCTCTCAGATCTCACCTGGCACTTTCCCTGAGCATCGTATTTAATAACCACCGTTGTAAAGACAATAAAAAAGGGTACAAATGGTGTTATTTATTGTATCGTTATTTAGTCCCCATTCTTTTCATAGATAGCCATTCCAGAAGGATAAGAATAGGCTTTTGTTTTGAATATCCTTTTCCATAAAATTAATTTCACAAATAAAATGAGGAGCTCATTCTCAGCCAGGAACTAACTCACAGAGGCCTCATAAGTTTCACTACATATTTGTGAGAAGGAGTCAGACCTCCCCTCCTCCTGGGGTTTCTTTCCAGTGGGTAAAATTCCAGGTTGAGGGAAGTTCAGTCCAGAGGACAAAGTGGAGTCTGACGTCCACCCGGGGGTGTCTGGGCCCAGCACACATCACACCTCTTTCCTGCCGTGCTTTGTGCAGGGAAAGCTCACATGGGAAGCAGCTCTGGAAGGAGATGGGTGCGTGGAGATAGCATCACAAAGGTTACCGTGGGCTGTGGGCCAGCCGAGGGGGGGATGGTGGGAGGAGAGAGGGCGGTCCTCCTCACTTTGTCTCGGTGGTGGTGGGAGAGGTGACGTTTGTGGGGTTTGATCTATCTCCATATCCTAGGCGGTTTCCGTTCAGCTGCCAGAATGGTGAATGACATGAAATTCCATGCGCTCCTGTTTGTGTGACCTTGGGCAAAGTTGTGGTCTGAATGCGTGTCTCCCCAAAATTTCCATATGTTGAACTTTTGAGCCCCAAAAGAGATGCTCTTAGAGAGTGAGGCTCTGATAAGTGGTTCAGTGCTGAAGGCCGAGCCCCCCTGAGTGGGATGAGTGCTCCTATAAAGGAGACCCCAGGGAGCCCCCTCACCCTTTCTGCCACGTGAGGACACACGACAAGCAGCTGGATGAGGGCCCTGACCCCACCACTCTGGCATCCCAGTCTCACACTAAAGCCTTCTGAACCGGGAGAGACACATTTCTGTTATTTGCAAGCTACCTCGTCTGCAGTGTTTTGTTACAGCAGCTCAGATGGACTAAGACAGACACTCATCCCCATCCTGGACCCCAGGGTCCTCATTTGTGGGATAGGAGATTGGATCCCTAGGAGATTTCTAAAGTCTCTTTTAGCTCTAAAATTTCATGATTCCATAAATCAACGCAAAGGCCCAAGTAGTCCTCAGTGCTTTGGAAGAACATTGAGTAGGGTGATAATCCCAGGAGAAAAATCGAGAGAGATCCATGTTTCTTGTAAATAATCTTAAGCCCATTTTAGAATGAGTATGTTGTGGATCCTTTATTATTGATAACTGTATTTTTTATTGGAACAAGGGATGTTTTTATATAGTCCTTTAAAGTTCTTTATATTCTCTTTGGAAAGAGACTGTCTTTTGTTTATCTCACATTACAACAGCTGGTATGCAGCCTTACATGCAGCAGATATAGAACTGATGTGAAGAAGATCATAGACACTATTATTTGTTCAGACTGATGCATACGTGGGCCCAGAATTCAGAATAACAAGGACCAGAATGGTTGAGGAGGTTCTGGCTGTTCCCTGTCTTACCTTTGGAAGTTCTTGTACCTTCCTCTCCCTTCTTCAGGCTTGTGGGTTTGTCAACCATGAGACTTGTACAAGCCTTTCTAGAAATCAAACCACTTCTCAAGATAAATCTAAATTAATTTAAATTTGTTGGTTCCCCCTAATCACCAAATTACGTTTTTTCTCTCAAGAGTTAGCTGATTGATGAAACATAGTGTTTCCTTATGGTCCATCTCTGGCCTCTCACATGGGTCTTGCTGATATAAATTAATCAATGATCCTACCATTTTTCCATGGATCAGTTGGCATTTATGGACTCACCAGAGTGTGCCCCTGAAGGGTCTCTTTTAGGAATAATATTCTCACCAGGTGCATCTCAACTAGTTCACGGAAAACTCCCAAACAGATAGAAATACCCTTAGGAATGTCTTAGCTGTAGAGTTTGAGGCAAAAAAAGAATACTTTAGCCCATGCCTCCTCCCCTTTTTAATTTGTATTTAGTTTTAGTGAAAATGATTTGCGATCAAAGATACACTCCATGACTTAGTAATATAAGCACATGGAAAGAGACGTCAGTGTTCTTTTTACCAAACTCCTCAGCCAAGGCTCAGAGTATTGGGACTTGTAGTGAATCACAAAGCTCAGGTTGAAAACTCAGGCCTGGCAGGTGGCCAAGGGCCCTGAGGCTGAGATCCTCAGTCCCTTGAGGGTGGGCCTGGTGTGCCTTGTCCTCAGCACAGCATGGCCAGGTTAGCACTTTGTGAGCAGCCCCTGCTCCCGTCCTTTCTGGATGCATCCGAGGTTCTCAGGGGCGAGCTGGCTTCCGATGCCTTTGGCAAAACCTGGCTGGACATGGGTTATTTGTCTCCGCCCTGGCACTCGTTCTGTCTCTGAGAATCTTTGATTTGACCCAGTATTGCAGAATACATACCAGGTTCAAGCCGGGATCTGATGCCTTTGAGATGAAGCAAGACCCAATAAAAGATTTTGTAGCTTTGGCCTAGAGTTTTGCCCAAATTGAAACCAGACACACTTTACAAACACAGTGTGATGACTGTGGAACAGCCATTGGACTTGGAACCAAGGAAAGCAGAATTTGGCTGATATTTGTCAGTCAGCTGGGAAGGAGAGCAGTTTCATCCTCTAGTTTGATCCATACATTTAAGCTCCCAGTGTGCTCTCCTCTGCACTAACATCCACAGGCCCCAGGAAGATACATAGGGCGGGACGTTCCCACAAAGCTCCCTGGCAGGCCTGCCTTCCACGAGGCCCGCTGTCCATTGTCCTGGGCGCTCCACCAAAGGTGCAGAGGAGCGAGGAACGTGGGGAGAGGATGTGAGGGAGGAGAGGTGCTCTTTCCAAAGTAACACCTTTCCTCTTCTCGTTCTGCATTTGAACCAAACACAGGAGACCCAGTTCCGCCCCAGGCACTTTCATCTGTGGTGGTAGATCATCAGCAGAGAGTTTGGGAAGGGGAGAATATGGAGGATCCTGGGAAAATGTATAGGAGTGCATTATTCAGGGTGCATCATCAGATTGTGAGATGCTCCTGATGAGCGAATCTTCTAGACAACCGAAACTTCCTTGCAGAACAGTAACACTTCCTACATGTTAAACTATTTTTATGTATTTTGTTAAAAGTGTATTTTAAGCATCTTTGTCTTGAAATAGAATGTCTTTATTATAATTTAACCATATCTTGATTACTTATCATCATATTTTCAACAGCAGTTGATTGTATTTCTTTACCTCCCAGAAATGATACCTGGATATGCCCTCAGCAGCCCCAGGTTTTGAGCTCTTTGTTCTGGCGAATCTGTCACGTTCTTCCCTGTGGGTGTCACTTGTCAGTTCATCAGCTTAGTGCACTCTTTCCACTTCTTCTAAACTTTGGTCCACAGTGACTCAGGAATAAATGGATATCTTCAGGGAAAGGCAAATAACCAAGCCTGTTAAGTCACCAACTGTATTTTCTGCTTGATTCTATGTCCACCATTCAGTTCAGATCAACAGTTACTGTGTCTGTTAAGTGAGGATGCTGTGTTTGGAATTAGGGATGATAAAACATCGCTCTTGAGTGGCTACCATCCATTGGAGGAGGCAAGCAGAAGCTTCCCGTTTATCAGGAATGCCACATAAGTGAGGACCGTACATCCGATTCATTGTGTGACGTGCATCAGCAGAAGAAGCCACGGGTGGAGAAGGAGAATGGCGGGTTTAATTCATTTTGGTTAAAGTGGGTCCAGGAAGACTTTAGAGCGGAAGTGCTACCTTAAAAAAGGCTTTTATAGGATGAGTAGGAATTCTGTAAGTGGAGAAAAAGTAGATAAGTATGTTCTAGACACAAGGAACAAGAGCTGTATCCATACATTTGGGAATGCTGAATCTATCTTCAGATCTCTCCGAGAATTAAACACCTGGGTTGGGTGACAGCACTGTTTATTGTATTTAGGGTGCTTTAAAAAAAATCTCTTCCTCGTTTTGTGAACGAAATGTCAAGCAATTGCAGTTGCTATTAACTAGGAACGGACTTGCAGATAAATACAGGGGATACTGGAGAATGAGACAGGGTTCAACTTCATAAAGGGGGAACGTTTCCATTTCCTCCCAAAGTGGCAAAATCTCTCATGTGAATGGGGGAATGGTCTCAGGCTCTCTCCAACCAATTTTAAGAAGGGGGCGTCGTGGGGTCCCCAGAACCTTGGCATCCGCATCACCTGGGGGCTTGTTAGCAATGAAAACACTATTAAGTATTAAAATATTTAAAAACTCAAGAGATCTCAAGGGATCTCCGCGTTTAGGAGGGATATCTAATTCCCAAAGAACTGCTGAGACCTGCTGAGTTGGACACTGGGAGGGTCCCTGCCCGCTGTACCTTCTCAGCCCTCCAGGAATGGAAACGGGGACGCCTCACTGCCCGGAGAGGACAGATCAGCGGGCCCAGGCTCAGAGGGAACCTTGACAAATCAAGATCTGACCAGCCGCATGGGACAGAGCAGCTTCGTAGGTAGCCCTGTGTGCCCCTTGGTTCCCAAGGCTCAGAACTTTGTTTTGTAGGGCACTGAGAATGCCCCCGCCTCTGAGATGCTCACAGTCAAGCACTCAAAAACACTTTATTGATTTGTAAATGAGCCAAGCCTACAGCCTAGGCTAGCCCAAGGAATCTCTCCATTAGCCCTTTCTCTTCGTATTCGAAGTCTAAATGGGAAACTACATTTAAATTAGAAAGTGACAGAATCATGTAGATGGGGCATAATTGCCCTGTTCAAATGTTTTATGGCATCCAGTTATTCTGGCATAATCCACTCGATTTACAGAAATTATTTCTGCTACAGAAACCACGCAGGTGGATTCTACCAGTCAGGGCTCTCCCTTCTGTTGGGCAGCGATGGATGAAAACTGACACAGCCCTTCTCTCAGACTCATTCTATTTGCATCCAGATTTAGAGATGCTGGCATCATAGATTAGTTTCAGGTCTCATTCTGCCCTGGGAGCCATTCTGTGTATGTAATATGAGCTTGTATTTATATGAGCTCACCTGCTGTGTATGGGATTTATTATCAAGTTCATGGCGGGAGAGGTCCGATACCATCCTCTATATACAATCTACGTGTATTTAATAACATGTCTTTATTCCAGTTAGACATCTTATGAGGACAGAGGGCTGAGGGAGGAGAGAGAAAACAAAAGAAGAAGTTGACGTGCCTAAAGACGTATTTTGGAAAACAGATAAGGGATAAAACTAAAACCTTGCTGACTGATTTTAGCTTTTAATTTAACAGAATTCAAGCCTATAAATAATTTACTTTGTCCTCTGGGAGTCAGGTATTCCTCTTAAACCAGGAGATCCCTTGAGATTGATGCTGAATCCAGCCTCTGTACCCCCACACCAAATTGAATCTAGGAGACAGAGTTTTTGGTGAAGTAGAAAAGAATAGCTTTATTGCCTTGCCAGGCAAAGGGGGCCACAGTGGGCTCATGCCCTCAAAACTGTGTGTCCCGCCCTGGAGTGGGTAGTGAGGAGTTTTACAGTAATGGTGCAAAGAGGGCGTGATCAGCTGGTGAACCTTCTTCTGACTGGTTGGTGGGGAGGTAGGTGGGAGTCAGCATCATCAACCTGGTTCTAACTGGTCTGGGGTGTACGTGCTCGTGGGCAGCAGACAGTTAACTTCTTCCACCTGGGGGGGTTTCAGTATCTGCAAAACAGCTCAAAGACGTTGTGATGTGCATCCCCTGAGGGGGAGCCAGGACCCTGCCTCATGGCTGCACTGTGGTTTCTTGACTGATCTCCCTTGTCTCTGCAGCCCCTCCCTTCTCCTGATTAGCAACTGTTTGAACCTACTCATTGCAACTCAGGGAAGGTTGTGGAGGCTGTATGAAGCCTATTTCTTACAAACAAGAAATGGGGGACACAGAAAGACTTTTTTTTTTAATTTATTTATTTATTTATTTATTTTTGGCTGTGTTGGGTCTTTGTTTCTGTGCGAGGGCTTTCTCTAGTTGCGGCAAGCCGGGGCCACTCTTCATCACGGTGCGTGGGCCTTTCACTGTCGTGGCCTCTCTTGTTGTGGGGCACAGGCTCCAGATGCGCAGGCTCAGTAGTTGTGGCTCATGGGCCCAGTTGCTCCACAGCATGTGGGATCTTCCCAGACCAGGGCTCGAACCCCTGTCCCCTGCATTGGCAGACATATTCTCAACCACTGCGCCACCAGGGAAGCCACACAGAAAGACTTTTGTGCCCCCAGGGTCCTGCTCAATTTCAAGATATCTTGACTTTTAAAAAATATTTTAAGGGAGTTGGATAGGGGAGAGTCTGTTCCTTGCCTGGCTCCACACTTACCACTGTGGAAATATTGCTACTTGATACATGATTATGAGTACTTGTTTGTTGCCTTATCTAGTGTTGAAATGGCACTGAATTCAGGGGTAAAATGAGCAAATGAATGTAAATGACTTTGTGTGTGTGTGTGTGTGTGTGTGTGTGTGTCTGTACCTCTCCCCAAAGCATGCCCTTTGAGGTACACCCTGGAGCCCACTCCAGTCTCCTTTATTTTTAGAGCAGGGGTGTGTGTGTGTGTGTGTGTGTGTGTGTGTGTTGGGGGTAGGAATTCTGCACCTGTTTCTAAGCTAGGACCAATTCTTCAAAATACCCACTTTCCTTTTGTCCTATTTCCTCTCAAGCCTGCTGTCCATCTTCCAATCCTCCACACCCACATACTTCACTTACCCTGTGGCCCAGCCCCCAGCTCTTGTACCCAGCCCAGCCAGCTTGGCAGGTGGATCATCTTGGTCAGAGTTGGAGGGAGGAAGCGGGATAAACTTTGTGAGTCTCTGTCAATGCACGTGGCCATTTATAAGCTCGACCCTCTTTGCTCTGAATCCTCCCAAATGCTCTGTGTTTCTCCTTCTGGCATATTCAGTAGTATAGGCTCTAACTGTAATGAGTTTTTATCACCTTGAGAAGTACCACAGCGGGTTCCGCGTCTAAGCTTTCATTTTTACACCCTTAGGAGAAATGAAATTCATTGGAAATTAATCATCCGTCGTTTCAGAGCTCCTTTGCATCTCCCTCCTCCTTCCATCAAAACATATTGCTGGGCACTGTCTGCGCTCAATGTCTAAACACGGGGTCCCCTCTAGGGGTGATGGCCGTGTCAGAAAGCTCTCTCCATAGGGGGTTTTAACTTCCCAATTCAAAAAAATTAGGAGAGATCTAATTTAGGGATTAACAAAAAATTCCAATACAAAGGATGGCATATTATTACACTGACTTTTTCCCTGAGGGAATAAATATGATGAAGCCTATGTCATTATGCTTGGAAGGAAATTTTTATTTTCTCCAGAAGTAACATGCTGTCTCTATTGGATTGGGAACCTAGCTGTTCCCTTTGCAAAATTCCCTGCCTCTGCCATTGCTAAGAATCTCTGGCCATAGCCATCTTCTCTGCCTACTACCCTAACATACCTAAAGGCAAGGCCTTGGATTCCTCATAATTCCTTTCTGTAAGATGCCTACCAGCCACTTATTCTCTGACTCGCCCCCCCACCCCGTCTTATCTGATAGACAGATGGATAGTTTGGGGTGCAGTAGACACCTGTGTGTCCAGATCAATGTTGCCATCCCCACACTGCCCTTTTCTGCCCTTAATGATCACATCTCCCCTAGATGCATTTTAGCATCTCTTCTCTTGCATTTTCCAAAGAGGAAAGGAGGTATTTAATCCGTTTGAGCTCAAGTGAGGGTCCCAGTGCTCCACTGAGCATGTGCAGGGGTGCTTCTTCCCTCCTCATCTCCCTGTGACCCCAAGCCTGACATTTCTCTGGTGACACATACCTAAAGCGGCATTTCTGTTTGGCACGCAGGTTTATAGAGGGGCCAGTCCACAGATGTGTTTCTTTACAGAGACTGATCATCAGCCTGACTCTTAGGATGTGCCTCTGGTCCCCAGTCAAACCTCTCCCTCCCTGTGGTGTGGCAGGTAGGACCACCCAGCCAATCCCTTCAGTGATGACCTAGACCAACGTGCCCCAGGCCATGAGAGCAGGGAACACCTTCGGGAAGCGTGAACTGAGCAGTAACTGGACCAGGAGGGTCTGACTATCCAGCCGGCACCGTCCTGAGCACTCGACACGCACTGACTCATCCAAACCTTACGACACTCCTGCCTTTTAGGTACTCACTGTGTCCCTGTTTTATAGATAAAAAAGTGAGGCACAAATAAGTTGATAAACCCCCTAAGGTCACACAGCCAGGAAACGGTAGCACCAGGAAGCAGGCCAGGCCCTCTGTCTTCAGAGGCCAAGCTCTAACTACTGCAGTGAATTAACTCTAGTTGACGGACATAGAAAGATGATTTATTACAGAGGACCCTGGGAAGCCCAACAAGCCCAGGCAAAGCGCATGGAGAGAAAGTCCACAGAAAATGGTGCAAACCATCCTAACACATGTGAAAGGATGCAATCAAACCACACAGAAATGCCATCTCTCACTTATCGTACTGGCAGAAATCCAGAAGCTTAGCTGCTGCTGACAAGACTGTTGGGGAGACAGGTAGCCTCATAAGAAATCTGTCAGTAACCATCAAAACGACAGGTGCTTTTACACTTTAAACCATCATCTGTTCTGGAACTCTGTCCCATACAGACACATTCACAAGCCTAACACACACACACACATACACACACACACACACAAGTATGAGTGACATTGTAATAACAGATTGAAATAGATTTTAAGCCACATAATTGTGAATAGGACACTAGTTCAATAAACTATAATATGTGAGAATACAAAGGAATATAACACAGCTCTGAAAATGTATGAGGTATATTTTAATAAATATGGAACAACAGTATATATACTCTGCTACTTTTTGTCTTAGGAAGGGTGATGATAAGACCTATTCTTGTTTGCTTGTCTTGCACAAGTAAATGCTGGATGGATAAACAAAGTACAGATGAATTAGAGGAGCCGGTAAGCTAGTGGGGCCTGAGAGTAAAGATGGGACTCACACTTATTTGTGTTTCAAAATAGATTGTCGTTTCGACTATGTCAATGTAGTAACATTTCAGAAGATGGCATTAAATAGTTTGGAAATGGGATACTATGTAGCTTGCAGAATTCTGTGGAGCTCTGAGCATCTGGTGGTAACATATCTCTTTTTTACAAGGAATGTGAAATAAATGTAAATATTCTCGATTCAAAAATAAATCTTCTCCATCACCTCCCTCACCGTGTTACTTAGATCTTCTGACACCTGTATCCCTCCTTTATGTGCCTGCAGAGAGAAGACATGTAAGTAGGGTGTTATTAGGCTCCTGTGAAATTATAGAAGGAAATTGCCCCCTCTCCCAGCAATCCATTTGTGACCATTATCTGGGAAGTGAGGTACATAAAAATAGACAATGTTTAATAAAATCATGGAAAACATTATTTGAAGACACATCAAATTAACTTAACTTAAAGCCTGCAAGATTCTGAAATTTATGTTGAGTAGGACATGGACTCATTGGGATTGTAATTTGGAGAATCCCCGTAAAACCTGGACTGGGCCCATCCTTTCCTATTCAAGACAATTTTTCCTCTAAGCGTCCCTGAGTATAATAAGTGTCTGGGTGTGACTGTTTTCTCTCCTACCCGGGTGCCCATGTGTTGAATGCAATGCAGAGCATAATCATTGATATAAGTAGAAAGTAAGGACCCAGATTTTTCTCCTTCATACACCCCTGGAGGTTCAGGGAAGGCCAGAGAAGAGGTGTTTTGTTTTGTTTTGTTTTGTTTTCAGAAAAAGAGGCCTCCTTTTGCTACTAAAAGTACTGAACTGGAAGCCACTGTTGTAAATATCCATGACTTTTTACTGGTATGCTGGTTGAAGCTTATTAACCTGAAATATTTTCTGGGTTAGTGACACTGGAGCCTCTAAAACTTAATGCATTTTCAACATTTTTGTCACAACTGCTTTCCCAAAAGGTTTTGCACAATATTTTCAGCCTAAACTGTCTAAAATATTATAGAACACTTGTTGCTGGGAATACTATTTTCATGTGAAAACACCTGCATCATTATGACATGTTAGACATTTTAAGAGACTTTGGGATGTGTTTTGTGTTTGAAGACAACAGGAATGTAAATTTCTGGTGGGTGAGTGGTGAGCACAGGAGATGTGACCCCCTCAATAAATGGCATGAATTATTCCACTGGGAGCATCCAGTGACACTGAAGTCTGGAGTACTGGGAAGCCACATTTTTTTTGTTTTTTCCTAACGTGCTTTAATTGCTTTTTGCTGAGGCCAGGGATATTTATGGGTTAGGAGATTGCCAGGTTATTTATTAGATGTAGTATCTAGGGATAGACTAATATAAATCACTTAAGCCAGTATTGAGTATACCAGACACTCAGTAATTTAAAAAGCTTTAATAAAAATGCTAAAATATGAGACTTGTCTTTGGCTGTAATGAGCCTCAGTTATCATGTTTTTATCAGCGATGTTCAGTCACAGACCCCTCCCCCTTCCCCAGTGTATGAAAACATAAAAGCAAAGCATCCTTATTTCCAGACTCTCCAGATTTGTTGGAATTGAGAGAGATTTTAAAGATTTTCAGAGATACTCATGAAGAATTATATTGGGGCCCTACTGGCTGACTTCCTCACACTTAGAAATCAAGCATGCTCTTTCACATTAGGAATCTTGTGTTTTGTGGATCTAGTAGTGAATTTTTAAAAAGGGGTATATAAGCTTATATTTGGACTAAAGGAAGCTTCCATGTTGTACCTTCTATGTGATAGGGATCAAAGTACTATGAAGGCTGAGGCCAGCCCCTGCTCTGCAGCGGACGGAGTAAAAACTCATTGAATTTAGAACCAGTGGAATCCCAGAGAACCAAGAGCATGGCTTTTCTCTTCTTTAATGGGAATACCGAATTAGAAGTACATGCCATTGGGCTTCCCTGGTGGCGCAGTGGTTAAGAGTCCGCCTGCCGATGCAGGGGACACAGGTTCGTGCCCCGGTCCGGGAAGATCCCACATGCCGCAGAGCGGCTGGGCCCGTGAGCCATGGCTGCTGAGCCTGCGCGTCCGGAGCCTGTGCTCCGCAATGGGAGAGGCCACAACAGTGAGAGGCCCGTGTACCGCAAAAAAAAAAAAAAAAAAAGAAGTACATGCCATAGCAGTTTTTAAAGTATACTTACTTTTATGAACTCATTTATTCATAACTAGATCCTTTTTTAGGAAAGTTTTATCATCTGCACATTACAAAACACTGAAGCAGGGGCCATGGAGAGGAAGGGGCTTCCCTTTCCCTACAGTTACTGAATGGGAGAGAGAAACCCTGCCCGCTTTCTTCCCATGGCAGCATCCAGCCGTGGGCATTGTTATGGGCAAGGACCTGTTTCTTCAAGATTTTCCAAGTCCCCCTTTCCTCCCAAGATGCAGGGTTTCTGTGTCTGATACCAGCAAATTTCTTCTTCAGTTCTATCTCAGAGCTGGGCACAGACGACTACGTCTGGAGCGCAGGGCTGAGGGGTAGCGGCCTTCTCATGGCAGCACAGAGCAGGTCGAGAAGAGAAGAGGGTTGTCCAGTCGACAGGCAGGGGAGTGCCTAGGGAGAAGCCAGACAGATTCCTGATGGACAGTCTGGGGGTGAGGCTGTGTGGGAAGAGGCGGCAGCTCAGGTGAGGTCCCACCCAGGCTCTGAGGTTGCTGTGCAGGTGGGTGGAGCACTGTAGGGACACACGGCCCACCCTGTTCATTGGGGAGTGGGGGGCACAGAGCAGGGCGGGAGCCCATCAGCACTCCTGAGTCACATGTGCCAGGTGGGGATGGAGCAAGTCAGGGAGGGCTCAGAGGGCTGGGGGAATCCGCCCCTGCTGCCGGGCCTTCCAAAGGTCCAGACCCGGGACACTGGGTATTGGGCGGATTATTGGACAAACTCTGAGGAAGGTCATAGAAGAAGCCCATTTCCCCCACCCCCTCCCCATTCAAGATAAGACCTCTTGAATGGAAAACTGATGAATTTATAAAAGTGCTAACAAAAGATCCAGATAAAAAAAAATTAATTACACGGGCCTGAGTGAACTGATGAGGATGGTTATAATTTTTGTGACTTTCTGTTTGAATAAAAAAAAAAAAAATCCCACAAGGACTCAGAGGCAAAAATATACAAATCAATTATCACTGCAAAGTAAAGGAGCTGTTACAGTGGAGGATTCCTGGACTGAATGTCAATATTATGACAATAGTGTGAGTGTGTTTCGTGTTTGGGAATTACAGTCATTGTTGCTTTTGTTGTGGTCACCATTTACAATGCTTGGTGTCAGTTTATTTATCTCTTGTAAAAATAAAATGCAGTGTGTGTGTGGGGGGGGAATAAATAAATAAATAAATAAATAATTTAAAAAGAGCTCTAATACTGGGGACAGAGAGAAAGATGGACACACAAATGTAAAATCAGAGAGCACCTGCTGACAGGTTGTTGGGCAGAAAAAGCATCAGGAAGGCCAGGGGCTGATGACAGGGCTGGAGGTGGCAGTCATGAATCCCTAAGTGTGGACACATGTGGCCTAATCTTCAGCCCAGGCGTCCTCCTCTGAGCTGTACCCCCCAGGCCGGACTTCGGTCCAGAAGAACTGAGGCTGAAGACTGGAGCATCGGCGACTCTGCTGAGAGCGCAGGGCCGGGCAAACCCTGGGCGGGACCGTCCCTCCTCCAACTCCCTTCTTCACCGACATCCTCTGACCCAGCAGGACAAAATGAGGGGCCCAGGAATCTGAGGCAGAAAATGAGAAGAGGCCAGTGATTAGGAAGATGCTGGAACATCCGCCGGGCCACCTCATTTGGTCCTGCCACCGCTCAGTGTCGTTGGTATTACCTGCTCTTCCAGATACTCAAAGGAGGGCAGCTTCTGCTCCAAAGCCGACCTGAGTCCCCCGTGACCAGCAGGCTGTGTGCAGCTGAAGGCCGTGAGCTGGGGTGCCGGGCGCATGGCTTCGGGAACCAGCAGACGGGCTGTTTCCAGGTGTGGCTTTGCAGTGCTGAGACCTGGGGTTCTGAAGTCAGTGGGAACTGGGTGCGCGTGTCAGCTTCTCCTCTATTGCTGTGTGACATTCGGCAGCTTGTTTGATCTCTCTCTGTCTTTACTTCCTGATTGTTAAAATATGAAATAGTAAACCTTCCTGGTAAGGTTTTCACAGGATGAAATAAGTGATGTGTGGGAAATTATTTGTATGGTGCCTCCTGACACCTATGAAGTTTTCAAAAATGAGAGTTGCTGGGGAAAAAAAAATCTACAAGTAGAATTAAAGGGCCCATGATATTGACATTTATCATGTGACAGGCACTGTGATTAAAGCATTTTATATTCCTTTACCACTTATTCCTCCCAAGGCCCCTGTGAGTGACCAACATCACCACCCTGCTTTGCAGTTTGGGAAATGGGAGTTACAGACATTTAGTGACTTGTTCAAGGTCATGCCATGAATGAGAGGGATTGCACAACACAAGACGACTGTGACCAAGTCAAGGGGGAGAAAAGAGAAAGAGGGAGGCCTGAGACCAGGACCTGGGGGTCCTGAAGTGGGAGAGAGACTTGGATGAAGAGATGTCATGGGACTCACCCGTCACCTCACAACACATACTTGACAGAACTGGGACTAGGACGTGAGTGTTTCCTTAGCTGCAAAACGAGGAGGTTGAACTAGGTGATCCCTGAGGTCCCTTTTTGACTTGAAAATTGTATGATGTAAATTAAACCCTGAGCTTCTGAGCGTATGTGTGGCAAGCAGAAGCCTCAGGGGGAGGTGGCGAGTTGGAGGGGAAGGAACAAAAGGAGGCCCCAGAGGGAGGCGTCTCCCTGCCCCAGAAAGAGCAGACAGAGGAGAAGGACTCTTAACGGAGTTTCTCTGATCGTGGTCAGTTGCTTGAATTGTGCAAATTAAAAATAGGAAATGTGTGTCTGTGTCTATAAATAGATTCCATAAGAGAGAGTGGAGACGACCATCACAAACAGCCTCTGTGCAGCCTGGGGGGTTGGTGATGTCCTGGTCCCCGGCGTGTATTCCTGTGTAGTTCATAACCATTTGTTCTCCTTCCCTGTGTTCCTCGCATCGAAATAGATCCAAGAAGAGAAAAGCAGTCGGAGCCCCACAGGTCTAATCTTATCCAGGATAACATAAAACCACATCACACCAGGGCACGAAGGGAGTCCATGTTCACATTCAGAGTCTAAAACCATGTAAACTGGTCCTGCCTCTTAAGCCTTAGGATGTGACCTCAAGCGATTTGACCCAGTCCCAGCTCCCTGGCTGCCCTCCTGGATCCTGAGAGCTTGTGTTTTCTAGAAACCTCTTTGTACTATTAGTTAAATCCAACACACATGTGTTGGACACCAGGCATTGAGAGGCCCTAGGGATGCTGAGATGAACAAATAGCTGTCCTTGATTATGAAGACCCTTCCCAGCCTAGTAGGTAAGAGAGACATAGATGACAACAGAACACTGTGAGAAGTGTTTTAACACTTAACACAAATCCTGTCCATCCCCAAGCTTTGCTTGTTCTAACTCCCAAATGTCTCTCACAACTCTCCCTCTCTGCCCTTCTCTCCTGCTACCACGCTTGTCCAAGGTACCACCACCTCCCTGCTGGACAACATCTGAGCCAGTTCTCCCGTTCCCACTTCTGCCCTATTCCCAGTGTAATCTTTCCTTCCCCCAGCCCCCATCACCATCACCATCACCATCATCATCATCATCACCATCACCATCATCATCATCATCGTCACCATCACCATAATCGTCATCACCATCATCACCATCATCCTCATCATCACCATCACCATCATTATCACCATCATCGTCATCATTACCATCATCATCATCACCATCCTTACCATCATCATCATCATCACCATCATGACCATTGTTATCACACTTTTTTTTTTGGTACATGAGCCTCTCACTGCTGTGGCCTCTCCTGTTGTGGAGCACAGGCTCTGGACACGCAGGCTCAGCAGCCATGGCTCACAGGCCCAGCCGCTCCGTGGCATGTGGGATCTTCCCGGACCGGGGCACGAACCTGTGTCCCCTGCATCGGCAGGCGGACTCTCAACCACTGCGCCACCAGGGAAGCCCCTACTGTGTTTTTTTTTAATAAACAAGCCTTGAGTGTTTAAAAATGTAGTAGAAAGCAGTTCATATTTATATTAGTTTTCTCATGGTCTCTTAACATATTGTTATTCTCTGGAGATAATAATGATAATAGTAATAATAATAATAATGTGAAAACAACAATAATAACTATTTAAATCTCTTTAAAATCATTATCTCTAATCTCACCTCCACATCCCTTTGTGGCAAATATTTTTATGCCCATTTTATGGTAGAGGAAGCTTACACTTAAAGGGCTTAATCACACAGAAAGTAGTTGGAAAAAAAATGGTATTCAGACTTTAGCCTCTATGACTACAAATTATAAGATTCTCTTTTCTGTTTGTTTTAACTGTGCCATTCAGTCTTAAGTAAAACACTTAAAACGTGACTGTCAAACACTGTGCCTGGACAGAGACAGGGTATAGTTGCAATGGGTGGAATTACTGCCCTTGAAATAAGAGGGCATGGTGCTGAAGTTCTGTACCCTGTTCTTTCTAGAAACAGAAACAGAGGCCCCTAAAAGAAAACAGATAAGGAAGAGCTGGGTAATTTCTTTATAGAAACATGTGTGATTTGCCCTACGCATTCACTTAGGTTTGATAGCTCAGATTAAGAGGCAGAAATGAACAATTAGTTATCAAATATTTACTTTTTACTCTGGAATTGTCCCAGCTATCCAAGGCAAACGTCATTTATGAGTGCTGACTTAAAATGGAAGGAATTGAGATTTAGAAAATGAGCAGTTAGGCACAGATCAGCCATTTATCAGATTTTAAATGGCATGTATATTAACAATCGTATATAAACATGAACAATAACGGCTACCATTTAGTAAGTACTTACTTATTCCCAGGCACTGTACTAGCATGCTATACACATTTACACTTAATTCTTATAACAACTTAGAGAGATAAATTCTATCATCTTCATTCTACAAAGGAAGAACCAGGGCTCAGAGGGGCTAAGCCAATGTTGCCCGAGGTCACACAAGTCTACTGGACTCTCGAACCTGAGCTGTGGTGCACGGCCTCTCATACACTGTTTCAACCTTGTCATATCAGCTTTGTGCAGGGTGGTGTTGGTATGTCCAGAGTTCAGTCCCCAGGTACCTTGGCACAAAGAAACATTTCTCCTTTAGAAAAGCTTTTCCTATCTTAGACTTGCTCTCTCACAAGTATACAATAACGTGTATACACAGTCTTGATAATAGGCACTTATTCATATAATACATTTTTATTAAACACCTATGTGCCAAGCATAGTTCAGTATACTGGGAGTATAGTGGTTTTTAAAGCTTATAGTCCAGTGCCAGAGAGACTTTAAACAAATAATCATACAAGTGTATATAAAAGCACAAAAGTGTATAAGAATTCTTGAAGACAATTTAAAGGTTGAGAAGAGACTGTAAGAAGAGGACATGTATTTGATGGGTGGGAGAGGACCGGGGTCATCAACAAGGACTTCTCTGAGGAAATAATATTAAAACTGAATCCAGAAGGAAACAAATATGAAAGAATAAGGTTGAGAGTATTTCAGGGAGAGGAAAGGGCAAATGTCAAATGTGTAACGTGGAGAACACTTGCCAGATTGCAAGACACACACTTTAAAAACCTACACATAACTGTGCTACATTTTGGGGGAAGGATGCTACTTCATGTCAGGCTTGGTGTTATATAATAGGAATACAAGGATAAATATAGCAGGACTTCCCTGGTGGCACAGTAGTTAAGAATCAACCTGCCAATGCAGGGGACATGGGTTTGAGCCCTGGTCCGGGAAGATCCCACATGCTGCGGAGCAACTAAAGCCGTGCACCACAATTACTGAGCCTGAGATCTAGAGCCCGCGAGCAACAACTACTGAGCCTGCATGCCACAACTACTGAAGCCTGCATGCCTAGAGCCCGTGCTCTGCTACGAGAGAAGCCACTGCAAGGAGAAGCCCGAGCACCGCAACGAAGAGTAGCCCCCGCTCACCGCAACTAGAGAAAGCCCGCACACAGCAGCGAAGACCCAACGCAGCCAAAAATAAATAAATAAAAACTTTAAAAAAAAAAGGGTAAATATAGCAGATCTCGTCCATGAAATAGCTCAACTGTAAAGATAAATGGTATGATGAAGACATAAAAAAGAATGCCTTGGGAGTGGAAGAAAGAGCAGTGAAGGTGTCATAAACGAGGTCTTATCTGAGTTGAGTATTGACGGGTGAGCAGTTCATAGAACACACTAGTGGGAGTGTTTCTGCAGTGGAAGGAATACGGTGTGTAAAGGCATGGGCAAGAGAGAATGATGTAGCCCCAGAGAGAGATGTGGGACTCCTTGTCAGAGGAGGGGCTGGCACTGAGGCTATGGCCAGGCTGGGAATGGTTTTGTAGATCCTGTGCAGAAGTTTGGGCTTCACAGTCTCAGCCAGGGGCAAAGGTTGGGGGTGTTAGGCAGAAGCAAAATATTTAAGATGTAACTGTGGGGGGCATATGGGGTCTGAGTTATGAAATGGTGGTGGGTAGAGAAATGAGGAGACTTGTAATATTCCGAGGAAGAGATGATGAGCTTCTCAGCTAAGCCAATGGTAGCGAGATTGGAGAGGAAGGGCCATGGCTAAGACACATTGGTATGTTTAAGAGCACTCGGCCATGCTAAGGGTAAAGAGAACGTGTAAAGACCTCATTGTAACCCCGAGCCCAAAGATACCTTCCTTCCTCAAGACATTGATTGCAATCTGATAAAATTGTGTTTGTCTGTCTCTCTGTATGTGTATGGAGAGACAGTATTTTATCTATGTCTATATCTGTATCTGTATAGGTATAGGTGTGTATCTATATGTCTATATCTGTCTATCTGTCTATCTATCTATCAACCAATCTACCTGTCCATCTATCCATCTAAAATGACCACACTCTGGGACTTCCCTGGTAGTCCAGTGGTAAAGAATCCACTTTGCAATGCAGGAGATGTGGTTTTGATCCCTGGTCGGGGAACTAAGATCCCACATGCTGCGGGGCAACTAAGCCCGTGTGCCACAACTACTGAGCCCACACTCTGGAGCCAGCGCACCACAACTAGAAAGAAGCCCACACACCACAAATAGAAAGAAGCCTGTGTGCCACAACGAAAGAGCCCACATGCCACAACGAAAATCCTGCATGTCGCAGCTAAGACCTGACACAGCCATAAATAAATAAATAAATAAATAAAATAAAATATACTTTAAAAAAAAGTAAAATGACCACAATCTGAAGTCCTTGTAGTTGTGTAGTGATCAATCTGCCCAGCCATGTTAGGACACATTGTAACCCACCAGCCCACCACTGTCAATGAGAAGATAACCAGATGCATGCATGACCTGCAGGGGAGGGTCCCCAGTGTCTGCAGATGTGACTGGGAACACACTGTGCTACTTGTAATCCTTTAATTAGACTCTTGTGGGTCCTGCCAGTTTCTTTGAGTAATTTCAGCATTTCTGGTAAGATTGTTATACATGTTTCATGTTTATCTGTGTATTCATAAACACTAGTGATAGATAGATAGGTGATATATAGGTAGGAAGATAGATGATAGATAGGAAGATAGATGATAGATAGATAGATAGACTCATTTGCCACAGATATGTGTCTGAAAATTGAACAAAGCTCTCTTGTCAAAATACGTAGAAGCACTTAAACTTATTTCCAAGTACTCCTTTGCTCAAAGGTTATCACAGAAACAAGGGGAGGATCATGATGCTATTGCCAAATTCAAATCAGATTTAAATGAATTAGAAGTGTTGAGTACCTCCCTTGGCAAGCTCAGTGCGGGAGAAACCAGGATGACTGGGCCACCCCACACTCAGCGGCAGGTGCTACGCTGGGGAAGCTGCTGACCAGTGGCATCGCCGTGAGGGAAGATGCAGTGGGAGGACCTTCGAAGCAGAGGAAACAGAAAATGCAAATACAAATATCGTGTTTAGGGCATTGATGGGAGGTTAAACAAAGAGGCGATATAATATAATGGGAAGAATTCTGCCCTTTACTGACCACGTGACTTTCGGCAGTTTACTTAACCCTCCCCATGCCTCAGTTTCTTCATTTTTAATAGTGAGAATATTTGTTCTATTTATCTCATAATTTCTGAAGAATCCATGAGATAATGCATGTGTAAGCAAGTTGAAAGTCATCAAGTTGTATGTTAATAAGTAATACATATTATTACATATTACATACTAATAATGATGTCATAATTGAGAACAGAAAGAACTTTCCTTCCTCCCACGGCACTATCTGTGTTTCCTGTCTTACTGGCGACCCTCACCTTTGACACTGTCCTTACCTTTCCTCCTTTGGGAAAGTGACAGAGGACAGTGTGGGCCTGCAGAAGATGGAGGGGTTCACTGCCTGGGGCTTGCTGAAACGTTTGCATCAACCTTCACCATCCCCCTCCAGGAAACTCCCTCCTAATGGGGGAAAAGCACCTGGGGAATGAGGATGTCCCTCAAATATCCATAGAATTTTACAAATATCTCCTAATCCAAGACCTTTTAAATTATCCGATGAAACATAACATACATGGAACTGATAGCCCTGAATCGGGAGCCATATTGAGCAATCTGTCCCTGGGCATCAAAGCTGCAATGTCCTAAATTATCCTCCACTGACCAGCTATGCCCCCAACCCTCCCACCGCAGCTGTGTCCACCTTACAAACAGAGAGACTCTTGGGTCTAGAGAAAGAGAGCTTCAGATGGCCTAACACATCTGGCTAAAGCAGACGTTATTCTGAGAATATTCTGGAAGGTTCACTGAAGTTGTTGCTTTATAAAAAAGTGAGAAAAAGTGTTGACATTTCTAAGCCCAGAACAATTTTTTAACAAGCTGGAAAATACTGAAAAACGAGTAGTACAGTTTTCTCAAGAGAATGCAGTGTAGTTAGAAAGTACACTATTTTTTCCCACTGTGTATTTTGGTAAAATATGTGCAAAGAAATTTCAGGCCAATTCCTAATGCAGAAATAATCCAAAATGTGGCAGATTTATAAGCCAGGTAATTTTTATTTATTTGCTAATGTGGATTCCCTTAAGATCGCAAATGTTCTCCATGTTACTTATGGCTTCTCCTTGAAAAGACTTACCTCTAAGATCTCAGCAGCATAAAACTCAAGGCTGCAGAGTTGTCTGGATCAAGCATCAGTCATAATTCTCCTCTGCCACTGACTCAGGGTAGTTTGGAATCCACTAGCACTCTACCTGTTTGGTAATTAACAATTCATAATTAAACTGGCAGTTGGAATAAATCAGCATAACTATAAGCTTGGAGCCTCCTCTCTCTGTTGTCCATCCTTCCTTTTATTTTGAGAATCTGAAAGAAAATTGAGAAGAAAGCTTTAGGTATCAGAAATCCTCCATTAAAGGCTTTGCCCTCCTTAGTTTTGGGATGTGTTCAATCTGTTCTTTGGTTCTTTCTTTCAAAGAGGAATTAAGCAGGTACCCTTGTCAGCCTTGTGCCAGACACTGAGGAAAGAGAGGTGGGTGTCATTCCATCCTTATCCTCCAGCACCTCACTCTCTAGGTAAAGAGACAGGCATAAAATAATCATCTGTAAGTACAACACGTTCACTCCCCTCCCCAGGTGGGGAGGTGGGAGATTCTCTTTACAGGATTTGGGGAGAGGTTAGGGAAAACTGCAAAGGGGAGGTGACCTTTGATGTCCCTTGAAAGATGAGCCATGTCTTTTCAGGTAGGAAGTGAAGAGAAGAGAAGAAAAGCAAAGTTTTGGAAGGGCCTGTACCTTTGCCGTGTTCCCGGGGGAGCTGGGTCCAGAGTGTGCAGTGAGTGGCCTTAGTGAGGACACTGCCGGGAAGAGGCTTGTCGCTGGGTTGGGATTAGACTGCAGAGGGCTCAAGTCAGGGAATATAGGCTTGTGCTAAGCCTGGGGGGCACGGTGAGCTAAGGGAGCGTGTAGCGGGGCTAACAGTTTGATGAGATTATTGCCTGAAAAGATCACTCTGGTCACATGGAGGGGGAAGGTTGGAGGATCCAAAATTGGAAAGAGACCAGGTGGGATGGTCCAGGTGGGAGGTTGTTGCAGTTGACCATGTGGAAATTGGTGAGAAACCCAACCAGGTTGAGGGCGATGAGAAGTAAGATTAGAGAAGGAATCTAGGTATTTTCTGGTGCCCAGCTTCAAGTTGAATTAAAAATCAGGCCTGGAGGTAGGACAAGGTAGACAGCAAGACCAGGGGTCATGTCAGCCTTTGTGATGCTGACAGGTAAATGGACGTGGACCTGGCCCATGAGAGGACAACAGTCTGTTCTGAAAGATGGCATCATTGTTGTTGTCATCCTTATCACCGCTGTCATCTTAGCAGCTACCAGTGATTGCTCCCTTTATACCAGGTGCCCTGGTCAGCCATTGTTTAACTGAAACCTCATAACATGAGTTTAGCTACTGCTATCATCTGTTTCACAGGTGAGGAAATCAGAGCTTGAAGAGATGAAGACAATTTACCTTGCCCAGATCACTCAGCAGGTGCGGAGCTGAGCTTCAGAGCTCTGCCCCTAACTACTCGGACATGATACCATTAAAAATAAATTGTATAATATGATCTTAGCGTAACAGTAGTAGCCGGGGCTGCTATTGCTGGTGGGGTCTAGGGGAGAAAGCAATTAATGCTGAGTGGGAGAGTCAGTGAAAATTTAACCGAGTTTTAAAGGATACATTTTAAGGAAGGAGCAAGAATGTCCAGGAAAAGAAATGTGAAAGAAAATAATTCCAGGACGGGACGACCTGTGTGAGGTCAAAGAATTCAATAGTCTGGAGTGCTCAGGAAATGGTAACTAATCCAGTGCGGCTGAGGCTTTGTGAATGAGTCATTGGAAACAAAGTCTGAGCTGGGGATTACTTGTGTGGTTCCTGCATAAGCCAGGGGTTCCACTAAAAGGAAGGAACACATGGGTCCGATAGGGACTCTTAGAAAACTTTGTATTTTCCCTTTGGTTCTGCTTTTCCATCAACCATCAGTAATGCCTGTCTCTTCAGTTACTGTTTCCCCAGAACCCCCCACACACACCTGCATCCTGGTACATCCAGACATTATGTAGAGCTGCTTCCATGAGTGCCCTGTACATGTTGTGTTAATGGTCACATCCTTGGTGAATCAAGCATAAAAATCTAAAATTTATTATTGAGAATAATATTTATTTTAAAAAACATGCTGTATGAATATTTATAGGCTAACACCTCCTTTTGTGCCAAGAATCGTTCTCATATATTTCTTTTCCCCTCTGTCTCCTTACAGTTCCTCCCCAGATCATGAATATCTCCTCAGACGTCACCGTGAATGAGGGGAGTAGTGTGACCCTGCTGTGTCTTGCTATTGGCAGACCTGAGCCAACGGTGACATGGAGACACCTGTCAGTCAAGGGTAAGGCATTTACTTGGAGGAAGTTTTCAGAGTTGGTATATTGAAGACTTGCTTCTAATGCACAACAGAAGTTCAAGACTCAGAAAGCAATGCTGTATTTGTAACATAGTGATAGAAGAACAAATAGATTACATGCATCAGTCACTGGGTATTCCGTTCCAAAGAAGGGCTTGTAGAGAGCATTTACTGAATTATTTTCTCAGTCTTTTTTATGACCTTAGAAGCCTTTTGTTTTCCCAGCTATGAAGTACAGAGATGCCATAAGAATAACTTCCAACAAAGATACTAATGTCTCAAGGTGGGGATGCATGGGTCAGTTTGTTGTCTGTCCTTTCTTGAAGTAGCGGGCTAGAAAGCTAGACTGTGCACTGAAAATGTTGGTGTTATTTTGTGCATCCAGGAGAAAAAGGATCTCCTTCTCAGTGCTTTCAGGACACTTACCCAGAGTGGAAGAACGATGCTGGAAATGGTCAAGTGCTCCTGGGCGTGCCTGTGCTGGGCGCTCAGTGATTGGTATTAAAACGTTAGTTATGATCACCTCCAACTTAATAGGGAGGGAACCAAAAGGACAGTGGACCTTAGCCCTTTGGAAATAAAACTTACTCTAAGTTGAACTTGAGAGATGGGCAAAGAGCCACTTGATGTATTTATCCTGTTAACAGAAACTGATTAATTCTATAAATTATACAAGAAACAAGTGCTTTCTCAGGCATTAGAAAATATAAACATGAAACCCAGTGAAAAGGAAAATGTGTGGAGTATGCTTGTGTGTGATATATAAAATAATATAAATCTAGAGGAAAACTAGGAATAAATCTTAGTAATGTTCAGCTAGACAAGGACTTGCTAGTTCACTAAAAGCTCTAAGCATAAGAGAAAAATGATAAATTTGCTTTTGTATTATTTTCCTGTGATTGCCATAACAAAGTACTACAAACCTCATGGCTTAAGCAACAGAAATGTATTTTCTTATTGTTCTGGATGCTAGGTGCCCATGATCAAGGTGTAGGCAGGATTGGTTCCTTTTGAGACCAGTGAGGGAAACTCTGTTCCAGGCCTCTCCCCTAGCTTCTGGTGGTTTTCTGGCCATCTCCGGTGTTTCCTGGCTTATAGGTGCATCACTCCAATCCCTGCCTTCATTGTCACATGGACTTCTTCCTGTGTGCATCTCTCTGTGTCAAATTTTCCCTTGTTATAAGGATAGCAAACACACTGGATTGGAGCCCACATTTATGACCTCATATTATCTTAATTACCTCTATAAAGACCCTATGTCCAAATAAGGTCACATTCTGAAGCACTGGGGTTAGAACTTCAAGGTATCTTTTGGGGGCGTGGGGGTGGAGTTCTGAAATTCAACTCATAACTGGCTTCATCAATATTGAAAATACCATTAATAGTAAATGAAAAGACAAGCCACAGATTGGGAGCAAACATTTGCCATCCATATGTCTGACAAAGAATTTACATCTGTGCTATATGAAGAATTCTTACAACATAATTCTAACCACCTACCTTGAAATGAACAAAACACTGAAAAAGACAATTCACAAAAAATATATATATGAATGGAATAAGAACATGAAAATATGCTCAACATATCTATCATAGAAATGAAAATTAAACTGTAATCAGATTCCACTACACAACTACTAGAATGACAAAAATTTTAAAGACTGACAATATCAAGTGTTGATGAGGATGTGGAGCAACTGAAACTCTTATACACTAACTGTGGGACCATAAAATGGTATTGTTACTGAACTTAGTTTCAGTAGCTCGCCACTCAAAAGCTAATAATTCGAGAGGCAAGTGTCAGTAGAAAGGAAAGTTGCTTTAATCATGAAAGCCAGCAATCTAGGGAGATGGTGGACTCATGTCCAAAGACCAACTCTGAAGATTCTGCTCAACCAGAACAGTTTTTGAAGGGAAAATGGGGGGGGGGGAAGAATCTCAGTGAATCATTTAGGCAGGAGGTTGGGTTCTGCATCATTCTCCATTGCATGCCGACTGGCTGACTCTCTCTTCAGATGTCATCTGCCTTCAGGGTTGCTTGGGGGGTGCTATTGGGGTAAAGAGCTAGTCTTACTTCTTTTTATCTAGGAAAAGAACCAACAGGTTAGACTAGGCATGGTGTGCCTTCAGGAGAGCATAGGTCAGGAGTTCGTTTAAATTGCCTAGTGATCTCATTCCTATAATTAGGGTCTTTTAAGGTTAGAGGGGAACAGAAATGGACAAACAGGAAAGGGGCAAAAGTGTTGCTTTCAGTATAAGTACTATGGAAAACAGTTTAACACTTTGTTAATAAAGTTAAACATACACTTAGCATATGACCCAGCAATTCCACTTCTAGGAATTTACTGAAGATAAATGAAAACATATGTCCACAGATATACATTGTACACAAATGTTCATAGAAGCTTCATTTATGATAGCCTTAAACTATAAATAAACCAAAACCCTCACCAGGTAAATAGTTAAGTTGTGGTAAATTTAAGCAACAGATGGTTTCTCAGAAATTATAAAAAACCAAACCATTGATACATGTAACAAAATGGATAAATCTTAAAAGCATTCTGCTAAATAAAAGAAGCAAAAAAAAAACCAGGTACTGTATTATTTCATTTATATGAAATTCTACAACAGGCAAAAACTAATCTAGAGTGACTAAAATCAAGTCAGTGGTTACATAGGGTTGGGGTTTTGGGATAATTGACTACAAAGGGTACAAGGGACTTTTTGGGGTGATGGAAATCTTGAGCACCGTGGTAGTTATATTGGTGCTTAAATTAGTGAAAACTAATCAATGCTACACTAAAAATGGGTGCATTTTGTTGTCTTTGAATTAAATCTCTATAAAATTTGAAAACCATACCTACAGAGATATAGGAAATAATGACCTGAAAATGTGCCCCTAATTTGGAACATTAATTATGTGAGAAGCATTCACCAAATGAAAGACTGGATTTGCTACTAGGAGCATTATTCAAACTTTCACTATCTCATGTTCCCTATGTACATTGAGAATACATATTTCAGCCCCTGCCTTGTTACAGGGAAAGATAATGATAATAAATCCACCAGACATCCTTTGTGTAAAGACCTCAGGTATTGAAATCCAAAATGTCAATATTATAAAGCAATATTAACAAGAATATTAAAAGAGGCATAAGAGATATCACAAAGCTCAACTTTAATATAAACACAGCAGTAGCTTGTGTCCCAAAGATACAAGCCCCCTCCGTGGAAATTTTGCTTAAAGTCAGGCGGAATTTTGATTTACATTATACACAAAAATATGTCTAACCATCAGACTAATTTCAGTGCATTTATGTGATCCTAAACACACAGTTTTCTCAGCCTAGGAATCTTTTGGAAGGCACTTTGACTTTGTGGAACTGTTTTAAAGCAATTCTTTATAATGGTTCCATGGTAAGTGTTCCCTCTTAAAATAAGAAAGATTCAGACATATTCCTAATCTTTTATATAACATAAGAGTTGCAATGCAGCCTCAAAAAATAAATCCCAAATTGACATTCTCTCTCTCCTCTTTAAGTCTCCCAGCCTGTGTTCAGCTTTCAAGTTCCCATTTGTGTTTTCATCGCTCTGGCCTTCACTTTGCTGTCTCTGATTTCCCCTTTTGTCTTTCTTCCCCACCTCTCAGTGATATTTAAACATTTAAATTCAAAGCATCATTTCCCTAGTTTGAAAAAAACTAGAACCTGGAGGATTTGCACGTTTAAAATTTGTACCTGCAGGGTGACCACTAATAATTATTTTTAGAAGGACACACCTTCTCACTTGGAGTTGGGGAGACTTTGGGAAGTTGCTTTCAAAGTTTTAGAAGAGCAGCCAATATAACTTGAACAACAAATAGTATTTTTAAAACAATTGACTGTTTAGTTCAGCAAGCAAGAGTAAGAAATAGAAGTTGTAATGACATTTCCTTTGAAATTCCAACAAAATTACATCAGAGAACATAGCCCCCTAGACAGCTGTGTTCTGATAATGTTAATGCAATGTTTGAAAACTATTGTTTAAATTTGGGGATCTATATAGCAGGAATGAATAAACAAGCTTCCATTTAGAAAAAGAATATTTTAATTAGCAGATTATTAAAGATTAAGAATAGTGGTGGGCTTCCCTGGTGGCGCAGTGGTTGAGAGTCCGCCTGCCGATGCAGGTGACACGGGTTTGTGCCCCGGTCCGGGAGGATCCCTCATGCCGCGGAGCGGCTGGGCCCGTGAGCCATGGCCACTGAGCCTGCGCATCCGGAGCCTGTGCTCCGCAACGGGAGAGGCCACAGCAGTGAGAGGCTCGCGAATGGCAAAACAAACAAACAAAAAAATAGTGGTTATAGTTTAAAATGGCAGACTAAGCACATGACAGTCTCTGTAAATTGTAGAAAAATGTAAAGACAAATGAACTAATAAATCCATGATCACACTAGAAAACAGTAATCATTTGTGGATCAGAAACAATGAGGAATCTCTGAAATATAAAAAGTACATAGACATAATGAAGGAAAAATGCAGCTCCAAAGAAAAAACAAAACAAAACAGGAATACGATCTATGCCTGAAATGATAGTTGAAAAAGGAAGCATTTTAGGTCTGGTAAAATGTTAAAAACTGATTGGAGCTGAGGGTAGGCAGGGAAGGGAGTCCTGAGTGCATTTGCCGATTTCCACGATGTCAATAGTCCCATCCTTGCCACTTTCCTTGGAGCCCCCTTGAAGTAACTTTGTTTTTTAGGTATTTTTAGGTTTTTGTTTCCTCTTGAAAACAAACAACATTGTAAATCAACTATACTTCAATTTTAAAAAGAAAAGAAAACAAACAAGCAAACCCCAAACAAGTCTTTCTTATGAAAGCAGGGTGAAAGTTTTGAACAAAAAATCACTGTGACTCCAGATGTGGATATAAAGACTCCTAGTGTTTCTGTCCAGACTAGATGTGCAGCTGGAGTCCTCTGACCCCCAGTTCGCTTTGCAATACTGACGGGTGCACCAGTATTCCCAGAAACTAGGCAGGCAACCCCACAGCACATCTGCCTCACTTCTGAGGAAAGCTGGAGGTTTTTACAGGATCATGATTATCGACACTGGGAGCATCTCAAAGCAAAGTGCTAAGTACACACACATTCGGGGGGGAGGGGCTGCATTTGACCAAGTATTTATTCTTTAGCTTTAGATATAAAAAGTTATATTTAATTTATTTTCAGTAGCAGATGATGGGTTTTTTAAAGTATATATATTCATATGGATTTGCTGGAAAATATGGCTCTTGTGTAATAGACTTCACATATAGAATCTGCTCTGAGTGACCTACAGGTTAGAAACTAGGATAATGATGGAATCCCAGGCCAGGGAAGAGTGGGCTGTCCCCAAACAGGCAGCCAAAG
The DNA here is from genome assembly GCF_964341445.2 of Mesoplodon mirus. NCBI lineage: Eukaryota > Metazoa > Chordata > Mammalia > Artiodactyla > Ziphiidae > Mesoplodon > Mesoplodon mirus. The sequence goes on along the minus strand of NC_138983.1, from coordinate 138,812,568 downwards.
TGGACTGGCAAGGAGCCAGTGTGTTTGGGATAGACTGTGACACAGGTGGGTTCCAAGAATGATTTTCTCTCCCCTTCTTGAAGGACAGGAGAAGCAGCTCTGGGTCAGCATTCGTTGAATGCAAAAATATGAGTAATGTGAAAACCATGTTGGAAGAGGGAGTAGTGGAGGACACAGCCCAGGCCGTTGGGTTGGAAGGAGGGTCTTCTTTCCTTCTTAAGGCGCCATAATAATCCACTGCGGTGCTTGCACACCTGGCCCCATTTCCAATGACATATTTGGAAAGACCAGATGTTTGGGGAGAGTAATGAAGTCTTCTTTCCTGTTTCCTCTCCATGGAGATTTTAAGATGATAGCTATTCACCTGTGAGTGAGTTGCTGCTACAATCGACTCATGTACAGTAATACCTCAGGGAGCAAGAGAATGAGTTATTCCACAGAAGTGAATTTTCCAGGTAACCGAAGCTGATTCCTTTATGCATTGACTTGAGTCATCTTTAATGGAAGCAGTTTAAAAATGGATTGCACTCGTCTCTGTTTCCTTGAGGAGAGTGGATGTCATGTGGCCTCATTTTTGAAATGTAATATCAACATCGTACATACCAATTGTTTGTGTCTCACTGTTTGAGGTCTGGATAACAAAGAACATGGCCCTAAAATACTGCTTAAATTCTTGTTTCAGTTTTTTATAGTTCCTCTATCTTTTCTTCCTTCTCTCAAATCGGAGGACTGTCAATGCTTCCTAAAGACCACGTGTGCCTTTTAGCAGCTTCTATCTACTTCTGTTTCTTCTATCTACTTCTAATTTGTCGTGAGCAACAATCCATATAACCAAGGTGATGTGTCCTAAGTAAGAACGTAGTAGTGGGGGAGAGCCTTCTCTGAGGAAAGGCCATGAGCTTTCAAGAATAAGTGAAATTTGTTCTAGATGTATGAGGTTGCTAGACCAGTGAATTCCATATAAGAGAAGAGGGATAACTCCAGCAAAATCATCGTCCTTGGTTCTGACCTAGCTGAGCAGGTCTTTCTCTCCTATTCACTGTGCTAGGTACTGAGGTTAGGAGATGTACTAGTCCCAGAATGTTTCTACCACAGCTCTTATTTTTCATGCTAGAAATTCTTGAGAAGAAAGTCTTAAAAGAAATTGCCAAGTCCTTAAATTACACATAAAAGAAGCGCTAACTCGCCCTCGTATGAAGGTGTCAATTCCTCATGGCTGGCAGGATTAGCTTCTGGATGGAACTAGACTTCAGGTCCTTATGACCTGGGATTGAAATCTGTCCTGAGCCTTGACAATCTGAGTGACTTTAGAAAAATCATGTCATCTCCAGGATCCCCAATCTCCTGGACTGCAAAATGGGGCTATTTATGCCAACTTCCTCAGATGATCATAAGGACCAAAAGAAAAAATGAATGGAAGGTTTGTAATTGCACTGGACACACATATATGAGTCACTCAGCAGTTTTCTAAATCACTGTTGTGCCATGTTTTAATTAAATTACTTCTCAGAATCCTTGTAGCTTATAGTCAGCCTGAGAACTCATTATGTTAGCATCATGCTTATTGCATGTCAAGCCCTGTTATACACTTTACATGTTTTAACTAATTTAATGTCCCAGCAGCCCTGAAAGGAAAGTGCTAATATTTATAATTGTGCTTTTCTTTTTATGTATTATTATGCCCATCATTATGCTTTTTCCTATCTCTGTCTTTGTCTTTTATTCCTCAACGTCTTGGGTCATTCATTAGTGATTCAGTACCTCTCTGGGACGTCTGAAAATTCAGAATGACATAGCAGTTTTATTTGTAACAGACAAACTTGGAAACAGTCCAAGGGGTGACTTGTTAGACAAACTATGTCACATCTACACCTTGAAATGCATTTCAGCAATAAAAAGAAGTGAACTGTTGGGGCACTCGACATCCTGGGTGGGCCTTAGGGCATTATACAAATGCAAAGAGTCAGTCTCAAAGGGTGGGGATACTGTATGATTCCACTTTTATAACATTCCCAAAATGGGAAAATTGCAAAGATGCACAACATATCAGTGATTGCCATCAGTTGGGGCAGGGGAGGGAAAGGGGCTGCAGTTGCTTTGCAGTGAAAGAATGGCTCCATATCTTGATTATTGTGGTAGTTAGATGAATTGGTAATGTGTGATGAAATGTTAGAATTATACACAAAAATATTAAAGATGAGTACATGCAAAAACTGGTGGGGGGCTTCCCTGGTGGCACAGTGGTTGGGGGTCTGCCTGCCGATGCGGGGGACGCGGGTTCGTGCCCCAGGCTGGGAGGATCCCACGTGCCATGGAGTGGCTGGGCCCGTGAACCATGGTCACTGGGCCTGCGGGTCCGGAGGCTGTGCTCTGCAGCAGGAGGGGCCACAGCAGTGAGGGGCCCACATACCGCAAAAAAACAAAAACAAAAACAAAAACTGGTGGGATCTAAGCCCCATCATATGGTTAATTGCTTCGTGCCCTTGTCAATTACCTGGTTTTGATAATGTGCTTTAGTTACATACGATGCCACCACTGGGAGAGCTAGGGATGAGTACACGGGACCCCTCTCTACTGTTTTTGCAACTTTTTGGGAATCAATAATTATTTCAAAATAAAAAGTTCAAACTAGGAATCATAAATAAAATGAACCTCTAGGTTTCCACTAATAACATGCTTACTTAAGAATGTACTGTTTATAAAATATTTTCACATGCATAATTTCAAGTGACTTTTTAGCAACTCTCTAAATAGATCCAAGAAGAAATATTCTACCTATTTCCCAAGTAAAGAAACAGACTTGAAAAAGTTAATGGTGAATGACTCACAGTAACTAAGGTGGTGGACCTGTGAAAGGAGCCTTATCCCTGTTTTTCAAGTCTTGAGCTCTGTCTGCTGTAGAAAGATGGCTCCCATCCCTTGAGGGTGGAACAGGTACAATATAAGGTGATATATTTTATCAAATTCTGCTTGTTATCTAGGTCACCCAAGGGTGCCCATGCACTTACATTCTCCTCTCTAATTCCACACCTACCTTCCTGTGTCTGGACAGTTTCTAGCCACCACTCAGTATTGTGCTAAGAAGAACACAGCCTCCAAATGAAAAACACTTCCCTGCCATTGTCTGCAGTAGGTCTCTGGTGTTACGCTGCTTCAATTAAACTAAACCCACTGAGACCTACCAACCTCATTTCTCTTCTAAGCCATGCCAGGTACGAGTTCCGGCCACTAACAGGAATTGCCTATTAGTTGACCCGCTGCCTCACCCAGTCCTGCTCCTACTTCTTTGTCTCTCTGCGAGGCAGCCAGGATCCTTGTTTCTAATCTGACGTTGTGTTTAGAGCCTAATTAATCCCCAGAGTGTGAGAAAGAGGTGTCTGAGATGAGAAATCAAGGTTATCCATATCTTGCTCAGTGGAACAGTTATGGGCAAACAAGCTGTTCCTCTCATATTTTTGCAAAGCAAATTTATGTTCACTAAGTTTGGTTCTTGTTGTAAATGAGAAGTGTGTGAAGGTCTAGCAATGCGCTTTTCACCATATGGGTGCCCATATGTTTTCCTCTTTTGCTTGCGTACATTTTCGCTTTGGCATGCACATATGCCTGTATTTTTGCAACTTAACAATATTAAAACTAATCCCATTTATGCTCCTTTTGGGTGAGTTGATTGAGTCATAAATTCCTGAGAATCTCTTCTTTGGGAGGCTGAAGTTCTTTTGTGTGAGCAGGGGGAGGGCAGAGCTAGCTATCCTGGCAGAGGGATGCAGGCAGCCAGCATCATTGTGGAGCTGACGTAGCTGATGACCCTGACCCTGGCTCCAAAGTGGGGAATCAAACCCTGGGACACTAGGAATGTGGGCTCATATGCCTTGGTAGTCTCTTCCTCCCTGGGAAGAAGCCCTCACTAAGAAACAGAAAATAATACCCCAGGGGTCTCTCTCTGAGGGTCCAGGTGAAATAACTTACCTTAGCACAAGCAGTCATGATGTCTTGAGCTGTTATTCTTGATGTGCGACTGTACTTAATGCTACTCACGTTCCTTACACAGAGTTGATCAACCATGTATATCAGAAATGGGGCAACTAGAAATTAGGGCTGCCCTGAAGGAAACTTAGCTTCTTCCCTGGGCTTTTTAGATACTAAAAATAAGAATGGATATTAACGTGTCCTATACCAAGTGAAAAGCCCAACTAACTCAAATGTAAAGTTGGAATTGGAAATGCTACCTGATGTTTGTTGTAAGATGGTGTTGATATTTCTCTCTTTTGCATTAATTCATTCATTCCTTTGATGCATCAAGAATATTTGCTTGCCTCTATAGCAACCATGGTGTGTAAAACAGACAGGATTCTTGCCCTTATGGAGCTTATAGTCTAGTCAGGGAGATAGTCATTATTTGGATCACCAAGAACATGTAATTTCTGAGTGTGGTAACTGCTATAAGGATGGTGGCAGGGCAGTATGAGCTAGACAAGGGTAAGTCTTTCCTAAGACAGTGATGCTTTAACTGACATAGAAGATGAACAGGAGGGACTTCTCTGGCAGTCCAGAGGTAGGACCCTGTGCTTCCAATTCTGGGGGCCCAACTTTGATCCCTAGTCAGGAAACTAAGATCCCACAAGCCATGTGGTGCAGCAGGAAAAATAAAAAGAAAGAAAAAAAGTGAACAGGAGTTAAGTAGGGGCAGGGATGGGGATATGGTCATGTGCTGGGGCCAGGTTACATGGAAACCTTCCAAGTGAGGGGAAACAGCATGTGCAAATGCCTTGAGGTGAGGGGGTGTGTGCTTCTTCAAGAAAAAAAAGAACCGCATGTTTTTTTTCTAAGTCAATTTTTGTTTTATTAGAGGAAAAATCATTTTAAGTTTATTTTCATATGACAGAGAAAGATCAGAAATATTTCAGTTGCATTTTACCCAAACTAATTGCTTATTCAGAGAACTTGCATTTTCCCCTATGACAAAGTAATTCTTTTTTTTTTTCAATTTAAAAAAATTGAAGTATAGTTGATTTACAATACTGACCAAAGGGGAAAGCCGTAGGAGGGGCGGGGGCTGGGGAAGGATAAATTAGGAGTTCGGGATTAACATATACATACTACTATATATAAAATAGATAACCAACAAGGACCTACTGTATAGCAAGGATACTCAATATTTTATAAACCTATAATGGAAAAGAATCTGAATATATATATATATATATATATATATATATATATATGTATGTATAACTGAATCACTTTTCTGTACACCTGAAAGAACTGTGTCTTGAATGTGTAGAAAGCAGGAGAGACCATGGGCTGGGGTCGGGGAGTCAGGGTCCATATCACACAGAGCCCTTTACAGAATTTGGTCTTTATTCTAAAGTCACTACAAAATGCAAAGACAGTTGCGAGTAAGAGGGCTTGGAAATGAGATGTTCTTATGTCTGGATTTAACCAGGAACATGGCATGTCTGATCTACTCATTATCTATGTAAATCTGGCAGATCACTAAACCTCTGTCTCAATTTCACACTATAAACCAGGAAGGAGTTAGTAATAATATGTACCCTTGTGGAGGAAGGGAGAATGGAATTTGGAAGTATCTATTCCAAATGCTTTTCAGATTATAATGTAAAAAGGGATATTGACATGTATCATAGCAAGTGAAAAGCCCAACTAACTCAAAAGTAAAATCAGAATTGGAAAGGCATCCAGAGCTGCCTGCCTTCTGTTGTAAATCTTTCTCTTTGCTATTGCAATGTCAGATTATGCCACTGAAATCAGTTGGATACTGATAAAATTGAGACCAGCTTTACAAGTACTGTAGATCTAATTGGCCTCAGCAGTGGGTCCACAGTGACTTTTGCTTCTGAACAAAATTGTAGGCTTCAATAGAAAATAAGCAGCCTGGCTCCATACTCACATACTGCAGCCACCTCTGGAGATAATGCACTTTAATTTAGACATGGAGCTCCTTCATCTAGACAGATGTTGAAGGAGCATCAGAGAAGTTTGTTTCCTCCCTACCTCCTGGACGAGCCCCCTTGATGGTGGATTGAAAGGACCTCAGGGCCAGCTGTGAACACCTGCAGTTCTTGGTGTTGCTTTTCCACAGCCGTTTACATCTCTTTCTAAAAACCTCTACATCTCTAAAAGGAACCAAAGTTCCTATAAATCATCTTTTCTTGCTCAAGCTATTTTAAATTAGGTTTCTGTCACTTACAGACAAAGTAGTTCTGCTTAAATTCACCATGTGATGGACAAGCTGCAGGTAAATGAGATGAACAGAGCATGGCCCCTGCTCTGAGCCCAGAGCAGAGCAGGGGAAGGACTCGTAAACCTGACATTGCTACATGGTGTGGATGGTGCCACGCCACCTGAGATGGCCTCTTTCTCATAGAAATGAGACAGGGAAGGGGATGCCCGGGGTCCTGGTTAACTTCAAGGCCACTGTCTCCATCATGGGTCAGGGAAGACCCTGGAAGTTGACTAGGGAGCTCTGGGTGGGTTGCTGAGGGGCTTCCCTGTCTAAATCAGCTAGAATCAGGCCGAGAGAGACACACACCAGTACATCAGGTGCACAGCATTCATCCAGGTGACCACAGGGGCTGTGGAGCAGGCTTGCCAAGGTGGAGGCACCAAGGATACAAGAGTGGCCACACCCAGCCTCTGTGCTGGCTCAGCTCTCTCGCTGCTGCGGGACCAAATACCTGGTTTGTCTTAATGTATTCACTCACTGGTTCACTGACTTTTCCTTGAGATGGTGTGCTCCAGCCCAGCCAGAGGAGATACCTCTCCCCTCCTTACACATAAGAGAACAGGTACCCGGCTTAAACGTTTGTGATGTTCTCTGGCACCTAGCACAATGCCTTGTGACCAGAGGTACCTATTGAATTATTGCATGCTTATCTGTCAATCTTGCACCTATCTTACAGAAGCCAGAGGAAAATAAAGCAGAGGGCTGTAGGGGTCTGCCTAGAGTAGCCTCCAAATCTGGGAAGCATTGTCTGGGGGAGAAAGGGGGAGTTTGGCATGTGGAGTAAAGCTGTTTGGGAAAGGTGAAGCCAAATCCGACCTTTGTACCCTAACACCAAATTAAGTCTTGGAGACGGAGTTTTGGGTGAAGTAGAAAAGAATAGCTTTATTGCTTTGCCAGGCAAAGGGGGCCACAGTGGGCTCATGCCCTCTAAACTGTGCATCCCGACCTGGAGTGGGTAGTGAGGAGTTTTATAGTGATGGTTCAAAGAGGGCGTGATCAACTGGTGGACATTCTTCTGACTGGTTGTTGGGGAGGTAAGTGGGAGTCGGCATCATCAACCTGGTTCTAACTGGTCTGGGGTCTGCGTGCTTGTGGGCAGCAGACAGTTAACTTCTTCCACCTGGTGGGGGTTTCGGTATCTGCAAAACTGCTCAAAGATATTGTGATGTGCATCCCCTGAGGGGGAACCAGGACCCTGACTCATGGCTGCACTGTGGTTTCTTGACTGCTCCTCCCTTGTCTCTGCATCCCCTCCCTTTCCTAATTAGCATCTGTTTGAACCTGAACCTGTCCATTGGAACTCAGGGAAGGTCAAGGAGGCTGAATGAAGCCTATTTCCTGTAATCAAGAAATGGGGGACACAGGAAGGCTTTTGTGCCCCAGAGCCCCACAGGGTCCTGTTCAGTTTCAAAGGCACTCACGTTTGATCTGCCTTAGGCGGTTGGGGGCACTTCCAGTTTCATCCCTAAAGTGCTTTTTTTTCCCCTTTTCCCCACCATCTCTCCTAGTCCATCCTTCTCTAAAAGCTGTCCACCATGCCAGGGACCAGGTAGTCTTACTGCTGAGGTTTCTTTATATCAGATTTTTACCTAATAGTGAGGCTCCCACAAGCCTGGGTCTCCAGAGGGTGGTGATCTGTGATCTGGAAGATGTTCCTCAATTCCTGACCCATCCTGTCCTTGTGGAAAACCTATGACTTGTACTGGAAAACTCATTAGCTTTATAAAGGGGATGTACGTCACGAGTTGGGCTGACTTGCCTTCACCATGCTGTTCACTTTGGACAAATTGTGTGAGCGACTTTACCATCTTATGCTCATGAATTTATCTCTGTGATGCTGCAGTTTCGGGCTTCCCTCTTGCTGTGGTCCGAATGTGGTTTGGAAAAGAATTGCCAGACAGAAGGCAGAATGTAAAGAAGGTAGAATTTATTAGAGGGCAGGGTCGCTGCCAGAACAGCTGGCTGACTTCCTAGTGGTCTGGGAGAGTTGAGCCCAAACATGTGCTATTGATCAGTTTCTATAGCCAGAAAACAAAAGAATGGTCCGAGGTGAAAACTTCATTTACTGATTGGTTGAGGCACATATACCTTCCTTCTATAGGGTGGGAGAGGGACAGGCCAGATGCCTTTCCTTATTTGTGACAGGTCCTGTTGCCTAGGTGGGCTCAGGAATTTCATAACCATCACAACATGGTGGGGAGCAGATTAAGAGTCCGGTAGGGGGCTTCCCTGGTGGCGCAGTGGTTGAGAGTCCACCTGCTGATGCAGGGGACACGGGTTCGTGCCCCGGTACGGAAGGATCCCACATGCCGTGGAGCGGCTGGGCCCGTGAGCCATGGCCGCTGAGCCTGCGCGTCCGGAGCATGCGCGTCCGGAGCCTGTGCTCCGGTCCGGGAGGATCTCACGTGCCACGGAGCAGCTGGGCCTGTGAGCTGTGGCCGCTGAGCCTGTGCGTCCAGAGCCTGTGCTCCACAACGGGAGAGGCCACAACAGTGAGAGGCCAGCATACCGCAAAAAAAAAAAAAAGAGTCCGGTGGGGGGAGTAACACTGAAACGTTTTCAGGCAGCGTTGTCCTTTGTCCTTGAAGCACCATTGTCCTTGGAGCACCACATTCCCCCCTCTCTTTATTTATAGGGCCAATCCAATTCCTTGGCCCTATTGGATACACTGCTCATATCTACCTAACTGCCTAATTCCCTCTCAGGCATTCGGGAACCCCTTTGTGAAAAGAGGGGGCAACGAACTCTCTCTGGCTGCTTCCTGCTGCGCCAGGGCCTCGTGAGGCCCTGGGTTCTTGTTGCCTGGTCTCTGTCAGGGTGTATATAGGGAGGAGTGCGGGCCCCATGGAAAGTGATAGCAGCTTGTTCAAGGGTTGTACAAGGGTTGTCTAGCCGGTATTCTTGTTGAATCGCCATTTGGAGGTTTATTTGTTGTATTCTGGAAGAGACAAACTTAACAAGGAGGTTAAAAATACATGGCCCGAAGATTAGTAGAAGTAGAAAAGCCACTATAGGGCCTAGGGAAGGGGTTAGCCAAGAGAACCAGGACCAGATATTAGTCTTGAAGTCCCACCAGTCAAATCCCCCTGAGACTCCTTTCCTTGTAAACTCCATTAGCTCTTTCAGTAATGGCTCGAAGATTAGTCTGGACCTTGCCCGATTGGTTGACAAAAAAAACAGCAATCCTCCTTTAGCATTGCACAGGTCCCTCCTTGATTAGCTGTTAAGAGGTCAAGAGCTCTTCTATTTTGTAAAACGACTCCTGCTAGAGAATTTATTTGTTCTTGTAGCGTGTTAATTTGAGCTGCTAGGTTGACAATCTGTTGTGTGAGTTCAAGAGAGAGCTGTCGGGGCAATGAAAATGGAGTTTAAAAGTCCAGCTGAGCCTGTTTCTATCCCAGTGAGATACCTAGGACTGATTATAGTGAGAGTTGCCCATCTCTGTTTATGAGGTTGAGAGCATAAGGGAAGCGGGATAGTGTCATTTACAAGAGTAAGGTTAGGAATAATGTATGTAAGAGTACAGGTCCCTGTCCAGTTAGCTGGAAGACATAAATAAGCATTAGACCTACATAAGAAATAGGTGCAATCTGTAGGGTCTAAGCATATGTTTAATGTGATGTTGAAGTATGGTTTCCCTAAATGAGTGTGGGAATGTTCTGTTCCCTCATAAGTAGTAGCTAAAGTCATTCTGGCTAAAAGGGAAAGGCAAGCCACTTTTGAGGGATGAGTAAAAAAATTATAGGCCCGGTTACAAGAGGGAATAGTGGGGTACCAGCCTATGTCATAGTCTTCAGGTGTCGTAAGTGTCTTACATTCTTCTTGCTTAATATTCAAGGGTTAGAACCAAAAATTGTGGTTTTTGTAGAGACAACTTGGACACAGGGTAGAGCAGATGGAATTTCCAAAATAGCTAGCTTGAGTCCAATCGGTGGTTATATTGGGGGGTTTTGGGAAGTAAATTTTGTAAAATGGGGAATCATAATAATAAGAATGGGGGTAGTTAGTTCTGTCGGTTAGGAGGGGAACCCCTGTTCGGGTAGAGGAAAGAGTGAATGTATGATTGCAGTCCTAGGAGATACTGAGGAATCTACCTACTGAGGTTCCTGGATGAAAGGGGGAGGACACACATAGAGGGGCTGATCATACCATAGAAACTGAAGGGAATATGGGTCCTCGGAGGTTGTAGTGAGGTTTTTGATGTATGTGGTTGAGGAGTATATGATCTACAGTTGGTTTTACTCTGGGGTTGATGGCCCATCCTGGTCTATTGAAATATGAGGGGGCTAGATAGGATTCAAGTTGGCTCCATTCAGCTGGTGGAATGGGTAGTGCTACGAGACCATATCGGGGGGAAGCCATGGCACAAATCCAGCAGCTCCTGTATAAACCCAGAGATAGCTTATTAAGAAGTTTAAGGGCTTCCTGAACTGTCGGTAAATATGGGTGTGGGTTATATGTATGAGAGAAGATAGAAAAAGAAAGAAGAATCAGAACAGTTCTCAGGAAGTTATATTTAAATATTGATAGAGTTGATCCGGGGTATAATCTTGAAAGTCTCCCTGGAGGGTTTTGTCCCGTGTTAACTGATATATGTATTGTCGTTGCTGGGAAGGGATTAGGATGGATAGGTGGGGATTTTGAAGGTCTATATCTTGAAATAAAAAGTAGTAAAAGTGGAGTGTTGAGGCGGTAATTGGGGGTTGTCTACCAGAGAGAGATGATGGAGATGACAAAAGAAGTAGACCAGGGAGCTGATTAATAGTATACATCTAAATTAGGAGGTGGCAGGGTGTTAGAAATTATGATTGTACCACATTAGAGATGCTGAGTCAAGCAAGAATGCCAGGAGGTAGTTCCACAGGAGTAGGGGAGAGAGAGAGAACCCATAAAAAGAAAACATGGGTGATAAGACTGAAAATCAGGCTATCAAGACTCAGGGGTTGAAGAGGCATCACCTGATTGTCTTTTGAAGAGGAAGTGGAGACCGTCCAGAGGCTCACAGCTGTAGGGGGCATCTGGTGAACCTTCAACTAGTTGAGGATTCTCGTCTTCTGGAGGAGGGGCAGTCTTCAGTCACGGCACATGAAACCGAAGAGTGAAGCCTTGTATTTTGGCGGCTTTGGGGTGGTCAGTAGGACTTGACATGGTCCTGTCCACAGTGCTGTGAATGGCCTCTGATCCTTTGGAAGGGTCTTAACATATACCAAGTCGCCTGGAGTTAAGTGGGGAGGGGTTTCTGTGAAATTGGGGTCAGGCTCAGGACTATTTTGATCCTGGTATTCCCAGATACTTTTAAGGGTCAGTCCTAATGTTGGGAGATATTGTGCCAGATAATGAGTTTCTGCATCCACCAGAAGGTCCATATTTAAGAATGGTCTTCCATAGAGGATTTCATAAGGACTTAAATGAGTCCTGGCCTTTGGAATGATCCAGACTCTTAGGAGAGCAATGGGAAGGAGGGTGACCCATGTCTGGTGTGTCTCTATGGCTAACTTAGATATTTCTTGAGAGCTTGATTGGCTCTTTCTACCTTTCCTGACGCCTAAGGGTGCCATGACGAATGAAGATAATAATTGATTTGGAGGGCCTCGCTGGCCCCTTGGGTCAGACTTGAAATAAATGTGGGTCTGTTATCTGATTGTAATGAGCGTGGCAGCCCAAACCGAGGTATGATATGCTCCACAAGGGTAGTGGTACCCTCGGATGCTCTCTCAATCTTAGTAGGGAAGGCCTCTATCCATCCCGTGAAGTGTCTGTCATTACTAGGAGATATTTAAAGCCTTTACAAGAGGGCAAGTGAGTAAAATCTACCTGCCAATCTTCTCCTGGTCGGTTCCCCCACCATTGGACCAGGTGAAACAGTGGGGCAGGGGTTTTATAGCCCCTTCTGGGTTGGCCTGGCAACAGACTGGGCAAGCCTGGGATACACATTGGAGGGTTGAGAGAATTTCTTTCCCTGTGAAAATTGTCCCTACCTGTTTAAAGAGGGATTTAGCTCCTAAGTGAGTAGCCTGATGAAAGTGGTTTAGAATCTTCCACTGGAAGGCTTCTGGTAGAAGGAGCTCGGCATCTGGGCTCTGTAGCCACCCCTCTGGGGTTAGAGTGAATCCACTTTTAGTTCTGACTGTGAATATTGTGGGGATGAAGAGTCTAAACTTGGGATCAAGGGGGCCTGTAGGACATTTTGGGCGGCTCTTTTGGCCTCTCTATCTGCCATATTCTTTCCTTTAGTTATATCTGAGTGGTCTTTTTGGTGTGCCCTGCAGTGGATAATGGCTACCTCCTTAGGGGCCTTTATGGCCTCTAACAGGTCCAGAATCTCTGGCCCATGTTTCATTGGAGTGTTCTGCGTGGTCAATAGGCCCCTTTCCTTCCAGATTGCCACGTGGGCACGGACGGCATGAAAAGCGTCTGCTGAGTCTGTGTGGATGTTAATTCATAGTCCTTTTCCCAACTGTACTGCTCCAGTTAGTACTATAATCTCTGCTTTCTGGGCAGAAGTAGTCGCCCCATGACGTGGGCCTGATACCATTACTTCTGTTAAACTGACTGTTGCATATCCTGACATCCTTTGACCCTCTCGAATAAGGCTGAGGCCATCTGTAAACCATTCTGCATCAGGGTTAGGCAAGGTGGTGTCTTGTAGGCCTGGCCTGGCACTGCAGGTATGATCAGTTACTTCTAGGCAGGAATGTACTAGAGGGGTGTCGGGGTTTGGGCTGGGCAAGAGAGTGGCAGGGTTTGGAGTAGTACGTGGCTTAATTGATACTTCTGACCCCTCCAAGAATAAAGCTTGATGTTTTTGGATTCTACTATCCGAAATATAATGAAATGCTTTGGAGTTAAGGATATCCATGACCTGATGTGGTGTATAAAAACGGTAAGTGGCTGACCCATTGTTAGTTTGGGAGCTTCCCCTGTTAGTACGGCTGCAGCAGCTAGTGCCCTAAGGCAGGGGGCCCACACTTGAGATGTCGTGTCTAGGGTTTTAGACAGGTAGGCTACTGGGCGCTGAGACGGTCCCAAGGATTGGGTTAATACTCCCAGGGCTACTCCCTTTTTCTCATGAACAAAGAGAGAGAAGGGTTTTGTCAGATCTGGTAGGCCCAGGGCTGGGGCCGTGACTAGGGCCTTTTTTATTTGTTTAAAGGCTGCTTCCGTGTCAGGAGTCCATTCAAGAGTGAGATCCTCTGGTCCCTTGAGGGCCTCATAAACAGGCTTAATTAACAGTCCATAAGTAGGAATCCAAACTCAGCAGAAGCCTGCCATTCCTAAAATGGTTCTAAGCTGTTGTTTAGTGGCTGGCTGGGCCACATCTAAGATTAGTGTTCTGCGGTCAGGAGCAATATGTCTCTTCCCAGGGTTAACACTGGTCCTGAGAAGGTAACCTGTTGGGAGGTGATCTGTGCCTTAGCTGGGGAGCCCTGGTACCCTTGTTCTGCTAAATATTTGAGAAGAAGTATAGTATTACTATCTGAAGTTAGTCTTTTGGGCTACAAATTAAGAGATCATCAAAGTACTGAAGTAAACAGCCTCTATTTTCTAACATCAGTGATGAGAGATCCTTTGATAGTGCTTGGCCTGACAAATGGGGGCTGTCCCGAAAACCCAGGGGTAGGACTGTCCAAGTAAGCTGCTGGGCATATTTGGTATTAGGGTCTCTCCATTCAAAGGCAAATAGGAATTGAGAGTTAGAATGGACTGGGATGCAAAAGAAGGCATCCTTTAGATCCAGGACAGAGTACCATTGGGTTTGTATTGGCATCTGGCTCAAAAGGTTATATAGGTTAGGAAGTATCAGGTGAATGGGGACCACAGCCTGATTAATGGCCCTTAGGTCTTGAACTAAATGGTAGGAACCATCAAGTTTCTTTACTGCTAAGATCGGGGTATTACATGGGGAGTTACAGGGGACTAGTAGTCCCGTTTGAAGAAATTTAGAAATTAGAGGTTGCAGTCCCCTCAAGGCTTCTTCCTTAAGTGGGTATCGCGGTTCCCTAGGGAAAGAGTTAGGGTTCTTATGTGGATGACTACCTGGGTAGCGGGGGTGGACCTGCCAGGAGTGGAGGTGTCCCTTATCTCTGGGGGAACTTGGTGGAGGATATGGGGTAGGACCTAATCTAGAGTAGGCTTCACGGTGGCTATTAAAGCCATATTTACCGGCATAAATGATAAAGTAGCTTTAAGTGTTGTTAAAAGGTCCTGGCCTACCAGGGATATTGGACAGGCTGGGAGAACTAGGAAAGAATGGGTGAATAGAGTATTTTCAGGGAAACAGGATAAGGGAGGTGTAAAATGGCCATAGGAGGGCTTTCCATCTATCCCCATTAAGAGGATTGAGGAACGGTGAGTGGGACCAGAGAAGGAGGTCAGGGATCAGTAAGTAGCCCCTGTGTCAGTTAGGAAGGTTATAGTAGCCGCTGCCACATCCAGGGTTACCCAGGGCTCCTCTGGTCTTATGGGGAACATAGACGCCTGTAGACTGAGCCCTGGGCACCGTCAGCCATCCACATCCAGGAGCCCCAGATCTAGAGCGCAATCTGGTTCTTGCCCCTGCTAGTCAATTACCACTGACAGGCCAGTTGGCCTTGACCTCGGCCCAGGGGGCTGGGACATGAAATACCCCGGATGTTGAGAGGTTGTGGCGTTGGCCTCCCCACTTGAGGGAGGCAGGGACAACTCCTCCTCCAATGGCCCTTTGCGCGACAGTAAGGGCATGGGGGATCGGGTGTTGGGGTGCGGCCGTTCCTGACACTGTGCCCCTGCTGACCGCACTGGTAGCAGGTCAGCGGTGGTCTCCGAGACGGGAGAGGGGCTCCCGTGGGTCCCTGTCGTGGGAGGGACTGAGCGATGGCAAGAGCCTTATACTGAGCACGCCATTTTAATTTTCCCTCCTCTCTTAGTTCTCCTATGTTCCTAGAAGCCTCCTCCCTATTGTTGAGGACCTTAAAGGCTATGTCAACAGGACAGGAAATGGGGTCTGTGGCCCTTGCTCTAGTTTCTGTAATTTCTGTCTTATGTCTGGGGATGCCTGGCTTATAAAGTGAACTGCAAGTATAGCCTGACCTTCAGGGGTCTCAGGGACTAGGCTGGTGTATTTCCTCATAGCCTCTGCTCATCGGGCCTGAAAAAGGGCCGGCTTCTCCCAGTGTTCCTGTGTGACTTCTCTGAGTTTATTATAATCGACAGGTTTGATGATTGCCTTTTTCATACCTTCTAGTAGACAGGTAATCATGTAATTTCTCCTAGTGAGCCCTCCTGCTGGTCCATCTTCATTTGCCTGGTGTCGCCATCCTGGGTCTGCCCGTAGGACTGCCTCTGCCCCCGCCCGGTTCTCTTTAGGATTTCGGCGTGTGCCTCACCTGCCCAGGCCTGAGCCAAGGCCCAGATCCTGGCCTTTTCCTCATGATGCAGCAGGTAGTTAGGACCACAGGAATACCTGGCCAGGTTAAGTCAAAGGCTATAGTTAGGGCCTGGAATTCCCTGATGAACCTGGAGGGGGTCCTGGCTAAAGGAGCCCAGTTTCCCTTGAATATGGGAGAGATCAGACACGGGGAAGGGGACATGAACTCTGATAGTACCTAGGTCTCTGTTAGCGACATCTTGTAAGGGAAGCATATTGGGACTCGATTCAGAGCCTTGGGCACTCATGACGGAGTGTGGGAAAGGGAGGGAAGGTCTGCTTCCAGGTATGGAGGTGGGCGTTGGGATGCAGAAGGTTGAGGGGGAGGCTGGTGAGATCAGGGACAAGAAGGGTCATCCAAGATATCTGGTGGAGGGGGAGATGGGGAGGGACGAGGTAGTGAAGCTGAAGGAGGAGGAGGGGGGAGGACGAGGCATTAAAGCAGCAATGGAGAGACACACGCGACAGGAGTCCCTCAGACTCAGATTCTGACTGAGGGCCATGAAGGCCTGCATGTATGGAACCTCGGAATCCTTTCCTAGTTTCCGACAATAGAGATCAAGTTGGAGGATCGTGTTGTAACTTAGCGTCCCATTAAGAGGCCATTGTTCTTGGTCCCCCAGTTTGTATTGGGACCAAGCCATATTTCAAGAAAATGAAAAAAAAAAAAAGAAAGAAAGAAAATGAGCCTCTTCTTTTTGAGATTGTCTGGGTCAAATTCCTTCCAATTCCTGAGAATACAACCAAGAGGTGAGTCTTGGAATAGACGTACCTGAACCCATTCTTAGCCTCAATGCCGTAGAATGGGGGTACTGAGAATCACTGACGGGCAGAAAAGGTGCCCCTCTTTGTCTCAGTGGCGTCTCTGTCCGACTAAGGCACCAGTGACCAGAGAGGGGAATCCCTGGAAGCCAGCTGGAAATTGACTCAGTGTTAGAAGACTCTCAGGGATGGGAAGCAGCTCCTGGAACGATCTAGAGGCGGCGAGGTCCTTTGCAGTCAGTCTGAGCCAAGGAGAAAGAAGCAGAAGCAACAGAAAAGAGGACTGAGGATTCCGCCTTCTAACCCTACCGAGGAGGCGGTGGCCAAGGGACTGTGGGCTTCGTGTTTTGCTTCATCCATGATGAGCCTTGCATTGCTCGGAAGCTGTCTTGATGGGGGCAGATGCCCTAATAGCCTGGTCCATTCCGTGACTCCCTTATCCTTTCATGGGAGTCTTCAAGCGGCAGGTACTGTAATGGCTTTTAAATGCCAGACCTGTGCCCGCACGATACCAATCGGCCCAGTCCTCAGTCAGAAGACAGAGGGATCCTCACCCGTTCTGGGTGGCAGTTACTGGGGCGAAATGAGCCGTGGATCCTTTGGAACACACCAGGGTGTGGCCCTGGCCAGAGTTCCTGTTGCTTCCACAGCAACTTGCCTGTTCACAGAGAGAGTCCCAAGGAATGAGGAGAGGAGATGGGGAAAGAGGTCCCCCTGGAGATCCCCGTACGGGCCACCAAATGTTGCGGCCCGAATGCGGGCTGGAAAAGAATTTCCAGACACAAGGCAGAATGTAAAGAAGATAGAACTTATTAGAGGGAAGGGTCACTACCAGAACAGCAGGCTGACTTCCTAGTAGTCCGGGAGAGTTGAGCCTGAACATGTGCTATTGATCAGTTTCTATAGCCAGAAAACAAAAGAATGGTCCGAGGTGAAAACTTCATTTACGGATTGGTTGAGGCACATATACCCTTCCTTCTATAGGGTGGGAGTGGGAGAGGCCAGATGCCTTTCCTTATTTGGGACAGGTACCATTGCCCAGGTGGCATCACCCAGGTGGGCTCAGGAATCTCATAACCATTGCAACATGGCGGGGAGGGTGAGTAAGAGTCTGGTAGGGGGTATAACGCTGGAACTTTTTCAGGCAGGGTCGTCCTTTGTCCTTGAAGCACCATTGTCCTTGGATCACCACACCTCTCTGCATGCATCTCCATCCTGTCTTGTTCCTCAGAGCACCTGCCATCCTAGGCTTACACGGTGCCAGGTCTTAGCTCCTCAGGAAGGAGGTCAAGGTGTGACTCTAGAAAAGGTGGCAGAGGGGGGAAATCCTTTTCTCCTTAAAGGTAGTGACCATGCTTAATTGGCTGCCTGTCTTCATATGAGATGCAGAGGAGGGAGGGCAAGAAGGAGACAGGAAGTCACTTGGAGGATTTAATTGGAGTGGGGCACTCCAGTCTTCTGAATGGTCCAGCCTCTGAGAGGGAACCCCCGCTGGATGTGAGTGGGATCAAGGGGAACTGAAATCATTAAGCAAAAAGAGTTGTCACTTTGAATCTGAGCTTCCCAGCTGGAGGCTGTGATTGACTCACACACACAGGAGATGGAGTGGGGAGGAGGTGAGGGAATCTGATCTCCCCTGGACCACCTAAAGCATAGCCCAAGGGCTCCCCAACCCATCCCTGCAAAACCTCATTAGTGAGAGGAGGCGGCCACTGAAGCCCTTCCTGCCTTTTCTTTTTGTTTTTCCCTTTTATCCTTCTCTCTCTCTCTTTTTTATTTTCTTTCTTGTATTATCAACAGTTTCCCCACTCTAGAATCACTTATCGGTGAGTCACCCCTCGGGGGTGCTGGAAATAGTTTCTTTTAATGATACTCTGGATGATTTTGCTTCCTAAGAGTAATGTTTAGTAAAGTAACTGATGTAGTCAGAGCTGCCTGTCCTCTCCTTCCAGCCGTCTTTCCCCCACCCTCCCTCCGCTCAGTTAACCTCCCCTCTCCACACCATTGCCCTCTGGAAATGCTTTCTTCTCTTCTCGGGACTCCCTTGGGCCTCGTCCTGCTCCACGGAGCCCCTGCTTTTGTGTCCCTGCACCATTGGAACCGGATGCAGTAATTACATCTGCAGGGAAAGACTTTGTCTCCCTTGTGGGCAGTGAGGATGCTGCCAGCACAGCTAACGGAGGAAGGAGTCTTATTTTCAGAGCGTCATTGGCTTCAGGGGTCCCGGAACATCACTTGGCAGGATACCTGGAGCTTCCTCCTCCCGGGCCAGGCTGTACCCCAATCCACTCCTTCTCCCCCTCCCAGCACCCCTCTCCTAGTCTTCTTACTCCTGCCTCAGCTTCAGGCTGCCCACAACCCTCTGGGTACCTTTCCAGGAGCACTTCCCGTCCCCGAGGGCAGGAAAGCAGCTGGAACACTTTGAGTTGTAGTTTAAGAATCTCCTGATATTCCAGCACCTCTGATGGCAGCTAAGGTGAAATGGACCTGGAAGCCTCAGAAGCCACCTCCAGCTGGAATTGCACTCCTGAGAACTCAGGCACCCCAGTTCCCAGCAGGAGTTCATAAAAAGGACCAGGAGACAGCCTCCGTGCTGAAGCATCTCGCTGGACCGCCTGCCTGTCCCTGTCTCGTGGCACTGCTGCCCCAAATCACCCGACCTTTACACTCACAACTCACCTGACTTCACTCTTTTTTTTTTAGATCAAATTACCTTTTATTTTTTCTTTAGAGAATATTACAAAAGCATTGTCATAGAAACACATGATCAAATAAAACCAAAAGAAGAAATATCTAAGGAGAAAATTGTTGCAGAAATATGTCAGAAAATTATTTTTGTATTTATTTGCTTGTTTGTTTTTCCTTTTCCCATATCTTTATTTACTTATTTATTTGTTTAATTTTTTGCCTTTGCTCTTAAGATCTATTGATCCTTCCAGCTTTGTCTCTCTGGATGTCTCCCATGACTACATCTGTCCTTTGGTACCTGCCAAGACTTCCCTTCTTTATGGACTCTCTGGACTTCTCCTTGTTTGCGTGCTTTGACTACACATTGGATCCTATAAAACACTGCAATGACATCGTCATCGTTGTCACAACTCCAGCTCCAACTCCCCGTTATCACCAAAATCATCCCTCTTAAATGTAGCCACTTGCCATTTTGACTTATTCTCATATGTTCACAAAGGTCTTCTGTCAAATTGCAGACAGAAAAATATATAAAATAAATTAAAACAGGGACAAGCCTATGCATTTTACAGAGGGAGCCTAGACTGGTTAAACTGATGGCAGCTGGAAACAAAATTCTTTCAATTATTTATTTATTTATGCGCTTGTTCAATTATTCAAGAAAGAATTAGTGAGCGCTATTACATGTCAGGTAGTGTGCGTGATGCCAGGGTTAGAAGATAAATAGCAGGATACTTTTCCTCAAGGAGCTCACATTTAGTGAGAGACACAGGATTAGTGATATCTAATTATAGTACAGTGTGATACATGCATAGTCACGGGAGAGATCATTTCACTCCAACTGGGAAATATGGGAGAATCAGGGCTGGCTTCCTGGAAGGGTGACTACTAATATGACTCAAAAATCGGTTTGGGTTTAGTCAAAGGAAAGGGAAGAATATGAGTGAGGTAGAGGAGAAGAGGAATATCCTGGGCAATAGAGACAGCAAGATAAAAGATGTAGAAATAAGAAACAACATGGTGTACTTGGAAATATATAAGCAGTTTAGTGTTGCTGGGGCATAGCGTGTGAAATTGTTGTAACACAAAATCGTAGGACCACTTGTAGCTGGTCCAACTATAACGTCGCATTACAAGGAATCAGGTTTGGTCACAAGGAGAAAACGTATCTTAACATAAGCTAACTCTTTACCAAAATCTTTCATAGTGGCCCCAATATATGTTACATAACAGATAGTAAAATAGTTGAATGATGCTTTTTATCAGTCTTTTCTCTGTATTTAACTCCATGAAAACTCTAGGTGATCAGATCTCTACTTTCTCACCTAAACTATCTACCTGGTTTCTCCGTTCAGTGGTAACTTTCTTAGCTTTCTAAGGTAAATTGACTTAGCTTGTTAACTCTTCATTCTGCAGCTCTACTCAGTATCCTGATCAACACAAAACCTCAGAACCAAGAAAACATCTCTACTTCATTATACATATATATGTATTTCTGTCCCCATGAAACTGATATGAGATGAGGTTTACATAGGGTATGGGAAGCAAATCATAAGCTGTTAAATAGTGAATAGAAGGAAGGTAAGAACATGGTCTTTTTTTTTAAAAATCAACTTTTATGTCTTCATAAATTGCATTTCTCTGATGATTAAAGACGTGCTTATTGGCTATTTGTGTATCTTTTGTGAAGTGTTGTTTCAAATCCTTGACTATTCTTAATTGGTTTGTTTACCTTCTAATTATTGTGTTGTAATAATTATTAATATATTCTACATACCAGTCCTAAATCATATATATGCGTTGAGAATACTTTCTCTCAGCCTGTGTCTTGCCTTCTCATTTATTTTAATGGTGTTTCTCAAAGAGCCAAAGTTTTTAATTTTGATGAAGTCCACTTTATTAATATTTTATTGTATAAGTCTAGCTTTTTATGTCTTATCTAAAAAATAGGCTATAACCCAAGGTTACAAAGGTTGTCTCCTATGTTTTCTTCTAGAAGTTTTAAAACTTTAGGTTTTTTCTTTAGGTACAGAATCCACATGAGTTAATTTATGTGCATGGTGGGAGATCAGTCTGAAAAAATGAGATTCATTTTTTTCTATATTGTTATCCAGTTAACCCAACACCATCTGTTGGAAGCAATATTCTTTTCCAAATGAATTACCTTGGTTTCTTTGTCAAAAATCAATTGACTGTTATTGAGTCTCTTTTTGGACTTTTTTTTTCTATTAATCTATATGTTTATCTTTATGCCAATACCATACTGTTTTGATAACTGTAGATTGATAGTAAGACTTAAAATAAGATAGTATAAGTCACCAACTTTGTTCTTTTTTAAAGTAACAGTCTAGGCCCTTTGTATTTTTATATTACTTTAGAATCAGTTTGATAATATCTACCCCCCAAATGCTGGGACTTTGATTGGAAATACAGTACATCAAAATTGTACATCAGTTTGAGAATAATTAACATCTTAACAGTATTGATTTTCCAATCTATAAAATGTATTCTTCCATTTATTTAGGTCTTGTTTAATATTTGTCATCAATGCTTTATAGCTTTCAGTGTAGAGTTCCAAATTATTTCATGTTTTTGAATGCTACTATAAAGGGTATTTTAAAAATTTCAGTTGCTCATTGAAAATATATAGAAATCCGACTGACTTTTATATATTGACCTTGCATCCCATGACATTGTCAAATTTATTCATTGGTTCTAGTAAATATTTTTAGATTATTTAAGATTTTTTATATAAATTGCTTTGTGAATGACAGTTGTAGTTCTTCCTTACCAATCAATATGCCTCACTTATTTTTCTTGCCTTATTGCCCTGGCTTGGTCCTTCACCAATATAATGTTAAGTATAAATGATGTTGGCTGACTTCTTGGTTAGAAGAAAACCAGAAAAGGATTTTATGTTTCTCCATTGAGTATAATGTTATCTCTAGGTTTTTCATGGATAGCCTTCATCAGATTGAAGAAGTTCTCTTCTATAGCTGCTGAGAGGATTTTTGCTTTTGTCTGTTTCATTGTGTGTGAATTGATGTTGCACTTTGTCAATTGTTTTGTTTGGCATCTATTGAGATGATCACATGATCATTATACTGAATTATTTTTAATGTTAAACCAACCTTGCACTCCTGGGAATAACTTCATTTGTTCATAATCTATTACCCTTTTTTGTATTACTAGGTTGAATTTGCAATATTTTGTTTAAAATTTTGCATCTGTGTTCATAAGTGCTATTGGTCTGTAATATTATTGTCTAGTTTTGGTATCAGGGTAATTCTGGCCTTATACAATTTGTTGGGAAATGTTTTTCCCTAATTTGTTTTTAGAAAGAGTTTGAGTATGATTGTCATTATTGGCATTTCAAAGCAATATTTAATAATAGTAATGAGCAATGGGATCAATGTTCTTATCATCTTGGCAATAGAAATATTTCAAGTGCTTTACTGTTAGGCATGATGCTTGCTTCAAAGAACCCTCTATCACATTAAAGAATACTCTCTTTCGGGACTTCCCTGGTGGTGCAGTGGTTGAGAGTCCACCTGCCAATGCAGGGGACACGGGTTCGTGCCCTGGTCCGGGAAGATCCCACATGCCGCGGAGCAGCTGTGCCCGTGAGCCATGGTCACTGAGCCTGAGCGTCCGGAGCCTGTGCTTCGCAATGGGAGAGGCCGCAACAGTGAGAGGCCCGCGTACTGCAAAAAAAAAAAAAAAAAAAAAAAAAAGAATACTCTCTTTCTATTTCAATAAAAATGCTTAGTTCCCACAAGAATAGGCTTTATCAAATTAGCTTTTCTGACAAGTTACGGAAATAATTATATGTATTGTCCTTTGATCAACACGTATATAAGCAATAATATTATATGTTGTTATATTGAAACACTCCATTTGTTAATATTTTATTGCTTTTGCATTACTAGTCAAAGTAGGAATGTCTGTAGTTTATCACTTATTTAAGAAACTTATCTATACTATTGTTTACAGTACCATAGCTAAATGAATTGGTAGACTTTCCATCTTTTTTGTACTCTAGATCATTTTTATGGAATAAACAACTTTTATTACTATAAACTCATTCAGGTCCAGGCCTAGTTTGTGAGTAGTTTTCTAGCAATCTTTGCTAACGTTGCTGATTCAGAATTTCTACCTCTTGAATTAATTTTGGAAATTTATTTGATCAATTTTGATAAATGTTTCATAGATGTCAAGTTTATAAATATATATGTTAATGTATAAGTACACAATAATAGGTATCATATAAATATATATATATAACACATATAATTGGATATATATATACACAAACACACACACACCTAGCTATATATAATTATATAGTATAAAAATACTCCATTAATACCATATATTATACATTTATATCCACACACAGAGATAATTCTATTGTTGAGATTGTATATAGCCATGTTGAATTGTTGGCTTCCTCAAACTTTATAAAACCAAAAGTGGAAATAGCAGATTTTCATATCATGTTTTCATGCATTTCTAATATTTTTGGCTTTATATATTTCATGCATGAAGTTTAAAAATAATTAAAGCTTCACTATGAATTTTTCCCTTTATCTATATAAATGACCCTTTTTTAGAATTTAATTTTTTAATCTTGCATTTAACATTATCTGACGTTAATATTGTATTTCTTGCTTTGCTTTTGTTAATATTAAAAGTACTTTGCTCATCTTTAAACAAAATACTTGTATTATTCTGATTAGGTGTATCTTTTGTAAACAGAGCAGAAATATATTCTGTTTTCTTCTTTTTTTAAATCCACTCTGAGCCTCTCTTTCTTCTTTATAGGGAGTTTAACCCACTTGCAGTTGTTATTAAAGCTGATGTGTTTGTTCCTTGTCATCTTTTTGTTTTCTGCTTTTGTTCTGTCTAGTAGTCTCCGTGTTTTATACCTTGTACTATTGGGAATAGATTTTTTTCCCTTTTATCATCTATAGTTTTTTTGAAATGAATCTATCATGTTTCTATTCATCCTGGTACTTACATGTAAGTTTCTCCGAAACATTTTTAACCTATGTGAATCTAATTATTCAGGCTGAGTGAAATGCTTCGTCCTGTACTCCTCTTTGAGACAAGAATTACAGGGGCCTCCCCTCTAACCTCATCCCGCCTCAACACTCTCAGGCTTTCTCAAAATCACATTTTGAACTTGTAACCCAAGACTTTGTATATTGAGATGTTTGTACATCCATTCAGCTTAATTGTCCGATTTACAGCAATTCCTTAGCCTTGTCTCTTTAAATCCGTTTCTCACTAGGCCTTTCCTGAATCCCTCATAGGTGCCATTTGTCAGTCTGTCCCTTTGTTTCTTCTCAAAGTTGTTTAGAATACATTTTAACAAGCATATCAAAAAGATGTGTGAGTGCCGTCTTTTCCGATTCTTGAGACGCTTCTTCTTTCATGTGATAAATATTTATCGAAAACCTGTTTTGCAACAACAGCTGTGGTAGGTGCTGGACATACAATGATAAACATGGACACCATCCTTCAAGGAGTGAATATCTAGGAAGATCTTTTTGCTGCCACCACATGTGATTTGGCATCTTTCCTGAGTATGAACTCCAAAGGTCACAGTCTTTACCCTCAAAACTCCTGTAGTTACTGTCCCTTTGTATTTGGCATTTAGTGAGGAAGGAGAGCGCTCTGAAGCCTTTTCTGATTCTCACAATTTTATGACTAATTCATTTGCTGCTTAAAGGTATGAAGAAATTCCTGTCTTTATCTTCGGGCTTAAACCTCTTCCCTGGAGATGTGGCCTGTGTCTTGTGATTGATTTCTCCTCTTTGTGGGGCTCCCTTTCTCAGGCACACACAGCCTTGCTTCAGCACAAGGAAGTGAGTATTCACTAAAAACCCTATTGCTGGTTCTGGGTAGCTTGTTCTGAGGAACCCTAATTATGCCCAAGTGGACTCTCCAGTGCCTTCCTTCATATCAGTCACCTTTTTATTTTCTCTCTCTCTCATTAAAGTCTTCTATTTGTCTTTTTCTATGTGTCCTGGGAGAATTTCTCAGCTTTGGACTTTATGTCATAGATTTGGTGTTTTGAAGCTTCACATTTGTGTGTTCTAAATCCAGAGTAAATTTTAAATTTCATTGTTGTTTTAAGACCCCTTGCTTGTTCTCCTTATCCACCTACTTGGACCCTTGGGTTCATCTTGTGAACTTTTCTTCTCAGACCTTATGGAATTATTTTTCAGCTTTGCCTCCTTAAGTTATTTCATGAGGCCATCTTTTGAGGTTGCCAGATAGTTTTCTAACATTTTTATGAGTGTCCTGGGTGTCAATTTTTTTATTATAATAAAATATACATAGCATAAAACTTAACAATTCTAGTCATTTTAAGTGTATACTTCAGTAGTATTAAGTGCATTCACAATATTGTGCAATGGAAGTGATTTTTTTAAGTACAGTCTTCTTGGAATTCTTGTGTCTTTCTTTTCCTTTTTTCTGAAATATTCTTTCAATGCATATTCTCAAAAATGGTACAGTCTTGTGGTAAGTGGATACCTCCTTTCCCTGACCCTCTTTCTCTGTGTAATGTTTGGATGCCCTATTAGTTATATTCCTGAAATATATACTGAGGTGTCAAGCTCTTGGTACATTTCCTAGCGTCTAACTGGCTTCTCCCTGTTATGCTTCTGCTTTATTGAAAAGGTGCTTTTTTTCATCGTCCTCTGGAATTTCTGATACACAGTCATGATGGAAGAAATTGAATAAATGAAGGTTCAGGAATATTTATTTGCTGATCTGCTCTGAAGCTGCATTGGTATTGCAAGTCATTGTGCTTCCTTAGATAATCTATTATGATAGCTAGCCTCCTAGAGGCCCTGATGTTCTCCTCCTTCTAATATTCATGTCCTTATGTAGATCTTCACCACACTGCATCAGCATTGGTCTGTGTGACCTCAGCATACAGCCGAGTGGTGGCATGTGGCTCCCAAGGCTAAGTCATAAAGACATCCTTGCCCTGTTCCTTGCCCTCTTTCTTGGACAGCTCACTCTTATGGATCCCAACTGCCATGAATGAGGTCATGGAGAGTCCTGCCTCAACAAGCACTGACTTGCCAAGCACGTGACTCAGCCACCTTGGGAGTGGGTCCTCCTGCCCCAGGTAGCCTGCAGCTGATGCAGCCCCAAGTGATGCCCTGACCTCACCTTTGTGAAAAACACTGAGTCGGAACCACCTAGTTAAGTGGTTCCTAAATTCCGGACTTACAAAAATGGTGTGAGATTATAAATATTTATTGTTTTAAGCCACTGAGTTTTAAGGTAACTTGTTACTGAGCAGTAGATAACTAACCAATACATCCTTTCATTTAAGTTAGCTCTTATATTACTAATGGATACTCAGTCCTCCCTTGGTTGAAGCCTTTTTATCTGAGTGAGGAGATAGATAGTAATGGGGATATACACTTCCTTCTTGCCTCCTTTGCAATCTTTGTTTCATTAAGATAAGTTTTGTCATGATTGGAAAATGTCTCTATTTATTCAATCCAATTCAATTTCCCTTATAAGCAGTATCATTTCTAGTTAATTTTAGGAAATAGATTGTTCCTCAATCTTAGTTTTCCTAAAAAATATAAGTATCTTTTTTTCTAAATTTTTATAACTAATTTTAGCAAGAAGTTAAGGAAGATGCATTTGGGTCTTCTACACTTGCACAATTTTTTTCTAAATTAAAAAAAAAAAAACCTTTCATATAGTTTTGAACCAGATATCTCTCCTTGCACTTAGCAAGGGTATATAAACAATACCTTTATATCTTTAACATGCTTGGATACTTTAAAAAAATATCCAACATATCTGTATATCCTTCAGTTTTTCAAATAAGGTAAAATATGTACAATCCTTTGGTTATTGAAATAGAAAATCATATCAATTTTAAGTAAAGATGGTTTTTGTCTTATTCTTTATGTAGTTCTTTTATTTATTTTCCTGTCTCATTGCACTGTCTAGAATTTCAAGAACATGTTGAATGTTGACAATTATAACTGGCATCCTGTGTCTTATTTCTGCTTTTATATAGTTGCCTCTAGGTTTTTCCATTAAGTGTGATGCTCATTTCTATTTTCAGAGAGATCTCACTTAAAGATAGATCATAAAAAAATGTTCAATTTTTATTCATTTTTTTTTTGCGGTACACGGGCCTCTCAATGTTGTGGCCTCTCCCGTTGCAGAGCACAGGCTCCAGACGCACAGGCTCAGTGGCCATGGCTCACAGGCCCAGCCACTCCATGGCATGTGGGATCTTCCCGGATCGGGGCACGAACACGTGTCCCCTGTATTGGCAGGCGGACTCTCAACCACTGCGCCACCAGGGAAGCCCATTCATTCTTTTAAGAATTTCTATAACTTCACACATGATATTGTCACATCTTTTATTCTTAGAATTAATTTCAGGAACATTTTATCTGTTTAATGCATTGTTAGATTCTATTTGCTAATAGATTTGGGCTCTTATAATTAAAATGCTATATGCAATAGTGGAGACTATGTGAAATGCACATTTCCTGACAATACATAGATGATCAGTACATCCTAGCAGTAGAAGAAATGATAATTATTACCACAGTGAATGCTGTAGATTATAGTTTTTCAAGTACTACAGTGGTTCAAAGCACTAATAATGACACAAAGAAGAGCCTTTGAGGTAGGGTAGCAATTTTCCTGCCACCAGGCTTATTCCCCAAGGTTACAATTAAAAGTCATCAGCAAATGGAGGTACAAACATTACTTTTTATAGCTCAGGTTCTTTACATTGTCTCTGTAACCCAACCTTTTTCATTAGTGCTGAAATCCCAATTCTGTAGAATAGGAGAAAGGGCCCCAGGCGACTCTACTATTTACCAGCTAGGAGATCTTGAATAAGTCACTACAACTTTTAAGCCTCCTCTGTAAAATGGAGCCAGTCAATCAGCCTGACATTCCTTAGAATATTTCTATGAGGGTCAGATATGGTAGGGGAGTGAGGTGCTTTTGAACCAGAGTCCACTACACACACATACAAATGCATCATCATTATCAGCAGCAGCATCTCTGGAGTCGTTTTAAGCTATGGCTCTCTACTCCCTACA
Source organism: Mesoplodon mirus (assembly GCF_964341445.2). Lineage (NCBI taxonomy): Eukaryota > Metazoa > Chordata > Mammalia > Artiodactyla > Ziphiidae > Mesoplodon > Mesoplodon mirus. The sequence continues at coordinate 138,784,358 of NC_138983.1, read as the reverse complement.
TAGAGCCAGATCCTTTTGCTTTCATGTGTTATTACAGGCCTTATGAAACACAGGTTTGCATTTCAGTGCTACTTAATTACCCTTCCTCATCTCCCAGCCATTTTTACATTTAAATAAAACTCTCATTTCACTTAATGATAAAAGGGTGAAAAATTTGCATATTAAGTGTGTGTCAGTGGCACGGATATCTAATTAAAACCTGCTATTTTTTTTCCTTTTTCCCCTTTTCATTTTTCTCCCCTTTTCATTTTTCTCCCCTGAGCTGCTGACATTACTGTAACTGTATTCAGTGTCCCCATTCTGTCAGCCCTGTGTGTTCTGAGGAAAGCAACCAAGAAGGATAACAGGGAAAGCAGGAGCTTAAGAGAAGCAAGAGGAGGGTGGGGCAGGAGGGAAAGGGGACGAGTAACAGAGGAAGAGGATGCAAACACAGAAGGGATTGTAATGGAGAAATCCTTCAGAAGAAGAGGAGCTTAAGTAGTGGCTGGGGAGGCTGTTGTTTTTAAAAAGAGGGCAGGGTGAGGAAGGGCATGTCTGAAAAAAATGGAAATTTACCAGAAAGAAGAGAGAGTAAGAACCAATGACAAAGTGATTGGTGGAAAGGAGCCTATGACAGGATGGAGAAAGGAGCAAGTAGTTCAAGGGGGTTAGAACAACTGGGTATCAGCCAAGAAAGGCAGTAGTTCAAGGTAATAGATCGCTTGTTCCACAAAGAGTGTCCAACAAAAAGGCAATCTGTTGGTCTGGTTTGGATATTTGTCCTCTCCTCTGCCTAAGCTCCTGTGGTCTCCTTTAATAGTCCACATCCTCTCTCCTAGAGTTTCTTTGTTTTTCCTCCCTAGAGTCCAGACAAAAGACCCAGAAACAGATTTCTTTAAATTATGCGTGTATCTTCAAGATAAAACCAAATATAAGCATCTTCTCCCTCTTTTCCCTTCCCTTAACACCAAGACCAGGCTAGTATAATTAAGGCATCTGCCCAGTATCTTCCTTTGCCCACTCTGTTCATGTAAACAGATGACCTGTTTCTGAAATTACAGTGTTTATGGGGAAATTCAGTCGTGGATAATGGTGCATGTGAGAAGCATGGTTCACGGTAGGCGTCAGTGCAATCGTGTGGCACTGTGATCCTTTCTACCGTAGTTAGTCATGGCAGCCCTGCCCCTGGGCATGCGAGACTGTCCGTCTGCCTGTGTCCAGATGCTTGGGCAGATACAGACTAAAAGCGCCAGGAGATCTGACTGAATCTAGACCATTTGGCAAGCGATAGGTCCAAAAGGGAGAGGTAAGGAAGACATTATGCTGCTGAAGCACAGGCCCCCGCACTGTGGCACCAGGGAACTGGAATCCAGTTCGGTAAAGAAAACCACATCAAACTACAGTTTGTAAAGGGACTGGGCAGCGAGACCAAAGCCACACTTGGTCAACTTTTTCGAAACCCTTTGGCCCTTGTTGGAGGTTGATTTGGAAACCACTTCGCTGGACTCATATTTAAGGGCAGGGTTACCTCTCCTCCTGGTGTAGTGTTTTCCAAATTGCCTGATCATAAGGATTTTGCAGGCTCTTGTCAAATTATGCATTTCCGGCCCCACCCCAGACATCTCAAATCAGATTTTTCAGGAGCTAGCTCTGAAGAATCTATGTTTCATAAACAACCCAGCAAGATTGGTAAATACCAGTTTTTAGAGGAGTTGAACAATCTTAGGTGTGGAGGTAGGGGCATGATAAGACCAAGACAGGATGCTCCCCTGAAGGCAGTATATAATGAGTAGACAGTTTTCATAAACTCCCCAAACAATCTCTTGGTCTTTCCATGTTTATTCACTTCAACATCCGTGTTATGACTCAATCTTTTTTTTTTCATTTTTTTAAAACTTTATTTTTGGCTGCATTGGGTCTTTGTTGCTGCGGGCGGGCTTTCTCTAGTTGCAGCGAGCGGGGGCTGCTCTTCGTTGCGGTGTGTGGGCTTCTCATTGCGGTGGCTTCTCTTATTGTGGAGCACGGCCTCTAGGGGTGCAGGCTTCAATAGTTGTGGCACGTGGGCTCAGTAGTTGTGGTGCATGGGCTTAGTTGCTCTGCAGCATGTGAGACCTTCCCGGACCAGGGCTTGAACCCGTGCCCCCTGCATTGGCAGGCAGATTCTTAACCACTGCGCCACCAGGGAAGTCCTTGATGTGATGTGTGAGGTAATTAAGCGAGTCTAGATCTGCATTTCCCACCTTAATACCCTCACCTCCACTGCTTTTCCATACCTGGCTTTAAGACAACACAGGATGCATAGACCTGTGCTTTGGCTCTTTTGGTCCCTGAACCTAAGGCCATGCCTGATTCTTTCCATTCTGCTTCCCAGGAATTAGAATACTGTCCCTGAATGCTGGTTTAGGGTTTTAATGTTGCTGCCTATTGACAGAATATATCTTGATGCTAACTGCCTGCAGTTAAAACAAAAGTTAACAGGAATTGAGCTCGCCCTGAGTGCCAGCGTGTCCTCGAGAATAATAACCCATTTTGTCCTCTGGACAGCCCTATAGCATACTTACTGTTCGGATGCGGTGCTTTGGTTAAGGATGCTGAGATACCGAGTGGTAAATCAGGGACCCCTAAATCACCCAGGCAGTAAGTGGCCCAACAGTATTCAGATCCAAGAATTCAAGCTTCTGGTTTGAGCTTTTAAACCTGAAATTATTCTGCCTCACCTGACGTTTCCCATCCCTGTGCTCACCTCACTTGTGTGAGATGAATGGTTTCAGCTTGAGCTGGTTTAGCCCTCCATGGACAGCTGGTGGACTTTTGACTTGTGGTACCATATTGTGCCAGGCTTAGCAAGGGTGACTGTGGCATGGTACCCAGGCCAGACCCCTGGGCCCCCGACAAGCTGTCCATCTCAACTTCTCTGAGGGAAACCGGATGACTGTCTTAAGCAGCCACGCCTTGTCCTGGTGACTGTCGATTCACCCATCCACTGAACTTGAACTGCTTTTGTATATGGCCCATCTACTCTTTGCTTGGTCACTGCTTTTGCTCCTGTACCATGTTATGCCTGGAAGAGGGAAAGATTCCTCTTCCCTTCACACCTGGGAACCACCCATCCCCACCGTTAGCCCATGGCAGCCTTGTCTAGTTCTGGTTCTTGTCCTTTCCTTTCCTTTCCTGACCCTCCTGCCCTAAGTCCCCGACTGCAGTTCAAGATGTGCTGCCATCAAGAGGGAAGCAGACTCACAGAATTCTGGAGGATGGCTTTTGCTTAAGATGCCAGAAGGACCAAGATAGTATCACCATCAGAATTGTCCTCACATTTGAATTCAAATCTATTTGTGTAGCATGTACCCACCTCTCCTGGCTTTCATTTTTTCTAAGATTTGGAACAAACTTTCTCAAAATGTGAATTTTCATTCCTTTTCAGATCTGGAGGGTGTCCCATTACCAATAAAAGAATGCACTGCATCTTGGTTCACATCATTTTAAAACATCATGACCCTCTTCAGATTCTTTCCCAAAGTACTAAAAATGAAAATTCTAACCTCCTTTGCAGAGTATGAATATAGCCAAGTAATCTGGACAGGTACAGTGTCCTTAGATGTTGTTGTTAGACACTCTCTTGGGTAAAAATCATCTGATTCTTCTGTCTTAAGTTGAATAGACAAATTGTGAACCTGAAGCTGTGTGGCAAAAATTCATGTCTTCATTGGTGGTTCTTCAAATATAATGAATGTGCGGTGAGAGTCTATTTATGATGGGATGGAAAATACAGACACCTATGGATGTAGACCATGGCTGTGAGATTTAAGAGAAAGAATCTAAGATGATTGGTGGCCTTTTTTCTTGATGTCTAGGATTTCAGTTTTATTGTTAACTCTGTGTACAAAAATCTCCTAGTTTATTTCTCCTTGAACCTCTAAGTACTGTAAAGTCAGTTTAAGACGTTAAGTAATGCTACCAATGTTTTTCTTTTGATTTGAAATGGAATTATCGAAATAAAAATATTTTTCTATCTCTGAGGTGGCAGCTACACATCCTTCTCATGGCTTCTTACCTCACTGTTGTAGGATGGCCACTACCCTTCCAGCTACCATGCCCACATTCAAGATAAGAAAAAGGGGAAAGGGGAACAAAGAGAAAGGATATTTTCCCCTGGATTTTGTCATTTTATTCAAGGAAGAAGGGTCTCCCTGGACCACTGGCCATGCCCAGTGTTTGCCTTCCTCAAGCACATTTGTGAAAAGGGATCTGATTGCATGTTGAGGAAGCTCATGCATAGCATCAGTGTTAGGCTTCAATGGACCAATGCATACAAGATATCTGCACATAATAACAATTGAGGGAATGATAGGTAACTCGTTATCATTAGGGAAAGCTCTGTAAGGCACTGTCAAATCCATCCAGAGATCTTCTCTTTGCTTTTTCCTATAGTGAATACTTTAGTTTCCTATATCCATCTGAGATATTATGGTAACATTTTATGCCATTATACTGAGACTCTCTTAGTCTTAGAAATGTACAGCTTTAAACTATACTCTTCGTTTTACTTGGTTTCCTAAATTAACAAATTCTAAATGTAGCAAAGCCTGCAATTCTTTTCCTGATTTTATCTTCATGATTCTGAACTCATTAAGTGATATAAGGCTCTGTTAGAATCTGATTTGGGAACTACTTGGCCCAAGTTGATAAGAAAGACTCTCTAATTGGTCAGATTCAGAGTTTTCAGAGGGCAAAATGCTGTGACTCAACTGACTCTCTTCATAGCTCAAGAGGAAAAGACAGGGGTCTCAGGAGGAGCCAACTTATTTCCCAGTAAGAAGAATCAGGAAGAATTTTCAGAAAATAGAATATATATTTACCACAATTCTGACACTTCTCAGAAGGACTGCTATAAATAAAAACACATTTATAGATGATATGCCATATCTATTGTGCTCTACAGTGCTTCCAGAACTGATTGTAGTAAGCCTTCCCCCTGCAGGCGTTTCACATCTCCTGGTTGACATGCTCTTACACAATCTGGAGGGGAGGCGAGGTTCCACACGGAGGCCCCACAGAGCCTGGCAGTCACTGCGTGCGGGGTGGGGCTGGGAGGGGCACTCAGGTACTTCTTTTTTTTTTTAACATCTTTATTGAAGTATAATTGCTTTACATGGTGTGTTAGTTTCTGCTTTATAACAAAGTGAATCAGTTATACATATACATATATCCCCATATCTCTTCCCTCCTGCGTCTCCCTCCCACCCTCCCTATCCCACCTCTCCAGGTGGTCACAAACCACCGAGTTGATCTCCCTGTGCCATGTGGCTGCTTCCCACTAGCTATCTATTTTACGTTTGGTAGTGTATATATGTCCATGCCATTCTCTCACTTTGTCACAGCTTACCCTTCCCCCTCCCCATATCCTCAAGTCCATTCTCTAGTAGGTCTGTGTCTTTATTTCCATCTTACCCTTAGGTTCTTCATGACTTTTTTTTTTTCTTAGATTCCATATATATGTGTTAGCATACGGTATTTGTTTTTCTCTTTCTGACTTACTTCACTCTGTATGACAGACTCTAAGTCCATCCACCTCACTACAAATCACTCAATTTCGTTTCTTTTTATGGCTGAGTAATATTCCATTGTATATATGTGCCACATCTTCTTTATCCATTCATCCAATGATGGACATTTAGATTGCTTCCATGTCCTGGCTATTGTAAATAGAGCTGCAATGAACATTTTGGTACATGACTCTTTTTGAATTATGGTTTTCTCAGGGAACATGCCCAGTAGTGGGATTGCTGGGTCGTATGGTAGTTCTATTTGTAGTTTTGTAAGGAAACTCCGTACTGTTCTCCGTAGTGGCTGTATCAATTTACATTCCCACCAGCAGTGCAAGAGGGTTCCCTTTTCTCCACACCCTCTCCAGCATTTCTTGTTTGTAGATTTTCTCATGATACCCATTCTAACCAGTGTGAGGTGATACCTCATTGTAGTTTTGATTTGCATTTCTCTAATGATTAATGATGTTGAGCATTATTAAAAAGACATTTATCCTCAGGGAAAGAGACTGCCTTCAAGTCTTCCTGGCTCTGCCTCTAGTGCCTGTCAGTACCTGGCACAAAACTGAGGCTCAATGAAAGGAGATACAGGTGGTGTCACTCAGCTTAACTGATCACTTAGAACACTTACTTCAAACCAGTGTATCCAATACCCATCCCATCGACACCATCATGAATTTCATAATCCTGTGTGAGTGTGTCCTTGCAAAGTGTGAGTGTGCGAGACTCACCTCCCCCGAGCTGTCCTGAAGGGGGTTGATAAACGTAAGCTGGTTTGGTGCACTCTTGGATTAAAGCTTCACGTTTGTGGGTTTGATTTCTGAGCAAAAATCTGTATTCTGATTCCCTGCACAGCCTACCCACAGCTGTTTTGACTTCCTCCTCTAAATCCCCAGAGTACATTTTGCACATTTCTTTTAAAACATTCATGTTCTATTTGGTGTTGTCATCACCTCGTGACAACCATCCACATCAGTGTTATTGCCCCTGTCCCTCTGACTGCATTGAGAACCCCTAAAAGTCAGAGGCAGGTCCTGATGGATGCATGCTCAGTTCACGTCTGCTGAGAGAAATGGAACAGAATGGAAAAGAATGGAAGAAACAGAGTGGATTGGAATAAACCAAATGCAAATTGCTTATCCAGATAATTTGCACAGGAGACTCCAAGGAGGTGACAGTGACAGTGACATAGGACAGCAGAGAAGCACTCTCAATGAGAAAAAAAAAAGGTGCCCACAATCACTGAGCTTGAGAGGGAAAATTCTTTTCAGTAGAAATGTTTTCCCTATATAGTTTGGGTTCCATCTTCAGATCACAGGTTATTTGAAGTTGAATCTGAGCCAATTAAGAGCTTCCTCTTGTTTCTCCTAAAGAAAAATACCCAAGGCTTATGGAAACCTTAGGGTATCATGTTCTGCTCCCCATGGGGCACCTCGAAGTCTGGTGTTTGTCTAGTGAGAGAGGAAGGGTGTTTCTGCAACAAATGCTTTTGTAAAAAACAAGATGGTTTGGTCTTTGGCTGGGACACTTGCATAGAATGGCCACATCAATGACAATGGATTTAAATTCGTCTCCAGAAAAAGCATGGATCTCTTCTAAAATGGAAATGCTGGCGTTTGTCTTCCCTTCTGCTGACTGAAGACATGAGCTGTTGAGCTTTTTGTCTCCTCTTCATGCAGAACCAGCTTCTTAGAAAATTATTAGGGTTTCACTGACATCGATCCAGAAGGAGACAGGAAGGGAAGGAACACGGGGAATGAGGGGGAAAAAATCCCTGTTTCTCTTTTGCTGTCAAAAAGACACTAAAATCAGTTTTTCCTTGAACTCACTCTATGTAAAAATACAAAGTTTATTTCATACTTCTGCAAAATCCCCAACCCCATGAGGGCTACTGAAAACAGGAGAAAAGTGTCTATTTTAAAGACATAATTGTTGCCGTTTTACTGTAAGTAGCAGCTCATGGGAGTGCGCAGAATTCATGGCTGGATGGAGAGACAAACTCAGCACACGTCAGCTCACAGTTTCCTTCTTGCCTCTATAGAACTCTGACTGAGGGCATCTTCTCGGCTCTGGAAGAAAGCTGGCAAGAGCCACTTCCACTTCTAGGGACCAAGGTGCCCAGAGCAAGCAATGGGGGTGAAATGGATGGCGAATCAAGATGCCTGGCCAGCAGCCAAAGGCCTCACCAGGCTGGGAGGTCTCCTGCAGTGAGCACAGCTGGTGGCAGCTGGGACTCCACTCAGGAAGCTGAAGCTGAGGTTGCCGGCTGCTCCCACAACCAGCTGAAACTATTTTGCACCCGGAAAAAAAAAAAACAGATGAGAAAAGAGGCACACGGGAGCGTCATCCCGCTCTTTGTGAAGCAGGGGATAAACCAGCGCCTATGCCTTGCATTCCAAGCCCTTTGGATCAGGGTAAAATTGACTCCAACAAAACAAACGATGTATTATTAATGTTACTGTTTCTTTTAAAGATTTGATACGGCAGGCATTGCAATAGAAAGGGAAAGGCTCTTCGAAATTGGCAATTCTTTTTCTTCAGTTCTTTCAGTGGGATGCTATATGCCTCTTTTCTCTCGTTTTGCTTTTTTGGGTGTTTTTTTTTTGAACAAAGAAATGGGAATCCAGGAAGGAGAGGAAAAAGGATGCAGCAAGGCATACAGGGGAAGGGAAAGGGAACCATAAAAGCTGTAGAAGGAGGTGGACAGGGGAGCAGAAGGTGAAAGGTGAAAGCAGTTTGCATTAAAAGTCAGAGAGAAGGGAAGAGTAACAGGAGGAGGCATTGTTATGCTTCCAGAATACTGATCTTGCACCCTGAGTGGTCAGTGTAGACATCGCATTACCTTTGGGGAGACATACACATTTCCTCATGTCTGACCATAGGGAAGAGCATCTTGCTCTCTGGTGGTCTGGGTCTGGGGGAGAGATTGACTCCCTTGTCCCAGCTCTGTCTTGTGCCCATCCTACCAGAGCGTGGATCCTGGCATCTGCCATCACCCCCATGGTTCTGCAGAAAGCATCATTACCAGCATGGTCCAGCATCTTTTCTGCCGAGGTTCACACAGGGGCCCCACAACCAGACCCACAATAACCTCAAAGAGAAAGATAGACATCCAAACCTGACATTTTGTAGTGTCTGTTCTCAAATAGGGTCCAGAGAACAGGAAATCTCATTCTTTCCTAGATCACATTTAGTCTGTCCGTCATCCAGCTAGTATTTAGGGAGTGCCTGTTCCTGTCTGCCAGGCACCATGCTAGCCCCCCAGAGAGCATCGTTCATCCCGTCATTCATACCATTATTGAGCAATAACTGTGTGCCAGGCAGTTTTCTGGGAACTGGACTGCCCTCATGGTGTGCCCAAAGACAAGGCATCAACCCAGCGTTGTGGGCTTGCATATTACTTATACACTCAAGGCGCCCAAAACTCTCCCCCCAAATCCTGAATCATACATTCAAGGGCTTACTTGGCATTTCCACTTGGAGGTCAAATTGGGTGTCTCAAGCTTGACGTGTTCTAAATCACACTGTTGATGTCCTGACCCCTCTCCACCCGTTCCCCCTGATTCTTCTCCATCTCAGAAAGAGATAACCCGATCTTCCAGGTTTTCACACCAAAATAAATAATAAAAGGAGTGATCCTTGATCCCACTTCTGATCACACCCTACACCCAGGGTGTTGGACATTCCTGCTGATTCTAGGTTCCAAATATGTCTAGAATCTGAAAATTTTTCTCTACATTTACGCCCAGTTTTCAGTGCAAGCTTCGATCACCTCTAACTGTTATCCTTGTACCCACTGCTGGGTCACTCCACAGCCAAGTGAACCTTTTCAGATAAAAGTCTGGTCATGCCACCCTCTGTGCAGAGCCCTCCAGGGACCCCTTTCTCCCCCAGAGGAAAGGCCAGGGGCTTCACAATGGACATAAGGTCCCACATCACCTGCCCACTGTTCCCCTCTCCCCTCCCCTCACACCACTGTCCCCTGGTTTCCCTGCTCGAGATGCAGCATCTAAGAGCATCTAAAACAGGGAAGTCCAAGAGAGTACCCTCTTCAGCGCATGGAAATCACATCATGATAAGGAAGGATGCTGCTGAGTAGGGCATGAACCTATCCTCACTAAGGTGCTCTTAGACGTGGCAAAAAGGACCAAAGTCTAGAAGGAGAAACTCTACAAGAGACGTGAGAAGAAAGCACTGTGATGCCCCAGTTCTTGATTAAGTTTGCCTGTAGGGTGGGATGGGATCAAAGGATGTTTCACACAAGGTGTCGTATTTTAGGAATACGCTCAGGAAGGGTAGATAGTTTCTGGGTAAAGAAGCCCTAGGATTTCCTGGCAGAGAGAGAATCTTGAGCATGTGCATAGGTACATGGTTGAGAAGGTCCGGGAGGCTGAGGCATCAGAGTCAGTGAGCGACGTAGCAGGAGGTGAGGCTCGAGAAATAGGTTTGAGCCAGTTTGCCAAGACCCCCTACACATCAAGCTGAGAAGCTTAAATTTTATCCTGGAAGCATTGAAAAGACAACAGAGTGAAATAAATATATCGACATGGATAGGCGTGTTCAAAGCATTGAAGTCATCTAAATGAGAAGGCTGAACTACTAAAATGTATATTACTAGAAAACAGAAATGCACATTACTGTATATTCAGATAAGAGTCACGACAATTCCTGGTGATGTCCCTAGGCCACCCCTTAATTGCTCTGAGTGAGTGTCCTCGGCTGTAAGCCAAGGATGCTGAACTGGGAGATTTCTGAGATCTCTTGCAACTCAAAAACATTTCTGTCTCTATCTGGCGAGCTCATGTGATCAGGGAATATTTCCTGGAAGAAATAAACCCAAAACTGGCTCCTGAGGGAAGAGTGGAGCTTGCATAGGCCAAGAGGAAGGGAAGGGGAGTCTACCGAGGGAGGCATCGTGAGAAAAGGAAGAATGAGGTTAACAGTGCAGGAAACAGTAAGCGCTTTGGAGACAGGAGACATGTCTATCATCACAGCTGCTTAGTACCTCGTAGTCCAGGGCCTGACAAATGGTTCTGCAGGAACAGGTGAATGAAGGAAAGGGGGTTCCCGGTGGTACATGGGAAAGTGCAGCAGGCGATGCCCCCAGGTCTGGCAGGACGCCCTCGTGGAGGACCTGTGGGTCCATGTCCATGAGCGAACATGCTGTGGGGACTCCTATGAGATGGCCGTGAAGTTGACCATTGCAGGCAGACTTTAGGAAATGCCCGCTGTGGGATTTGTCTCTAATGCTGAGCTGTAGTCTCTCAATGACCCAAGACAAACTGCTTTCCTGTATGTAGCAACCATTATTTGTTTCGTGGTGAAACATCCCCACTGGAGACAAGAGAGCCCAGCTGTGTTTGGGTTTTACAGGCTGTCTCAAGATTCCTCTCAGATGTTTTGGTTTATGGCAAAGTTGAAAATACTGCATTATCATGATCATTATTGCCATTTTCATTTATTCAGCTTCCACTAATAATTAATGTTTACTGAGTACCAATCGTGTGCAGTGAGATTCAATAAACATAGAATTAGACTTGGCCTCTGTCCAGTGGGCTTGTGGTAAAGAAGAAAAATACAAACAAGTTGTTGCCCAAATTGTAATCTCTTTAAGATGTGTTTGCTTCAGAGGCTCCCTTTGGTGAAACTTTGCTAAACTGACTAAACCCAAGAAATCTGACTTTAAGCTTGCCATTACTGTTTTATACCAATATTTCCCAAAATATGTTTTATGGGAAGGATATTGATAGATGATATATATATTTTTTAAAAAAAGGATGCCCAGACAAACAAATTTGTAAGCAATGGTTTCAACAGAAGTAAGTATGCTCACTACTGCAGGATTTGGCTGAGATTTTAATGGGTTAATGTGCATTGTAAGCACCAAGAAAGAGAAATAATACATAGAATTTTTTAAAACTTATTTGGACATGGGATCATTCTCTAATAGACTGTAAAAATGCAGTTTTGAAAATCTGTTCTAAAATTCAGAATGATTTTTTTTAACCAATGAAATAATTTTATTTCTCAGACCCCTTTGCTAGCCTCTCAATTCACCAAAACCTTGGTAACACCTCCTTATTACTGTCGAGGAAGGATTATGGATCAATGGTTGGTCCAGGAAACCCTTCCTGGAATCCCCACAGCATTGGGGCTACCCAGGCAAAGGTCTGTTACAAGAAGGCAGTACTTTCCACTGCAGTATAAAGATTTGAGAACCATGCTTTTATGAGTATTAAAACAACTGGAATCCTTGGTGCACACTGCAATGGCTAAAATAAATAAGATGACAATTCCAAGTGTCAGGATGTAAAGCATCTGGAACCTTGTATGTTGAGTAATTGCTAGGAGTGTCAGACAGGGCAAATGCTTCAGAAAGCTGGCAATTTCTTAGGAAGTTAAGCACCGTACTATGACAGAGCAGTTTCACTCCTAGGCATTAATTCAAGAGGGATGAGTAAAAATGGCCACAAAAACACTTAAACAAGAATATTTTATTTGTAATATCCATAAGCAGAGAGTGTAAATGCCCATCAGGAAAAAAATTAGGTTAAGCAAAAGAAGCCAGATATGAAAGATTAGATATCATTTCATTCCATTAATTTAAAGTTCTCAAACTATCAAATTCATGGTAACAGAAATCAAGTCAGTGGTCACCTTGGGTTAAGGCTTGGGGACAGAAGGTAAGGGGAAATTGACTGGAAGGGTCTTGAAGGAATTATCTTGGGTGAAGGAAATGTGCTATTTCTCGATTGGAGTGGTAGTTACATGAGTGTTCACAGTTGTCACAACTCATCAAACAAAACACTTGAGATCCGTGCATTTGATTGTATGTAAATTCAACCTCAATAAAAACATGGAAACAAAATAATTGGAGCCCTTTCCTCATATAGCAGCTTTGAGAGATCTATTGGCACATCCCGGTCGTGAATTCCCATGAGCACTTGCCTATGGAAAGGACAGGAAACGCCAAGTGACCCATTTGTCATGTCTCAGGAGACAGTGTTCATTCTAATCTTTTGGAATGAAAGTGGTCAATCCCCAGATGCTTAGCTGTGGATCAGCTTGGACAACTCTCCTGAAGGGTCATATTGGGAACCAATTCCATGTATGTTGTTTCCATGTGCTCCTGAATATTCTCTTATGAAAGGACACATTTCTGACACATGATCAGCTGATGAGTTGCCCTTTATTTTTAAATTAAGATCATCACTGACTCTTATATTCCTCCCTAATCATATTTTCTTTATCTCAGCATGGCATTTTGCTTATTTGTTGCTGGTTGCTGGCCTTAGACTCTTAAAGCATCCCCTCGATATTATGAGCAACACCAATTAACCATAGACACCAAGGACTAAACACAAGTAAAATTAATAGCTTTCCTGGTCTCTGCCAGTATCATTTTGATGAGAAAGGCAGCAGTGATCAATTATTATTTAACAAGTCATTAAACGAGAAGAGAAGGATCAGCACAACCATAGTCCACTCATCAATTTACAATTGATGAATAATTATTTATTTTTTTAAAAAAGAACTTTATTCCCTCAGTGTTGCTCTTAGATTCTCCACTTGGACCAACAAAATCTTTGACCAAATTGTTCTTTGGGGAACAAGTGTCCAGGAAGAATTTGTGTATCCACCCTGTCTCTCTCTCCACTCTTCCTCCTCCTGCCCTCCTTCCCCTCCTCATCTTCCTCTTCCTCCTGCCATCACCTCAATTCAACATACAGAGCACCTCCTGTGTACCCAATGCTCAGTTCTCTGTACTTTCTTTTGTATTATTTCATTTAATCATGTCTTAACGCAGACATGGAGAATGGACTTGAGGACACGGGGAGGGGGAAGGGTAAACTGGGACGAAGTGAGAGAGTGGCATGGACATATATACACTACCAAATGTAAAATAGATAGCTAGTGGGAAACAGCCGCATAGCACAGGGAGATCAGCTCGGTGCTTTGTGACCACCTAGAGGGGTGGGATTGGGAGGGTGGGAGGGAGATGCAAGAGGGAGGGGATATGGGAACATATATATATGTATAGCTGATTCACTTTGTTATACAGCAGCAACTAACACAACATTGTAAAGCAATTATAGTCCAATAAAGATGTTAAAAAAAGAAATGATATTATGAACCCATTTCACAGGTTGCAAGTTGAGAATTAGAAACTCATGTAACTTATGGAAGAACACAGAGTTTAGACTTAGAAGATGGTGTTTGCTTCTTCACTGCACATGCCTTGTCCACTTTAATATAGGCAGTGTTTCAGTGTATATGTTAGTGTACTCTCTACTTGCTGGATTTTGAGGTGGCTGAACTTTTAAATATCTGACATTACTATTTTGGGTTTTTTTCTACTTAAAAGTTCTCTATACATTTAAAAATGAATAATATGGTGTTTCAGCAAATCATTTTATGTCACCTCAGATATAAATGTGTACTTCATTTGCTACAGTATTTGCATTTTAGAAATGTTTTCAGGGAGTCCTCATTTGTAAATCAAAACTTTTTCAAGTTAATTACTCTATGCATCCGAAGAGAATTCACAATTAAAAGGAAAAAAAATAGAATCCTCTTTCCTAAAGCTAGTGATTGCTTGAATTCACCAGCCCATGCTTCCCATCTTTTTGCATTCCACCCACCACACCGGGCCCCTGAGAATAAAAACAGGCACACACTCCAGAAACGTGTGCTCCACATTCCGATGGGCTTTCTCCAGTCTTGACCCCCTGCCCTGTTTCCTGTGTTGGAGGTTATAGGAGATCTGTGTATCTATCTGAATATTTGTAATGCGTATTGGAATGAGTGTCAGTATCTGTGTGTGAGATAGAAAGATATCACGTGAATTCAGTATCCATAGAACATATGGACAGTACTGCATGGTGCCATGTCCTGTGCTAAAAGGGAGATGCTCAGGCCACTGTGACAAAGTTCCACAGGCTGCAGGGCTTCAACAACAGACATCTATTTCCTCACAGTTTTGGAGAGTAGAGGTCCAAGGTAAAGGTGCAGGCAGGGCTGGGTTCCTTTGAGGTCTCTCTCCTTGACTTGCAGGCGGCTGCCCTCTTGCTATCTCTTCTCTGTTCACCTTCATTCCTGGTGTCTCTGTGTGTCCTAATCTCCTCTTATAAAGGCACCATTCAGATTGGATTAGGGCCCACCCTAGAGGCCTCCTTTTAGCATAATTACCTTGTTAAGGACCCCATCTCCAAATGCAGTCACATTCTGGGGTAACTGAGGTTAGGGTTTCAACATATGAATTTGGGGCAGGGGGCACAATTCAGTGCATCACAGGAGGTTAATAAATTTCTCAAGCTTGCTCTTCAGAGCTTCGTGTATAATACCAACTTCAAAATCCTTTCAAGTAACAGCTTTGTTTCTATAAACTCAGTGACCCACTTAGTAAAATGCAGTAGGAGACATAGGAGAAGCAGACATCTTACAGCTCAGGGATTTAGGGCAGCCCTAAGACCTCCTGAGCTTTCACACAGACCCCTCCAAAATCCATTGTGTGTTCTTATCACACAGGCTGTGCTGGGACTCAGGCAGGGACCCCAAGGGTGGGTGGACAGAAGGGAATAAGAGCTCCAGTGGTCCAGGACCACTGAAATTAACCAGCAGTGTGGCAAGTGGGAGCAGTGCCTCCAGCCATGGCAAGGGATGGGCTTCAGCAGACAGACTGATGCTGGGACCCAAGGAGGATGGTCACTGTGCACTCAGGACAGCACGCGCTCCTTAACCAGGTGGGCCAGAGCTGAGGTGCCAGGCACAGCTATTCCTTTCACCCTCAGGGACCACAGCTGAGGGCTTTGGAGGAGGGACCCACAGGAGCTAGGTAGGTGTCCTGGTCCTAGTAAAACCTGCTGAGGTTCAGAGTGGAGCTCCACCCCAGTGAGGATATGAGGTTTGAGACAGAAGAGCATCATCTGAATGGAGGATACCAACAGGCTGCTTGGAAAGGAGGCTAGAGCTGGTTCTTTATATGGTGGGAGGGTAAGGGTGTGTCCAGGAGTCGGGCCCAGGGGGCGGCTTAGGTGGTCTTCCCACCCCTTTGGTGGTGTTGAGGGCCGTGGGCATGCACAGTACCCTGCTTTTGCTCCCAGCTCTTCAGAAGTGGCAGCTGGGGTGTGTTCTTTTGGTCTTTTTGTATCTTGTTGTCCAGAATTTGCTCCAACTGCACATGCACACAGTTATTTTTAGTCCCTTATGGTTTCTTTGCATTTTGTTGCTCAAGGAGATGTTTGTCCAGGTGCAAGCACAGCAGCACTGCAGGGCAAGGTCCCAGATCCCAGGTCCCAGCCTGTCTCAAGGCTTGATCAGGACAGGGTGAGGCTGGGCTAGGCAGAGTCAGAGGGTGCAGTTCTTTGCTACCAAGTGCAGCTGGGGCTGAGGAGGACGAGCCACAGGGACACTGAGGACAAATTGGTGTTTGACCTTGTGCTTTCCTCTGTTCCCCTGGGATTCTCCTCTCCTTTGTGAAGAGGTCCACTTCCTCTTAATCTGATCTCTCCTTGACCGCATGTTTCAGAATGCATTCTAGTGCCTTCTCACTGCAAATTATAAACACAATGAAAACTAGGCCAAGGAATTTACCCTGGGGAGCAAAGCTGGAGAGGCAGAAAGGTGGACCACCAGACCCAGTCGGTCTGTTTCCATCTCTAACATTTCTGACTCTGTGATTATGATTCTAGGAATGTGATTGCTGCCGCACACTTGGTCTGCCCACTGGAAAACGCCCCCTCCCGAGGGCACCAGCTGGCTCCTCTCCCTCACCTGAGGTCATCCATCTCTCCATCCGTCCTGCTGCTCATTCCACAGATGAATCAGCCACACGTGTGAGGCCTGATGCACGCACTGATGTCTCTTGCTAATGAATTGGCCTTGGGTTGCCACATTGGCAGCCTCTCAAAATAGAGGGTCTGGTTTGAAGCTCAACCTCTTTCATGCTTTTAGAACCGCTGGCAATTTTTTTTTTCTTTTTTTCTTGTTTTTTTTTTTTTTTTTTGGCCATGCTGTGTGACATGAGGGATCTTAGTTCCCTGACCAGGGATTGAACATGTGCCCCCTTCAGTGGAATCTCGGACTTTTTTTTTTTTTAATATAAATCTATTTATTTTTGGCTGTATTGGGTCTTCATTGCTTCATGTGAGCTTTCTCTAGTTGCAGTGAGCTGGGGCTACTGTTCCTTGCAGTGCACAGGCTTCTCATTGTGGTGGCTTCTCTTGTTGCAGAGCATGGGCTCTAGGTGCGTGGGCTTCAGTAGTTGTGGCACATGGACTCAGTAGTTGTGGCTCGTGGGCTCTAGAGCACAGGCTTAGCAGTTGTGGTGCACGGGCTTAGTTGCTCTGCAGCATGCGAGATCTTCCCAGACCAGAGCTCGAACCCATGTCCCCTGCATTGGCAGGTGAATTCTTAACCACTGCGCCACCAGGGAAGTCCCAAGCTTGGAGTCTTAAGTGCTGGACCACCAGGGAGGTCCCAAATTTATTTCTTAATGTAGTTCTAGATTATGGATCTTGACTTAACTGACAGTGGAGAAGCATGTAGTCTACCATTAGGAAACTCCTCCCTCTCAAGATGCGGTCTCCTAGTCAGTGCCATGATTTGGTGCCGAGCACCAGAGTACATGGTCAAGTCTTCCTCAGCAGCACCAGTAGGGAGGGAGTGGGGTCATTGACCCAGCTGGGTTCCTTTAGTGGCAGCTCTTTAATCTGTGTGGGTCCATGAGGCTGTCTCACTCACAGGGTGGGGCTTTCCTATAAGAGAGAGCTCTGAGGAGGTGGCCTCTGTGTCCGGAATTGCCCCGGGGCTCTTTCTGGACCTTCAGTTGATTTCTCCCTTTGTGTGAATTTTTAGGAATGCCCTACACTGGCTGAGGACCCTGACAATGGTTTTGCCAAAGCTCCTTCCCTGGTGTGCTGCTGTTTGGCATCTCTTGTCCTTGATGGGGAAGTTGACTGGTGTGAATGGGAGGTTTTCATCGCCCTGCATTCAGCAGCTGTTCCCTCTAACCAGGTGCTGCATCTGGTTCCTCTTCCGAGCCGAGAGAGGGGACTAGGCTCTAGCTTGCAGTGAAAGAAATGCTCTGAGAGCCTAAGGATACATGGAAAGAACTCCCTGGTGGTTTGGAGTAAAACCTCCTTCTTGCTTTAATGTTCAGAACTTGAGGTATTTTTTTTTTGATGGGTGTGGGAACAGTTGATTGACTGGTGGCCTGTTGGTTTGCTGAGACTGAGCTCTGAACGCAGCCCTTGGCAGTAGTAAGAAGGATGCTATGGGGCCTCCACTGCCCCATGCAGCAACGATGCACCGAGCCCTGGCACTGTAGGCTGTGGCGTTCCAGTGGGGAGAGAAGGCTCAGTGCAAGCCCCACTGCAAGTCTCCTCCTGCTGCTGGAAGCTTACCTCCACTTACTCCATTTATCTGAAACCCTGGCACAGGCTGCCTGCTGCTGTGACCCAGTTGCCATGGAGAACTTGTATAGTCTTGGCTTCCTTGCTGCTTCTACAGGCAGTATTACAGAAGAGAATGTCTTTGCTGCTAGCAAATATAACTATTACACAGAGATGCTCATTTTCTCCCTCTATGGCGATTATTACTGAGGATATGCAAGAAACCTTCATTACAGAGCATTGTCCTTTGTAATGAGCCCTCCGTAGCTGTTCCGAGGATGGATAAGGCTGAAGGGAGTGGATTGTGTTAACCCTCAACTATCTACTAGATAGATATCTACTAGACAGACAGGTATAAAGTAGGACTATTTATACATTTAACAGGTTTTTGTGGAGTGCTTACTATGTGTGAGGCCCTGGGGATACAGAGACAAATACAGTACTGTTCTGCCTTCAGAGATCTTATATTCTAGTAAAGGAAAAAAAGAACTGCAGACAGAATGTAAAAAAAACATGTTGCAATAGATTCCCTTACCAAGGGCAAAGAGGCCAGAAGGAGGGAAGGAAAAATATACATACATATATATGCTTGCTGGGATTTGTCAGGAAGTCACCCTGGAAGAGGCATCCCTTGAACTGAGTATGGCATGTGGAATATTTGCCAACCAGGATGGGGAGGCACTTCACATTCATCTTTAGCACATAGGTTTGCTCTCAGCGTGTAGAGGCACTGCTCCTCCAAACACTGTGTACAGATTCCAGGCAGGGAAAAGGGGGAAGATGAAGGCAAAAGCCAGGGCACACGTCTGCTGAGCTGCTCTCAAGCTTGCCTGGAATCCTCATTCAGTGCATGACCACCCCAGCTGCAGGACCGCCTGGATTGCTCAGTGTTTCCAACTGAGCACATGGCTGTTCTGAATAAAATTGAATTTGGTTAGGAAGGTGTAGTGGTCACAGGACTACCTAGATGGTCCCCAATGATATTCAACTCCCGTTAATCATGCCTTTGTGCAGTCTTCTCCCACACTGACCAATAGCATACAGCAGCTGGGGTGGTGTGTACGTTTCAAGGCTGGCTCATGTAAGGCATCCCATCTTGGTCTTTTGCTGTGAGGACAACTAAGCAGCCCTCTGGAGAGACCCACATATAGGGTAACCAATTTCTGGTCGTGCCAGCGAGCCACTTTGTAGTAGATCTTCCGCCACGGGCAAACCTCAGGCGACTGCAGTCTGGTTGACATTTATTACAGTGTCAACCATGAAAGACCTCTGAGCCAGAAACAAGCAAGACACTCTCAAACTCCTGACCATGGAAACCACAGGACAAGACAAGATTATTGTCATTGTAAGTCCCTAAGCTTGGGGTTACGCTGCGATGGATAACTGAATGATACGAGCAGGAGCACTAGCTAATGAGCAGGCACTGAGACGGGTCGACCACCATCCAGCTGGCCACTACACCCAGACACTCTGCCTTCCCCTGTTACCTGCTCTCAGCATCACCTCCCCCAACCTGTTTCTGGGCCTCCTCCCCTCCTCCCCTGCTGAAATGACATTTATCAAGGTCAATGTTGAATAATGGGTTACCGAATTCACTGGTCATTTTCCAGTTCTCTGTTTATCTGAAGTAGTCAACCATCACCTTCCTTTTGAATCACTCTTTTCCTGACTCTTAGGACCTCCACATGTTCATGGGTGCCTCCCTAGTTTCCCAGAAGCTCTTTTTCAGTTCTGTTTGAGGTTCTTTTTGTTCTGTTCAATTGCCGGGTGTTGGCATATTAGAGATCTTGGTCCTGGGGTAACTTTTCTTCTCTATCTATACCTTTTTATAAATAGCTCCAACCAGTCTTCTGGCTTTAAACATCAGCAATATGATGATTCCCAAATGCATAGAGGGAGTTTAGTATAATTGCTAAGCGCCTGACCTGGAGAACGAGACCACCTGGCTTTCAGTCCCAAGTCTGTCCTTTGATACGTGGGTGAGCACATTACTTGATCTCAGTGTCCTCATTTCTGAGTCGGGATAATTCTAGTGTCTACGATCAGGCCGGGGCTGTCCCTACGGCTACTGTTACTAGTACTTTCACTGCTGGGCACCTCTACTGGGTGTCTAGTAGATGTTTACATTGAGTTAAGTCCAGAACAGAAGGCTTGGCTTCTACGGACCCCACACCCGCCTCTCCTGGTTCACTCTGTCTCAGTGAATGGCACAGCCATCCGTCTAGTCATATAAAAGACATAGGAGTCTTCCTCAAGTTTTTACCTTCCTTCATCTAAATAGCCGCACTGTCAGGAAGGCCTGGTGTCCCTTTCTCTAGAAAACGTCCTCAGCCTCCCGGTGTCTCCATCATTCGAGCTGTCCCCTTCATCTTAGCCACTAGCATTTTCTGCCTGAGCTGTGGAAGTGCCCTCCGCCCTGGTCTTCATGCTTCCACTTTAGCATCCCTTCCCCAATAATATAGTCTCTATACAGTAGAACTAGCTTTTTAAAAACATAAACCAGGTCACATCACTTACCTGTTCAGAATCTTGAAATGTCATCTGATTAGCACTTAGCATAAAATCCAAGCATCTCCTCTGTAATTGCACCCTCATCCGGCCTCACCTAATAGGCAGTGCCCCACCACACACACACACACACACACACACACACACACACACACACATATACACCCTGCCCTGCCCTTTGCTGGCTCTGCTCTAGCCTCACAGCCTCTTTCCTGGTCTTTGTCATCCCCATCCCCATACCAGGGCCTTTGCACATGCTCTTGTTCTGCAGTGTTCTTCCCCTGTATCTGTACATGCTTAACCCCCTCCTTGGTATTCAGGTTCCACTTCTCTGACCTTCTGATCTAAAGTAGAATCTAGTCATTCTCTAATGCATCATCTTGTTTCATTTTCATCATCATATATTTTATTTTCATTTTCCTACACTTTTTTCTTGGCATTTTATCTTTATTTTGTTTCTAACTCCCCTTACTAGACTGTACATTCCATAATAACAATGTGTCTTATGTCTCTGATTGATTGATGTATCCCTAGCACTGAAAACAGAGCTGAGAACAGAGTAGATGCTCCATATAAGTTTGTTTAAAGAACTAATGCCACTGAGACAAGTGCAGTAGTCTAAGAATATCTCCAGAGTTCTGCTGGCTAACTGGTTTTTGTAGTGGTTACTTTCAATAAGATATAGAAGACGAGTTAATTGGATGTGAAGTAATGAGGATAATTCTAGATATCTTGAGTTTAGGGTGGCGTGGGGTGTCTGGATGTGACTGGCTCGGTGTGCAATCTGACCCATGATTCTGGAGTGCAGGAGGGTTCTGGGAGGTATATATAGTTTAGGGATCCATAGCATTTACCATAAATTATCTAATTCAATGTGAGACTTCCGTTAAAATAAGTCCCCAGGAAAAGGAAGAGTTTTTTACCTTGCAGTCCTTACGGAACATTCCATAATCCAGAATGTTCTCTTGATTACTTATTTAGAGCAACGAAGTAATGTTTGGGCAGACACATTAACCTGAAACTACCTCAATCAATGCTACTTTGGGATACTTAGGAGGTTGTCTCAGAGAATCAATTAAAAAAAAACAGTTAAAATTTTTAATAGTGATTTAAGTAATTTTTTATAGCTAGTGCAAATCATACATATAATACAACTCTATGAAAAACAAAACAACCAACATTCTATGGAAACAGGTACTGGTGATTCAGGGCTTAATTTCCATTGATGGCCTCATAAGATGATTCAAAAGGCCAGAATGTGCTCTAGCTCAAACACTGGAATGAAGATGCCAGGCTTTGCAAAGTTGTGTTGGATGACTTCAGGGATATTTAAGAGTCTGATGTCATGATCCATGGGAAGAGTTGGATTGACCCCTGGTGGGGAAAAAGCAAAATTTCTAAATTAGTATATTGGTTTATATAGTATGTTCTTTTAAATGTGTGTGCTCATTTAAGTTTAATAATTTAATATGATATATAAGCATTGGATTATTTTATCTTTATTCCTAAAGTTTTTTTCAGAATTCTGTTAAGATTCTCCTCATTAGAGAAATGTAGGGTTATCTTATGGTCAGGGCTGCCTTATTCTGATCTATATAGTGGGTGGTAGGTGAAACACCAAGAGAATTTCATGTGGCAGGAGACAAACGGGCTGAGGACAGAATAGGTTACCACACTGAGGAAAGGAGGGGAGGAAAAGGAGTCTGTTTAGAAGACTAACAGGAAGGAGAATTTTAGGAAGTAGGAGAACTAGGAAATAGTACTGAGGTTGAGCCCAAGAGAAAAGATCATGTCAAAATTAAGGGATTTTATAGTTTAAAAAGAGTTGTGTGCCACAATGGTTATTGCAGCTCTATTTACAATATCCAGGACATGGAAGCAACCTGAGTGTCCATCGACAGATGTATGGATAAAGAAGATGTGGCACATATATACAATGGAATATTACTCAGCCATAAAAATAAATGAAATTGAGTTATTTGTAGTGAGGTGGATGGACCTAGAGTCTGCCCTACAGAGTGAAGTAAGTCAGAAAGAGAAAAACAAATACCGTATGCTAACACATATATGGAATCTAAAGAAAAAAAATGGTTCTGAAGAACCTAGGAGCAGAACAGGAATAAAGACACAGACATAGAGAATGGACTTGAGGACACGGGAAGGGGGAAGGGTAAGCTGGGACGAAGTGAGAGAGTGGCATGGACATATATACACTACCAAATGTAAAATAGATAGCTAGTGGGAAGCAGCTGCATAGCACAGGGAGATCAGCTCTGTGGTTTGTGACCACCTAGAGGGGTGGGATAGGGAGGGTGGGAGGCAGGGAGATGCAAGAGGGAAGAGATATGGGAACATATGTATATGTATAGCTGATTCACTTTGTTATAAAGCAGAAACTAACACACCATTGCAAAGCAATTATACTCCAATAAAGATGTTAAAAAATAAGGGATTTTAATAATAATAATAATAATAGTAGTAGTAGTAATTATAATAATAATGGATCAGTCTGTGGTATCCCCAACCTTTCCCTGGAGAGGGCAAGAGAAGCAAGGCTGAAGAGAATCCACTGCATTTATATAGCAAACTACTGGTCACCTTGGCCCAGGCAGTTTAATGGGGTGATAAGGTCAGAAGCCTGTTGGCAAAGGTGTGAAGAATAGAAGCAGGGGAAGCATGGGCAGAAAATGGACATTTTTTTACAATTAGTTTGACTGTAGGGGCAGGAAAGGTATGTACTTTGCCTAAACGGTGATTTACAGTTTAAGGAATTGTTTCTAATGAGAGGAAAGCCTTGGGCATCTATGTACGTTGAAGAAAAAGAGCCAGAACAATCTAGAGAGTAAAGAGGGCTGATGGGATGAGCAGGGTCCCAACAGAGAGGGTGTGACACCAGGTCAGATGACCAATGGGGAGATTAGTTTTGTCCAGATGAAGGGGTGCTTCCTCCTTTGGACCAAGAGGTTAGGAGACTGGGGACAAATATAAGTTTGTGAGCACAAAGGTCACAAAGCAGAGTACTGCCCTAACCTTGGCAAACACCTCGAGGCCAGGTACCTCCTTCTGAAATCATCAGCACGCCTGCCTTTAGAAGCAGGTTAAACAGTGGGTGGAAGGGTCTGAACTCTGAGTTTAGAATCCTTGACTCCCATTTCGTTGCATAGAACATTATGAATAAGACTTGAGAGAGGCTGTGATCACCGTGACTTCTGTAGCACTTGGCCCTCTTTCCACCTGACCCAGAAACCCCTTTCTCACAGTGCTGCCATGGGAGCAGGAGGAAGTTCATTTCCACCCTCAGTATTCTCTGATGAGCACACTCTCCACGGCTTTCTGGGCTGCTGAGTGCCAGTCCGTTAAATGAGAATGTTGAACCGCATCTCCAAATCCACTTCCAGTGCCAACATGTGACATACCTATAAACACTGAACTCACACAAAGCCTGTAAATAATAAAACAAGGTGAAATATAATGAAGGGGCCCAATGAATCGTACAATTTGTGCTGTGAGCAAGTCTTTTTAAGTTGACGAATGTGACATTGTTTTCAAGTAAAAGAAAACTTCAGCATTTTATTTTCAGAATTACCCTGATCCAAACTAGGTCATGGGAGTGTGATGGGGGAGGTTTGGAAAAGTCTCAGAGCAGCTCTCGGTGATACACACTCTTGACTTTCTTTGTGAGCCCAGCAAAGACAGAGGAATGGCCAGAGCAGCCTGGCTGGCTGGGAACAAGTTGGCTTCCGTCTGAGGCACTTTTTCTACCTGAAGAACAATGAGACTTCAGGCCGGTGCACAAGTCTGTTATCAGCCAGCGGCAGGCTGAGAAATCTTCTCCATCCACTAGCGACAATGGGTGCCATTATCTCAGGCCAGGTAATGAACAGTCTTTAAACTGCATCAGCTGGATTTTATTATCCTTTAGTTTTACACCTCTCAGCCTAGAACCGGCTTATCTTTTCCACAAAGGAAAAGGTATTAGTTAACCTTTTTCCTTTCCTTTCTTTTTTCAAGTTTGAAGCCCCAGCATTATAATAAGCTTCTATACAAATACACATAGGTGCCTGCATAATTAAAATTGCCTGCCTCAGTTTCTTTTGTTCAATATGGGATCTGGAATAGCCAAATATGTATCTGCTGCATATTAACGGTACAGACTCGAGGTCCCAGCTCTGGTGCTTCTTGGGGTTGTGCTCTCTGAGCAGGGAAAGGATTCATCTACATCCCAGCAAACCCCATGGATCCTCTGTTGGAGCTACTTCCTACACGAGCTCAGAGACACTTAGTACAAATAAGATCCCAGCCACCAAAGCCGATGATTTACATGTTGCTGATTCAGTTCAAACCATCAATTGGTCCTTTCAATTTTTTCCACTGAAAAGTCAATTGTTATTCCAACAGGAGTGGACCAGGCTGGACGAAGGTTTTGTTTTCTCATATAAAGTCACCTGGACTTTCTCCATGACATTGCCCTCTGCTGTTGTCTCCTGTCTATGAGGCATCCTCTATGAGTCTGAGAGGGTGGTCCTAGATGGGAAGGCAAGTGGGCATTCTCGGGATGATCAGAGTTCATCTCTCTAGATGAGTGTGTGTTGGTGGAGGCCAAGTCAAAATTATCCCTAATTCACAAGAAAGAAAAAGAAATGTGGAACAGTGACCCAGATATTTGAAATTAATCTATAGTCAACCTCATTTTCTCATTATTAAGGATATGTATAGGTTAGTGTTGAAAAATAATAATGCATTATTAAAGACATGTATAGCTTAGTGGTGCATAAAACAAAGAATTTTGTTTTATTCAAGTGTTTGGAAGAGTTAAAAATGATTTCCAAGAGGAGTTAAACATGAAATTGAAAATGCATTAAATAGGGCTTCCCTGGTGGTTCAGTGGTTGAGAATCCGCCTGCTGATGCAGGGGACACGGGTTCATGCCCCGGTCCGGGAAGATCCCACATGCCGTGGAGTGGCTGGGCCCGTGAGCCATGGCCGCTGAGCCTGCGTGTCCGGAGCCTGTGCTCCGCAGCGGGAGAGGCCACAACAGTGAGAGGCCCGTGTACCGCAAAAAAAAAAAAAAAAAAAATGCATTAAATAATACACAAGATATTTTTATGATCTTGAGTTTGGGAATAACTTCTTAAGCAAGACTCAAAGTACAGAAGTTATAAAAGACAAGGTTGACAGATTTGGTGCTGTTAAAAAGTATTACAATTAAAGACAGACTCATAAATGAAAAGATAAATAGCAAACTTGAAGAAAATATTCTTAATAGCTATAAGAAAAAAGTGAACCATACACAGATTATGTGTAGATTTCTTATAAATCTAATAAAAGAAAAAAACAAAATCCAATAGAAAAAATGAATAAATAAATAGGAAATATATTGTAGAACAATGTAAATAGATAATCAATATTAAAAGAATGATTTATTTCACTAGAAATCAACTCATTACAAATTATAACAAGGAGATATTTTAAAGCAGTGAGATTGGCAAAATGTAAGGAGATAAATAACATTTGATTTTGGTGAGGACCAGAGAGGTGGGCACCCTCATGAACCATAGGTGACGGTGAAAGCTGGTGAGCCCATGACAGACCAGGGTGGGAGCAATGATCAAATTTTAATTGAGAATTTCTAAGAATCTTATATAAATAAATTATTGTAGAGGTGGAGAGGGATGTTCATAGCAACATAGCTAACTGAGGAAAAAATAGAAATAGCCTGAATGCCCACTAAGATGGGAGCATGTAAAGAAATTCTGGTATATCTTTTTATGCAGCCAATAAAAAAGAATAAGGAAGGGGCATACAGATATGGAAAGGTATGTCATGAAAAAGTTGCAGAATAAGAACTATATTATTATCCCATTTACATAAAAAGATCAATGTGTATACACATACTTGTATATGTGTGACTGCACCAACAATGTAACATTAGGTTGAATCACAGGTTGTGGACCATGTTTTCCTCTGGGGAAGGGAGTGGGGAGAGGGTAGTTGTGATTAGGGACTATTTTATATCTTCTACAACATACTTCTTCACTGTTTTACCAGTGAATCTACTTATCTATTAATTGTGTAAGAGGAAAGAGAGGAAAAAAATGCAGATCCCAGCCATATGATTAATTTGTTATTAGTAAATATAGGGGTTGACTCTGTATGGAGTTAATTTGAAAAACCCTGAGAAGCATTAGTGATCCTTTAATTTTCCCAGATAAAAGTTAGGTAAGGTGGGCTTTCCTGGTGACCCAGTGGTTGAGAGTCCGCCTGCCGATGCAGGGGACACGGGTTCGTGCCCCGGTCCGGGAGGATCCCACATGCCGCAGAGTGGCTGGGCCAGTGAGCCATGGCCGCTGAGCCTGTGCGTCTGGAGCCTGTGCTCCGCAATGGGAGAGGCCACAACAGTGAGAGGCCCATGTACCGCAAAATAAATAAATAAATAAATAAATAAATAAATAAATAAATAAGTTAGGTAAGGCAAGGGCCATCGAAACAAGAGATAACTAGTGAAAATAGAGATATTTGACTAATGGAAAATCTACTTGCTCATTCGTTAATTTAACAAATAAGTGGAGAGCAACGTTCTAAGAACTAGGGTCCAGCAATGAAGAAAGCCAAGCTCGTGCCCTCATGGAGTGTAAATTCTAGTATCCAGGTGGGAGGCATTGGGGAATGGGGTCAGACAATAAACAAGGAAATGATACATATCTAATGCCAGATGGTGTGAAGCCCTCTGAAAAAATCATGTGCAAGTTGAGGAGGCTGGCTGGGGTCTGATGGTGGGGATCATTTGTGATTTTCTGTGGGGTGGCCAGCAAAGGCCTCCTGTCTGAAGCCAGCACCTTCTGAAAGAAGAACTTTCCAGACCAGGGACAGTGAGTGCAGAGACCTCAAAAGCAGAACCTTCTGGATGTGTTGGAGAGGCCGAGTAGGAAAGAGGGTTAGGAGTTCAGGCAAGTGAGAGGGAGGTTGGGAAAATGAAATGCATTTTGTTTATGTGTTAAGTGATTTTTACAAATTACATAAATTATTTAACCTTCCAAATTCCAGGGAGTTGATGATAATATTTCTATGTTCAGGATGAAGCAGTTAAGACTGGGATTCAAAGCAGTTAAGACACTTGCCCAAGGCTACTTAGGCTATCAGTGGCCAAGCTAGATTTGAACCTAGGTCTCTGAATTTGGGAAATACGCACAGTTCTAGAGCTGTAGGACCCAAAACTGTCTGCACTTCAGAAACTGTAGAATCAGGATCTGCAGGAGAAGGGCCCAGTTATGTGTATTTTTAGAAATTTACTTGAGTGATACAGATGATTGATCAGCCAACTTTAGGATCTAAGTATCTAGTGTAAGCCCTGCCCTTGGCAGATGAGGAAATGGGCGTTTTCCGTGGTTGAATGGCCTGGGAGCTGTCCCACAGGGTGGCAGGGCAGACCTAAACCCAGATGCCCTGACCCTCGAAGTTTCTCAAGCTTTGAAGTGCAGTAGAGCAGGGCTTCTCAAAGGGTAGGTTGCCTGGGAGCCACCTGGGGTCTTGTTAAACTTCAGATGCTGTTCAGTGCAGCTGGTATTGGGCTCCAGGGTCAGCTAATGCCGCCACTGGTCGGGGACCACACTTTAAGAGCAAGAACTTAGAGTTTCCTGGATAGTTTGCTAGAGCTGCCTGAGCCTCAACCCCAGGCTTAGAGATTAGAAATCTAAGTGCTTTCATGTGACGGTGAGCATAAGACGCTATTTTCTGTGCCCAGGGATAGTATTACGGAAAGAGATGGTGGTGAAGGGGACGAAATGAGAGGAGAAGTGGATGAACTGAAGTGAGTTGAAGGTGTAATGAGATCACCAGAGTAAACTCCCCGACGATACTTACACAGAAGCTATGAGGAGAAAGTTGAGGGGCAATTGTGCACATAAGTCAAATGTCCCAAAGCTCTGGCTTCATTGATCTTGATGAGTGGATATTTTTTTAACCTGATTAATCCAGATAATTGATATGGGGGAGGTTTTTAACCACTTCTTACACTCATCCCACTGGACGGACATTGCAGGAGGTGGTGAGAAGGGTGTCTGTGGTCTTGCTGAAACCGTGGGTCCTCTTTGCTGGAGGTCTGGAAATTCTGCCATCTTTGCTATGCCAGTCCCTCCTGCTGTGTGACCGACCTTCAGGGGTAATTTCCAGCTGTAAACTTCAGCACTGATTGCCAGCAAAGCCTAGTTACCCGGGCCTGGTCACCAGCTACCCTCTCTCCATGGAAATTCACTTCACTGCTGTTAATTACATGTTTGCCTAAGAGATGGGTCAGGAGGATTAAGATATATTGTCTTGATTGTTGGATGCCCGTTCCTTCTTCCCTCCCAGAGAGGTTCGGTTGCCATGTAATTGAATCTGTGTTCTCCTGCATCTCATAGTAGAGGAACCTGCTGTCAAGACCCCTAACAAGGAAGCTCTGGCCAGGAAGGAAGCCCAGCTGCATTACTTAGATGTTATAAATCACCTTCTCTCCTTCAGTGCCCCTAGCTCCCGGCTCAGCATGACTGGTGGACAGAGATCATATTCAATGTCCCTGAACAACCTGCTTCCCGGGCCCTCCTGGGCAGGGCTCAAGTTCTCAGAGATGCTGAGTTATTTAAATTTCGCAGGTGGTGGTGGACAGTCCCCCTGGGTGGCCTCAGGAGAGGGGAGGGGTGTGGAGTAGCACCTGCGTGGGACTCGAGATCTTCCTCATGCTCTGTTTCTCCTTTGGTTCACTCCATGTCCTCACATCCGTCATTAATCTCACTCAGCCCTACTACCCTTCTATAAAGTGGGATAAGTAACCCCACCTAATTTCATGGTCTTTTACTGAATTACTGAGATGCTTTGTTTATCCATCATCGGAAATGAGCTAGTCCACACAAGTAGACATCTAAATAAAACCCCAAAGCAATTTTTAAATTTCATAAACTGCTATGGAAATATTTCCAAGGGATTCTGTTAAAGAGAAATCTTTCCTTTCCTTGGCTTCTTAAATATAGTAGAGCTGATATTTTTTAATCTTGTTTTAATGACTCAGGATCATCATCATGAACAATGTTTATTGAGCAGGGTTGAGTTTCTCGGCAATACTCTTCAGAGCTATTGAAGCCTATGGCTATTTGCTCCCCCAGGTGCTATGCTTTTGAGTTCATGTGTCCACCTTTTATAGTATTTCCTTATTCTTCCTTGCTGTCAGGTTACCAGTCATCAATTTTTGCCACTGGAATTTCATTTATCTTTAGTCAACATATGTCTTCCTCCTGCAGACCCTGTGCTGTCTACTGCATCACGTCTAAGTGTCTATTATAGCGATCGTTCCCAAAGTGTGATTCATTGACCCTGTGATCCATTGGTTCCCCAAGACCCTTTCAGGGGGGTTGTAAGGACAAAACTATTCTCATAGTATTACTAAGACATGATTTGCTTTTTCCTATATATGGGCGTTTGTCCTAATTGTACCAAGGCCATGGTGGGTATACATGCTGGGTCTTAGTGCTAATCAGTTAAGCATCATCCAAGTCTGCTCGTCTTCATTGTATCCCTCACCACTACACACTCGCAGTCAAAAAAAATAAAACTAAAAGAATAAAAAGCCAGTTTAATGTAAGAATTCTTGTTGGGGCAGCAAGATTTAATTCTATTACATCTCAACACTGAATACCTGCCTTTTCAGTACTCTGTGAAATGAAATAGAAGTACACCTGAAGCACAAAGTACAGTGCTTTCTCAAGGAAAAAACTCACTTGTTAGACAGTTGGAGTTGCAAGCTAAAGTAGCCCCTTCTTTTTGTAGAACACAACATTTTTACTTGAAAAGAACAAGTGACAGGCACCCTGTGGTCATCCAGACTTGGTTATCCGACAGACATTTCCTTGAAAATGAATAACGTGAGCCTGTTACTGAGGAAACAACTGATAGTGCTTGTTACCAAAAATGGAGTTTGAATTTTCCCAAATTTGGGAAACTTGTATTCACTTCATGACCTTAGTGGGTTCCCAATGCCTGAAGACTTTTCTGATGAGATTGACAGTGATATTAACAGCTGTGTGTTTTTAAAATTATATAATGAAGTATGTTAGAATTTAGAAGATCTACACAAATCAGTGAAGGAAGATTTTCTAAATAATAAATAAACAATGTTCCAAAATGATGCATGGATGAAAAAGCCATTCAGAGGGAAAGATAGGACAGTGGACTATAAAGTAACAGAATACGGAATGTTCCCTGATGCTTGTGGTTTCAGATTCCACATTGAAATTAAGCTTTAAGAAAGTACCACTTGTTGGGACTTCCCTGGTGGTCCAGTGGTAAAGAATCCACCTTACAATGCAGGGGACATGGGTTCAGTCCCTGGTGAGGGAACTAAGATTCCCACATGCCGCGGGGCAACTAAGCCCTCATGCCACTACTGAGCTCACGTGCCTCAACTAGAGAGAAGCCCACGCACCACAACGAAAGATCCTGCATGCCTCAGTGAAGATCCCACGTGCCACAACTAAGACCCAATGCAGCCAAAAATAAATAAAATCAATCAATAAATAATAAAATAAATCTTAAAAAAAAAGTAACACTGGTTAAATTTTGGTGTATATCAAAGAAAAATATTTGCAACTATCTGAGAAGGCTACTAAAATACTTCGTTTTGTGACTGTATCTCTGTGTGGAGCTGCATTTTCTTCACATACTTCAACCACAACAAACAATTAGCACAGATTCAATGCAGAAGCAGATATAGGAGGGAATCTAACTGTGTCTGTTAAGGGAAACATTAAAGATAGTTGCCAAAATGTAAAAACTCTTGTCATTAACATCTCTTTTGGAAAATATCTGTTTTCCATAGAAATGTTACTTACGTTCAAGTGTAATGAGTTTATTATTGTTATTTAAATAAATAATTAAGTAAAAATGTTTTTCAGTTTAATTTCTAGTATGATAAATATTGATAAGTGTAACACAATAAAGCAAGTTCTTCGTGGTCCTCAGTAAATTTTTAGGTATCAATGAGTCCTGAGACCCAAAAGCTTGTATATTGTGGTGATGAATTAGCTCTTACTCCTTATATAGCTTTGCCCCCTCAGAACCTCACAATGACCATGCAAGGTAAGCTGATAAGGAATTACCATCATCACTTGCTGCAGGGGACACTGAGGCATAATTAATTATGGCAAGTCTAGAGTAGAATCCACATCTTCTAGCCCCTGGTCAGGGTGTGTCATGCTCTAATTAGCCCAGAGAACCGGGTATAACCAGATTCACGCCACTTGTGTGTGATACGAGTGTAAGTCAGGCCGCAGTGGCCTCCAGAGGTGGTCTTGGGCTGTGCCTGCCCCTTGTTGCTTAGACGGTACGTTACCCGTCTCTTTCCTGCTCCCTCTCATCTGTCTTTCCCCGACCCGCACATCCTTCTCTCTCATTTCCTCATTCCCTTCAGGTCTCTGCTTAATGGCTGCCATACCAAAGAGGCTTCTCTGCCCACCCAGGACAGAACAGCCCACTCCGATAGCCCCATCCTCCTCAGCCCATTTTGCTTATTTTCCCTGCACCGCTGGCCCATTGGTGTGTTGACTGGCTCTCCTCACTGGAAGCTCTTAAGTGTCTGTTCGGTTCCCTGTGTGTTCCAAGCATAGAACTGCCTGGCCCAAAGGAGGGGGTCGAATAAACAACAGGGTCCTACTGTCTAGCACAGGAAACTATATTCAATATCTTGTAATAAGCTATAATGGAAAATAATTCAAAAACGAATATATATATATATATACTTGAATCACTTTGCTGTACACCAGAAATTAATCCATTCTAAATCAACTATACTTCAGTTAAAAAAAAAGGAGGTGGTTGATATTTGTTGAGTAAAAGAATGCATGTCTTGAGATGTTTGGGATGTTTTTTGGAATCAGTGGTCTGGCCAGATAAGTCCCCTCCAAGAGGGGTTCTGGGTACCACTGTATTGTCTGTGGTACAGGCATCACCACAGACCTCCTCCGAGCAACAGTAGCAGTAATTTCCCTTCCTCCTTAGGAGGACTAAATTGTGAGGTAAGAGCTGCACTTCTTTCTGGTCAAGAAACAATCTGAGCCTCAGTTTCTTGAACAATTGCAACAGTGTCTTAGGCTGCCCTCCCCTAGTAAGTCATCTCTGTGACTGAGGTATGAGTTTTGGGGGTAGATCTCTTGGAAACAATGCTGTAAGGGTGTGAGGAGGTGGGTCGGGGGCTGGAGAAGTTGAGCTGAACAGTTGCTGTAACGTAAGCCCGGCTCATCCTACAAGGAGCTCTGGTGCTGAGAAGGCCTTTGCAGCTGTCCTTGGTGGAGACGAGGGGCCCAACCAGTCACTGAGCAAGTGCTGCCCTGGGATGGGACCTAACATTGCTCAGGGGCAGCCTATCACCCAGATTCCAAGGGGGGACTCAGCACACAACATCCAGACAGCTTGGCAAATGAGTGTTTCAGTGGGGAAGAGGGAATCTGAGTGGGCACGCATGGCCTTCACCATAGAACAGGAAACAAGAAAATTCATGGCAAGTGTGTGTCACACTGTAATTACCTGATACGTTTTAGTTGCTATTATTATTATTATCATCATCATTATTAGTGTTGTTGTTTTGGCATTTCTTTAGAGCCCTTATTGCTATCTGATGTTATGTGTGTTGTTTATTGGTTATTTCTTTATGATCTGTCCCTCCACTAGAAGACAGGGCTTTTTTTTTTGTTTTTTTTGTTTGTTTGTTTTTTGTGGTACGCAGGCCTCCCACTGTTGTGGCCTCTCCCGTTGCGGAGCACAGGCTCCGGACGTGCAGGCTCAGCGGCCATGGCTCACGGGCCCAGCCGCTCCGCAGCATGTGGGATCTTCCCAGACCGGGGCACGAACCCGTGTCCCCTGCATCGGCAGGCGGACTCTCAACCACTGCACCACCAGGGAAGCCCAAGACAGGGCTTTTATCATTCAGTGCAATGTTATCAGTCATACCTCAGTCCCTGGAACATAGCAGGCACTCAGTAAAATAGCTATTGATGGAATGGATCATTTCCTGTTTAATTCCATTTGAGGGAGGGTGTGTGTGTGTGTGTAGCCGTACTCAATGGCTGTGCTGTAAGCTTCCTAAGATCAGGGTATGTGTCTTACATCTCTTGTTATTTTCCTTGCTGCCTTTTGGAAGTGACCATTCCTTTGGAAGGTATTCAAGGCTGTTCCCACCCGGCCCACCCACGTCTCAGCCTCACCTCTGCTCCTGTGCTTTGTGGAGCATTCTGACGCCCTCCTGTTTCTGCACCCCAAACAGGGCAGCCCTCTGCCTGGACTGCCCATCCTGAACTTCCTGGCTGTGCTGATTCCTCCTGTCCAGTCTCAGCTTCTCCTGGTTCTGTGCACTCTGCCTGGTTCCATCCACCCCTGTTTCCCCCTTTAAGGCACTTACATTACTCTTCCTTGTAATTGTCCTTATGACCCCAAGACTCCCACTAGGATTGTCTTATGCATCTGTATTCCTACTGCCTGACACAAGCATCGGTGGACTAACAATCTTGCATAATACACTTTCCTATAACCAGGGAATTGTAAAAAGAGTATTAGAAAAGGTATCGTTTAAACGGTTAAGTAACTTTCAGCAGCCTGTGTTGAACAGTACAACAATATAGCACGCGTTTATTCAGTAACTTTCCCCTGACAAGTTCAAAGCACTGTGCATGTTCGGTATTGTCCTGTCCTTCACCCTTGATGACGTGGGTGAATCACGTTGCTTCTTGATGGATGTAATTTGGGCCTCCACCTTCACCACCGTCTGCATGAAACCTGGGTAGAATCCTTTATCATTTGTTGAATAAATGGGTGAATGATGTGGTTATGGGCTAATGGGAAAACCTGCAGTCCTCTCTGCTCTTTTCTTTTGCTACTGACAACAGTGCAGTTGGGAATGAACCAGAGGCGACATGAGGATGTTCAACCAGATATACAGAATTTTCTTCCAATTAAAATCCACAAACGCTAAAATAATTGACTAAAAATAAAATTTAAAAAGATTCCAGCCTAGGGTGACCTCTCCTGCTTTAAAATTTCTTTAGCAATGATTAGAATTCATAGCTATTTAATTCACACAGCCTTGGGCATCTTTTCTTTTGATTGACTTGCTGCTTAAAATTGGTCATTGTTAATTAATATTGTATATTTTTTACATATTGTTTCCCCACTGCACTGTGTTCTTCTTCACAGTGGGAACCTGTTTATCCCTAGCTGCAATTCATAAAACGCCTACGAGTTCCTGGGACCCTCTACTCATGCCTCTGTGAGGGTTAAGGAATGGAGGGAGGGAACAGCAGAGGGAAAGGCTGGGAGCACGACCCCTGGACTCCATCCTGGGCTCCTATACATGCTCCCACCCCCACCCCAGGAAAGCAGCCCAAGTTTTATAACTTAGTGAATTTTCAGTGTAGAATTTCATTGGCAGAGAGGGTTCCACTACTTGAGAAAAAGTTTGATAGACACTAACTACTAAGGTACATGATCTGTGACATCATCTGATGTCTGTTCTTTCTTCAGTAAAATACGAGCTCCATGTGAGGCAGGGGTTATAGTGAGTATTGTAGGTAATATTTCATATGTAGGAGAAATGAATTAATTAATTTGAGAAAGAAGGAGTTATACAGAGATGGTCTTGATGGATATCTGATTGGCTTAAGGTGTTTAAACAGAGAGAACTTCTGAGTTTGGGATGATTTAAATGTAGGGTTACCGTATACCGTATTACCTGCATGGAGACTCTTTTAAAAATGAGAGGCGTGACACTGACTATTAGGTCAACAGTTGTAGTCAATGACTTCCTCTGGCAGAGCAGGACGTATATTCACTTACTGAGTGACAGACATCTCAACAGGATGTTGCCTGAGGGAAAATTTGAAGATTTAACCTCTGGCAAAGAGGATTTCAGGTCCATTAGGAGAGATCCTTACTCGCAGGAAACCATCCAGCCTTGGTCTTATTGCAGGGTACTTTACTCGCTTCTCCCAATATTTGGGTGACTAAAGATTGGGGCCATAACCAGAAGGGGTAAATGTTCCTTTGGGGCTGGAATGAAATATGCTCTCAACAGTGCCAGTTCAGGCTCTCTGACACCGTGTGATGCAGAGATGACTTTGCTTTTCCGCTGGCGGACGCTTCTTCTGCTAACTGCCCCTCCCAAGCCCTTGCTTGAGTTCTATCCCCGAGAGGAGAGTGACATCAGTTATTCGAAGGGCACCACCAAAGGTGGGAACACAGGTGGGGAACGACCATCACTAGTTGGGGACTCTCCCCTGGGAACAAGGCGGCTCTGAGTTAGAGGACCCCCAGCTGTTCACTGGACCCTCCAGCTTTATTTTCCTGCATTTCCAAGGCACCCACCTGATGAGTTTGATCGTTTGCAGCATAAAGGGATGTTGTGGTCCTGGGAATTTAAAATAAAGTAGAGGGACTTCCCTGGTGGTGCAGTGGTTAAGAATCCGCCTGCCAGTGCAGGGGACACGGGTTTGGTCCTTGGTCCGGGAAGATCCCACATGCCACGGAGCAACTAACCCTGTGTACCACAACTACTGAGCCTGTGCTCTAGAGCCTGTGAGCCCTCGTGCCACAACTACTGAAGCCCACGTGCCTAGAGCCCGTGCTCCACAGCAAGAGAAGCCACAGCAATGAGAAGCCTGTGCACCGCAATGAAGAGTAGCCCCTGCTCGCCACAACTAGAGAAAGCCCGTGTGCAGCAACGAAGACTCAATGCAGCCCAAAAAAAAAAAGAAAAAATGTAGAAATGAAATGAGGAAACCGAGTGAAACTCCTTTTCAGAGGTGGTATCAGGAGCATAGGATTAGATCAGGGCGTTTAAGAATGTCCCTGTTATGTTTTAGGAGAAGGGTTTGACCTGTAATATATCCAAGTTTATGTGATACATTCTATTATAATGGTGTTACACTCCGTTCGTAAAATTACAAGTGTCTCCCAGGAAAAGGGTGAATCAGCCATTATACGAGCACTGCCCGGACATGTTTATTCGGTCCGGGTCAGGGCATGATTATTATACCCTACCGGGAAAAAAACTAAATTGATATTTTAGACTGAAAATCACATCGTTTGTAGGTGGTGTGCACGCCGGTGGTGTGCAGATATTACATGGCCCTGCAGTCGTGAAGCAGTTTATGTGCTGGTGCGGGTTTTCCACAGGTGAGTCCATCCTGCTTCCCATAGAGCCGCTTGATTGGGTGTGAAAGCAGCCCCCCTCACCTCTCTGCAACAGGCCCATAGAATTGGTTACCCAGAAATATGGACCCCCTTCCATCCCAGGGGCAGGGCTGCTCCCGCCACACCCCTCAGAAGCCCTGGGCGCTAGTGCCCTGCTCTCTGAGC
Organism: Mesoplodon mirus; assembly: GCF_964341445.2. Taxonomy (NCBI): domain Eukaryota; kingdom Metazoa; phylum Chordata; class Mammalia; order Artiodactyla; family Ziphiidae; genus Mesoplodon; species Mesoplodon mirus. Next base: position 138,747,562 of record NC_138983.1, on the reverse strand, counting down.
TCTGTCCTCAGCCCTGAGCCCCTCAAGGGGCCTCAGTGTTAGCAGCCCCGGCAGAGGCAGTGGAGCATCCCCACCGTGGAGGGACCGCCCGGCGGCTCCTGATGGGATGTCAGCCCGCTGAAGCCTGGCCTCAGGAAGGTGGCCCCCGGCTCACTGCATGCTGGTCCTCACCCTCCTGAATCAGATGCTCACGATCAGACTTCTCAGATGAGTCCTGTTGCTGGCCTCCCCAAAGACTCGTGAGCAAATGCTGAGCTCCTCAGCCCTTATTCCCCATGAGCAAGTTACAGCCTGGAGGAAGCTGGGTCTGGTAATAAAAGCACAAGTGAAAAGTGGCTCTTTAGTCGTGCGGAGTCTAAAACCAGAGACCATGCAAATGAGACCCGGGTGACACAGTGTGTTTAGGAGGGGGCAAGCCGATAGATGTCCACTGAGTGGTCTCCTGGCCATCCCTGCATCTTAACTGCCCCCCACTCCTCCCCCCAAAATGCCCCAGACTAGGCTCCTATCATGTGCTTTGCACACAGTGAGAATCTTTTCTTACCCATCACGTCAGTGAGAAGTGTGATGGGAAAGCAAAACATGAAAATACCTGTTGCCTTATGACTCCGAGTCCCCCGAGGGGATTTAAGTGGGCAGAGTTTCCCCTGGAGCCAGAATTCACTAACCGAGAGCCATCAGTAAACTCCCTTAGAGAAGCTGCGGTAAAATAACTCACAGTGCGGAATCCTCCTGCCTCCCCACCTCACCCTGCTGTTCCCCCTGATGTGCTGTTCCAGGTCTGCCTGTTGAAGTGGGAGCATCTCAAGGCCTGTGTCCAGCACCGCTTGAGCTACAAGCCCAGCGGCATCTCCTTGCCCCATTGCCCCCAGCTAAACAGTATCCAAACTCTCCTTTCCACCGGATGCGCGGTGTAGATGGCACGCATTTATTGCGTTATTTCTGGCTGGGTTTATATTTAGGTGTGAGTAAATCAGTCTTCTCCCCAGCTCTGGACAGTGAGACGAGGGAGAACTAGGCCTGGGTCTCATTCGTGAATTCATCTCTTTCACTTGCATGTTTTCCAGCAGCTCCCTGTGAGCCCATATCACTCGCCAGGACTTGCATGGGGAGGCCGCTGGGGACGTGGTGGACGGTCCCTATCTTCACCGAGCTTCCTCTGAGTGGGACATGCCGGCGACAGAACAGGCATTTACGTTCTGAGGCAGAGTTCTCAAATTGGCACGTTGACATCTTGGGATTCTTTGTTGTAGGAGGCTGTCCTGTGCATAGTAGGACCTTTAGCCTCATCCTGACCTTTACTTACTAGGTGTCAGTAGCACCTCCTCCCCAAACCCTAGTTTTGGCAACAGAAGTGTCCTCAGAGGTTGCTAAGTGTCCTCTTTGGGGTAAAATCACCAGGTTGGGAATCACTCCACTAAAGTGATCAATGTAATGATCAAAACAGGCTCTATTGGAGCCTAGGGCAGGGGCATCTCAGACTTTAGGGTCAAGCCCTCAGGGCCCCCCCGCCCCAGGAAACAGATGATTCAAACTGTTAACTTAGAACAATTGTAGGCAGCTTAATAAGGGGGTTATTACGAGGTGTGGAGAGGGTGTGGGGAGGCCCACGGGTAGCACTCTACCCAAGGCTGAAACAGCCAGCAGGTGAGGGACACAGTTACCAGCGCACTTTACCCAGGTGACCCAGGCGTGAGAAGTGACCTGCTGGGAACACACACCTGAGCTCCTTTCCTCCCTCTGACCCCTCGCTGGGCTCCCCCTTGGCCACCCCAAGTAGACCAGTTCATGTAGGTCAGATACCCCAAGAAAGCAGGACAAAGACGGGGCAGTGCGTCTGGAAGCTTGAAGAGGAAACATCTAGTATAACAGGCTTCCCTAAATGTGGAAAACCTAAGTTGAGCCCCAGAGGATAAATCAGTTACTCAGGGGAAAGAGGAGTGGAGACAGCATGTGAATAACCCATGTGATTTCTGTTCCATGAAACTCAGTTACAAGAATCGTTGTTACACGTACAGTTCATTTGTCGAGGCTTCACCAGCCTGGCTGGTGAGAAATTCAGTGGAAGTCGTGTTTTGGGGGCTGTCTTTTCTCCCTAGAGGATCCAGAAGGCTGAGAAAACAATCTCTGGATTTCAGTCCTCAGTGGTGGGAACAATTCAATCCCCTGCATGAAGGAACAAAGGGCGGGAAGGGGGCAAGTGCATCTCTGCTTCTGGATCCAGCTTGGTTGTCACCTGTCTGAGGTGCTGTCACTTACTGGCTTTGGGGTGGGAAATGCGCAGGTAGCCACCCTCCGCAACAGGGTGGTGGAAGATGCCTCCACACACCCCACCCCCAGATTGGCCCACTTCCCCCTCCGCAGTCTGACAGTTTGTTTTCCTGTTTCTTTTAAACAAAAGCCTGCATGGTAATCATCTTCTGGGTGCCTAGCAACTGCTTTAGACCCCAGGACACAGAAGTCATTAACAATCCTGAGGTGAGCTCAGAATCCAGGACTCACAGAGCCTGGCTTCAGGGGAGGAGGGGCAGAAGACGCCCTCACTCCTTCTGGTTTCCTACAGCTTGGAGAATAAAGCACACCCTGATTTCTCAGCAGAACAGCCTCTCATGTTACAAAGCAGGGACCGAACCCATGGCCATTCAGGCGGATTGAAGCCTGCTCTGTATGGCATAGAAATCCCGTGGGGCTGGAGTTTTAACAGGTGGATGGTAGAGGAAGATAGAAAACAAAGGGCCCGAGAACCTGCTCAGGCACCAAATCGACAGAACTTTCTACTGAGACCCATGCTGTCGCCCCAGCACATCGGAGGAGCACACAGAGCAGTCTGTGCCTTGTTATCCTGTGCAAATCTACTTGCGGTTCTGATGAGAAAGTCAGTCAATACTTTCCACCAAGACTGAAAGCCCCCATTCATGTAGAGATGTAAGTGGAGGGCCCAGCAAAGCCAGTAGACAGAGGTGTGCCCCAAAGCTGGGGCACCCTCATAGCTAGGAGTCGTCACAGCCCTCCGGCAGCAGCAACTAGCCAGCCGGTAAAGGATGCAGTGTTGACTTACTGTCGCCTGTTCACATGTTGAGTCTCTGGAGTGAAAACCCCAGAGCCAAGTGCTTTCTTCAGCAGGGCAGAGTCACTGGTAGGACAGGTGCTGACCATGGATCTTCTCCAGGGCCCTGCGCCTGGTCTCAGGAGTTAACCTGGATGCCTCTTCCCGGCTCCCTGTGTCTTACTTCCCCACCATCTCATCAGTGTCCTTGCTAATTTGACAAAGTTATTACCTGATTAATAACTCCTATGATAGAAGAGCCCCTGGATGAGTGTAGCCCAATTTACAATCTGCAGGTGATGGAAAAATTATGTTCAGTTCAGTAATAATTGATGGAAATGATTTCTCCTCTTCTGCAGTTGATTGGCTTTGTAATTGTGATTTAATAATGGAAATATCACTTGTTTTCTTCTCAAGATGAATTGGCTTCTGATTTGCTAAGCTCAAGCCTCTTTGGGCTTGTTTATAGCTTTGTCTTTCCTCATGAGACTGAAGGTGAGGTGTATTTCTTATTTTGCTGTATTTTTCTTTGCACACATGCACACACAGGGTTTGAATCAGTGGTTGAAAGAGACATTATTGGTGGTGGGATGAATTGGGAGATTGGGATTGACATATACACACTAATATGTATAAAAGAGAGAACTAATAAGAACCTGCTGTGTAAAAAAAATAAAGAAAGAAGAAACATTAATTTTTCAACCAGCTATTGATTATCAAGTATTAGAGCTAACACTTTTTTAGAAATAATCTAATCTAATCCCTAATTTTTACCAGTGATAAAACAGGAAGCCCAAGGTGATTAAGTAAGTAATTTACACAGAGAGTTAGAGATTGCTTTTTGACCCAGTAGAGTGCTATTTCCTAAGTAATGATGAAGTTTGAAAAGGATGGCTGTGGTACTGTGATTTATAACAACAATTATTTATTTGGCCTTTGTCTAGTTCCTAGCACAGAGCTCCTCAAGCCCTTGGAATCTCCTTTGATGAGAGGAAAGGTGTCTTTTGTGATGTGTATGAGGTGATTTCTGGATGACACTAAATGTGGAGGCTGCTTGCCAGGGGAGCCAGTCCTGTGATTAGAGGGTTGGAACGTTCAGTCTTCGCCCCCAACCCCCATCACTGGCTGGGAGGGGCCAGGGGCTGGAGATTGAGTTAGGTCACCAGCGGCCAATGTTTCAACCATGCCTACATAATGGAGCCTCCATAAAAAGCAAACAAACAAACAAAAAAAGAGGTTCGGGGAGCTTCCAGGTTGGGCCTTTAGGGGCTTGGGAGCCCTTGCCTGAGCCTTCAGGTCCCAAGCCTTCCAGATCCAGAGGCAGCCCCAGGTTTCATGGGTAGAAAGAGGATCCATGCCTTCACACTTCACTACCCAGAATCGTCAGGCTGTCCAGAGACTGACGTTAAGAGCACAGCAACCCTACTTAGAAAGACCGCCATGAATAAAGTCAGGAACAGCACAGTGACCTTGGACCTACGACGCCAGTTTCCTTTGCAGATAAGGGACTGGAGGCTGTGTGAAGCGAAGTGGGTTCCCTGAGCTCGGGGCTAGTTAGTAGCAGAGGCAAGACCAGAACCTCAGCCTCTGGCTTCCCCTAGGCCTGTATTCATCAGGTTCTGCAGAGAAACAGAACCGATTAAATATAGAGACAGATAAGACCAGATTGATGGTAGGATCTGGCTTGTGTAGTTAGAAGCTGAGACGACCCATGTCTTGAGTCTATATAAGCTCGGGGAGCAGGGAAGCCGGTGATGGAGGCTGGTCTGGGATTCAGAGGTCTCGAACCAGGGCAGGGGATGGTGTAACTCCCTTTCCTGGGGCCCTCGGCTGGGGAAGGTGGGAGACACTGCTGGTGTGAGTCCCAGATCCTGAGGCTGAAGGCCTGGGGACCAGGAGTGCAGCTGTCTGAGGGCAGGAGAAGATGGACAGAGAATGTGCCCTCCTCTGCCCTTTTGTTCCTTTCAGGTCCTCCAAGGCCTGGATGAGGTGCCCACATCAGTGAGGGCATCTGCCTCACTCAGTCTTCAGATTCAAATGCTAATCTCTCCAGAAACACCCTTACAGACACACCCAGCAATAGTTACCAGTTATCCGGGCAGCCCGGAGCCATGTCAAGGTGCCACGTAAACTAACCATCATGCGGCCCCTCAGATCCCGTGGCTGTGTCTGTCTGGTGTAGCCGTCGCTGGTTCTGGCTGTGCAGGTGCAGGGGAGGGGTGGGCTGTGGTCCCGAGCACGGGGTCCTCACCGCGCCTGTTGCCCAGCATCTGTTCCCTGGCTGGGAAGTATCAGGAGGTGAGCTACGTAGCAAAGGAGGGATATTTGTTGCGAAGGCAGGGAGGACAGATAGCAGAGAGAGCGTCGCTGTCCTGCATTTGGAGTGCACTCTGCAAATGGGCCACAAATCATCTAAGGGGATTATTAGTTATACCTGTAAGACATTATTCCAATCTGCCCATCTAGAGGAGGGAAAAAGAATAGATACTTGTCAAAATTGGTGTGAATAGGAGTCTTGGCAGGGAAAGGAAATAATTAATGTTCTCCATTAATTCGAGACATTACCCCCAGACATACACGGCCCTTCATAACTGTCAGAACCTCTCTCCTCCCCATCATGGAGCAGCCGCACCATGGTGACAGATGAGGGCCACCTTGAAGTCACACGGCATCTCTGTCCTTGGGTCTGCGTCGTCAAGACCCCAGACCGAGCGTGGGCAGCTAGGTCAGTTCCCCAGCAAGCGTGCTCAGCTGCAGGGACCTTCTAATATTTCCTTAGGGGCCAATGGCCCTGAGCTCCTGGGGTTGTTCTATCCATCAACACCATGGTCATCAGTTTCAGGAACTAAAGAATTATTTAGGGTTCCTTGTCACAGCCCATATTGATAAGTTATGAAATTTACAAATGGCCTTAGAGGTCATCTGGTGCTATTTATTTATTTATTTATTTTGCGGTACGTGGGCCTCTCACCGTTGTGGCCTCTCCCGTTGTGGAGCACAGGCTCCTGACGCGCAGGCTCAGTGGCCATGGCTCATGGGCCCAGCCACTCTGTGGCATGTGGGATCTTCCCGGACCGGGGCACGAACCCATGTACCCTGCATCGGCAGGCGGACTGTCAACCACAGCGCCACCAGGGAAGCCCCTGGTGATCTTTTTTATTTGATAGAAAAAAAAAAAACCCAAAACACCTGGGACTTGGAATGGTAAAAACAGTTCCTCAGAATCACAGCCCATTAGTGGCAACACAGAGGGTAGACCCCAGGTCTTCTGATGTCTGATTCAGTGGTTTTCAGCCCTTATTCCTATGATTGGCCCAGAGTCATTGAAGGTCACGTGTAATGTGACCTCTATGGTGATGAGGCTAAAAAGGGAAGCCAAAGAGACGGATGCCTTTGGTGAGAGGTCAGATTGATAAGAGTGCAGCCTGTGGATGGCAGGTGGGAGACAGACTTGCCTAGAAATAGCTCAAGGTGCAGATACGGAGGGTCCTTGACAAGAAAGTTTCCAAAGGGCCCCCACATCACAGGAAGCACTCTTGCCCTGCCCGGGCAGAGGCGTTGCCCTCTGAGCACAGGGCTCCTAACCCTCCCCTTCCAGCTCCTGCCATAGCTGAGCACCCGAGCGGCACTGCCTCCCCTGATGCTGAAGAGCCAGGCCGTGCTCTGCAACGTGGGCACTGACTCCGGCGTGGCCTGCATGCCAAGGGCTGCTTGGCTTCGTGGGCATTTTGCCTGGAAGTGAATATAAGGATTTCACAAATATTAACGAACAGTGATAATTAGCATCACTGCCATGCAGCCGTGCCCTTGGGGACTAACATGGGGAGAGGACAAAGGAGAGAAGAAAAGAGAAGAAAGAGAACAAGCAGGAAAAGTCAGGCTGCATCAGGACCTCGTCTGCAGAAATACGGCTGTGCTCTTCCTCCAAAAAGCCTGGAAATAACCACACTGAAATAACCCTGTTGGTTCAGAGTGCAAATAATAGGGCTGCTTTCGGTGCCCTGGGCCGTCCACAGCATTTCAGAAGGTGCATGTCCTATCTCTGACCCACTGGGATTTCGGGCCCTTGAGCCCCTGCTGGGTTTCCCCGCGGGGGGCTGCAGTGCTGACCCCTCACTCGGCCTCTCACCCTGTTCTCCCAGAGAAGACACAGCTGGTGCGCCTGGAGCTCCAGGAGAGCAGAGCCTGGGGACCACTCTTGACCTTCGTCCAGGAGGGTCCTACAGCCAAGGGCCACACCTTGCTTGGGACCCAATCACCGCCTCTTGCTGAATGTACAGGTGTGAGTGTGGGCACAGCCCTGGGGCCTGATGCGGGCCTTTCTGTGGGCGGGGCGAACAGGGGCCGCAGGGCTTATCATCCAGACCAGCGCACTACCGAGACAGAAGGTGACTGTCGGTAATTACGCTGGGAAAACAGGTGTCAACTGGGACTGTTCAGGCAAATCTAACAATACACTCACCCACCTATAAAAATAACAAAGGCGTTTTTGGCATTACTGTGCAAATCCCCAGGGAACTGAGCCCTTGCAGGTGGTGTGGAAGGAAAGTTTTAACTCCCCCCAAAGCAAGTGAGAAGTAAAGCATTCGCTCTGATGTTGCTCTATTATTAGAAATAATTTCCAAGAGAGAGGGGGTGGGGAAGGAATGGTTGGGAGTTTGGGGTTAGCAGATGAAAACTGTTACATATAGGATGCATAAGCAACAAGGTCCTGCTAATCATAAACTGTAATGGAAAAGAAAAAATAGAAATAATTTGAAGGTTTTGGACTCCACCTGGCCCCCCACAGATTCTGACCCTGGAGGGCTTGCCATGGGCTCAAAAAGTCAGGTGGCTAAAGGGTCCTCGGGGAACTGGTCGGATATCCGCTAGCTGTGTCGGCCCCGGGCATTTCCATTTCTCCAAAATACAGTTTTGCTTTGAGAAACGGGGTCTGGGTAACTAGTGGTGCCTGTGTAGGCTGATGCCGGCAAGGTCAGGTCAAACTGTCTGAAGACATATATAAACGAAAGAAGCACTATCTCTCTCAGCTCCTTCTCAGCTTTTTTTTTTTTTTTTTTTTTTTAGTTTATTTAGAATAAAGCACAGAACTCATTTCACTATGTAGTTGTTAACAATGAAATAACCCTGTTGGTTCAGAGTGCAAATTATAGTAATAAAAGTGGAAAACATGTAACAAATAAAAACTTTTCAAATGTCCTTAACATTTTGTCAGTACCATAGCTGTGTAAGCTCTGCTTTTGAAAGTGATGGATTTTTTTTTCTTCAACCTCTACATTTTGGTCTGAACTATTTATGTCTGTTTATATTTAGATACTTTATAGAATATAAATGTTAGCTACATTTTTAATCCAAGTCAGCCAACCTGTTCTCCAAATGGATTCAAGCTTCTGTCCTCAGCCATTTGTCTGCCTGTGTATGAAATCCCAGCTTTCTGACTTCTGCATCCTCTTTCTCTCTGTATCTCTCTGTCTGTCTGTCTGTCTGTGTCCATCTCCTCTCTTCTCTCTCTGGCACACATTCTGAACTTTCATTTAAAGAGCACGGGCCGCATCCTCGCTGGTACCCTGGTTGTTTCTCTAGCACTCACTCGGGTCCCTTCCCTGTGGGTCAACAGTATCATCTAGATTCCAAAAATCTCTGATTTGTGCTGATTCTTCCTATACCTCATGAACCCATCTCAGAGACAGAATATAAGGAAAACCAAGCCAAGGGACTTCCTTGGCGGTCCAGTGGTTAAGACTTTGCCTTCCAATACAGGGGGTGCGGATTCGATCCCTGGTAGGGGAGCTAAGATCCCACATGCCTCGCAGCCAAAAAACCAAAACAGAAGCAATATCGTAACAAATTCAATAAAGACTTTAAAAATGGCCCACGTCAAAAAAAAGAAATCTTAAAAAAAAAACCCAAAAAAGAAGCCAAGCACACATCTTCACTGTGCTTTGGAAAGAAGTTGCTCTAGCCTTTATGCTCTGCCTGAGGATCTGGGCATCCCTGTGAGGAAGGGCAGTAGACAGTGTCCGGCCTGGTCCCGGTGTCCTTACCTTACACTGCTTCCGGGCCCCCTTTCCGGGCATCACCTACAGGCAAGATGAATGCAGGTCCTTCACAGAGGCCAGGGACAGTCAGCAGAAGGCCCAGCGCACTCTGAGCTGTGCAAGCTTTCTGGCTACTAGGCCGAGTGTCTTCTCTGCAGAGTCAGCCTGCCGACCCACACGGGGAACTGGCCCTTGGAAAGCGAAGGCCACAGGAGTCCTCACTGTGCTAACCGAGGCTGCCATCCTGGTTGTAGATGAGAGTCCCCTGGGAAGGTTGCCGGGGGCTGATGCAGGGCCCTGCCCACGGGAGTTCAGTCACTGTGAGCACGAGCACAAGAGCCTGTCTTTCAAGTGCTCCCTGGTCATCCTGATGGGCGCTTGTGACCCTGGATACCTCCAGGCCCCCTCCCTCTCAGACCTCCCTGCAGAGAGGCTCCTCCACACTCCCTTCTCCCCCCGGCCCCGCCATCGTATCCTCTGCATCTTGGCTTTGGTCCTCCTGGTAAGGAGAACCCAATGTCAGAGTCTGTCTTTCTGGACAGTCCCACTGCACGAGTCACTAGAGTCCTTCCCTTCTCGTGTTATCCCCCGCTGTCCCGTCAGAACATGGGAACCATTTAGGAAACACCCCTGCCAGGGCACCCGTCTGAGCCCCAGCTCCGGGAACATTACTAACGGACTCCTTCCCCCGCTAGACGCCCAGTTAACTGGGACAGTGACTCGCTGATCCCGTCGTTAGCCAGCAGACTGTCAGCCTCAGGGGAGGCAGCCAGCAAGCCAGCCTCCCTCGGGGAAGGTCCCTGAGGCCACAGCCTGAGAAAGGTCGTCAGACCCCAACACAAAGAGCTGCTGTCCCTGCCAGCCAATGAGACACTGACCCGGCGACTCCGTCTCCAAACCAGAATGGCTTTAGCACAATTCAGTTGCTCGTATTAATTAAGGGAAAATGAGACAGTGGGTTCATCACAGTTTTCATTAAGTCCAGTGTGGGGAAGGGATGGGTCTGGGAGTTGGGAGCAGGCAAGGATGGCTAGAGAGCCACTGTCCACACTCCCTGCGTTAATGGCAGGGAGCCCAGAGTTGCTTCTTGCCGGTGGTGTTGTAGGGAGAGGCTGGGGGTGGGGACGGAGAGCGTGCAGAGGAGACCAGCAGAGACGGGAGACTGAGCGAGGAGAGAGGGAAGGCTGGGGGGCGTTCTGGGGTCCAAACCCCCAGCCATCACGTACTGAGTGGACAGATGCTGCGTGTTCAGCCTGAGCAGATGCACAAACAAGGAGGTCAGAGAAGTGAGGGGTGTCATTGCCTCTCCGTGTGCCTGCAGCTGAGAGCGGATGACACCACGCGGGTGGCGAGTGCTGAGGTCCGCGGCTGAGGTCCTGCGAGCCCAGCTATCCCAATGCTGAGCCTCACCCCGGTTCCCAGCTCAAGCATGTTCTAAGGTTTCTGTCCTTCGAAAGAAGGAGGCTCCTGTGTCAGGAGGCGTGTGATGGAGAAGGACACCAGGGGACCCCTAGGAAGCAGGGGCGGCAGCTCCCATCTCCTCTCCCATACCGTCAGTCCTGGCCCCCTCACCATGGGAGATGGGGGACTGGGGTAACCGGTGAGGTTATCTGCTCTGACAGTTAAGCAGGGACAAGACCGTGGCCAACAAGTGAGGGCTGCACTGCTGATTCCCATCACCTTCCCCAGCCACTCCGCTTGGTTCTAAGGGGGCCTCCTAACACCGGACTCTCCATTTCAAGGCAGCCCTGGCACTCAGGTCCAGTTTGGGGCCTGTGGTCAGTACTTACTCAGGCTGAGTCCTCCCATTGCACCAGTCCAGCTGTCTTGGGTCCACAGGGAGAAAGGCAAGACCTGGGTCAGCCTAGGATGCCAAGCCCACATTGTAGGCCACCTTGACAGCCATGAAGCTGAGGTTTTTTTGTTTGTTTGTGTTTTGCGGTACGCGGGCCTCTCACTGTTGTGGCCTCTCCCGCTGCAGAGCACAGGCTCCGGACGCCCAGGCTCAGCGGCCATGGCTCACGGGCCCAGCCGCTCCGCGGCATGTGGGATATTCCCAGACTGGGGCACGAACCCGCGTCCCCTGCATCGGCAGGCGGACTCTCAACCACTGCACCACCAGGGAAGCCTGAAGCTGAGGTTTTGATCTGCCTGCGGCTCATTTTCCGCAGTTATGTTCCATGGGCCAGCATCCTGGAGAGAGAGGGACGAGGGACAGGACTTGGGCGCCCACCCCCATGTGCACTCCTGACAGCGTCTGTCTTGTCCCTCACACCTTCAGGGACAGAAGCAGAGGGAGAGGGCGGCTTCAGACACTCCCTTCCCTTGGCCTCATCTGGCTCCGGACCCCGGGGGCAGGGTTTCCAGCAAATACACAACCTTCCAGTGAACCCACACTTTTTCCTAGGCCTCGTGCACTCCTCACAGGAGTAGGATCAGCTCTTGGATCACTCGGTTGGCTACCCTGCTTTGGCGAGTGGGCGAGAGACTGTTTACTTCCCAGGGTCAATCAGAAAGCCCAGTTGTGATCTAGCAGGTCAGCGTCATGCACGTGGTCGTTGAGGTGTTTGATTCCAAGCTTCCAAGGTCAGCATCAATAGGAATCGTCTGTAATAGCCCCTCTTGCTGGGCAGCAGGGAAACGGATTTCTGGCTTTTCCAGAAGCCCTGCCATGTGAGCCCAGTGCCCCCCGGTGCCTCCATCCCCCACTCCGCCCGCTGCCTTCCTCCTGGCCACAGGTCCCCTTCTCCCGCTTTCTTGCTCATCCGTGTTCTCCTTCCGTGGCCGTTCCTTCCCGATGCGCTCGCCTCCCTGAACCGATGCCTCTTTCCATCCATGGTCCCCCCCTCCGGCTCATTTCCTCTAGGGCGCCTGCCCCCAGGCATGTGCCATAGTGAGTCACTTCCTGACAGGTCTCATGGCAAAAGCTGTGACAGATGCTGGCATTTAACCTCACAAAGCATCTTCCCCAGATAGAGCAGCAGCTTTCCGTGGCTGATGAGGAGGGACAGAGGGGATGGGAGCACCTCGCTGGGCTGCGGGCACCTCCCTGGCAACTTTTAATCATTTCAAAGGGAGAAGCCAGGCAGGGTTTGCCTCCAAATGAGGAAGATTTCTTGAATGATGTGAATAGTCAGGCAAAGGAATAGGCCACCCCCGGAATCATCCCTGGGGACATTCCCACGGAGGGGAAGATATTCTGTCAGGGACAATCATCCAAAAAAGTGGAAGGCTAAATTCTTCGACCCTCCTGGTACTTCCAACTCTATAATTCCAAGGAATTGGCTGAGAAAAAAGAAGGGAAAATTGGGCCAAGAGTGAAGGCTGAGAAACAGCTGGCTCAGAAGGATGAGGATGAAAAGGGAGAAAGAAGAAGTGGGTCAGGAGGAAGCGTCCAGGCTTTACTCTGGACTTCCTCTTTGAGCTCTTCATCCCTGAATGCTTAGTTTCCTTCCGTCTCTAGTAAATCTTTCTGACCCACCCACCAGACCTTACTTAAGGGGTCTAAAAGCAACTACGAATGGAAAAATAGAGCCTGGGGAGAAAAAACATAAAGCACTCCAGGTCTGGCCTCATGACATTGTGGACTATCCAAAGTCAAGGACTTTGCCTTCTACATCCTCTCCACCCCACGGCATCTAGCCCATCACCTCTCTCACTGTTAGGGGTGAGTAAAATAGCCGCTGGTCACATCGGGGACAGCCGGCCGGGCCAGGGACCCTTCTTCCCAGCGGTGGTCTGCTCCTCCGTTTCTGAGATGGCCCAGACCCTGCTCGTGGACGCTGCTCATTCCTTGTGCTCCGTGACTGTTATGTCAGAATATGTGTCCCTGCAGAAGAGGCCGCCCTGTGCCCACAGAACTATGGGGCCGGCTCAGCCCTTCCCCAAGCCCGAGACCTGTGTCTGCGGGGTCCGAGTCCAGGGACCTCCCCCATCCCTGATAAATGGCCCCATTTGTATCCTTGCAGATCTTAATCTTCCTAATACAGTGGATTGAACTTATCTTCTTCAAAGCGCTCCTCCGTGGAAAGAAAGAACCCGCATTTTTTAATATATTTCAGCCAGTGATGCAGAGCCCACTTCCTTTTGCTTCCAGTCATGTTATATTGGGCTGTCCAAATGCATAAGGCAGGGTGATATGCCTCTCGGTTACTGGCTTATTACAGGACCTCTTACCATTAAGCAAAACCGTGGGGCAGACTTGAAGCTTTCTGTTTTGTCAGAAAAAAATAGTCTTGTAGCCTATCTTTTTTTTCAAGTCCCTTTTGAATGTGTCTTCAGAGCCTTTCCCATGGCCTCCAGAGCATCCTGCCTGCACCCTGGGCATCTCGCCTGCACCCCGTCTGCCTTTCTTTCCTTCCTTGCACCAGTGCATCCTTTGTCCTCCTCCTCCCTCCTTTCCTGTCCCCCCTCATGTGGTCCCCCCTCTGCCCCCCGCCCAGTCAGCAGTCTGCCTTCCTAGCAGCTAGCAAAGAGAATTCAAACATTTGTTCCCTCCTGCCCTTTTCTCTGCGGCATGGAATCATGATTTTACATCGCAACCAGAACTGGAGAGGGCAGGGAAAGCATCCCACCTTGCAGTTTCCTAGGTCTCCAGGCCTTTAGCAACCTAGATTTTTTCTGCTTTACAAATCTCACCCAGTATTCAAAGCAATTAAGAAAATAGCATCTCCGTCTCCTTCCATGGACTTGAGGTGAGGACAAGTGTCAACATCTTCCCTTTCTTAGCAAAGAAAGCTGGGTTCGAGTGGGTGCGTGTTTTGCAGTAAGATCACAAAGACCCAGTGGAAAAGTAGCTTCAGGGGTCCACATCCTCAGCGTCAATGGGCCCTGAAAAGCTCTCACCTCCAAAGAGAGGGTGTCTTTTGAGATGCCGGCTCCACGAGGATCTCAACGCAAAGGGCAGGCAGGAAACGTCGCTGACCAGCTGGCCCTTTCGCAGACCCAGATGTACAAGCGAGTAAGAACGGGCTGAGAACAGTGCTTGGTGGAGAGTGTGGGCCCCAGGCCAGCAGCACGGAAATCCTGGGACACTTGGTAGAAACGCAAAACCCTAGACCCACCCTAGACCTACCACATCAGAATCTATCTATCTATAGATATAGATATAACAACTTGGAGGGATTTATATACAAATTAAAATCCAAGAACCACTTACTTTACAAACTAACTTTACAAACTAACAACCACTAACTTGACAAAATTCATTTTCTCACTTAATGAGGTAGTATTATCGTAACGATCCCCATTTTATGTGAAACACTGTTCCTTCCTTCCTCCCTTTTTTTGCTGTCACATAACAGTCCATAAAAGCAGCAGTACAGATAGTGAAGATAAAGTCCCGCATTGCAGAGGGTGGCCTTATTGTCTAGCAATTCCCCCCAACTCCCCCAATTCAAAGACAGGAACTTTGAAAATTTTGAGGAAGATGCTCCAGAGCAGGTGCCTCCTGGGGCCTGGGGTGTGCCCTGCCAGCCCCACTATAGGTAGCTCATTTGTTTGGTTAAGTGCAGGGGGTTTAATTACCTGTGGCAAATACACTGTGGTACATTTTGAAAGAATGATGGAGCCTTAGTAGGAGAGAGCCATCCTTTCCATCCTGTTGTATTTATTTACTGCAAAAAAGGCATGCTGAATCTGGAAAGTCATTTTGGTCTGTCTGATTTTATTGTTGTTTAATACTTAAAACCACTTAGATTGGTCAACCAACATCATTTCAATGAGCGAGGCAATTTTTATCTTTATTAGATGCTCTGAAATAAGTGATTTCAGAATCCCCTTCAACTCTGCGATTCTTTAAGTCTAAGAGAAATAAGGAAAAAAGGGTGAGAGGATGTTGACCTCCTTCCAATGAGCTTTGAGGAATTAGATATGAACCAGCCTGGGTGATTAAATGTCTGCTGGGGTCGACGGTCATGACCAGCACCACCACCCTGAGATCCCAACAAATAGGGTCCCAGGAGGCACCTACTCTGGAGCATCTTCCTCAAAAATTTCAAAGTTCCCATCTGGTGCCTGGGACCAGCATAGGCCAGCAATGCCATTCAGGAGGGACACTCAGATCTCAGACTGGGAAGTGTGAACTTGTCCTAAACGCCACTTCCCCCTTCGCCTCTACTTCTAGCCAGTCCTCACATGGGTTCAACCAGATTCCCAAGATCCTGAAATTCTCACCTGTGGGCTTGTCCTGGGGCCTGTCAACCGGCCTAAGTTCCAGGAGGGTGCCCTGGTAAGTGGATTGCTTGGCTGGCCGACGGATGCACGATTTCCTTCAAAGAATAGCATGAGATTGGGCTCCTAGCTGACTTTGAGTGACTCGGTTTGTTTACATATTTGCCTGGAGCCCCACACCTTCTGGGGTTGGCCTTGATCACCAACATCCAGACACTGAAGGTAGAGCCTGGGTGGGCATGGTGACCTCGGTGGGGCTGGGTGATGGGGGCAAGCAAGGCCCCGAGAGCTGAAAAGCCACTGTCCTGGGAAAGGGGCAGGGTGGTAGGGATACCACAATGCTTCCACATGGAGCAGAGTCAGGATGCCAAAGCAGCGTCCTCATGTCTGCCCATCAGCCCACCCCCAGGACACCCCACTTCCTGTGCCACACCCATCATGGGCCCAGACTTAGTTTGTCGAGCAACCATTGGATCAGCTATGCTTCTACAGGGTGTGAGAAAAGTTACAATGTGTTTTTATCATTCTGAAAACTAATTTTGCTTTCATGCAGGGAGCATAAAAAGGAATCAGGTATCAGGCTTAAAACAAATGCAAATGGATGTACTTTCTCCTCGACCTTTGGGTTGGCTGGGTTTTCACAGGAGCCTGGTGCTTTGACAGCCTCAGGACATTTGTGTTTTAAGACAGAAGGTCTGTCCTCTTTGCAAGCAGAGGGGTCAGATTTTGAAAGAGCGTGTAATAGTGACTGCAAGAAATGTAAATTTTGCAGCCCCAGAGTATTTAGGATCATTAATTGCAAGCTTCACAAAAGCCTGAGCATGAAGCCTCCAGAATGTCCTACAAAGCCAGGTATTACACCCATTGAGTTCCCTCACCCCAGGTTCTGGGGATCTCAGGGTTATTTTATGTTGGCCAATGTTTATTGAGCACCTACTACATAGCAGTCAAGAAGGGCTTCCTCATTCATTCATTCTCCACTTTATCTTCTCCAGAACAGTTTGAAACCAACCAGCTGCTTTGTGTCTGTTTGTATCAAATTGTTAAATGGTCACTTATTCATTCTACAAGTAGTTAGTAGTTTGTACTCTGTGTACAAAGGCATCTCTACATTGTGAAAAATGAAGATGTCCATACTCACATACCCTAAAGTTATTCCCACATTTTAAAAATTATATTATTGATCATGACAATTCTGTTTAAAAATATCAAAGCTTACTAATGTGCCACAGTATTTCATATGTACTCTCTTAATTAATCCTCATAATAATCATGTAAGAAAAATAATAATATGCCCTTCTTATCAAATGGTCTGAAAAGTTCAAGTGACTTGGACAAAAATCCATTGATCCAAGACTCAAGCAGAGAATTTCGTCAAATACTGTGGGGCCAACATAATGTCCAGAATCTTTGACTTGAGGTTCAAACCTCCATTTTATGCCTTTTTGTATTCCTTCTCTTCTAAGCTCTGTGAGTACAGTTATGCCCCTGGTTTCACAGTTTCTTGATTGTCTCTGTCTGTTTCTTTCCTCCCAGATGGCCAGGGCTTTGTGAGTGAGGACGAATACCTGGAAATCTCTGACATCAAACGTGACCAGTCCGGGGAGTATGAATGCAGCGCCTTGAATGATGTTGCTGCCCCTGATGTGCGGAAAGTAAAAATCACTGTCAACTGTGAGTAGACCCACTGTCAGAGAGTTCCAGGGGAAAGGAGGGCATGGGGATTAAGGGGACAAAGAGGTAATGGCAATGTCATTTTCTGATAGACCCTAGTTGTTTCCAGCAGGAAAATACAGTATCAGATTGTTGTGCTTATCACCACCTCCAGGGCCATGGAGTCTTCCTGTGACTCTCAGAACTTTTAGCTAATGGGGAGACTCATGAACTCTGGGCTAGTGTGAAGGCTTGAAGAGATGTTGGGGTAAACACAGTATCTTCAAGCAAGAAGTCCTTTTCCTAAAATACATCATGGTTTAGCTGGGCAGGGGGACGTGCGCAGCAGGTGACTGATGTGCGTCTCACCTGTCTCACGGACTTGCTCTGCATCTCCCTGCAGACCCGCCCTACATCTCCAAAGCCAAGAACACAGGTGTCTCTGTTGGCCAGAAGGGCATCTTGAGCTGTGAAGCCTCTGCGGTGCCCACGGCTGAGTTCCAGTGGTTCAAGGAAGATACCAGGTACCTTGAAAGCGGAAACAGGGCATGTCCGAAGCAGAGCTGACGGATCGTTCCCCACGTGGAAGGAGGGTGATGAAGCCCAGGGGGAAGATACAGCAAAACCAAACTGATTACAGCCTCCATTATAACAGAGTCTCCTTTTAGAACCAGAAACAAAACACAGAGGGAGCTGGGAAGTGGACAAAACTGATGGACCTTGTTTCAGAATCAGATTAGCCGTAGACACGGTGGTCTTCAAGGACTAGGGGGATGTAGCCCTGGAGCGTGGGCGCCCTTCCCTTTCGGCCCCTGATGGAGGCCGCGGTGCTTACAGCTGGCGGGTAGAAGGGCTGGCTTGGTCCGAGGGAAGGGCTTTGTGAGGAGGAGAGCGTGTGCGTGGATCCCTCTGCGGCGTCTGGGCTTCCCCGGGCCCTCCTCTCTGCTGCCTCACTCTGTGTGTGCAACCAAACCCGTCGCACCTCCTCTCTTTTTGCAGGCTGGCCACCGGCCTGGATGGCATGAGGATCGAGAACAGAGGCCACATATCCACACTGACCTTCTTCAACGTCTCAGAGAAGGATTATGGGAACTATACTTGTGTGGCCACGAACAAGCTTGGCAATACCAACGCCAGCATCACACTGTATGGTGAGTGCAGGAGGCCTGGACGTGGGGCTTGGCGGGGCGGGCGCTTCCAGGGACTCGGGCGGGAGGAGGGCGCACCCTGCTTGGCCTGTGTCGGTCCGTAGGGCTCAACCCCCCACCTTAGATGCGAACGCACCTCTACCGTCATTCTCCTGGCACACGGTATGTGGTGTTTGCAAGATAACTGATACCTCCTGGTCTCATGCAAGGTGAGCTGTGCACCTCAGCAAAGGAGTAAACCAAACTCTGAACCAAGTTGCACAGTGGTTACCGTAAACAAGACGGAACCATGGAACAGGTCGATTGTAGTACTGTCTGTTGGTCGGAGGGGTAAATTAGGTATAGTTCTAAGATACCCTCTACAGTAAGAGTCGATGATTCCAGGGGTTATATTAAAATTTTTAAACCAAGTTACCTGCTGCCATCATGATTCTCATGTTGATTGCATGTCACGTTCTCATTCATTGAAGTGAACGGAGCAGGGGGCTTGACTCCTCATCGGGACGACTGCTCTGTCCACAGCTGAGACAGCCATCCCTTCTCTGCAGGTCTCTCCCTCCCACACGGGGGGAGGGGCCTCCAGAGCCCTGAGCGGCCCCTCGGGAGACCTCACCCTCCCTCACTCAATTCTCGCGCTGCTGTGTCCATCTCCTTGTGCAACATTTCACCCCACGGGCCAGGCCCAGCTTGTGGCGATAGTCCGTGTGTGTATGTGCGTGTTTATTTGCTGAGATTCGGTTAGAGGGAAGCGTCTGGTGAATAGGACGAAAAGGTATTCATTTTTCACGTGGACCTCAGACCCTGAACAAGCTTTCAGCATTGACATGAACTAAACTTTGTCCACCAACCATCTGAAATGTGTGATCTATGTCTTTTGTTTTCTCTCTGCATTGTGTGTGCATTTTGCTGTGTGTGTCTTAGAAATAAGCCCCTCATCAGCAGTGGCAGGTGGGTATAGCATGTTCCTTCACTCCTCTGCCTGCCTGAATGCCTATGCTTTTGATTTTCAGCCTCCTTCAAAGACAGGCTTGCCTGCTCCACCTCCTTGGTTTATTTCTCCTCAGTGGCTAGACTTCAGGGGGTTGGTCTGCACAGTTTAGGTAGCAAGCATGTAGAATATGATGGCTTTCACTCATGTACATATGAAATATCGTGATATGTTTCCAGAGAAGGGCTTCCCCCATGCCAAAAGAATAAACTTTGACTTCGTGGCCTTAAGAGGGATGAGTATTCTGCTATTTGTACACAGCAGCAGCGAGGGGAACCCAGCCTAGACACCAAATGGATTACCAGATGATCGTCTCCATGGGGAAATCACACTAGTATGAATGTATAATTCCTCCTGCCCAAGGCAAAAAGGGCTAATGACTTAATTCTGAAAGCTTCATTTAAAAATAGAAGTACTTGGGTCATGATTCAAAATGATCATCATAATATCTACCATTTACCAAGTATTTATCGGTTTCCAGGCATCATGCTAGTTCCGTGCAAGACAGGTTATTAACCCCATTTTAAAGATGGGTAGGAGGTGGACCCAGGAGGCTAAGTGACACTGAAGTTCGCATAGCTAGTGAAGAGGTGCTGATGAGACCCAGACCCAGACCCCTCCTCAGTGCTGGAGGGTTTTCCCAAAGGATGAGGGTGTGGACCACGGGCACACACACACTCTCACGTTCCCTCACGTGCTAGCTGGGGCCTCAGCTCTGCTTCCCGAGTGGAAGCCTCACCCTCCCTGTCTGGAATCAATGTCAGCCACATAGCAAATGGTAACTTTTGAGTTTTCCAGATCTGGAATCAGCTCTGCAGCTGCCCTTTCCACAGCTCTGGATCCGAGACAATCATGGGCCACTGGCTCTGCCCACACCTTGGTGTCTGTGAATGTCCATCCCTAGGTCTTGATAAAACTTAGAAGAAAGGGTGTGGCTGGGTTGCTGCTCTGCCACTGACCCTGCCGTCACCCCTGAGTCAGTGGGGTTGCCCATGGGGGGCCAACAGAAAGATTCCAGGACTGACAGCTAGGTGATCCGGGAGCTTGTCCCTCTGTACCGTCAACTCGGGAGAGAAGCATGTCACAGCCGAGAACAACAGTGCGTGGAGATTAAGGATACATTCGCCGGCTAGGGCTGCCATAACTAAATAGCATAGGCTGGGGGCTTAAACAACCGAAACTTGTTTTCTCACAGTTCTGGAGGCCAGAAGGCCAAGATCAAGCCAGGAAGATCTGTCAGCTGTTTTTGATGAGGGCTCTCGTCCTGGCTTGTAGACGGCCACTTCGTTTGCACATGGCCTTTCCTCTGAGCATGTGCAGAGAGGGAGAGAGAGAGAGAGAGAGAGAGAGACAGAGAGACAGAGGGAGAGAGAGAGAGCTGCGGGGTGGAGGAGGGCTCCCTGGTGTGTCTCCTTCTTAGGACACTAATCCTAGCCAATCAGGGCCCTACCATTATAACCTCATTTGACCTTCATCACTTCCTTATAGGCTGCATCTCCAAATACACATGGGGGGTTAGGGCTCCAACCTATGAACTTGGAGGACACAATTCAGCTCCTAGGAAAGGCACAGCTTCATATCCCAATGCAGCCACAACCACACCAAGCCCGTGTCAACAATTAGCTTGTTTGAACCCATTTTCCACTTCTGTCTCCCCTCTTCCACCTAATCTGAATGCATTCTTTTAAAGGACCATTTGAACATTTATAACCGATCTGCTTATACTCCCCAAAGCCACACAAACAGACACCCTGCATCCCAGGCACACATTTGTGTTTGCCGACAAAGACTGTAAGCTTGGTTTTTAGAGACCCTTTGGACTCTGCACCGTGAACCCATCCCAACATACATTCATGACAGGCCTCTCACACAAACATGTCTTTCCTATGTTTCCTACCTACATGCACAGAACAAAGGGAAATGAGATGAAAGCAGTGTCGAAAGAAAGCAGAAGACACAGGCTATGAAGACAGTGGGCTGAGATGGGAAGTGCTTAGGCAAACTGAGAGACAACACGGGTAGGGTGGGTGATGCTCAAAGATGAATCAGTGGTTGACCTTGACGTGGGATGTTTCTTTCTCACCCACCACCAGTTGCTGCCCCTCCAGAAGCCGCACAGATAGAACAGGTCACCCAGCTGAGTGCCAACTCAAAGTGGCATTTCAGACTGTGCACTTTTCTTAGCCCCGGACCACTGCCGGGACTGGAGAGGCAATGGAAGGTAGAGAATAGACCAGCACGGGGATGGGGAAAACTGAGTTCCAGTCCTGACTCTGGCACAAACCATGCTGCTCTCTGTTCCGTGGTTGCCTGTGAAATATAAGAGCAGAACAAAACAGACTCCAGGCTTCTTTCCAGCTTTCTAAGTCTCTGTTCTGAATTTGAAAAACAAAGGGAAACTAGGGTAAGAGGCAGATCTCCAAAACCTGGCATCCGTAACCTTGGGAATGGCAGCAGGTGCTGTGCCTACTGCAAGCAACTTGCTCGAAGTATCCGTAAGCTTTCTTGAGTGGGTGAGGCATTCGGAGGCCACCTGGGCCCTGGCATCCTGGAGCCCGGCCAGGTCCACACGCAGCAGGGGCGGCCGGGCTCAGCTTGCTGGCCACGGCTCTGCCTCTTGCAGACGCTGCTCACGTTCTCTCAACTTGCCAGCCCATTCTGCTTCCACTGGGTCTTGAGCAAGAGGCCCCATCCCCCTGTCCTTAGGGTGCGAGGAGGGAACATTCTGAACTTCATTACATCCGGCACTGCACAGAGTGTGGGGCACGTAATGAGCCATGTAAACATCTGTATTTCTGTATTACTGGAACCGGCAGGGGAGAGGGACAGAGAAGCCAAACGAAGCCAGAAAGGAGGGGGATGCTGCCGAGAGATAAACAGATTTCTCACACTTTATCTGTGCAATTGCAGCAGTGACACAAAAAGTTACATTAAGAGTTAAGTATCAGGAATGGGGACCGCTCCTAGGAATCTTGTCACTGCAAATGGAAATGGCAAAATATTCTGGTTGATGCAACATCTGGGCTCGGGATTTTTTCCTCAAGGCAAAGCCTCAGCCCCTCAGAGCATCCAGGAAGAAGGCCTACCTCTTGGCCCCTGGAAACTATGAGGACAGAATCTATATTTTCTTTTGCTAATGGCCATTCCTCTAGAGTACATACACATATCAGGCTGGCTCTTCAGACAGGATTTTCATCAACCAAAGGCAGCCGGACCAGCTCTTCTCATCCTGCACCCTGGGCTGCCCTCACCCAGGGTCCCCCACGGAAAGCTGGTTCACGCCCTGCCCCCCACCTGCACTCCTCTATAAAGGCTCCCAACAACCTCACCTTTCCCCCAGGTGGCTCCAGGTGAGACCTGCAGGCTGGGTGCAGGAGTTGAGGATCCTGAATCTCCCTTCCCTTCACCTCCAATCCAGCCCAATCCATGCCTCAGTCTCACAGCCTGTGTCCCTCCGAACACCCAGCCTCCCCTCAGCCCCAGACCTCCCTGGCCCCCAACACCCTGCTTCTGGCTTCTAGGATGTGACTGGCTGTGGCTTTCTTCCCTCTCGGTCTCAATCTGCTTCTAGCCCCTCCACCTTCTGCCCATGGGTGGCATTACAGCAAGAGGAGAAGGGTCTTCTGTGTGTTCAGGCATCTTCAAGAGTTGTATCTTAGCCCACCACTTTGGGTGCTTTAAAAATGCAGATTCCTGGGCCTGATCCCAGACCCATTTCATGAAAATCTCCTGGGATGGTCCTGAGTATGTGCTTTGTAGGCAAGCTCTCCCAGGGAAGCGTAGGCACCCGGGAGCCAGACAGTCTCTGAGCAGCAGTCGGGGGGCTTCCCGGTCTGTGTCCCTAGCACTTTCCTCAATTCTGAGCCACAAGACGCTCTGCTACCTGAATGTCCCAGGGGAATCTCCATCTTTCTCTCCCTGGCACCCCTTCCCTCCTCAAACGTGCACCGTATCTTCTCACCCACCACCTCACTACAGTCTCCACGGCCATTCTGACCCCTTCCTCTCCCTCACCCCACACCTGTCAGCCAGCAGGTTGGAGCAAGCAGGCACCAGCCCTCCCACCACTGCCATCTCACTCACGCCGGGGCAGGGGCCTTGTCTGGCTACGACATTCTCTTACCGGTGGGTGGTCCCCTTGTCTTTGAGAATCTCTCTTCAATCTGCCGCTTCGGGGCCAGGTGGCCCTTCCCAAACTCAGAATAAACCTGTCCACATCCTGCTGAAAACTGCCTCCCAGAAAACCCTTGAAGGCCTTTCCTGCTCTGAGATCAACCTCCCTCGTGGCCCCAAGTTCCCCGCTGCCTTCTCTGCATCCACCATGCTAGACACCCGCCCCGCCCTGCCCGGGATGCCCAATCCTATTGCACAGTCCAGCCTCGACTATGCTGCTTCTGTCCATCAATTCACTGATTCGGCAAATGTTTGTTTCGAGCCTACTGTGTGCCAGGAGTTAGATTTAGGATTTAAGTACAGAGAGGAGGAGAATTCCCAACCTCCTACAAGCAAGTAAATAGACATTTACAATAGAATATAGAATATAAGTACTGCACTAGAGCAGAGAAGAAGCTACTAGCTGGTAGGTGTTAGCCAGAAGGGGCTTCAGACAGCTCAGAACCCTTTGAGGTGAGTACACCTGGAGCTCAGAGAATTTAAGCCATGTGACTGAATCCTTCCCGCAGATAGGAATTCCACCGTAGGAGGACACGTTCACATCCGGTTTTGCACCCAGGTCTGTCTGACCTTAAACCCATGTTTCTTTCTAACCCGTAGGTATACTGTCTCTTCCAGTGTGTTGAAGGGTCACAGAGGGAGGCGTTTGCCCTCTTCTCCGCCTGATAAAATTGTACTTACCCTTTAAGCTTCCACTCAACGGTACCCCGTCCATAAAGTATTTCTGAACCCCATTGAAGAATCACTCACCCATCTTTTGGACTCTCTTGGTAGTTTCCCCTTAGGCTTATATTTTGTTTGTATTTGTTTCCGCACTAAAGGATGTAGCCCTGTATCTCACAATACTTATTGACCACTAAGCACTGGTTGGATTAATAAATGCATCTTCCAGTCAATGGAGCATCCGTTATAGCCTCTTACAGGGTGAAACTCCTCACTGACCAAAGGAAGGCCAAATACTCAAAAGGTCCATAGTCTCCTCCACTGCCCCACAGGGAAGCCAAATCAACAATGCTGACACTTCCCCTTGCATTCCAGCCCCCCTTACATCCCAGTTCTAATTTGAAATTTAGGGTCCCCTCCCGCAGGGTCTTTCTCCCTTGTGAGGGAGGCTATCTCAAACATCCCGACAGACTGTTTAGGAAGGCGTTCATCAAATGATTTCTTCTTGCAGAGACATCAAAAGCTGCACGTGCCTGTCCATTTCCTGCTGATAACGTGTATGATTCTTATTTTCCGAATCCACAATTGAAATCCAGGTGGGAGGGAATGAGTCAGAGAGAAACACCGTCGTTTCTGGCTGACGGCAGCAGCCTCATCATTTGTGTTTTCCCCAACCTGTGAAATGTCAACATATTAGGAAAAAATATGCAGACATTTCACATTTCATTCCTGATGAGGCTCCTTGTCACCGCCTCGCGCCCCTACCCTGCTCCGTCTGAATCGCTGACATCTGGCCGTTAGCCTGAGCATTTAGACTTTAACACAGCACTCGGGCTGTGCTGATGTCAGCACACGCCCCAGCTTCTGGTTTGGCACAGACCAAAGCCCTGCTTTTTTCAGGGTTGTGATGAGCTGACTGGTTTGAACTAACTTCTGATATGAACTTCCTAGGCCTTGGGCTTTGTGGGAGCACAAAGCAGAGATGGCTGCCTTTTTGGCTTCTTTATCCACATGGCTTCCTGGAGCTGCAAAGCCCCGTTCATCTTCCTTGTAGAACAACACAGGGCCCTGTTTTCTGCTGTAATTAAAGGCAACGAAGGAAAAGCTCCCTTTGAAGGGGAATGATGCACCTTCATCAGCCGGCACTGCTGAAAATAGGTTTACGTTTCCCCAACAAGTGTAACACACACATCCTCTAATTAGATTTCCTTGCTTCTCTTTTAATCACCAAAAACATCATTATCCTTTTGGTTCCTCATTAAGAAGGTCACATAGTTCACATTCATATTTATAAAACCCATACAAATTTCAGAACAAAACTGTATCTTCTTAGACTTCAGATGCCTCCTTGATCTCACTGCGCTATCACCAAGTTCAACTCGGCTGTGGGTTTTTTTTTTTTTTCTCTCTTTTCTTTCCTTCATGTGATCACCCTACCACCTGCTATTTTAGTAGAATTACAGCAACACTTTGCTTTCGAACTTCTTGCTGAAGAACTGTGCCTTATTTTCGTTGCAGTCATGGAAAGGAAAAGGGTGACATTTCAATACCTTTCTCACTTGTTATGGACCCTCCATTTTTAAGCTTCAAAATCTCTTGTGAGGCAGGATCCTCATCAGTAAACTTATATAGTTTTCTGGGAGCTTTGTGCTGAGTTTCGGTACTTTGATTTTCAAAATCTGTTCCTCCAGAGGGTGATCAGCCAGCGCATGAGCGCAGCAGCAAACCCTTGCTTCCAGGAGAGCTAGGCCTGCAGGTTAGTTCTATGCTAAACCCTCAACCAAATTTGCTTTTTAAAAGTGTGTAATGTGTAGTATATTTAATTTAACAAAGTAAGTAGCTTCTCCAAAGTGGACTTTATTTTACTCATTTGTTTGTCTGCCTCTTTCTTTATTTACTGTCTTACTGCTGCTGGGCCTCACACGTGGCCGTACCATAAAATCTTCCCTCCCGCCCAGAGTACACGTACTGATTGATTGACCTTTGTGACATTTACCATTTCTGGAATTTATCTCTTGATCATTTCTGTCTCTTTATCTCTTCTTTCTGTGTGCTGAGGACTAACTATTTTGGTCTGCATATGTCCTCAAGGTATTTAGTTGTTATTGTTGTCATTCACAGTTGGTTTTGTGGCTTTGTGTCATCATGTGAGCTTTTCAAAGACGCTCAACTTCAGGAAAGAAGGAAGCAATACGTTTTTAGTGTCGAGGAAGGGAAAAGGAGCGTCTGGAATGAGGGGAAAGGGCATAATTACATGTTCTCACTTTTAGTTTATCCCTGAAAAATATTTAACTAAGGCTGATGTTTGTAAGAGCTATTCTATTAGACAGAGTCACTGTTAGCCATAAATAAAGATTTCTTGAACGTGGTGCTTGCCCACAGGAAGAGTTGGGCTTCTACATGCACTTCCTCAGAATAACTGGCCTTCTTTGGGAAGCCTTTACCTGTGGTTGGAGCCACGTCAGGTCTTGTCAGGAGAGACCAGTCACTTGCTAAGCCAGAGTCACGTTTGCTTTCAGTGGGTGTTTGGCAATTATCTTTAATAATTCAGTATACACAGGGTCTCTTTATTTAAAGCAGGAGCCCCACAAAAGATACTGTTTTAGACACTAGCAGTTATGGTCCTGGTTCTAATTCACCCAATTGTTATTCATCCTTTACTTATACTCAGTGATTTTATGTATCATCTTCACTCATCCTCAGAGCAACCCTGCAAGTATAGAGAAAACCACCTCCGCACATATTTTATACATTAAAAAAAAATGTTTGAGAGCAGTTAACCGTCTCATCTGAAGTCATCCTGCGAGTGACTAGCAGAGCCAGAATTCACATTCAGTTCTCCCTGATTCCTAAATTCACTCCTCTTTGACAGGCAGGGTGCTCTTGAGATGAAAGGGAGGTTGGATTATTTTGTTCCAAAGGACTTTCTTCTCAGAATCTGTGAGGGCTTAAAACATATTTGTGTTTCTTTATTGATTTAGACAAGTACAGAGGAATTCTAGGTCCTATTGGAGGATAGGGGGACTACCCTGGTGGTCTAGTGGTTAAGACTCCGAGGTTCCACTTCAGGGGGCGCGGGTTCGATCCCTGGTTGGGGAACTAAGATCCTGCACGCAGTGTAGCGTGGCCAGAAAAAAAAGCTAATGGAAGATAGAGTGTGTGCAGGCAGAGGCTGTGCCTGTCTTCCTCTTTGGAACAGAGCCTGGCACATGAAAGCACCAGCACGCATTTGTTGAGTGGACAGCATGGCTTCCGAGGCCAGCGTGGGGTCTGCTTCCCTCGTGGACTGGTCCTTTGCACTTGGCCTTGCCACAGAACATGGCTTTGGACTCTCTCATTGCCCTGCCCAGTGCCCCACACCCTCCTCCTAGGCCCTAATGGCCGGAGGTCTCTCTCACCCATCTCACCTACCAAAACCCAGCTCCAGATCAACGTATTTGGAAAAGGTCAAAATAAGCCAATATTAGCCTCAACTAACAAGTGGAAGGTAGGGGGTATGGACCCACCAGAGCAGCCCTTCCCACGATCACATGACTACTTCCTACCAGACACTGTCCTAATCCCTCCAGCCCTTTATCCTGAAAACTCCACATTATTACCCCTATTTTCAAGGAGAAAACTGTAAGTGCTTTGTCTGAGATCACATAGCTGGCAAGCCACAGAGTCAGGATTTAAGCCCAAATTGGCCTGAAGCCAAAGTCCCAAGCGTTGGTTGCACTTTTACAGTGGTCAGAGACTTTACCCCAAAGGGTTTAGGGCTGCAAAGACAAAGCATCGAGGCCAAGGCAGGGCAGATGCATAGAAGTAATCATGGGACCACACCAGTTCGCTAGACAGCAGCAATCCACTGCTTCTTCTGTATTAAAGCACAAAGAAGCATTTGCATAATCAGATGAGTGGCCTTAGCATACAGAAAGCCTATGGGAGAGATCCAACCCAGATTGTTTTTTTCCCCTCATTTCCAGTAGGATCAGGGTTACCTTGAAGATGCTATTAAAGAATCAGTTCATCGCTGATGGCCTTTGTCTTACATTCCTCCAACCTGGAGTATGGTACACGGGCGTAAGCCACTCTCTCCCAGCTTTGAACAAAGCCCAAGAGACTTCCTGTAGGCCCCTCGTTTCCTGTAGGCCCAACTGCCAAATATCAAATGTGTCCAGGATCCATAGGAGGAAAGCAAGGCTAGTTTCATCTCTATCCTAGTAGATTAGGTAAACTCTTTGGCCAGAATAGCTCAGCCCTTTCTCATACACTGATTGGCCAAAGGCACTCTGACAATAAGTAAATGTCATCTGATGCTTAAAGCAGGGCTTCTAATACCTGCCAAGGAATAAAATTTCATGAAAATGCGTAGAAAATGAGGCTACAAAAAAGGAAACTTTAGGGTCTAGGAATGTTTGGTGCCCTCTTGCTGTCTCAGGAGATGGCATGCTGAGGTGCAGAAAGCAGGAGTGGTGATGGTTTTGTACCACTGGAAAAGGCCATCTGGCTGCTCCCCAGCTGTCCCTTCTGGGACCAGATGCAGAGTTTCCAGCCATTCAGTAACTCAGGGTACTAAAGGAGAAGAGCTCAGAGGTCATCCATCCCAGCCTCCTCTCACTGCAGGTGGGAGAACCAAGGCCAGAGAGGAGCTGGCACTCAGCTAGGAAGCAGCAGAGTCACATGGAGAAATTGGGTCTCCAGATCCCCAGGCCATTATTCCATGATGCCGTGGCCTCTGGTAAACATGCACAAAGGATTGTTTTTCACAGAGAGGAAGTAAGAGTTGTGATAATCAAGGGCACCAACCCTGTAGACAGAGTGACTCAGTGCTAATCCAGCTCTGGGTGTATTGTCTTACGTGGCCATAGGCAGGGTACGTACCTGCTCTGCTTCTCAATCCCCATCTATAAAGTAGGAATGCCGTGCTCACTTCGGCAGTACATATACTAAAATTGGAGCAACACAGAGAAGATTAGCATGGCCCCTGCGCAAGGATGACACGCAAATTCGTGAAGCGTTCCGTATTTTTAAGAGATATGGGAACATATGTATACGTATAACTGAGTCACTTGGTTATAAAGCAGAAACTAACACACCATGGTAAAGCAATGATACGCCAATAAAGACATAAAAAAAATGGAGATGTTGTGAAATGATAATCGTTGAGAAGCCTCAGCCAATTGGATAATGAAAAGTTTGGGAAATGTTGCTAAAAATTATCTGCTTTATATTAAGAGCCCTTTAAACAAGGAAAAAATAAAAAATAAAAATAAAATAGGAATGCCATAGGGTTTCATAAAGATAAAATGGATTAGATGTTCAGCATTTAGAGTCATGTTTGCCACATAGAAAGTACCATCTAAATATGCCTTATCTCAACCCCCACAAGCGGCTGAGCAGGCTCTGTGCCTACCGAGGCCCCTCAGAGTTCCACTCGTTGGAGAACTCAGCTGAAGCGAGCTGAGGCTGTAACACCCCTGCCTAAGCAGCATGAACGTCTTCCTGCCACTGCTACCTGCCCTCTTGATGATTCTTCCTCCTTTCCCTGCAGCTCGCACTGCTTTGTCTTCCTAATACTCCTCCTTTCCTGTTTATTTTAGCTACATTCAACCTTGTGCTGGTAGCATGACATCCCCAGAAATGCTAAGCCCACTGGTAGAACTTGGAATAAAGTGATTCCTAAACTAAAGGCCTCTGTCTATCTAGAATGGAGCCCATTCAATTGTTTCTTAAGTTGATATCAATATAATGAATTAGACAAAGACACACACACATGCATATATATACATACATATATATATATATATATATATATATATATATATAAAACTAGTGAACATATATCATATATACAATATATACTTTTTACTTTAAATATTCTTTACAAAAACATATGGGTGTTATACATCTGTGTTGCCCATTTCCTTTTAAACTCATTTAAAAATCTAAATCACTCATCTTTTGCAGAAGACAATATAGAGAATTACCTTGATCTTCAAACTGGGCCTTTTCGAACTCAGCACATTCCGTAGGCCAGTACAGTTCCTAGGATATATGCCTGGACTGATGGGGCCCCAGGGTCAGGCTACTTTCTATAAATATTTATGAAGCTGTCGTGGGGACCATAGCAATGGGCTAAGGGCTGGACTCGGCCCTTATCTGCAAATACTCTATAACAGTTGGGAACAGTTGGATGCCAGCTGCTGGAGTGAGAGAACCATCCATCCCCAGGCTGACAGCATCTCTGCCTGCCCAGCAAGCCCTGGATCCGTGCCATTACGATGACCAGCAAGCCACATGACATGGCTCCTGTCTGAGGAGACCCTGCACCACTGAGTCTTTTTTCAGTAGTAAAGTTATTTCCAACAAGCCAATTTACTAGTAAAGGAGGCGGTGAAGCCCTGTGTTTCTTGCCTGTCACTCCTTCCGTTTGTCACTGGCCCTACAGAGTTGCTTCTAATCCCTGGACTAACACTTAGTTTTGCTTTCCCCGGAATACTCTGCTCCCTGCTCGCTGGCTACTCTTGTCTTGCTTATGACCCTAAATTCTGATGCTGGTAAATAAAGGTGATGGAGGAGTACAGGGGCAGAGCTGGACCCTCAGCCTTCCACCCTGGGCCCTCGGAACAGGCAAGGCGATCCGAGTGCACATGGTTTGTCTTCTCAAGGATGCAGATGAAGGGAAAGGAATCGCACCTGTGATTCCGTGGTCTTATTTCACAGCGGAATGTGAGGGTTTCATGAGGGCTGTGTAAAAGGGCCAGAGAGAGGGAAGAAGAAAGACAGAGGCTGAGGGAGAGTCCTGCCAGGCAGGGGCGTAAGGTGGCTGTTGGGTCTGAGAACGGGGGTCATCTTTGTCACCTCTGGAGACGCATCGCTGACTGCTGGGATAAACCCAACCATAGTCTTTAAAACTCTGGGTGTACGTATTCATTCTTCCTCAGCGGCTTTGGGAGACGCCGTCCCAATATCCCAGTCACACCAGATGAAAAGTCAGCCACATCAACACCTAGACTCCTGTGTTTCACAAAATCTTCTCTTCCTCTCCTTCCTCCTCCCACCTCTTCCCTCCACTCTGACCCTCATCCCCCTCCTTCCCCTCCCACCCCTGTTCTGGACACGATTTCCAAGGAGAGAACACAGGTAGAGGCGCTGCTTACAAAGGTCCTGCCCTAACCTGTCAGCCTGCACGTGTAACCATTCCCTCCCTCTACCTCTTTTAGTTTTTAAACCCCAGTCTTTGAGAGCAGGCTGTAGGGTCCAGGCACCCCAGCGATAAGCCCCTTTGAGTTTCTCCCAGTGGGCACTTTCCACTTACGCAGACTTGGAAGGGTCACTGGTGGGTGGGAGCTGCTCACAGAGAAGCATGTCTATGCGGTGCTTGTCAGGGGATGAGGATGGTGCCCTCTGGGTGTGCGCTAATGGGTCTGTCTCTCTTTCTCCCACACAGGGCCTGGAGCTGTCATTGATGGTGTAAACTCGGCCTCTAGAGCACTGGCTTGCCTCTGGCTATCAGGGACCCTCTTTGCCCACTTCTTCATCAAGTTTTGATAAGAAACCATAGGTCTTCTGAGCAACGCCTGCTTCTCCATATCACAGACTTTACCTACACTGCGGAGAGCAAACCAGTTTGGGCTTCTTTTTGTTTGTTTCTGTTCTTCTTCTTGATTTGATTTTTTCTTTGTTTGGTTGGTCTGTTTATTTGATTTTTCTATCCAGTTTGAATGAGTGGGGTTGGGGGGGAGGGGTGTGCAGGGTTCTACCATGTGTAGGATAATCATTCATTGGTGTGTCCAAAAATGGAATCTGTTCCTCTACCTTGGCCCTTCCCTTTCCTCTGCCTTCCCAACACTGTCACCACCAACCCGACCCCCCCAGTAAACCATAAGCTCCATCTGGGCAGAAAATGTGCCTCGTGATAAACACCCTGAAGACACAACTTCACTTATAATGTAGTGCACAGCAAGAATTGTATCCAAGTTTCCTATTATCTGCGTCTTTTAAGCTTTGGACCATTTTCCTGACTAATGTACATATCACTCCTTCCATGTTTATTATTGTCTGATTACATGAGGGTTCACATCCTTTCTTTCTGGGAAGTTCTCTCTCTAAATATATATGAAACATTGCCATCTTTTTAGCCATTCTGCCCTATCTGCTTTCTCTACCAGCTATAGGGATTTGAAGTTTAAGGATATGCACACAACCCCAAACTAAATATTTAGAAGTCATGTGACCGAATAAAGGGGGAAGCATTTTGAGGATGGTACTTCTCTCAAAAAAATGTTGTCCAGTTCATAAACAATGATCCGTAGATGGGTGATTATTTAGGTTTTATCAAGCTCTCTATGAAAGTAATCATATGGTTATCCATCTACTCAACTGTCTGATTGATCGTTCCATCCAGTTATCTACCCACCCATCTTCTTCTCTAGCAATCTATTTACTTTATTTATCAATCTATCAATGTAATTATCTAACACATCTTTCTATGTCTTTCTATTTCTTTCCCCACTCTTCACTATCAATCCATCACCACATTAATCTCTAAGCATATTGTGTCTATTCCACTGGATTCATGTCTCCTCTACCTTCTGCAGATATTGGCATCTTCAAAATGACCTATCAGCTTCTCATGCGAAAGCCAATGATCTCACAGGCTAACAACATAGAAAGGCAATATGTCATGGACTGTCTGGAATGTGCTAGCCCATCTACCCAAAGTAGATTCTGGTAAGAGATGGACAAAAGTAGCAATCGAATGATCGGTCACTCACTCTTCCCAGCAGAGACTGTGTATTGAGAAACACCTTCTTGGGAAGCAGATAAGCCTTGGCAAAGCCTTGATGAGTATCGTATTTTTTTCTTTCTTACCGGAAGGACAAGGTGCCAAAATTCATGTTTCTCTCAGCCTTTCAAGAAAGTGCATGTCAGGAAGCTATGGGACTGTGCTTAATAGCAAGAAAGTGAGAGAAAAAACATACCTCTGTCTCTGCAGTGTGAAGAGAACAGTCCATCTGAGTGGGATGACTTCTGCTATTGTCTCCTCTCTGCTCCAGTTTTGGTTTCATCTGTTTGAAAACTATCCAGTAAAAAGCTGATGAAAGCCAATTACATGGCGGGTGTGTTGACAACTCTGGTATATGTTTCAGGAAGCTCTTCTGAGCTGAGGGCACTTGAGCAACTGACAATTTCCAAGCACTTGATTAACACAACACTGCAAACAGAAGGGGAAAGTGACACACAATTTCCTCGGATACAGGCTGCTTCTCCAGGAGCTTTGGGGAAGAATGCCCTCAGCTCTCCATGTTCAGAGCAGATCTTTCCAGAACACAAAGAAGAGCTGACCTGATCTTTCTGTATTGTCTCCTGGGACAAGAAGGACTCAGCCAGCAAGTGTGCCAGGGTTGCAAGAGAATGACATTGGAAACCTGCAGGGCTGTGCCCTTGTCCTGTGCTGCAGGGAGTGACCTGCTGAGGATGAGAAGGAACATCAACAGTGACTGTCTCACAGAACTGCTGGAGACCTGCTGGAAAACTCTTTCAGCTCCACAGTCTAAAACATGAGAAATACCAGCTCCACAGAGTTCCGTTCCTTCGATGCTTAATTGATCTTCTTCCTCTGAAATGTCGCCTCTTTGTTTTTGTCCGTTATAGCACATGAACATGACGTACACAGTGGAGAAACACACACACAGACGTAGGCTGTCTTGGCATACGAAAAGCTAGGCACTTCCGTAAGAGAGCTGGTGTGAATGAAATTAATATTACACTTTCCAGCTGTAAAGAGACATCTGCATTTCCCATGGAGTTTCCAGGAGCCAGACTGGGGGAAAGTAAATGATGTGCCAAAAGCAGTGTGTGGGTTTCAAATTCCAGGGACAGTCGAGAACAGGTGTGTAGTCAGAATTACAGGTCGGACATCAGTGTTTCAGACCTGTCACCACACGGGACTCCTGGAGCGGGGCTGGTGTCAGACACTGAAGGAGCGCTTAATGTGTCATTTGAATGTTCTGCTGGTAATACTCTTGTTCCTTTGGAGTAACATAAGTGTGGAGGCTGTGGAGACGGTACCGTCTTGGAGAACGCGGTGCTTGAAATGGACAAGCTGGGCATATTTCTCACTCCGGGACTTGATCTAGAGGAAGGTGCCCGTCCTCCTTCAGCCAGGAGGATCCAGAACCTTCCAAGCACAATGAGCCTGGGTCTCAGACTCACTGTGGAACTCCATGCAGCCTCTTCCACTGGATACTGGGAAGCATGTCTGGTAGTTACAGGTTCCAGCCCTGTTTCAGAGGGAAAAACTCCTACCATTAATCCTCAGCTGTCTGGGATAAAGAAAACCAACGAAAGAAGACCCAAGGAAATGGGGCAGTGGGAAAGAAAACCCTTCTGCACAACAGACGTACTCCAGCTTCTGGGTTGTTTGGGTTCCTTTGGTGGGGATGGCTCCATAGGACGGGAGCTGTTACCCAGCATCTTGAAGCATATAGAGCAGCAAACGCTTACTAAAGACAATATCCATATTCACTTTACATATGGCAGGCGGATGGATAAGCCCTGCTGGAGAGATTTTTTTCGAGGTGCCAGTGATGGGGGCGGAGGTTAGGGTAGAGGAGGAAAAAATGAATTATGAAGTCTCTGAGGACGTGTGGCTCTTCATAGGTTTTGCACGTTGGAAGGAAACTGAATAAGGCTTATCAGGAAATCAGGTGAGAGGAACTCAGCTATGTAGGTACTCTGAAACCCTTCCCCTTCCAAGACCAAGTTAATATGTATTCTCACCAAAGTAATTCCAATGCCAGTGCTAGTGTTAAGGCCCTGGCCAAGCTTGCTTTTCAGTAGTTTAATGTCAAGTGCCTGATACAGTCTTCTGCAAGTTGAAGAAAATGCGTTTAGTTTTTCTCATTCTTGTTTTAACTGGGGGAGGGAGGCCATGCAGGCGAGTGGTGGTCAAAACATGCACCTATTTTATACAGAGAGATGACGTGTGGCTGTTCTGCTCTAGTTGTATTCAACTAAACAGAAGGGAAGTTCAGGCTGTGCATCACAGAGAGGCCTGGGGCTCTTTCCTCTGAAACCCACGCCTCACGCTAGACAATTCCCTTCACAGGTTGGTCAGTTAGTTCTCAAAACCTGGGTGGGAGGTGTCCTCTGGGACTCGGGACAAGTCCACAGCCAAGGATGAGTTCAAGGATGTGTCTCTGCATCGATCCAGCAACTTGCTTTCCACATGGAGGAGTTGATGATCTCTACTTATGCCAGGAAAAGTCACGTGAGAAGAGTAGAGAACCTTAAACTGGGCAGTCCGTCTCCAGGAGAGCTTGTCAACTGCAGTGCATCAGGAGTGGCTGTAGATTGGTGGGTACTTCCAGTGTCAAGGGAAGGTTTTCTTCTCTGTGGCTGTGTGTGGATGTTATTGGTAGGAGGGGAGGAATGGGGTGAGAGAAGGGGCCATGTCATCTTTTCTAATCTGACCCTGAGTCCTCACCAGAGAAAAACTGGCTTTGTCGTACCTGGAACCAGCCCCCCTTCCCCCCACCAAAAACCTCCACAGAATTAAAACAAAAAACAAAAAACAAAAAACAAAATTTAACCTCTGGAATTCGAGGAAGCAGCATAAAATGTTTCTAGTTGGCCAAACTCATTTTTTTTCTTTTTCTCCAAAAATGAGGATCGTTTCCTTTCGTTTTGCATGAGCCCTGTTCCTAGAAACTTATGCCCAATTGCCTCCCCGCCTACTCTTCAAAACTTCCTTGTTTATTTTAGTTTAAGACAAATAAGTTGGAGCAGTTTCAGTAAAACTTCACAGGTGTGTAACTAGGAAGGCAACATTTTCAAAAAATACCATATGATGAGAACTCCTAATCATCACTAACAGCCAACAATAAAGATGCCAGTCTCATTTCCCTCATTTCTTGAGAGAAGAGAAGTAAATGAAAGCAGGAAGAAATAGATATGCAATTAAAAGATGTGGCAAAAAGAGAGAGCGGAACCAGTGCAATTTAGCCTTCAGGTGCAGAGCATTGGCAGTCCAAGAGGATGCGGAGTGGACTCAATTAGACACGATTGTCATCCGCCTGAAAGTAGCCAGCGAAGCCTAATTTCCCATATTTTAAAAGACATTCCATTTTGTTTCTTTCAACAGTGCCCTTTTAAAGGCACAGGGTTGTTTTAGTTGTTCCATGACCCTGAGTGGGGAAGGAAAGATGGTGAACCCTCTACTCTTTTTCTGGGGGGGCCACATTCTACGCCATTGGCAGATTTATAATGATATCGATCATAGCAATGATAAGTAATAATAGCTGCCCTTGTGTTAATTAAAGGGAGCTTTTAAAATCATTCAGAACCTTTTGTGACATGTAAAGTGCAGTTGTGAGGAATGTGTGGGTGTACGAAAATGTATCTGTCAAGTTCAGAGTCCTCTAGATTAAAAAAAAATTATGACTTATCAATGGTGCCGTTATAGATGTGTCAGACCATGGGTGTGCCCATTTTCACAATTATCCTTAAAACAAATCTATGTTCAAATGCTTTAAAATTTTATCACATGATACAAGAGTATAACTTTGTCAGCCTTCTAGAGTTTTTTTTTTCTCCTATTTTCTTTCTTATTTTTTCCTTCAAAAATCAATGAAGACTTGATTTCTGTCAATAATTGTATTAAGGGTGAATATACTACCTGAATTTTGTGCATGTTACATTGTAGTTGTAACCTTTTCTAATTCAGGATGAATACGAGATGGTTGTGATTGTGCAGTGTATCAATAAAGTTCAAAGAAATTTGTAACTTTTGGGGGGCTGTTTATTAGGACACCTCACTGGGTATCCAGGAATGGAGAAAACTAGGCAGGCTATGCTTCTCCCGTGTGTGTGGTTTAGGCTTTGGGAAGCAGATGCAACCAGAAAACTGAGTAGCATTTCTCTCTCTCTCTCTCTCTCTCTCTCTCTCATGCATGTATGTACCCACATGCACAGAGAATACTATGAAGCCTAGGCAATTTCATATTACAATTGTATATCACATATCTATGCCACTTACAAATAATATAAAATACAATATTATAAAATGCAGCTGCAGCCTCAAAGTCTAAACTATTTATTGACCTAGGCTAAAATGAAATCACAAGAGAAGTTTCAGAAAAAGAATGACCAGATACTGCTAGGTGTGAGCGCTCCTTAAGAGTTCCTGCAGGTTGAGTCCACTCGATCAAGCACCGCTTTGACAGGAGTCAGTATGAGAAAATATGGTGACTATGATAACACATTTATTCTTAAAAGCACATGCCATTGGAGGAACTGTTCTCTGTCTTAGGTTTACTGTAGCATCTATAGGGTAATAGCATGAGAAAGAGATCTGGAGAACGAGCTCCTTTCCTCTGTCTTTCCTAAAACATCTTTCTCTTTTAGTAAAGCTCCCACCACTTGGTCACACATTCATCTTCTCTTCTGAAGGAACAGGTATTAACCTCTTTCTTGCAACCCAGATTCTCACCAACCATTTATACATCAACCAACCCTTCTGAGCTCTGCCGTTGACTACATGTGTGATCTTGGACTGGACATTTTACCTTGCTCATCTTTGTTTCCTCAGCTGCACCACTGGTGAATTTACTCCCCTCAGTGTGTTCTATCAAAATTCCCTGGACAGTTTTTGTTTCCCTTTCAACAACTGGATTCCTAAGACTGCCCCCAAATAAAGCTTACATCAGTGGCCGATGAGTATTTGGGCACGCAGTAGAAAGTGGGGGAAGATTCTTCAGTTGTACAACTTCTCTGGCCAAGACCCCAAGCTGGAGTTATGAGGCTTCTCAAGGCTTCCTAGACAGACAAGGGCTAATACTGGCCTTTCATGACTCTGTTTCCCCTACAGGGGATGGAACACAGATAACTTGATAGACTCGATCATGTTCCTTGTAAATTAAAATACAGAGGACATGGTGGGTACCAGTGATGGAGCGTTTCTAATTTCCTCAGACTCATTGTAAAATCATGACTTGTCGAGGAAATGAATTTCCAGTTCTAACGTCTTAATGCCTTTAGAGCTCCCCGTCACCCTCTCCTTTTTCTTCTTCCTTTTAATCATCCTCTCCCCATCCTCGCCTGACCCTCTCCTGCTCCTGTTCATACCACAGCATTTACCCATCCGTCTGCTTGCCTGCTTGCATAGACATTTATCGGTCTTTCACTTCATCTGGCCACTCAGCTCCATCAATCATCGATGTACCAATTTATTTCTCCATCAGCTAACCATTCACCTATTCACTCACATATTATTCCCCCATTTTTCTAACCCTTATTCCATCTATTCACTCATGCACCGCCCTAATATGACAGTTCCCCACCTATTTATTTAAACTGTCTAGCCATTCTTCACCTGTCAATCCATCCAGCAAGCATCCTCCAACCAGCCTTTAGCAGACATACCTATTTACCAACCCACTTGAAGTGGGTAATGAAAATCTTTGCTGTTACCTTTCCATTCTTCAAGGGAGGCTTTATCTAGTTATTCTTAAGCATGGCAGCTAAACGATAGGATGCATTTTCATTACCTTCGCCCACAATGCACCCTATTAAAAACATACACGTAGAGAAGGGCTTTAGGATATTTATTAAGGGCATACTTCCTCCTATCCGGATTATGACAGCAGGCAGAAGGTGGGGAACTGGGAGTGTGGTGGAAACACCCCGAGGAACAGATGTTAATGTATAATTTTCTAACACTAGGAAGGCAGTCAAGCCATGAACATGAGAATTGACTGAGGAAATAGACAGGAGAGACCTAAACTGGCAGCTGTTCCTTCTTTTCTGTTTGATTTTCTGTTAAATAAATGACCTATTTTGATGAAGACGAGGGGATGGGACTGATTGGTACCAAATCCTATGATCAGTTTTAAAAACCAGCACCCTCAAGCTACAGATGATGCTACCTTTCTTTAACATGTTCATCTGTCCATTAGGAAGTCTCTTTTTTTTCCTTAAATGTTTTTCCGTGTATTCATTTATTCATCCATGCATTGAATTTAGAGAGGAACTCCCTTAAGGATCTCACATCTAAGAAGTGAAAACAGCTGTATACAAAGACAACGTACAGGGTCATATTGCAGCTCTTAGGATAGAGATATGACAGGGGGCTGCAAATATTGGGAGATAATTAGGACGCTTCTTCCTTCTGCCCCTGTCCCAGGGATGCAGTAAGCTGATGGAGGCAGGGGATATTGTGAACAGGTAGATCACTACTCAGATAAATGGGGCACCAGGACCACAGCACATACCATCTAGAGAACGTCAAATCTGCTTGCAGTAGAAGGGTTTTTTTTGGCGGGGGATGTTGAGAGTCTTTCATTGGATCTCAAAACTCCGTAAACCTTTCTGATGAGGGTAAGAGGAAGCAGAGACTGGGGAGCACAGGCAGAGCTGAGAGTGGAAAGGTGAGTGGCAGAGAGTATGGTCTTGCTGAATGGTTTCCTCTAAACCGAGTTTGTTCAGATTATATATATATATATATATATATATATATATATATATATATATGTATATTTGATGTGAACCATTTTTAAAGTCTTTATTGAATTTGTTACAATATTGCTTCTGTTTTATGTTTTGGTTTTTTGGCCGTGAGGCATGTGGGATCTTAGCTCCCCGACCAGGGATTGAACCTGCACCCCCTGCCCTGGAAGGTGAAGTCTTAATCACTGGACTGCCACTTGCCTAAAACTCTGCAATTTAAGATGAAAGACATGGCTCATTTGCATTTAAGTGTTTAACAGCATCTCTTATTTCAAAATAAGAATATTTACAGTTCTTACCTGTCCATTATGTGCTTTGTCCTATAAGACATATTTCCTTCTATTTAGTTTAAGTTCTCTAACTCTTTTCTCTTCAGAGACATAGTGTGATACCCAGTCTCATCTTCATTAATAAGGTGCTAATAATACCCACCTCAGAAGACTGACCGTGAGAATTATTAGGTGTGAGTAGGTAAGGATGTTTAACATTGTACCTGTTACGTATTAGTTGCAAACTAAATGTTAGTCATTTTTTTTCTCCTATTCTTCCCTCAGACTTCCCTCCATGTCCTCACTTAACTGATCCTCTATATGGCAGAATCTCAACTGTGTTTGCTTCTTTCAAAAAAAATGAAAACAAAATATTTTATAAGTTATTTAAGTTTAAAAGGAAGAAAGGAATCTCTGAGTATTGGATGATTCAAGGACACAAGCTTGGAAAGTGAGAAGATTCTTGGTAGAACCCCCCAGGAATGTTGAAAAAATAGAGAGAGGAGAAATTCATTTCAACTTAATACACATGTATAGACAGCTAGTATGTGACAAGTAGTGAGGATAAAAATGTGAGAAGCAGAGTGACTGTCCAGGAAATCCCAGACCAGAGGAGGATTTAGAATTACATCACGACATGGTAGGTGGTGTCAAGGCCAGAGGAGCCCAGGAGAGGACACGTAGCCAGATCGCAGGGCTCAGTGCTCACCTCCAGAAGAGGAGATGCCTGGGCTGGGTCTTGCAGAGACAGAAGGAATTAGCTGGGAAAAGGGAGGGGAACAGCTAAGTAATGGTAGATGCTCACACTTGATGAACCCATCCGGGCATGAGAAGCATAGCAAGGTCAAGAACTTCCAAGTGCTGATCATCCCAAGATAGGTGAGGGCAGAGGCGGCATGGCAGGTAGAAGGGGTAAACAGGGACAAGCTCCTTAAATCTTGACAAGAAATGCTGAGATGTTGGGACTTGTCTTAAAAGAGATAGGGGAGTTGTAGAAGGATTTAATCATAAGAGTGGCTAGAGTGTATTTGTAATTTAGAAATATCACCACGGCAGGAGGGCAGATTAATGGGCATTGGTCAAAGTGGCAAAGGAGAAACTACCTTTAGAAGTAATTAAAATAATTCAGATGAGGAATGATAAGGCATAATAACCAAGCAAGTTGGGGTGAGTTTTAGGAGGTAAATCAAGTAAGAAAGACTAGATGCCTGGGGTGATGGAGAATGTGAAATAGGAGGAATATTCCAGGTTTCTCAGTTAGCCAACTGGGTAGGAGATGCTACCATTCTATGATTCTGAAAACTTAGGGGGAGGATGAGGTCCCACCCAATTTTTGATTTATTCATTTTTAAACATGCTTAGAACTTCCAGGTGGAGAGATTTAGCACCATCAGCATTTTCCTGAGTCATCTAATTATACCATCATCCTCGACAAGGGAGCCTGATTTCCTTCCTCGACCTCCCACTTTAATTCCATAGGAACTCTAGCTCCTTGGATCATTGCAATTCACTTATCACCCCCCATTTCCTCTGCATCTCAATTTTGTTTTACAAAGGTGTGGCCTTCATTGCTTGTCGTGATGAAGGGGTAGAGAGCAGCTCCCTGATTAGACAGTCAAGAGATACCAGAGGATTTAAGAGGGAAGGGGAGAACCCTGCACAGCTACCCCCGCTCCAGGACGGGATCTGGCACTTCTCGTGTCTAAGGCAAGGGGCCCAACCTCTATTCAGTGGGTGACGGGGGAATGACCGGGCACTGAGTATTCATCTGTTACATGTATTAGAGTAAGGCAAGTCCTCTTCGTCCTGTTATACCGCGTTGCTTGATGCTCATTTGCTCGTGAACAAATTTCAGGAAGGTTTGTAGGCTGCCAAACCTCCTCAGAGAGCTACTTCTAAGAGGAATACATTCCACTTGAATGACTCAAGAATATGGATGTACTTCTGGCTCTGTTAATTTTTTCCCCAATGATCCCAGAGAGAATCTCCTAAAACTAGGGAAGGCTGCATCTCAGCAGAAAGCATGGCGTCTGCCGCCTCTCCCAGCAACGTGGTTGTCCAGGTGGCCCTACAGGTGCATGTCAACACACAGCCACGTGAGTCTGAGCCCAGGTGTGTGTGCTGCTCTGAGATGAGGTAGCAGAATCTTCATGCCGGGGATTGAAGTCCTGATTCTGCCATAGGTGAGCTGTGTGCCTGTGAGCTGACAGCAGATTCTCTTACAACCTCGGTTTCCTCGACTGTAGGGTAGTCTCGGTGATTGCCATGGCGCTGGCCCGAGGTGGATGAGGGAAGATGCGGTGGGAGGGACGGGCAAGCTCCTGGCCTGGATGCCGGGCACAAGGAAGTGGCCACTCAGTGAGTTTCTTTTCTCTACCCTCTGCTCTGTCTTTTCCCTTTTCCAACCACCCCACTCCTACCCGACATGATGGTCCAGAAGACATCGTGGGAGGAATGGCTCTGCTTAAATGTCATATTCTCAGAGTGGTCCTCAGGGTCACAGGAAACAAAACGTGTAGAGCGCCTGGCAAAATATCCAGCCCCTAAGTGTGAAATGAAACCCTCCTTCTTCTCCCCTTTTCCCTTTCCCTCCATGCAGTCCTGGGCGAATCAGCAGACCGACTCCAACAGCACAGAGGATATCCCTGGATCCCCCGGTGCCTGGACCCCATGGGGTAGGGGATGCTTTCTGCGTTGTCTAAGAAGAAGGCAGCCTGGGTGCTACCCATGGAGCCTGCTTCCTTTTTCGCTCCTGGCCTCGTTCCCTGCAAGGCGGATTTGCAAGGACGGTTGCTGTGGTTACAAGACCAAATCACTGCAGTTTCTGTCTCTTCCTCCGTAAAGGTCTCGGGGGAAGTCAGCTTATTAGAGAACTAGCGGCTGCATGGTAGAGTCAGCTAGGACAGTAAAGGGACTCATCGGAGGCCCTCGGGTACAAAGACCCTGTTCTCTTGATGAAGCCAGAGTCTCTGTCTCAGTGCTGCGCGGGCAGCGTGGACAACCCTGTCTGTGATTCCTCCTGGCTCACATCTTCCACTCTGTGTGACGGTGCTCCGGTACCCGAGTTGATCTGTTTGTTTGAATGTGCCCACTTTGATGTCAATTCCTTGTGGAGTTACTGGCAGAATCTCCATTGTCCCTGCCCCGCTCTTCCCTGGACTGATCTCCTTCCTCTCAATTCTTACCTTAAGAAACTGGAAATTGCTGAGGAAGAGAGTAAGACACGAGGAGGCCCGTGCCTGGAGCGGGGAAGAATCCTGTCTCTTGAGAGTGACGTGCTTTCACAGTGATGTGCACAGGTGGATGTGACCCTGCCGCCAGCCCATCTCTTGCCCAGCAGCAGTGTGAAGACTTCGGACCGCAATGTGTGTACAGGGGAGGGGGCAGGTGGGGTGGGAGTAGCAGAGCAAGGGCCGAGTGCTGCTAACATTTATGTTTATTGAAATCACGTGTGGAGCTAGGGGCTCTCACGTGTACTAACTCATACACTATCCAAACTGCCTCACCCACGATGCGCTATCCCCCTGGAGCCCAGAGGCAGGTGGCTAGAGGTCCTCACGTGGCCAGAGGTCGGCAGGGTTGGAATCCACCTCCGTGGCGGGTCCCACTCTATGCTCTTCCCAATTCAGCACCCATGGCCCCCTGTTCTCAGGGCTCTGTTTACTCACCCAAGGGCAGTCACTTAAGTCTGTGTATGCCTACCTTCTTTGTGAGCTTCCAGAAGGCAAGGTGGGGTCTCCACCTCTGGAAAGAAAA
Organism: Mesoplodon mirus; assembly: GCF_964341445.2. Classification (NCBI taxonomy): domain Eukaryota; kingdom Metazoa; phylum Chordata; class Mammalia; order Artiodactyla; family Ziphiidae; genus Mesoplodon; species Mesoplodon mirus. The sequence continues at coordinate 138,704,165 of NC_138983.1, read as the reverse complement.
TGGCACTCTCCTGGCTCCAAAGGTTGGGTCTAGAAGATGCCTGTGCTCTGCAGGCTGGCCCCTTCTGCTTTGCCATCGAGAAACAAGCCCCTGGTAGGGCTGGCTTACATGTGTCTGACACTAAAACGGGCACAAGTCTGAGAGCTTTGGAGAAACAACACACAGGAGGGAACTTTGATCCTACAAAGAACTAAAGAGAGGAAAGAATTTAATTCCGGGCCTCAGTACACAATAGACGATCATATAATAGGAGGGAATAGATTTTCTCTGTTTCCTAGTTTGGATAAAACAAGAGAGATCACCAAAAATCACAGCCTAGGAAGACAGACTGTGGACAATGGAAATTCAGACTCTGTTCGGTCCAACATGAGTCTATTCGGGCAGCTGGGAACAACTGACTTTACATAAATGGCAACAATGTCTACGTCTGTGTGAAAATTTCTCTCTTCCTCCGTTGACTTCTCTGTCATGTGTTCTCTCTCACCCTGTACTACCCCTGGCTCACTGTTTGTGTGCTTGCTGTTTCCCAAACACCTACAACAGTGTCTGGATAACTATTGGATAGTTAGTAACTATTGGATAAGTGAATCCATGGCTTTTGAGCTGAGAAGCATGATCAAAACGGCCCTTGAGCAGAGGCCTTGCAGAGATGCAGTGGGCAGAGTGAAAGGGGGGAGTCAACGCCAGTAGGGTGGGAAGGGGGAGGCAGGGGGCTCTGTGTGGTCCATGTCTGTGGTCCCCAGTGTTGATGTAGGCAGTCGTGGCTTGGAAAGGATCACCCAGAAATGAAAGATGTTGAGATTTGCCATAGGACTTTCCTACTCACTTCTTTGTCTACAAGGGAATGGATCTGGATAGAACAGGTTGTCTGTTTTCATCTTTATTTGTTTTGCTTGTTTGGTTTGTTTGCTTGTCTGTTTGTTTCCCTTTGGCAGGAATGCTAATCTTGCATTTTTATAAGTATCTGTCTTCTAAGGAGCTTGGGTTTCACTGTTCATGTTTTTCAGACAAAGCACCTACAACCCAGGGCCCAACGGCAAGCCCCAGTTCTCCCAGCTGGTTAGCACCCAGATGAGAATGGGGCCTGGGCTTTGGGCTGCTGGTCCTTCACTGGCCATCTTTCCTCTCCTGACTTGTTTTGTTCTCACTCTAGAACCAAGACGTCCTAGGCCCCTACCTGCTACCCTGAAGAGGCCAAATTTCCTCATCCTATTTTCCTCTTACTCATAGGCAAGCGCTGTGACCCCCAAAGGGTCACCTGTGCCTCACCCTGCTTATATGGCACCTTCCTATCTTAGCTCACAGGGAGAACTCAACAGGAGTGAAACGTTAACCCAGCCTCACTTCCCATGAACAACCATGAGTAAGGGCTGAGAAGGGTAGGGTGCTGGGGAGTGAATTAGATCCAGGCCTTTGGACCGGTGGGCTCCCCACATCCATGGCCCCCCTTGTAGGAATACATACTATGTGCCAGCATCATACTAAGTCCAATAGAGAATCCAATGACATTAAATGGGGTCCCTGACCTCCAGGCAATGGATAGAATTAAGAGGACAACACACACACACACACACACACACACGCACACATTCATATAATGAAAATGTTAAATGGTGAGACATAGTCCTCAGAGGTCACATCCCACTGGGGGAAACTTTGGAGGTGATGAAACCCCAGAGATTACTTCATGCCCACAAATGCCTCCCTTTCCTACACAGGCTTTCCCTCCCAGGCAGCCAGGAAAGCTACCCCCAGGAGTGAAGGCCAGGCCCCCATAGCTCCAGACCCAGTCCCACCAGCAGCCCCCATGGCTCCAGTACCTTTTCCTCCCAACAAGAAGCATCCCTCCCGGAGGAGCGGGCGGTCCACATGCAAGTGGGGAACCTCAGCTGCTGCTGCCCCCATGGTCACGTCAGTAAACAGCACCACCACAATCAATTTGGCTTTTTTGAAGAAGACAAAACCATAGAGGAAAACCATTAGAAGAGGTAATAAAGGCCCTTCTTGTACAGTTAATAGAGAGCCTCCTGGATGGAACAAGCCCAGCTGCTGCTGCTGAAAATTTACTTCTGTTTTCAAGTTCCAATAGAGACTAAAATATTATCTTCGCAGGAATTGATTTTATGTCTCCCAAACACATATGCCACCTTAATTGTGATTTGTGTGATAGTTCAGCTGCTGAAAGCTTTCGTTTATCTCTACCTGGTTAAACAACTTTAAATAATAACAAGTCAATATATCTGTCTATTGACCAGGGCTCCTCTCACATCCCCAGGGCATGCCGCACAAGAAGAAAAAGGCCTTTAACCCTTCTCAGCCCCAGACCCCGATTCACATTCATTTCCCTGGGCTTGGTTTTAATGGGCAGATAAGTTGCTCAAAAAATGAAATGAATAGAAACGTGCAGGGCCTTCTCTGATGTACTTTATCCTGCAGAGGCTGTTTTGTCTTATTTTAGCCTCAATACATTCTTTTTTTTTTTTTTTTTTTTTTTTGCGGTATGCAGGCCTCTCACTGTTGTGGCCTCTCCCGTTGCGGAGCACAGGCTCCGGATGCGCAGGCTCAGCGGCCATGGCTCACGGGCCCAGCATGTGGGATCTTCCCGGACCGGGACACGAACCCGCATCCCCTGCATCGGCAGGCGGACTCTCAACCACTGTGCCACCAGGGCAGCCCTATTTGGGTTATTTTGAAAACCAAACACTGAGTTTTGTATTATTTAATACCCTCAGCACTTGCTCCAAGCTCCTGACTCATCAGCGTGCCTTTCCCCCTGATCGCCAGCTGTCCCTCCGTGGGACTGGCAGCTGCACCTAGCTCCTTCCCCCGCTCCGCGTTGACCTTGCTTCTGTATCACCAGCAAAGAGGATGTGTCTGTGGGAGGTGAAGAGGTCTCACCTGCATCTGGCCACTGGGTAGAAGCTGCCTGGGGTCAGCGCAGCTCAGAGCACAGAGGGGACCAGCGCGCCGTCCCCGTTGCTGGAAGAAAGGAAGGTAAATCAAAGAACACATCCACGCTTATTTAGGCTGCCATGGCAGTGGGAGTGAGCTGGAGAGGCTGCTGCTATTGTGGGTGAGCTCAGGATCAGTTCATATGTTAAGGATTTTTTTCAAGTTTTCCTAAACTTTATTTCAGAGCTTTGTTTTCTAATTGATAGCATCTCAATCCATTTAAAATGCACTTCTCCCTGCCATGGCCTCACTTTCTTTGCTCCTTCCCATTTCTTCCAGAAAGCTCCATAGACACAGGGTAAATAATAATACTCACGACAGACAGATTGCTTATGGACAGTGAGCTGTGAAGATGGGGAGGTATCATTCGTTGCTAATTGAGAAAACACTTTTCTTGGGCTTGTGTTCACCTGACGACCAGCATTTCTTAACTCTTTCCTGTCTGTTCTCATGGTTTCCTGCGGGGCACGAAATGTGTATTAATTATCTGTATAGTCTCAGCTGTGAATGACTGAGTGACTGATGGAATGAATGCATCTCTTTGTTTATTTAGTCTTATTCTGTAGCTGTTTCACTTGGGTGTGTGAGCCTCCTCCTTTAATGCTGATGTTGACGTGGCATCTGTGCCAGGACATTCTAGCCGCCGTCGTGAGAGTCACTCTGCTCCGCCTCCAGTGTCATGGCCCCCGTGTCTGCACATCCTTGTGGTGCTTTCTGTGTGTGTTTCATAAACAATATTATAGCAGTAAGAGCTGCCCATTCCCACCTTCTGACACACCGTCAACTCTTGTCTTATTTTTTGAGTTTCTATTTCTCTCCAAATCTTGTCCTCATACAAAGGCAATTTTACAGAGATGTAAGCAGAGCAGAGATACAATTCTGTGTTACAGCCACGAGGATGCAAGTTTGTATCCTCTCCAGATTGTTAGTTAGGCAGCAGGGGGCAGGGGGCAGCACTTTGCTTAGCATATAATAGTCACTAAACTAATATGCGTCGACTGAATTGTTAAAGGAACAGAAGTTCTGCTCTCCTCCTGGACAGGAGTGGATATTCTCACCTGGAATCTACGTCCGCAACCAGAGGAACCTCAGTAAACCTAGCCTTCGTTTTCTAATCTAAATAGACTATCTACCCCTTTAAACCATCCACATTCCCTGTGACTGGTTCCAAGGTGGGGGGGGGGAAGGAGGGGCCATGGGGAAAGGCCAGGAAGGACCCAGGAGGGGGAAACCAACACCTGACTCCAGGTCAACCCCAATATGATCCAGTACTTGTTTTTCAGGTGGAGAAACTGAAATCCAGAGGGAAAAAATTGCCCAATAAAACAAAGGGAGGCAAACCCGCTGACACCCGGAGCCCACACTCCCTGAGTCCCAGCCTGGGGCCCTTCCCTCAGACCTGCCCCCTTGCAGATATCCCGGGCTGGGTAAAACCCTGCTCTCCTCTAGAGGATGCACCAGCTCACCTGTCCACTGCACAGCACCAGGAGGAACCCCGGAGACGCTGCGAGTGGGCCCAGGGCCAGAGGCTCCTCTGCAGCAGGAAAGGCAGAAGGGAAGGCCTCACCCGCTCTGGGCCTGGAGACCCGCTTGGTTATTTGGTCCTGGGACTGAAGGAGTGGTTTGCCAATTTTGGCAGGGGGAGCAATGCATGCTCCTGGCTCAGGGCTCAGCGGCCACGGGGCCACCCCTATCCTGTGGGCCCGGGAGTGGCTCCAGTTCTCCCTGTGTACACAGGGAGGCACTGGCGACCCATCAAGCTGCTGGGGAAACAGTTGCACCCACTTCCGAGGTAGGAGAGATGCTGCACTGCAGGCAAATGCCACTGCCTTCAGGAAGCCTGCCTTGTCTGCCCAGCCCCTCTCAGTGCTCCCTCCCAATCCCGTGTCCCCCAGCATGCTGGCCAGCTGGCCCTTGAGCTGTACATGCTTCTTGCTGCTTTCTGAAGACTCCCCAGGTCTTTCTCTTTCTCTTTTCCCTGAAGCTCCTTCGTGCAAAGGCCCTGGTGGTGCTGCCAGAGTGCCGTGTCCACAGAGGGGTCTCCGGGGAGCCTGGGGTGAGGGGAGCATCATAGCCTATGCTCAGGCCCTACCATCCTCCACTGCTGGGTAACCTCAGGCAAGTTGCTTCACCTCTCTGAGCCTCGGTTTCCTTCTCTGTGGAATTAAGAATCACAGCCTTGGCAAATGGTGGTTTTGAGAATTAACAAATGTCAGTTTTGTTTAAGTGCTTGGCAAGGTGCCGGAGCACAGAGGGCACTGATAACTGTCCCCAGATCCAAGTACTGTCGGGACTGTGCCCTCACTGGGCACCGGTTTCTGGGCCGTTTATGTATAACCCGCCCGTGCGGGGCACTGGTCAAGCAACCTAAGTAAGACACAGCTTCTGCTCTCAGGAAGCCCAGGGACAGGTGGGCGTGGGGAGATCAGTGTAAGGGGGCCGCACTCAGCTCGGTGCTGGGGGAACACAGGAGGGGCCCAGCCCACCCTGGAGAGGCAGCAGGAGCTGGAAGGGGAGTGTAAGGACTGCTTCTCCCGCACCTGAGGCAGCCGAGATGCAGGTAAGGAACACGTGGCCACATCCCAGCCCGCAGAACGCTCCTGACGTTGGAAGTAAAAGAAACCAGCATTGGACATCCTGCCCCCTCTGGCTCTAAACACTGTCACCCTGAGGGTCTCCCTTATATTTGTGAAGTGAGACAGCCCTACCACACACAGGGCCATGGAGGAAACTTAAACGAGAGATGATAGATGGCCATATTCTCCACACATAAGGGAGAATAAATACCTCTGAGTTCCCCTTCCCCTCCCTAAGGCTGACCACAGCTCACGGCCCTAACGTCTCCTTGGGTTTCCCCTTCTTGGGGGGGGGGTCCCTCAAGTTTCACCTGCCTCCACTTTTCCTCCAAATTCCTCAAAATAATTTTAAAAATTTAACGTCATTCCTGAGACTGGAGCGCAAAAAAGGCAAGGGATGAGTTCACGGAAGATATTCACACTGAGGTCTTTAATGTCCCGGGTGTTTTTTCTTTCTGCATTTGTTTGCATTTTAAAAAGACGGGCTCAGCTAACCTTCTGAGTCTATCAGGGGTAGAAGGTACCCCCAGATCATGTTGCGCTGGGAGTGTGGGGTTTTCTATCACCCTTTCCATCATTAGAAGAAAGCCGATCAATTATTCATATCCTCATATCTAAGTGGAAGCTTGGCTAGTCTTTATGTTGAATCTCAAGAAGCTTTAATGCACATGTGGAAAAATTCCTGTCTTCTCTCTGACCTCCTTTGCCTTCAGGGGACACTCCTGTTGTGTTTAATTTTGAAGAGAAAAACAGCACTCGGACTCTAACTTGACATGCGTGACCTCTAATAGTTTTTTTTTCCTGACCCAGATGGACTTCTTAGTTTGTTGAACTCTGTGCAACTCCACCCTTCTTTTGACGTGACCCCTGTAGGCCAAGGGTCTTCCCCTCTCCCCTTCCCCAAATTTAGGAAATATACTCTTCCTGTAGAACATGCTTCAATTTATTTTGAGGGACTTTTCGTTGCCTTTCGGTTGACCCTGGTGAACTTGAAATGAACGTATTGATCTCTGTCTGACCCCATCCCTCAGGATCCGTGTGCTTTTCATGCTCCTGGAATTTGAAGAAGTGGAGCATAACATAACACGCTTATGGTTTTATTCCATCAGCCATTCATAGCCATGTGAACTGTTGTGATTCCAAAGTAAATTCTGTTGCCTAAAAATCACCTGAGCTACAGAGAACCAGGGGGTGTCAAAGGCAGCTCCACGACATCTTCCTTGTTCTCAGTCCTCCCTAGGTTTCCCCACGGAACAGAATCCTCTCAAAACAGTCACCTCTCTGTCATGCATTCCCACTTGTGACTGGATTCACCTCCTTTCCCGCTTCCTCTCTACAAATCAGTTCTCCTGGTCATGCTTTCTATCATTTCTGCTCCTCCCTCTGAAATTGTTCCTTTAGGATGCTGGGAGAAAAGGGACTACTTTTCTTGTTTATAGTTATCATCACCATCTGTGGTAGATGGAAAAGTGGTCCCCTAAACCATATAAATGATGCCCACCCTCCTGTTCCTGCAATCTGTAAATCTACCCTTATATAGAAACAGAACAAAAACAAACAAACAAACAAACAAAAAACAAAAGCAAAACAGGAGCAGATCTTTATAGTTAAGAATTTCGAGATGGGAAGATTATACTGGATTATCCAGTGGACTCTAAATGCCATCATGTGTATCCTTATGAGGAAGAGGCCGAGGAATATTTGATACATAGAGAGAAGGTATGTGAAGACAGAACAAAGAAGGATTTGAAGATGACAACTTTGAAGATTGGAGTGATGCAGCTGCAAACCAAGGAAACTGACCTCCACCAGAGGCTGGAAGGGGCGAGGAATTCATTACCCCCTAGAGTCTGTGGAAGGAGCAGGGCCCTGACAATACCTTGATTTCAGCCCAGGGATACTGAAGTCTGACTTCTGGCCTCCAGAATTGTAAGAGAATAACTATGTGCTATTTTTTTTAAATCTGTATTTTATTTTATGTATTTATTTTTGCTGTGTTGGGTCTTCATTTCTGTGCGAGGGCTTTCTCTAGTTGCGGCAAGCGGGGTCCACTCTTCATCTCAGTGCACGGGCCTCTCACTATCGCGGCCTCTCTTGTTGCAGAGCACAGGCTTCAGACGCGCAGGCTCAGTAGTTGTGGCTCACGGGCCTAGTTGCTCCGTGGCATGTGGGATCCACCCAGACCAGGGCTCGAACCCGTGTCCCCTGCATTAGCAGGCAGATTCTCAACCACTGCGCCACCAGGGAAGCCCTAACTATGTGCTATTTTAAGTGGCCAAGTGTGTGATCATTTGTTATAGCAAACACAGGAAATCAATCCAGCTTCTATGACTTCTTTCCAGACGATTGGATGTGCTCCCCAATACTAACTGCCTCTTTATTTATTCATTTATTTTTCTTTTCCGTGATGGTTTATTATAGGATAATGAATATAGACTAATGGCCTCTTTCGAGTCTCACTGCAACCCCACAGGATCCATCACAGGGTCATCACCACCACACCCATCACTGAGAACCTCTGAGCCTGTGATGTTACCCTAGGTGTGTGTAAATTACCTCAGAGATTTCTAGTCCAGGCTGTACTGAACTATGATGGGACGCCATCTTCCACTTCAAACACTACATAAAATATATATTTTTAAAGAAATCAAATATGTAGCAAAGCTTGGAAATCAAAAAGGGACTAACTCCATTTTCCAGAGGAAAGATGGAACATGTGGTAGAAAGAAGGTTGTGAGACCACAGGACGTGTGAAGGAAGATGCCCAGGACGTACACCTGAGGGGCCTAATGTCTCTGTGGGATGGACGATGGTTGGCAATCCCATGTGGGGGTTGGGGTGGGGGAGGGGCATGGCTGAAAGAGCCAGGAACCTGGAAAACGTGTCTGAAGAAAACAGGGAAGGGGCTTCCCTGGTGGCGCAGTGGTTAAGATCCACCTGCCATTGCAGGGGACAAGGGTTCGAGCCCTGGTCCGGGAAGATCCCACATGCCTGCAGAGCAACTAAGCCCATGCGCCACAACTACCGAACCTGTGCTCTACAACCCACACGCCATAACAACTGAGCCCATGTGCCACAACTACTGAAGGCCACGTGCCTAGAGCCCATGCTCTGCAACAAGAGAAACCACAGCAATGAGAAGCCCATACACTGCAACAAAGAGTAGCCCCCGCTCGCTGCAACTAGAGAAAGCCCACGCGCAGCAACGAAGACCCAACGCAGTCAAAACAAAAAACAAAAAAGCAAGCAAGGAAGCAATACCTCCAGCTGGACCCCCAGGGGCAAAAATGATTCAACTACAGAACTCAGAGATGCTAGTCTGCACTTAATATGGATGTAGACAGCAAATTTTTGCATTATATAAAATTGGTTTGGAACATGCAAAATTAATAACAATTTGACAGAGGCAACTAGGAAACCAGCTCTTCTGGATGCTTCCACGGTCCACAGAACACACAAACCCCGCAGAAGAAAATGTCTGGGAAAATGAGCTCCTGATCCAAACTCCGAAAATATATACGGAAATCCAATATCACAATACTTAAAATAAAAAACACAACAATTGGGAGAAACCTGAAATTCCTAAAGTAAGAAGACACTATAAGCACACAAAAAAACAGAGGCTTAAGTAAATAAATAAATCTAAAGATGAACGTATATGTGAGTATTTACGGTAAAGAACACTTAAGTCATTTTATTGACTCACCTATTCCTTCAACAGATATATGTTAAATACCAACAATGAGACAAGTACTCTCTTAAGAGCTGGGATGCAATGATAAATAACATGTTGTCTCAGCTTTGTGGACCTCATTTTTTAGTGGGAAAGACAAATATATTAAAGTTAACATGTAATAAGTTGTCAGTTAGTGATAAGTGCTATGAAGAAATATAAAGTAGCCTAAAGGAGATAGACCTTTAGACATCAGCAGAGCTCTGAATGTTGTGAAGGAACAAGCTATAAGGGTCCTAGAAAAGAGCATTCCAGACAGCTGAAGTAGCAGGTGCCAAGGTCCTGGAGTAAGCTTGTGCTTGGATGTTGAAGACGTAGCAAGGACATCAAGCTAGATCTGAATAAGAAAGACGGGGAGTTGGCAAGTGAAATCAGAGAGGTAGCCAGAGGCCTGCTCATGTAGACCTCGTAAGTCTGATAAAATTTTTTTGATTTTCTTTTTTCCCCTAAGTGAGTTGGGAAAATCACTGGAAGCTTGTGAACTAGGAAAAACAGGATATGATTTATGTATTTTTAAAGTAATATTCCTGGTTGCTGTGTGAAGAGGAGATTAGAAGAGGGAAAGAAGAGAAGCCTGATGGAAGACTATTGCAGTCATGCTGGCTAGACATTCGGGTAGCTTCTCTCAGGTGCTTTCCATGGAGAACACGAGAAACATTTGGGTCTAGGATTTGTTTTTAAGGGAATGCTAATAGCATTTGTGTTGATAGGAGAGTATGACAGAGAAAGAGAAAGCAAGGAATCCAGGATGGCTCCCATTTCCTTCCTGAATAAGTAGAAGAAAGGGGTGCACTGCATGGGGTGTAGGTGGAAGAGTGGCGGTGTGGGTGTCCCTGTCTGTGTGTCCCTGTGTGTGTCCATGTGTGTAAGTGTCCATGTGTGTACATCCATGTGTGTGTTCACTTGTGTGTCCATGTGTCTATATTCGTGTGTGTCCATGTGTGTGTCCCTATGTGTCCATGTGTATCTGTGTGTGTATGTCCATGGGTGTGTCTGTGTGTGTGTGCCTGTGTGTCTGTCCATGTATATCCATGTGTGTGTCCGTGTGTGTGTCCTTGTGTGTATGTGTCTGTGTGTGTTCATCTGTGTGTCCTTGTATGTGTGTCCATGTGCCCATGTGTCTGTGTCCATGTGTGTGTCTATGTGTGTCCATATGTGTATGTGTCCATGTGTGTCTCTGTGTGTGTCCGTGTGTGTGTCTGTGTGTCCATATGTGTCTGTGTGTGTGTCCGTGTGTGTCTCTGTGGGTGTCCATGTGGGTGTGTCCGTGTGTGTGCATGAGACCTTTGAGGTTTCTCTCTGCTGTCCAGGTGTCAAATAGTTGAACACATCACTCAGGGGAGAAGTTGGAATGGAAGACACGGATTTGGCATCCATCAGGGTGTAGGTGGGATTTAAAGCCAGCGGCTGGAAAAATTACCTGGGAAGAAATTACAGGTGGAGAAGAGAAGAGGTCTGAAATCCAATATGTAAAGGTGAGAAACAGGAGCACAATCAATGAAAGAATGAAAAAGTGCTTCACGGAGGCAGGAAGGGAAAGGAGAGGCAAAACCTGGATACCAAACAAAAAGTATATTTGAAAGCGGCAGCCGTCAAGGGGATCAAATTCCACCAAAAGGTGCAACAAGGTCAAGATTGAGACTTGACAGATATGTTTGGGGGAAAATATTTTTTGAGATGCAGTTTTCATGAGCGAAGTAATGAGGACAAAACCCTGGCACATGTAAAGAAATGATAGACGATCAGGGTGTTGGAGACAAAGTTACTTAAAGAACTTTGTCAGAAAGGGTATCTGGGACATTAAGTAGTAGCTGCAGGAAGGGGTGAGGGCACAGGATACATTTTAAAGATGGGGAATATCAGCATGTTTGTGACCTGGTGGGGATGATCCAATAGAGAGGGAACAAATGCAGGAGACAGTGGACATAATGAGAAGACAGGGACTTGAACCTAAGTGGGCAAAGAGGGGATGGGTTTTCCTGTGCAAGGAGGGCTAGCAGGTGCCCCAAGGAGCAGGGCCACATGTCCCTTCTGCTGGTGTCATAGGCACTTGCTAGAGAGGCCACCGTGAAGACACTCTCGGATGGTTGGGTCCATTCATAGCCTCCCTCTCTGCCACCAAGCCCATGGGCCATGCATCCGGGTAGCTAAGGAAAGAAGCTGCCTGACATGCACTAGAGAAATCACACTCCCACCTGGTTACTGAGCTGCTATTCTGCAGTGGGTGCTTCCTACTGGGCACTGATACAGGACAAAAAGATGCCCACATTCTCTTCTCCTCTCAGAGGTCTGTCCACATCACTCTCCCCCAGATCTCCTTCTCTGTTTCCTTCTGGTCTTATTCCTCCAGGCCTCTGATGAATCAGGCAAGCCATCCTGTCAGAAGTCTGTCCGTAGCAGCTTACCTTCTGGCCCCTCCCTGTATAGAAGATGGAGGATTTGCTCTATCCTAAAGGATTTTCTTTTACTCCTGTCCATCATGCCTTCGAGACCGCGAGGCAGTAGCTCCTTTCAGGATAGTGCTAATATTTTGTACCGACACATCAGGTCACATTCCTCTCCTCTGTAACCAGCTGGTCATAGGAACCTTCTCACGTGACAATGAGGTGATAAGAATGGCTGAGGGAATAGAGGTAGGATGTCAAATGCAGATGACACCTGTTCATATAACACATCCGTGCTTCTTGGGTGTGTTTGAGGCTGGTCCCAAAGGTACCATTTCCCAGATGGACGTCTGATCAGCCTGCCTGACTTTATAATTTGGTAGGTACGATAGATTATGTTATTGTCCATATATATTCACTCTCCTTCTTCCCTCCATAGGAGGAGTATATGTCCCAATTCCACTGATGACTTTCTTTGAGCTCAGAGCGGCCAGAACGCACTTTCCTGCCCCTTGACATTAGATTACGTTTGTGACTTTCTTTGGCCAATGGAATGTCAGAAGGTGCAGGTAACTCAGGCAGAGCTTGCGATGTGCCTCTATGTTTGGGCATTGCCCTCTCGCTCCTTGGCTATTGCAGGTTACAATTATTTGGTTTTCTATGGGCAGGAGCTCAGTATCTACTATACCCCAGTATCTCACTAGAAGCTATTTTTCAAGGGGAAAGTAGTTCTCTGATAGGTAAACCATGTCTTTGTGCCAGAACCTTAGATGTCTTCTCTGTGACTTCTACTAGAGTTCAACAAAAATTTCATCTGGCATCCTTATCCATGACGGGTATTCTATCCCCTGAATTATATGGCCCAGGGAGCAGAACAGCATGGAGTGCAGTCTGAACCTATAGAAAACCCTTGTATGGAAGTCTCTGGATGGCTCAATAAGTTCTCTGAAGCAATACTCTGAAAAGGAATGTATTTTACCTCAAAAATCCTAAGAGGAGAGCCAAGTGCTATGCCTCTAGCTTACCTGAAGTAGGTACAGAATGCAGCAAGTTGTACTTTACAATCGCACAGCACATTTCAGACCACAGGATAAATGTGCCACGTGTTTTAATTTCTTTAACTTTTAAATTTCTTATTCTACGGTTGGTATGCGTGTTTGTGTGTGTATACATATACATAGACATGCATATATATGTAAATAAATAAAACATACATATATGTTTATATGTACCTACATATATGTATAATGTCTTATTGAGGCATTTAGAGCAGTGCTGCTCAAAATTTGATGCTCAAAGGGCTGCTGACCTCTGAACTATTTATTATCATCAAAAGATAAGTCGAAAAGATAAATTAACCTGTCCTAGAGATAATAAGTACAGAAAGTGAGAGCAATTAAACACTTTCATATACTATTTTGATATTTCCACTGCAGCTAAGCTTTTAGCTCTGTAGTTTATACCAGTATTAGTTTGTGGATGATTGGGAATTAAAATAAAACAAAACAAAAACACAACAAAAACTACTTAAACTGACTTTCAACACAGAGAGTACATGTGGCATATCTCTGGGGTTCTACATGTGACTCTCTGCTCACCAGCTTGATATTCCAGGGAATGTCAATACCATGAAAGTCTCTGAGAACTGACTATACTAAGATATAAAGCATATTATTATTATTTTATTTTTTTTATTTTTTTATTTTTATTTTTTGCGGTACGCGGGCCTCTCACTGTTGTGGCCTCCCCCGTTGCGGAGCACAGGATCCGGATGCGCAGGCTCAGCAGCCATGGCTCACGGGCCCAGCCGCTCTGCGGCATGTGGGATCTTCCCAGACTGGGGCATGAACCCGTGTCCCCTGCATTGGCAGGCGGACTCTCAACCACTGCGCCACCAGGGAAGCCCCGAAGCATATTATTTAACATGTCTTAAAGCAGGATATTAAAGTATACTGCTTTCCTTGCCATGCAAAGGCAAACTATTTTTGACCCTTTTTTATTATCAGATATTAAGACAATAGCATTTTCCAAATTATTAACCACTTACCCAGTGGCAGAAATTGTGTTAATCTTCTCAGTAAAGGTGACACTTGAAACAGCAGTTGTGATTTAGGAAACCATCTCATTAAGTTATCTTGTATTCCACAACAATCTGCCATGGTCCATTTTTGTAAGGGTCAGACAGATAAATTAAAGAGATATGATAGAGACCATACACCCTTTCATCTTTTTATGTCTTTAGTTGTAATATGAATATATACATTTTCTCAAGGAATACAATATTTCTTCTTGGCAATGGGGAGGGAAGGGCTGATGGGGAAGGCATTTCAGAAGTTTTCACTAATTAGTATAATATCCACAGATCAGGAAACCAAAGCCAATATTTCTCTAGATGCTAAAAATATTTATCCCAATTATACATTTGGGATCCAGGGAAATAACCACGGGGTGAGTCTGCTGACTCGGTGAAACCACAACTGAGATCATCTCAGACCAGAATCTATTTATCAACTGACTTCCACAAGCCCTCACCCTAATTATGGAGGACCTGGTGGTGTTTTCCATCCCATAAGTATAAGTTCAGACTCAATAGCTAACAATTATAGAACTATCTCTTTACCCACTGCATAGTGAGGACTTTTCTTAAATTCTTTTTGGAAAGGATTGGAGAAATATTTACTGTGAATACGTATAGTGGAGTAGCAGGGCAATTCCTGATGGGGACATTTCTTCCTCTTCAATCAGTAGGTTCTGAGTCCATGAACTGGCTTAGATCTGATCACCAGGTGAGGTGCTGTGATTTACTACTGTGCCAGTTAAGATCAACCTGCTACTTCTCCTGATTATATAAACTGAGTAATACCCTAGTCTTCGGTCCTTTTGTCTTGTCCTTAAAAACACCATGATCATGAGCTACCACCATATATTCTTGTTGGTTAAGGCAGCCTTACTGCCTATCCCAGTAACCACAGTCACCTCACTTGTGATGGTTATGTGACGCTATGTGGCTTCTGTCATCTCATGATCCCATTATTGATATTGACATGAAAAAGACCAGTTCAAACATAGCAACACCCCAATCTCCCTTGGCTTTCAGAAGATAGCTATGCAGCTTCTCAGCAGTGCCCATACACCCATTACCAACACACTTCTTACTGCTCTAGGGATGTGTGTGCTTTCTGGACCCTCCTGGGGACTCATCAGATGGTAGGGTCCCAGGTTATACATAATCAGTTCACACTAACATGCCCATATCCCTAACTCTTCTTATCCCTTTTCCAAAACAGACACATCTACTTATTTTAGTGTAGGTCACTGTTGAGTTCCAGTTTCAGGAAGCCCTCCAAGCTAGTTACTTCAGGATTTACTCCATAGGTCCTTGCTGAAGTATTGACTCCTGCATTGTGGGAGAGTAGCCCCAGCTGCGTGAGTGCTCGACTATCCAATTTGTCTACTTTGAGAATGCAGAATGTAAGGGTTGCCTTTAAAGCTACCAGAGAGGCCCCCTAATTTTAGGACGTACTAAGTTGGCAAATAGCTGTCCTCAGCTTATTATTTTTTTTCAAAGTGCCTAGGGGCATCACAATCATCCACCTACTCCACAAGCCTTACAATGTTCATGGTTTCCAAACTGATTGATGCTGACACTTGTTGTTCAGTTAACCACCAAGGAAAGCTTAGATCCACTTCACTGCTACTCCATACCACCTTCGCAACTACCAGCAACAAAGTCTATATTGCTTCCAGACAGGAAGACCACCCATATCAAAAAAACATTTTTAAGGGTATGTTTTCCAGATTTCACTTGTAATATTGATTGCCTTAGTCTGGGATTCCAAGGCAACAGAGCATGAATTAAGCATTAAAGTGTTGACCTTCTATTTAAGTGGTGCAAACCCAAGCCAGTAAAGGTGACACAAAGGAAAGTGAACCAGGGAGAGATGCAAAGCAATGCAAATAATGCTTTACTGAGCTGGCTTCCATGTGGCAAAGAGGCAGGAGAAAGATACAACCTATCACTTAGCAGGTGAATTGGCTCAATATCTGGGGTTTCTTGGATTGCCTACAAGGATAAATAATACATAGAGGAGCCCCAGGGAGAGAAGAAAGGGAACTGAAATGAGAGGACTTGCTAGGAGGCCCATAGCTGTAGAGTCCAAATCCAAGTCCCAGCTTCATTTTTGAGCCACCTGATAGCAGTTGTCAGCTCTGCTTGAAATTTCCATAGAAACAACACTAGACTCTGTGCCTAGCAGAGATGCCCAGAACAGCAACAGTAATTCTAAGGTCCTCCAGGTTTGTTGTCACCCATTTCATTGGTCTTATAGGGATAGATTGGTCAGGGAGGATTCTGAGATCTGAGGCCTACCCACCATCCCCCTGTATTCCCCAGTGGATTTCATGTTGCCTTTCATTCCCCCTCCACAACTCTTATAAGAAAACATCTAGGTAGAGGCCAGGAGCAAATATGTAAATTTTTTAGAGCTAAAGCCATGTTACAGCAAGCTCTTACTATCATGAATATTTATATCTATATTTGTACATTTATCACAAATTCAAAAGGAAAGAAATCATGCAGACTGAGTTCATTGATCTCAATGCAATATTATCAATAAAAACACAATTTCAATGACCTCTACCCATATACGTGGCAATGTAAAAACATATTTCTAAGTAACTCATGAATTAAAGAAATCTCAGTAAGCTTATAAAATATCTAGATAAGAATTACAAAGAAACTCTATATATCCAAATTGCAGTTTACAGCTAAAGTAGTAATTGCGGGAAATTTTACAGCTTTAAAGGTACAAAATAAAAAAGAAGAAAATCTGAAATGAGTTATTCAGTAATGAATTATGCACTCAATCACAAATCTAGACTAAGAAAAATAAACAACATAATGAATGAAGGAAATAATAAAAATAAAAGTAAAGATGACTAACACAGAAATACATTAAATGAGTCTATAGGGATTTTTAACAAAACCAAAAGCTAATTCTATAAATTAAAACAACACAATAGAAAATGTATGGCAAAACTTCAAGAAAGAGAGAGAAGTGGAAATAGAAAATTGTTAGTCCCTAACACATTGATTCAGCCTTGGTTAAAATTAGAATAAATCATAGTCTACTCATTTCAATGTTAAATAATAAGAAAGTTCAATTAGAGTGTTGTGGATACAAGTGCTTTTTAGGCAGGTGGTGAAAAGTTTTTTTAAAAATTGTATCTATTTTTCACCTGTACTTTACCATAAAATTGCTTTTTTAGCTAGTTTATTTAAAAGAAATTCTCCTAAGAGGTTCTAACCGAAACGGTTTACATTTGTCTCATAAAATATAACTCTAAAGTTCAAGGTTATGATTGGTACAATGTACGTTTAAGTTGTGGTTTGTGGGAAATTGTATTTACTCATTTAGTATTTGTTATAGAAAGTTAAATTTACTTATAAACCTTGTAATGTATGTCCACTCAGTAAGCCTTCAAAGATCTTTTTAAAATTAAACTCAAGTGCATAGGTTCTCTTGAAATTAGAAAATTGAGTATTTTTTATTGCATATATCTATGTAAGTAAAGATAAATCCTCATGATAAGATTAATTTTTAAAATATTCTATGCCATGAGGATTGGAAAAGGAACATACAGGCACAGTTAAAACAGTATTATGGCCTCTGGGAGGGCTCGTGCCAAGGAGTACTTACCAGTACTTCTGCTGCCAGTATCCTTGTCCCCACCTTGAGCCACAGCCACCCACTGCCTCTGCAGGAGATCCTCCAACACTAGCAGTTGCATAGAGGAGAGGGGGAAGATGGCAGAAGAGTAAGACGTGGAGATCACGTTCCTCCCCACAGATACATCAGAAATACATCTACATGTGGAACAACTCCTACAGAACACCTACTGAATGCTGGCAGAAGACCTCAGACCTCCCAAAAGGCAAGAAACTCCCCATGTACCTGGGTAGGGGAAAAGAAAAAAGAATAAACAGAGGCAAAAGAATAGGGACGGGACCTGCACGAGTGGGAGGGAGCCGTGAAGGAGGAAAGGTTTCCACATACTAGAAGCCCCTTCGCGGGTGGAGACTGCGGGTGGCGGAGGGGGGAGCTTCGGAGCCATGGAGGAGAGCACAGCCACAGGGGTGCGGAAGGCAAAGTGGAGAAATTGCCTCACAGAGGATCGGTGCCAACCAGCACTCACCAGCCCGAGAGGCTTGTCTGCTCCCCCGCCAGGGCAGGCAAGGCTGGGAGCTGAGGCTCAGGTTTCAGGCTTCGGTCGGAGTGCAAGGAGAGGACTGGGGTTGGCGGCGTGAACACAGCCTGAAGGGGTTAGTGCGCCACGGCTAGCCGAGAGGGAGTCCGGGAAAAAGCCTGGACCTGCCGAAGAGGCAAGAGACTTTCTCTTCCCTCTTTGTTTCCTGGTGCGTGAGGAGAGGGGATTAAGAGCACTGCTTAAAGGAGCTCCAGAGATGGGCACGAGCTGCAGCTATCAGCGCGGACCCCGGAGACGGGCATGAGACGCTAAGGCCGCTGCTGCTGCCACCAAGAAGCCTGTGTGCGAGCACAGGTCAGTCTCCCCACCTCCCCTCCCAGGAGCCTGTGCAGCACGCCACTGCTAGGGTCCGGGAATCCAGGGACAACTTCCCTGGGAGAGAGCACGGCGTGCCTCAGGCTGGTGGAAGGTCACGCCGGCCTCTGTCGCTGCAGACTCGCCCCGCCTCGGTGCCCCTGCCTCCCCCCGGCCTGAGTGAGCCGGAACTCCCGAATCAGCTGCTCCTTTAACCCCATCCTGTCTGAGCGAAGAACAGACGCCCTCCAGCGACCTACATGCAGAGGCGGGGCCAAATCCAAAGCTGAGCCCCATGAGCTGTGCGAACAAAGAAGAGAAAAGGAAATCTCTCCCAACAGCTTCAGGAGCAGCAGATTAAATCTCCACTATCAACTTGATGTATGCTGCATCGGTGGAATACCTGAATAGACAACAAATCATCCAAATTGAGGAGGTGGACTTTGAGAGCAAGATTTATTTTTTACCCTTTTCCTCTTTTGGTCAGAGTGTATGTGTATGCTTCTGTGTGAGATTTTGTCTGTATAGCTTTGCTTTCACCATTTGTCCTAGGGTTCTAGCCATCCTTTTTTTTTTTTTACTTAAAATTTTTTTTTCTTAATAATTATTTTTTTTATTTTAATAACTTTATTTTATCTTACTTTATTTTATTTTCTTTTATCCTCTTTCTTTCTTTCCTTCTTTCTTTCTTTCTTTCTTTCTTTCTTTCTTTCTTTTTTCTTTCTACTTTTTCTACCTTTTATTCTGAGCCATGTGGATGAAAGGCTCTTGGTGCTGTAGCCAGGACTCAGGGCTGGGCCTCTGAGGTCGGGGAGCCAACTTCAGGATACTGGTCCACAAGAGACCTCCCAGCTCCACATAATATCAAATGGCAAAAATCTACCAGAGAGCTCCATCTCCGCACCAGCACCCAGCTTCACTCAATGACCAGCAAGCTACAGTGCTGGACACCCTATGCCAAACAACTAGCAAGACAGGAACACAACCTCCCCCATTAGCAGAGAGGAGGCCTAAAATCATAATAAGTCCACAGATACACCAAAACACACCACCAGACGTGGACCTGCCCACCAGAAAGACAAGATCCAGCTCATCCACCAGAACACAGGCACAAATCCCCTCCACCAGGAAGCCTACACAACCCACTGAACCACCTTTAGCCACTGGAGACAGACACCAGAAACAACAGGAACTACGAACCTGCAGCTTGCAAAAAGGAGACCCCAAACACAGTCAGATAAGCAAAATGAGAAGACAGAAAAACACACAGCAGATGAAGGAGCAAGATAAAAACCCAACAGACCTAACAAATGAAGAGGAAATAGGCAGTCTACCTGAAAAAGAATTCAGAATAATGATAGTAAAGATGATCCAAAATCTTGGAAATAGAATAGACAAAATGCAAGAAACATTTAACAAGGACCTAGAAGAACTAAAGATGAAACAAGCGATGATGAACAACACAATAAATGAAATTAAAAATACTTTAGTTGGGATCAATAGCAGAATAACTGAGGCAAAAGAAAGGATAAGCGACCTGGAAGATAAAATAGTGGAAATAACTACTGCAGAGCAGAATAAAGAAAAAAGATTGAAAAGAACCGAGGACAGTCTCAGAGACCTCTGGGACAACATTAAATGCACCAACATTCGAATTATAGGGGTTCCAGAAGAAGAAGAGAAAAAGAAAGGGACTGAGAAAATATTTGAAGAGATTATAGTTGAAAACTTCCCTAATATGGGAAAGGAAATAGTTAATCAAGTCCAGGAAGCACAGAGAGTCCCATACAGGATAAATCCAAGGAGAAACATGCCAAGACACATACTAATCAAACTGTCAAAAATTAAATACAAAGAAAACATATTACAAGCAGCAAGGGAAAAACAACAAATAACATACAAGGGAATCCCCATCAGGTTAACAGCTGATCTTTCAGCAGAAACTCTGCAAGCCAGAAGGGACAGGCAGGACATATTTAAAGTGATGAAGGAGAAAAAACTACAACCAAGATTACTCTACCAAGCAAGGATCTCATTCAGACTTAATGGAAAAAGTAAAACCTTCACAGACAAGCAAAAGCTGAGAGAGTTCAGCACAACCAAACCAGCTTTACAAAAAATGCTAAAGGATCTTCTCTAGGCAAGAAACACAAGAGAAGGAAAAGACCTACAATAACAAACCCAAAACAATTAAGAAAATGGGAATAGGAACATACATATCGATAATTACCTTAAATGTAAATGGATTAAATGCTCCCACCAAAAGACACAGACTGGCTGAAAGGATACAAAAAAAAAAAAAGACCCATATATATGCTGTCTACAAGAGACCCACTTCAGACCTAGAGACACATACAGACTTAAAGTGAGGGGACGGAAAAAGATATTCCATGCAAATGGAAACCAAAAGAAAGCTGGAGTAGCAATTCTCATATCAGACAAAATAGACTTTAAAATAAAGACTACTAGAAGAGACAAAAAAGGACACTACATAATGATCAAGGGATTGATCCAAGAAGAAGATAAAACAATTGTAAATATTTATGGACCCAACATAAGAGCACCTCAATACATAAGGCAAATATTAACAGTCATAAAAGTGGAAATAGACAGTAACACATTCATAGTAGGGGACTTCAACACCCCACTTTCACCAATGGACAGATCATCCAAAATGAAAATAAATAAGGAAACACAAGCTTTAAATGATAAATTAAACAAGATGGACTTAATTGATATTTATAGGATATTCCATCCAAAAACAACAGAATACACATTTTTTCTCAAGTGCTCATGGGACATTCTCCAGGATAGATCATATATTGGGTCACAAATCAAGCCTTGGTAAATTTAAGAAAATTGAAATTGTATCAAGTATATTTTCTGACCACAACGCTATGAGACTAGATATCAATTACATGAAAAGATCTGTAAAAAATACAAACAATGGAGGCTAAACAATACACTACTTAATAACGAAGTGATCAGTGAGGAAATCAAAGAGGAAATCAAAAAATACCTAGAAACAAATGACAATGGAGACAAGAGAACCCAAAACCAATGGGATGCAGCAAAAGCAGTTCTAAGAGGGAAGTTTATAGCAATACAATCCCACCTTAAGAAACAGGAAACATTTCGAGTAAACAACCTAACCTTGCACCTAAAGCAATTAGAGAAAGAAGAACAAAAGAACCCCAAAGTTAGCAGAAGGAAAGAAATCATAAAGATCAGATCAGAAATAAATGAAAAAGAGATGAAGGAAATGATAGCAAAGATCAATAAAACTAAAAGCTGGTTCTTTGAGAAGATAAACAAAATTGATAAACCATTAGCCAGACTCATCAAGAAAAAAAGGGAGAAGACTCAAATCAATAGAATTAGAAATGAAAAAGGAGAAGTAACAACTGACACTGCAGAAATACAAAAGATCATGAGAGATTACTACGAGCAACTCTATGCCAATAAAATGCACAACCTGGAAGAAATGGACAAATTCTTAGAAATGCACAACCTGCCAAGACTGAATCAGGAAGAAATAGAAAATATGAACAGACCAATCACAAGCACTGAAATTGAAACTGTGATTAAAAATCTTCCAACAAACAAAAGCCCAGGACCAGACGGCTTCACAGGCGAATTCTATCAAACATTTAGAGAAGAGCTAACACCTATCCTTCTCAAACTCTTCCAAAATATAGCAGAGGGAGGAACAGTCCCAAACTCATTCTACGAGGCCACCATCACTCTGATATCAAAACCACACAAGGATGTCACAAAGAAAGAAAACTACAGGCCAATATCATTGATGAACATAGATGCACAAATCCTCAACAAAATACTAGCAAACAGAATCCAACAGCATATTAAGAGGATCATACACCATGATCAAGTGGGGTTTATTGCAGGAATGCAAGGATTCTTCAATATACGTAAATCAATCAATGTGATACACCATATTAACAAATTGAAGGACAAAAACAATATGGTCATCTGAATAGATGCAGAGAAAGCTTTCGACAAAATTGAACGCCCGTTTATGATAAAAACCCTCCAGAAAGTAGGCATAGAGAGAGCTTTCCTCAACATAATAAAGGCCATATATGACAAACCCACAGCCAACATCATCCTCAATGGTGAAAAAATTGAAAGCATTTCCACTAAGATCAGGAACAAGACAAGGTTGCCCACTCTCACCACTCTTATTCAACATAGTTTTGGAAGTTTTCACCACACCAATCAGAGAAGAAAAGGAAATAAAAGGCATACAAATTGGAAAACAAGAAGTAAATCTGTCACTGTTTGCAGATGACATGATACTATACATAGAGAATCCTAAAGATGCTACGAGAAAACTACTAGAGCTAATCAATGAATTTGGTAAAGTAGCAGGATACAAAATTAATGCACAGAAATCTCTGGCATTCCTATACACTAATGATGAAAAATCTGAAAGTGAAATCAAGAAAACACTCCCATTTACCACTGCAACAAAAAGAATAAAATATCTAGTAATAAACCTACGTAAGGAGACAAAAGACCTGTATGCAGAAAATAATAAGACACTAATGAAAGAAATTAAAGATGATACAAACAGATGGAGAGATATACCATGTTCTTGGATTGGAAGATTCAACATTGTGAAAATGACTCTACTACCCAAAGCAATCTACAGATTCAATGCAATCCCTATCAAATTACCAATGCCATTTTTCACAGAACTAGAACAAAAAATTTCACAATTTGTACGGAAACACAAAAGACCCCGAATAGCCAAAGCAATCTTGAGAATGAAAAATGGAGCTGGAGGAATCAGGGTCCCCGACTTCAGACTATACTACAAAGCTACGGTAATCAAGACAGTATGGTACTGGCACAAACACAGAAAGATAGATCAATGGAACAGGATAGAAAGCCCAGAGATAAACCCACGGACATATGGTCACCTTATCTTTGATAAAGGAGGCAGGAATGTGCAGTGGAGAAAGGACAGACTCTTCAATAAGTGGTGCTGGGAAAACTGGACAGGGACATGTAAAAGTATGAGATTAGATCACTCCCTAACACCATACACAAAAATAAGCTCAAAATGGATTAAATACCTAAAGGTAAGGCCAGACACTATCAAACTCTTACAGGACAACATAGGCAGAACACTCTATGACATAAATCACAGCAAGATCCTTTCGGACCCACCTCCTAGAGAAATGGAAATAAAGACAAAAATAAACACATGGGACCTAATGAAACTTCAAAGCTTTTGCACAGCAAAGGAAACCATAAACAAGACCAAAAGACAACCCTCAGAATGGGAGAAAGTATTTGCCAGTGAAGCAACTGACAAAGGATTAATCTCCAAAATTTATAAGCATCTCATGCAGCTCAATAACAAAAAAACAAACAACCCAATCCAAAAATGGGCAGAAGACCTAAATAGACATTTCTCCACAGACGATATACAGACTGCCAACAAACCCATGAAAGAATGCTCAACATCTTTAATCATTAGAGAAATGCAAATCAAAACTACAATGAGATATCATCTCACACCAGTCAGAATCGCCATCATCAAAAAATCTAGAAACAATAAGTGCTGGAGAGGGTGTGGAACAAAGGGAACGCTCGTGCACTGCTGGTGGGAATGTGAATTGGTACAGCCACTATGGAGAACAGTATGGAGGTTCCTTAAAAAACTACAAATAGAACTACCATATGACCCAGCAATCCCACTACTGGGCAAGTACTCTGAGAAAACCATAATTCAAAAAGAGTTATGTACCAAAATGTTCACTGCAGCCCTATTTACAATAGCCCAGAGATGGAAACAACCTAAGTGTCCATCATCGGAAGAATGGATAAAGAAGATGTGGCACATATATACAATGGAATATTACTCAGCCATAAAAAGAAACGAAATTGAGCTATTTGTAATGAGGTGGAGAGACCTAGAGTCTGTCATACAGAGTGAAGTAAGTCAGAAAGAGAAAGACAAATACCGTATGCTAACACATATATATGGAATTTAAGAAGAAAAAAAATGTCATGAAGAACCTAGTGGTAAGACAAGAATAAAGACACAGACCTACTAGAGAATGGACTTGAGGATATGGGGAGGGGGAAGGGTAAGCTGTGACAAAGCGAAAGAGAGGCATGGACATATATACACTACCAAACGTAAGGTAGATAGCTAGTGGGAAGCAGCTGCATAGCACAGGGAGATCAGCTCGGTGCTTTGTGACCGCCTGGAGGGGTTGGATTGGGAGGATGGGAGGGAGACGCAAGAGGGAGTTGATATGGGAACATATGTATATGTATAACTGATTCACTTTTTTATAAAGCAGAAACTAACACACAATTGTAAAGCAATTATATTCCAATAAAGATGTTAAAAAAAAAAACAATAACAAAATGACAAGCACAATAAAAAAATGTGCAAACGATTCATGCAGGAAATTCACGGAAAAGAAAGTCTCCATGACTAATAAACATATAAAGAAATGCTATATCTTATCAGTAATCAGTAAAATGCAAATAAAACAAGACACTATTTTCACCTATCTTATTAAAATATATTAACATGTATTATAATTAAGTCTTTTGTGCACAGTTCTCTTTATGTAATTTTCTGACCTTTTTAAAATGTTTGCTTTACTCCTTAACCCTACCCTTGGCTGAAAAATAAAATCAAGTATTTGTTTCAGTTGAGGAAATTGAAACTCATGGATCGCTAATAAAATTTTAAATTATCATTGCTATTTTGGAGAGTTGGCAATTTCTTGTAAAATTGAGAGAGTGCACACTAAATGGTAATTAAATAATAACTGATTCTAACTAATACCCTCATATGTGCACAAGGACATAAGCACAGGAATCTTTATAGACACATGTTTTCTAACGTGGGAAGCCACCCCAAATGTCTATTAGCAGGGAATGGAAAAATAAATTCAGGTTTACATACATGAAGGAATTTTATATATAATTTAATATATGTTAGTCTCATTGAATAAAGAAAACTTTCCTATCTGAAGAAAATATGGACTCACATACGTATAGTACAAGTGGAAAAGGTTGGACAGGGGAAATACATACCAAATTTATGAAAATAATTGCCAAAAGGAAGTAAAAAGGAGAATAGGTTTGTAGAGAGGTTGACCTCATTTGTAATTCTCTCTGTATTATTAAATGATTGGAAACAAAAACAGCATTAAAGTCTTGGTGTTGTGTCCATGGGTATTTGATGGGTTAGTGTCTGTATGTATATTTAGTTTTTTTTTTCTGAAATAAAGAGAACCTAAAATGGAAGAGATTAGAAACAACTTCTGCCATTTCTAAGTTTACAGACTCTGTAGTTATCTAGAACTGGGTAACACACCATCTAAAATCTGAGTAGTTTCAACCAACCACTTATTTAGGGAGCGATCAGCTGGTGGTTCTTTGGCTGTAGGCTTAGTCTTGGTTAATCTCTGTTGGACTCTGATGAGACTGAGGTGAGCTGGCTAGGGGCTGGGTGATACAGGGTGGACTGCTGACATCACAAAGGCAAAGGAGTCCTGAGGCCAAGCCCATAATCAACGTGGAGGATGTCTCAGAGTCATGCATCTCAAGGGGATGTGGATGCAGGGAGGGGCAGAATCCTGTTATTTTTGAAACCTCTCCCACACACCCTAACAATAGTGTGTAATGATGTAAGAAGAAAATCATTAAAGAACTATAAATATACATGCCTCCAAACATATCAGTATATATTTTAAACAAAAAGACAGACATATAATTACTTTGGGTCTGGGGAAGAGTGCAGAATAAGGCAATTGGTAAAGAGTGAAAAGAATCACTAATCCCCTTTTTAGACGTGTTGTGTTGCTTCTAACATGGTATGGGTTTGGTAAGAAAAAGACAGATGGTTTGATTTCTTTCCTTTTTCTGTTTTCACCTCTGCTATCATCAGAGGGCTGGACTTTTCAGACAGCAGATTTTTTGGGGGAATGGACACCTAGATCATACTTCACATGTTTAATAAAAAATAAAGAGAGGAAAACACACTTACTTGTAGTAAACAAACTACACAGTAACATAACATGGGAGGGGAGCTGAATGAAAATCAAACATTCAGGGCAAGCCCCGAGGGTACCTTTGCCACATCTCCCCCTGGATGTAAAGCAGAGCTAGTTATATATATCTTTCAGCTTCCAGGCTTTCCAACATACTCTGTACAGAATCTCTCCTATTCTTAAAATCTGTAGTGATAGAGATTTCATATCCTGCTTTGAAAACATTCTCTGCACCTCACAGCCCTCACAATCAGTAATTTTTTCTTAGGTCTAACCTATATTTGTATTGCTGAAACTTGCTAATTTCCTGTGAGGCTATGCCCTCGGTGGAAATGGTGACCATAATCCTCCCTATAATATTCTTTCATGGATCAGATAGAATAGACTGAATCCCTTTTACATTTTTGCACATCTCTCTTGAAAGACTGAGATTTAGGCCAGACATAATACAAGGGTCTAACCAATAGCATAAGCAGTGAAAGGATGAAAGTATTGCCAGTTTTTGTAGGCAATTCACACATTTATTAGCACAGATGGCTTTTACCTGTTTTTTTGTTTTCATTTTTTATAGCAGTTCCAGAGGACAACCTCACTGGTAACCCACACTCTCTCCGATGTCAGGCATCCTCACTGTAATCCAGGGGCAGTGCAAAGCAATGCAGGGATCATGTACTTGGAACCAAATATCCCAGTTTAAGTTCAGATTCTATCACTTATTGGTTGTATGACCTTGGACAAGTGGCTTAAAATATCTGCCTTACTTTCTTGCAAGGATAATAAGACCTGCCTTCTACTCTCTTACTCTTGATGGAGAGGATTTAATAAAATAATGTTCCTGAAAAGCACTTTGCAGACCATAAACCGATAAAGCTATGTAAAGTATTAGCTGTATTCACGAACTCCTTGACACAACGTTGCTTGATCCCAGTTCTCTAGAGTAGGTTTGAAAAAATGTCAAAGTCACAAAAATGTTATCCCAGTGGAGTGTATGCTGTGGATTGGCTGGGTTTCTAAAGTTTGTCTCTAAGGCTGCCATTCATAACTCGGAGTACACTTTTCATTATATTTTTCTTTGTAAATCATTCTACGAACGGGCAATGCTGAGGCATCTCACAAAGTTTACTCTTTCATTCAGTGAACACAGAGCCCCTACTCTGTGTTCAATAAAGGAGATAGAAAGATGGGGAGAAGGTCTCCATCCTCGGAAGTCCTCAGTTGAGGAGAGAGCCTAAGAAGCAAATTATCACAAATCATGTGCAAAATACTGTGACCAAGATGTGCACAGGTGCTAAACTACTCAACTGCTCTTTATTGTAAAAACAGGAGAAAGGTGGGCCTCCTTAAAGAGGGCAGAGATAGCCCTCCGAATGTTCCTCTTTGTCTGCTCCCTCAGCCTCTGCACTTTCCCCTCCACTGCGTCTTGCCCAGGAGAAATCACGTCCAGACTTTGACATGAATGGGGCTGTTTCTCATCCCCGTGAGGCTGCCCACACGGCTCTTCCCCTGACACACCCTTCCCTGCACCCCATCTAGAGTGATCACGTGTAACTCAAGGCAGAGCTGAGGCCCCACTTTTTTTTTAATTACATTTTCCTTCTCTGTTGCTCTCTGCAGCCCCTTGGGTCCCCACTGGCCCAAATATAATGCAAATATAACAGCAGGATTTTGGATGAATTGTCTCCACAGAAATGGAAGATAGGGTAGAGAGGATGATGGTAATAAGGCAAGTTCTCCAACTTGAATGAGCAAAGGGGAAATGCTCAGGAGGTCAGTGATGAGGTGAACAGAGAGGACGGGGGCAGATACAGTTTAACCACCTGGTCCCTAAGGCTTGGCGATTTTGAGGAATAAAAAGTGATTTTGTGGAAGCAACAGAGAACAAGGAGTATAGAGCCGGAGCTCTGGGAAGGCAGGGAAAGATAAGATTCAGCCTCCACTTGAGAGAAGAACTCAAGAGTTACTATCTTCCAGAAAAGCACATGAATGTCACTTTTAGAGAAGGAACTCAGGATGCAGGGGGATTTCTACTGACAGACTCTAAGTTCTAGACCAGAACATAAAGGGTGTTGGAGAGAGATGGAAGATTGCATCAGAGTAACAGCTATTAAAGGGATTTGAAGATTGGGTCTGGGTGACAGGTTTATCTGGGTGGTGGGGACCTGGGTTGGAGTCAGGTGATCAGGAATGTGACACACCTTGTTTGGGCAGTGGCTGCAAGACACACCCATGGGAATCCTTCATCCCTTAGAGGTGTTCAAATTGAAACCTGGAGCAGAGATTCAGGATGCTGGGCTGGCAACATGTGTGACGTGAGGCTTGTGAACTGTTTGCTGCTGTGCCTTCTGCCGTGTCGAGGAGACTGTCCTGCAGGGAAAATAAATCCAATGTGCAAAGAAAAGTAGGTTTGAAAGGTGAGAGAAGCCTGCCCTGGGGACACTGGATTCCCAGTCCCAGGCTGACAGCCAGCTGTAGCCCTGCTCTTGGAGTGACATAGAGCTTGCAATAAGTTCCTCTTCTTGCCCGAAGTAATTCAATATGCCTATCTCTCCATTACAACCAAAGGAGTCTTAACACATTAATCTAATTTACAAAGAAAGGAATCATTGGCAAAATGTGCTCCTTTATTATTACCCACAAATTACTTGTGACATGCCTCAAAACCAACTGTGACAGGGCTAATTAGTACAGACTGTTGGAAACCACTTGCCTGCAAACACAGAAGAGGGGACTCCAGCCATGTCCCCAGAGCTGAGAGCTCATGCCATTTTCTTACCGTCTCCTCCAGGGAACACAGGGCTCCTGGGAGAAAGAGCAGCCTTCCTGTGGTCTGTGCTACTTTAGAGTGGGGCTTGTGTGATTGGTGCCCACCTGGATGTGATGAATTGGGTTTCACACTGCGTTTGAATCACTTCCTGGTGAGGTGCCTTGACCTGAACTCTCCTGCGGAGACTCATTTTTTCAGTTGAAGTCTAGCTGATTGATTTAATACAACGTTGTGTTAATTTCTACTGTACAGCAAAGTGGTTCAATTATACATACATACATATATATATATATATATATATATGCATAATATATATACACATTCTTTTTTATATGCTTTTCCATTCTGGTTTATCACAGGATATTGAATGTAGTTCCCTGAGCTATACAGTAGGACCTTGTTTATCCATTCTACATACAACAGTTTGCATCTACTAATCCCAAACTCCCAATCCATCCCTCCCTCCATCCCCTCCCCCTTGGTTACTAGAAGTCCGTTCTCCATGTCTGTGGGTCTGTTTCTGTTTTGTAGATAGGTTCACTTGTACCGTGGATCCCATCATCCCTGAAGAGAAAACATCTCTCCAGGAAGGGATTTCAGAGCTCCTTTACTTTTTTTTTTTTTTTTTGCGGTACGCGGGCCTCTCACTGCTGCGGCCTCTCCCGTTGCGGAGCACAGGCCCCGGACGCGCAGGCCCAGCGGCCATGGCTCACGGGCCCAGCCGCTCCGCGGCATGTGGGATCTTCCCGGACCGGGGCACGAACCCGTGTCCCCTGCATCGGCAGGCGGACTCTCAACCACTGCGCCAGCAGGGAAGCCCCAGAGCTCCTTTACTTGAAAGTAACGTAGTGGCTTCCGCCCCAGCCCTTCTGCTTTATCATCATCCTTCCAGGAGGACGTGGGCTTCAGAATCAGGGGGGCATTTGGTCCGCATTGTTCTATCTCACCACAAAGAGCCAGTCATGGCCGGCTGTACAATGCCCCCAGCCAGTCCCCAGACGTTTCCATGTCCTAAAACCCAGACCTCGTAAACAGGTTACCTGAGTGACAAAAAGGACTCTGCTGGTGTGACTAAATTAAAGAACTTGAGATGGAGAGCTCATCCCAGTTGTTTGTGGTGTGCAGTGTAATCACAGAGGCCTTAGAAGAGGGAGGCGGGAAGATCAGGGTCGGAGAAGGAAATGTGTCAAAGAGGCCAGGGTCTGAGGGTCGAGCTGGAGGACGGAGGAAGGACCAGAAGCCGAGGTATGCAGGTGTCCTGAGGAAGCTGGAAAGGACACAGAAAAGGATACATCTCCTGGGCCTCCAGAAGGAACCAGCCCTGCGGACACCTGGGCTTTAGCCCAGTGAGACTCATTTTGGACTTCTGACCTCCTGAACTCTATGATAAATTTGTAATGTTTTCAGTCACCAGGCATGTGTTCATTTGTTACTGCAGCAACAGGAAATGCATACACCTGCCTTACTCAACAGAGAAGCTTGTTTACTCGCAGAATCTTAGGGCTTTCTGGACGTATTCCCTTTGGGGGCTGAGGACAGCCTCCGCTCAACTTGGCTGCTGTGGCAGCAGCTGCAGGACACCCCCCAAAGGGCTGAATACCTGTCTCTGAGACTCCTTATCAGAGACTAGAGGCTGCTTTGCTTGTGTCCTGTTCCCCAGGATAGCAGAAGAGCGGGCCCATTTATACCCAGACAGCCTTGCCTGGAGGACAGGCCAGGGACAAGACTGGCTGTGCTCTCTCCCAATGCCTTGGAGGTCATGGGCTGACCCCAGCACCCTCTGATATCCACACCCATCCCTACCCCTTGGCCGGAGCCGGGCCTCCCGTTGCTGCCTCTCCTGACCGGTCCTGCTGCCTGAGACCCTGTGTCACTGGCTCTGCTTCCTCGTCCTCCACCCTGAGCACCAGCTCCAGGGTCACTGGAGTTGAAAAGGCATCTAAGGGACACAGGTGCCCTTGAGCCCCTGGTCCTGCCCCCATGCGCCCTTCAGCACGGCCTCCTGCAGCGGCCTCTCTGATTTTGACCCTTGTGCGAGGTCTTCTCTGGCCCGTGTTTGAGGGTGAAGAAGATTGATCTGCAGATGCCTATGGCCTCCACGTGACCAGCTGCTGTTTAAGGGCAGCTAAACCCTTGGTGACAGGTCTCGAGGCAGCCGTAGGGCTGAGGTCACAGACGACCTTTGGCGCCGGGCCTTGTAGGCATGTAAAATCATTATCCTGCTTTGCCTCAGGGACCTACTGGTCTTATAACGTCTCAAGGGCTTGTAGGGCCACAGCACCTGCACTTCTTTCTAGGCACTGTCACTGCACAACGCACAGTCTCCTGCAGCTGTGGGCGCTCTTGAGGCCTGGCTCTGGGCTCCACCACCTGCCACGTCACCTACACAGGTGTAGACACAGTCTGATGTCCTCTTAATACATCTGTGTTCACCCACCTTTCTGGGTGGGGCAAAGTCGTCTATAGTTTGAGAAACAAGATGCACATAGACACTGCCTTACACAGTGTGTTCCAGGACCCCTCCTCCCCGGATGCTTTTGAGACAGTTTAAAATATATATTTTACTAATTTAGAGAGTTCATAAAAAATTGCCTAGGTCCTGTTCCCCATTTGATGCCCCTCGCGGCACTGGTTCCAACATCAAGCTGGATCCAACAACATCTCCTCCTGTCCTGCGAGACGCCAGGGCCGGGGTGCAGACGTGCACCCATGCTTTGTCCAGCCTCTGAGCGGTTTGGTAAATGTGCTGAAGGTGTGCTTCTGACTCTATTCTAAAAATAGCCATCGGTGGAGGTGCAAATGGATGCTGTACCAGGATCCCCCCGGTCTTGTGTGAGATCCTCAAAAACAACCCAGATGACCCACGCTTCACCCCCATGTGCTGTGAACTCTGCTGCATGAGCACTGCTGGCCCGTCCTCCCATCTGAGTGACTGCAGGACCTCGCTCCGGACTCCCTCACCCTCTCCCCACCCCAGCTCTCCCGGAATGCTTGCTTTTCTCTCTCTGCTCACATATCTCGCCAGGGCCACACGCCAGGCACCACACCATCTCCCGGCCACCTGTTGTGAGAACACTGAGTCCTGTTTCAAATGTTTTTTCTCTGGCAGTGACAGAATCCCCGAGAAGTCACAGCATCCTTCTATCTATGGCAAATGCGATGTTTCACGCAAAACAGTGGGGAGACCCCTCCCTCTCACGGGACCCGGACTGGATCCCTGGGCTGGAACAGGAGCATCGCTGGCAGGTCAGGGGCTCGGTGCCCTGTGTCTCACCTGCTGCCTGGGCCTGAGGACACAAAAGGTCTTCTCAGGGTCTGTTTTTCTCTCATGCAAATAAACGCCGGAAGGCGCAGCCTCTCTCTCTGTGCAACTGCATGGGCTCAGCCAGGACCACGGTTTGTACTCACTCTTTCGAGATACAAAAGACTATTATTTTAGTCTTCTGTCTTTTTGTGGCTGAAACCAGACTTTGGAGCTACTGGAGTAGAATTAAGGACTATTAGGGAAGATTTTCAAGAGGCTGAAAAGACGTTTTTTTTTAAAAAAAAAAAACGTTTCTAAGCTTTTGATCCACAAGCCTGGAAAAGTTTTGGAGAGGTGACCACAGCAGGGAAGTTGTCTTGATGTGTTTTGTGTGTTGCTGTGAGGCCCCCCTGGCATTCCTGCCCCTGACACCCTCACAAGGTTGCAGCCAGACAGAAGCACGTGGGGCCATGAGGCAAGGGTCAGAGAAGAGGTCAGACACACATTTTCCCTGAACTGTGACATTTCAGTGCTGACAGCAGGGACACGTTGTCCCGGAATACGGGTGAAAGAGGAAAAGGCCACTTCTCTAATTTTGACGACTTTGTTTCAATGTGAATTTACCACTTACTTCTTCCAATGCAGGTCACCGATGGAGTGATGGTGATGATCTCAAGAGCAGATCTGGAACTGAATAGTCAACGCTCCTTACCAGTTCACTGGAGCCCGGGGGAGCCTGAACTACATCTGATGACAAAGATGGTAGTTTGCAGTGGGATGGTGGATGGTCAGCGCAGTAACTGATATGCTCTTGGTTTGGGGGTACTTTCACAGAGTCCTGATTTGAGCTTTAGATGACAAGCATATTAATTCCCACCGGTTACCCCTCAGCTTTCTTTCTAGACTCAGTCACTGAAACAACTCCCACCCCTGCCAGCAGACAAGACTTGCCGCTGATGAGAGGGGGCTGCCCAAGCAGTGACTTCCTTTCAAGTCCTGTTGTTGAATGGCCAACGTGACAGCTTCTTCCCAACAATGAGAGCAGACGTGACGTGTGACTTCCAGGATGAAGTGGTGAAAAGGCATGTTTCCCGGTGTCTGTCCCCTCTGAGCTGAAGAGGGACACCCACATCCAGGGCAGCCCCAGATGCCAGCAGTGGACACGGCCAAGGCCTCCTCCTTCTGGGTTCTGGACGGCTGCCCCCCTCCGGATGTGGACCAGGAGCACCCACGCCAGCTGCTCCAGAAGCAAGGCATACATGGTTTTGGTGTTAAGCAGCAGATACTTATTTTTTCCAAGTAGCTCTGTGACGGGAGGATTTTCCACCTCACCTGGTGGGCCTGGAGGATCCTGATTCCTGTGTGCTGTGTGGTCATTTCCTCTGCCTGATCCAAGCTGGAGGTCTTGCCAGGGCTTCGGGTGTGCCAGGCACATACATGCTTAGGTGGTCGGTGTCGGGGGAAGACGCCTTGGGGGGCCGTGTGCAGCTTTCTTCTCTCAGTGCTCCACCTGTGAATCCCAGCTGCTTCAGGAGACTGCCAGGCCCCATGCTGGGCCCTGCTCCCTGCACTGAGGCCGGGAAACTCTTTCTGAGCAGTGATCTGGTGCAACCACTGACCACATTCGTTTGTTTCCCTTCTCTAAGCGATGGCTGTTCCATGCTGCCTTGGTTATGTTATCCAGTGAGTGAAATCCGGGCTCCTATATTCAGTTTGTGTCCCAGGCACATCAGGTGGGAGAATAAACCCCGTCACCCCACCAGGGCTAAAAGTGCAGGTCCTTAAGTAGTACAGTCTCATAAAACTAGTTTCCTGGACCATGATAGTCCTAAAAGCTTTTCAACAGGGTCCACCATTGAGGTGAAATATATGCATTCATTTGTTTCTTCTTTGTTGAGGTAGTGCCAGCTACTTTGGGTGAATTCAGAAATGTCTCCTTAGAATTACTGGGTGGGCTCCCTTAGACGCCCAAGAAGTGCCTGGTGAGTCCCTTAGAGGGGAGGCCACACCAGTCTCCACCGTATTAATCCCTCTCATCTCGCATCTGGGAGGCGAAAGTCCTGGGGTCTCCACTGCGAGGTCTCTCAGTTCTCTATGTCTCTGGGACCTCCTTCTCCAGGTGTTGGAAATAAAGGAGTCGGAGGTGATGCAGGGCTCCACGGAGGCAGACCCTTGTTGCCTGGGCTGGACTCCAGCCCACCCCCTTCCCAGCCTGCAGGGCTGTGCTTGACCTGCTCCCTGAGGACCAAGGCAGCTGCACCCCTCACTGTTCTCTTCTTCTTCACCTGTGCTCCAGCAGGCCTGTCCCAAACCCTTTGCTCCACGGCGTCTGCAGGGTGCTGATTCCGCTGCCGGGGGGCTTTCTCCCAGCCTTCACCCTGACCCAAGCTTACATGGTGTGTCCTCCAGGAGGCCTTTTCTGATCCCCAAAAGCAGGTTAGGCCCCTAGATTTCTCTCAATTCACACTGTAGCTCTCCTTTGTGACCCTCATACACTGCTTACTCTATAGGCCAGGCACTGTTCAAAGTGCTTTATGCATATTAACTCATTTAATCTTATCAAAACCTGATGTCATGGGTACCAAGGTGCTTAAATAACCATCAGAACTAGTTATTGCTTAACTCTAGCACGCTGCTGGAAGGGAAACATCTGAAGCTCTCTTGTTCATATCCCAGGCTCCTGGAACTTGAATATGGGAAGGAATAAACAACAAACTATGCTACCATTTTCTACTTTTCATCCTTTTTCAACAGAATGCTCCTCGGGGTCAGGATTCATCCCTATGTCCTATTTTTATGTCCCTATTTATTCCTATATCCTTAGAGCCTAATACAGCGCCTGAAACACAGGGGAGGCTCAGCAGCTGTCCCTTTGGGGGGGCACGCATGACTGCCCCCCCAAAATCTCATCCTTTTGCTTTTGACCTAGGAGGAATGAGACCCCTGCCTCTAAGCCCTTCACCATCATTCTCCACTGGGTTTGCTTTCATTTTCCACCAATTTCCTCCCGCCTGGCTGTGACTGGTTCTCTCTGCCCACTGTGTGCACGTAGTTGCAGGCAGAGTCTGACGGGAAGCATTTAGACCAAACGGGAAGAGATGCCCTCATGCTGTTGGACTGGTAGCGTCGGGGAGGGGTCTGCCAGGCACCTGTGCAGAGGTGCTCATGAGAGACACGGCTCTGATTGTCACGGTTGGAGCCCAGGTCTGTCTGGGGGTGGAGAGCTGAGTGACTCGGCCTCTGAAAACCCTCGAGGGCTGACCCATGATTTCATCTGGAAGAAAGTCGATCTCTTATTTTGTATTATATGTCTGTATATGAAACAGCAAGCGATCAGACTGAGCACAGAGCCCCCGTGGATAGGTGTTATTAATAGACATTCATTAAATGCCAAAAACATGTCAGACATTGTAACAAAACAAAGAACTAGATAAGGTCTCCACTATGATATAAGTGCTTTCCAGGGAGAAGAGAAACTAAATTCATTGAGTTGGTGATAAAAAAATATCACAGGTAAAGGACATAAATGCACTCAGGGTTCTGACCCTTTTGAAAGAACTTCTTACATGTTTCCTTTATATGTCATGATTTTATATATAGCATGTGGCATTCACCATCCTAAAAGGATTCATAAGCAGTAGCCCCAGACAGGAAAATTATAATGGGCCATTTCATTTGACCTTCTTGAGTCTTGATTTCTTTATGTGAAATAGGAGACAGAAGCAGTTAATGCTCAGGACGGGGCTAATGGCAACCAGCACCCACGTGTATGATGACTGTGGCTGCTAAAGTGTGGAAACACTTCCATACTGGCTGCTGCAGGGCCCCTGAACACCCTTGCTGTTCTTGGACACCCCATCCACTCTCCTGTGGAGCATCTTGGGTCTCTCCATTATCAGGCTATGAACGGATCATTCAGGAGTTTTGCAAGAAGCAGGCAACATACCAAGGAGGGATTGAAGAGAGATCAATGTGGGACTTAGGTACAGTCATGTGTTTGGGGTTAAGGAAAAGCATCAAGGGATGGAGAGACACCTCAGGCCCAGGGAGAGTGGGACACTTCTGCAGTCCTTCAGCCTGAAAGGTCAAGGGTGTGGAGTCGTTATGGGAATTTGGTTAGATCTATAGCCGTGGAGAGGGCTGCCTCATGGGAGCTGAGGCCTACGTGGAGGCACATAGCCACCAGCAACCTCAGCCAGCAAGAAGGGGCCCAGGAATGAAAAGCCCAACCTCTCTGCCCTCTCCCTTCTGGACTCCTCCTCCTGGTGGCCTAGTGAGTTGCCTCCAGCCTATAGCTGGACAACAAGGTTTGTAACTGAGGCCAGCAGTCAAGGCCAGCCTTCCGGGTGCAGAGCAAGGAAGAAAAGGAAGGGGCTTGGTTCAGAGGAGCAAAAGGAAGATACTCAAGCTAAGCACCCAAGGCCCGGCCGAGCAGGGCGTCCCCAGGACAGCCCCTGTCGGCTGGAGTCTGTCCTGATCTACCCGTGCCCCTGAATAGCAAATGGAAAGGATTTGCTTCCCTGACACCAGGTTCTGATTAAAGAACTAAGTCTTAGAATGTCACACTCCCTTTTTCCCTTTGTATTAGTTTCCATTATATTTTCATCCCATTAGAACTTACCACTCTAGCAGGGAAAAGAGAGGCAAGTTCTGCCTAAGGAAGAAAACAGGGACCAAATTCTCCAGCTCTCAGGGTAACGAGTCTTCAAGCAACAGACAATCAGACTATGGCCCACAGGAGACCTGACCCAGCTCCAGGGTGGAGGTCCTACCTGGGTGTTTGCAGTCACAGCTTTACCGCAATAAACCGAGTGCATTTGTCTCTGTGTCCTTTATCTGTCACCTTTACTGATGTGCATGACAGGAGGGAAATCATTGAGCAATTCATGGGTCTCAGCCATCTCCTCCTGTCTCTTCTCACTGGAGAAAGGTCTAACTTTCTGTTCATTTTCACCTTGGAGTTTCCCTCATATGGTTTCCCTGCTGGAAGTCCTTGCCTTCTTGCTGTCCGAATCCTGTCTTCCTTCCCCAACTCAGTGGATCACCCTGGCTATTCCAGCCACCCTCCCCGCAACTCCCACCCCTGTCTCCTTTGATCACCTGCCCACCTTACAATCTGTGAAACACCATTTGGGATGTCCCGATGTTCTGCTATCTTTTTTTTTCTTTAATTTTTAGTTTATATTGAAGTAGAGTTGATGGACAATCTTGTGTTAGCTTCGGGTGTACAGCTAAGTGATCCAGTTATACATACACATGCATCTATTCTTTTTCAAACTCTCTTCCCATGTAGATTATTACAGACTATGGAGCATAGTTCCCTGTGCCAAATATGGCAGTGTGTACATGACAATCCCAAGCTCCCAGTCTATCCTTCCCCCTTCCTACCTTGTAACCATAAGTTCATTCTCTAAAAGTCTGTGAGCCCGTTTCTGTTTCATAAATAAGTTCATTTGTATCATTTTTTTAGAGTCTGCATATAAGTGATATCATATGGTATTTGTCTTTCTCTGTCTGACTTACTTCCCTTAGTATGGTAATCTCCAGGTCCATCCATGTTGCTACATATGGCATTATTTCATTCTGTTTTGTGGCTGAGTAATATTCCATTGTATATATGTGCCACATCTTCTTTATCCATTCCTCTGTCGTTGGACAATTAGGTTGCTTCTATGTCTTGGCTATTGTAAACAGCACTTCAACAGACATTAGGGTGCACCTATCCTTTGCAACCATGCTATCTTTTAAAATAAATCTCTGCTGTGCATCAGTGCTGTAATGAGGAGACTACCTTGAGGCTGAGGCAAAGGCAGTGCCGCCCACCCCCGCCGGATCTCCTGAGTCCGTGGTGAGGCTCCCAGAGGAAAGCAATGGGTCCAGGCTCCCTGGATGCAATACCACCTACATACTAGATGTTGGGAGCCTTGCCTTTGTACCAAGCAGGGAGAAGCCATTTCTCCTGCAAGTTCCTTTTGCCAGATGAAGTTGGCAGAGCATGTCAGGTGCAGGGTCTGCCTCCTCCGGGCAGCCCACCCCTGCCCAACACAGGACTCGTGGCCCCTGGGTGTTGAGGGGTTGCTGGGGGGCCTCGCACACCCCAACTCCCAAGCACGATCTGCTCGCCCCACGGTTTGCCGTATCTTCTCACCGTGTCCCCGCTGCTGGGGAAACGCGTGTCTGGAGGCACTGCAATTCTGTTTACTGCCTTTTCGGTATTAGGTGGATGGAACTCTAACCCTCACAAAAGCAGCTCAGAGCCAAGAGGAGCTCTCCCGTCAATTTCAGTTTAACCAGGTGTTGCTTTGACTCTGTCAGGTGCCTGGCGAGACCCCCTTTGCTTAGCAACGACCTCAGCTTTTCATAACAGTTTCTCCCTAAGCCTCAGCAGTAACTCCGGAGCTGCCGGCGGGGTGAAAGCCTCTTGGATTTAAATGGAATCGAAGGTAAAAACTCCCAGAAGTTGTGAGCTCCTGGAAGGTCTTAGAGCTTCTGGCATTATAGCTCTGTTAACGGTTGGGCTGCTAATCCTGTTTAACAGAAAGGGCTGGTCCCCACGTGGTATGGATGGGTTTTAGCCACCTGCTGTGGGTCAGCAGTGTCTGGTTCACCACGGAGGTTGTGTTCCGGCCGCTCTAGTCCTAGTCCTGGCACTCTCTGCCCACCAGGAAATCTCATCTAGGAAATTCATCTTAGCAGAGGGGAACATCTGTGAAAGTCTTTTGGGGTCCCTGGGAGACAGGAAGCAGGCAGAGGGAGGGTTAGGCAGCGTAGTCTTACTCCGAGCTTTAGTTCCCAAGAGATCATCAGGTTATTCCTAGGAATTTTCCAAAGCTCGAAGATTTTTTAAGCCCCCGGGTTGGCATGGAATCTCCAAGAAAGGGGCAGCATGGGGACTTGGATGGTGAGTTTTTTTTAGCATCTCTGTTGCAGAAAGATGCAGGGCCCAGCACGAAGCCATGTGGGCTGTGTGCTCCATCCGCTGGCTC
This sequence comes from Mesoplodon mirus, assembly GCF_964341445.2. Classification (NCBI taxonomy): domain Eukaryota; kingdom Metazoa; phylum Chordata; class Mammalia; order Artiodactyla; family Ziphiidae; genus Mesoplodon; species Mesoplodon mirus. Next base: position 138,664,920 of record NC_138983.1, on the reverse strand, counting down.
CGTGACACCTTCCTTGTGTAGACCAGAGACAAGGGCATCACACAGATTTGGTCAGGGAAGTGGGCCTGGAGAGATAGGGCCCAGACGGAAGTTTGAATCTGCTATGAAGTCTAGAGTGTTTCCAACCTCGTGCATGTCCTAGCGCAGAGAACACGTGTATGTGTGGCATCCTAGGGCAGATGGACAGGGCTGGTCACAGTTAGATGCTACTGGGTCAGGGGTCCCTACTGCCCAGGCCCTGCCCTGCGGATTTTCTCCAACCCCGTCTTTGTAGGCCAGAGTCATGGAACCCGTGTTAGCAGTTCTTCTCTGCAGTCGCTGGCTCATCACCCCCCAGAAATCACTTCCCCAGTTTGCTGAGACTCTTGAAGTCTCCTTGGCTAATTCATGACTTTGGGTCCAAAGTAGTCACTTTAGAGCCCAGAGAAAATTCTGAGGGAGATTCAAACAATTAAGAAGATGCAGAGTGTGAAGGGCCGTGTCTCTCCTTCCACAGTATGGAGAGCTTTAAATAAGATGAGATGAGACAGCGTATGTGAAAGTACTTTGTAAATTGCAAAGAATAGATGATTTTTATTTTTAACATTATGACTACTGCAGCATTGCCTAGGCAGTTATTCCTCAGTCACTGACTAGTATGCTGTAAACTCCCAAACATCCAGTCCAGACCATCCACTTAAAGTAATGAATAAAATACAGGCAAACAAATTGAAAGGACAGCATCATATGTCCCTGGTGGAGATTTTATTCTCCTCTAACACAAGAAAACATTGTGTTTAGAAGTGTGACTCACAGAGAATAATAATCATGGTGACTAAAATTAAGACCATCTAGTTCAAACCATCTAGAATGATGGAAAATGGCGTGAGTTTAATGCCTTAATAAAATCTCACAATAGCAGTTTTGAAGAAAGATTTGAGTATCGAAATTATTAATAGTCATCAAGAAATGTTAAACAAAGGAGGGATACTCTAACGTAACTTTCCCTTAAGTTCCTTTTTGTTAAATAAATTAACGTATAATTAATTAGGGCCTTAACTAGTTGATGGTGATAAAAATAGTTGTATAGGTCTCTACAGATTTTTTCCGAAGCATTCCGTGTGCTGTGTGTGTGCTGCTTCCCTGTAGGCAAGGAGCAGGGCAGAGATGCTAGTCCTTGTGCTTCCACCTACTCATTCACAAGTGCTGTGTTTCACCAGCTCGGAGAGCCATCTGTCAGAAGACATGCCATTAGTTTACATACCACCAGAAGAAAAGGATGTCAACTAAACTATGACGTGCCACCGATTGCAAGACACATCTTCAAAGATTCAGTGTGAATCTTAGAACTGAATTCAAGAGGTATTTATGAAAGGTCGTATGGCTCAGAGACTGAAGGTGCAGGTTCCAGTGTCAGACCCCCTGGGTTACAATCCTGGCTTCACCTCTAGTGACCTTGTGCGTCCCTGTGTCTGCACACAGGCATCTGAAAATCAGGGTCAGAGAAATGCCCTAAGGGAGGGTTGTTGGGATTCACGAAATGAAAAGAGTCAAAAGCTACCATGGGTTGTGGAATGATGGGTGGTGTGTGTGTGTGTGTTAGCATCACTCTGGCAGCTGCGTGCAGGATGTAGGCAACTAGGAGGCCAATTAGGGGCGACCGTAGAATAGTTAGGGGACCAGTGCAGGGTAGTCGGAGCAGTAAGGGGGGCTCAGAGGAAGGTGGGGGTGAGTCTGAAGGAACTGGACACCTGTGAGACGCACGTGGGAATTGGTAGGGTCTTCTGATGGGACGTGTGTGGGCAGTGAGGGAGAGGAATCAAAGATCAATCCAGGTTTGGGTTTAAGCCAAGTTTGAGGTGGCATTTATAGAGATGAAGCAATTGGAAGAACCGCATGATTTGTTTTGGATTTCCTCATTTTGAGAGCTCACCTGGGGAACTAGTTTAGAACGGCGGTCCCCAACCTTTTTGGCAACAGGGACCGGTTTCGTGGAAGACAAGTTCTCCCTGGGGGGGTGTTGGTTCAGGCAGTAATGTGAGTGACGGGGAGCCGTAGAGGGACCTTTGCTCTCTCGTCCTCCACTCACCGCCTGCTGTTTGGCCTGGATCCTAACAGGCTGAAGACCGGTACTGGTCCGAGGCCCAGCGACTGGGGACCTCTGGTTTAGAAGACACATTCCATGGCCCTAACCCTGGAGATTCTAATTTGATAGGTATCTCCCCCCATGATTCAGATGTGCTGCACCAGTGATTGAGAATAGGCCAGTCTTTGAACGCACAGACCTTATATTTTAAAAAGTTCACTGGCCTTTAAGTGTCAAATGTGTGTGTAAGAAAAATGGCAGTTATACTGGTTTGCATTCAATTATGTGTATAAGGTTCCCTGTCCCAGAAAAAAAAATAGTTGAAACGATGTGTATGAGACAATAAAGCTGGAGGTGACCGATTTCTCTGCTCTGCTGGGTGTCCCTCTGTTGAGGGCCTTTGTACCTGTAGTCACTGTCCTTCTCTCCCTCCCTCCCACCTACTCAGGTGACTCCTCATTCTTAGTGGCTCAAAGCCAATCTCACTTCATCAGGAAACCTTCCTGGTCGCCCAGAAACCTCCTCATGTGACATGTGATCATAGCACCCTGTGCAGAGCACATTTCTAATGTGTATATATGTTTGTACTTGTGTGTGTGCACATGTGTGCATGTTATTATGGGCTCTCTCACCCACCAGACTGGAAATGTTTCAGGAGCAGGAATGGATTTGTCTGCACTCCGTTTTATCCCCAGTACCTAGCACAGTGTCGGGAATATATTAGGTCCTGAATAAACAATGAGGCATCAATGTATACGTGTAGTTTCTTGTCCAGTTCCAAATGTAACTGCTTTCCTCATCACGGTGGCAGTGCATTGATTTCTAGAAAGGTCCTTGCTTACTTTTAGGAACACGCGTACCAGAAAGAAGATAACATGACTCAGAAATATAAGGAAAACAATGGGACTGAAAGAAACTTAGATTCAGCAAGAACAGCAAAAATCTTCTGAACTCCTCTTTCAACTCTCTGTGGAGACTTAATGTTCCGGAAGGGATTTGTAAATCCTCACACGATACTAATATCGTTGATGTTAGGGTTGAAGTGAGAACTTTCACTGAAACTGTGTTGGGTACCTCTCATGCCAGGAAGCACGAGCCACTGGGAAACTGGAGTTTAATATGAACTTCTGCACCCCCCAGCTTTATTGAGATATAATTGACATATAATAGTGTGTAATTTAAGGACTACAATGTGATGATAGGATACACTTATATATTACCAAATGATGACCACAGTAGTGTTAGTTAACACCTGCATCACTTCACATAGTTTTCAACTTTCAAGTATAAGACTCTGATGAAGAGTATAAGAGCATATGAAAAGTCAAGTATAAAAGACAGTATTGTTAACTAGAGCTACCACGCTGCACATTAAATTCCCAAAACTTTTTCATTATATTATGTCTGAGAGTTTGTACCTTTGACTGCCATCCCGTTTACCCCAGCCCCTGGTCCCTGGAAACCACCATCTCACTCTATTTGTGTGAGTTCAGCTTTGTTCGATTCCACATTTAAGTGATATTGTGCATTATTTGTCTTTATCTGACTTGTTTCACTTAGCATAATGCCCTCAAGGTCCAATCATGATGTCACAGATGGCTGGATTTTCTTCTTTCTCATGGGTGAATTATATATAAATTTATATATATAATATTTAATATATATTTATACAAAAACACACTATATATTATACATTGTATATATGATATATATCACATCTTTTTTATCCATTCATTCACAGAGGAACACTTAGGTTGTTTCCATATCCTGCCTATTGTGAATAATGCTGCAATAAACATAGGATTGCAGGTGTCTCTTCGAGCTCCTGATTTCATTTCTTTGAACATATGCCAACAAGTATTATTCCTGGATCATATGGTAGCTGCGTTCTTAATTTTTTTGAGGAAACCCCATACTGTTTTCCATAGTGACTGCACCAATTTATATTCCCACCAACAGAAGAGAAGGCTTTCCTTTTCCCTTATCCTTGTCCACACCTGTTCTCTCTTATCCTTTTGATAACAGCCATTCTAACATGTGTGAGTTGATATCTCATTGTGGTTTTGATTTGCATTTCCCAGATGATTAATTATATTGAGCACATTTAATGTACATGTTGGTCATTTGTATGTCTTTGGAAAAATGTCTATTCAGTTCCTCTGCCCATTTTAAACAATCAGATTTTTGTTTTCTGCTGTTGAGTTGTATATGTTCCTAATATATTTTAACCCTTTATCAGATACGTGGTTTGCAAGTGTTTTCTCCTATTCCGTAAGCTACATTTTCAGCTTGTTGATTATTTCTTTTTTTCTATTGAAGTATAGTTGAATGGATGTATGTTAATTTCAGGTGTATGACACAGGGATTCAGTTATACATATGTATATGAAGAATATATATACATATATACTTTTTCAGATTCTTTCCCCTTATAGGCTATTACACAGTACTGCGTAGAGTTCCCTGTGCTGTATGCTAGGTCCTTGTTGGTTAGCTGTTTTACGTACAGTGTGAGTGTCTCTTTTGTCATGCAGAGGTTAGCTTTGGGGCGCAGAGCCTCACTTGTTTAGTTCTGCTTTTGCTGCTTGTGCGTTTGGCGTCATATCCAAAAAAAGTGTCGTCAAAACCAATGTGAAGTAACATTTCCCATATATTTTATTCTAGGAGTTTTATGGTTTCAGGTATTACATTCAAGTCTTTAATCCAATTCTAGTTAATTTCCCTGCGTGTTGTAAGACATAGGAACAATTTCATTCTTCTGCATGTGATAATCCAGCTTTTCCAACATCAGTTATTGAAGAGATTATCCTTTCCCCATTGAGTATTCTTGGCTCATTTGTCAAATATTAGTTGACCCTTTTGCAAGCGTTTACTTATTGGCTCTTGTTTCTGATCCATGTTCTATGTATCTATTTTTATGCTAGTACCATACTATTTTGTTATTTATAATTTTGTAACATAGTTTGAAATCAGGAAGTGTGAAGCCTCCAGCTCTGTTCTTTCTTTTTTTTATTTTTTAATTTTTTTTATTAGTTTCTGCTTTATAACAAAGTGAATCAGTCATACATATACATCTGTTCTTTCTTAAGATTGCTTTGACTGTTTGCGGTCTTTGGTGGTTCCATACAAATTTTAGAGTTGCTTTTTGTATTTCTCTGAAAAACGCCACTGAAGTTTTGATAGGGATTTCATTGACCCTATAGATAACTTTGGGTAATATGGACATTTTAACAATATTAATGCTTCCAGTCCATGAAGAATGTATTCAGGTTTATTTGAGTACTATTTAATTTCTTTCCTCAAAGTCTTATAATTTTCAGTGTACAGACCTTCCACCTCCTAGGTTAAACTTATTTCTAACTATTTTATTTTTTATGCTATTGTCAATGGAGTGGTTTTCTTTATTCCCTTTTCTGATATTTTGTTGTTAAGGTATATGGCTTTTATTATGTTGAGGTACATTCCTTCTATACCCCTTATCATTATATAATGACTATCATGGTCTCTTGCTAAAGTTTTAGTGTTAAGCCTATTTTGTCTGAAATAAGTGTAGCTACACTGCTTTCTTTTGGTTTCCATTTACATGGTATATCTTTCTCCATCCCTTCACCTTGAACCCTTGCCCTTAAAGCTGAAGTGAGTCTCTTGTAGGCAGCGTGTAGTTGGGTCTTGTTTTTTTTTAATCCATCCAGACACTCTATACGTTTTGATCTGAGAATTTAATCAATTTACATTATGGGTAATAACTGATAGATAAGGAATTCCTCATGCCATCTTATTAATTGTTTTTTAGCTGTTTTGGAGTTCTCTTATTTCTTTCTTCCTATCTTGCTGCCTTCCTTTGTGAATTCGTGATTTTCTGTACAGGTATTCCTTTATTCCTTTCTCTTTATTTTGTGTATCTATTTTAAATTTTTCTTCGTAATTATCACGAGGCTTACAGAAACCATCTTATAGATATGTCTTTTTATGCTAACACCTTAATTTTGATCCCATTAAAAAAACCCTACTCTTTTACTCCCACCTATTTTATAGTTTGATGTCACAATTTACCTTTTTATATCAGGTATTCATTAACATATTATTTTACTATAGTTATTTTTAAGACTTTAGTTCTTTAAATTTATACTAGAATTAAGTGGTTAACATATCACCATATTACAGTATCAGAGCATTCTGAGTTTGACTATATACTTAACTTTACTAGTGTTTTGTATATGTTTATATGTTTTCATGTTACTAATTAGTGTCCTTTCATTTCAGCTTGATGAATTCCTTTCAGCATTTCTTGTGAGGCAGGTCTATTGGTGACAACCTCCCTCGGCCTTTGTTTATCTTGGAAAGCCTTTATTTCATTTCTGAAAGACAACCTTGCTGGGGGTAGAGTATTTTAGGTTGGGAGCTTTTAAGGTTTTTTTGGTTTGTTTGTTTTGTTGTTTTTCTTTTAGCTCTTTGATTATATCATTTCTTTCTCCTGACCTGTCAGTTTTCTGCTGAGAAATTTGTGCATAGCCTTATGGGATTTCATTTGTAAGTTACAAGTTTATTTTTTCTTGCTGCTTTTAAGATTCCCTCTTTGTCTCATTTTTGACCATTTTATTATAATGTCTTAGAGAAGATTTCTTTAAGTTGAGTTTGTTTGGTGACCTAGGAGCTTCATGGACAAGAATATCCAAATCTCATCCAAATTTAAGAAGTTCTCCACCATCATTCCTTTAAATAAGCTTTCTCCTCCTTTCTCCCTCTCTTCTCCTTCTGGGATTCCAATAATTTGCAGATTTCTTCTTTCAGTGGTATTCCATAGATCCATAGGTTTTCTTCATTCTTTTTGCTTTGTTCCCTGAGTGAACGAATAATTTCAAATTTCTTGGGATTCTGAGGCTTTCTCAGACCCTTTGTGGATATGCTGGCTCCATGCTTCTTGCTCTCTCCTGGGGCAGAATTCCTCAACTTTTATGCTTTCCCTTGATCCTGCAATGCACCAAACCAAGTGCTGACACCTTCCTTTTGATTTCCCAAGGGTGGCCCTAAAGCTCAAGTTTGTGGTTTCCCCCTGGCTGGTAGATTTTGACAGGCTTCCTGCACATGCTGACTAGGCACCTAGCAAAGTTCACTCTTACCAATGTCAAGAGCATACGTAGAGAGCTAGCCACAGGATGTGGAGGTGTGTGGGCGAGGCATGTGGAATTCTGCGGGTGGCCGTGGGCCAGATGGGAGGATGCATGGGCTAGATATCACCAGAAGCTCATGGGAAGACTTCTTGATGGAGGCTGCACCCAGTACGTAGGCTCTGCGTCCTTTTTAATGCTCTCCCAGAGCCCTCTGTCACTCTCCCGGCCCCTGCCGGCGCCCCAGTCATGCAGCTCCCTGCTCAGTGCTCCAGGTAGAGCAAGAGGAAAATCAGTCTCTGGCAGCATTCCTCACCTCTGGGGAGCACCAGTGCTCACTCCCACACCCCTACATCCCCCTATGGAAGAAACCATGGGCTCAGAAGGTCTGCCTTGGCACTGAGCTGTGCTGCTGAGATATGGGTTTGCAGGTAAAGTCGGCCAGTCCTCTTACCCTGTCCAAGGCATTCAAACTTGTGTTTTCAACTCTAATGCTGTGTTGGATCTTCTCTGCTGCAAACCTGGACTTCTGCAAAGGCTCTCATGTTCATGGTTGACTGTCTAAGACAGTGTTCTCCAGGGACTCCTGGAACACAGCTGAGAGGGGCTGGGGCCAATTCACAAACCACCACAGGGCCCACAACCAGGACCAAGGTCTGTATTCCTATCGCCCAATGCAAAGGTGGGCAAGTCTCCTCCCAGCCCCTTGGTATATGGTGCTGGATCCCACAGCATCCATGAAGGCACTTGTTTTCCTCAGGTAGATGCTGAATTGTTGTCATGGGAATGGGGGAGATTAGACAAGGATGTCTTATCTGCCATGTTGCTATGTCACTCCTAATGAACTTTTGAAGAAATGGGAGCTGGGAGTTCTTTGGCAATTGTTCAGTTCATGTGGATAATCTGGGTTATTCACCAGATGGCTGAGCTGAATAAAGTTGCCTAAATACAACCAACTTTCCTGACTAAAGTTAACCTATTGGCTGGTATCTATTGGTGCAACTTATTGCATAGAATAGCCTCAGATGCCATCTAAGCCCTTGACAATGACCTGGCCTCATGTGTATGGATTCCAGGGCTCTGAACACCTAATGCATCCTCCCAGATGTAGCCTAACCAGATCACATTTCTTTCCTCAAAGTCATACTGTTACTCTGAGTGCCTGGTGTAAACAAAGCGGTATTAGAAAAACACTGTGAACAGAATACATTTTGTCTTTCCAAATTGGTTCTTTTTAGATATCTTACTTCTTAGGTTTTTACTGCAAAGGTAGGATGCACTGGAGGAAGCATGGGGAGAGAAAAGGATAAAAGGAAATGTGTAGAAAAAATGTTACTAAAGAAGTTGTGGGTGAGTGGGATATTTAGTTGGAAAGACTTTCTCATTGACAGCTCAGGGATGCGCCACAGCACCGCTGTGTCTGCAGGTAATGAAAACAACCTGTGCTTCTACTCACAAATTCCAGTCTGATCCCCAGTGTTCTGGAGCTCAGATCATCCTATGCCATGGACTCTGCCTGACTGATTATTCTTTTATATTTCTGAAGACAAGGAATGATGAGGCATTAATAAAGATGCTCCGAGTGTGCCGGTGTTTAGAAGAATGATTCTATACGTGGCTGGGAAAAAAGACGTGTGTTAATGCAAAAATGATCAGGAGGCCAGGGTGTCTGAAGTATCTGTAAAACAGTGGTGCTGAGGTTTGCGAGAGAAGTGGCAGCAAACAGGTTGTAATGAATTTACTGCCCTTGCGCTGCTGTGACAGAGGGCGATTACTTCTGACTAGTGAATTACACTGTGGAATGTTGATTTCCTTGTTCAGAACCAGCTCTGGGCAAACGGTTTGCTGAACCCTCTCACACACGTGCTGTGCTTGTGTTGGCTCAATCAAATTCTTAATAGTTTTTGGTAAAACCCAAAACTGTTTTACCCTTGGAAGGGGTCATCCTGTACCCAGAACATGAAGAAAATGCCAGTGAGAAGGATGAATTATCCTGATATTCTGGAACCCTAACACGAGTGTTTGGTGAATTAAGTTTCCTTAAGTAAAATGTTCTGACTACCTTAGACCTAACAGGAAAGGGGAGAACAAGAACAAAGACAGAAACAACAACAACGACAACAAAAAGAGTGCTGATTTGATTTCTTTGGCTCATTGTAGGCTAAGGGAAGAGTCAAAATCGCTAGCTATTACAAAGAAGAGCGCACGCAGGTTTGGTTTTACCTACACTGGAGTAAGTGTCGGGACATGCACTGAGGAGAGGCAGTCAGCAAAGTCTGGAGACAAAGATCTTGTGCAGTCAGATCGTTATGAGTCTGATTCCTAAATGATGGCTCTAATCCACGGAGGGAGCTCCCTGAGTGATTCCAGAAGGGGCCCTGTTTTATGCTTGTTTCTATGTTTAATTAGTTAAAAGTCAAAGCATGTTATCCAGTATATTTGAGAAATGTAAGCAGGTTATAAGTAAAATCCAGGGTGAGACTTCACAGTAGGGTTTTTTAACATGGAACTCACTGGTGAGTTTGAAATAGCCCACAAACCATCTGAAACTCTCTAGAGCATTTTGTGCATTTGTACCTGTTTGGGTTTCTTGTCTTGAGAGCTTGTCTGTATTTTCTCTTCAGATTTTCAAAGAGTAGCCTCACATCCAAAGGTTTGAGAATGGCAGCCTTTCCCATCTTCATGTCATCCCAGAAGAAGGGGGTCCTTCCCTGTTGAGTGTGGATGGAGATATGCCTCTTACATAGCGCCATGAGGCTGATGGCTGCCCAAAGGCTCTGTCTTGACTTCAAACCTGCCCTCATCTTATTTCTGGAAATATCTGTGAGCTATGTGAGGACACAGAAGGAGTCCCCAGGATTTCAGACCTCGGGAGGACACCAGCTCGGCCAACATTCATTTTACTGATGGGGAAATCAAGGCCTTGGACAGTACAATGACCCACTGCAGACCCCACAGCAAACCCGAGGTTGTGTTTGGACCAGAAGGCATCTTTTGTCTGCCTGTGTCACATTCTATTTACTCTACCTAGACCCATTCCTCAAGAAAATGAGGGGAAATTGGCAGGCAATCCACATTTCACCTTTACTAGGCAAACTCTGATTGTATTCCTTGCAGAGCCTGTCTAGGAGTGGTGCTCATGGGATGGGTGAGCAGGGAGGCGGGGCCTCGCCTCTGCCACTTCAGGACTTATGGTCAGCAGCATGGAACACATTTGACATCTGTACAGGTAGACCTCCTCCCAGGTACCTAAAGAATAAGTTTAGTCTTTTTGGATTTCTTCTCAATTTTATCTTCTCATTTGCATTATTCTTGCTTTTTAAACTCCACGGACACTTAGAGAAAAGAATTTTGTATTTTACATGGAGCATCTATTGCTATACGTCTTAGTTCCTGTCTGTCTCCCTTTCTGAATGGTCAAGTACGAATGAGAAGAACCATGGTCGCGAGTGAGGAGAATGACATAGCGATGGCTGGAATCGGTGACATGACAGAGCATTTGTTTCACTTTCCTTCTCTGTCTCCCTCATCCTTCCAAGGGAAGGCAAGGGCCCCTTGGCCACACATGCGTTACATGTCTCGTGCTGTCCTGCAGGAGGTGTGGCTGATAGCTCCACCTGGATCTCCCATCAACTCTGCAAGTGAATGAAGCTTGGTCTGAGCTTTGCCCACTGACTCGTACATCTTCCTGCTCTTCACCGAGGATTTAAAATTGAAGCACAGAATCTAGGGGGTAGAATGAAAGGTATGGGGGACTCGGTGAACTGAGAATTGAACAAACAATACAAAAATACATCAAATGAGATCCGCACAAACGTTTCTGGGCACTTGAGCTGAACACGTGTCAGGATGATGTGATATGATCATTAAAAACCTTACCTGGAGACCCCTCTTTTCATTGCTATTTCTTGTTATTTTAAAGATGAATCTTGGGAATAACAGGTGTCATCTGTTTTGAAGAATTAAGTAATTATAGTAAATACCACACGTGCATGTGCACACACACACACACACACAAACACTTAATGGGAACTCTGAAACTTTTGTCTAGTGCCAATATATTTTCCTTCCACAGACTTTAAGATATATGGCAGTTTATTCCCCCTTGTTTTCCTTGTGTCTTATAGAGAACAAAACTGAACAGCAGCTTGGGGCTAACATCATTTCTCGTTCCAGAAAAAGCTACTGTCTTTTATTAGAAAACATTCCCTTCCAACAGCTATGGTGTCCACACCTTAAGTACTCCTCAAGGAGCCACTTCAAAAATCTGCAGAACTGGCAGCTATGATGACATGTTTTCCCTTCCTATGAGCCTTTCTGGACACAAAGACAATGCACTGGCTGTAAAACTTGTTCAGATTCACACCTTTAATTGCCATTTGTAAAAAAAAAAATGCAGCTTTCCAAAATTTTTCTTGCAGAAATCTTATTAAAATTTGAAATTACTTGATTATTTAATTTTTAAAATAGAAAAAAGATTAGTAATTTTCCATTATAACATCTTACACAAAAGATAAGGAAAAGGAACCCTACTAGCTAGTAGAAGAATGTGAACAAAAACCTTTTCCTACTGATTAGCAATTCTGTTCCTTTTCCAAAATATTGCACTGATACTCAGAAATTCCAAAAACCAGATTCACTGGAAGCCAGGTAAGTGCTATGGCCATAGCCAAAGTATATTTCTAGGACGTTCTAATCAAATAGATATTCCAACCGAGGGATAATTCATTTTTGAATAATGCTAACGAGCCCTAAAGGATGGAAATCAACTCACATACCTTCACAATATGCCAGAAGCACACATATCTAGGTTATCTGGAGGCTTGCATGGGTGTAAAGTCAACATTCAAACAACTAAAGCCAAACGAAGCCTCCTGCATAAGGGATCATGCCCCCAAAATGCATCAGACACACACATTGTAAGAAGTAACCTTAACTTAAGCTCAGGAATTAAGGAGTCTTTTCTACTGAAAGCCATGATATGGAAGCGATGGGAGAAGCTGGGGTTGTGGGAAGGAGGAGTGTGAGGATGAAGGTGCAGAGACCTCAGAGATGTCTGTTGCTCACACGTCATGGGGACGCTAATTTGCACGTCTTGTCTTGGAGGAAGACGGAGTTGGGCACTCATGGAAATACCTCCTGAATTAAGAGCCGAGGGGGTGAGCACTGATGTTTTAGGATGGCCTGACTCGGCAGTTATGGGATGACAAATGAGACGCCTCCATCCTCTCAAGCACCAAAGAGCAAGCTCCCAACCAAATTAGTTCCTGGATTTGGTTTACAATAAAAAAATTTTTAAATGTTTGAAAGAGGAATTATTCAATAGATACAATCTCAGTTCTTAGCTGTTTGTCTGGTGACTGTCAGGTGCACATGTATTTGGTCAGTAGTAGCAGGAGAGCCTGCAGGCTCCTGGGTCAGTGCTGTCACTTGGCCACCTCTCTCCTTCTGCACAGATTTTTCTCCTCTAATGATAAGTACCTCAAATGTTTACCATCGTAAGAATAAAAAAAAAAGTGGGTGTTTTACTGTTCCCAGATGATATATTTTTTTATCAAACAAACCCACACATTAGAGGGACCATCCTGTGATTGATTAGTGTGCCTGCTTTCCCTTCCAAACTCACGGTCCAGAGGTATAAGATAAAGATGGGGTCAGCCCAGTGAAATGTGTGGAGCCTCCATCAGAGTCCAGTGTCGATTCATTTGCTAACTTCCCTCCAGCGTGAAGGACAAGAACTGTCCATCATCACCGTCATTATCACCATCCACAGTGACAGAAGCGAACATTTGTGGATCACCGATGGCAAAGATAGCTCCCGTTCTGCGAGGCCCACTCATCAGAAGGCGGTCCTTGGACAAGTACTACAGCGCTGCAAGTTAGACATCTGAACCGATTGTGCAGAAGAGTAGATGAGGAAAGATTTAATGGTAGGAACTTGAGAACAGCTGCACTCGTGGGAAAGGACAGATACTCTGTTGAAAGAAGATGAATGGGATTCTCTGGGAGTGTGTGGTTAGGGCTTGAACCTCTCCACTAGTACTCCCCCCAACACACACACTACTATGGGATAAAATCTGCAAAACCTCAAGCACGGTTTCCCCAGAGGACAGCCTAAGGTTAAAGGTAGTGGCTGAATCCTAAAGTATGACTGTGACTTGACTGGACCCAAGGGGTCCAGTATGTTTGAAATCCAGTCTGGCCCATAGTAATGGTCATCCATTAGCACCTGTCCATGAAAAACAACTGCACACACTATTCAGGATGCTTTCTTTCCTCGCTCTAGTGAGCACTGTGTTGCCAAGCTCGTTTCCTGAGAAGAGACGCCTAGAAATCACCTCTATGAGTGCCTATCAAAGCCATGTCCTCCTGGATTGAACTCTGAGTCTGGTTGAAGTCATGGGCACACTTTAGAGACTGAAATTCAGCAGATCAGGGCTTCTGTGTTGCACTAAACAGAAGAGGAGAAGAAACCTCTGCAGAGGCAGGGCAGGGAGTTCTCCTACCTGCTGAGCCAGCAGTCACGACAAAACTGGTTCTACCAGAACCGTGCTAGTGAATGACCAGAGCTCCAAAGAGCCTCAAGACAAGAAGGGCTATGGAACTGGCACAGGTGAAAGGTGAAAGGAAGTCTTCCTCATCAATGTCACAGTTGGTCAGGACAGACCCGTCCTTCCTGCGAGGATGCTGACGGGTGAACTAAACCATGCTTAGTAAACCTGAATGAGAAAGCTCTGAATCACATGGAGGTTATCTGTCACTCTGTGCTCTTGTCCTGACAAAATCCAGGAAGGCTCTGTCTGCAGATGCCCTGGTGCATTTTATTCAGAGGGGTTCTGGGCTCAAGTGTAGAAGTATGGAAATTCCCTGTGTTTTTCCCACTCTATTCCCTCTATTCCTGTGACCCAAGATCTGCATGGAATTCCTCTGGTCCATGTCTACAGAAGTTCCAGTCACAGGAAAGCTAGTAAATCTCACCCACTTTTATTCAAAGGAGACCCAGAGCCCCTTGCCTTTAGCAGGTCTGAGACAAGGAAGAAATGACTCCAGTGCAGCCCGGATCTGCGAGGCTTGGTCCGACTATTCCAGTTCACGCTGCCAGGAAGAAGCCGGAGAATCTGCACCTGGTGGTGTGGGCAGAAGGGCACAAAGAAACACAAAGAGGGTGGGGGGAGGGAGAGGGATGGACTGGGAGTTTGGGGTTGGTAGATGCAAAGTATTACATACACAATGGATAAACAACAAGGTCCTACCATATAGCACAGGGAACTATATCCAGTATCCTGTGATAAACCATATGGAAAATAATTAAACAAAGAATGTATAAAATAAAAAGAAACATGAAGTCAACTAGATTTTCCCAGTGCTGCCAGAAGCAGCTGAAAATTAAACCACTGCTTTCCAAACACTTCCTACTCCTCTCAGGTGGAACTGGCCCCCATGGACACAAGCACGGTAATCCCTGGGTGATTCGGCTCTGACCTCATTTCTGCCTCTCGGTGAAGCTTCAGCTACTTATTTAATTCCCAGAATCAATCAGCACAGGTTAGAATTATTTGAAAACTATTCTGCATTAAACTGTACCTTTTCTCCTAATTTGTAGTTAGAGGCAAGGTTTGGGGGACTGGCTTGGATGGAAGAGAGTCCCCCAAACACTGGTGGATGGGACTGGGGATTCATCAGTACTCACCCACAGGGACTTTTGGGGCTATGGCTGCACTCTAATGCCTTCCAGAAATAATCACATGTGAAATCCATCCCCTAACTGGACTTGCCATCTGCCCAGGTTATGAGGGGAGGTGTGTGGCCACAGCAGGACCTCCTGGAGGCAGTGGAGGTGCGGTCACCACGAGGCCCGCCTCCCGTGCTTCTGATGGAGGAGAAGGTGCTTTCCCGAAGCCCTGCCTGTCGTCAGAGCCCGCTCCACAGGGGGCCCCACTCCACCCACGAGGGGTCCACAGAGCAGTAGCCTGAACCCAGAGCCCAACCCCCTCCACTCCTTCACACCTGAGCCAGGTAGGCTCTGCTCCCCTCCCCCGCCACTTGAGAATGAGGTACCACACCAGGTAAAGAGGGACATGGAACACTTTTTAATGTCAAGTCAGAGACAACCCCTCCCTCCCCCAGCCCCTAATCCCACCTGCCCTCATCACATCACGACCCCTCCCCGAGGCTCCTCTGGTTCCCAGACTTCGGGGGAGGAAGAAAAGTTTACCTAAAAACTGCATTTTCTTCTCTTTCATACACACGCACACAAAGGTGGGAAATTAAATAAAATAAACCAAGAGGATTCTATTCTCCAGTGGTCACAGAGGCATCAGAGATTCCCATAATGGGCTAAAGCGAGTGGTTACTGACTGCCGAGTTGGTCCGGCTGCTTGCTGTCCATCCGTGCCTGAGGCATGATGGAGAAGCCAGGCCCCCCGCATTAGCCCTCGCCTCCGAGAGCGGCCCCTGGAAAAGATGCTGTGCCTTGTGTTAGTGTTTTCTTTCTCTTTTCACTTTTTAGAAATGTCTCTGACATGTGAATAACCCAAGAAAATAAAAAAGCAGGAGCTGATTACACAATTACCAGTAAACTCTGTCATCTTTTAGAAGAGCAACACACAGCTAACGCCATATACAGCATGCAGTAATGTCTGAGAAAGGACCCTGCTGAGAAAGAAAATAGCTAGAACCCTAACAAAAAAAAATATATGTATATATATACTGTATAATATATGTCATCAAAAGAAGCATCGCCAGCAAACTCAAGATATGGTGCAGGTCACCCTTCCGTTTCTAAACAGCATGTGGAAGTGTAGCATTGTCTGCAATAAATGCCAGAATAAGAAGAAATCTGTAGTTCTGGTGGAGATGTTGGTTAAATTGTATGTGTGGATTTTTATTTTTATTTTTTGGTGGAGTTGCCAAATCCTCACCAGGTGGCTAATGCCTGGTGTATTGTCCACCAGTTGTAAACCTAGGTAAGAAGTATACTATTCATGTTTAACATTTAACAAACTTACTTCTCTTCACCCCTTTCACTTGAGTACTTTTTTAGTTTTGTCTTGTTTTTGCACTAAGTTTTAGACTCATATCAGAAAATATAATTAATAAAATTAATAATGAATCAGAATCCCTTGTTATCTATGATGTCCATGTAGTAAAATGAAAACAAAACAAAACAAAAGTTTAACAATCTCTTTTGTGACTGTTGATTGTGGGATTATTGTAGCTGACAGGCTGTCTTGTTTAGTTTTCCTTTTTATTTATCTTTTTGTTGCTGCGTTTCATCACACACACAATAGGGACACAGTTCAGGAATGGGCCTGCAAGCCTCCCTCTGAGTTCTTCTCTACTGACTGATTGAATCTGGGGTGGCCGACTCCAGAACTTTCCTTGGGGGGGGGCACTGTGGTGGGCAAAGCGGCTGAGCCCTTGCCCGACTGGTGACGGAGGTCACGCCATGCAGCTTGCGGGTGGGTCCAAAGCCGCGTGCATTCTTCCCATTTGGAAAAAGAAAGAAAACTCAGCTGTACCTACGTATCTGCAAGGCGATTTCCAATGTCCTTGTTCAACCTGTTTTCCCAAAGTATTCTCTGTTCCCCTCCCTCGAATTTGTGTCCCCTTAGGCTCTGAATTTCATGGGGTTGTATCTGCTTTAGAACGGGGATGCTTGCGTTGCTCTTGCTCGCCGCGGCTGATGTGTTGGTGGTGGTGGTGACGGCAGCTTCTCCCCGGCGGGGAAAGTAGCACTCACATCAAAATTTGAGGAGTAGGTGCAAAACCAGAAGAGGCAGCAGCCAAGCGCAGCCAGCCCTCCTTGACGTTCCATTGCTCACTTCGCTGATGGCGCCCGGGCCTGCAGACAGAACACACCTGTCGTGAGCCTGGCCCCTCCCACTGGGAGCATCCAGCATCCCAGCTCCATACCCAGAGGCTGCGTTAGCCTTGATCCCAAGGGCACAGCTACAGGATGGGGCGTCCGCCCGGGCAGGAGGGACCTCAGGTTACAGTGTGCAGGTGCCTGCTACTCCTCTGCTGTCAGAACATGCTGAGGCCATGGCTCAGGGGTAAGTTCAAGAAAAAGGTGGGTGATTAGTCAACACCATACACAGAGCTTCAATAAAGTGAGACCCCTGCACTGTCTGCATCATCGTCCAATCCCTCTGAACACTGCGCGCCTTAAACATCCATGTGACCCTCCTGTCATGCAGGAAAGGACTCGTTGGACACACCAACTGTCCCCTGCGGCTGCTGCACTGGCCTCGGTGCCCCTTCTGTCCATCACTCGGTCCCAGGGCGGCACACTTGGCCTCTCCCCCATCTGGATCAGGTAAGAGCAGACCTCGCTGAAGCATTACATGCTTGAAAAGTCCAAACCTGCTCGCCTGAGGTGGAGGGGGGATGAAGCAAAGGGACAGGTGGCCTTTGGCCGTGTACACAGGAGGAAGGGAAGATTTCCATGGACACTGGGATGCAGAAGGTGCCATGGTGTGTGTCTGTTGTGGGGGAGATGGATGGCATTTTTCCTAAGAGGCACACACCAGTCTGACCTGCACACAGATACTCTTTGACATGGAGCCACATTCGGGAAGCAAGAAAGCTATGAGGTCATAAAATTCCCCAGCAGCTTCCCTATCATTTGAAGCATAAGCTTTGTGGCTCCCTCAGCCCCGTGGCCATGAACGCCCGTGATAAATGGAGCTATGATTCGGGAACAGTACACACAAGTTTGGATGCCCGGATGAATTAGGCACCTAATGAAGCAGGGCATCTTCTCAGACTGGACTTACTCTGGAAGGCTCTTGCAGTGGATTTAACAGAGGCATTTAAAGCTGGTGTCCCACCCGCCAAGTCCATGTCATCACTGGGTTGAAGGGATAAAGCCAGAACCTGCTTGCCTGACTAGGATGCTGGACATGGAGACACTTCTGGCTAATGCAGATCAGCATCAAATCAGGCTTTCTGATTCCATATGGAATCATTCCAAGTCCTAGAAGTCCTGGCCTGGAAGCACTGTCCCTGTGATTTATTCCTTAGACCTTTGGGACAAATCTCTGATTCTGGGTCAGTGGCTAAACAGTTAGGAGTTTGAAATGCACCAGGTTCATCCAATCTCTGTGTCTCTGGTGCCTGGTTCAAATTGCAGGGGAGCAAAATTGTCACCCCAAAATGTCTCTTTGGCATGCAGATTATTTCCAGCTGAAAGCAGTCAAGGCCCAAAAGACTTAGGAAGAAACTATCCCCTTCCCCCTCACTACCTGAAGAATGTAGAAAGAAGACCTGTACCAGGAAGGGAGCTGTCACCATAGGTAACTACAGTGTGAACTGGGTGTGGAGACAGGGACGAACCTGCAAAATCTGTTAGCTATGTTCCTCTCTGTGTCCATCTCCCTGCCTGGCCCAGAAATCACTGTCTACCAAACATCCGCCTTTCCTTCTCTATGTGAATTGCCTCCCCTCCCTCTGAAGTCCTAAGCCCCTACCCCCAACATCCTCTTTTTTAAAAAATATTTATTTATTTATTTGGTTGCACCAGGTCTTAGTTGCAGCATGCGAACTCCTAGTTGCGGCATGCATGTGGGATCTATTCCCCGACCAGGGATCGAACCCAGGCCCTCTGCACTGGGAGCGTGGAATCTTAACCACTGCACCGCCAGGGAAGTCTCCCAACATCCTCTTTTGTCTTTAGCTGAAGGTGGTATTTAAGGTGAGGGTTTGGGACATTTTGGTGAGTTAACCACTTTTCCTAGGCCTCTTCCATATACATGTTAGTAAATTTTTGCTTTACTTTCTCCTGCTATTCTGTCTTATGTCGATTTAATTCTTAGACCCGCAAGAAGAGCCTAGAAGGGGAGAGGAGATTTTCTTCCTCCCCAACAGCAGTGCTCCCAAGGCCCGGACGTCTTGGCAGGGCAAGTTCTCCTGAGGAGAAGGACAAGAGACGCCTCTTCTGTTCCCCGCCAGGGAGGTGAACGTCTGGGCCACACAAACCTGAACACTCTCCTTCTGCCAGTCCACTGGGATACCTGTGACAAAGGAGCATCCCTACGAAGCACCATTCCGATTTGCTTATCATTGACCATTCAATTGGTTGCATCTTCTGAAATGTTATGTTTCTATATAAACCACCACCAGAAACTCTAGCCTTTATATTCAATCACTGCTATATATACAGCAGTCTTTGGAATCTCTGGAGAGAAGCCGGCCCCAGGGCTTCTAGAGGGAGGAGTTAACTGTTCCTCTCCTGTGAGATAGCCCTTCCTCTCTGGACCACTCCAGGATCCTTCCAGGAGACCCCTGCCTCTGCCCGAGGCCAACTCTGAGACAGGGAGCTTGTTCTGAGTCCCTGGGAGCAGCTGGGTTCCAAGTGTGATGGGAGGGTGGGTGGCTGCACCCCTCCCCAGGCGCACACTGCTCCGCGATTCCAAACGCATCCTGCACGCCTGGCTCGTGGTGCCAGGACAGACACGCGTCTGTTCACACAGGGCTCCTCTCTCACCTCTTTTCTCTCCTGAACACTGGCTCACACAGCTTTGAAACCCACTCCCCCCCACCCATCACAGCCCTCCCGTCCCAGCTCCTGGTAAGAGAAGGGGGTCGTCATCAGTTCTTGCACAGAGATGCTCTCTGCCTCTGCCGCCTTCCACCCCTCTGGGCTGCCCGGCCAGCCATCCTCCTCCAGGGAGGAGAATGAAGGATACACATGCCAGGCAGACAGCCCAGCAGGGGCCTGGCTTGATTACCACCTCAGAAAAGTCAGGAACCTTGTCTGCCGGCCGCGGAGTCTGCAACACCCCGCAGGTGGCGGCTGGGAGCTGGCAAAAGTGCCCGGGGAACCTGGCGATGGCCTTGCATGGCAGGTGCTCTGGGTCGCCTGTACTGCTCCGCCTCCGCCCGTGCCCTGGGACGCACGCAGGGAGCCTGTGGGGAGCGGCCCTGGCTCCCTGTCAGAGAACTCCTCCCAGAGAAGAAAGGAGAAGGCTGCTGGGTGTGCCGGGGGCCCTCCCTGTGTGATGTTCCGCGGCCACCCTCCTGGCCAAGGTGGGTCCGCGGGGCTGTCACTCCCCTGGACACCATTTCCAGCCTGGGCTCGCCCCTCCCAGTGCCCTCCCCTTTGCCCCGCCCAGCCTCCCTCCTGGACACAGCTGCCTGCAGGAGGAAACAGGGGTGGTCCCTAGAGAAACCCGGAGGCGGGGTCTCCTCACATCCTCTCAGAGGACGTGCACCAGCTCTCTGCCACTTGCACCTGGACCCCTCGGGTTGACTCCTGTGCCAACTCCAGGTTGATGTGTCTGTGACTCCAGGCTGATCAGACCACTGATGGATTGGATTCCTTCAGCCTTTACAAAACCTCCCAGCTGCTCTGTAGGACATGCACTGCATTTCCTAGTCTGCCTGCCATCTGTCTCCTTAGCCTCACGCTCTGCCCCCACCAGCAGGCATGCACCACACATACGTGTGCGCACACGAGCGTGTGCCTTCCAGGCTATTTTAGTTAATTCCCTTCCTTGCACCTTCTGCCCGAAATGTTCTTCACCCGACTCACTCCCACTCCTTGTTCCAGGTTCTGTTCTGGTCCCAGTCACCTCTTCCAGGCAGCCTTCCTTGACTTACTCTGGTTTGCTTCCACAGCACCATACACATCCCACTATTAAAATATGCACCATCCTGTCCTAAAATTATCTTTATGTGTCTCAGATGCATTTCTTCCCTTATTCTGTGAGCTCCATAAGGGCAGGGTCTCTGCCTAGCTGGGCCCCCAACAGGTATTTAATAAACCTTTGTTGAAAGAAGGAAGGAACAAGAACATTGTGACCTGTGCTACGTGTCCATGCTTACTTTGTCTCTGTGTTTCTCTTTTTCTTAAGATTCTACTTGGAAATAAACCCACAAACCAAACCAAGAACAAAGCAAAACATTCTCTCCTACCTTGTCTTTGGCTTTACCTCCATTTTCTCATCTGAACACCCTTCCCCCCTATTTCGAACGATTTCCAATAAAAGTCACTGAAAATTCTTGTGGTTGAGGGAAGATATTCACAGAAGTAAAGCCATATTGGTTAAAATTCCAGGTGGAGGGCCTGCAACTGGAAAGGGGTTCCGGCCCCATAAAGCCCCTCACGTAGGAGATGAAGGTTATTATCTCCCGCCCGAGGTGGAAACTCAACCTCGGAGACCTTAAGTGACTTCCCCAAGGTCCCTTGACTTCTGTCTCCAAATACAATTATCTTTCCACTAACTTGGAGCTGTCGCTTTGTGGAACTTGCACATCTCCAGCGAGGAAGAGAGCAGAGAGTGAGGCCACAGGACCTGCTCCGCTGGGCACGGGTCCAGGTGGGGAGCACACAGGCCCTCCCATGCTGACCGGCACAGGAAGATCGCCATGAGAGGAGGACCTGCTGTCCAGGCAGGTATGGACCCCAAGCTCCTGGAGCAAGGCTCTCTCAGAGCCCTTGCTGGCCAGAGTGACAGCCCAGCCCATCTGCCAGGTGACTTGGCCACACGGATGAGGTCTCTGCTCTTCATCCAGCCATGCCTCCACTCTGCGTTGAATGCCTTTATTGCCTCAATCTCATTATAGAGCTCTGGAGGCCTAAAGAGACTAATCACCAGGACCATTAGGGTCCCGGAGAACTGTGATGAGTGTCAATTATCCATCGGAAACATCTGGATGGAATGAAAGCCCCAAATAAGATGCATTTTATTTGTAGCCAAGTGACTCACCCAAGAACCTCCCCCTTCCTTCCCCTGTCCCCTCCCTCCTGCCATTTCCCTTCCAGCTCCAAGTTAGAGAGAGAGAAAGAGAGAATGGGGTAAGCAGAGGCCAGCATGCAAGGCCAAGGTCTAAGAAGATCATTGCATTAGAGCATCCGTGTGGAAAGGAAAGAGGCGGGCCTGGTACAGAGGGGCCCAGACATGGAGCTATTTTGGGCACTGACAAGTCCTCATTAGTGCTGGCAGCAAAGACAAGTTAGACTTCTGCAGGGGAGGCACCCAGGGAGAATCAGATGTCCTTGGGGACAGTTAATCTGAATTGACACAGGGCCGGCCCAAGGTCAGGCGGTTCCCACCGGGCTGCCTCCTGGGGTTAGTGCAGAAGAAAAGGCATCTTGCAAGAAGGCAAAGAGTCTTGTGCACCTCAACCCACCAAGGCAGCAGCTGCCTGGAAAGTAAGCATACCAACCTTTCCCAGGGGTCAGAGCTGTGGTTTTGACTTCTAAAAGAAATGAAAAACAAGCCACTGTTAAGGCAGAGAGCAGCCAGAGACACTCACTTTACCCTCTGATGGTTTTGGGGAAGGAGGCTGAACTTCCAGCCCAGCGCCCATGCTGTTCTGACCACACCCCAGCCCCCAGACGTGCACCCCTCTGGCTTGCTGGGAAGTCAGTTGCCATAGGTTGAGTGGGGGGCCGGGTAAGGATGTGAGTGATGGTCACGTTGGAACCCTGACCCAAAGAGCGCCAGCACCCTTACCGTGTCTTAACAGGGGATGCCAGTACCGTGGAGCCAGAGGTCCCAAGCCAATGAACACTTTTTGGAGAGTAACCTTCTTTCTTTGGCCACCAGACTATCCTCTAATTAGTTGAAGTCTGCAGGCTTTAGTATAAAACTGGCTGATGCAAATAGGCCCTCCTACAGCAATCTGAATGCAGGTAGCCAAGCTCTGTTTGAGATGTAAAGTTAACTGGCATTTATCAGTGCATGTTAGAAATTCTGGGGAGCCAGTTTCCACGTACCAGAGGAGCCCAGACCTTTGATAGTTGACCTCTCTTTTTTTTTTTTTTTTTTGCAGTACGCGGGCCTCTCACTGTTGTGGCCTCTCCCGTTGCAGAGCACAGGCTCCGGACGCGCAGGCTCAGCGGCCATGGCTCACGGGCCCAGCTGCTTCGTGGCATGTGGGATCTTCCCGGACCGGGGCACGAACCCGTGTCCCCTGCATCGGCCGGCAGACTCTCCACCACTGCACCACCAGGGAAGCCCCATAGCTGACCTCTCTTGATGAGTCAGACTACAGGAAGCTGGCCCAGAGGGCTTCCTCTCTCTGGAGCAACCTAAGGCAATAAGCCCTGCATCCCTGCTGCCAGGATCCACCTGTGGAAATGCTGGGCACCAGCCCCTCTCTGCTGGCTGACCCAGGAAACACCCTCATTCACCAATTCAAGCTCTCAGGCCAATCCACAGAGCCTGTTCTGCTGACCAGCCAGCAGTGGGATGACCTCTCATCTTTCACCTCCCTCTTTAGCTGGGGGCCTCTGCACATGTTCACCCTGGATACAGAGGGTGGGAAATCCTTCCACAGTGTATATGGGTATCAAATCGCCATGGTGCACACTTTAAATATCTTATACTTTTACTCATCAATTATACCTGAAATAAAGGAAAATAAAGCTGAACAAAAGAAAATGACATTAAAGTCTTTTGCATTGAAGTGATACAGTTCTCCGTGCAAAGGTCCTCGCATGTAGAAGGAAAGACAACCTAGAAATAACTCAGCCTAAACTCGACTAAAACATTTGACCAAAATCAGGCGAGTATGTCCCTGTGCATTCAAGCTCTCAGTCAACTCTTTAAAGGCATCTGAGATACGATGCAAATCTTGATCCAAGTGGACATTAGCAACCCTGAGAAGCCACTCCGTGGGCGAATCTAAAATCAAGGATCAAAGGGGTGACTCAGAGAAGATCTGATGTACAGTCAGGGTGGTAGAGAAAAGCCAGGAGTGCTGGTCCATGCTGTCTGCTGTGCGGTTAGCAAGGACAGTCCCTTGGAGAGATTACTGGGCCCTGAACCCCAGCCTAGTAGCTAACTAGGGGCTGTTTTCATCAATTGTCTCATTCGGACCCCACTGTCTTGAGCCTCCCTGTACCAGGATGGAGGGTGACTGTCAGGAAGGAGGACAGTCTGCAGAGAGATGCTTGGAGGCATAAAGGCATCATGGCCTTTCACCCCCGAACCACAAGGGGTGCAAAGTAGGGCACGTGTGAGGGAGGGCAGCCCACAGAGTGATGGGGGGCTGGCTTAGACTCTGCCAGAGGGAGGGCACAGGGAGGGGTTCTACCTGGTAGTCTGGCTTGTTGGAACTATCGGGAAGAGGAATACAGTGAAAGCACTCACTCCTGCGGTGCTCTGGAGCCAGAAGTGATCTTCTATGAGGGCAAAGATCTGGAAACAGCTTCAGCTTAGTTGTTCCATCCAGATCCTTTCCCGGTGAATCTCCAAGGTCATCATGCCTTGGTGTCCACATGGGTAAAGGGCTATTTGACACGCATTCTGGACTTTCCTAGAACTTAACCTTGGGCTTTTCCAGGTGGCAATGTTTCAACCCCTCTGCCACTCATGTATCTCACCACAGTGAGGAGGGAATTGTAACCAAGGCATTCTTTATATTTACTGGAGACCTCCTGCTGAGCTCCAGCCCACTCCCTGTGATTTGGTTCTAAGAAGAGATGGAGAAACTGTTTCTACATCATGTTTATCATCATGAGGTGCTAACACCACTGGGCCCAGCTTCCGGGAGTATGAGCCTCTTCCAACCTCCAAGCGTGTACGAGCCCTGAGCTCGAGGCTTTGCGTTAACCCTTGGCTATCGACAAAAACAACAATCCTTCAAATCTAAGCATGTATTTTTCTCACCAAGAGCTAGCCTGAAATGTGTGATCTTTTTGTTGATGTATTAAGGTGAAGCCAGGTAGAGTGGGAAAAAAAGAAAGAAAAAATGAAAGAAAAATAACATAAAAACAACAAAAAAAGAACTGCTCCCTTCAAGCCTCCAAGTTAATATCTTTGGTCAAGCCATGAAGTGATCTTTCTGCCACCAAACCCAGCTGAATCCAAGTACCTAGGTGGGCACAGGGCTGCTGTCTGATTCTAGTGGGTGGGGCAGGGCTGGTTTCACACCAGGATGGTTAGTTATACAGGACAAATAAACCTTCTAGAAACAGCACGAAGGGATCTTTTTTGGTATCTTCTGTATTTAGACACACGTGCCATAGAAATGCTCACTGCTGGGTGGCTGCCCTTAATTAACTATCTTTCATCCTCTGTAGGGAAAAACAGATCATCTCTGCCACTGCAATTGTTTCCTTCCGATGCACAGAGTTGACTTACTTCCACCTTCTTTAATAAGATGATTTGATGGTCACTGCAAGGTTCGCAGGCATTAATCAGCCAACCTTTCCCAGCCCACTGATACCATCAAATCTGACTCCTTGCCCAGGAGATAAAAGACAAAGGACCAGAGGATGGGAAATGAACAGCCACCGAGCCACTGAGTTTGCAGTGAGCCCCTGGCACATTTGCCTGTGAGGTAGGGAGTGAGGGATGGCCGTGTATCCCTGAGTCCTTAGTTATCACGGCAAGAGTCCTGCACCACCAGATATTAATATGAGAGGGGGGGCATGTAATCTGTAGTGTTTGCAAAAAGGGAGCAGAGAAATACTTCAAGGGTGGCAGAAAATGCTGAGAAGGAATGAAATTCTCTTATCTGAATCTTTCTAGACCATCCAGATATTAAGTAGCAAAATAGCTTGGAATG
Organism: Mesoplodon mirus; assembly: GCF_964341445.2. Classification (NCBI taxonomy): domain Eukaryota; kingdom Metazoa; phylum Chordata; class Mammalia; order Artiodactyla; family Ziphiidae; genus Mesoplodon; species Mesoplodon mirus. The sequence continues at coordinate 138,639,226 of NC_138983.1, read as the reverse complement.
TCTCTTAAAGCCAAGTGTTCCTTGTCTGTGGAAATCCATTGGAAGTGAGGGGAGCATAACCTGGGAGTATTTCCCTGAGAAAAGAGGTAGCTCTCTATTCTATGGGACGCTAGAAAAGGAGGAGGAAAAAACAACAACACACACACACACGCATGCGTGCACACACACACACACACACACAGATGAATGAGAGAAATATCCCAGGAGCAAGATCTGTTTTCTCTAAAATAGTCCTGAGCTGTACAAGAGTCCAACAGCTACATGGAAGACCACATTAATCCAAGTCTTGGAATGTTCCAGGTTTCTACCAACTGCAACTTCTGGCCTGGACCCATTGCCCTGCACCCAACAAGAAGGTGAAGGGTGGGAGCATAGTAGAATCAGAGTAGAGAGCTGGCATGCAGACCCTGACCCAGACTCAGTGGCCAGCAAAGCAGGTGAGAATGCTCAGCTCTGTGTCAGCAGGCGGATCCTCTGTTCCTGGTCCCATGCTCAGTATCAGGTAGTGATTTGTTTGTTTCCGATCAGTTTTGTTACTGTTGGCTTTAGTGTGGGACGTGCCCCCTCCATCCCTTGAGGGCAACTTTGGTGGGGCACCTTCGGTGGAATTCTAACTCCTTAGCAAGCACTCCCTGTTTTAAAAGTCGCTTTCCCTCTGAGAGTAAAGATCTCAGTGATCAGAATGAGCTGAGTCACTTCTCAAAGTCCCTTGTGAAGCATCTTCTGCTTTACATCCTGTCTCTCACACGTCCCTTTTACCATTTATGCCCTTAGCTACTTTTCCAACGCTCTTTGAGATCTGCGGACATGCCTTGCCCAGGGGTTCAATAAACGTAAGTTGGATCAAGTTGAACCTGGACACTTCCACTGACTTCACTTTTTTTCTATTTCTTTGTTTCATTTTCCCCTTTGTGGTCTATCACCAGGGTGCCCTACATCACTAAGGTGAATAATGCATCCCTGAATCATTTCACAATAAAAGCATTCTTCCTCATATGTCAAACAGCTTCCCGTATAATTCATTTTCTTCCATCCCCTCCCCCGCCTTCCAAGTCTAACGCCATCGTCCAATGATTGTTTGTGCAATGCGAATGGATGAACAGGTGGGATGAGAAGGATCGGGGGGTAGGTGGAAGGTGGGAAAAGACATTCCTGTCATTGTTGTCACAGCTGCCTTCCTGCGGGGCTCTCTGAGGGTCTGCACGGTCCTTAGGAGGAAAACATAAAGAGCACACGCAGCATGCGTTTGATTCTACCACTCAGCCTGGGCCCACTCCTGCCCAAATGTTTAGTCACAGTCTAAATGAATCACTTTTGCTAGGCTAGGGAGCTTGCGAAAATGTGAAGGGCTGAGTAAAAAGAGGTGAGAGATGCACGTGTCATATGGGGGGAGGACTTGGACTGGGAGAGGTGGAAAGGGGATGCGGAGAGGGCTTGAGAAATGAGTTCATGAACCCCTGTGTTGTGACATGGGGAGGTCCCTGTACCTGGAGACTGGACTCCAACAATCTAACGTGCACCTGGCGATTTTCAAAGCCTTTTTAATACATGCTCTCATGTGAAGGCTGGAACAGCTCTCAGATAGATAAGGCAGATCAATTCTATGTCACAGAAGAGGAAATGGAGTCTGAACGATGTTTCCCGAGCTGCCCAGGCGCACAGAACACCCAGAAGTTGTGCTCTGGACTACAGCTCAGCGGCGTCTACTCCAGGTCACTGCTGCCGAGGATCCTGCAGGTACACCTGCTCACCTCTCCTTCCTGGAGACCCTCCCCATGACCCTGCTGCTGCAGTTTCAGGACCATCCGAATCTCCCTGCACAGGATGTCTGCTTCTATGGCTGGGCTGTCAACGGGACTCTTGTTATGAAAACTGCTCAGTGGGTGGACTTCTCTGCCTGTTGGTTCAGCCTTTTGCCTCCATCAGATCTCAGGGATTTGAGAAGTGAGTGCCATTTCCTTTCCTTTCCCCTCCCAGCCCTTCTGGGGAGGTGGGCAAGGTGAGCGGAGAAAAGGGGGCTGTTCTTGGAGTTTCATCGGCTCCCAGTAACCTCCTTTGCTTCTGCTGCCATTTACTAAGCACCTGTACAGACAGGAGCCTTGGGTGATGCATGGCAGGGGTGGGGAGGGGGGTCTGGGAGAAGGTGGGGAGGAGAGAACCCAGACAGCAGGGGTGGGTGGGATACTGACCTTGTAACAAAGTTGAGCTTGTAGGCTCACTTAGCTCTAAATCAGGTGGGGATATACAGGAGAGAAAAATGAAAACAAACACATATATTATATACAGTAGCTATATATTGGCCATATATAGTTTGTATACTGTCTTTCACACACATTTCTGGAGGGGTGGAGAAACAAAAGAAAACACAAAAAACAGAGGTAATAGGACAAGATGCAGCATGAGGAATGCTGAAAGGCTGGGTGCGTGCACACAGGATGCCGTGGTCGGACGGTGAGGGGCTGGCCATGCGTACGCACCCCAGCGCAGGGAGCACGGACTCTGGGTTTGTGCTGGGCTGGGGTGCTGATTTGGTAACACAGGACCAAAGTCCCTTTCCAGATGAGACCTGTGTCACATCCACACCCACACTGTTTCATTTTGGAAGACTTAGTTCAGGAATTTCTGGTCCTCGTGGCACCATGGCAGGAGCAAGGTCCTCCCAGGAACTTCTGTGATTCAGGATCTCAGGGGCTGAACTCTCCTGGTCCCCTGCAGCCTCTGGAACCTTAGGGACAAGGTGCTCAGAATCCTACTGGTTCCTGATAGGAAGGACCACCCCTGCCCTGTTTGGCTTAAGTACCTCAAAGATACTGACCCTGATGGGAATCTTCCAGCACCAGCATCCCTCACTTTTCAACGTCAGGTCATGTGTACAGCTTACGTGCAGGTTGGTGGCAAAATTATGCTAATTTAGCCAGCTCTCTGATGCTACAGGAGAATGAGCTTCATCACAAAGTATATTCGCATAAAGTAAACGCTGCTTTCCAACCTGCTCAAGTCGGCTTGATGGCTCTGAGCCGAGTCTTCTGATAATAGGAAATGACATGGGAAACTCCCTAATACATTTATATTTGTCAAGATGTCTTACTGATAGTGGGTGTCAATAGTTTAGGGGCCGCACTCTGTGGACCAGCCACAGCAGAGCCAATGCGGTGGAAACGCCCATCTTGCCCGCTCGCAGTACTACGTCACCCAGGTGGCATTGCTGTGATGGGCTCCTCAGAAAGGCTCTCTGAAATGAGGCTAAAAACTTGGTTTCTGCTTGATTAAATTTGGAAAAATGCTCCAAACTTTTTCTCTCTCTTAGAGATTTAGTGTGTAAAGTCTCTGAGACCTCCCGTGTTAAAGAACATTCCCACATGGGCCCCGTTCATCTTTGTTGGACCCAGGCTTTCTAAACTTATCTGAATCCATATTATCAATTTTTAAAACATGTTTTTAGAGAGCCCCCTGTACTCCAGAAAGCTGGCAATTGTAGGACTGTCCCAAATGATACACAGGGTGACATGAACGCTGACAGACCGGTGGGGATACGGGCAGAGGTTTTAACTGCCAAACACGGGTCTGCGGAAGGGAGAAGTTTTATGGCACATGCTTCACTGCATTGCTTGTCACAAATGCCAGGGTTTCATTCTTAAAGTTTACTTCTTCTCCCTCTTCTCATCTTAGATCGCTTAAGGGGAAGAGGCCGGGGAATTGGCAGTGATAAAGCCAATTGCAAAACCATTTCATGCATCTGATTTGGAAGAACAAAGAGGTCAAAGGAGGAGGGAGATTGTTTCTAGGAACGAGGAGGGCTATGCGTGGAGAGCAGGGAACTCAGGGGGAACCTTGGATTTGCAAGGCAAGGGAAGGAGGGGGCTGCCCCTTTCTAACCATGGCCCTTCTGTTCATGCAGACAGACACCTGCCAAAAAGCCAAAAGGCTGACAAATGTGAGGGGCCATGACAACTGGCCCTGTGTGGGAGGCGTGAGACACATCAGTCACTCTAATCACAGCTCTGCCCATTCGGGTCTGCCAGCTCTGGGATCAAGGGCAGGCTTCCCCTTCCCAGCCCTCCTGGATAAACCTGGGCTTTATTTTACATGCTGGGTAAAAGGGGGATGGAATGTGATTTGGAAACCGAGATGGGACAGTGGAGCAGCACAGGTGGGCTATCAGGGCAGGCTGGGTCCACTGCGCCATGGAGAGGATTTGGCAGGGTGGGGGGGTGCTACTTGAAGCTCTGGAATTATCTGGGGGTCCTCAGAATAAAAAGGATTTAGGTTCATGCCAATTTTCTGCTGACTTCCTCACCTTTCCCTCCCTGTAACATTCAAGAGTGCTTGTTAACATGGTGGACGAGGGACCAGACTTGAAAAATTCCAAGCTAACTGAACTTGTGGGGCCTGGAGGGATTTGCCCCCAAAGCAACCAGAGATTAACCCTGTGGGCTGCGGGGAGAATCTGCCTCTACCCAGGGATGGGACGCATCACAGATGCCGGATGACGCTCGGGCATCCAGACTCACTTCAGTGTAGCTGTTCTACCCATAGAAGTGCGAGACATTGGGGTCTAAGAGGCAGCTTGTTTACTTGCTTCCTTTCCTTGTTTCTGGCACCAGTAAGGTTGCTGGATATGTAATGAAGGCACAGCAGTTTGCCTTGCATACATTAGTCCTCAATAAATAGTGACTGAATGAATTAATGCATGAATGATTATGGGACTTCTGTCCGGATGGGGGCTCGGTTGGCCAGATCCCTTCAGACAACACCCTTGGACACAAATGGAGAACTCGGGAAACACTCGTTTTCTATGTTCATTCTTCCTCTAGCAGTAATAGCGTTCAGGATCCCAAGGCCCATGACTCTACTTTTATAAATACAATGCAGTTTCTCTTATGTCCCAATGGCCAGAAAAAGTTTCAGAAATGGTAACATTTCACACTCATCCAGGGAACAAGTATGGAAATAGTGCATGTTCCTCTCTGGGCTCTTGACTATTGGACCCAACTGTAATAACCACAGTCAGTTCAGAAGATACTGAGGGGAAAAATGCAACGTCACTTCAGTAGCCTCAAATCCTTTGCTCTGAGATCAGGGTTCTTCCTAGTCCAGAATGACTCCTGGTGTCTACTTTCCTACGTGTGCTGCTTCCCTCTCTCTCTCTCTCCCCTCCTTGCTCCTTTCTTGCCCTTCTCACCTGCCCCTGCCTGACCGCCCCTGACTCTCGCCCCTTCCCTCCTGCCCCCCTCCTCCACATGCCCCTCCCTCTCTCATTGCCCAGCCTGGGGTTCCGTCTCACCAAACAGTGTGATGCTGGCGTTGGTATGGCCCAGCTTGTTGGAAGCCACGCACGTGTAGTTCCCATAGTCATGTTCAGAGACGTTGAGGAAGATGAGTTTGGAGAGGAAAGGTCTGTTTTCCACTTTGACCCCCTTCTTTCCTTCAACCAGCCTGAGACGAAAAAGAGACAGACCAAAAAGAGAAAAGGAGACGGGTTTATATATATATATATATATATATATATATATATATATATATATTTTGTTTGTTTGTTTGTTTGTTTGTTTTTCTCATAAGGAAGAAGAGAGACTCTGGAATTGATGACCTTCCCTCTGCCCCCTTTCTGTCGTCACTATAATCACTTGTCTTTTTTGCATTCAACTACACAACAACTTGGCCACAGTCACACGTATAATTGCATTTCTCTGTTTTACGTGTGTGCCTGGACACATTTCCTGGCACAATGCAGACATCCATCTCCCTATGAAGACAGTGAAGTTCTCTGAAGGCAGGTGCCTTCAACAAATATAATGTGCCAGCTGTGTGCACTCAGCCCAACAGGATTCGTGTGGTAGGTGCTCGGAATTGTGGACATAATTGATGTTGATGGTGGTGATGATGAACATATGATGGGGACGATGATGACAACTGGGAAAATGAAAAACTCGGTCTTCAAAGAGGAGGAAAACCTGAGGGGTTTGAAAGAACAATGTTTTTCAAGCACCTGAGTGATAAAATTATCCCTTAAGAACTTGAGGCATTCTACAGATAATACCTTATTTTTGGCTGTGATTAAGATTAAAGAATCAGGGATCATTTTTACGTTAGGCGACTCTGAAGGGCCTGGGAGTGGTGATCTGTCAAGAGTATTATAGCAACTCAGCCTGGAAGAAATTACAGATGCCTGAGAATATGGCCCTACATGGCCAGGACTGTCTCCCTGAGATGTCTCACCCCATCATGGAGTCCAGTGTGCCACAAGGGCTCATACCAACAGCCGGGGCCACTAACTAAAAGCCACAGAGAATTAGTGGGGAGGACAGCCAGGCACGCTTATTAGAAGCACAGACACCGTTACAGGGCAGACAGAGAGGGAAAGGAGAAAACTGTGTTAGAGTTCGGTAGGGCCACATCCTCCATCTTTGGAGGCTGTTAGTAGCAATTCCTATTGAACTTACATGTCTACATGGAAATTATGAGACCAGCTCTCTCCTTTTAAAAAAATTCTGGAATGCCCTATTTCAGAAAATGGGCTTTAAGCCAACCTTTTACTTTCCCTGAAATAATTTGACTTCCCTGCCCAGAAGCTGAGTCTATGCTACAGGAAAGAGAAATACTAGTGGGGAAAATCATCCTTCTGAATGGAGGATCTCAGGGAACTGGTCACAGCATCAGCTGGCTGTGTAGGGCCTGGCTGGAGCAGGACGTGTAGACAGTAAAATATAGCAAGATGATTGCATATGGGCACAGGCTTGTGGGACACAAATTGGAGCAAATTGCTGGTATTGGAGTCATCAAACCGAGAAAGACAATATTCAAGGCAGAAACAGAAAGTAAAGTCCAGCAGGATAATGATGAGAAAATGCTTTGTAAACGATAAAACGTTATTTGAAATAATACATTTCTGTGGAGTCAGACACTGCAAACTCCTGCCTGTCCCTGGGCCACAGGACGTTTTTGGCAGAGATGTCAGCTGCTTTGTCATTATCTGAAGGTGCTGTCTCTGTAGGAGGACAGGATGGTTCTCTCCTTCCCCAAGGCTTATGACCACCGTGATGAGAAGAGCAGGATTTTGGCCTCAGTCTGTCTCCAGGGAAGTCAGAGTGGGGTTGAAGGAACTTGCCTTGCTTTCCATTCTGTAGATTTTCATCTGTGAGCCTTTGTCTCTCCTAAGTGAGGGGCAGTGAACCGGCCTGAGTCCAGGGACTTCATTAAAATGTGAGCACAGTCCAAATTGAATAAGGTGTCCGGCTGTGCGGCCAGACACTGCTGTTCTATTTCCAGCTTGTTCTGTAGATGCTGGTCCTCCAGGGGGTGCTGTGCAGAGAAGACTCTGAAGCCCACCTGCCAGGAGGCTTCTCTGAGCTCGCCAAGCATATTGATCCCATTTGCCATTCTGATGCCATCCCTGGGCTGGGGAGGAAGCTTTCACATCAGAAGCAAGCTGTGAACTAGATTTCAGCTCTGCAGTGGGGAGAGATGCTTACCCAGAGCAGGTTCGGCTTGACAGCTCAGAAATGTCTTTAGCTAAAAGCAGAGGAGGGCGGCCAGTGGTACTCAGCAGCACCTTGCAGCTTCTGGGATGACCCTCCGTGTGGTCACACACCTCCTCATTCCATACCACTGCTGAAACCAAGCAGGACCCGGTGGTGATCCTGAGCACAAAAGCCTTTCTGTGTCCCCTGTTTCTTGTTTGTAGGAAATAGACTTCAGTCAGCCTCCATGACCTTCCCTGAATTCCAAGGGGCAGGTTCAAACAGATTCTAATCAGGGAAGGGAGGGGCTGCAGAGACAAGGGAGGAGCAGCCAAGAAACAGTAGTGCAGCCTTGAGGCAGGGTCCTGGTGCCCCCTCAAGGGATACACATCAGCTGTTTTGCAGATACTGAAAACCCCTGTGTGTTGCCCACAAGCATGTAGTCCCCAGAGCAGTTGGAACCAAAAGGTCGCTGATGCTGAGTCCCACCTACCTCCCCACCAGCCAGTCAAAAGAACGTACACCAGCTGATCATGCCCTCTTTGAAAGATTACTGTAAAACTCCTCACTACCCACTCCAGATTGGGACACACAGTTTTGAGGGCATTAGCCCACTGTGGCCCCCTTTGCCTGGCAAGGCAATAAAGCTATTCTTTTCTACTTCACCTCAAACTCTGTCTCTGAGATGTACTTCAGTGTTGGGGTGCAGAGGCCGGATTCGGCATCACTACCAGGCTTCAGCTTCTTAATGCTTTTCAGTGGCTGGAGTCCTGTGGATGAGTGGTCCTTATTAAGGACAGGGTTCCCTTCCCTCTCCCTTTGATCGATGGCACACACGGTGGTGGCTGGTGTCGATTGGCTAGTACAGTTAGGACAGATTTCTACCCTGAATTCTGAGAAAACTGTCTGCCCCATCATATAGACTCCTTTGATTTGCCTCAGAAATCCCCTCAGCTCACCAGGAATGTGAGCTAGTTTAGAGCTGGTCTTCCTCCAGGCAGGTGCAATCTGCCCTGGGAGACCTGCCTGGAGGGGGTGAACTGCGAGTGGCCCAGGAAGGTCAGGCAGTGACAAGACTTCAGAGGCAGAGATGCTCTTCTAGAGCTGGGTGCCAGGAGGACAGACAACTGCATTCAATGGTCTCCCATTCCCCTCCCATTTACACAGGGGAATAAATACACGAGCAGCAAATGGGAAACCAAGCGGAATCTACTAAAGGAGAGAAAAGGAACTGCCACGAGGACTCAGACAGAGGAGGACTCAGAGGCGCCTGAGCCAGGGGCTCTGAAAGCCGCTCCCCACCACGGTGATGCTGCCGGGCCCTTTCCTCCTGGGTGAAGCCTTCAGCCCCCCTCTCCGTTACACAGCAGCAAGCTCTCTCTTCCTACGCTAACCATTGGCCATTTTTGCCTAGAGGCTAATCTTCTTTTCTCCACGTATTTTAAGATTTTGTTTCTTCTACATTTTGCTCACATTTTTGTCCCATAGGGAATTAGAAAAACAGGATGCAGCTGATTAATTTTCATGAAGGCCCGGGCCATGGAAAGTTCAGGAATTTACCCTGGAGCTCAATAGATTTTTGTTTTGTGTTTTGTTTTGTTTTCTGATACTGGACCTTCACGTCTCACTTTTGTTCTTAGTAAAGGAAAGGATAAAAAGGAAGAAAGAGGAAGCAGGATTTCAAAGAAAGATACCCATGTTTATTAATTGGGAAAATACTATTCCCTTCTGCTTGATTCTGAATTCTTGGAAAAAAGGAGGAAAGCCAGCTATTTCTTCTTATCTCTCCCTGAGTTTGCTTTTCCTCATTCTGTCTCAGTACTTCCATCTACAAAATGGGCTGGACACATACAATGCACCTAAGTTGCTGCCAGAATGGGTACCTACAAATGAAAAAGTACTGCTTCTCACTTGGAAGGACTATGATGATACACAATGGGTCCTCTGACTAAGCAACTTGGTTCTAAACAAAGTTCAGGGGTTGATGCAGAGACTGGAGGAGCTCTTGGTGTCTGGCCTCTTTTCTTAAACTTATTTTTTTATTGAAGTATAGTTGATTTACAATGTTACATTAGTTTCAGGTGTACAGCAAAGCGATTCAGTTATACATTTATATACATATATTCTTCTTCAGATTCTTTTCCTTTATAGGTTATTACAAAATATTGAGTATAGTTCCCTGTGCTATACAGGAGGCCCTTGTTGGTTATCTATTTTATATATAGTAGTTGTGTATCTGTTAATCCCAGACTCCTAATTTATCCCTCACCCCTTTCCCCTTTGGTAACCATAAGTTTGTTTTCTATGTCTGTGGGTCTATTTCTGTTTTGTAGATAAGTTCATTTGTGTCATTTTTTTAGGCTCCACATATAAGAGGTATCATATGATATTTATCTCTGTCTGACTTACTTCACTTAGTATGATAATCTCTAGCTGCATCCATGTTGCTGCAAATGGCATTATTTCACTCTTTTTGATGTCTGAGTAGCATTCTGTTGTATATATGTACCACATCTTCTTTAACCATTCATCTGTTGATGGACACTTAGGTTGCTTCCATGTCTTGGCTATTGTACATAGCACTGCTATGAACACTTCCTGGTCTCTTCAGGAAAGAATCCCAAGGCACTGGAGATGTTCTGAGACGTGTAGGCAGCAGCTGGGTCTCTCCCGGCATGAGTCCTGGCCTGGAATTGCTCACCTGCTCTCCTTCCCAAAGCTCCCCACCCTTTATTTTTTGGCGTTATGCGGGCCTCTCACTGTTGTGGCCTCTCCCGTTGCGGAGCACAGGCTCCAGATGCGCAGGGTCAGCGGCCATGGCTCATGGGCCCAGTTGCTCTGCGGCATGTGGGATCTTCCCAGACTGGGGCACGAACCCGTATCCCCTGCATCGGCAGGCAGACTCTCAACCACTGCGCCACCAGGGAAGCCCCCCAAAGCTCCCCTTTTTGTTGCTTTTTTCCCTCAACTTCTCAGCCTCTGTCACTCTGTCCTCCGCCTCTACCCCACATACACCTCAGGACCTTTGTGTATCGCCCCCCTCCCCATTTTTACGAATGTGTTCTGACCGTGGACAGCTCTTGCACATGTATTTGCCGTTCATCCACCTGAAAATACCTCTTTGATAACAGTAATCACGCGTTGCCTGGTCCCCGGAGCCACTGAACCCTGTGCTAACGTGCCATTGGCTAACTCCTCATGGTGACAATCTTCAGTGATCATGACAAACATCCTGATGGCGCCTGAAACAATTGGAGGGGATGGGAGAGGCCCCTCTCTTTTCTCCTGCAGTGAAAGTACAAGCTGGGCACAAAGGGAGGCTAACTCGGGTCATGGATGCTTTCATGCACCACCCCTGAGAGTGGCTGGAACTGGACCGGAGTCCTCAGACACAGCTGACTTAGTGCTCGGGAGCATTCCTTCCTGATGCCTTAATGCAAGCCTGAGAATGTGTTAAAAATAGCTGCAGGAAGAACACATTATTTTCTAGGCCTATAAAAAACTCACAGGCTCCTAGTGGCCTTTCCTTTGAGATTTTGCTTCCTTTAAAAACTAGTTTTTCTCAGGCTTGTTGGTGAGCGAGTGCCAGTTCTGCATGGCAACATCACAAATATAGCTGAAGTTCATTAATATCAAGAAAAGGCTTGTTTTTGTGTTGTTTCTCCCTCATAGGTAGGAGGAGTTCAGGAGAGGACTTTGCGGGAATCCATTTGCATCCCTGTGGAATCAGGCAGGAACCTGGAAGGGCTTTCTTCTTCTTGTGGGGAGGGGGAGGGAGCCTTACCTTTTGTCATCCTTGTACCACTGGAATTCTGCTGAGGGAACCGCAGAGGCTTCACACTGCAGTGTCCCCGTCTGTCCCACGGGGACGCCTGTCCCCTTAGCTTCTGAAATGTATGGAGGATCTGCAGAGAGAAGACATCCCATAGCAGCTCAAATGCCGCCGTCACTGACTGTGTTTGTCATGCTCTGCTCTTCCTCTGGTCTCCACCATGTGCCAGAGAATGAACCATCCCATATTGTTCTAAGGAAAAGCTCACATGTACTGCTTCTGCTCCCCTCTGGACAGAGGTGGAATGACCAGGTATTCAGGCATACTTCCTGTTTAAACTTTTCAACTTTCATAGGATGTAGCCCCCCCCCATGGACCCTCTACCCCATGGGTTGACAGTCAGCACCTTTAATCAGCCCTATAGGCTGTCTGCACACCAGGTTCTTGCCAGAGTATATAACCTTGAACTATTCAATTTCCATCAAAAGCTCAGTTGCAAGAAATAATACTCATGGAGAATTGCCTAAAGGATACACAGATACGTCACTCTTGGAGGTGTTCTACACTGGACCCCAGAATCCAGCCGGACCAACTAGACCTAAGTACTTGACCTGCATTCATTCCAAGGCTTTGTCAAACTGCCCTTGACAATGCCGACAGTTGCACTGAAATTCATTGTGAGAAACAGCCACAACCAACTCGCCCTTCTGTTTATTGCAGAAATATTGCATGTGATGTCATTGTGCTCTATTTGTGGAGACCTTAACGTGAAGTTATTTTTCGAGTCTCAGTACCAGAAAAAGCAGTGTTTCTCCCAAGCAACTAATTTGCTTTTATCTTATGGACATAAACCTCAAACCAAATGATGTTTCCCCTCTTTGCTTCAGGAACTGGAAGCCAAATCCTGGACCCATATCTGACCACCTTGGCATATAAATTTTATGTACTGATTTCCCCTTAGATATCACTTATTTTCCTATATAGGTTTTCCCTTTGCTTACATTTCCTTACTCTTTAGGTTAATCTTTATTAACCTTAAGTCATCTTATGTCACTTTAAAAATAAATCATGGTAGAGTACAAAAATGGTATCATTGTTACACCTGTTTCCATGCTGCTTAAAGTGCTTTGTGTTAATTAGGTTTGAATTGCAACAGAAACCAAAATATTAAAGAATGAGTAATCACCAAAACACGATATTCTTCCTCTACCTCCACCCTCACCTACGTTTTTAAGGAGGAAGGCTTCTTGTCTGCTGGCTTAGTTCTTGGGTTCTAGTCTGTCCTAAGACTTTCTGAAATTGGGCACAGCAGGGAAAACTTTCAGAATGTCACAGAGAACTGAGTCAGGGTACATAACGAGGAACCGAGAGGGGAAAGTGTGAGGGAGGGGGGAAGTTGAGCAGCATCAGTGTCAGAGAGAATTTGGACGGTAAAGGAGGAGGAGGGGTCCAGAGCAGTGGCCTCCAAACTTTTTGGGTTCAGTACCTCACGTAACAAAAATCAGGTATGAGCTATACCCACTAATATGTGGATATATGTATGTTTATCTATTTATAGTTCAATTAGGAATGTATACCATGTCCATCAACATACATAATTGGAAAAGGATGAGATAAAATCAGTATACCATGGACAGAAATTATAATATTTCCTCCATACACATGCTTTTAATTTATTTTCTTGCTTGCTGTGAAGGAGATGACTGTTTAGAGAGTGAGAAGCTTGGTGACATTATGAGTAAAGTATGGGAAAAATTGGGATTCAAAGACAAGCTTGTATAACATGCATTGAATGGTATTTCACGATCTTTCAGGAATGTTAAGGCAAGTTTCGGATTATATGAAATCACTTTCAGATCCAATTTATTATCATTTTTTAAAAGAGTTTGGAATTGTCCCTCCTAAAAGCAGGAAACAGACTGCAAGGCTGCTCTGTTTCCTACCCCGAGTCAGGGCGTGGTGCTGAGGCCCAGCTCTCTGTTGTGGCCGCGACAGCAGCAGCCTCAGGCATGTGCAGGGTGGGGGTTCCTGCAACCACTTACAGTTCACGGTGACCTTGACTCTCCGCACCACTGGGGCAGCCACATCATTGGAGGCGCTGCACTCATAGTCCCCCGACTGCTCCCTCGTGATGCCCTGGATCTCCAAGTATTCATCTTCACTCACAAAGCCCACAGCTGCAGGAGAAGGTGTGGTGGAATAGGAGAAAAAACACCAAAGGTACAAACTTAGAAAACAAGTGTGCAGTGGTTACGTCTGCAGAGAATTGTGCCACTTCTAAGTCCAGATTCTTGGGATCCATGCCAATGCTCCCTCCTTCCACTTTTTTATCTCTTCCGTCACCAGCTCTTCCTTGGTTCCCTGATGGGTCAGCTCAAATGTTTGTGTTCCTACCTGCACTAAGCACAGAGTCTGGAGAATTGCTGGTCCTCAGTAAGTGATGAATAATGTTGACATTTACCCTGCCCGAATCTCAGCAAGCAGTCAGGCTCTGGGGATCTGAGTTAGGCACCTTTGGTGAGTATTAACTTTCTGGTATCCAGGTATCATTTAGGCTGAACCTTGAAATGCAAAGCTGATGACATCATCCTAGATCACGAATCCATGATCGTGATCATACCACACTAGCAGTTACACACACACACACACACACACACAGCCGCAAAAGGCAGTGGAAACACTAATGAAATTAAATTTCTGTTTTCAGATTTAGACACTCAATTAAATCAGCAGAAATCCATTTTCTAAACTTCAATCTGCTGGAGCTCTTGGGTACAAGATCCTGGCCACAAATCAACGGCAGGGACTCCACCCTCTCACTACAAACACGGCAGAGAGGAAAGAGCAAGAAGACAGGGCTGCAAATCACACTGTCACATCCCCGTCCAGAGACTCAGTCTCTCCACTGAAGTTTTATGAATAATAGTAACAACCGTCTACCTACTCGACTTCCTCGCTGAGGTCTGGCCTTGAGCCTTTGATATGGACAGACCAGGACATTAATGCCTGCAAGAGGATGGTCACTGTCCCCTCCCAGAGTCACCCTGAGTGTTAACCTCCTCATGGAGAGACAGGGGATGACAAAATAACCGGGTGCATCCCGGGATCAGCCTGCCTCTCTGTTAAATGAAGATAGTCAGCGTGATGGTACACCTTACCCTGTGACCTGGCATCGTCTTACAGGGAAAATGGGTGCTATTTTTAATAGTTATTTTGGGACAACAAGCAGAAGTTGAGACTGTCCCCAGAAACCAGAAGACATGTTCCCTGGAATAATGTATATATAATCCTAACACCTCACAGGGCTGTTTGGAGGAACAAATGAAAACTAGTTACATGAAAGCACTTTGGAACACTAATGTGCTGCACACTTGTTGTCCTAGTCACCCTGTGATCTGCCTGGATGCCCAGACTCAGGGGGTGCCAGGCTATGTTAACCCCAGGGGGCCCCACCTGAGTGGGGAGGGAAGAGGCACAGTGCCCCCCAGGTGATAAAACCCCTCCATAACACCACCCATATCGGCTGATGCAAAGCACAAAAATAACAAGAAGAAACTACTGTAATACAAAGAATTATGTGTGTGGTTTGTAAATTATGGTTGTATGTGTTCTGTGACATTGTTAAGCTCCCCATTTTTTGTCAAGTTCATAACAGGAGCAATGACAATGACACACAAGACAACAGCTTTCTTATACAGAAGGACCACTGCCTGCCCAGTGAGGCCAGGGCTCCTGGGTCATGGTAAGTCTGTATCACTGTGCAGAACTAAGTCCAACCTGAGCATTTCCCAGGTGTCTTCATACCCTATGGAGCCCACATATATGTGCAGGGACACTCCTGCCTCTGCGACCTTCAGGGGAGCAAAAGAATAGCCTCTGTCTATTAGAGCAAGTGAGTAAGAGTTAATTAATTCACTGGAAGAATCAGGGACGTGCTGACAAGTAGAAAACAGTATGCAAAAGTCCAGGATATGGAGAAGACAATCAACATCAACCCACAGACCCTCAGAAAACAGCATGCAAAAGTCAAGGATACGGAGACCTTCAGCATCAACCCATAGACTCTCATGGTCCCAACCAGTGAGAACCTTCTCCATGTCACAGGAGCCTTAATTGTCACTGTTTCCTAAGCATCTTTAGGGGAAAAAGCACCAACCTTGATTTGCCGAAGGGTGGAGGAAACGAGGAGAAGAGGTTTAAATGAAGAGCTTGTGATTCCTTTTAGGTTGTCGTTGTTTATTTGCGCCCAACCTGAGCCTACATTTGTCAGATATTCCCAGCTAGATGCTGTAATTACTGTGCAAAGCATCGAGGAGACCAGTGTCACACTTAATATTCCCATTAATTTTAAATGGTGGTTCTTGGTACATATGTGTGGCAATTGGTGTCATATTTTAATTAGGCTTGCCCTACACCATCTGAAATTAATAATAGCTCGAATTACCAGTGTAATTTATAAATTAACAGTGCCATAGCATTAGAAAATAAATTAGCTCTGGACAGCTGTTTCTGGATTGAGCTCCAGTGTCAAAACAGTGACTGGGAGGAACTCAGATCTCCTGGGAGGCTGCGTATGACACCATCAAAGCAAAGAAACAAAATGACACAGGGTTCTCTGGTCTCTTGTTCTTGTTTCCAACTACAGACCATGCATCTAGTTTAATTCTATCATCCAAATGCGTTCTTGTGTGACCACAGTAAGACTTATAGGAACCAAGCTTGTATGAATTTGTTATAGGAATATCCAAATGGAGAAGTTGGGGGGCGGATTACTGTCACAGACTGAAATGCAACTACATAAATATTAGGACAATCACGGTAAAAAAGTTAGAAAGTTTTATGTGGGGACATGTGTGCTCCTGTATGTGCAGTTTAATATATTAATATCAGGCAATTTTATGTAGGGAAGGAAGTTAGATGGCTTAAGATTTGGGGAGGGCTTCCCTGGTGGGGCAGTGGTTAAGAATCTGCCTGCCAATGCAGGGGACACGGGTTCGTGCCCTGGTCTGGGAAGACCCCACATTCCACGGAGCAACTAAGCCCGTGAGCCACAACTACTGAGCCTGAGCGTCTGGAGCCTGTGTTCCACAACCGGAGAGGCCGCAACAGTGAGAGGCCCGTGCACCGTGATGAAGAGTGGACCCCGCTCGCCGCAACTGGAGAAAGCCCTCACACAGCAACGAAGACCCAACACAGCCAAAAATAAATAAATAAATAAATTAAAAAAAAATATTTGGGGAAAGTGTATGTTCTCCGCTGACCTAGATGTATATTACCAGAGGGAGAGGATTACACTTAAGTCATCCTGCAAAAACCAATGAAGCTTAATTTTACTATCATGTGTTCTCCAGACCAAATGTAGAATTATAGGAAAAGCACAATCATTGTTTACCCATTGTTATATGTACACTTTCTGATTAAACTGGAAAGGTAGTATGTATATAGTAAAATGCTTTATACATTTTAGCTTTCATTGTCATTATTGTTACCTTTCTCCTCATATACTTTTTTCTCAAATAGGAGCAAAAATAGCAAAACCAGAGAGAAAACCAGTATTTATATATATATATATGTATATATATATATATATATATATATACATATATATATATATATGTGTGTGTATATATATATATATATATATAAGACAAACGAAACTCTGAATCACCAGAAATGAGGTCCCTATAGGGACTGCTTGAACAGACAAACAAGAAAAAAAAACAAAAAAACACTAAACTGAAATCTGAATTTATAGAGTTAATGATTAATGATTCAAGGAAAGTTTTCCTTTAATTGCATTTGTGCTCTGGCTATGAAATGATCAGTGCTTTGTCACTCGAATGGAGAACTTACAAAGACTATTGGAAGAAAAACAGAAAGAAAACAGATCAACAGAGCTAGGACATAGGCTGACTTCAGAAGAATTGCCTAGAATAGTTGTTTGAATATAGAATTTTAGATGCCACTCATACCTACTAAATCAAAATCTCCTGGGATGAGGAGTGTTAATAATTTTACTTGGAAATTCTTATGTACAGTCAAGTTTGGGAATTAGGGATTTAGGTTAATCCTGTATTTTTCATGTGGGAAATTGAAGTTTAAAGGAGGCCATGATCACACATGGGGCTAGAGGCAGCACACCAGGTCTCCTGATGTCCCTCACACCGATCCTGCAGCTATAGTGGTGTTTTCTAATGGTGTTTTTATGCCGTGTGCACTGGTCTTATTTTCCCATGCAATCAAAACTTTTTGACAGCAGGGACCATGTCTTGGGCATCTCTGGCTCTCAAGGCACCTAGGAAAATGGTTTACATAACTTGAAACTTGTCAGCTTCTTATGAATAAACTGATTGAGGGCTTCCCTGGTGGCGCAGTGGTTAAGAATCCGCCTGCCAATGCAGGGGACTTGGGTTTGAGCCCTGGTCTGGGAAGATCCCATATGCCATGGAGGAACTAAGCCCGTGCGTCACAACTACTGAGCCTGCACTCTAGAGCCCGTGAGACACAACTACTGAGCCCGCGTGCCACAACTATTGAAGCCCGCGCGCCTACAGCCTGTGTTCCACAGCAAGAGAAGCCACCGCAATGAGAAGCACTCGCATGGCAACGAAGTGTAGCCCCACTCGCTGCAACTAGAGAAAGCCAGTGTGCAGCAACAAAGACCCAATGCAGCCAAAAATAAAACAAACAAACAAACAAAAAAACCTGATTGACCAATAGACTAAGAAATACAGACCGAGGGCTTCCCTGGTGGTGCAGTGGTTGAGAGTTCGCCTGCCGATGCAGGGGATACACATTCGTGCCCCGGTCCCGGAAGATCCCACATGCCGCGGAGCGGCTAGGCCCGTGAGCCATGGCCGGTGAGGCTGCGCGTCCGGAGCCTGTGCTCCGCAACGGGAGAGGCCACAACAGTGAGAGGCCCGCGTACCGCAAAAAAAAAAAAAAAAAAAAAAAAAAAAAGAAATACAGACCGAATTCAATTTTTAAAAAAAAAATCAGGGACTCTGTTGCTTACCTAACCCTCACATGGCTCTGTTCCCAAGACAGCACCACCTTTGGTAATTGTTCTTAGCAAAATATTTGTATTTCCTGACTTCAAAAAATATCATCAGTGCTAGTGTTCTAACAGAAGACTTTCTTTAAATATGTGATTTTAAAAGGTTTATCAAGTGTTTAGCATACTTTACATTTAGTCTTGGGGCCAATTATTTCCTCAGAGGGATGCATCTTTAAAAATGGAGATCAATGAGGAAGTGTGATTTCTCTAACAGAATTTGTTTTACAGCCAACTTCTAAGGAATACAGCTATTTCATTAAGTGGAATCTGACAATCCAAGCAGTGAAATGAAGCAAGTTGGAAACGTGATCACATCTGTCCCCAAACCCCCGAGGAAGCTTCACACTCTCCGAGGACTTAGCTCAGCAGTTTATAACCCATTGAAGGACAAAAACTGCCCTGTGTTAAGTAATACTCCTTTGGAAAAGAAAACCCTAGGTTTCTGAGTTCATAGATTGGGCTTTGAAATCTTTAAAACTGAAAATAATAATAGCCACAATTATCATTTTTATCACACCCAAGAAAAGCTACAGAGAACAGCTGTAGCTATTGGAGAGGGCACAGCTGTCTCCTTGCTTAATATTTTTATGGACTATATACCAGCTGAGATATAAATCACTGGACCTCAGAAACTAAAAAAAACAAAACCAAAAACCTACAGAACGTAGAATTCCAGTATTCAAAAATTGGAAGGAATCATTTACAAAATTTAGTTCCAATACTGTGACTAGTCTAGTCCTAGACTAGTCCTTAGACTCTGCTCCATCTTTTCCCTCTCGATTGGCATCAGGATGTTCCCATTCAACCCAGACTGGGCTTCAAGGAGAGCTGTTTACAGGACAGATCAGATGGTGTCCCTCCAAGGTGCCTCGATTTTGTGCTGACCAGCATGGGAAGTTCTGTGCTTTGATGGAGGAAGACGTGGTTTTGCTCAGATGCTGGGAGGTATGGTCCACAAGAGCATCGTGATAGAGGCGTGGTTATTGTTCCTCAGCAGTAGCCCTTGCAAGCCAGAGGGACTGGTTTGAGGTCTGAGGGAGGAAGTGGTTAAAGCCAGAACTAAAGAAGATATTAAAGGTGGGCGATGCCGCCATGAGATGCAAGGTCAGCACCTGCTGATGGACTGGGGAAGGTCTTCCTCATCCCGCCCCACTCCCGAGAACTCAAAGCAGTCTGGGGCCCTGAGCCTGCGGCCAACAACTGTTCAGAACAGACCCTCACTCTCACTCAGACAGCAGAGGCAGTGGTGAGGGATGGCGTGGAGGGGTCTCCAAGAACGAGTCAGAGGTAAAGCTGAGGGTCTCCAGGCATGGAGATGGGCCCTCAGAGCCACCTTAACCTGGCACTGGGGGAAATCCTTGTGCTGCAGGATCAGGCTGGGGGCTCGTGGGCTCCACAGAAAACACATATAGCAACATCTGCTGTGACAGGGTGAGACAACTGTTGTCAAAAAGCATTTCCAAATAGAATGGTAATTATTGTTGAATTATCTACACAGGATAGCTTCTGAGGGTCTGATATTCAGCTGGAGCAAAATGGTTGAAGGGTTGATCTAGGCTCTTAGCCCTGCTGGTCCCTGGCTGTGCTGTGGACAGTGCTGAGTTCCCATGTCCACACACCGGACCCTGAAGTCATCCTAGCTGATGGTTCACTCTCCAACCTTCAGATTCCTCTTCTTTAAGATGGGAAAATGACACCACCTTAGAGTGTGATCGTGAGTATTAAGTATGTGTGAAGTACTTAGCACGTGGTCACCTCTTAACAAATGGCAGCTCTCATGATTATTGTTACTGATCCTACAGCTCAGTTTGAGCCCATTTTAATACTCAAGATCCTTGATACAGGAGAATCTCAATGTGAAAATGAAAGAATAATCAGATCTCTGCTTTTCCAGTAGGGACTTAATAATAATAAACTTGACAAAGGATTCACCACAGATCCTGTAACTAGAAAGTTCTACTCCATTCACTTAAAATACGATTTGATTTACAAGGGCTACAATTTCTTGGGATCATTTCTTCTAAGAAAGCAATTGCAGCTGCATAGCCCATGTGAGACCAGCTGGGGGCTTGAAAAATATCTCTAATTTCACAACTAAGAATAAGAGGATATAAACATAATATATATACATATATATGTGTATATATATACACACACACATATATATGTATATATATATACATATATATGTGTGTGTGTATGTGTGTGTGTGTGTGTATATATATATATATATATATATATATATATATATATATATATATATATTTGTCTTTCTCCTTGACCTTTCCTTTGGATGCAGATAGCATGGCAGGCAGAAAGGACAGTCTGATGATCTCTCCAAGAATGAGAAACTTTTCAAAGTTCTGGAGGGCCCAACCTGTTTTTTCCTGCTCTTGCACTGAGGTACATGTTCAAATGGCCAATGAGAATATTACACATCAAACAGAAGGGGCCAACGCTGGGGCGTGGGATGGGCTGAATTGTCCTAAGTCGCTGGCTTCCATAACAGGAGAGGAATCTCCCTTAAACACATCAGCGTTGGTTGCTGGTGAGAAGAGCTGAAGTCGTGAAGTGTGTGTGTGGCAGTGTCCCCATGCATCACCTGCCTGCCAGGCTTGCAGATGTCTCTACTGCAGCTGGACTTTTCTTAGACCTGGGAAACTTATCATTTCCCTCAGCCCCCCACCCCAAACCTTTAAATTAATCTATTAATGTGATTTTATCATAAAGCAGTAATTAGCGATCCAATAAAAATTACATAAACTGATGCCAACTGTAAATTTCATGACTATCTCTCTTCCTATCAATCTATCTATCCCTATCTATCTATCCATCTATCTTCTATCTCTCTGCCTCTCTATCTATTTATCTATCTATCTATCTATCTATCTAGGGACAAAGGTAACCACAAAACAGCACAGATCCTGACATATATTAAGAACTCATTTGTCAGTTGCAACAAAATATATGTGTATTTTTGAATAGGTATGAATATGCATACATGAAATGTAATATTTTATGATATATAGAAAGAAAGAGAGAATCGAATTCCCTTAATTTTTTAAGTGGGACATTTCCTGGGAAAAATCTTTAGCCTTGTATTAAGGAGGAGCTGTAGCCCGAAACACAATTATATGAAAAAAGAGCCCTCTGCACGCCACCGAGCCCGGTCCTGTATATCTCTGAGGTATATCCCTTTCCTTAACAACAAGTTGTCTTTGAAGATATGGCTCCAGCAGCTGGCTGGGCACTAGGAGTGGCTCTTCTGCTGGCTGCCTTTTCATGAGGACCCCCCAGCTCAGTTTTGCATGCAGACCCTGTCTTATGGGTGACGATTTCAAAGTCAAAAAGCACACAGCTGGATGTTTGGAGTTTGCAGCTTGGTGTCTGGAACCTGAGTATTTGCAGTGGTACAGCTGATGGCTGCTAAAAAAAATTAAAAAGTAAATAAAGAAATCAGCTTTTGATTTGTAAACTCAGCCAATTTGATCTGAAAGACATTGATAGGGGATAAATATAGAACTCCGCAGTGTCGTATTACCTCGTACGCTGGCTGTTTGCTTTCTCTTTTTCTAAAACCCTAGAGATATAAGCCAGGACTGAGTGCTGTGGGTTGTAAAGTTGCTTTGAAATTCCTTGTCCAGATTAATTTAAGGGAATTATTTTTCTTAAGAGGCCCCTACTGGGTTAAGGTTCCTGGCTCCATCATGCACGCAAGTGGTCAGACATCCACCTGCAAGGGGTCACCTTAGTCACCTGGCGCTGAGCTGCCTTGGGAAAGCAGGGCCATCTGTACTTTAGCCATGGAGACAATTTCTGGATTAAGAGCAGGAGTTCTTATCTGAGAACTGTAGAACTCCAACCCTAGGGGTTTCTGGACCTCGGGAAATGACATCATGCAGGTGTGCCTGTGTGTGTATGCTTTTCCTAACGAGAGATTCTATTTCTTTCTGAAAAGCGTTCTGAAAGGAGCACAGGGCACAGAAAGATTCATACAGACCCTTCTATGGTCCTGTGGCTCATCTCCCAGTTACTGTACAGAACCAAGTCTCTATCAACCCCCAGCCTTGCAAAGAAAAAGGAGAAAATGCCCTCAAAATATAACTGATGATGGGAAGAAGGAATAACTCTAGGAGTAAAGCACAGCCTTACGTATGTTTCATTAAATATTTTGTGGAGGATGGAAAGTGAAGTAACTTATAAATCATCCTTTTGAAGAATAAGTATGCAGATCTGAGCAGTGCTTTGTTCACCAAATGAGGGGAGTTCTCCTCCCACCAAGACTTAGGATGAAAGGAAGGTAGCAGGCAGGGTTCCGTCCATTCCCCAGAGACCCCCGACAGCTGGAGATTAACCAGAGGCTTGCTGGACACAGAGGGAGCAGGGAGCAAGGCCTTCCTTTCGCAGCATTCTCAGGTGCAGAGCAGAAGGAAGGCTTTCCTGAAGAATTCCACGTATTCGTGACTGTACCAAGCAAACACTCAATGACAAAATGACCACTTGGGAGAAGGAAGAGAGAGGAAAGCCTGGAGTGGGGTTAAATCTATAGTTAAGATAATTTAATGAGTAAATTCAGGTCAGATCCTGAGAGGAAGCTGCAAGGTGCCATGGATTCTGGGGATGGAAATGCCAGCCTGCACTCCTGGTTGGCCTGGGGGCAGGGAGACACAGGCAGCCCATGTATGTAAGAGGATGACTCAACACCACACAGACATGCCCTTAGAGTAGCATGAAGCCTGATGATGTAGGGGCATCTGGGTCCAGTGAGAAAGGGAGGCGTGGTGAAAACCTTTGTATAAGCCAGATTCAATTACAGCCTTTGAACATATTTAACATAATAAAATCTTTGCAAATAGTTCTCAAAATCTCTCCCCCACCAAAGCTACTTGCTACCGAATCACACCGGCTGAGACACGTGCCCGGTGCTGCCCACCTGTCTGGGAATGCCTCCCACCTCTGTTCCGAGTTGTCCTCTACACACAGGTGAACCTTCAATTCCATCACGGAGATGTGAAGAGAGAGCGCACAGAAAAGGAGATTCATGCTTTCATTAGTTCCACGGCTAAGGTTTCCTTCTATCTCTCTTCATTGCACACAAAAACTAAATGTGGGCACACATACCTACGTCCAGATGGAACACAAAGTATGAAAACAAGACAATCATGACTTGTCAGAACAAACATGGTGCTTCTGAGCCCTGGTTATGGCCATTTCTCTTGGGAATTACGTAGCCTTGAGTAAATTACTGAGTCCCAGTTCCCTTGTTACTGAAATGTGGGTACATTCTTACTCTTCCATCCCTAGGTGGGTCTGAGAATTAGATGAGAGAATTTGAGCAAAGGCACAGAAGACTGGTTGACGCATGAGAGATGATTCATAAGTGTCAGAAGGAACGACTCCAGGAGGAATTTGAGACACTCAACCCTTACATAATGGAATCTTCTAAGGTCCCCTCCTCTGCTACCTCAATCTCCTCCCCTTGGTCAATCTACACTCTGAATCCAGTTCCTGCATCTGAAATGACCACCTCTGCTCCCGATTTCCATGTTCATGTCATCATCCCAGGACGATCTGCTTACCTCTGTGCCCGGAACTCAGGGGAATGTCTCCCATGTGTCTCCCAGACACCCCGGGCTGAATCATCACGTTGCCCCTGAAAACTGCTCTCACCCCTGTGTCCGCTAATCCCTGCTGGTGGCACGGCTACCTCCCCATTCTCCTAAGATAAAAAAGAGTCACACGTTTGATTCCTCCTTTTTCACTCACTCCTCACCATCAATCAACACATCCAGTGGTTTTTAACCCCTTCACCACTTTCAAATCTATTTTCTTCTTTCCCACATCACTGTTTACTATGTTAATTCAGTTGCTGTTATCTACTCTGGGATATTACAATCCCCTCTCTACTGATCCCCCTGCCTCCAGGTTATTATATTTATGGTTGATGCCCAAACGATTGCAAAGAATAAAAATCCATCTCCTCATGGCTTGACCCCTTGTCCTTCAGATGACTCTTGTCTCCATCTCTAGATTCTTCTGTTGCCAACTCCTTTCCCCCCTCAGCCACTAGATGCACCAGGAAAGTTCCTACGATGCTGAGCCGTTTATCTCTGCCTTGCAACCTCTCCTTCTTTGCCTTCAAAACCATCTAGGATATTACTCCTGTGGGAACCCTTTCTTAACAATCAAAATTCCTTACCTCCTCTCTACCCAGTTTATTTTTTTGCTTCAAGCATTGCCCTAATCACACCGCATTGTTATATAATTGCATATGTTTACCCCACTCAAAGTTATAAGAGAGAAGGGGTTCTTATTTATCTCTATGTCCAATATCTATAGCAGCCTTGAACACACAGAAGGCACCACAGGATCATATGGTCAAAGACTGAACGAATGAACTAATGCATTATAATTTTGGTGGCTAGTCTGACCCTCATAATGAACTAGTCAAACCTTCTTTGGTGACTTTTAAGAAAACAGCAGATATCTATCTTTTAAGTTTTTTTTTTTTTTTTTTTTTGATAAAGGGCTGGGCACATAAAGAGACCTCTCTCATCTCCTAAGGATAGATAATTTTATTCCACGTTTCCTGAAGGGGACTAAAAAGCCTTCCTCAAGCTAGACCTGGAGTGAATAAGAAAAGAGCTTGGTTTGGCCATCTCCACAAATACGCTTCATTAAAAGCTCTTGTAGCTAATGCCCCTGATTCCTCCAAATGAGTGAGGACGCAGCGTGTTCCAGAAGTGTCTAATCAGAAGTGTCTCAGAGAGCTTTCTTATGTCATCATCAATTCGGTTGCATTTTTTCCAAGTGGAATCAGCTTGGTGATTCAGCTCTGTCTCTAGGCAATTAGTAGTGGAATGATTGCAGGGAACATGATGAGGATCTTCACCTTCCTGGGATGGGCAGGCAGGGAAAAAGTGCTCCTGCCCACACAAAACGGGCCTCCGCAGAGGCACAGGCACCTCTGCAGCAGAAACACTAACAGGCACTGTGATAAGAGCTCTGTGTGAGGAATGGAAGCTGGCAACAGGACATGGAAGCAAGCAAGGGCTTGAAGTTGAACTTGACCTCATAGGACAAAACCACGCTGGAGCATCAAAACCTCCCTGAGAAATCCCAGCACTTGCTGCAAGAAGGTTGACACCTAAAATGCACAGAGATGAACAAGTGTCCCCCTTCTCACTTGTGCTCACGTGACTTCCCCACCCTCCTTCCTTCTCAGGATCCCGGGGCTTTGCCTGCCCTGATGGTGCTGATTTCTTTGCACCTCTGCTTAAATTGCATTATCTCCCACCTGGTCTCCTTCCAACCTGGTCACTCTCTTCCTTTTCCACAATTCCAAGAGATAGGATAGAGGAACACTTTTATTTGATCACCAGCAAAAACATCCTTTGTACTTGAAGTGAAAAATCTAACAATGGTAACTGTGGGACCACAAATTATTCTTTATTTCTGTCCTAATTCTCTACTTCAGGAGACTAACTGCCACATCTAAGACCTGACTGCTGGCACCTTCCATGGGGCAGGGGAGGAGTGGAGGGGAGCTCATGCATCAACCAGTGGAGAGAGCAACTGGGGAAGAAGGGGACAGAGAGAGAGACTGAGGCAGAGAGAGAGAGAGGAGAGTGAGAGACACAGAGAGAGATGCAAGGAGAGCCAGAGCACAAGCAGATGATAAAATGATACGTCAAACAGAACGCAGGCGGAATGCAAGTGTCTGTGGAAGGCAATTACACAGTTGTTTAGGTAAATCAGAAGCCCGCTCCCGTGACTACTGTGCTCTCCTCAAAGCTCAAAGCCATTGTCAGCCCCATGGGAGTAGCTGGCCGTAACCAGTCTTGCATGAAGCCTGTGGGAACAGCTGGCTCAAGCACAACCCGAGTGTCCTATGATGCTTTGAAGACCCCCTGGCATGGGCCTGAGGAACCTCTCTTCTCCAGGAGGCCCTTATAGCCAATCCTCTGGAGTAGGTTCGGCACACTTTTTCTGTAAAAGACCACGTGGCAAGTATTTTAGGCCTCGCAGGCCATACAGCCTCTGCAGCAACTACTGAACTCTGCTGCTGTCATGCAAAAGCAGCCAGGAGAATACATAAATGAGCCAGAGTGACTGGATCCCAGTAAAGCGTTGTTACAGACAATGCCATTTCAATGCCACATCATCTTACTCTGTTACAAACTATTCTTCTTTTGATGGACATTCAACTTTTTACAAAGGTAAAAAACATTCTTGCTGGGCATGCAAAAAACAGGTGGCGGGCTGGACTTGGCCTGTTGGCTGCATTTTGCCGACCCCTGGTGGACACGTCTGACCTTTCCAGTCGTATCACTCTGTTTCCTAAATCCTTTCCTCTGCCTCAGCACTACACTCTTTCAAAACCTTCTGTCCTGCACTCTGGAACCTGCCCTGAATGATCCCTGATGTCCTCTCCTTCTTCTTAGAGAGACACCTCCCCATCACTGTCATACTGAGTCTGGGAGAATGGATTCCACTGCAGATTTGTCCTGTCCACTGGAGGCTATGAATTTATTTTATTCTTTCTCGGTATCTCTGCTCTGCCATGAAACTTCTAGACCCCATCTTTTTAAACCCTGTGCCTCTTAGAGCATCCAAATAATCACACCCTCCTCTTCCTCACCACGTCTCTGCTCTCTCCTAACTTTGGGGGGCTCCTTTTCATTCACGGAGCACCTATGCTCCTGACCTAGACTCTTCCTCTCCATCCCAACTCCAACCATCATTCTCGGTGACTTTTCACATCTGGAAAGATATCTCTCCAAACATGATTCTCACATTCTTTTTTCTTTTCTTTTTTTTTTTTTTTTGAGGTACGCAGGCCTCTCACTGTTGTAGCCTCTCCTGTTGCAGAGCACAGGCTCTGGACACGCAGGCTCAGCGGCCATGGCTCACGGGCCCAGCCGCTCTGCGGCATGTGGGATCTTCCCGGACCGGGGCACGAACCCGTGTCCCTTGCATCGGCGGGCGGAGTCTCAACCACTGAGCCACCAGGGAAGTCCAGTGCTGATGGATTTTTAAGAGAGGAGATTATATTTCACAAAGCATACAAAGTAACTCAAATTTTACTTTTAAACGTTCTGGTCTCCAGAGATAATATACATTGTCCCCGTCAACCACATAAATGTTTATTGGATGAAGAGCCCAAATTATTCTTCAATATTTTTCCAGATAGACACCAAACACATCCCCAGAACACTGCATTTTTCTTTTTATTCACATACACCCTCTTGGGCATACAGACCCCAAATCATAAGCTCATACGGTTTTAAGTTATTGAGACACACCTGCGTGCATGCCCACACATGCATATATGTTAGCACATTTTCTTTCTTTATTTAGCAGAATACTTAGTTTGCCATTGATTTCCCTTTAAATCTATTTTTCAGATGTTCTATGTTGGGGGACATTCATGGAATCACAAGGTCCTGATTCGTTTGCACTTGATTTCCTATAATGATATTCTCTAGGGGTTGTTCAGTCTCTCAGATCTGTTTTCAAGTCTTTTTAGTGTTTTATTTTCTCTTAAACCAGATGTGTTTTTCCCAGGAACTCAGAGAACTTCAACCTCATACGCACTCCCAGCATGACACATACATGGCTCAAGGGCCGCCTGCTCAGTCACATGCACACCAGCCTGACACGCCGCCCAGCGCTGCACCAAAGAAGGCTCCCCTCAATCATCAGGAGGAATTGTCCCCAAATGGAACATCTGAGTCGCGAGCGCCATGTTCCTTCCATTATTCATTCTAGACATTATGAAAAATAAGTACTTGGAAAGCCTAGCGTATTCCACTGACCAAAAATCATGATTTTGATGAGGACCGCTGCTATTGCAGCATTATTTGTGCATGAGAACAGCACTCAGCTCTACACCGAACAGAACTGAGACTGGCCTTGCCTCCAGGGCTTAAAAACTGGGGAGACAGATCTGATGAGGAGGAGTGGTACATGAGCCTTAGACAGTATAGTATCTGTTGCCAACTGCCTGAGGGGTCTCTATGGGTCCAAAGAATATTTTGAAGAATAAATACACACTAAGGAGGAATTTAAAGGAGGAAGTCTTTGTTCACATATCAGGGAGAGCTTTCCTATGGTTGAGTCATTTCAAGAGTAAGGGGGACACAGCACTGAAAAAGACAAACATCTCAAAGGAAGGATAAACAGGCAGACACACAGGAAAAGCAGAGCAGTGCGGCCCTCGAGGTTCTCGGGGAGTCCAGGGACCAACACCACAGCCTCCTAAATGTGATGGTTCCCCCAGTGGTGACACTGTAGGCATGGTGGTCAGGTAAGTTCAACTCCCCCTGAGACCGCCCTGAGCGGTGCTGATGTACTTACAGTGTTCCAGGCCCCCTGCTGCTGGAGGCCATTAGACCCCTCCAGTCATCCTGAGAACCAAACGTGCACTCATGTATTCAAATATCTCCCAGCAATAGTGCCCAGCTGAGAGCCCTGAGTATCGAGTTTCTTCAGACGTGGTGAGGAAGTACGAAAAGTTCCAGCCACGACACAGCAGAGAGACAAGAGCAAGTGGCCCAAACTGCTCATCATGAGGGTCATGGTGGCCAGCATTGCGGGGTGTGTGTATTTCTGTGTTCTCTCTCCCTAACTTTGTCCTTGGTGGCACTTCTATGTTACTCCTACGTCTCCTTCCTTCTTATCTTCTTCCAATCCTTCAAACAAGACCTTCTTCCAAGAAAGCACCAGAAACACAATCCCATTTGCAAAGAACTGCTAGGCATTTAAACCATTTCTCCTGCGATGGATTCCAGAGCAGCAGCAGCAACAGACAGGGGTGCCCTGAAGTCAGTCACCTGGCTGATTCAGTTGAACTCTCACTGCTCTATCTGGAGGAAGCTGCTTATCTTATGTTCCCTTTGAAACGAGGGAGGATGAATATCTACCCTACATTTTATAGATTCGCTTAAATATTTTAAATATATGGGAACATTCTGTGAATTGTAGAATGCTGTGTAGAATGCTGTGTAGATATGAGTTGTTATTTCACAGAACCCAGACACTCACACTGAAGGTACTGACTAATGGTTGGTTGTCAGCCAGTGGCCAAGCCTCTGGGGCAGCACTTAGGGAGATGGGTCTTCCTCACAGGGGATGATGCTGAGTTTGCACGTGTCCCCCAGTGCTGCCTACCTGGGGGCTGGTCCTGAGCTCAGCTCCTCTGGTCTCAGGATGCAGTGGGGTAAGCTGGAGGGTGGCATTCACAAGAGAACCATCTACAAGAGGGCAGAAAGTGCCTGGAATAGCAAAGACCCTGGTGGAACAAGACTCATCTGTCAAGGCCAGGACGGGGGCCGACAGCTCGAGAACTGGCAGCAAACAGGGCCAGGAGCAGAGACAGGAAGATTCATTTCTTCCAGAGAAAGGAGTGTGCTGTGAAGAATAAATCGTCTCCTCTGTGGCCACTGGACCCGACCCAAGAGCGAAACTTGTTTTGTGAATTTGATCCCAGGGGAAGCCAGTGGCGGTGCCGCTCAAGGAGAAGCAGGGGTGAGTGGGGTGGCAGGTGCTGTATGACATAGCAAGGTAAGCCCAGGTGACGCGGTGGCCACACCTGACTGCACCTGCCAGAGGTAAGTGTGGCTCCGGCCCAGAGCTGGGTGGGAAGACAGACGGTGGCAGGGAGGTGTCAGCTAGAGAAGGACAGAGTCATCCAGACAGAGAGACTCCATTCCAGTTTCTTCAAGAGTCACATGGTAATTTAAAAAAGACTTCCCTGGTGGTGCAGTGGTTAAGAATCTGCCTGCCAATGCAGGGGACATGGGTTCAAGCCCTGGCCCGGGAAGATCCCACATGCGGCGGAGCAACTAAGCTCGTGACCACAACTACTGAGCCTGTGCTCTAGAGTCCGTGAGCCACAACTACTGAGCCCACGTGCCACAACTACTGAAGCCCATGCACCTAGAGCCCATGATCTGCAACAAGAGAAGCCACCGCAATGAGAAGCCCGTGCACCACAACGAAGAGTAGCCCCTGCTCGCCGCAACTAGAGAAAGCCCGTGTGCAGCAATGAAGATGCAATGCAGCCAATAAATAAATAAATAAATAAATAAATAAATAAATAAATTTATTTTAAAAAAAGGCTCGGAAGGGTGAGGAGAGAGATAAAAGGAGGGCTCAGATCAGTGGCTTCTGATGATGTTCCTGTGATCACAGCGGGGAGGGGGGAGGGTGCAGGCCGTGACAAGCCAGGACGGCTCCCAGTTCATGCCCTAGTGAAGCCACGAAGAAGACAGGGGTCAAGGTCCAGTCCTGCAAGGGGCAGGGGGGCTGAGAGGATGCCACAGTGATGGCTCTTGAGAGATGCAGGGTCCAGGTGGGAGGGGGTGAAGGGCAGGGGGGCCGAGAGGTGGGCAGGCTGGAGAGAACAGCAAGGCGGAAGCAGCTTTCCCTCTGCCTGGGACCCTCGCTCCTTGCTGGCCCGTGGGAGTGGCCTCAGACCAGACTCTCCCCTTCGCGGCTGTCCCCAGGGAGCCAGCACACGTCTGCCTTTCAGCTGAGCCTTCATCGTGTCCATGTGGCAAAGCCGTGAGTTCAGACTCCCGAGTACTCCGGCCCCGTGACTCTGAGCCTGACGACCATGGCACCTGTGGGGCTGGGCATTCGGGTTGGGTTCCTGGGGGCCTGGAGGAAAGCCCAGCAGCCCCTCCAGGCCCTGCCCCTCTCCCCATGGGCTCTGCAGCAGGAGTGAGGGGTGGGTGGCAGCCCTGGAGCTGGGGAGGCAGAGGGCAGGGAGGGACTGGTGTTATGGCTGAATTGTGTCCTCCCCATGTTCAAATTCTCGTGTTGAAGCCTTAACCCATGGTACCTCAGAATATGACTGTTTTTGGAGATGGGACCTTTAAAGAATTAATTAAGGGAACACAACGCTGTGAGAGTGGACCCAAATCCAGCAATGACTGGTGTCCCTGTAAGATGAGGACATTCCCAGAGAAATGACCCTGTGAGGACAGACATCTCCAAGCCAAGGAGAGAGGCCTCCAAAGAAGCCAACCCTGCCCACACCTTGGTCTTGGACTTCCAGCCACCAGAACTCTGAGAACATAAATGTCCGCTGGTTAAGTCAGCAGCCCCAGCAAACATGTGCACGGGTGCATCTGTCTGCCCTCTCCCAGGTGAACAGAAGGCCAAGAGGAACAAGGGGAATTCTCATTTGTTGAGGGTCTTCCACTCCACTCGCCACATAGTTCACGTATTTTATTTTATTTAACACTCACAACGATCTTCCTTTACAGAATCCAGGGGACTGAAGGGGAGGGAGGTTGGGTCAGTCCTTTGGAGGTCAGGGGATGGGTCTACCTGGCTGAGAACCTAGCGCATCCTACTTGCACGGGGCAGCTTCCCCAAAGGGAAGGAGGAAGGGAGAGTGAGAAGACCAGAGGGGGAAGAGCCAGAACAGGTTGGGGACGAGATGGGAATGGAGCCTCTAGGGCGATGACAGGACAGGGTCTGTTCTGGCCACGGGAACTGGGAAAG
Organism: Mesoplodon mirus; assembly: GCF_964341445.2. Lineage (NCBI taxonomy): Eukaryota > Metazoa > Chordata > Mammalia > Artiodactyla > Ziphiidae > Mesoplodon > Mesoplodon mirus. The sequence continues at coordinate 138,607,422 of NC_138983.1, read as the reverse complement.
AGCTGAGTGTTTCATCTGCAGACACCACTACTGGCAGGAAAATGTCCACCTTTGCCCAGAAGCCCCTCATGTAATAGGAAAGGCTCATTTAAGTCTTGCCCATCTTGGCCCTGCCTTCCACCTTCTTAGCTAAAAGCACTGTCATTTCCTAGACTGAGAAGAGGGTGCTATAACTGAGAGTAGCCTAGAGTAGAGGGTTAAGCATTGCAAGGCATATAGGATATTTCTTTTCTTTTTTCTATTTTGCATCCTCTAGGAAATGTACCCATGATGCAAATTTTCCATCCAAATTCACTCTCATACATTAATAGGCATCCTGCTTTGCTTGTCTTCCCAAGCTCTTTGATCTCCCATCAGGGTGCTGTCAGAGTTGCCTTTATTTAATACAAAGACATTGGACATCAAACCCTGGGCTAAGACCTTCAGTCCCTGCTTCTCCAACAGGGAGCTCATTACCTTGAGTCAGTCACCTAGTATTACTGGGCTGGTCAAGGTAGCTTATGGCTTTAACAACTTGCAAATAATTAGGAGTCATGGATTAACTAGAAGCTTAATTTGTATACTGTATATGAGAAATCGCCTGTGTCTTATTTCTTCCAATTCCATAAGATAATGTGAAGGCACGTTGTCAAAGGTATGTGACCACACGTGTACTCACTTAGTTAAAAGTTACATATACTCTATTAACACACACACACACAACTTGTGGTTAAGTTACAAGAGCACACAGGTATTCATAGGTACCTATAAGATTTTGTGCAGATTTCTCTCAGTTGAATAAGTATTCAATTTATCATTTTACCTGCCCTACCAATTTGTTTTAAACCATCTTCCTTCCACTGTAAACACAAAGAAAAATTTCATGCCAGCTGAGTCTAAATATCTCCAGCTATGTATTAGTCTCGTTGGAATTAATGATGTTTCACTGTATTAGGATCAGATAGTCTTTAGAAAACATGAGATTTTTTTAAAGACATAAGCTGCTCATGGAGACTATTTCTGCTCAGGGAGCAGTTTTAGACAAAAATCTTCTAGTTGGGGGTGGGGTTTGGGGTTGTCATCTGAAAGCTCCTAATAATCTCACCATAGAAGATGTCTTTGTGTAAACTTGGAAACCAGAACAATTTATTGCTATTTCAAGTTACCCACTAGCTTCCAGACACAAGCAATTCCCCCAAACAGCTCTAGCTCAGCCCATCTGATGACAAGAGAATTGCTGAAGAATATTTCATGGAGAGTTTTTAAATGTTTACAACAATGCAAATATCGATGTCTCAGCCAAGTCAATATCGGAATTTATTGTCCTTCAAAACTAAACACTGAGCCAGGCTCCCTATTGGTCAATATTTGCATTCAGGTAAATAAATCTTTATACTGACTCCAGCCGATATCAATAGCTACTTATTCCAGATAAGTAAAAGTAAAAACAGGAAGCATTATTTATTATTTTGAGGCAAAACGGCAACGAGTTACATAAAGGCCCTGCGGCATTTCTAAAATATCAATACGTAGTTACTTTTGGCAATGAAACATCACAGTTTTATGAATCACACCGGATGGAATTTTATAATTAGGAGTTAATAAAAATAAATTTCATCTGTGTTATTAATATCACAGTGCTCTTTTTTAAAACTTGAAAGAATTCTCAGCTCTCCTGTTCTTTTCACCACTTGTGAGGTTAAATTTTATTTTTTTCTTTTTTTTTTGCGGTACGCGGGCCTCTCACTGTTGTGGCCTCTCCCGTTGCAGAGCACAGGCTCCAGACGTGCAGGCTCAGCGGCCATGGCTCATGGGCCCAGCCGCTCCGCATCATGTGGGATCCTCCCGGACCGGGGCACAAACCCGTGTCCCCTGCATCGGCAGGCGGACCCTCAACCGCTGCGCCACCAGGGAAGCCCAATTTTTGATATTATCTGTAACTGTGAGAATTCACAGGGCTATGTTCCTGAACTTCCTAGATTATGTGATTAACCCTTATTCCAAATGTTAAAGAAAAATGTGCCCAGGCTTGACCTCTATGTGGGTGAGCAGGTGCTGCCTAGCTGTGCTTTGGGCCTCTTGTTTTGTGCTTTGGAATCAGGCCTCACAGGCTACCTCTGGGCATCAGGCCTCTGTGTTTCTAGATGTCTACTAAGAACAGACTGGGGTTCTGTGAATGAAAGAAACTTCTCCCCCCCGCAGTCAGTGCCCACTGGGTGGGGAAGGACCTCAGTCACCTATTAGGACACAATAAACAGCCCCAGTTGAAACTGAACAAATGGGTCGGTGTTACTTGCATAAGTAGAATTTTGAAAAACATAGAATAGTTAGAATAGTTACAATTGTGAAAAACATATAATATGTATTTTATTATTTTCTTTAGGGGGAGTTCATTGTGCTTTTGTATGCACAGAATTTATTTACCTAGACACTGTCATATATTTACTTAGAAATGATAATATACTGAGAAAAGTAGCAATATTACTTCCCTGTAAGAAAGTTCCTGCACCCTTCAGGCCTGTGTTGATGCTCCAGTAATTGGTGTGTGGACTGACCGGCCTAACAGAACAATTAAACAAGCAAATGTGGCCATTCTGTGGCTCTAAATAGTACACACAAGGTCAGTCCTTTATAGCTGCTAGCAGAATTCAGTCACTAAGCAAGTGATACTCAGTGGAGATGTGGTGCTTTTAGAGCAGCACAGGTCAAATAAAATTAAATGAAGATTTATGCCCATTATAAAAATGTCTACGATGCGATCGAGCCTCCCCAGAACGATAAAAGCTGCTAAAAGTGAAATAAATGATATCTGCCTCAAGCATGATTTTCCCCCAGAGTCTCCGTAGCCCAGAGGGCAATGGTAGCTGATTCTATAGAATGGTGAAGACCATGTATTTGTTGTTTTGAAATCTAGGTGTGGTCTACATGACCAGAAGCAAGTGGAGACAGTTCCCAAGAGAATCCACCAAAGGAAGCCTGTGAAACCATCACAGGCCGGAAGCTGTCCTGTAGGGGAGGCTGGCTTGCGCAGCCTGAAAAGTAAAAGAGCTGGGTGCAGTGATGTGGATGGCACGTGTCTGTTGGAGAGGTCTGGACTTCTGCGATGCTATGTTACTGTTTTTCCTTTGGGACACGGATGTCAACAGCCTTTAAATCAACTTTCACAGCATACTTGAGGTTTACTGACTTGGTTTATGTAAACTAGGAAATCACAATCCTGGCCCTATGTGCACAGGATTTCCCTAGTGACCCCAGTGGAGATTCAGGAAGGTGCCTTACTTCTCATCAGCCACTGAAAAACACTAGTGAGCACCCGCGGTGGTTCCTCGTGGATTTAAACAGTCAACACAGACTTTGTGAAAACCTACCATGAGCTAGGGCCAGGCTATGAATGGAGCCCTGTTTACCATGGCACCCTGTCCCCAAAACAGTGACTGGCACGTAGTAGGAGATACCATCATTGTTTGTGAGATTAGAGAGGCAGAGTTCTCACGTGAGGAGGCTTACAGCCCACAGAGAGTTAGGTAATACAGCCATGATCACACACGTAGGTATTTTAAATTGGAGGGGCACAGAAGAAACAGTGCAGAGTATTGCATCCACACGTCTGAGGAGTTCTCGAGGTTGTTGATTTGGTGGGAATGTGTATGTGTGTGGGTGAAGGGGGCTGCTTATCAGGGAGAGGTTCCCGGGAGAGGTTAACACGGACATTGAGATTTTAAAAGGCCAAACATGAACAAAGAGCCTGGGAGACAAAAGGGGAAACGGATTCCAGGCAAGTGGAACAGCACATGCAAAGGCTCAGAGGCAGAAAAGAATATGACATTTTAAGAGATATTTATAAGTAGGTGTGTTGATCGTGGGGTTTAAACTGCAATAGTGGAAAGAATGGGGACCATTCTGTGTGGATGTTTGGGCAGGTATCTAAATATGACAAGGAAAAATCTTTTAGGATATTGCTGAGAAGCAGAGAGGACCATCTGCAACATTTGAGCGAGAGAATAACATAATCGGATCCACCAGATAGGCAGCGCCCTCTAGCAGCAGAATGGAGGACGAGGTAGAGAAAGGCAAGCCTGAAAGACAAAAGGACTAGGAACAGAAATAGTGCAATGATCCTGATAAGAGAAAAGAAGTGCCTCAACCAGGCAATGGCAATGGGAATGGAGAGAAATTTAGGTAGTGAGAGGACATTTAGAAGGATTGGAAATCTTTCTAAAAGACTTGGAAATTGATTGAAATGATATGTGCCGTTAAAAGAAGGAATCTAAGGTAACTTACAATTTTCTATCTGCGGCAACAGGACAGTGGTGCCATTCCCTGTAATGATACAGGACACACATGATGAATTCCATTTGTATAAAATAAGGTTAAAGTGGCTATAGGGCATTGAAATGGGGATGTCTTTAACACAGTTAGCTATTGGATTTGGGGCTCAGGAGTGGAGTCTGCCCTAAACAGACCTGCTTGCTATGTTGCTTGCTGCAGCTATATAGTGGTGGTAGTTGCAGCTGTGGCCCAGAATGAGATAAAAGGAGAAAGTGCAAAGTGAAAAGAGGAAAGGATCCAGGCCAAACCCACCCTGGAAATTACTGTCCTTAAGCTGTGAGTAGAGGAAGAGCCCAAATGAAGGTTAAGAAGGAAATTTCAAAGAGGGAGGAGAAGCATGGAAGAGTTGATGAGGCTAAGGAGACCATGTCCCCAAAGATCTCTGGACAATGTCTCCCATGCACACTGGCATGGACAACCTCTCTCTGGGAGGTGGGGTCTGTGATGCCTTCTTGTATCAGGTGGGGCTGTATCCCAGCTTCACTTGCTCTTTAGGAACCCGGCCACCTTGGTGTGAGGAAGCCAAATAGGCCATGAGAGAGACGCCTCAGAGAGGCTGTGCGCATATGTCTGACTGATGCCCCGAGCGTTCACTTGGCCTTCAGGTCTTCCCAGGTGAGGCCCCATGCATCACAGAGCAGACACATGCTGCGTCACATGCTCTGTCCAAATCCCTGACCCAAGGTATCTGTGAGTATGATACCATTGTTAGTTTACACCACTAATCTAGGGGCTGGCTTCTTACCCTGCACTAGCTAAATGGAACAGAGGCCAAGCAAAGGGACAGAAATCTGAAAGACAGAGTAGACAAGGAGGCAGACATTCGGAGTAAGAGAAGGAGGAAGTCTATTAGATTTGGCGACTGGAAGGCCCATGGTGGTCTGAGTATCTCAGTGCAGTGGTGAGATTGGAAGGCAGACCCTAGTGAGCTAGTGAGTTGTGCACTGGAGAGCAGACTGCTCTTTCTACAAGCATTTCTCTTTTCTTTCAGCTGTTCTTTGATGATTTGCCAGTGCCAATATCTTTTATAATTCTCAATAATCTGTTACAAAAATTAATTGGCAAATATGCTTTTCATTTATTAGAACTCAGAAAATAAAATCCCCAAACCAGAATTTACCTATTTGTCTCAAAACTTTAACACAAGTGATTGATACCTTTAAAAGAATTTTTAGTATGATATACATAGCACTCAGCTTTTATAATTATCAGTATTCTGACAACATCATTTTAGTTATTACAGTTGTTTGCTGGAATATTTTAAAGTAAATCCCAAATATTTCTTATATCATTTTGCTCTTGAAATGCTTCAGAATACATCCCTAAAAAGTAATGCTTTTGATATTACATTACTAAATACAATTAAGGCATCTGACAAAATTAAGAATAATCCTTTATAGTGACTGAATTTTGATTCAAGCTTTCGATAAGCTTTGTTTTTCTGAGAACCTAATATGTTAGGCATTGGTCTAGGAACTAAGAGATATATAAGTGAAGAAGAAGAAAGACAAACTAGAGGAAAAACTGCAAAAGATGTTAAGTAGATCTTTAGATACCACAATGTCAGCTTTCAATTATTTTCATCCTCATCAATAAAGGCCTTCTCCTTCATTCTTTGGTCACCTGGTAGCCACACAGTATATGTTGTGGTCTCATCTCCTGTTTGGGAGAAACCTGCTCTTAGAAAAATATCAAGCAATTGTAAAGTTATTAAGTCATAAATCTGTTGGAAATGTAAATAATATTAATGAGAGAATGTCTTTCACGTCAATAAGAAATAAGGAAAGAATGCAAACCCTTACCACCCCCATTCAATAGGAGACCTAACCAGGCAAGAAGATAGGAAACAAAAATGAAAGGGATTACAGATTAGAAAAGAAGATCAGCTTCACTCACAGATGACATAATTGCCCACAGAAAATATGAGGAATCTACAAAAACCTGCTAGAATTAATGTGATGTTTTCAAGGTCACATAATATAAGGTCAACACACAAAAATAAAGTGTATTTCTGTATACTAGCAACAACAAATTGGAAGAGAATAATGTGTCTGGGGTCCCTGAGACCACTAACCCTCAGTGATTCACTAGAAGAACTCATGGGACTCAGCATGAGTTGTGCTCATGGCTGATATTTATTACAGAGACATAGGCAGAGTCAGGAGGAGTCTATATGAGGGCCCTATATGCTCTCTTCCTCCCATGAGGGGTCACACAGAGCACAATCTGCCCTCAGAAATAACTATGCAGCAAAGAGTGTGATGTTTCTGCCTAAGGAAGCCCATGAGAGACTCAGTGCCCAAGGTTTTCATTGGTGGCAGGTCATGTGGGCACCCACTGCCTAGCTTGTACCCAAATTCTAAGCTCCCAGAAGCATAAACCACATTGTACAGTCTAGGCACAATAAGCCTCCCTTATCAGGTAGGGAAAGTTTTATATGAGTGTAGGGAACTGTTTACCAACCACATACCCAGATACCACCTAGGGGTCAATCTTGCAGGCATTTCTCTTTAAAGGTAACAGTTTTGGGTCTGCTATATTAACTCTTTTAGAACAAATACCTACCAAAAAATATAGCAGGACTTTTTTTAAAGAAATTGAAAAACGTACTCTAAAATATATACGAGAAAGCAAATTACATGAAAAAGAAAATAGTCAGTGATATTAAAAAAAAAGAGGACTGAACTTGGAGGACTTATATTATCTCATGTAGGGCTTACTATAAAATTACAATAATCAAGATATTGTGGTATAAGCATAAGCATTGACATATAGATTTATGGAGAAGAATAGTTAGTTCAAAAATACCCAAACATATATGGCCAATTAATTTTGGAAAAAGTCACCAATGCAAGTCAATGCATGAAAGGATTGTCTCTCTAACATATGTTCTGGAAAAATGAATATCCAAATCAGAAAAATGAAAAATAATCTCAATCCTTCCATTATATCATATAAAAAATTTCATGGATAGTACATCTAAACACAAAAGGTAAAATTATAAAATGTCTTGAAGAAAACATAGGAAGACATTTTCATGACCCTAAGGTAGGTCAAAGATCCTAAGCTGGTCACAAAAGCTGTATGTATAAGAAAAAGCTGTGTTAGAAAAAATTGATAATTTCAGTGACATCAAAAGTAAAACTTTTAGCTCTTCAAAAGACATCTTAAGAAAATGAAAAGGTAAGCTAAAGAATGGGGACAGAAATCTTTGCAATACATATATATTTGGCAAAAGAATTGTATCCCCAATATAAAATATTCTTATAATTTAATAACAACAACACACCTTTTATTTAAAAATGGCAAAAACTTGAAAAGACATTTTATAAAAGAGGACATAAAAATGGCCCATAAACACATGAAAAGGTATTCAATATCATTATTCAGCAGAAAAACATAAATTAAAACCACAATGAAATAACAATGCTCACTAGACCAGAAAACTTTTTTAAAAAGACTGGCATCAAATACTCCACCTAATAAACAAACTTGGCACATGAAATGTTTTCCAAGATAGACCACATGCTAGTCCATAAAGCAAGCTTCAGTAAATTTAAAATGATTGAAACCATACAAAGTATGATGTCTGACCACAATGGATTGAAATCAGAAAGCAGTAACAGGAAGAAACTTGGGGAATTGACACATATGTAAACATTAAACAACTCACTTCTAAATAACCAACGGGTCAAAGGGAGATTAAAAAATACTTTGAGATAAATTAAAATGAATTTATAATATATCAAAACTTATGGGATGCAGCTTACTCAGTGCTTAGACATTTATAGTTATAAATGTCTATATTAAAATAAAAAAGATCTAAAATTAATAACTGAAACTTCCACCATAGGACACTGGGAAAAGGAGAGCAAACTAACCCTAAAATGAGCATAAGGAAGAAAATAATGAAGAATATGGAATAAATTAATGAAATAGACAATAGAAAGCAATAGAGAAAATCAACAAAACCAAAAGTTAGTTCTTTGACAAGCCTTTAGAAAGAGTGACTGAGAAAATAAAGTGAAAGACTCAAATTATTAAAATCAGGAATGAAAGAGGAGATACTATGCCAACCTTAGAGAAAAAAATATAAAGGAATAGTATGAATAATTATATGTCAATAAACTGGATAACCTAGGTGAAATGGGCAAATTTATAGAAAGATATAAACTATAAAACCAACTCATGGAGAGTTAAAAATTCTGAATAGACCTACAGCAAAACAGATATTAAATTAGTAACTAAAATTTATTCACAAAGAAAGCCCAAGTCCATATGGCTTCACTGTGAATTCTACCGGACATTTAAAGAAGAACTAATAAATTATTCACAAATTCTCCAAAAAGAAAATAATAATAATAATAATAGAAGAGAATACACAAGTCACTGCATGGGGCCAGTATTAACCTGATTCCAAAACCAGACAAAGATTTCACAATAAAAGAAAATCATTGACCAATATCTCCTATGAATGTAGATGGGGAAATCCTCAACAAAAATACTAGCAAACAAAATCCAGGAGCATGCAAAAATGATTACACACTATGACCAAATGGAACTTATACCAGGAATGCAAGATTGATTCAATTAAAGTAATATATTGGGTTGGCCAAACGAACTTTTTGGCCAACCCAGTACTATATGAACAGAATAAAGCGCAAAACATAGGATCATCTCAATAGATCAAAAATAGTGTTTAACAGAATCCGATGCACCTTCCTGATAAAAAAATACTCAACAAACTAGGAACAGAAAAAAGTCTCCCTCGACCTGGTAATGTGGATTTACAAAAACTCCATAGCTAGCATCAAATTTAATGGTGAAAGATTGAGTGCTTTCCCCACCAAGATCAGGAACAAGAGAAGAATGTCTACTATCAACCCGTTCTATTCACATTGTACTGTAGGTTCTAGCTGGGCTATTAGCCAAGAAAATGACATAAATGGCATTTTGGGAAGGAAGATGTAAAACTCTCTCTATTCACAGATGACATGATCTTAGATATAGAAAAGCCTGAGGAATCCATTAAAAACTATTAGAACTAATAAATGAATTCAGCAATATTAAGAATACAAGATGGATATATAATAAATAATAATAAATAATAAAAATAATAAATAACTGCATGTCTATACATTTTCAATGAATAATTTGAAAATTAAATTATATAAAAAGAATTCCATTCATAATAGTATCAAAAAGAATAAAATACTTAGCAATACATTTAATAAGAGTGCAAAACCCATACTCTGACGATTATAAAACATTGTTGAAAGTTATTAAAGAAAATCAAAATCATTGGGAAGTCTCCATGTTCATGAATCTGAAGGCTTAATGTTGTTAAGATGGCAATATACCCCAAATTAACCTTCAGATTCAGTGTAATTGCTATCAAAATCCAAGTTGATTTTTTTGGCTAAAATTAACAAGCTAATCATAAATTTCAAATGGTAATTATGGGGCCTTAGAATAGCCAAAGCAATCTTGTAAAATGGAAATCAAATTTGGTTGACTCATAATTCTGGAGTTCAAAACTTACTGCAGAGTCACAGTCATCAAGGCAGTGTGGTACTGATATAAGGATAGATACATAGATCAATGGAATAAAATTGAGAATCCAGAAGCAAATCCCCATGTTTATGGTAAATTTATTTTTGACAAGAGTGTCAAAACAATTCACTGTCCAAAATAATATTTTTTTTTCAACAAATGGTGCAGGGAAGACTGGATATCCACATGCAAAAGGATGAAGGTGTACTCTACCACAGACCATATACACAAATGAACTCAAAATGAATAATGTAAGAACTAAAACTCTTAGAAGAAAACACAGGAGTAAATTTTCTTGATCTTGGATTAAGCAATAGTTTCCCAGACATGACACCAAAAGCACAATCGAAAGGAAAAAGAATACATAAATTGGACTCCATAAAAATTTAAAACTTTAAAGAACTGATATCAAAGAGCACCATCAAGAAAGTGAAAAGAGAAGCCTCAGGGAGAAAATATTTGCAAATCATAAATTTGATAAGGTACTTATACATAGAAAATATTTTTTCAAAACTCTATGACTCACTAAAAAAATACAACCCAATTAAAAATGGACAAAGATTCTGAACAGATATGTATCCAAAGTAGATATACAAATGGCCAAGCAGCACATCAAAAGATGATCACATCATTAGCCATTAGAAAAATGCAAATCATAACCACAACGAGACGAGACTTCACACCCACTAGGATGGCTATAATTAAAGATGAATAATAAGTGTCCGTGTGAATATAGAAAAATTGGAACTTTCATACAAGGTGGTGAGAATATAAAATAATGCAGCAACTTTGGAAAATAGGCTAATAGTGTCACAAAAGGTGAAATAGAGCTACTGTATGACCCAGAAATTCCACTCCTTGGTATCCACCGAAGAGAAATAAGTATATCTACACAGCAACTTGCACACGATTGTTCATATCAGTATTATTTACAATAGCCCCAAAGTGGAAACAACCCAAGTGGATGAATAAACAAAATGTGGCATATCCATTAATATCCATACAATGGAATGTTATTTGATCATAAAAAGGAATGTAGTGCTGATAGAAGCTACAACATGAATGAACCTTGAGAACAGCATGCCAGGTTAATGAAGGCAATGATAAAAGATGTCATTGATATAAAATACACCAAATAGGCAATTCTATAGAAACAGAAAGTAGATTAATGTTTGCCTAGGGCTGAAGGCAGGGAAGAGGAAGAGGTGAGGTGAACAGTGACATCTGAAGGATACAAGTTTCTTTTGGAGAGTGATAAGATTTTTCTACAATTGTGTTGCATAATAAAAAAATGACATCTGTACAACTCTGTAAATATATAGAAAACATTAATTTGCACATGTCTAAATGAGTGAATTGTAAGCTATGTTAGTTATGTCCCAATAATGCTGACAACTGCATTTATTTTAATTTATTATATTTTCTTTTTTATATTACATTTAATCAATCAGTTAGTTGTCACACAAAAATAAATACATACTTCCAAAGGGCTAAGATGTGGATAAAATGGAAGGCTCATATATATTTTTGGTGGTAAAGTGGCTCAATAAGACATTTGTAAACTGTATTGATATATCTTGTAAAATTTAATATATGCTTAACATGTGACACAGCCATTCCAATCCTTGGTATATATTTTAATTTTCCTTTGACCCACTGGTTGTTTAGGAGTGAGTAATTTAATGTTATATATGTGTGAATTTCCCAAATTTATTTCTGTAATTGATTCCTGATTTCAATTCACTGTGGTCAGGCAACATACTTTGTATGCTTTCAATTATTTTAAATTTATTGAGGCTTGCTTTATGAACTAGCATGTGGTCTCTCTTGGAAAACATTTCCAAGGATGTTTATTGGGTGGAGTATGTGTACACATGCTCTTAATAGTTTTATTCCCAATAGCGTGAAACTAGAAATTATCTAAATGCCCTTCAACATGGAATACTACATGCAACAACACAGGTAAATCTTACAGACATTATGCTAAATGAAGGAAGCCTCACCCAGAAGACTGCATACTATGATTTCATAAATATGACATTCTATCCATAGTTTTAGAAATCACATCAGTGGTTGCCTGGGGTTGGGTGCTGAGGAGGGAGAATGATGGCACAGGGGCATGGAGGGACCTTCTTAGTCAATGCGAAGGCTTTGTATCTTGATTAAGGTGATGGTTATGCGACTGTATACAATTTGTCAAAAGCCATCAACCTTAAAATGTTTGAATTTCATTGTATGTAATTATAGCTCAATAAAGTTGATTTCAGAAAGAAAAAAAAAACCAAATCACTTGATGAAGTAAATCACAGAGCTCTCAGATGTGTTTGCAGGGTTTGGCCCTGAGTGATGGGATTTCAGGAACATCTGTAAATTGTTGACCTGCCGGGACCACCAAATCACACGACCATGCCTTCTCACCTTCCTTGCTCTGCATCCGTATCCTTGTGATCTCAGTACAGTATCATGTAATGCAGAGAATGCTAAATTTACAGTCAGGAACCATGATTCCAGCCCTGGCTATATCATTTACGAGCTGTGCAATTTGGGGTATATATCCAGGCCTATAAAGTCCCTGTTCTATGGGATTGTTGCACAGATTGAACTATATAAGACCTATATAGCCATCTGCCATACTAGATGGGATTGTTACTGCTAAGTATTTTATTAACACACATCCACACAGAGAAGTGCTACACTCTGCTGAAATACTTGCAGGATTTTAGTGCCCTAGCCCAGGAAGCAAGTCAACCTGCCCTCAGAAGTGGTCTCATTCTGTGTCCATTGAAACCCAAAGGGAAGATTTAATTATCTTTGGTCACTAACTTTAAACAAAACAAAACAAAACAAATCACTAGCATGGCCTTCTCTCTTCTTTCCATTGCAGATCTAGAGATCTGCAATGGAATTAAGTCTAAATGCAAGATGAATTCTCGAGCATGTGAAATAGTAGTTTCTCCTCATTTTATTTCTCATTCTGTTGCGTGTTCTCAGCATCCCTGCTTCAGAACAGTATTCCATCTTTTCTCCCAAGTTTTCTCCCTTTGCCTCACACAGCTGTCCCTCTTACATTCAATTAAACTGGACACATGGACTCTGACTTCAGATTCAAGTTTATTTCCCCCCCTCTCCTTCATGCAGCTTTGGCTCTGGAATACAGGGGATAAAAGTATTAGGAGGATGGAGATTCGGGTGATCCTTCGATTATGTCTGAGGCTGAGCCATCATCAGTGACCATGTCTGGACAACCACTTCAGGTCACTAAGGAAGATAGCCAGTTTTCTCTGACCTTCATAGACCCCAGTCCAGATTCACCACTATTTCTTCACTGCTACAGATGTCATTGTCAATATAACTGTCCTCTCATCAAACTGGGCATTTTTTTTTGAACTAGCATTAGCCCAGACTACCTTTAAAAATGGTGCAAGTTTATCTAAATTCATCTCTCCATCCCAAACATGTATGCACATATTTGAACTAGGAATCACAACCACCAGCCAAACCTGGACATATCGGCAGGCTCTTTTCTCACCAGACAAGATCCTATGCCAATCTTCTAAAACAACAATAAAACGTGATGCAGGCAGTGTCTGGTTATTCTAGGTGTATTGCTAAATTTTTATCAAACTATTCATAGAGTCTGAATTCCTATTTCAAAAATGAGGATAATATCAATTTTGCATGTTTGTGGTACAGATTAAAATACAATAATAACGTGCATTTAACTAGTACAGTCGCTAGCACAAAGGAGTACTCAATACATGCTTTCCTTTTTCTTTTTAGTCACACAGACCTAGTTTGGATTTGTGATTATTAAGAAAAATATAGGATTCCAAAAGTTTACCATATAAGACACCTTGTTGGAACTAGCTCCAACTCCCTGTAGATGTCAGCTGAGGTCTGTTCCATTCATGTGTCTCTGACTCACACTGGCACAGAACTTTGCACAATGACAGTGCTCACTACATATTTATTAAGTTCACGGTTTGGTAATAGTAGGTGGTAGCTCTTTTTTTTTTTTTTTTTTTTTTTTGCGGTACGCAGGCCTCTCACTGTTGTGGTCTCTCCTGTTGCAGAGCACAGGCTCCAGACGTGCAGGCTTAGCGGCCATGGCTCATGGGCCCAGCCGCTCCGCGGCATGTGGGATCTTCCCAGACCGGGGCACGAACCCGCGTCCCCTGCATCGGCAGGCGGACTCTCAACCACTGCACCACCAGGGAAGCCCTAGGTGGTAGCTCTTATACTGAGATTTGAAGATCCAGTCTCTGCCTTTTAAGAGCTGTGTGCCCATTGAGAAGAGAGGGACACAGAGTGTTCTTGGTGACGTGCTGGACAATCTTCCCTTCAGATCAGTTTCTTTCCTGAAAGTTAAGGAAAATACCCTCTTGGACTCCATGCCGGAAGCTTCATAGATAAGGTAAGATGTCTCATTTGGGAAAAGTTAGGATGGAAGACTGTTTCAAGAAAATGTCTAAAATGAGGGCTTGGATGTATATTTGAAACCCACTGGATGTGAGTAGAGAGAGTGTGAGTGAATAAGATTATGTCAATTCCAGTAGATTTAAGGAGAGTGGCATAACCAAAGGGTGAGAAATGTGTAGACCTAAATAATCATGTGGTTCCCAATGATCTTCCCAGGATTTCAGCAGCAGTCTCCAAGTAACCAGCTATAATATATTACACTGTGTTTTTCAAATTAATTGATTTTGTGCTCCTGGAATGTATATTTAGTCTTTCATCTACTGAATCTTTGCTATGAGACTAAATGAGCTTTCGCCAGGAGAACTACTTTGATGCAGATACTCCAGGGGGTGGGAATCCAGTCTATATGTATGAGACACTGCTGGTCCCTTTGACAAGGCACTAGCACGTGAACAGTGTGGTAAGTGGTGGGAGACCCCATCTTTCCTCTTCTGTTACCTGAGCATCCGTGTTGGATGTTTTCATCACAATTTGATACGCCAATCTTCCCTGAAGAGGTCTAACAGCCTCTAATGTTTGTACTTTCCAAAACATTGCAGTCAAAAGCTATTAATGGGTTTCTCTGGTTCAGCTGTTGACTACGTCATTCAACCATTGCATGTGCTTATTCCAAACGGGTGGCCTAATCCGTCCTCACCCCGCCACAGCTTTCCTCTCTGTAGCTCTTCCCACCCGACCCAACATGAGCATGTGAGATCTATATGACCAACAACAACCAGAAATTCAGGACTCTTCATTCAGAAAGGTCCAGGGCACCTGGATTCTCTTTCCACTGCCATCTCTAAAGAGCTATAGAACCTCCTTCAAAGCACATAATCCTTTTTAGGCTTCAACTTCTCTATCTTTAAAACTGAGATCACGCTGGTGTCTCAGAGGAAGAGACGGCTTTTTTCCTCATTCTCTGTGGCTTCTGGTGGGCCCCTCTGAGTGACCTCCATGTGAAACAGTCTTTAGATTGAGGATGGGACTCTCTTTCAACCTAGCCTCAGGTCGCTGGGGATGCTAGTTGCACTTTGAGCTACAATGGCCTTAGCCTGGGTGTACACCGTTCTGTGGCTGTAAGCAGCAGGCCACAGCAGCCACTACTGCCTCAGAGCCGGGAGCCCACATACAGTGTGGACAACAAGAGGGATGACAGTCTGCCTGCCCCCTGGCTGGACTGGCCCCAGAGGTGCCCTGGCTTCCGGAAGCCTGGGTCACCCAGTCAGAGTTGTGCGCTTCAACCAACTCAGACAGGAAATGTGAAGGAGCCAGGAGAGGAATCATTGACCTGGTGCAGGTGTTTCACGTGATTTACTGCATTGTCCCCAAGACCAGGTCACCAGGTAGAGCAACCAGCTCTGGCCAGGAGACCTCCTGCCTTTGCTTCCCTTCCTCTCTCTGTCCTCACCCTTCCTCCCTTGGGGCTGCACCCTGAAGAAGGACTTAGCAGATACAATTCTGGCATAAGTTTCCATTATCCAGGAACCCCAAGACAGGGCAGGTGGAACTCCCAACAGTGTTCTTGGGGGTGAAGGGCTGCAGCCAGAGCCCTTGCCCTGATGGGAGTCCCAGCTATGCCACTTGCTGGGTGTGTTCCTTTGTGCTTTTTTGCTCCACTCTTGCCTCAGTTTCCTCATCTGTGAAATGGGGATATTAGTACTACATACTTGATTCCAGTTGTTATTAGAACTGAATGAGTTATTATATGCAAAATGCTTTGTGTCTGGTACACATTGACTGTGTCAGTGGTCACCATCATCACAATCATTATTCATGTGCTTCACCCTTCTCTCCTCCTCAGCTGTCTTGTTTCCTGCTTCTCGCCAAGTTTTCTATAAATTCTGTGGGCCCCTAAATTCTTGCCACTATATTCCCTTTAGCTTCCAATACTCAGAATCAGTGCAGGTTTCTTGCAAGCCAAGAACCCTAACTGGTAACTGGTACAACCGAGCCACTCGTTAGGGTTCAGGATGCAATGGAGAGTTTGAGTCGTTTCTGAAGCCAAATCAGAGCAGGGCCGGGAAAGGACATTAGCCTGTCAGAGAAATTAGGTCATTCACCCAAGATCCCACAGCACAGCCAGGAGTAAAACCTAGGTTTGCCTACAGAAACCATCCCCTTTCAACCACACCAGAGGTTGTAACTTTTTATTTAAAATATCTGGCTTTTCTTGAGTGTTAACTTTGCTTAAAATGCCTCAGGTATGTAATTTCATTTAATTCTCAGAACAATCCCAGGAGCTAAGAGTAGATTCTAGTGTCCTAGTAATGAAACGACAAATATAACGAGGGAAGATAAAATCACCTGCCCCTCTCCACAGCTGGTCTGCGGTGGGGCTGACGTGCTAACCTCAGCCTCTGGGCTTCCACGCCTGGGCTCATCTCCTCCCCTCCTTGTGGCCTCATTTTCACATTTTAAGATTTTACTCAGATGGCCAGGATATAAGCAGTTAGCGCAGGGCAGCTTGGACTAAAGTGAGGAAGGGAAGTGTCTCCCAATTCTTAGCTGCTGGATCAGAGTAGCATCTGTAAACCTCCTGCCACCTCAAGCTGCCTGACATCTTGGGGGTGAAATAGTGGGGAAGCGTAAAGCCAGGGCAAATCATGCCAGGACCACTCACCAATTAACAGGCACTTGGAAATACCTCTCATGTGTTCCTGTCCCTGCAGCTGCAGTTACTTCCTGGTGACCTATGAGAGGGTCCTGGGGGACAGTCTAGGACTGCAGGGCAAGGCTGTGGACCCAAGTTACACACCTAAAGTGGCTCACACGTCCCTCCCAGGTGACAGCAGAAGGAATGGTGGTAAATTCAGTGAGTGCTGCTTGAGGGAGCCTGGCAGTCCTGTCTGTTGGATACATTGTGGACCTGAGTAATGAGATCATAAAGCTGAAAACACTTGGGAAATAAAAGTGCTATGTAAATATAAGACACAACTATCTTCCTTGTGCCTGGGTAGAACTCTTCTTATTTTAATTCACTCATCTCTTTATGTCTTGACTTTATTTTTTTAAGGGATTTAGGATGGCTTACGCAAATACACAACACAGTATGTGTGTGTGAAAGCCACATAAGCAAAGCAGAAGATGATGAAGTCTTAAGGAAAGATTGACAGATTTTATTACTCGCAGATCTGAAACTGTTGAATGACAAATGACACCATCAAATAAAGAAAAAAGACAAGCGAGAGACAGAGGGATATCTGCAACATTTATAACAAAGGGTTAACCTCTGTAATACACACATACTTCCACAAATCCATTTTAAAAATTATAAACAACGCAATAGAAAATGGATGAAAAACACAGACAAGCAATTCACAGAAGAAATATAAATACCCAGCAAACATATGAAGTATGGAAGTGAATATGTTGTAACTTCTCCGGTAACAGGGATATACAAATTAAAACGAGGTGCTATTTCCTGCCTATCATCCTGGCAGGAGATAAACTATTGAGAGTGTCTGTATGAGCCATGGGTACTTTAGGGACTTGGTGACATTGCTAATTGACACGGCCCTTTTGGGGGCAATAGAGTTGGCGATGTAACATTTTTAAATAAACATGTCTTATGACCAAGCAATTACACTGTAGAAACCAGCTTATGGAAATACTCTTACATGTGTATAAATATTTGTATGTCCAAGGCTATTTGAGGGAAGGACTAAAATAACTATGTATCCAAAAGCGTAATAAATTACAATATGGCCACATAGGCACACCTTGTTTTTACTGTGCTTCACTTTATTGCCCTTCACAGATACTGTGATTTTACAAATTGAAGGCTTGTGGCAACCCTGCAGCAAGCAAGTCTATCAGCACCATTTTTCCAACGGCATTTGCTCACTTTGTCTCCGTGTCACGTTATCTCATGATATTTCAAATTTTTATTATTAGTCTATGCATTGTGGTGATCACTGATCTTTGATGTTATTACTACGACTTGCAGAAGGCTCGCATGATGGTTAGCATTTTTTAGCCATAATGTATTTTTAAATTAAGGTATGTATATTGTTTTTTAGATACAATGCTATTGCACACTTAAAAGACTACAGTATAGTGTGAACATAACTTTTATATGAACTAGGAAACCAAAACATTTGTGTGACTTGCTTTATCGCGATATCTCCTTTATTGTGGTCATCCTGAGGGAACCCAAAATGCCTCCAAGGTCTGCCTGTATCATGGACTATGCAGCATCCAGCAGAGTGCCATGTGGCTTTGTAGATGCAAAAAAAATTATGAGATCTAGTTACGTTTAAAACACGTAGTCATAGAACTTTGAGTACAGTGGAATGCCATTTATGTACAACCCGTGTGTTAATTATATACATATGTATAAATGTACAGAACATTTTCTAGAAGGATAACCATCAAACTGTAAACAGGGGTGAATGAGGAGTTCATTAATTAAATATTAATTGAGCACTCATTACACGCTAAACAAATATTAATTGAGCACTTACTACATGCCAAACACTGTATGGGTATTGGGGATAGAGATGTGAACAAAACAGACACCTCACAATGGGAGGCAGATAAATAAATAAATACATTTACATGTACGTAATACACAGAGGGTGATAAGGGCTGAGAGGGAAGGGGGAAGGCAGCAGGGTAGCAGTTCTCTGATGGGAGAGGCTGGATCGAGACAGGCAACTCAGAGAGGCTCCCCTGAGATGACACTGGAGACAAAGCCAAAGAAAATGAGGACATGAGTCACGTAGATACCTGGGAAGGATTGTTCTATGGGCTAACAGCAAGTGCAAAGGCCCTGAGGCAGGATCTGCATGGCACCGTTGAAGAGCCAGCAGGAAGGCAGTGTGGCTGGAAGAGACTGTTCAAAGGGAGGACATGGAAAGAATGAAGCTAGTGAGATGGTCAGGCTTGTCCTCTGAATGAGATGGGAGCCTGCTGCAGGATTCTGTGCAGGGGAGTGACAAGATCCAGCTTTACCAACATCACTCTGGGTGATGTGCTGACAATAGGCTGAAGCAGGGCTAAGGTGTCGTAGGGTGAGGTTAGCAGGCTACCACAAAACCCAGGCAAGAGAAACGAGTGACACAGACCAGGGAGGAACTACATAAATACCAGTTCCCGGTCCCTTATGGAGAGGCTATCATGTCCTCTAATTTAAGCTGTACGGGCTCCAAAGTGGTTCATGTCATAGTGATCCTACCACAGAATGTAAAATAAACCTCTTAGGATAAACCACATGCTTTGAATTCGCTTTGGCGTCAACAAGGGGCAGAGAAAGACTGAATTAGCATGAAGCTGGATATGACATGCTGGGAATGGGAGGGGCAGAGAACAGTGACAGACAAGGCCAGGGCAGACAGGACATCTCTGGGGAGTCTGCAATCACAGCTTAAGCCCAAGAGGTGCGGTGGCCATCAGGAGACATCCAGACGGAGTCAGGGAGAGAATGGCGTGGGGCTGGCTCTCCATGCAAGGAGCAGGGGCAAGAGGCAGAACCAGTGCCTCAGCACAGCCAGGCAGATGTAGCATCCACTGGGGCTTCAGACCAAGGGGTGCAGAGAAATCCCGGGAACCTGGCACACGAAGGAGAAGGTGGTAGGGGCCTGGGTAGGTGGCAGGTTTGCATATTGGGGGCAAAGCAGGAAGCTGTTAAGGAAGAAAGTTCTGGGGCTATGGTTGGAGCGGGGGATGCTGCCTACAGGCACCCCTGAAGGAAATGATGTACGGATCCCCTGGCCAGTGAGGTACCAGCTTCAGACAGTCTGCAGGTGGGGCGCCCTGGATGCTGTGCACAGAGGAAGCAGACAGCTGAGGGTTTGCTCCACAAGCCGGGGCGAGCTGTGACCTTGGCTGGGACCCAATGACTTGGGGTCCCTCCCCATCCACATGGAGCCTCATTAATGGTATGCATGGAGCAGCCCTGGATGCACGGAATCAGCTCAGTCATCTGCCTCAGCTCTCAGAGTTCGGTTTCGAGTTCTTGAAAAGTTTCCCCACTGTGACTAGTCAAACATGATGGCTGTGCTGTCTGCCTTCCTCCACTCACAATATTTATCCTCATTTCTTTTATTGATATCTATCCTCTCTGCTCTGTCAAAACTGCTTGACTGGCAGCTCCTATTCTACCAGAGCCCGAAACCCATCTATTCTCCAGACAAGGAAGCACGAGCCTTCTGTTTCCTATTGTGCTCGCGTGGCCTTCGAGGATCAAATCTTCCATCTTAAATGGCATTTTCAGAGATGCCTCGTCTAAACGAGGTCCCGAATGTGGGCAGCTGAACAACCAGTCCTGCATTTAACCAGTTCTGTCCAAACACAGAAAAGATCCCAATCTTCCCTCTTCCCCGGTATCTGCCCTGCTCATCTTCCTCACTTGTTGAAGTATTATAACCCCGTGAAAGGGAGGAGCAGCTGTTTTTCCTCCAGCTGCGATGCTGAGTGGTGCGCCTCTGGGCGCCAGGTGCACTAACACCTGGATTCCAACATGTGCCATGGCCAGCGCCTCCCGCTCCAACCTCCTGCAGCCTCCCACCCAGTGTCGGCAGGGCATCACCACCACCTTGACTTTAGGAAGAGGAAAGGGGCATCTGAAGGCTCTTGACAGCTTGTTTAAAAGTTCTGGCAGGTCAATGAAGCTACCACTGGTAAAAAAACAGTTCTCTCTATGTGAAGCCCACTTTTGTCTTCAGGTAAGACAGGTGACCATGGCTTAGTGCAGGCCAACTAATGACATGAGTGAAACGTCAACAGACACGCCTAAGACCAAGCAGCTAAAATGAAGAGAGGCAGCAACTGAATCCAAATCCTCAGACTCTCAAGTATCAACTCCCCATGACACCTGCCCATGTGGGCTGTCATGGCCCTTACCTCCCTCTCCTGAAGAACGTGGGTCTACAAGTGATGCTCAGGAGTAAAGGACAAGGTCCTATAAACCATATTCCAAACCAGGCTGTGGCCGATGACTTGCTGTGTTTGGGGCACATATGAACAGAAGGTTCCCCGTGTCCCACTGCCAACCCCTAAAAACCCAACTGTACTTCAGGCCATGCTCTGGAGATGAAGGGCTTTTCCCATCTGGTGACCGTCTTCTGCTGCAGGTCTTTAGCCAAAAAAGTCAATTTGGCCAGATTGTGAATAAAACCACTTTTAAAAAATATGTTATAGTCTAGTTGTGCAAACTACAGACAAGCCAAATCTGAAAACACAGATTTGTATCAAATTTTCCACTCAACACAACTGATCACCATATTAAAGATTTGTATGGCCACGTTTTATTCATCTTCTAGTTTCTCTGGCTTCTGATTATGTCACCACATTTTGAAGCACCTTTATCCATAGTAAAACTGGAGAATTTTCTTAAAAATAAGCAAACAAACTTAAATATCCACATGGGGATACAAAAAGACAGTATGATGTTCTAGGAAGAACATTACCATAAATTCAAACTTCCTAGAGTCTAGTCTTGCTTCTGCTACTAATTAGTCGTGTGGCTTTGAGAAATCCACTTAAACTTTTCTGAACTTGTGCTCTCTCTTTAAAAAAAAAATAAAGGAGAAAGAGATTAGGTTGTGTGATTTTTAAAATCCTTTACAGATTTAACATTTGATTCATCGGTAGACTCCCCTGGTAACTGAGGAGAGAAAGACTGTTTAACCCCGGTTTTACTGTTGAGTTTAGGGTCAGAATGAGTTCCATGTAAGCAGAGTCACCAAGTAAGTACCCCAGTGGGTCCTCTCCCTCCCCAGTGGCTCCTCTCCCTCCCCAGTGGCTCAGTCACAAAATACTCCACATTTTCTTGGGGGGCTTCTCCTATGCTCCCCATGGAAAAATCCCTTAATCAACTGATTTTACTCAAGCCTTTTGAAACTGTCCCCGTTGACTTACTGGTGATCAACCAAAAGGCTGGTCCACAGCGGCACCACTTTCCAATCTCCAGTTTCTATGTTTCCTTTATTTTCATCTGAGCCCCTCTGAATCCTCACTCTGCCCCTGGGTCTTCTTCTTCCCTTTCAGTTTGTGCCATGGACTTTTACCCTTTTTATGATATAAATCCCATCAAAACTTGCATTCCCATTTAAGATGGTAGCTATTCTAAAGGCATGATTGTACTAGAACATCATATACTTGGGGGAGAGAAGTTATAGATGCAATATTCTTACACATCATCTGCCTTCTCCAGCACCCATCCTTTATAAAAGTACTTTCTTCAAGGGCTGGGAGGCACAGGGTGTGGTCAATGCTTGCATTAATTTCACAAAGGGATGGTTAACATTTCTAGCAGTTAAATCACATCACGGGGGAAATCGACAATGAGGAAACTGATGGAATTAAGCATAGAAGATGCTTCCAGTCCAAACAGTTGAATTTGTACTGAGTTGGGGTGTTTTGACTGAATTCACCCAAACGTTCAGTTTGACAGTCACACATATGAAAGGTGTCTGTCACTGTCTTACGGATGAACGCTTGTTCATTACATAATGTGCTTGTGGATTTTTGATAAAGCCATAGCATTACCCCTCCCAGTGTGGTACCCCTGATTGCTTGTGCTAAGTGGAAGTGGTGGGTCACATCAAAGGCCCATTTTATGGGCAGAAGACCTAAAGAGACATTTCTCCAAAGAAGACATACAGATGGCCAATAGGTACATGAAAATATGCTCAACATCATTAATTATTAGAGAAATGCAAATCAAAACTGCAATGAGGTACCACCTTATGCTGGTCAGAATGGCCATCAGTAAAGAGTCTACAAATAACAAATGCTGGAGAGGGTGTGGAGCAAAGGGAACCCTCCTCACTGTTGATGGGAAAGTAAGTTGGTGCAGCCACTGTGGAAAACACTATGGAGCTTCATCAAGAAATTAGAATTACCATATAATCCAGCAATCCCACTCCTGGGCATATGTCCAGACAAAACCATAATTCAAAGAGATACATGCAACTCTATGTTCACAGCAGCACTATTAACAATAGCCAAGACATGGAAACAACCTAAATGTCCATTGACGGATGAATGGATAAAGATGTGGTGTGTGTGTGTGTGTGTATATATATATATATGTGTGTGTATATATATATATATATATATATATATATTCACACTGGAATACTACTCAGCCATAAAAAAACCCCAAAAGAATGCCATTTGCAGCAACATGGATGCAACTGGAGATTATCATACTAAGTGAAATAAGTCAGAAAGAGAAAGACAAATACCATATGATATCACTTATATGTGGAATCTAAAATATGACACAAATGAACCTAGGAAACAGAAACAGACTCAAGGACATAGAAAACAGACTGGTGGTTGCCAATGGGGAGGAGGGTTGGGGGAAGGACGGATTGGGAGTTTGGGATTAGCAGATGCAAACTATTATATATAGAATGGGTAAACAACAAGGTCCTACTGTGTGGCACAGGGAACTACAGTCAATATCCTGTGATAAACCATAATGGAAAAGAATATATACATATATATATATATATATATATATATATATATATATACACAACAGAGTCAATCTGCTATACAGCAGTAATTAACACAACATTGTAATTTAAATATACATCAATAAAAATAAATTTAAAAATAAATAAAAATAAAAGGCCAATTTTAAATCAGTGGTCTGTTTACACTGTGACCCTAGGTCTAGAGCTGTTTCCTTTTCCTAGTATGGCCAAGGATCTTTGAAAAATGGCCAAAGTTATATAAACCCAAACACTTAAGAAATATGCAGACAGAGCCCAGGGTTAGCTGAATACACGGGCATAGCACAAAACTGGGCCTGGGTAGGACACAGTTTTGAAAGAGTGAAAAAAGCAGATAGTACCCAGGGTGGCATTTCTGTTGGAAATGTGTCAGCAGTACAAGAACTGCCCAAACATCTGGCGATATCCAGCAACCCTTCAGAAGAAAATCAGAAAGCTTACCAGCCATCTAAGCCCATACCCAGTAGATTTTATCCAAGCCCAACCCTGAACTTGAGGAAAATGCCCGATGGCAGAGTGTGATAACCCACAGGTAGATACACAGGGACAGAAGATGGTTAGCAACTGAGAGGAGGTCAGAACAGCAAGAATCTCTCCCTCCATCCAATGTCCCCTCTGCCAGACCAACTAACACTCAACGTGTGTCTCTAGCTCCGGAGAATAAGGCTGAGCTGTCCATCCTGTGATCTAACCAGAGGTGGTCCCTGGGCTCCTCCTCTTCTGGAGGATGGGACCATGCTGTCCGCAGCCCAGATCTCTGCCTGTGAAGGGGTGTATTAGAAAAGCCCAAGCAGTTGTCCATGTGTTCCACCCTATCACCAAGTATAAATGTGTTTGGTGGATAAGGCACTGCAGCTAAACCCACAGTGAATACCAGCTCCATTAGTATGGCAGGTGAGCAATCTATTAGGACATAGAAGGCCCCTCCCTCATTATAGGGAAATAAATGAGCTGTGTCTCATGGGGAGCTGGGAGATGGAGGACAGATGCTTTTATAAAGGGAGGCAATGGGCTTTGATGTCAGACAGATGTAGGTTGGAATCCCAGCCCCGGAACACAAAAATTGGATGGTTGTAAGCAATGGCTTTAAATCTTTGGAGGTTCCTCATCTGTAAAATGGGCAAAAATGATTCCTATCTCACAGGAACATGAGGATTAAGAGACAGCAATGTTAAGATTGAGTCAGCCCAGCAAGTGACCCGCCCTGAGGGGTTGGAGATGTCCTGGTCGGTTCTCCAGGGGTCTGTGGTCTGAGGACCAGAACTGGCATCTCCCCTGGCCCCTCAGTACCCCTCCCCACACCCTCCCTGCAGGGCGCTATCAGCCCTCAGCTGCATTGGATCAGGTTCCTGCCCTCGGGGAGCTTCGTGCACCTCTGGATGTTACCATGCCCCATAAGGTCCTTCTCCCCAGCGCCTGGCTTCCTTTTGGCTTGAGGACACAGTCAAACCTGGGGGAGACTCAGATCCACCACAAGTTCTTCTTTCATTATTTCCTTCTTGCAAGGTGAGAGAGGACAGCGTCTCAGAATGAAAGATTCTCCTCCATGCCCTCTCTCAGCAGAGGCCCTAATTCATTTTTCATGGCCCCTTGCAGTGACAAAAGCCGCCACTTTCTCTCTTGTAAGCGTGCTCTGTGCAGTAAGTCAAAGCTGATGTGCATGGTCCCCCTGGGTGCAGCACGCGCTTTGATTTAATTTGTCCTGTTGTTTGGCATGGAGCCTTTGCTGCGAGTTTCTTTGCAGACGTGGGGAGGCCTGGCCTTGACAACGATGGGGCTCAGTGACAGATGGGGTTCAGTGGGTAGTGTTTAAATACTTTGCTGCAATGAGAAAGGAAACGCTGGGGAGTGACAGATGCTTCTGCAGAAAGGCAGCCAGACAGACACACACATCCTGTTTGAGGGAGCTGGGGCCCTGGGATGCTCGCCCGTTTTTACTCGGCTAGAATCAGCAGGCGTCACAGGTGAGCAGTGGCTTCAGAGCCGATGGCTGGGGAATCCACCTCGGCCTCTTCTATAGTCACAGAAGACCTCCTGGAGGGGCTTTGTATGGACACACACGGGCCCCATTTATACCACTTTCAAGCTCTTTGTCTGAGATCACACCGTGCCTGTCCATACAGGCCCAGGAGAAAAACCAACACAGTGGGATTCAGGCTGGATTCAGAAAGCATCCCTATTTAAGAACCACCTGTGGTAAAAACCATCTGGGGAGCCATGAATGTGCAGAAAGGGAAAGAGATGCACAGAAGCCATCAGAATGATATAACTCAAAGGTGGAAAGCAATGAACTGACCCCATCAGGTAAGAAGCACACGTATTCCTGAGGCCCAACCGATGACTTTCTACATCCTGGTCCATTTTCTTTTTATGCTGCCTCTGCTGTGACCAGCAGACCAGAGGCAATACTGGCTGACGGGCCCTATCTATTCCTGATGCTATTGCAATAATTACCGTGGGGTCAGTTGTAGTGTCTTCCCCAAAATGAATGGCTGCCCATGGGATGTTTGGCCAGCAAGACAACAGTCACAGTGAAACCTTAGTGCTTCATGGCAGGAGAAAATGGTACAAGGAGTGATTATCTGAAACCGACCACACACATAGCCTTTACCGAATATGCCAGGTCCCTTCCAGAGTAGCCTGTGATTGTGCACAAGTGGTGTGGGAAGAGAGAAGACAAGGTGGGTGTTCTTTTCATGTAGGGAAGGGTCACTGGGGATGTCTGGTTTCTTTAATTCTTTGATTTTCTTTTCTTTTTTTTAGTAGATTTCTGAGTGAGATGTATTTGCGAGAGAAGCACAGTGGAGACCAGCTTGTTGGTCGAGGAACTGAGCTTGGAATGAAAGTCACAAGATGGTATCAAATTAGGGCAGGAGGTGCTGCTCGGGAGGTAGGAGATGACCCACCCGGGAAGGCAGAGCTGAGCCGGGCAGGCAGCCTGAGTCTGGACTGTCTTCCTGCCGGGAGTCGGCCGCCGAAAGCTGAAGGCGACTCAGGAGGTACATCTTTAGAACTGTCTCTGGCTGCTCACCTGGTGCTACCTTAACAGCTGGGAAAGCCCACACCCCACCTCACTCCCTTCTCTGACTGGGCAGCCGGCTTCCTTCTGACAGGTGAATTGAGATTTTCCTCTTGGCATTTTCTGGATTCTGTTTTACAGCTGATCAAACAGGCATTAACCACCTGGGAGCCAAGAAGCTGAGTTTCCTGGAGCAGCCCGCTGGGCCATGCGTGACCTTTGGAGGTGCAGATGGGACACCGGCACAGCCCTCGAGTAAGAAGCACCGAAAGGGTACAGTCAAGGCTGTTTTTAGCAGACTGGGCTTAAGAGCGTCGGGCGGTCATGTAAGAGAGAAGTCTGGATTATAGTGAAATCAGGCTAAAGAGAACACAGATAAAAAAGATGAAAGAAGGGAGTAGGAGAGGTCAGAGCAGAGCAAAAAGGACCAAAACAACAACAACAAAGGCAAGCTCAAGTTCACCCTGATGAATGCCTGTTCATTTCTGTTGTCACAGCTGGGAGGCAGGGGCTATGGGCGTCTAGAGAGCAGAAGTCAGGGATGCTGCTCAGTACCTCACACTGCACAGGACACACCCACCTCCAAGGACCGCCCAGCCCCAAATGTCAGTAGTGCTGAGGTTGGAAGCCCCAGGCTGGAGGGTCCAAGCAGCAGCAGAAGATGCTGGCCCATCTGCAAAGTCCTGGCTCCCTCCTGCCCACGGACCATTGGCATCTCCAGGAACCAAGCTGCTCTGTCTCCCGGGGCAGAGGTCAATGGCAGAGGTCAGGAGAGACAGGAGCTCCCGCCCAGAAGGGCAGAGGGATGGGGAGCATGCTGGAGAAAGAAGCAGATGCTCTTTACAAAACAAAGTCAAGACAGAAGAGGAAAACTACATGGAGAGGAAAGGTAAAACGCGGTGAAATGAAGGGACTAGTTAAGGAAAGGCGGCTAGAAGTCCCTCTGGGAGAACAATGGCTGTGAAGAAATACGACGGGATGGGAGGTGAGCTTAGGGGAGAGAGCAGACAAAGCCTGGTCGCGGGGAGTGTGAGGGACATGCCCAGGAGGGTGAGGTCCTGTTCTAAGGAACGTGGGGACAGCTGAGGAGAAAACAGAACAGTGCTAAACAAAGACCGGAGAGGAAGAGAAATCACAGAAATAACATGTAGAGCAAGTAAGAGACACGTGACTGAGGAAATCGGGGTAGTGAGGCGGGGCAGAAGCTTCCATGGGAAGGCGAGGGGTGGAGTGGGCAGGGGATGGCGTCCGTCTATCCCAGGAGCTGGGCTGAACACTGAGAGCTAAGAGAGCCCTTGCCCGCTTTCTTTAGCAGCTGGCACCTGGAAACGGCTGATAGGTTGGAGGCAGGGGGCACACCACGAGAATGGAGCTGTGGGCAGGGTGCGCCAGCCCCTCCCTGGCTTGCATTCACGGATGAAGGGGCCCCAGATGCGTCCTTTTGCAGACTCCACATCTGCGTGCAGAACTGCGCAGCGCCCACCTGCTCTGCTTCAGGATGGAGCTGGGGCCTCCATAACAGAACGGGAGGGTGGTCTCCAGGTCTCTCATATGAGGAGTGAGCGGCGAGGGGTGGTCTTCCCGCTGCGAGATGAACACTTGGCTGAATCTTATGGACTCGTTAACCAGCTAGCTGGTCCTGAGACCCGGGGAAGTCATTTCCGTCTCTGCAGATCTCAGATTTCTTGTGGGCAAACGGACAAGAAAAATAGGCCTACGTGGTTTTCAGGCTTTTTCTCTGAAGCTAACACCCAACGCTGCTTTTACGGAACTTCAGAAAAGTTGCTAAGTGTATTCACTTTTTAAATGGTTTTGTTTGTCAGTGGGCTCCATTTTCATAATTGATGTCTTATGGCAGAAAACCACGGCTTAGACACTGTCCTCAGGCACAAGAATGACTCTCAGTTTTTTCATCCATGAAATGGGAACAATGATATCTATCCAGCAGGATCATCGTGAGGATTAGAGGTGCTGCACGAGACACAGAGCAGACCCTCAATAAATGGGAATCCTTATCGTGGCTGGACAGTAAGCTCCTAGGACACAGGGTTTCCAAGAAGAGAGTTTTGCTCACAGGTATCATTCTGGAAACATGCTCTTGCTGGATGGAAAATCCCCGAATAGCAGCGGAAAAACAGAGGGGGCTATTGCTTTAGGATTAATGTTTTCCCCCAAGTCTAAGTGCCCTGCGAGATGTTACCGTAATCAGTATTCGAAAAGAAAGACTTCTTTATTGAATAAGTTTGGAGAAATTTTGGATGAAATTGATTAAATGCAGGGCTCTTCGGAATCTTTGATCCATCGTTATACACCACGGATCTCCAAATGGGTAATAGAGCACACACAGTTTTTAAAACTTATTTGAACACAGTACATTTTTCCTCCCTAAAGAAATATCTATTCACCTCTCAGAGACCATCAGTGTTAGTCTGAACACAATTTCAGAAAGAGGTGTGTACACAGACACATTCTTTGCTTCCCACCCATATGTCAGTCATGGAAAGACCCAAGTACCCATACATCCTACCCATGATTCTCATCGATCATTATCAAAGAGTATCCAAGGAGCATCCAAAGTTTCATGAGTCTCCCTTCTTTCTTTCAACCAGCAGTGAACTTGCTCGCAGATGCCTCCCACCCACATCTGAGCCTCATATCCTTCCATCAGTACCAGCTTCCTCACAGAACACGGTAGATCTTTGTTGGGGGTTTCTTTTCCTGCTTCCCAGCCCCTCCCCAAGTTCCATTCCTCGTCCACCCACCCTACCCCCTTTCTGGGCACTCTGCTCTCAGGACTGGGTGGTGCATGGCCTGGGACGCCTAGGACCACTAACTGCACCCGACAGGCAGCCCTGGTCCAGCTTGCTGTTCTGCCTGCTGCTGCATCTAGGTCAGCAAATTAAGAACTTGCTGCCTAATGCCTGTCAGAAATAAATGAGAAGAAGTGAGGAGCAGGGGGAGCTGGTAGGGAGGTGAGGCAAAGGGATGATTGCAGATAAATTTCCAACTTTTCATAAGACGCGGAAAAAATGTTAAAGATGAGGAGAAGAAGGTCTGCTGAGTACAGCTGCACTGACCGACCAGCCCCGGCCAAGCTGGGAGGACAGGGAAGGTGGAGGAGGGAGACTGAAGGGCTTCTTGGGATGGGTGAGGGTCCAGGAAGAACCCACCTGCCAAGACCTTCCACTGGGAAGGGCAAGGCCCCTTGACTCCCTGGAGTTCCCTCTGTACTGGCAGGAGGGCAGGTGAGGCAGAACCTCAGGCTCAGGGGCATTTCCTGTTCCCAGATTCTGGGTTCCTTCACGTTCATCAGGAAGACTTTGTTCTCCTGGGGGGAGGGGGCCAGCAGCAACGGGGGGCCCCACCCCCCCAGTTAGTCACTCTCCTCATTTGACTCCACCCTCTTTGAGAAGCAAGCAAATTCCAAGCCTAGTAAATACATAGTAGACTCGTCATATCTCAAAGCACTTCATATACACACCATCAAATCAAGGGAAAACAAGCATTTATGATCTGATTTAGCTTTGCAATAACCCTGTGAGGGAGGCAGTGCAAGTTATGGGTCTCCCCATTTCACATCTGAGGATACTGAGACCCAGAGGGATAAAAACTTCATACAAAGTCAAACAGTCCATGAGGATTGGAGAGGATTCCATGAGGACAGCCATCATCACATGAATAAGTTTCAGTATGTGATGCAAGGGTGATACAGGTTGTAGGTAAAGAAAATACTGACGCTCCTATCTCTGGAAAGGACAGATTAGGTCATTGAGCCAGCCCTCCTATTGAAAACCCCTGAAAGAGCTAATTAAGACACATTTTACATCCTTCCTAAAAGCACCAAAGAGATTCCTTCCTGGTATGGAATTACCAGACCTTGAATTAAAGGGAAAACAGGAATCAAGAGACAGCTGGCCCCTAATCTGTGGGCACTTGCTGAATTTGTTGGACAACCTCAAAAGGCCAGCAGAACAGAAACCAAAATTCGAGACCTCTTTGAAGTGGGGTGTGTCTAATAGGAAAACATTACTATAAAAAGTTGAGGCCTCAGGAGGCATCATCCTCAAGATGAGAGTGAATTGAAAGTCGAACATCCTTCCAAGAAAGTGCATCATGGTTTGAACTATCTGGGTTACCCAGGGAACAAGAAGACCTTAATTTAGTTAAAGTGATTTTGAACAGAGTCCCCAACTATCTTGCAGACACAAACCCTCATCATCTCTGGAGGAAAACACTTTAATCCTAGGGTTTAAATTGTTTCAAGCTTTTTTTTTTTTTTTTAAACACAATGACCATCATACAGCAAAACATAAATAGGCACACAAGAAACACGATATTAAGAGGGGGAGAAGCATAAGGTAGATGACAAAATACAGACTCACAGATATGGCAGATAAAAAAAATATGAAACAGGACTGTAAAACAGCCATGCTTATTTTATACAAAGAGATGAATGAAAAGCCTGAAAAATCTTCATGGAAAATGAAACTGTGAAGAGTAAATAGCGTATTTGAGGAAAACAAAATAAGACTTCTCAAAGCAAAAATATTATATATAATAAATGAGATTAAAAATACCAATGGAAAAGCTTAAAAGATGTGACACAGATAAAGAGAGGATCAGTTAGCTGTAGGATAAGTAAGAAGACATTATCCCATATGTAGAATGGAGAGACACAAAGGTAGAGAATGTAAAGGAATTAGTAAGGGACACAGATTGAAGGAGAAGGCCCAGGACCTTCAGGAAGGAAATCTAGAAGGAGAAGAGAAAGGGAGAAAGGGACAGAAGGAAAGAGGTAATGGACGAGAATTTTCCATGAACTAACAGAAACATCAATCCACACATTCAAGAATACCAACAAATCCCGAGGAACATAAAAATAGAAATCTACACCTAAACACAGCAGAGAGAAATTGCAAACAAAAACAAACAAACAAACAACAACAAAAAAGAAAAAGTCTTAAAAGCAACAAGGATCGTTGGAGGTGGTGGAGCAAGATAGATCATATCCATGGGAGCAAAATTAAGATTGAAGACTGGGGACTTCCTTGGTGGCACAGTGGTTAAGAATCCGCCTGCCAATGGAGGGGACACGGGTTTGAGCCATGGTCTGGGAAGATCCCACATGCGACAGAGCAACTAAGCCCGTGCACCACAACTACTGAGCCTGCGCTCTAGAGCCTGTGAGCCACAACTACTGAAGGCCACACGCCTAGAGCCTGTGCTCCACAACAAGAGAAGCCACCGCAATGAGAAGCCCCTGCACCACAACGAAGAGTATCCCCCACTCCTGGAACTAGAGAAAGACTGCACGCAGCAATGAAGACCCAACGCAGCCATAAATAAATAAATAAATAAATTTGTGAAAAAGCTTATGTGATAAGCCATAAAAAAAAGAATGTATATATATATATATATGTTTACCTGAATCACTTTGCTGTACAGTGGAAATTAACACAATGTTGTAAATCGACTATACTTCAATTAAGAAAAACTATATTCTTAATTATACTGTAGGTAAGCAATGGCCATGAATTTGGAATGGTGGCAGACAAATTTAAAAATATTCTGACATCCTTGGACTGTCAGAGTAAGGTAAAGATACTAATTATAGTTACTCTTCGTAAAGTTAAAGGAAAGACCATCGAGGAGGGCTCATGGCTGTAGCCTTGACCTGTGTCACCACTTTGGGGCTGGGAATCTCCTTCACCAAGAGATTCAGGCTCCTGACATCTTGCTTCTCTCTCACCTTAATATCTCTGTGGATTTAAAGATGATTTCCAGCGTTTAAGAGAAGGGAGCTTTCCAGAGGAGAGGAAGGGACGGAAGCCATGACATCTAATCCAAAGGAACAAATTCCAAAACCTGAACCAAGAGACCAGACCTCTGGGAACCTCCTCCTGCCACCCATCCGCTTGGGTACCACAGCCCTCTCTACCTAGGATGCAAACCTCGTCCATTTCCAGCGGGCCTGTGACCTCCCCAGCAGACCAGCTGGGGCCAGGCAGTCCCTGTCTTCCCCAGAGATTCCTTCTCCAGTTGGCGGGATGGCTGCATATTCCAAACAGCAGAGTAATCATCTCCACAGGCTGGGACAGGCCTTCCCAGTAACCCCCCTACACACACACACACACACACACACACACACACACACACACACACACACACATTATATTCTAGCCTTCAGCCTTGTTCTGTCTCTGTGTTTTATTGCAGTGGCATCTTCCTTCGTGAAGATCATTTACAATATGATTGCTTTGCCGATGCCAGCTCAGAGGAGGCTCTGGAGAGAAAAGACAAGGCCAAAATCACTTTTGGAGGTACAGGTGCATCCATGGAAATGAACTGACACAGAGACAGGTGGTGTGTGAAGAATTTTACAGCAGAGTGATGACTGGCTGGAGGTCCACTCCAGAGGCAAGGGGCGCTGTAGCACTGGCTGGGAAACACTGGGCTGAGATGCCTTCCTTTGAGATACCTAAAATAGATGACATTTCCCCTGGGAAAGCAGCCCCTAGCATCGCCCTTTCCTGCACATCACCGTCCAGCTGAGGAAGGGTGCTCGGCATGGGTGTGATTGTCAGAATAGGTGGGGAGAAGCTTGCATAGCAACAGCTGAAAGTCTCTGTGCTTGGTGGCTGACACATGTCCCCTCCTGGCGTCTGTGGGCACGCTGCACTTGCTGCATTTAGCTGCAATTGCTTTGTTTGGACCTGATGCCTGGTGGACCATTGAGGGTCACCAGCTTGATATGATGGTTATTTCAGAGGTGGGGGCATTTCTGGGACCTCAGTTTCTGATGTCTTCCTAAAAAAATGCCTTCAGGTGGGAAACGAAGCAAACACACAAACGGTACTTCTGAAGTTCACAGCAGTGCTGAAGGGAAGCAGGTCCTGGGCTAAGCCAGGGGCCAGGCCGGCCCTACCCTCCCTCCACAAAGGCACAAGGCGGTACCCCAGCTCAGGAAGCTTCCTGTGGTCAGATGAAAGACCATTTTAAATAACAGTCATGTATTAAAGCAAGGGGAGAAGAAACGGAAAAAAAAACCCTCAAGGGCTATAGCACTGACACAGTTTTAAATTATAGTGTAGGAGGATAAAAATAAAAGAGAGAGAGGGGAAGACAGCAAGGGAAAAATTGCCATTGTTTTATGAAGCAGATGGGAAAGTTCAGGGGATCAGAAAAAGACTATTATTATCTCAACTCTGCAGTGACAAGCCAGGAGAAGGATGTACAGTTTTTTCCCCTGTCGTTCCCTGAGAAGGGGCCGCTGGTGGGATTGATTTTGAATGCAGTTTAAGGGCGGGAATTCTGAGCAACAAGGGGTAGAATTAAGGATTAAGCAGGCATGCATGGTTGCAGAGCAGTTACTCTTAATTTCTCCATTTTCTCCCGTGTGTAGATACTTTGCACTGTGACCATTTAATGTCATTTCAGGGCCCTCTCTGCAGGGCCTGCGGGGATAAGGTGATGTTCTTGGGAGATCCCAGGAATTAAGAGCTGAAAGAGACCTTTCTGAGAGGTTAACAACTTTAATATAAGGTTAAAGAAATACACGGGATAAAACTCCATGAGGTAGAAAGCGTGAGCTAAATTTTCAGCTCCAATAAAGGGAAGGGATCAGAGAATAGACGAGAGAGAGAGAGAGAGAGAGGGAGAGAGAGAGAGAGAGAGAGAGAGCTACAAATGTGTAGAGGGATAATCTCTTAGATTCAGAAGAAAAAGGTACTCATCTCTAAATCAAGGGTCAATTGGAGGGCCAACTCCTCCTGGCAGACTTTTCCACACTTGATCTTGACGATCTTTTCCTTCTGAATCCCTCACAGAATCTGAATCTAAACCATTAATTCATTTTGCATTTTACTGCATTTGTTTTTCTTATTCATTCATTCAACAAACATTTATTGGAAAGAAGAGATATTTCTTAAAGGAAAGGGAACCAGCATTTACTGAGCACTTATTTTATGTTCAATATCATTCTCAGTTTCCTGTTCCATATATTACCTCATGGATGTCTTATAACCTGCCCTTTAAGGAAGTTACTTATCCCCATTTTAGAGAAGAGGAAATTGATCCAGGCACAAGTAGGTTATAGGATTCAGCCGGGGTTTCATAGCACATAAGTGGCTGCTCTGGGGTTGAAACCCAAATTTGTCTAATTCCAGGGCCCATGCTCCGAGGCTCTGGGCTGGATAGCTGTGAAAGGATGGAGGTTCTATAGTCTCTGCTCTGAAAAACTCACTGTCTCTCCAGGGAGCTGGACATGCAAATAGATAACACACCTCTGTGTGATGAACCCTGAAGTGAGAGGAGTGCATGTTCAGCTCGCACCCAGGGGAGCCCAGGAAAGGAGCTGTGCTTTGGGGGTGCCAAGGGGGGTTTCCCAAAGACTGCATGTAAACTGAAGGATTGCAGGGTGAGCGGGAGGTTTGGGGAGGATGGAGTTGGGTTCTGGGCCTAGGGTGGGGCATCTGCAGGGACAGGAATGTAGTGGGCCTGCCCTGGGACCCCTGCAGGGGCCGTGGAGGGAAAGGGCAGGAGTGAGGCTCTGCTTGGGGTTTGCTGGGTGTGTTATTCATCCTTGATCACGTCACTCACTTTCAGCGCACAATTCTGGGTTTGTTTCCAAGGTACGTGTAAGCAATTAAGAGGAGCAGGTGTGCAGTCGGTCGGTGTGAGAGGGGACGGGCTCTGGGCCCCAGGATTGAGATGGGGCACATTTAGGATTCTGCTGGTGTGTTACTCATCTTTGGTCACTTTACCATTTTTGTCCAGGTTATTTTCAACTTCTTCCCAACTTATGTCTCCCAGTAGGTGTGTGTTTGAGAAACACAAAATTATCTGAATGATATCCAAAGAGAAACAACTTGAAACTAAAAGAGGGAGCAAAACACAGAATCGGGGGGCGGCGGAGGGATGCCTCCTGATCAGAATATGGGCGTTTTCTTCCGGCTCCTCGTTGAGTTCTGCTCTGGGCTCTTGAAGAAATCATGGGAGCTTGTAGCTGCGCTGTGGTCCTTAACCCCAAGGGAGGGAAATGCCCAACCCTGGGCTGCTGGGAGCTTTCAGTGTAAATAGCTAAGGGTGGTCCAGCCTCTTGACTCTGGATGTGTGATTGTGTGTATACAGGTAAGCACACATGCGCACACACATGCACAACTTCTCTCTCTCTTCCCCTGCCGGCCGGGCTGGGACTCTCCCACCCGCCAGCGGGGAGATGGAGGCTGGGCCCCAGGCCTGGACCAGCCTCCAGCTCCGGGAGCACCAAGAGGTTCTTCCCAGGGGTCTCCCGCGGGCACAGCCAGCTCCTCTCGCAGCACTAGTGAAGCTGTGGGCCTGAGGCCACAGCCTCCACTAGCTCCAGCTCAGTCTTCCATTTGCCTGTCACTCCCTCCAGCCTGGGGCAGTGGCCGCATCAAACCCTCCAGGACGGGCACCTGGCCCGGGGGAGGAAAGCCCCTGGGGCGGCAGCTGGGAGGACTACGTAGAGTGCAGCCCAGAAGGCCTCCTGGTCCCACCTCCTCCCCCGCCCTGAATGCAAGCTCCCCAGGAGTTAGGAGAGGCAGGAAGGCGTTGGGGAGACACAACCAGCTGAAGTGGGGTGCACAGAGAGTTAGTGGGAAGGAACGATGAGGCTACTGTTGGAAGCAACAACTCCCCTCCAGGTGGCGGGCAGCGGGAGACACTGATTCCTAGGACCCAGGCCCTGCACTGTCGCCTGCCCCCTTTCTGCAGGCTGGGGGACAGAAATGCTTTCCTAATTGCTGACCCCTCACGTCCTGCACCTCCCCCGGGTGTGCTCCCGTAACCCTTTATCCACGTGTGTAAAGGCAGTTGCCTTCCAGCATCTGGCCTGCCCACCCCGGCCTCCCCGATCCGCCCTACCCCACCTCAACTTCCCTGCACTTGAACTTCCAGGCCCCTTTGACCTCCTGCCTGATTGCTTTTTCCTGGCCCCAAGCTGCCCCTCTTCCATTCCCCTGACCCCTCAGCAGCCTCTGTACCCTTTTGCCCTCCTCCAGCAGCTTCCCAGGGACAGTGCCAGCCTGGCCCAGTGAGCCTCATCCTCTGCCAGGCCTGGGAGGGGCCTGGGAGCCTCCCTGCCTAATCCAGCAGCTATTGCTTCAGAGCACTTAATATTCACGACAGATAGAACATTTCATGGCGAATTGGACGCACAGTCAACTGGAAATGAAAATTTTATGACTGTTCTCACTTGGAGCCGCAGATTACACCAGCTGAGAAAACACAGGCGCGGACGTACAACCCGTGAACTGTAAAGTATATTAATAATGAAACCACAGCCTGGGAAATGAAGGCTTTATTCTGTTTATATTCTGCTCCATTAATAGAAGGCACTCTGGCTAGCTCCACCCCATTACCCAGCCATCTGTGCCCTGAACACGGGGGCTGGGGGCACCAGGCTCCCTCCTGTCCCAGTATGTCGTGGATGCAGGACTCAGTGCGACACCTGGGCTGGGCCTGCAGCTCCAGTGCCAGACAGGCTGAGGGTGGCTCTAAGCAGAAGGGATCTGTGTCCTTATTTGGATGGCGAGGTTGGAAAGAGCACATCAGCACACCATCCACAACCAGAGGTCATTTAGCCCCACGGCCAGGGAGAGGGACAGTGGGATCCAATGTTCAGTGGTCCTTTAAGGTGGGGTGTGGGATCACCACTCAAGAATTACCTGGGGTACGTGTTTAAAATGCAGATTTCTAGGGGAAAAAGTCTGGAACTGCCTAAGAAGCAAGAGACCACTGTTTCGGGGTGCATGAGGAGAGGCGTTTCAGAGCGCTGCCTAAATGAGCTCCAGAGATGGGTGTGAGCCGTGGCTATCAGCACGGACCCCAGAGACGGGCATGAGATGCTAAGGCTGCTGCTGCCGCCACCAAGAAGCCTGTGTGCGAGCACAGATCACTGTCCACACCTACCCTCCCGGGAGCCTGTGCAGCCTGCCACTGCCAGGTCCCAGGATCCAGGGACAACTTCCCCGGGAGAATGCACGGCACGCCTTGGGCTGGTGCAACGTCCTGCTGGCCTCTGCTGCCGCAGGCTTGCCCCTCATCCGTAACCTTCCCTCCCCCCGGTCTGAGTGAGCCAGAGCCCCCGAATCAGCGGCTCCTTTATCCCCGTCCTGTCTGAGTGAAGAACAGATGCCTTCAGGTGACCTACATGCAGAGGTGGGTCCAAATCCAAAGGTGAACCCCGGGAGCTGTGCGAACATAGAAGAGAAAGGGAAATCTCTCCCAGCATCCTCAGGAGCAGCAGATTAAATCTCCACAATCAACTTGATGTACCCTGCATCTGTGGAATACCTGAATAGACAACGAGTCATCCCAAAATTGAGGCTGTGGACTTTGGGAGCAACTGTAGACTAGGGCAGTGTGGCTGACAGGGTCTTGGTGCTCCGGCTGGGTGTCAGGCCTGTGCTTCTGAGGTGGGAGAGCCAAGTTCGGGACATTGGTCCACCAGAGACCTCCCAGCTCCACGTAATATCAAAGGGTGAAAGCTCTCCCAGAGATCTACAGCTCAACGCTAAGACTCAGCTCTGCTCAATGACCAGCAAGCTACAGTGCTAGACACCCTATGGCAAACAACTAGCAAGACAGGAATACAGCCCCACCCATCAGCACAGAGGCTGCTGAAAATCACAATAAGGTCACAGACACCCCAAAACACACCACCAGACTTGGCCCTGCCCACCAGAAAGACAAGATCCAGCCTCATCCATTAGAACACAGGCACCAGTCCCCTCCACCAGGAAGCCTACACAACCCACTGAACCAACCTTAGCCACTGGGGGGCACACACCAAAAACAATGGGAACTATGAACCTGCAGCCTGTGAAAAGGAGACCTCAAATACAGTAAGTGAAGCAAAATGAGAAGACAGAAACACACAGCAGATGAAAGAGCAAGGTAAAAACCCACCAGACCAAACAAATGAAGAGGAAATAGGCGGCCTACCTGAAAAAGGATTCAGAGTAATGACAGTAAAGATGATCCAAAATCTTGGGAATAGAATGGAGAAAATACAAGAAATGTTTAACAAGGATGTAGTAGAACTAAAGAGCAAACAAACAATGATCAACAACACAATAAATGAAATTTAAAATTCTCTAGAAGGAATCAATAGTGGAATAACTGAGGCAGGAGAATGGATAAGTGACCTGGAAGATAAAATAGTGGACATAACTACAGCAGAGCAGAATAAAGAAAAAAAAATGAAAAGAATTGAGAACAGTCTTAGAGACCTCTGGGACAACATTAAATGCACCAACATTTGAATTATGGGGGGCCCAGAAGAAGAAGAGAAAAAGAAAGGGACTGAGAAAATATTTGAAGAGATTATAGTTGAAAACTTCCCTAATATGGGCAAGGAAATAGTTAATCAAGTCCAGGAGGCACACAGAGTCCCATACAGGATAAATCCAAGGAGAAACACGCCAAGAAACATATTAATCAAACTATCAAAAATTAAATGCAAAGAAACAATATTAAAAGCAGCATGGGAAAAACAACAAATAACATACAAGGGAATCCCCATAAGGTTAACAGCTGATCTTTCAGCAGAAACTCTGCAAGCCAGAAGGGAGTGGCAGGACATATTTAAAGTGATGAAGGAGAAAAACCTACAACCAAGATTACTCTACCCAGCAAGGATCTCATTCAGATTCAATGGACAAATTAAAACCTTTACAGACAAGCAAAATCTAAGAGAATTCAGCACCACCAAACCAGCTTTACAACAAATGCCAAAGGAACTTCTCTAGAGAGGAAACACAAGAGAAGGAAACGACCTACGATAACAAACCCAAAACAATTAAGTAAATGGTAATAGGAACATACATGTCGATAATTACCTTAAATGTAAATGGATTAAATGCTCCAATCAAAAGACATAGACTGGCTGAATGGATACAAAAACAAGACCCATATATATGCTGTCTACAAGAGACCCACTTCAGACTCAGAGACACATACAGACTGAAAGTGAGGGGATGGAAAAAGATATTCGTTGCAAATGGAAATCAAAAGAAAGCTGGAGTATCAATTCTCATATCAGACAAAATAGACTTTAAAATAAAGACTATTACAAGAGACAAAGAAAGACACTATATAATGATCAAGGGATCAATCCAAGAAGAACCATAACAATTGTAAATATTTATGCACCCAACATAGGAGCACCTCAATACATAAGGCAAATGCTAACAGCCATAAAAGGGGAAGTCGTCAGTTACACAATCATAGTAGGGGACATTAACACCCCACTCTCACCAATGGACAGATCACCCAAAATGAAAATAAATAAGAAAACACAAGCTTTAAATGATACATTAAACAAGATGGACTTAATTGATATTTATAGGACATTCCATCCAAAAACAACAGAATACACTTTCTTCTCAAGTGCTCATGGAACATTCTCCAGGATAGATCATATCTTGGGTCACAAATCAAGCCTTGGTAAATATAAGAAAATTGAAATCGTATCAAGTATCTTTTCTGACCACAACACAATGAGACTAAATATCAATTACAGGAAAAAATCTGTAAAAAATACAAACACATGGAGGCTAAACAATACACTACTGAATAACCAAGAAATTACTGAAGAAATCAAAGAGCAAATCAACAAATACCTAGAAACAAATGACAATGAAAACGCGGTGACCCAAAACCTTTGGGATACAGCAAAAGCAGTTTTAAGAGGGAAGTTTATAGCAATACAATCCTACCTCAAGAAACAAGAAAATCTCAAACAAGCTAACCTTACACCTAAAGCAATTAGAGAAAGAAGAACAAAAAAACTCCCAAAGTTAGCAGAAGGAAAGAAATCATAAAGAGCAAATCAGGTATAAATGAAAAAGAAATGAAGGAAACGATAGCAAAGATCAATAAAACTAAAAGCTGGTTCTTTGAGAAGGTAAACAAAATCGATAAACCATTACCCAGACTCATCAAGAAAAAAAGGGAGAAGACTGAAATCAATAGAATTAGAAACAAAAAAGGAGAAGTAACAACTGACACTGCAGAAATACAAAGGATCATGAAAGATTACTACAAGCAACTCTATGCCAATAAAATGGACAACCTGGAAGAAATGGACACATTCTTAGAGAAGCACAACCTTCCGAGACTGAACCAGGAAGAAATAGAATATATAAAAGACCAATCACAAGCACTGAAATTGAGACTGTGATTAAAGATCTTCCAACAAACAAAAGCCCAGGACCAGATGGCTTCACAGGTGAATTCTATCAAACAGTTAGAGAAGAGCTAACACCTATCCTTCTCAAACTCTTCCAAAATATAGCAGAGGGAGGAACACTCCCAAACTCCTTCTACTAGGCCGCCATCTCCCTGATACCAAAACCAGACAAAGATGTCACAAAGAAAGAAAACTACAGGCCAATATCACTGATGAACACAGATGCAAAAATCCTCAACAAAATACTAGCAAACAGAATCCAGCAGCACATTAAAAGATCATACACCATGATCAAGTAGGGTTGATCCCAGGAATGCAAGGATTCTTCAATATATGCAAATCAATCAATGTGATAAACTATATTAACAAATTGAAGGAGAAAAAACATGATCATTCAATAGATGCAGAAAAAGCTTTCAACAAAATTGAACACCCATTTATGATAAAAACCCTCCAGAAAGTAGGCATAGAGGGAACTCACCTCAACATAATAAAGGCCATATATGACAAAACCACAGCGAACATCATTCTCAATGGTGAAAAACTGAAACCATTTCCACTAAGATCAGGAACAAGATAAG
This sequence comes from Mesoplodon mirus, assembly GCF_964341445.2. Classification (NCBI taxonomy): domain Eukaryota; kingdom Metazoa; phylum Chordata; class Mammalia; order Artiodactyla; family Ziphiidae; genus Mesoplodon; species Mesoplodon mirus. The sequence continues at coordinate 138,565,818 of NC_138983.1, read as the reverse complement.
ACTGTCCACTCTCACCGCTATTTTTCAACATAGTTTTGGAAGTTTTAGCCACAGCAATCAGAGAAGAAAAAGAAATAAAAGGAATCTAAATCGGAAAAGAAAAAGTAAAACTGTCACTGTTTGCAGATGACATGATACTATACATAGAGAATCCTAAAGATGCTACCAGAAAATGACTAGAGCTAATCAATGAATTTGGTAAAGTAGCAGGATACAAAATTGTTGCACAGAAATCTCTTGTATTCCTATACAACAATGATGAAAACTCTGAAAGAGAAATTAAGGAATCACTCCCATTTACCACTGCAACAAAAAGAATAAAATACCTAGGAATAAACCTACCTAAGGAGACAAAAGACCTGTATGCAGAAAACTATATGACACTGATGAAAGAAATTAAAGATGATACAAATAGATGGAGAGATATACCATGTTCTTAGGTTGGAGGAATCAACATTGTGAAAATGACTATATTACCCAAAGCAATCTACAGACTCAATGCAATCCCTATTAAACCACCAATGGCATTTTTCACAGAACTAGGACAAAAAATTTCACAATTTGTATGGAAACACAGAAGTCCTCAAATAGCCAAAGCAATCTTGAGAAAGAAAAACGGAGCTGGAGGAATCAGTCTCCCACACTTCAGACTATACTACAAAGCTACAGTAATCAAGACAATATGGTACTGGCACAAAAACAGAAATATATCAGTGGAACAGGATAGAAAGCCCAGAGATAAACCCTCAGGCATATGGTCACCTTATTTTTGATAAAGGAGGGAAGAATATACAATGGAGAAAAGACAGCCTATTCAATAAGTGGTTCTGGGAAAACTGGACAGCTACATGTAAAAGAATGAAATTAGAACACTCCCTAACACCATACACAAAAATAAACTCAAAATGGATTAAAGACCTAAATGTAAGGCCAGACACTATCAAACTCTTAGAGGAAAACATAGGCAGAACACTCTATGACATAAATCACAGCAAGATCCTTTTGGACCCACCTCCTAGAGAAATGGAAATAAAAACAAAAATAAACAAATGGGACCTAATGAAACTTCAAAGCTTTTACACAGCAAAGGAAACCATACATAAGACGAAAAGACAACCCTCAGAATGGGAGAAAATATTTGCAAATGAAGCAACTGACAAAGGATTAACCTCAAAATTTACAAGCAGCTCATGCAACTCAATATCAAAAAAACAAACAATCCAATCCAAAAAATGGGCAGAAGATCTAAATAGACATTTCTCCAAAGAAGATATACAGACTGCCAACAAACACATGAAAGAATGCTCAACATCATTAATCATTAGAGAAATGCAGATCAAAACTACGGTGAGGTATCTCCTAACACAAGTCAGAATGGCCATCATCAAAAAATGTACAAACAATAAATGCTGGAGAGAGTGTGGAGAAAAGGGAACCCTCTTGCACTGTTGGTGGGAATGTAAATTGATACAGCCACTATGGAGAACAGTACGGAGGTTCCTTAAAAAATGAAAAATAAAATTACCATATGACCCAGCAATCCCACTACTGGGCATATACCCATAGAAAAACCATAATTCAAAAAGACACATGCACCCCAGTGTTCATTGCAGCACTATTTACAATAGCCAGGACATGGAAGCATCCTAAGTGTCCATCGACAGAAGAATGGAGAAAGAAGATGTGGCACATATATACAATAGAATATTACTCAGCCAGAAAAAGAAATGAAATTGAGTTATTTGTAGTGAGGTGGATGGACGTAGAGTCTGTCATACAGAGTGAAGTAAATCAGAAAAAAAAACAAATACCATATGCTAACACATAAATATGGAATCTAAGAAAAAAAAGGTTCTGAAGAACCTAGAGGCAGGACAGGAATAAAGATGCAGACATAGAGAATGGACTTGAGGACACGGGACTTGAGGACATGGGGAGGGGGAAGGGTAAGCTGGGACGAAGTAAGAGAGTGGCATGGACATAAACACAGTATCAAATGTAAAATAGATAGCTAGTGGGAAGCAGCCACATAGCACAGGGAGATCAGCTTGATGCTTTTTGTCCACCTAGAGGGGTGGGATAGGGAGGGTGGGAGGGAGACGCAAGAGGGATGAGATATGGGGATATATGTATATGTATAGCTGATTCACTTTGTTATACAGCAGAAACTAACACACCATTGTAAAGCAATTATACTCCAATAAAGATGTTACAAAATGCAGATTTCTAGACCCATCCCAGAACCAATGAATCAATCTATTGCATTATTTAGCAAAATTTGAGAGGTGCTGTCCTGGGTTCATAAAACTCCAGAGGAAATAACCACATCACCTCTCCATTCAGCTGCCTTCAGTATGGAGACAGCGATCACTACCTCTGGTCCAGACTCAAAGCCTAAATTCTTCCAGTCTGACTGCATTGCCTGAGGGAGGTACTAGGGCAAAAACACATATTCAGGGATGACCCAGGGATAGGGGGCTCCCGGGGGCGCAGGTGGCTGAGTGACTGGGCGTCCCTCCTCTCTGCCCTGAGCAGTGATTGGGCGGCTGCCTCGGAGGCACCTTTGGCAGGTGTGGCTGGGAGCCCCAGCTTCAAGTGGCAGGGCACCTATGTTGTTCCCTGTCAGCCCCAGCCTGGGATGATTTATGGATCTGCAGTATAATTAGAGACAACTGGAAAGAATTCAAGAATCAGTTGGACCCATACTGGGAGCCCTCGAGATGGGACAGCAGATGGCAGAGACAAAAACAAACCTGGGACCCTTTGGTGAGGGAGGGTCTGGACCCTGGCAGCCCCCTTGTTCCACATCCCCTGCCTCTGCGCTGAGCCTGGCAGGGCTCTGAGCCACAGTGCAGGGCTGGAGGGTCTGTATCGTGATATGCTAGCCCTAAAATTCTCCCTCGACTATTGGGCAAGACCCTTCAGGCTCCCTGGCTGCACCAGTGGCCCACGGTTGGTCAAAAAGTTAGGCAGATGGTCAGTTCTGGCAGTGGTCAAAACACACTGTCCTGAGTTGCCCAAGTACATTGGAAGGTCATCTCACTCATTTTCCTGCTTTCAGCTGGACTAAATGAAGCCAGCAAAGGAAATGAACACCAGCTCCCGTTCAGAGAAGCTGGCTTCTCCAGTCTCCTTTGATGCTGATTGTTTCATGGGCCTCTGTGCATGAGGCTGGGAACATTGCTGCAGAGTGACTCTGCTCTCGGAGGCCAGCTATGCAGAGAATTATCAGGAAGGACAGAAAGGGACCCGCTGGCACCCACAGGCACAAGGAGTGCCACCACGTACCTCTAACGGTGCCACATTGTCCCAGTGTGTTTGATGAACACTGAAAAATTCATTTCAACCACATAGGGTGTGAACCTTTATTATTTGTAAACCTAAATCCTCCAAGACAAACTGGGGTCTACCAACTTCTTACCAAGCTCTTGGAGAAAGCCCCCCTCCTCCAGATTTTGCTCTAAGACCTGGCCAAGGATTTGAAAAGTGACATGCTGGGGACTGCTGTTCCTGCATGAAAAAATGGGGGCCTTGATGGGCTTCCCTGGTGGCGCAGTGGTTGAGAGTCCGCCTGCCGATGCAGGGGACACAGGTTCGTGCCCCGGTCTGGGAAGATCCCACATGCCGCGGAGCAGCTGGGCCTGTGAGCCATGGCCACCGGGCCTGCGTGTCCGGAGCCTGTGCTCCGCAACGGGAGAGGCCACAACAGTGAGAGGCCCACATACTGCAAAAAAAAAAAAAAAAAGGGGGCCTTGAGAAGGTGGGTGATATCCCCTCCCCACTAAGTTAGAAGCTGTTTCAACAGAGATGTTGAGTGAGCTAAGATCCCCGCAGCAGTTCCTTAAAATTTGGGAGAAAAATAAAATGGATCCTTCTTGAAATCAGCCCCTGCATGTGAAGCCTGATGGCAGGCAATATACCCCTCACACTCCTGTGTGTTTTCAAATACAGCTGTGCTCCCTCTGCCCTCCTCTCAGCCCCACCAGCCTGCAAATGCCACGGTGTACGCAAAGCACATCATGGACTCTGAAACGATCGGGAGCTCCATTCCTGCCACTGAAACATGGTGACAGAATGGGGACAAGGGGACACATTTCCAAGCTCAAAATTTTATAATAATACCTCGGGGGAGTCACTGGCAAAGTTTGGTCCAAATATAATTAGTTTGCACAGCTATTAGAGGCTGATAAAAGGTTTTAATTTGCGGAGTGATCTCAGGAATCTCAGATACTTGGTGTCTGTTCTTGCTTTCCTTGCAAGCAGGGTGGCTACTTAGGCCACGTGAAAGCCTCAGACCTGCGCATCTCGGGGGAGAAAGTGGAGCAGAGATTTCTTTGCTCTTTTGATAACCAGGTAGAAGAAAGGCAGGTGAGATACCCGATGCCTTCCTTCCTCTTCTTTCTTTGTTATTCTTTCTTTCTCACACTGCCCACCCCTATCTCTCTCTTTCTCTTTTTTTAGCTAAGCAGAAGTTTTTTTTTAAATTTACCATTTGCCTTTACAAATTTAGAAGCTTAAAGACTTTTTACTCAGGATGATACCCTATTTCCAGGGAATCCAAAAGGAAAGTTCAGTCATCTTCTTGAAGGTAATTTCATTGTTAATGTGGTCCCCCCCTTGAGAGCGGCTCAATAAAGCTGATAATGCAAACAGAGACTTCCAGAGGGTCCTCAGGTCGGTGAAGCCTTGGCCGGCTGATGGGCTAAGGACAGAGTGACCTGCTGAGGGCTTGAGGGCTTCTGAATTCTGCCGATCAGCTGAGAGACAAACAAAAATGATGAAAGAAACCAAGGAGATGGCATCAAACTACCACCCTTTATTGTGCCTCTGCAAGGTGCACTTGAACAAAGGCTGGGATGGCATCTGAGAGCAAAATGCATGTTTTACCCACAGCAATTTGCCTCTAAGTGAGAGAACACAGCACACACACTGAGACGCCCACAACAAAGGGTGGTTTACATCTTTCCTCCTAAATGCTGCATCTTAACAGAGCATTCCTACTGTTTATGGGCAGTTGGGCTTGATGGATGTACTTGAAATCAGGGAGCAGGACAGGAGAGTGCTGTGATGGATAAAAGACTTACAAACATGCGCAAACATTTTTTGCTTTTCATGATAACTTTTAGGTCAGGTCCCCCGGATTTTTATCTGTGTCATAGATACTTTGAGTATCTAAGCATAGGGGGCAACTCATCATGCACTTCATTTTATAGAGAAAAATGGGATAGGTGATGGTAAGAGGCGTAGGTTCCAGAACAGGCACGATTACAACAAGGGCACTGTATTTACAAGTTTGAATTATTCTGATTGCTCGTCCCTGCTCCATAGCCAAAACATCCCCTTAGTTACTTTGGCTCATGTAACTGGACCCCACTGTATTGTACTGCTAGGAGGGGATGAAGAGAAGTAAGATTAAACTTAATTACATAGTACTGTATCTAGCACATGGTAACCATTCAATATGGTTAAACCTGCATCAGAATGCTAACCACGCGATTGATGATCAGCCAAATAAGATATAAAGTAAACTGTCTGCAGGATTGGGGGAAGGAGAAAACAATTAGAAATGAATGGTATCCCAATCAATGATGTATGTATCTGCCTCTCCTGCTATAAACTGTGAAATCCCTGAGGAGAGTAATCATGTCTCATTTGTCTTTGTTTTTCCACTCTATTTTTTCCAGCTTTACTGGAAACTAGTGGATGCTAAATGAATGTTTGTCGATGGATGGATGGATGGATGGATAGATGGATGGGCAGATGAACCAGGGAAGGAATTATGCTCCTAAACCATATACATGTTATCCAACCACTACTGGAAATAGTTTGGGAGACAATACAAAATTGTCGGTTCTTTTTCTTTAATTATAATTGCATTTAAAGGGAAAACTATTATTGTTATTCTAGTCTCATAAAAAATGAAACACACACACATACACACCCTGCCGTTATACTTCAGATGTACACCCTGAGATAAAAATAAGTTTTCAGAGGAAAACAACAAAAAGCTTTGGTAGGGAAGATACACAGTAAAATATATTCCCAAATTATTCTGTCTGCCAGTTCCCGTTGTTCCTGAGATTACTCATTAAATCACAAAGATTTCTCTCTCTCCCTCTCCTTCTCTCTCTTAGTAAAACTCAGAGATTCCATAAGACAGACAGGAGGGTAAACTGAGACAGATTTTTGAGAAGCACATTAGCTCCACTCTTTAAAGGAAAAAAAAAAAAAACTCTAGAACTTTCTGGGGAGCAATTTTGTTAATTTCAACCCTAATTACCTGGGCTTGATAAATGGAATCATTGTTTAAGTTTCAAATTTATTTAGCTTGTGTGGAGAGAAGGTTTTTGAGATCAAGAGGTTACTTTGGGAAACTCATAAGTGACATGGCAGAAAGTATATTTCTCTTTGGAGAACACGATTACATTGAGATGTCAAGAGTCCAAAGTTATATTCAAGCTCTTTTGGTTCTTTCACAATTTATACAAGAAAAGTCATATCTGGGCTTCCCTGGTGGCACAGTTGTTGACAGTCCGCCTGCCGATGCAGGGGACGCAGGTTCGTGCCCCGGTCCGGGAGGGTCCCACGTGCCGCGGAGCGGCTGGGCCCGTGGGCCATGGCCGCTGGGCCTGTGCGTCCGGAGCCTGTGATCCGCAGCGGGAGAGGCCCGCGTACAGAAAAAAAAAAAAAAAAAAAAAAAAAGGCATATCTTAGGACACTTCAGGAACACAATGTTCTCGACCCTAACAACCGAAGGCAGTGATTTCAGGCAGACTTCCTGCTCTCCACTGGTCTTGGGATGTCACTGCTGAGATAACTTCAGGCCTCGCTCACCCCGGAACCTGTGTGGAAGTCGCCAGCGCGTTACAGAACAGAAGCTGCACAACCCATCTGGCCACGTCTGACATGGGCCAAGCCAGCTCCGGAGCCTCTCCCCCTTCTCCATGGGCCCTCACTTCCCCCGAGGTGGGTCTGTGGACCTGCAGCCTCAGCTTCCCTAGGAGCTGGTTAGAAATGCTGCGTTTCCAGCCTCGCCCGACCTACTGAATGGGAACCTGAGGATGCATTTTAACAAGATCCCCCAGGTGATTTCCGTGCACCTTAAAAGTCTGAGAAGCAGGGATGTCGTTGACACGGGAGGCCTGATGCAGACTCTCCTTTCATCTGCTGCTCAGTCCCCTGGTCCCTGGTGCATCTCCAGCTGCATTTCCTCCAAAGCAAAGAGCTCTGTGCGTCCACAGGCGGGGCACCTGTCTGCTCAGCACAGCCCGCAGAGCTGCGTGTTTCCGGGAGCCTCTCCCACCCCTCAGGCCAAAAGACAATGTCAGTCTGCAGCTCTGTCTTCTGCTTCTCCTGATCTGCCGGCATGGGTGGCTGTAGTCACACCGAGGACGCAGAACAGAAGCGGGGAAACGCCAGGAGGAATCAGAAAGAGCTTTCTGTGGATCCGCCTCTCCTGAGCTGGGAGACGGGACGCATTCTGATTACGTCTAAGACGGGACGCATTCTGATTACGTCTAAACCGTCACATCACCTTTGCGTCATCTCAGGAATTTTGCCCAAAGGATCAGAGGCTGCGTGAACTCTGCTGCTTCCTTCTCCTGTTTCCAGTGGTCCAACCACGCCTCTAGGGCTCCCCGCCGGCCCCGCACACACCCAGGAACAGGACCTAGCTCACTTTCTAACCTAGCTGGTTAGAAATGCTGCATTTCCAGCCCCACCCGACCTACTGAATTTGAACCTGAGGATGCATTTTAACAAGATCCCCCAGGTGATTTCCGTGCACGTTTCCTGTCCTCTCCCCCGGGGTCCATCCCCTCCTCCAGGGTTACTGCCCCTCCTCACTGACTCACATCACAGACAGTGGCAGATTTACAGGTTAAGAGTGACTAAGGGGGGTCACTGCAGCCACATGAGTGCTGGCCGTAATGTAGTTTACCTCATTAAACAATGCACACCCAGATCCTGTCTGCTGTAAAGCAATTGGTCTCCAAAGCCCAGTATTCATCTTCCAGGGTTGCTGGGAGATAATAAATGGGTAATATTCCGGTGATGATGGTAATGGAGTCACGGCTCAGAGCTAATATTATGGCAAAGTAGTAATTATTTCAACAGTAAACAAGGGGATGGTTGGGCCGCTGACAGAATTCAAGCCTGTTGAATCGCTTCAGTTAATTTACTTGGATCCCAGGCCTGCCACTGGCTGAGAGGAGGAGGAAGTTTTGCACCTCTACTTCAGTGTTCCAAAGCTCTGCCTGCAATCTGATTTCCTCTGGCTGTGCAGACACAGATTCCCAAGCTTCTGCCTCCCCTGCTTCTGATTTACAGGGAATGACAGGCACGGTGCCCTCAAGCCTCTGCCCGTGGATTCCAGGAAGACGGAACGGCATTGTGTCCACGGAGGATCCCTCAGCCTGACACACTGAGACTAAGAGGGCTTTATGAAGGGGTGAGAACATTAATGTCTGTGTTGGAAAACTCGGGACCTTTACCTGAGAAATTTCTCCAAATTTCCCCATTTTTATGTGTGCTGTAACCCAAAGGCAGAGCATTGAGACAATTCTCAGAACACACAGTGCAGCCTGAATTAACCCTCTGAGGTTCTGGAAGCTCCCTGACATCAGATGGAAACGCCGGGCTCACCACAGATGACTGAAATCCGAAGGGAACACTTTAAGACCAGCTCATAAACTTCAGGCACTGGAAAGGCCCCCAGGGGACCAAGATCATTAGGTCTACCTTGTGCTTGGCCAGAAGGAAAAAGTGCTGCAGGAAGGGGAAACCAAGGTGAGAAACAGAAAGATACTATGATATCTAAGTAAGCAATTTTGTTATCTCCTCATACGATGTGCCCATGTTCCAGTAATTTATTGCTGAGTAAAAAAATCCACCACAGGGCTTCCCTGGTAGCACAGTGGTTAAGAATCCGCCTGCCAATGCAGGGGACACGGGTTCAAGCCTTGGTCCAGGAAGATCCCACATGCCACGGAGCAACTAAGCCTGTGCGCCACAACTACTGAGCCTGTGCTCTAGAGCCCGCGAGCCACAACGACTGAGCCCACGTGCCCCAACTACTGAAGCCTGCACACCTAAAGCCTGTGATCCATGGCAAGAGAAGCCACTGCAATAAGAAGCCTGCGCACCACAATGAAGAGCAGCCCCTGCTCACCGCAACTAGAGAAAGCCCGCGCACAGCAACAAAGACCCAACCCAGCCAAAAATAAATAAATAAAATAAATGAATTTATATGAAAAGAATCCACCCCCAAACAAAGGCTTACAACAGCAATAGTCACACAGGCATAACTCGTTCTATAGCACTTTGCCTTACTGTGATTCGCAGATATTGCATTTCTTACAAATCGAAGTTTGTACGTCGAGGAATCTGTTGGTGCCATTTTTCCAACAGCATTTGCTCACTTTGTGTCTCTGTGTCGCATTTTGGTAATTCTCCCAATATTCCAACCTTTCATGATTATTATGTTTGTTATGGGATCTGTGATCTTTGATGTTACTACTGCAACTCGCTGAACACTCGGATGATGGTTAGCATTTTTTTAAGAAATAAAGTACTTTTAAGTTAACTTATATACACTGATTTTTAGACATAATGCTACTGAACACTTACTAGACTAGTGTGTAGTGTAAACATGGCTTTTATATGCACTGGGAAACCAAAAACTTTGTGTGACTCGCTTTATTGCGATATTCGCTTTGTTGCCGTGATCTGGAACTGAACAGGTAATATCTCCAAGGTGCCTAAATTGTTTTGCTCATGAAGTTGGAGTTGGCTGGGCTCAACCCAGAGATCTGGCCGGGATTTTGCATGAGGTTGTGGGTTAGACAGCGGCCACGGCTAAGGTCCTCTCCAAGGTTTGTTCACTGACTCCAATGGCTGTGCCTGGGGACCTGGCGTTCCTTGGTGTCTATCCACATGGCCTTCCCCTGCAGCAACCTCAGAGTGACTGTGTTTCTCTTATGGTGGCCAACAGGTCCCCAGCCCGTGTCCCACAAGAAGGCAGCAGAAGCTTTGGGAACCTGGCCTTGGATGTCAACAGCCTGGCTTCCACCTCTTTCCATGCATTAGGGGGGAGTCAGTAAAGCCAGCGACAGTCCCGGGAAGGGCCTGGACTCCATCTCATGTGAGGGGCTCAAAGAATCTGTGGACACGTCTCAACCCCAGCACAGCCCACAAGGCCAGTTCTCCTGTCCTTTGCCTTCCCATAGCAGTTCCAGGCTTTCCCTTTCTCTGATTTTGGTTCAAAATCTCATCAATGCTCTGTCCATCCCTAAGTTGATACATGTACAGATAAGTCCTTCCCCATATACCTTCACAATAATACTAGTGATCACTGCTTCCATTAATTAATGCCCCTTGATGCCTATAGCTGGCATAGAATACGTATGCAGTCCTGTTTAGAGATATATATATCATTCCCAACTGATAAAGGAAGAAACAGGCTGAAAAAGGTTAATCAGAGGTCCTAAGATCCAAAGACAGGTCTGTTTAATTCCACATCTATGCTTTCTCCTGTGCTGTTTTCCTTCTATGTAAACATGGTTTCTATAGATACCATACAAGTTAGTGAAAAATAGCCACAGCAGTTATTACTGTGCGACTTTGTAAGGATCCCTTGAGCTTCAACAGTCTTATCTATAAAATGGAGATTATAATGATATCTAGCTCATTGGGCTGTAATGAAGATTAAATGAGATAATAGATGGAGAGCACTTTGCACAGGGTTGGCAAAGAATAAATGCTCAAAAAAAGTTACTTAGGGATGTTTTTAACAATTTCAATGACCAGACAATCATTCTTCAGTCATGGCTTTTATTTTTGTAGAGAGCCATTTGGATCAGAGTATCATGTATTAGATTAGTAATAATATCATATATATTATTATAGAGTAATAATTACTATATATTATATCTACACTGATGGCTGTATATAAATATGTTATCATAAACTACATATGTGGGCTTACCTGGTGGCGCAGTGGTTGGGAGTCTGCCTGCCAGTGCAGGGGACACGGGTTCATGCCCCGGTCCGGGAGGATCCCACATGACGTGGAGCGGCTGGGCCAGTAAGCCATGGCTGCTGAGCCTGTGCGTCCGGAGCCTGTGCTCCGCAACGGGAGAGGCCACAGCAGTGAAAGGCCCATGTACCGCAAAAAACAAAAAAACAAAAAACTACATATGTATACATAGATATAATACACACAACTATACATTTTTTAAAACTTATTTATTTATTTATTTTTGTCTGCGTAGGGTCTTCATTGCTGCACACGGCTTCCTCTAGTTGCAGTGAGTGGGGGCTACTCTTCATCGCAGTGCACAGGCTTCTCATTGTGGTGGCTTCTCTTGTTGCAGAACACAGGCTCTAGGAGCACAGGCTTCAGTAGTTGTGGCTCGCAGGCTCTAGAGCGCAGGCCCAGTAGTTGTGGTGCATGAGCTTAGTTGCTCTACGGCATGTGGGATCTGCCCGGACCAGGTTTCGAACCCGTGTCCCCTGCATTAGCAGGTGGATTCTTAACCACTGCACCACCAGGGAAGCCCTATACATATATACATATATATATATATATATATATATATATATATATATATATATACAGCCATCAAATTTTTTTTACTAGAGTACTTATATATGCTCCTTTAGTAAAAAAAATTGATGGTTTAGTTTGTAAACTGGCACTTTCATGAGAGGTATTTCAAAGTGGCTCTGAGCAAGGGCAGCCCTGCTGATGAGTGAGGGTCTCACTGAATAGCAAATTCTGGTATTTGTTAACAGCACCGTACTGTTCAAATAGACTGTATATGCAAAGGTGAACATTAATTAGTTGCAAGCTTTCCCAGGGGATTCACTTTAAAAAACCCTAATGGTGAGAGAATAAGCAGGCCCACGAGCATTCTGAGGAACTGACTTGGAAACACATCCAACACCTGACTCTGTCAGCTGTTTAACTGCCGATGCTTCTGGTGGGGACCGTCTCTGATCACATGAGTCTCAACATAAATTACCTCAGCTAACTGGCACAAAGCCCAAGGGACTCTCCTAGGGCACGGAGTTCCTTAGTGGTACATAAAGAGAGGAAAAAAGAAAGAAAAATGGAAAAAAGAAAAAGAATTTCATTTTCATAGTTTTCCCTCCCATTTCAGGGCTACCCAATGTACTACAACCTAGGCATCAGCTATTCTAAAACCTCTCCACTTTTCTAACCAATTTAATTACAACACAAGAGGAGGAACAGTCTGGAGGCTAGAGATGCATGGGAAGTAAAGATGCACGTGCACACATACACACGTGCACACCCACATGCACACACACTCCCACAGAACCATTACAGCTTGATGGGTGTTTGATCACACACCCTGCTTCCTACTGATGCCATCACAGGGCTCCAGCGTTTTTGACAATCACCAAAGATGACTGCACTGGTGTTTAATGAAGATTGACACAGAGATGACTGCTCTGCCTCAGGAAACCTATGTGGGTTGACTTTAGGATCCAGGCTTTGTCCCAGCATTTATCCCATTGACATTGGGGAATGTCATGACTCTGACTTCTGCTAAAACAGGGCCTTAAGATCATAGGGAGCTCTGTGAATCACATAAAAGGGGGAAATGAATGAACAAATCCAGCTTTGTCCCAGGGCGAGAATTCGTTTATGATATGGCACGTTTGCTGGGAGCTCACCAAAGGTCTAGTTTTTTTAAACTCAATATCTTGTCTCTTCCAAGTCTATCTTACTAGCATTTAAAGTTGAAAATCTATTTCTAAAGGTTAAGTTTATGATGATAAAATTTTTGAAAACATATATTAAATGTTTTGAAAAGAAGAAAAATTGGGAAGAATAGAAATAACACCTGTACTTCCAACACTTACCAAGAACCACTTATTCATTTTTTGATGTAAAGATTGGGATTCACTTTTGAAAGTGAGTGACAGGATTTCAAAGCCCATCTCAATAGAAAAGAAATCTCTTGGACAGAATGATCCTTTTCTATCATTGGTAAATTATTGCTATTATAATAATGTAGAAAGTATTTTTGAAACTATGAAATCATAATGATGGGATTCTGAAAGACTATTCATCGAGCAGGTGCCTGAGAATTTCAAAAGGAAAGTAATAAACTGAGAAGAGTCTGTATGACCATGGTCATTCAGGACATATAAGACCTGTTCCCTCTGCTTCACAAATAAACTCAGTGCTACAGACCTATTTCAGACAGAAACAGGGAGCAGTGGGCAGTGCTGGTGATGGTCAGATAGGGTGTGAAAGCACAGGAGCTCAGGCATCTGTACTCACATGGGGGTGGGGGGTCGGAAGGTGCTGATTTAAAGCAAACCTGCTCCTCCCAGAAGAGGATGCCCAGCCTTAAGACTATGAGCAAAGGCAGGATCAGATGCTACCACAAAATGCCACATAAACAAGAGAAACAGCAACAACATCTGAACACCTTCCCCAAGGGTAAAATCAGAACCAACAACAGAGGAGTGATCATATTTGAAGCTTATGAGATCAAAGACCCAGGGCTAGGGCTGGATTGTTGTGATCCCTCCAGGCAAAAGAAGGCAAAGTACGTAGAGGATAGAATAGTGTGAAAGTCAGGGAAATGCTCTTCCAGGGCCAGGCAAGTAAGAGCCTTGTGTTGGCAGAGGTCAAAACAAAGGTAAGATGTAGCTGTCAGGTGGAGCGTGACATCTGCGAGCCAGCCAGGAGCCCCTGAGGAAGGCATGGCCCCCCGGGAAGGACTACTCTTGCATGGTGGTGAATGTGGATAAGAACAACCGTAACAACCATAATTGCAAGTTCACAGGACAACAGGAAAGAGAACCAAGGGAGCTCAGGGATAAAAATAAGAATTTTAATAGCAGCAACCAGAACTGTCAACAGTCTTCAGCAACATGGATGGACCTGGAGATGGTCATACTAACTGAAGTAAAGCCAGACAGAGAAAGACAAATATCATATGACATCACTTATCTGTGGGCTCTAAAAAAAAGATACAAATGAACTTATTTACAAAACAGAAATAGACTCACAGATGTAGAAAACAAACTTCTGGTTACCAAAGGGGGAAGGGGGGAGGGATAAATTACGAGTTTGGGATTAACAGATACACACGACTATATATAAAACAGATAACCAACAAGGACCTCCTGTATAGCACAGGGAACTATACTCAATATCTTGTAATAAACTATAAGGGAAGAGAATGTAAAAAAAGAATATATATAAATATATATATATGTCTAACTGAATCACTTTGCTGTACACCTGAAACTAACACAGCACTGTAAATCAACTGTATTTCCAAAAAATTTTTTTTAAATAGAGCCAGTCTTCATGTACTGCAGATATTGACAAACTTCTTTTCTCAAGGACCAGATAGTGAATATTTTAGGCTTTGCAGGACACATGGCCTCATTGAAACTATTGAGCTCTGACGCTGGAAGAGGAAAGCCCCCATAAGCAAAGGGCTGTGGTGTGTTCTCATAGAACTTTGTTTTATGTTGTCATAAAACAATTTAATTTCAAATAATTTGCACATGTCATGAAATACTACTCTTCTTTCATTTTAAATTCAGCCATTAAAAATGTAAAATTCTTTCTGAGCTCACAGGTAGTTCAAAAGCAGCTAGCAGGTGGATGTGGCCCACATGCCAGCCCCATCCCTGTTGCTGTGAAACAGGACAAAGAGAACCAGCCCTGGCTTGGAGATCCTGAGTGCTGTGGAAGCCAAAGATCCCGGTCTCATCCTAAAACCAGCACCAACCAGAATATTCCTGTTGCCCTGCCATTTCCCTTTTGATTTCTGCAATTTCTGTTTTGCACAGTTGTGGCCCGCCGTTCTGCTCTTTTCAAACAATTTCCAGATTCAACTCTCCTCACTAGGGCTACATTCTAGGTAGCCTTTCTGAAATGCTTAGGAGAACTTTGAAATTAATTATGCTGCATTAATAAACGTAAGACAAAGATAATGGGAACACAGGAGAAGTGCTGTTCTTATACCAATGGTCACAAACAGTGGTTCCATCATTTGCTTTTCAAGTTTGTGTTTCAGAAACATAAAAACGTCTTTGTCTCAGAAGATTGCTCTGTGCTGGGGTCACGTCTCCCTTCCTTGCCTTCATGACTTTCCTGCCATCACCCTGGAGAATATGCATGATTCATGCAGAACTGGTTATTAATAAAGGACCACACACACAGTGTTTTTATGTTGACCAAGCACCTGCAATGTGGGATTGCTAATCTCCATTTTCTGATCCTGTTTTACAGACTAGGTGGCAGAGGCTCAGGGAGGTTGATTGGCTTCAGGAGGGTCACCCACTTAGTAACCGGCAGAGCAAAGAGTCGAACCCAGTGTCCCCACAAAAGCACTCTTCACATCCCTCCACCCCTGACCGCAGCTCTCCTCCTGGGTGACCTTGGGCTGCCAAGTGGGCATCTGCGCATGGAAGGATTTCCTTTCCCAGGTGCAGACCAGAGACAGCCAAGCTTCACCATGAAAACGCGTGCCTGATGGAAGGCCCTGGAAGCCTGCCCCATTTCACAGGGCGTCTCTTCAGTGAAGACCCGACGATCCATCCTCTGCCAGCTCCCCAGCACACTCTTTACCTTCTTTCCTCCTTTTCTTTGCTTCCTAATGTTCCCCAATGTGATGTATGTCTTCAGATGGTGAAATCACATACATTTCCCCCTCTGTGCACTTGGCAGGTACCTCCTTCCTTTATTCTTGCAGCGGGAAGCTTATAGTCCACATAACGGGAATAGCTCTGCAGGGCTGGGTTCTCAGCACTCCCCAGCTGCAGGAC
Source organism: Mesoplodon mirus (assembly GCF_964341445.2). Classification (NCBI taxonomy): domain Eukaryota; kingdom Metazoa; phylum Chordata; class Mammalia; order Artiodactyla; family Ziphiidae; genus Mesoplodon; species Mesoplodon mirus. The sequence continues at coordinate 138,549,996 of NC_138983.1, read as the reverse complement.
TCTCCCAGGCAAGACATGTTTAGGGTGACAACAGCTCAACAGGAAGTTTCCAATTCCCTGTGCCTAAATTGCATCCTGACAGAGACACCGCTGTGACCCTCCTGGCCCTCTCCCACTTGGCCTTCAACTCCCTTAGCAGCTGTGGCACCCAGGGGGCAGCAGACAAGATGATCTTCTCCCACTGGCTGCTTTATGCAGCTGGCCAGGCAGGGAAGAGAGTTTCCATCTTAAAAGGTGCAGGGAAACGTCCCCAGAGGTGACGGTTAGGCATTGCATGTGCACAGCAGCGAAGCACCTTGACATTATCAAGTCCTGTGGGCAGCATGGACCCTATTTCCAAGCTACTTTTTTTGGAAGTGGGACTGAAGGGAGGTCTTTGCCAGGCCCCCGTCTCTGCAGACTGGACTCCTTTAATGGCATTACAGCATTGCTTTCAGAGAAATGAGAAGAACAGAATGCATTTCCAATTCAATACTGAATCATTACAGGCCAGATAAGTGTCTTTTTAGAGTAGAAATAAGAATTTTCCACTTGTGGTTTTGTTTACTAAAATCCTAGGACAAAGTATTACCTTGGGTTAAATCTCAGTCACATTCTGCTATTTTCATTCAGTTTCTGTTTCTATCCAAATCAGGTGCTACTAACTGAGAACTTAATTTTTTTGCAGGGGAAAGAAAGGATGGTGAGGAGACACTTACCACTCAGCCATTCACTGTCTCCATCCAAGAGACATTTGTTAGGAGCCTCCAGTGTTCACTGGGGACATTAGAGGAGCCTATAGGTTTGATTCAAGGGGAAACCGAGGCTCTGGGAAGGGCTGTCCAAAGGAGATGGAAATGCTGGCCCTTCTATCAAGAGGTCATTTAAAAACAGCATTGGGCCTGCTCTGTGTTAGGTGAGAGGGGGTGTTTGGAAAGGCACGAGACTGGGCATCCACATTCCACCTGCCACATATGACCTATGCCACCCCCCACATGTTCTGAGCAGCCTGCTCACCTTTAAAATAAGATGAGACGCTACCGTCGAGGGCAGGCTAATTACGCCCTCTATTTTTTTTTTATTTTGTATTTTTTAAATTAATTTTTATTGGAGTATGGTTGCTTTACAATGTGGTGTTAGCCACAACAAAATGCATCAGCCATACACGTCTAGTGCCCACGCCCACACCACCCCTGTGACAAATGTTTATGGAGCATCGTTCTCTGCCAGGCACAGGGCAACGCATTTACATGCCCCACTCATGCCATCTTTACAAGAAGCCCAGGATGAATATGCTATTGAGATACTCACTTTACAGGTGCGATGACCAAGGCTCAGAGGGTGGGCAAAGTGCTAAGCGGACACCACTTAGAAAGCAGTATAATCAGAACTCGAGGCATGAAAGTGCACCTTTGCTGTGCCTCTGACTAAGCTCAGGCCCAGTTCCCAGAACCCAGTCCAAGCCCACTACAGGCGGCGGGCCAGTATCCACAGAGAGATCTGGAAGGCCAAGGTCGGTGTCCAGGTCTACTTCTTAGCAGCTACCTGACCTGCAGCAGGCTATTGAACACCTCTGTGCCTGTTTCCTCATTTGTCAAATATGGGTAATAACAGAATCTAAGCTCACAGCGCTGTTCCAAAGATTAAACGAGCTGGCACGGGTGAAGCGCTGGCCTACAGTAGTAAGAACACCATAAGCCTTTGCTACGATTCTTTTTAGCACCTTTATTAACTTCACTGTCACCCACCCACCCAGCACATCTCCCTCCAAGCCCCTTGTACTTGAATGAGACCCATCAACTCTTAGGCCTGAAAGTACTCTGCCTTGAAAGCTGTACTTTCTCAGAGGCTGGTTTCTAAGTAACTTATTTGTATTTAATTGTCATTTTCTGAAAATCCGCATAGACACAGGGCTGTAATTAACTTTTTATTGGGATTCTCCCACATAGGTTAAACTACTTGCTCAGAGGAGTGCAGAGTCAGTGACAGCAGTCAGGATGGAGGGAAGGCTGCCCTCTCCTGCCTGCCTTGTGATAGACAGAAGCAGCTGCTGAGACCCTGGAGTTGTTACACGGAGAATGTGGAGGCCAAAGAGGACAAATGTCCACCTGAGTGACAGGCCATTACCTGCCATTTATCCCTTGTATCACCAACAGAGATGACTGCTGGCAACTCGCCCCCTTTGATGGTTTGGTCATTCCCCTCCCCAGAGCCTGCCTTCGGGCTACATCACGTGATCTGACGGGCAGTGGGGCAGAACGAAACCCTGGAATCTGAATCAGCAGATATAGTCACGTATCCAGGACTAGTCTGAGAGCTTAGCAGCTAAATTTCTTTGGGAAACCATAGCCTCTCCAACCTTGGGTTTTCTCACCTGTAAAATAAAATTAATAGCAACAGTAACTTCATATGTGTGTTAGAGAATCAAAGGAAAATATTAAAATATTTTAAAAATTAAAATTGGTGTAAGCTACTTGAATTCCAGTGGGGAAAAAACAAAGATGATCTGAGTTGGCACTTCCTTTGGTAGCTGGGCCGATTCATCTTGATTTTTGCTGTCGGGAATAAAACAGGACAATGGCAAGCAGTAGATTAATGGGTTCAGAGTGAGGCCTCTGCGACCAACGTGGCTGGTTAAGTCTTGGCCACCTCCTACCCTACTGTGTGTCTTTGAGCAAGTTATTTAAGTGAGTGCTCTGGGTCTGAGTTCCTTTACCTACGAAAGAACATTAATAACACCTACGCCAGAAGATTTTCAAGAGAATTAAAGTGTTCACGCAGGTAAAACATTTAGAAAGGTGCCTGGAACACAGTCAACCTACGATAAAAATATTAGCTACTAGAATGATAATGATGACGATGATGATGATGAAGCGGGGGGAGAAGGACATGATAACGGTGATGATGAGGAGGATGGGGATGAGGATGGTCCTTCTTTCAGGCTTCTCCTTTTCATACAAATAGAATCTAACCATTTTAGACTGCTGCTATTTTCTTAATTACTGCCACTTGCATTTTCAGGCACAGAACCACTAGCTTCTAGCCTAAGAATTCAGGCTTGCCAAGAGGTCCTGGGGTTCCTTACTGCTGGCTGCAGGATGACAGTGAAGTGGGGCTCTCATCAAGAGGTCCTTACAGCCATGACAACATGAGCAGCACCACTCTGCTGAGGATGTCATTGCCATGACAACATCTGAGTGACCAAAATCAAGAGGCCTAGGAAAGTGCTGTGATAAAGAGAGAAAACACATCAACACATGGAGAAATGTGACCGTTCAAGAGCAGAACAGCACTGGTCAGTGGGGACACTTGATAGCAAAGCCGAAGGGGGCAAAATAATGTTGAAGAAAAAGCTGTGTTCACCCTCGCTAAATTGTCCTGAATTCTCAAGGGTCATGTGGCTCTGGGTAGAAATAGAGATGCAGAGCGAGATGGAAGCAATTCCTTCCAGTCCTTCCATCTTACACAATGTGCCCTATCAATTCCGGGTTCTTCCCCTCTCAGAGGAAATGGGGACAAGGTAATGGGGCAAGGAGAATAGATTTGTTTGGGCTCTGAGGAGAAACGTTGGATGGACACTCGGGCACTTGTCTGCAAGCCAGGACTAGGTGGAGGAGACACTGCTACCTGTCACAGCAGGTGCTCTCTTCCGGGTTGGTGAGCTCTCCCCTGACCATGACATTTTTCTAGACTGAACACTGAGATCATCTGCTTCCCCTGCCCCATCTGACCCGGGCTCAGCAACAGTGAAGCAGCAGGGATATTTGCAGAATTTCCAGGGTATACATCTGTAAAAGCTGAAGTATTTCCCCCAGACAATATCCCCCTATAGAACTGGATTTCGGCTGTATTTGTCCACACTTCCAGGCATTTAGATGACCTTCTCCTTCCATCCATAGGAAGCTTTCTTTGGGCATGATGGGGGCTTCACTTGGATAATGATGTGGCCAGAGTTGGGGGAGGCTGCCCAGGCTCACCTGGTTCCTGCTCTGATTTAAAAGAAAAGATCAATGCAGACATCCTGCTCCAGGTGAGTATCAAGCCAAGGAGGGTCAAATACCAAGGACTTTGAGAACTTCTCCGTGGTCCCTGGGGGAGAGGTTGGGGGATGAGCAGAAATCATCTGACACCCCCAGGCTCCTCCTCATGGGCGGTTTCACACTCCAAGAAGTACGTGCTTCAATGATCAGTCCCCAGTGGAACCCTCACTAGACCTGGCAGCAGAGGCTCTCCTCCAGGCGATGCTTCTCAGGGTCAGAGATGGTCAGTTGCTTTAGCAACATGGTGACTTTAGCTCCAACTTCTTAGAGCACTCAAAAGTCACATAAAGAAACTTTGGGGTGATGTGGCTGAAGGTCAAAATTGACAGGCTGCTCCACAAGCAGAGACAAGACTTAGCTAATCCCTTTCTTATTTCATCTGAGGAAGAGGGATGACTGAGAACTCTGAGGCAAGTAATTACCCAGCAGTAACAGCCGGAGAGTGCCCAAGGGGGGCCAGGCTGCAGACTGGACTTTGGGGAAAAGTCCCTTTGACCTCACACTCCCCGCCAACCCCACATTCTGCTAATCCTTAGAGCATCACTTCTCCAAAAAAGTTTATTACTCTGTCCATTTCTTCCACCCATTCTCTCCCATTCCAATTAATCTTTATCTACTATCTTTCATCGGAACCTTTCTCACCAATGTCTTGTGTAAATGCACTCTGCCAGTTCTCAGCCCTCATCTCCCTTAACATCTAAGCAACACATGTGATATTAACCACCCCCTCCGTCCATGAAACGTTCTCTGCACTTGGCTTTCAGATTTCCTTCATGGCTCTCTGGCCACTTCTTCACAATCATCTTTGTTGGATCCTCGTCTTCTAACACCTCAGTATTGGAAAGCCCTGAGGCCCGGTCCACGGATCTCTCCTCTATCCATCTTCACCCAGTAGGTGGTGATAGCCAGACCCATGGATGTAGACACCATGTGCATGCTGACGATGCCTGGATTAATTTTTCTGGCTTCTGGACCCTTGCACAGCCAACTGTCTACTCAGCATCTGCACTTGAGTACCTAAAACACCAAGCTCCTTTCTTCCTCTGAAAGCCCGCTCCTCTTGGAGTTCCTGGTGGCAGGAATTGATAGAAGCAGCCACCAGTTGTCACAGGTCACAAACCTTAGAGTACACCTTGACTCCTAACTCTTTCTCACGACGCCCATCTAGTAAGTCAGCAAACCTTGTCAGCCTGCAGAATACATTCCAGACTACACATAGTCTTACCGTCTTGGACCCCACCATCATAGTCCATCCTTCATCACTTCTTGATGGACTAAAGCAACAGCATCCTAACTGGTATCCCAGCTGCTACCCTTACACCCCCGCCCCTTTACCCCTGTCTTTCTCTTCAAACTGTAAACGTGACCCTTTAACAACATTTATTCACTCAGTTCACTCTCCTGCTTGAAACTTGCCAGTGTTTTTATTGGAACAAATGCCAAAGCTTTTACCTTGGTTTTCAAGGCACTACATGACCTGACTCCTGACTCTCTTCACACCATCCTATGTCACTTCTTTGCATCAACATTCTTGATGTTGCACAGAGACACCAAAGGTCTCTGCAGCTCATGGCCTTGGAAAGTACAGGTCCCTCTGCTTGGAATGCCCCCTTCTTAGTCCATCCAGTTCACTGCCTCACTTCACTCAGCTCCCGAGGTCTCTGCTCAGGCATTCTCTCAACAGTCTAACCAAAGGAGCACCAGAATCATTCTTTGCCCTGTCTGTGTTTTCTTTTTCTTTCTTTTTTTTTTTTTTTTTTTGCAGTACGTGGGCCTCTCACTGTTGTGGCCTCTCCCGTTGCGGAGCACAGGCTCTGGACGCGCAGGCTCAGCGGCCATGGCTCACGGGCCCAGCCACTCCGTGGCATGTGGGATCCTCCTGGACCGGGGCACGAACCCGTGTCCCCTGTATTGGCAGGTGGACTCTCAACCACTGCGCCACCAGGGAAGCCCCTCTGTTTTCTTTTTCTCCATAGTACTATCTCTCCCTGACATCAGCTCACATATTTGTTTATTGAATATCACCTACTCCCACATGGCAGTCCCATGGGGCAGAGGCTTTGAATGCTGTGTTCACTGCGATGTACTGTCGTGTTTTGGGTACTCAAAAAATACCTGTTGAATAAAAGATGATGCATTTCTGCCTATTTATCATATCTCTGTTGTACTCTATCATTTCTGTTCAATCGAATAAATCCTGATTCTCTAGAAATAAATAAATAAATATGTCTGGGGTTGTTATGATCATCTTTGGAGAAAAGGAAACTAACCCACAGGGATCAACAGGCAGAAATAAATCAGACACCAGCTGGTTCCTAACACACTACCTATTGCCACATGGGAGAACAGCCAGAAAGATAATCCCTAGTCCCCCAAACCTGGCAACGAGGGAGGCCAAATCAGCAACATGAGGCTCCTTCTCAGCTCAGTACCTACCCTCATTCCCACCCGTATTAAAGCCATCACCAGTTCTGGCAATTTGGTCCCCTGCATATCTCTAAATTCCATACTAATCCTCCACTCCTGCCATCTCATGGTCTCTGACTTTGACCTTTCAGTAGCTCCCTAAAGGTCAGTCTCCTAGCTCTGGAACACAAGAAGGCTTGGCCTTGCCAACAGCTACCTTCTGTCACCACCCCACCTTCGGGCTCAGGAAGAAATGGGATTGAGGCTACAGATGAAGCCTGTGAGATGTGCTTCCCTGCCTTCCCTTGGGGACCACAGGGGCTAAATCCAACCAGCCTCACACCCCTCCCAGTTGGGGCTGCCACGTAGTAAGCGACCACCTCCCTCACCATCAGTGCTCTGCAGATCTGTCATTCCTCATGTCTCCCGACCTTCCAAGCCTGATGGCTCTGCCTCTGGAACACTCACTGTCTAAGCAAAGTGCTCCCCCAGACCTCAGGCTCCAGGCTGAGCATCCCCTGACCTGCCTTTATTAATTAAAACCCAGCTACTCCCCGAGGTCAGCACTTCCTGGGTAGCTCTCAAGAAACTGCTGGGCTGTTGGTATGGGCAGTGGAGGTTGGGGTGATGGTCTTCCTTATTCCCCAGGGTTGTTTGAAAACCTTTCCTCTTTCACATTTTTGTTGAAAACATTGCTTCTTCCAAGGTCTTGCCCTCCAGCAATGTTGCATGTACCCCTCCTCTTTCTGCTGCCAAGGATGGGTGTCCTGAACTCCCTATGATTCTTTGAGGGCTTTCACACCTGAATCACAGCCCCACTTGTCACTCACCTGGGCCATTACCTGGACTGTCTTCAGTGTTCCCTCTGGTGATTTGTCAGCTTACCTGGACCCTGCTTCTCCATGGACCTGTTCCTTCATCTGAGCCCTCTGCTACCACTTTCACAGGACGAGACACGTCATTCTCTAGAACCTAAAGTCACTAATGAAGGGACCACCATTTCTGACTTGAACCTTATAACTTCCCAGCATGCTCAGCTACTCACTCCAGAAGCCCGTGCTCACTTTACTCACTCATTCGTTACACAAATACTTATTGAAGGTCTAAGACTGGATAGGCTCCACGCTCTGCACTGCTGCATGCACGCTCCTCGCCTTCAGGAAGCTTAGAGTCCACTGAGAGGAGGACAGGTACTGAATAAATCTTCTGTAGCCACATGGTCTCCGCGACAATCCTGGAACATGACAGAGGGCCTCGGGTTCACAGTTTGCCCTTCCAGGAATGCTCCGCTGGAATTATCCAAACGCCTTCTCTCCCAACTTTCATAGGGTATCTTCTTAATAAACCCATCCTTATCTACTCTGTGGAAGGTTGCAAACCCCAAACAGATGCTTGATAATCTCTTTGCCTCTTATCCGGTTATTCTTTTCACAGTAATTACCATATAACACACTCTCAGGTTCACTTATCCTTGGACTTATTTTCTGTCTCTCCCAGTAGAATAGAAGCTCCATGAGGCCAGGGATTTTTTCTGCTTTGTCCTGTCATGTATCTACACAGCCTAAGACAGCTGGATAGCAGTAGGTGCTCGATAACAATTATTGAGTAAATAATTGAATCAATGTAGGAGCAACAAAAATTGTTTTGCCAAGGAGTTTTCCCAGGCACAGAATCCATGTCACCTTCTCTGCTTAAATCCTTTTCGGGGACGATGTGTGACAGAGGAAATAAATCAACAGAGGGAGAAAGCCATTCTTCTTTCTCTATCATTGCAGATGACTGGCCAAATATCTCCGACCACTGTGACCTCCGTGAACCATTCCATAAAGGGCAAGGCAGTGATGTAGGGAATTAGAGAAGGAGCACAAGGCCTCCTGGGTTGCAGACCAGTTAAACAAGAGGAGTCCTGAATCTACTGCGGAGGAACGATTAAGTCCAAAGTCATTCCTTTTAACTCTCAGAGAAGAGGGATTTGTTTTGGGGGCGCTGGGAGAGGGGTTTACCATAGAAGAATCCACCTCTGTTGGAGAGAAGTAAGGGATAAGACGATCCTCCTAGGGAAGGAACAGCTACCTAATCCTCACCCCAAATACGCAGGCAATGAACAGGCTGGCTGACTGTGCAGTAGTATCCTGGAGAGCATGAGCAGCTCAGCCAGGAGGGGGCGGCCCCTGGATCTGCGAGAAAGGAATTGGTATTCCGCTCGTTGCTTTCCTACTGTCCTGGCTCCAGCAGGACAAGCATTTTACACCCCTAGGAAGATGAAGTATGCCAAATACCACAAGGACACAGAACGAAACTCAATGGAGTCAGATAATGAAAAACATAGCCTGGAATCCAGCAATTTCTTTTCATATCTAAAGCTGTTAATGTGTAAAACAACCTAATAATAACAACCAAAGCACAAGACACACCATTGTGTGAGTGAATGGTAGTATTTAACATGAGAAAGAGATAAATCAAGTCAGAGAGCAGCTACCTCATTGCCATGCATGCTCTGTGGTCCAGGGGGCACGGGGAAGGGGGAGAGAGTGTGAAGCTCACACAGGCAGCTCTGTAGGGGGAAGATGCCTCACCTGAGAATTGAGTGGTTGGCATCTGTGCTGGGGCTACATCCTTTGCTCAGAGGTATCATGCAAAGACCCACTGAAAGGAGTCTGAGATTCTGGGGAGAATGGAACACCCAGGCCCAGCACAGAGCCCAGCCTGGAGTCTAGTGTCTGGACAAGAGTGTGGGTAAACTTGTAAGAACACTAAGAAAACCTGGACCTCCAAGGACCACAGGCCCTGGGCTGGCAGGAGGCCTGAAACAGACACCAGCCGTGTCCCAGAGGTGGAGAAGAAGCCGTGGATCAGAAGTGAAGCAGGGATAAGAATATGAATCTTGTGTGGCACATGTATACAATGGAATATTACTCAGCCATAAAAAACTGAAATTGAGTTATCTGTAGTGAGGTGGATGGACCTAGAGTCTGTCATACAGAGTGAAGTAAGTCAGAAAGAGAAAAACAAACACCGTATGCCAACATATATATATGGAATCTAAAAAAAAAAAAAAAGGTTCTGATGAACCTAGGGACAGGACAGGAATAAAGACACAGACATAGAGAATGGACTTGAGAACACGGGGAGGGGGAAGGGTAAGCTGGGACGAAGTGACAGAGTGGCATGGACATATATACACTACCAAATATAAAATAGATAGCTAGTGGGAAGCAGCCACATAGCACAGGGAGATCAGCTCGGTGCTTTGCGATGACCTAGAGAGTTGGGACAGGGAGGGTGAGAGGGAGACTCAAGAGGGAGGAGATATGGGGATATATGTATATATATAACTGATTCACTTTGTTATATAGCAGAAATTAACACAACATTGTAAAGCAATTATATTCCAATAAAGATGTTTTTTAAAAAAAGAATATGAAACTTGGAGTCAGAAAAGCTTAGATTTGAATTTCACCTTGGCCATTTAAAATTTGTGGGCCAATTATCCTCTCAGCTCTCCATTTCTTCATCGCTAAAATGGAAATAACACCTACTTGCCAGGGCGTATGTGAGAATTAAGTGATATAAGATATGTAAAGCAGAGTGCCCAGCACAGAGCAAATATCCCACAGCAGTGGTTCTCAAACTTAAGTGTGCAACACAATTCTCCGGGGATTTGCTAAAATGCAGGTTTCTGGGTCCCATCCTAGATCTGGGGTACAAATAAGGTGATGCCCATGCTGCTGGTCCAGGGACCACCCTTGGAGAACGGTACCATACAGCACAGCAGTTAAGCACATGCTTTCTGGAGACAATGTCGCTGGGGGTGGGATTTCAGCTTTGCCACTTGGAGCCTTGTGACCCCAGCCCACTTGCCTGATGCTCCAAGCCTCAACCCCCTCATTGGTAAAGTGGTTCATCACAGGACCGGTCTCACACCGCTGTTGAGAAGAATTCATACAAGTATGCTGCATGTTTCGAAGAATGGCCAGCACATTTTGAACATCCACAAATTCTTATTGTAATTATTGGATAATAGACACTCTGCAATTTAGACTCTAGGGAAAAAGCAGTCATCATGGGTCAAGATAAGATTCAGGATGGAAAAGTAGGTGCAAGTCAGAGTTACACAGAGAAGTCCTCGTGGCCAGGACACTCTGATTGGAAATAGTCTCCAAGCTCTTCTGGCAGCTCCTGGTGGGACCTGGCCATGGGACCCCAAAGCCTTCAGCTGGTCTACAGGGGTTCCTCAGTGAGGAGGTTACCGTGCCTATGGTGGGAGGGTGAGGCCCCGCTGAGGCCCTTCTGTACCCCCAAAGAGCTGCCTGTCATGGATGCTCCTCAGAGAGGGGGTCTCCTGGCCTGGAGGGGCTGCCATTTTAACCAGCCTTTGCAATAACTGAGCCAGGGCTGGTTAGCTTCAGTGGGGAAGATAATACAATCTCCTTGCTTTTCTGTTTCCTTTCTTGTTCCATCAAAACAGTTCTGCATGGTAACGGTCACCAAGTACCCGCATAAATAGCCCAAGACTCAAGAGTGCATGGGGGAGGACGCTGTTAGCAGTGCCTGCATTCAGCAGACGTCTGATTCTACAACATTTTTCAAGGGTTTTAAAATAATTGGGTAAAACCACAAACAGCGTCTGTGGTGTGCACTCCTGCCCTTGGTTTCTAGACTGAGGCTTGATTTCATATGTTCTCAATTGAGTCACATTGAACTCATTAATTTCCCCACTAGTCTTTTTATGATTTTCCTCTTCTTTGAAGTAGGAAGTCGCACAGCTATAATACTGCTTTAAACCAGATCATAAATATTAAACTTACAAAAAACCTTATTGACACTGGCAAATTTTACCCTAAATGTATCTATCTAGCCATAATGTTACAGTTAAAGACAATTACGGAGTTAAAAGAGTGATCTATAAACGTCTCACTCTACTTTTTTCTTTGCCACCTTGGTCTGTGTTTAAACCATTTACTTAATGAGTTTCTGGATCACTTTGCCTCGTATTGAGGTCAGACCACTGGTTTATCTCCATCATAAGAAATTGCTTTCTCTGTACAGGTTGGACCTAATACCGTATGCTCCCCTGTTCCTAGGGAGAGGAGATCTGCCACTTTCCATTACGATGCAATTTTTTTTCTCCCACCATCAATGACTACTGTAATATCTTTCCCAATAGCAATTACTTGTCCCTCCTGGGAGAGCCACTTGGGGTACTTGGGGAATTTTAATCAAGCATCTACGTTAATTAGAAAATCATGGGGGTTAGGGGGTGCTGATTAAGCACCTTCGAAGATCTGTCCTTTCTGGCAATTGACTGAGCTTGGGCTTTTGTAAGGATTCAAACTTTTCAGAGAAAAAAATTTTAATTTCCTCCCTTTTGTTCTTGTCTCCTGGGTGGGAAAGAAGAGGAATGGGCTGGCTGGGTGATGGAAACTACCGGGGTCAGACGTCGGTTGTGTTGTTGGCCGGGCACTCTGCATTGGGAAGCGTGATTCATCCCGCCAACCTAACCTGACACGGCTTGGTTATCTGTCTTTTGCAGATGAAGAGTCTGAAGCTTGGTCCTGGGGTCAACCAGGGAGGCAACGGTTGGGGGAGAGGCTTTTCTTACAAATTCCTTTCATTGGTTTGGGAAATATATGCAGAGATGAAGCTCCTGGATCTTACCCCTTTCCTCACTAAAATTGATTTTGTTTTAAATTATGTGCCAGAAAGACTCAATTTTAAAAAGGGAAGAAACATACTGTACCTACACTATTGGACACTTCTTTCAATGATCCCCAAAAGGGCCTGTCACTGTTTCGTGCTGCGCTCAGAACTGGCGATAACATATGACCACGAGGGGCCTGTTGCTGCTCCCCTGATCCCATGGACACCGGGGTGGGGGGCAGTGGGGGTCTCTGGAGCTGCAGGTAAGTGGGAGCATCACTGCCGTGCAGAGTGCTGTGGCGTCTCGGGAAGGGCCGAGGCACTCCGACTGAAGAAAAGTCATCAGAGGCTCTCAAATGGGTAGCATCTGAGCCTGGTCTTAAAACAAAAGTGGACTTTCTCCAAAAGCCGCGGGAAGATGGTCCAAGGAGAGTGGAAGTGAGTCCAAGGAGGAGACGCCAAGTAGGTGGTGAGCCTCAAGCTGCCAGTGTGACTGCAGTGTGGGGGGTCTTGGGGTCCAGGACCAGATCACAGAAACTCGAGGTGCCGTGACAAGAAGCAAGAACAAAATCAAGAAAGAAGCGTATCTTCAGAGAGGCTTACTGCTGCTCCAGCGTGACCCAGGCAGTGACAGTGCAAGGGAATCCAAATCCAGCTGGACCTGACTTCAAACCCACCTGTTTTGTGCAGGTCACCTCCAGCTACGAAAGGGAGTCACTCACTGCAGGTGGTCAGAGCCTCAGAGAAGGGCCAGACATTCCAAACAGCTCAGCAGAAAGGACCAGCTGGACCATTCTCACCTGTCCTCAGGAAGCAGGTGGAGAGGGCAGACATGCTGGTCCCCACCCATGCCCACCTGTGGGAGGAACCTCCCCAGGGAAGGATCCTTCTCTTAACTGTTATCTCTTGGACTCTAATATTCCAGCAGAAGACAGGTGGGTGGCTGGCAGTTTAGCAGGTGCCCCCTCCAGGGAGCCTCCCTGACAGGGAGCAAAAAATCACAGATCTCAAGGCCTCCTTTCCCTTCAGGCCCTTGTTTCTTGGGAACTTAGGCTAATTCCTGGCTTCACAACACCTTGGCCATGACTGGAGAGATAATTCAGTCATTGAGTTCCCCCTTGGTTTATGGCAGAAAAGATGTATCATCTGTATCACTAATTACAGGGCATCCACCAAAATGAGACTCCAAGAGTTGTCCAGAGTTGGCACAGATAGAGATCTTTCATAAGGATCTTTGTCTTTCCTGTTTTTTTTTGGTTTCCTCCTGCTGGGTGGTGAACATCGTGGTGGGTAAGGTGAAGCCTTTAGTTCCATTTTGTCCTCTCTCCCTCCCATTCCCGGTGCCTCTTTGCTGGAGACGATTTTCTCGTCTGCCATCCTAATGATCGCTGTGCCACACGGGGCCCCTTTCGCTGGTGCTGACAGGCTGCTCATTAGTGCCAGGGTGCCACGTCAGCCAGTGGCATGCCAGAGTTCCACGCCTGACACTCTTCCACAGAGCTGTCACCGGAGTCGCAGCACCTGCCAGCTCTGGTTGAACTCAAGCTGTGATACCTCCAGTGCCAATTAGTGCTTCTGTGTCCTGCTTAGCTGGGGAGGAGGGCCTGTCAGTGCTGACAAATGGGAAAGAGGTGGGTGGGGAGAGCTCAGAACGTTGGCGAGAGGAGAAGGGCTCCCATCCGAGGGTCACTCTATCCTCACCAGCTGGTGCCTTTGAAGACTCTGGGAAGCAAGAGGCAAGCAGCCGACTGCTCCCTGGGCCCTTCAACTCCAGCAAGAGAGCTGAGGTGGGAGAGGGGGAGACTGGCAGCTGAGGCAGGTTGTCCAGTCCTGTGCATAGAGGTGTGGAAGGCATGCAGAAGCGCCCACCCCGTGCCGTGGGAAGAGAAGGCTTCCACAGCTAGGGTGTGGTGTGTAGCGCAATGGACATACAGCTTTCTTCTAATTGTGCACTCTCACCCCGGGTCTTTGTGTGGTCCTGGGAAGAAACAATCCATCTCTACCCGAACCTCGATTCACACACTGGGGATGGAGGGGAGAATTTTTTAAATGATATTTCTCTTTTTTGGGTACTGATTTCTTTCTTTGTATTAAACTTTTTTCAACCCAGGAGGAGCAGCAAGTTTTCATGTATTATTGAATTCACCCTCTCTGGGAACATCCAGGATTGATTTACGAAACTGTTGGGAGCCATTGTGGGTTTAGGCACAGGTAGAGTCGGGATGAGTAAGTCAGCAAAAGGATCAGGTGCCCTGGAAGACCCGGGTGAATTACACATCAGAGAAGCACAGACATCATGAGAGCAATCACAGTGAGGCAGTGATGAGGGCAGAAGGCAGCTCACGCAAGACCCAGCTTCAAAGATGCTCACGAGCCACTCAGACCCTTGCAAAAGAGGACTTGAAAAGGAGTCACTTCTTCAAGGAGAGGTCCAGTCCTGGCACAGCAGCTTCCCCACCAGACGGACTTCGGGAAAGGCTTCAAGACCAGAGAAAATTTCCTGGAGACTTACCAGCAGAGTTTCAGCAGGAGACACACCAGGTCTGGACCACAACCTCAAAGTGGACAAGAATTCCTCAAGGATGGGGATGGAATCTTTGAATTAGGAGAACGGCCATCCCCTTTGGGGCACCAGCAAACACAAGGGCTGTTCACGGAATCCACACACATTTCTTAGATGCTTTCTAGGTGCTGGGCATTGTGCTAGGAGGTGAAGGATCCAAGAAAAGAGAGACATAGGCTCTGGTCTCAAAGAACTGATGAATCAGAAATCAGGACATCTCTTTGGACAGATCACTGGACCCTCCTGAGCTCCCTGCCCATACCCAGGTAGGAGGTGTTCTCTCAGCAGCCTTGGTGAGATGTGTTTTGTTTGATGGGATAAAGGGTGAGGCAGGTGCACCCGAGAGGGCAGCCCCGTTAGGACACTCGGTGAGCCATGACCCCATATGTACAGTGGAGCCCATGCAGCAGTGGCTGGACTCAGGCCTTCATCTGGGTTTTGTGGTCGGCTCCCAGGGACGTGGAAATACAGGAACCTCAGCCTTCTCTCTAAAGCTCTGACATTCCAACAGAAACTGGAGACATGAAAATTGGCCTTTGAGAATAATTTTTTAATGAAGTGTGAAGCCTTGAAGAGCATCTTTAGAATACATTGAAAGAGATAGTTTATCTGTTAGAAGACTCAGAGGAATAGAGAGCATTAAAGGTATTCTTTTGGATAGAAAGACTCGAACTTAAGGGCTATGACAAAATAAATTCTTGCATGCCTAGACAAGGAAAAGACAAGAAAAGATGCAGAGTCATGAGTGACAGTTGTGTCTAAGAGACCCTGGGGACCACTGATGGTCCTTCAGCGCCCAGAGCAGCAGGCTAACAGGTGGGATTTGGTGAGGGGCCATTAGAACACTCGTGCAGTTCCAGGTGGCATTCCCGTGTGAGGAAGTGACGTGGGCTCTTCCTCCTGAAAAGACCAAGGCCTGTGCAGGTACAAGCAACACCTGTACCCTTCAAAACAGGTATGCATGCATGAGGGCAGTTGTCTCTACAAAGCTAGTATACCTTCTCCTTGAACTCCTGGGAGCTATAAGTTCATGAAGGGAGCTAAAAATACATATAACCAGTAATAACAGGCGAGATACTACTTCTCATGATCAATAGCAATGCCAAGAGGTAGCCTGGGAGGTCTTACCTCCCTCTCTATCTTGGATAAGGACAACTGACATTTTCTCCACCTGATGTCAAGTGCCAGGAAGGCAGCTTCTGAGAAAGACCCCCAACACCCCTCCCACCATAAGATCACTCCCAGTTTCTGTATATCTGGATGGATGAGCCACTACTGATACAATGGTGGTTAACATTGCTTTATTATTTTTCCACATAAAAGGAGTCAAGGTTGGGACCTTATGCTAAGTGAAATAAGTCAGAGAAAGACAAATACCATATGATCTCATTTATATGGGGAATATATGAAAACAAAATAAATGTGCAAAACAAACCAAAGAAAAACAAACACATAGATATAGAGAACAGAGTAATGGTTACCAGAGGGGAAGTGGGGTCAGGGGAGGTAGTGAAATGGGTGCAGGGGGTCAACTGTATCGTGATGGATGGAAAACTAGCCTTTTGGTGGTAAGCTCGCTGTAGTGCATACAGAAGTAAAAATATAATACACGGAACTTGTACTGGGTTGGCCAGAAAGTTTGTTCGGGTTTTCCTGTAACATCTTATGAAAAACCTGAACAACTTTTGGGCCAACCCAATGTGTTATAAACCAATGTTACCACCATAATTTTTTTTTAAAAAGGAAGAGATTTATATCAGCTCACTGCAGCCCCGTATGAGTTGTGATAGAGGAAATTAGGATTTTTCAGAAATGCACAGAACAAACAGACCAGTCTGCAGAGAACATGCAGTGAAGCCATCAAGGTTGCCCAAAGTGCTTGGCCAGGGTCAGCCCTCCATCAGGGGTTTAATGGGTGTGAGCATAAGAATGTCCTTGATTGAAATGTGATCCGCCCACACAGAGTGGGAGCAAGGGTGAGAGCAGCTCTCTGCCTTTGGAGCCTTTGCTCAGGTGTAGAGTATCTTTTTCTCCAAGGAACCCACACCTTGTCCCTACGTTATTTAAAATAAGCAGCCTTTTGGAGATATTTAGTGGGGTAAGATGAAGGCCTGGCTGCTAAGGGTCTCCAGCTCCAGTTCGGGCTGGGCAGCAGCCCGATGACAGCTCCGATCTCCAAATAATCCGTCACCAAGGAAGCGGCTCCCCATGAGCCCCGGGGTGATCAGTTACCGTGTGGCATGTCGCATCAGTTTGAATCTGGGTTAGCTAATCCAGACCACAGATCTGGGAAAAGCTGCTCGTCTAAATTACTCTGATCCACAGGTAGATTCTGATTATCCTGCTCCTCCCCCCTTGATCCATCTTCTGTTTCCATAGCAGCTAAAACCCCAGTAAAATGGAAGCATCAGGTCAAGTCCCCTGGGGAAATGAGGCGGCTGGATGGCCAGGAGAGAGGGAAGGACGCTAGGGCACAGTGGTGAGAACTTCAGCAAGAGGAACGGAGAGGGTGCCAGTGCAGAGGGAAGACAAACGTGCTTGTGAGAAGAGAGAGAAGAAAGAAATGACAATGTGGGATGAAACAGAAGGAGGCTGTGTAGGAGGCTGTGAGAGATAGGAAGGCGGAGAACAAAAACAGAAAGCATGAAAGGACAAGACAAAAAGAGGAGCTGTATGGAGGAGAAGGGAAAGAAGGGGAAAAAAAGGAGAGGGGAGGGGAGGGGAAGAGAGGAAAGGGGAGAAGAGCAGGGGAGAGGAGAGGAGAGGAGAGGAGAGGAAAAGGAAAGGCGAGCCACCCAGAAAAGGACGAAGAGCTGCAGGGCCAGAGGAGGGATGAGAAAAGACATCAAGCAGGAGACAGAGGGGACTTGCAGGATGGAGGGGGCGGTGCCAACTGACAGAAGGGAAGTCCATGTACCTGGGATGATGAATGTTTGCATATGCTAAAGGCACAGACCTCCCAGGAGTCCAGCGGCACTGAGGTCCCGGCATTAAGCAGTGATGAAGGGCGTGCACCATGGACCAGAAAGTCTGTCCATCTGGATGCCCCACCCTGGGATGTGTCCCAGGGCCAAGTTCCATCACTAACAACTTCATGCACAGTGAAGCCTCCTCCCAGACTGTGGGCCAGTCCACGTGTAAGGTCATTTCCAGTCGAGAGATTGGCAGAAATTCGAGCATCTCGCTGATTCCTTTGCTCATGGTGGTAGTGTCAGGAGCGGTGGCTAGGGACAGCTCCCAGGGTTTCAGGCCAAACACAATGAAAACCTCATCCCTTTTCTGCAAACCTCCATAGGGCTAACTGTCACCCTGAGAGAGGGAATTTGGTTTCTGGGGCCCATGCACAGTCTTCAACTGTTTTTTTTTTTTTTTTTTTTTTTAATGTTCAGGTGTAGTAGACCTGTGATGCGCTGCCTTCTTCAGGAACGAAGGATGCCTGCCCCAGGGGGTGGATGGACAGCCCTCGGCTGCAGCCCCTCATGGGGACCGTCTCATATGAAGAGAGATGCCTGGCCTAGGTCACAGCTCTTCTGGGGACAGCCCGAATTCCCTGACCTCGACTGTTGTGCTGGCATAAAAGGCCACCCCCATAACCTCAATAGAGGACAATTCATCCTATCTTCAGAACGCCCCACAGGACTAGTAGAGATGCTTCCCTGGTCATCATGGCAACTCAACCTCTCCCTTGGCCTGACCCCGCCTCCCTCCCTCCCCTTCCACAGGCTTGATCCCAAGGGCGCCTCCAATAAACTTCCTGCTTGCCAGTCACCTCCTCAGGGTCTGCTTTAAGGGGACTCAGCCTGAAACACCCAGCACACCACGCTGGTGGCGACTTTAGCATCTTTATTTTTATTGAAATCTAGTTGATTTAAAATATTGTGTTAGTTTCGGGTGTACAACAAAGTGACTCAGTTTTTTATATATATATATATATATATATATATATATATATATATATATATATATACACACACACTCTTTTTTGGATTCTTTTCCATTATAGTTTATTACAAGATATTGAATAGAGTTCCCTGTGCTATACAGTAGGTCTTTGTTGTTTATCTATTTTATAGTAGTATGTATCTCTTCTTTAGCCTCCTTAAACCTGCGGGACTCAGCAATGCACTTACCTTCATACATACATACATGCAGGCATACACACACACACACACACATATACATATACATACGTACATAAATCTATTCCATGTTAGCCAGATATAAGCAGTGAAATTAAGGGTCTTTCTCAGGTCTCTGCTCAAATGTCCCCTTGTCGGAGGCCTCTCCTGACCAAACCTCTTGTCCTTCTGTCAATGTGTCCTGCTCTATTTTCTCACCCTTATCACCACATACTATTAACATTATTATTTTGGTTACTCATCTCATGAGAATGTGAGCTCATGAGAGCAGGGACTTGTCTGTTCTGATTTATTTCTATATAAACACTCAATAGACATTTTAGAACAAATGAAATAATGTAATGCACCTCACATAAAAGCTAGCTTAATAATAAATGGCATGTTGCCTTAAATTCTAAAAATTTAACGTTCAATCCGTGAAAGCACAAAACAACACTCAGCCCGGTCTGCAAAACATCTAGACGTTTAGACAAAGTGAATTTTGCAATTCAGTCACACATTAAGTTGTATTTGTTATCTAGGATTAATCAGAGTAAAGCAACAAGAAAACCACCAAAGGACTAATGGCCTAGTGACCACATATGTGGCACTGTTGAAGCAGCACGGACGTGGAAATTTTCCTTGTAGGCATATGGCCATCCCAAACCCTCATCCATCGTTGTGTGTTTGTGTCTTCTCTCTCTTACAAAACAACCAGCTGAACAATGCCACCAACACCGAGCAGACTCCTCCATCGCCAAACGTGACCAGGAAAGTCTCCCAGAACAGCTTACCACCACTTCACCCAGAAACAACTGGGATTAATTTCCCAGGGACTGGAGACATCCTCCAGTGTGTTTTCTGAAATCTCAGAGGATATGCCTGTCTTGCACTGAGAACACCGATATTCTCTGCGGAGCCATGAGCAGCTTGTTATCAGGCCACCAAGAATGGGGGACATTTGGGACCAAGTCACCAGTGCCATAACGTCCTGCCAAGGCCAACGATTCTCCCGCTTCCTCTCACAACACGATACACCAAACTGCTTCTCTCACCTTTGGGGGAGATGTGTCTCCAAGTAACCGTCGGCTCTGGTCGACCCGTTGCTATGCAGGTGAGGCTGATATTGTTGCCTTCGTTGATGGAGATATCAGAAGAAATCTCTACAATTTTGGGAGATACTGTGGAGACAATACAGGTAGAAGGAAAATTAAAATCCTGCTGAAACATTTCTTTGCTGTCTTCAAGTGGTAGCTGGCAGAATAACCCAGGGATGGAAATATTGGGGCTATAGAGTCAAGGATGCGGAATCAGAGGAATCACCTTACACGTGGAAGAAACGTCTCACCTTGACTTCAGCTTCTAGGTCCTCCTATGTACACGCAATGTCAGAGGGTCTGAAAGGGATGGTTCCACTGCAGCCCCACAGGAACTGTTCTAGCCCCCCACCTTCTTCCGGTCTGCACTCTCACCCACACCCTTCACCCACTCGGGCTCCACACCGCGTCACAGCCGTCTTTATATGGTGCACTTCTGATCATATCGCGTCTCTGCCTAAACACCTCCAATCATTCCTACTGCCCACCTGAAAACACCCAAGCCCCTCATCCAAGCAAACCAGGCCCTTCGGAATCAAGCCCGAACCTCTGTTTCCACTGACATTCCTGGCGATTCCACCTCTACTTACCCTGTTGTCATCCCCAACTCATGAAGTCCTTCCTGGCGATTCCACCTCTACTTACCCTGTTGTCATTCCCAACTCATGATGTCCTTCCTTGCGATTCCACCTCTACTTACCCTGTTGTCATCCCCAACTCATCATGTCTTTCCTGGCGATTCCACCTCTACTTACCCTGTTGTCATCCCCAACTCATCATGTCCTTCCTGGTCAGCCTGCATTTGGGATCTATATTTTTCCTTCTGTCCTTCCTGGGAAACTCCCAGTCATCCTTTTAGACCCAAATCATATGCCACTTTGTGGCAGCTTTCCCTACCCCTACTCCCTCTGGCCTCCTGCACAACTCAAAGATCCTGCACCCAGATATGTTACACACACCTGAGGGGGAGTCAATCAGACAGACTTGGCCTCTTTCTCTCTCTGTGTCTTAAATTAATCCCCCCAAAGGATGAAGAGGTTTGTCCCAACTGTAGATTTGGGGACAGAATCCCCCAACTTTGTTTAGTCTTTAGTTTTGGAGCCAGGGTTTACTTAGGAAGCTACATTATATTGTGCACTTTCTCATTTATGTTTTACAGGACAGCATCCCACGGAGATGAGCACAGCCAGTGGTGTGCATCTGTCTCATTCTGGGGCTCAGAGTTGGAAGCTCATTGTTGCTGCACATCTAAGCCCAATTCTCCAGTATCATCTTTACCACTAGCAAATGTGATGCTTGACCATGACATGACTACTCATTTGTCTTGTCTGCTAATAGGTTTATAAAGTAAGGGTGTCTTTTATTGGGCACCCCCACAAACTCCAATTCTTGGACCTTATCCCACTGTGCTGCAGTTATTTGCATAGCATCCCTCACTCCCTAGACCATGAGCTTTTTTAATGGCTTGAGCCAGGTCTTACTTACATTTATATCCATAGTATAAAACACAACACATATTTATAGGATGGAATTATAATGGTTGTTCATGGGAGCCACCTCCCCACCAGGTTACAAGTCTGTGACAACCTCAGAACCGGGCCATTAACACGAGTCATTTCAGTTCTACTCACACTGGTTTAGGACATTAGCTCTTTACAGGTTAAGGGGCCCCTCTGTCGGGTTCCATTAGGCATCTTCAGGTCAGGTTGCCTCCTTGAATCAGCATGCCTATGAGCCACCCCCGTGTGCTATTCCAGGACCAGTTATCCCCAGGACACAGTGCCATCTGGCCTGCAGGAGACCCCAGGCAAGCTGACCATCGCCCTTATTCCCTGGATGGGACCAAGATCATGGTGCAACCCTCACAGGAAAATCAGATTGGTTGGAACTTTCCGTGCTGGTCTTTCCTCTCCTGGAAACATTCATCACTCACTCCTGATGGTGTTGGATTTTTTCCTCCAGGAAGGAGGGTGTCGTGCAGAGAGCTGCTCTCAGCCTTTGTTCCTTTCCCCCCTTTTCCTGAAAATTGACTTCCCATCTGTTTCCACACTGCGCCCAACCAGGAGCGCTCATTAACAAGAATGCACTGGACTTTGTTTTCTGAGCCCCAAGCTCTTGCTACTGGTTTTGGTCCCTCCGCCTCTTTCTCCAACTGTCTAGACCTACTGGAATCATTCAACCTCATTCAAGGTTGAGCTGCCACCCCTTCCATGAGGTCTTCCAGGTGACGTCCCAGGGGATGTGGCCTCTCCTGCTTGGAGACTCCGTAGCCTCCTCCACAGCATTACAATAAACTGGCTTATGTTACCTCGTCTCATCTTTCTCCTTGGCTGTAAATTATCATAGTATAAGACATTGGACAAGAGCCTTGTTCCTCTTTTTATTTTCTGCTGTCTCCAATACGGTCCCTTGCATAAAGCAAGCATCAATTAATCATTTTTAGTCTTAAATCCGCATGGAGCTTCAGGTAGAGAGGCAACTGTGGTGTGATGTCTGTGTGTGCGAGTGCGTGTATGCCCTTGCACACACACACACCTGCATTCTCATGGACATTTGGCAGGACAGACACAATGGACGGTTGATGTGGCCAGGGCTGGGAAGGGACCGCTGGCTCTAAGACCCGGGGCTTCTAAGACATTATATTGTGATTCATGGCTGTATCATTTTAAAAGCTAGATTGAACCTTCCAGGAGAGAAAGATACTTGATGACTTAATGACTGGACACTTGATTTGCTGACTGTCTGAAGGATCCAAATTTGTAAGCTCTCTAAGTTCTAGAATCATTTAAATTTGATGTATTTTATTCACAGAGCTTTAACTGGGACTTGCACTTCTTGAACCCCACCTCACCCCCAAGCCATACATTTGCCTGGCCCTGATCCTGCCCACCCTTGGCACTCACACAGCCTTGCCTGTTTCCCAGAGGACAGGCTGCCTGCAGAATGACTGTGCTGGCCTTGCAGATATTGCTTTGACTCTGCAGGTAAGTAATTTATTGATCTGTAAAGCACTCTGAGATGCTCTGCAAGGGATTATGTCACGAAAATGCCATGCAATAAAATAAAAAATGATGGACTTTGTGAACACAGGGTGATTTAGGGTTTGTAGCTGGAAGTGTGCTCAAAGTACATTTTAAGTGGAAATCAGGCAGAGTAATGAATTACTCTTGCTTTGGAAGGGCTTACTGGGAGTTCATTTTCCTGGCTTCTTACATGATAGCTAATCTGCTAATCATACACTAGAGAACAATGGACAGTCCCCAAGTAGAAGAGAAGGTAGTTTGGGCCAAGCTGTTGGCACAGTAAGTATATAAAATGAGACCATCACACCTCATGCTTGGAAGAATCATCTAGAATTGTCTCCCTCCACCAACAACTGGAACATGTCCAACTCACGAAGTCGCAGTTGGTGAAATGCTTGGCCTTTCAATCCTGTCTCAGGGTGTAGCTTGAAGGTGGCAAACTGCCTCGAGATGACTTTGAAAGGTAGACCATTCATGGCATAGAGCTGAGATGGTTTGACCAGAGGTGCAATCCCAATCACCAGAACCAAACTGGCACAGTGCCTAAGATGCTAGGAGGTTAGAAGTATCATCTTCCAGGTGGCAACTTCTAACATGTTGTCAGTATTTAAAATTAAAGTGAATTGACAAGGATGCACTGTGGTCTTAGCTAATCCATGTTCATAAGAAAATTCTGACCCACTGAGATAGGGCTACTTACATTTTTATATTGTTTCCATGGATACCTCCTGCATCTTATCTCATCTCATCATGCAGGTGGTTGGAAACACACTAGTATTGCTTTGTTTTCATTCATTCACTCACACATTCATTCACTCATTCATTCATTCATCAATAGTCACTGAGCACTTCCTTATACCAGTGTTGTACTTAGCCCTAAGGGGCATATGACATCTAAAAGACACAGTGCTTATCCTCAAGGAGTCCACAGTCTAGAGATGCAAAGACAGGAACAGAAGCAAACTCCTTTAGTGCACTGTGACATAGAAGGACAGATAAGGTGTTGAGGAAATGCAGAGGAGAGATACACTAGCCAGCCTGGAGATGGATGTCATGGAAGGCTCCTTGGATATGAGACACCTAAGCTAATCCCCAGAAGCAAGCAAAAATGAATCAGTTCTGAGGAGGAAAGGCATTCTGGGCAAAGGAGGTGATGTTAGAAAAATACTATTAGTAAGACTTTCGGTGGCCAGGCATAATTATTAATGGAACGATAGCTACTGGAGGAGACATGGCCAAAAGTCACTCAAACATTGAGTGAGCACCCACTATACATTATATACACACTGTGGCTTAGGTATGTCCGTGACGTGCAGCAATGCACACATTTTCTTGGCCCTCCATGAACTTACAATCTGTTTGGGGAAACAGTGCATATATACATCCTACCGCGTCACAGGGCTGTGTGGGATTGGATGCTAGAAGGTTGGTATAGACATTACACTCTGTGAGTTAGTAAGAGTGTGGGTGTCGGCACGGCTTCTCCTGGGCTACACAGTCTAGGCTGGGTACCAACAAAAGAGAAACGGCCATGTCTGCAGAGCAAGTGAAGCTTCTTCAAGTGGGACAGAAGTGCATGGGCACAGTTGGGAGGGCAGAGATCCAGGATGCATGTGAGGATACAAAGTCTAGTCAGCACCAGAGGTGACGGAGAGCAGTGGTCCAGATCCGGCTCTACTACGTTCAAGCTGGGCAGCCTTGGCCCAGTCACCTCATGTCTCTGTGTCTCATGTCCTCAGGTCGTGAAGCCAATTGTACATATCTCACAGGATCCTTCTGAGGATTTAGGGGTAAGTTTATGAAATGCACTTACAGAGGCTCTAAGCGATGTGAAGTATGCGATAAGTGAGTTTTCATATATTGTGTGCTTGGCAGACACGTATGTCACGTCAACACAGAATGGAAGGTTGATAAATTCTAACCGACTCGAGGAAGAATGGGATACAAGGTCAATGAGGTAAACTAGAGCCGGATTACAGACCAGCCTGAATGGCCAGGTCCTTCCTGGGTTTTAACTCTATCCTATAGGCAATGGCAAGCATTTGAAATTGTTTAAAAAAGGAAATAATGTATATAAATATATAGTGGATATACAAATATATTAATATACTTTAAGCAAAATAAGCTTGTAACAATGTGTCAGAGGGACTGGGTAGACAGACACTGGATTTTGGAGAGTGATGTTCAAGGCCTGGGTTAAACCGTAGGCTCCGTAAGGGTGGAAAGAAAAGGATGGGTTTGAGAGCAAAGCTGAGGACAAGCTGCGGGTGCCTGATGGTGCCTGGATGGGGGATTCAGGAACACGGAGTCAAATGAAGGCCATTTTGTTCAACAGCAGCTGGATGGCTGAGCTGGCAGATCCCTTATGTTATATGAATAACGTCTTTGGGGGAGAACATTAGTGTGATTCTGTTTTAGACAAGCTGATGAGATGACAAGGGACCAGCAGGGTGGCAGAACTATCCTGTTAGCAGCTGGGATCACACAACCAAAGGTCTGGGGTGAGTCTGAGACCTGCTAAGAGTCCATGATTCCTTAAAAAAGGCCATCAGCTTATTTCCACATTGATGGATGTGATGTCTCTGCTGACTTTTGAGGTCTGAATCTAGAAAGATCAAGAAGTGGTTAGATTATGTTGGGGAAAAGGCAGAGACCCCCTGAGCCATGCTTTATGGACAGAGTTCCACATTTAATTTATTATGTTAAGGTTTAATCTGGCTCTTATTGAATTTTAATTCAAATGTGTAAATAATTAAATAACATAATTAGTAAAACAGTATTCTAGGGAACTTCCTCACTCTTCGTGTAGCCTCCACTGCCCAGGTGTTAAAGTCTAATAATTATGTCATTAATATATAGCAATTTGCTGTTTTTAGCACACAGTAGATATCCTATTAAATCCAAATTGAGATGTTTTATTAAGCCCTTCACGGTCCTGTGGGGCTGAGGATGCACAGAAGCGGCTTGGACCAGGTTCCTCCGCAGGACGCACGCAGATCTATGCATCCCAGGTGCTGCCTCTGGTGCTGGTGGCATGTCCCCCGTTCCCCCTGCCCCCCCACCTCCTCTCTGCAGTGAAGATCTGGGATGCTCATGGGGGCTCGGGACAGTTTCCACAGCAAGGGCTGCACCACAGCTAAGGCCTTGGCACCTTTGTCTTTACAGAATTAAAGGAGCCGTCTGAAATACCCTCGACTTTCCTGGTGTCCAGACCCCACAGAGACACCCAGGCCTGGGTCCATAAGCTGGTGCATGAATGTCCACTCCACTGGCCTCCTTCCCTCCTGAAACACCTCAGGCCAGTCTTTGGTTCTTCGTAATTCCCTTCCTCCCTGATCTTCACTTGGCCGGGTCTGTCTTGTTCTTGAAAACTCAGCTCCTCCATGAAGCCTTCCTCGACTGTCTCTCCTGAAGTAGAACTCCCCACATCAGACTGCTGCATATGATCTGCTCTCCCAAGTAAAACGTTAGCCCAGCTGGTTGTCTTGTTCACTGAAGTGTTCTGCGCACACCACGATGTCTGAACACAGTTTGTGTTCAACATGTAGTTTTTGAATGAATGAATGAAAGTGTCTTGACAAGTCTGTATGGAAATGCAACTACCTCGAAATGACTGCATCTCCTCAACATCTTTGAATAGCCCTCGAAGACTCTCAGCATGTATAATAATGTCAATGGTTACTATTTATTAAATACCTGCTGTATAACCACTGTTTTACATATATTGCTCTCACTTTATCTTACCCCTGCATTAACCCCACAAGTAGATACTATTTCTAAGCGGACCGACTGTCCTCGTTTACCATGGACTAAAGGAGTCTCCTAGAACACAGGACTTCCAGTGCTAAAACCAGAAAAGTTCCAAGCCATTGGTCACCTTAATTGTTTCCTTTCCCACATTTTACAGATGAAGATACATCTGTTCAGAGGTCAAGGAAATATTCAAGGACACGCAACTGAAAACTGCAGAGTTCCAGAATGTTTTCTTTTAATGAGGGGATAGATGGGTTAGAAAAACAATAAATGCATGTTGAAATTTGGATGCATACATAAAAATAAACAGAAACCAACTATATACGTATATGAACTGAGACTGTGAATTTCTGTTGTGCATTAGAAATTTTACAGGAAGTTTGACTCCATTATTTAATCTCACAAGAATCCTATGAGGTGGTACTATTATTATTCCAATTTACAGATGAAGAAACTAAGGCTTTGTGAGCTATTAGTGATGTGCTCCTTTTACCCAGATAACAAGTGTCGAAGTGGGACCAGAATGCAGATTATATCTGATCCCAAATGTATTCTCTCCATAGAGAGTTCGTGCAGTGGAGTGCACACACCCAGCCTGGGGTTCTCTGGGTCTGAAGTCTTGCTGATTCACCCTCCCACGTGGGGCACACTGCTTTTGCACCTCCATGTGACCACCCACCTGCCCACAGGGCACCTAGGAAAGGGAGCGCTCTCTGTCATTCTTACACGGCATTGTTCTCTATCAGGAGAGTGGGCAGGTGGTTTCATCAATATATTTTTGGACCATCCAGCATTTGCATGACTATCTCATCTTCCTCCCTCTTCCATCACTGGCACTTCCTAATCATCCTCCTCCTGTTCATCGTCCTCCCACTGTGCACTGGACCAGGGAGCCGCAGCTTCCAGGGAGCTTCCATTTGAGGCAGGGCTGTAGCTGCTGCTTCCTGTAACCAGGGGTCCTAGTTGTCCCCATATCATGACAGAGGAATGATCAATCAAACCCACTGCTGAGTCCACTGAGAAGTGTTTCTTTGGCTTATTTTGACTGAGAAGACTAGTCAGTCTGTCTTTCCTTCTTTCCCTTTTCCCTTCCTCCTTCTTCCTTCTTTCCAGTACAAACATTTGTATAATAGGACACCAGTACTGTGGGATCTGTGGGATCTCTTAAGAGAAAGAATTCTAAGTGTTGCATCAGAAGACCAGGTATATGAAGCCCAGACCCGACTATTACTAGCTGTATAAACTCATGTAAATCATTTAACTCTGATTATTTTAGTTATATAAATACTTACCTTGCCTTTTTAAAACACATGTTCTGTGGATCAGATAAAACTGTGAGAAATCACGTTTTTGTTTTTTTTTTCGGTACGCGGGCCTCTCACTGTTGTGGCCTCTGCCGTTGCAGAGCACAGGCTCCGGACGTGCAGGCTCAGCGGCCATGGCTCACGGGCCCAGCCGCTCCGGGACATGTGGGATCCCCCCAGACGGGGGCACTAACCTGCATCCCCTGCATCGGCAGGCAGACTCTCAACCACTGCGCCACCAGGGAAGCCCAGAAATCACGTTTTAAACATAAAGTAATATTCAAATGCGATTTATTAATGTTATTAAAAATGTATAGTTCTAGAGGTCAGGATGAGGCTAAATTTGGACGTTAGGTGCAGTGCGGGGCCGAGAGGATGCTCTGGTTTAGAGGCTGAGATGGGCTTGCCTGCCCCCGCAGGTGGGTGCCGACCGCTTCTTCAGATGTGCTACTGGTTCTGAGATAAACAGCATCTTGAAGTGAGGGCGTGGAGGCAGTGGGGGATGGAGGTCTGCTATAGGACCCTCCCCCCGCGCCAGCACTGGGCTTGCTGCCTCCGCTTTCCAGAAGGGAAAGGTTAGAGTCTAGAGCTTCAGAAGTCCAAATGAGAGCCTGAACATGCAGAGAGCTCCTTGATGACATAGCCTCGGGCGGCTTGTTAGTTCTTTTACCAGAATCATTTTGTCATTTCTTCCATCTCATTCTTTCTTTCTCTCCATACTAAAACCATTCATGTTTGTGGGGGAAAATCAGGAAGCCCGGGGAGAAACGCTAGTGGTTTCTTTGGGATTAGTCATAAACCACTGGCTCTGAAGTTCGGAATTTGTTCCTTTCAGGATCAGCTGAAATGTGGAACTTTTTATGAGCTCTGCTCTCTGATCCAGTTTCGTCATTCCTGATAGAGACGTTGGAGAGGAAAGTAAACACCACGCAGGCCCCACTCCACACTTCACTGCTTTTGGGCATATTCGAGTAAATGGAATTTCACAGCAACCTACTTGTCACCAGCGGTGCTCTGTTATATTTGGCGACATCCAAGAAATTGCCGGGAATGCTCTCTTCATCAATTGTTTAATGGGGGGATGTAAGGTAATTATTGCTAATCACGATATCCAGACAGGGCGAGCTATCGTACAGCTCTAGCGTGATGGCGGCTGCTTTGGGTTGAAGGTAGGTGACGGGCTTCACCCTCCACACCCCCGATCGGGGCCAGCTCTTTAGGGACCAGTTCAGGAAGGGAGCAGAGGCGGGACGGGGAGGGAAGGACCATGGACACCTTGTAGGCCGAGCACTTTGCCAGGGGCTTAACATTTGCTGCTTCCCTTTAAATCCTTTCAGTAGCTCACAGGCATCCCCCCCCCACTGTATAGTAAAGACCCTGAAACTCAGAGAGGTAATGCAGTGAACCCAAGGTCCTCATACAGGAAGTCAGGCAGACTGCAGATACTTTAATAAGGTGTCCCTACAAAAATCAACTAAAATGTACACAAACAGGTCCTCAAAGATGAAAATGATAGTACAGAAAAATGGAATCAATTAAGAACCTGATTCAGCTACCTGACATCATGAGGAAAACGGAAAAAAAATTAAAAAGACAAACCCAGAAAAATATTACTTTTTTATTATTCCTCATGGAAAAGAATTAATATTTGTCATACACCTAATAAGTACTAGATACCGCCTATTTCTCTTCCTACTTAATCCAGAACACTGAGGCTGTAACCAGTTCCTAACCTGCTCTAAGTCAGTGAGCTAGGAAGTGGCAAATCTCAGACCTAAGCTCTGCCTACAGGGTTTTGGAATCAGATGAAATATGTCCTATAACTGAAAGCACTTAGTGAACTGCTTACCACACTGCAGAGGAACGCTATTATATCGAGATAACGCAGAGTCCAATCGATTCCAGGTAAAGAGCATTACCGCCTGCTATAAAAGCCAACCCAGAAGGTCTGACCAGGGTTTCTGGACAGTACACCTAGGACAAGCTTTCTTCACAGGGTCTCAGAGGTAGTGGCTGGCAAGATGTTTCTGGTCCCTCCTGATTCTAATTTTTCTTCACCAGGAGTTGTCTATTCCTGCTGGTTGCAGCAGCCAGAGCCTCGCCACATCCTTGGAGGCCCTGCCTTAAAGCCTCTTCAAGTGGATTCTTTTTCTGCCTTGGCATCCAGCACCTTCCAGTGGTTCTCACTTTCCAAAGCAGGCATGCAGCTGATGCCCATAAAACTCGAGGGGCCAGTTAAGGACAGCTACCCAAGTGTGACTGCTGCTCGTACCGTATCCCAGACCCCATCCTCCAGACACACTTTTTCCACAAGCTGTCGAAGATCTGCAGAGAAAGGAGACCCAGCCCCCATCTGGCTCAAGACACACTGCCGGGCCCCCCATGCAGCCTGGGCCTTAGCTAGAGGGACCCTTTACATACTTCAGTTTTAAGTCCTCCATTCCTGTGCTGCCACTGCATTTTTAACAGGGGTCATTTTTCTCCCCATTCAGGAATATGTAACTCTGCCCCTTGGATGTTCTTCCTTCTGCTCAGAAACCCACTGTGTGGAGAGAAGAACAGTCTTTCTACAATAGCGCTGTCACCAGACCCAAGGATGAACTTCACACTTTGCCATCCTGAGAGTAAACAATATGCAAATGTGCCTGTACATGTCACCATAATCTCCCAGACTCCTGGAAAATATTTTCTTTGTTCAGACTCTCCTCGTGCCCTTAAGAGCTGCCCAGGAGAGCAGGTTCCAATTAGTCCCTTCTCCCAGGCTGCCCCATCCAGGTCAGATGGAGGCAAAGGGTCAAAGGGGCAGGGCAAGGATGGAGCCCCTGCCTCCTGGGGGCCCTGTGCTCAGCTCTGCAGAAGCCGGTGTCTCCAGGCTGTCAATCTGCTGGCTGCCAGTGGTGCCAAGATCACTTCCATTCTCAGCTGCCTTGATGGCATCATCAGCACTTTAATTCCTAATTGCCTAGAAGCACTGGTAGTTATACACTCAAGCACAAGCTATAAAACCGTGTGCAGCGGGGAACTGTGCTGACTGCAGTGGGAAGGTGGCCGCAGTGTCCTCCCACCCCGCCTTGACCACCGTATGGTCCAAATTCTTCCACAGACTTTTCTCTTTCCCTCAAGCACCCTCAAGGTTAAGTTCAGAGGAAGGTGGACAGCCCGAAGGGGAGTTTCTACCTCTCTCCATCCGAGCAGCCATGGTGCCAACATTGAAATGAAGCTGTGAGTTATACCCACTCTCCCTGTGACCACCATCTTTGGCAATAATTAAGGCTAGTGGAAGGAACATCTCATTATCTGGCTTTGAATCCAGAGGCCCAGGAAGTGGCCCCACTGCTGTGCAAAATAACTTGTCAGTTGGTTTTAAGTGGAGCTTTTGTTCCGAGGCCTTATTGCCACTAAATCCCTCGTAAAGGTTACAGTCTGTGAACAGATCAAGGTGAAGCCTCTTCCCCTCTAGAACGAGGGGTGGAGATGCAGGCTGGTCTGTTTGAATCTACAATTCCTTAGCTCTGTGAATCCTCCTGTGAAATGGCAGGGATCCGGGGCCAGGGAGGGAGCGCGGTTGGAAAGAGAATAAAGTTCCAACAAGACTTCTTGTTAATATAAAGCTTGTCAAACACATCACCTAGAAACACCGAATGTCTTTATTAGATTCTTTTATCTCCCCCCTGAGACTGGGGGATGCCACTGGTTGCTTCTCGGTGGAGATGTCATCATCCAGAAACTAATTAAAGGCTACTCGGGAAACTGGGTCTCTCACACTCCGGAGAACAAAATGCATTAGCTACCTAAGTTAAAAAAATATCACAAGCGAACTTTATATCAAAAAGGGCAAGTTGGGAATTTGACAATAACTCTCTTTCTCCCTCATCAGCTCACAGCAGGCAGAAGTGGGCCCATCAGGATGTCAGTGAGTCTTGACGGGAGGCCGCCGGCTCCTTGGCACCCCTCAGGAGGGGAGCTCTCCTCTCCTGGTACGGGGGGGAGGAGGGCACCTGACCACTTTCTGTAGGACATACAGTCGCATGGCCTCCTTGCCAGCATCCTCCCTCAGGCATAAGATCTCCAAGAGGTGTGTGTCTCTGAATAACACTCATCTGTGCACATGAAAGAACATCACCTTCTCCTTCTTCCCCAGGTTACCCTAGGGATTCAATGAGGTCATACACATAAGAGCCTAGAACAATACTGGGTATACAGTGTGTGCTCAATAAAGGGTAGCAATGTGGCCTCCTATTATCTTTATTTAATTGTTCAACAGACAAGTTCACTTACTATGTCCCAAAAAGAGTTGTAGATTCCTCACGTCCTTCTCCTAATTGACTCATCCTATTTAATGACACCATCATCTACCTAAGTGTCCAGGACAAAGACATAGGAATCATCCCTCATTTCTCCCTTTCCTTCAATTTCTACGTCCAGTTATAAATTTCTATATCCAGTTATTAAGTCCTGTTGTCTTTATTTCAAAAATAACCCTCATGCTGCCTTGATACATTCTCTTCCCTCCTTTTTTCTACATTCCATTTTCTGCATCACAGGTGGACTAATTAAAAACCACGACAACATAAATCTAATCATATCACCCCCTATTTAGAAACCTCTCATGGCAGCTGACTGCCCTTAGAATGACACTCAAAGTTCACACTGTGTCTCGAAGACTCTGCATAGCTGGCCCCTGACAAACTCTGACCTTAGTGTGACTGCTTTGCCCAGAATTCACTCAACTCCAGTCCCCGGACCTGCTATCTGCCCCTGGAAGGTGCCCAGCTGGTCCTTCCTCCAGGCCTTGCAGTTTCTGTTCCCTGCCTGAAATGCTCTGTCCCCAGATCTTCACGTGGATACTTGTTTGTCACTCAGTTCTCATTTCAGTTGTCACCTACTCTGCGTCCTTCCTGACCACAATATCTCAGAGAGCTCCCTGCCCCATCGCAGTATCTGCTTCAGTTATTTTATGGCCCCTATCCAGTCTCTGAAGTCTTCATTTATTTGTTTAGTGTTGTTGTTTATCTCTTCTCATTAGAACCTAAACTCCATACTTCCCCTCTGTATCCCTGTCACCTAGGACAGTGCCCAGAACACAGTAGGGACTCAGTACATGCATGTTGAATACATGAACTTTCCTGGTCAGAATCATTTTCTCTTATCTTCAACCTCTCACTGTCCTTTGCTCAAAACACTCCCATACAGAACCCTCCTGCACTGTTGGTGGGAATGTAAATTGGTGCAGCCACTATGGAAAACAGTGGCGGTTCCTTAAAAAACTAAAATTAGTGTTACCATATGATCCAGCGATAACATTCCTGGGCATATATCCAGAAAAAAACATAACTCAAAAAGATACATGCACCCCTATGTTCATAGCAGCACTATTCACAATAGCCAAGACATGAAAACAACCTAAATGTCCATCAATAGATGAGTGGATAAAGAAGATGTCGTACATATACACAATGGAATGGAATGGAATGGAATGGAATATTACTCAGCCATAAAAAAGAGTGAAATAATGCCATTTTCAGCAATATGGATGGACCTAGAAATTATCATACTAAGTGAAGTAAGTCAGACAGTGAAAGACAAATACCATATGATATCACTTATATGTGGATTCTAAAATACAACGCAAATTAACTTATCTATGAAACAGAAGCAGACTCACAGACATAGAGAAGAGACTTGTGGTTGCCAAGGGGGTGGGTGGGGGAGGTAAGGATTGGGAGTTTGGGATTAGCAGATGCAAACTGTCATATAGAGAATGGATAAACAACAAAGTCTTACTGTATAGCACAGGGAACTATATTCAATATCCTGCAATAAACCATAATGGAAAAGAATATGAAAAAGAATGTATATATGTGTATAATTGAATCACTTTGCTTTACAGCAGAAATTAACATAACATTGTAAATCAACTATACTTGAGTAAAATAAATTTTAAAAAAACAAACAAACAAAAAAAACACTCCCATACAGCAGATTATATTCTGCCTTCGTAACTGTTGGTATATGGACATTGCATCCTCGCTGGAATATGTGACCCATAAGGAAAGCTCTTTCATATTTTTATTTTTCTATGCTTCACCTTTGCATGTCTCAATGTGGATCAGGGTTCCTTGCAGACAGGAGGGACACAACAAATGACTGTTTACTCGTATGTTTGAACTGAATTGTACTTATTAATCTTTCCTGTAGCTCTCTAGTAGTAGAAGACATATTTCTGGTAAAAGTTTCTATGGACAAACTGTTATGGCCACACGCACTCCCAAAGCCACACACGTGTCCTGCGTGTGCGCACACACCTCTTTGTTGTGAATCAGAGGGCGGGATGGCCGTATCTACTATTTTGAAATTTGCTGCTTGTTATGAAGCCAGAGAAAGTGTTGATGTGCTTCTGAGATGGCCAGGCTCTGTGTCTTCTGAGGCACCAGGACATCAAAGAAAACAATGGCCTATGGCCTGCTCTTCTTTCATGGAGAAGGGTGTGTAGAACTGCAGAGAACAGCTAAACAAAACACCTGTCACTGGCAAGACAATAAAAATAACTGTGCTACTGAAGATACATCAGTAACTTTAATACTCCTCCCCTGCACTGGGTCTCTCTCTCTCTTTTTTTAAATTAATTTATTTATTTTTGGCTACATTGGGTCTTCAATGCTGCGCGCGGGCTTTCTCTAGCTGTGGTGAGCAGGGGCTACTCTTCGTTGTGGTGCATGAACTTCTCATTGCAGTGCCTTCTCTTGTTGTGGAGCACAGGCTCTAGGCACAGGGCCTTCAGTAGTTCCAGCACGTGGGCTCAGTAGTTGTGGCTTGTGGGCTCTAGAGGGCAGGCTCAGTAGTTTTGGCGTACGGGCTTAGTTGCTCTGTGGCATGTGGGATCTTCCCGGACCAGGGCTCGAACCCGTGTCCCCTACACTGGCAGGCAGATTCTTAACCACTGCACCACCAAGGAAGTCCTGAGCTGGGAATCTTAAAGGAACACAGGAAAGGTGTCTCCCAGCTGAAGTATTGGTTAAAAAGTTGGCCTTTAAATTACATTTGGGCTATTTCTTTTCTGGCTGGCTGTATTTTTTGTGATCTATCTAGAGGCTTAGAAAAACACACAGAGAAATAAATCTCAATTCCATTAAGCACACACTCTGGACTTGCATATTTGTTCTTATCTTCGGCCCCTCTTTCCTTCTATCTGCCCCCACCCCCCTCAACCTTCCCCCACCATCAAACATCGGCTCAGGGAAATGTTTACGATTGCTCCAGATACTTAGATGAGTCTACGACCCTGTAATGACTGTTCATCACAGGCAGACTTCTTTTCGTTTTTTTATGAAGCTCTAGCACTCATATCCCCGCGAATCCTAGACTCCAGATATAAACTCATATATGCTTATTTCTCTAGTCAAAAGGGGGACAAGGAATCACTCCCCACGTACACTGTCAGTCCAGGAACAAGGGCCAGCAGCGACAGCCAAGGGTGCAATGCCAGGGGTACAGATGAGATCAGCACCAGTTAATGCACTGGCCTCCATTTGGAATCAGGCACAGGCCCCAGCTGAGATGAATCAATATTTAATAATGGTGAGATATAGTTATGTGTCCACGAAGGGGTCTCCTTTCCACCCTCATGGGGAACCGCTGGCAACAACACTGCACATCAGCATCTCATAACGTCTGGTGCTAGCTCCTCTGGCAATTCCTATTTTTATCAGCAGTACCATCCGCTTCTAAAATGCATAACAAAGATAATAAGCTAACTCCCCAGAAGAGATCTGTCTAGACCGAAGTGGGGAGGGACCGGCATGTGTTCAGAAAGGCTGGCGATGGAATTTTCCTTACTAGAGATGGGGGCTGGAAGGGCGCTCTGTGGTCCAGAAGGAGAGGAAACAACTTTGTTTCTTAGAGTACTCATCAGTGCAGAATTGGAGAGCAGGCCTCCCGGTTCTAGGGACATCATAGAGACGAGAGAGAAAGACTGCAGGCCGTTGCCCTCCCGGCTCCTCCATCCTCTGTCTGTGTAACCTAGAGCCCATCACCTTTGTCCTACTTCACCTTTCTCATCTGCAATAGGGCAGGTTTCAGCTAGTCGGTTTCCCAAACTTGGCACTCTTGACCTTTGGGGCTGGATGCTTCTGTGTTGTTCGGGGCTGCCCTGTCCACTGTAGGATGTTGAGCAGCATCCCTGGTCTTCACTCATTACATGCCAGTAGCATCTCTTTCTCCACCTGAGAGTCTGTACAACCACGACTGTCTCTAGACATTGCCAAATGTCCCCTGGAGGGTAAAACCACCGTCACACACCCCACGCCCACCCCTGGAGTCACCGGGCTAGCCAATCTCTAGGATGTCTCCTAACTTTCTCAGGCTCTATGTCTGTCTTTCTCTCCTTGAACGTTTCCATGTACAGATGTTAGTTAGAGGCGCAGACGGCAATTGTTTGTAAGCTCCTCCCACACACATCCTTCTCTGGTTGCCCAACTGGGGTTCGCTTTCAAAGCCCAGACGTCCTCTGTGCGCCATGAACCTCACTCCCCAGCCTTCCAGGGCTCAGCAGTGCCGTCTGAGTTGCCACCTTCCTTGGCACCTGCACCAGATGCTCCTCGGTTCCTGCTGCAGAGGCAGAGATCGTGGCCACAAGCACCTTCTTGTTCCCACAACTTCCCTCCAGGGCCCGAGGTGCCCAGACTGACCCTCTCCTTTGCACTTTACCTACATCTGCTGGGCTCCCTCTCAGGCCCCCTCTGCAGGTTGCCAGCAATACAGGGGAGAAGCTGCTGAATGGCTCATTACCCAGGGCAGATTTGTCAGAGGAGCCTCCGCCTGAGCACTGTAATGAATCCTTCAATTGGCTAGGAATGAATGCATTAATCTGGGCCGATTAGAGTCTTTTATCAGGCTGCCTAAAATATACTGCCTTTCTGAAGCTCACTGAGCAGGCATTTCACCCTAAAGGGATATGTAGGAGGGGAGACTATATTGGCACTAACTAAAACAGAACAGCTAAGAAAAATACGACGTGTGGGGGGGCAGAGCAGCAGCTACGGGCGCGCTGAACATACTTGCAGACTTCATCTGGTTTTTTTCAGGGCACCCGGGCCTAAAAAAATCACACCATCTGAGCAACTTCCTTCCCAGTGAGGATGAAGGAAAGAGAAGCAAGGCTCTGAGAAGGTCCTCAGAGGAAGACATTTTCCTGTGGGACTGTCTAGTGAGGGTAGAGAGGCCAGAGGCCCACCAGCTCCGCTCCCATCATGCACATGGTGGAGGCTGTTAGACGGATGGATATGGACAGTGGCCTTTGGGGATGCACGGTGCTCCCCTGGACATGGGGCCAAGCAGCCGTGTCCACATACCAGCCAGCAGCACGCCCTCTCTGAGAGGATGACATATGTGCCATCAATGGCCAGTCACCTGAGCTCTCAGACCCTCCTGCGTGAGGTCACAGGGACCCCCAGCCAGGGCACCTGAGGCAGTGGTGCTGGAGCCGGGGCAGAAGTGCAGGACTCCCGGCTCCAGTCCCCAGTGCACTCGGGGCCAAAGGGTTGATGTCTCGGGGCTTATTGTTTTTATTTATAAACTAGAAATGATTACAACTGCCTTGCCTTATAGGGTTTTTGTTAAGAACCATATTAGGCAATTTATGTGAAAATGTGCTCATATCATTAAAGAAAAAACTATGAGGCATGGCTGTGATGCTCTGACCCAAAGGCCGGACCATTTAGGGCGGGGTGGGGGAGGGGAAGCGGTCTGCCCCACGCACTGGCCACGTGGGTGAGGAGCAGGGTCTCCACCCGCTGCTGTCATCGTGCGGGTTCCTCAGGGAGCCGTGACGCCAAAGCCAAACCGAAAACAGGAGGCCACCTAAACAGTCTGAGACTTGATGGGGTTTCCACGGAGAGGTCTGGGCTGTTAGAAACGCCAACCTAACGTATTGGCGGGTCTGCTGGCCACTGACCGATTCCTGCCATTGTGGCTGCTCTGTTTTCCAATTTGCTCGATCCGGCCCACCCTCACTATGATGTGTGCTCATCACGGGCAGGATGTAATGAGCTCCCACCAGGAGGTCCTCGTGAGGAGAGAGCTGTGGGAACAGCCCTGTGGTCCAGTGTGGTCACCAAGGCTCCTGCAGGTGTCTCTTTCTTTCTGTCACATCCATTTGGAATCCAGTGGGCTTCCCAAAAGCCTGGGATTGACTGACTTCTATCGTCCTCTTAACCACCTAAGGCACAACCATTTAGATTTGACTTCCTTCTTCGCCTCATCTCTATTTCTGGGTGGAAAAGAGATTCATGGGCGAGTGCAGCCATTATTTGTGATCAGGAATGAATCAAGTCCAGTGCAGCTGTCTGCTTGTAAGTGCTATGACCCGTTATTTGCCTGAGCACAAAGCAGGGTCAGCATTAGAAAATCCAAGCCCAAAAATAACGTGAAAGTGATTGATGCTCCTGAACCCAGCACCCCCTTCCTACCCTCTCCTGGGCCCTCTCCCAGCTTTCAGAGAAGCCGTGTTCTTGGAGAACTAACTTCCAACCCTCCTCCATGCCACGGATCTGGAGCCTCCTTTGGTGATTGGGACCAGAGTCTCCCACCAGATATTCTTCTTTTAATAACTGACATTTAAAAACTATATACAGCAAAATTAACAATGCCTGGTCATTTATTTTGGAGTAGATTACCACAGCCCACTTATGTGGTTACTGGGGAGGGAAAAAGATACTATGTGTGGAATAACCGAATCATGAGCAATGGGATAATTGCGAGGTGGCAAGTGCTAATTTTGGGTATCATTTTTCATTAGACCAGCACTGGAAAAAATCTTTACATGCATTATAAACACAGGGCTAATTTCAGAGAGATGCTCTAATGGAAGAAAACCTCCTCTCTTGAGAAAGAAAAGTGAGAAGCGTACATTAAAGGGTACAGCAAAAAGTTCAACATCTCCCGCAAAGTACGTGTGCATGCATGTATGTTGGTAGATAGGCGTGTCTGCATGTACACAGACATGTATGCACCTCTGTGTATATATCTGTATTCATGCACATGTGCTGGGAAGGAGCGAGCAGAGAGCAACAGAGAGGGAACGTGATGTTTAAGCATGTAATGTCTTCCGACATCCAGCACGTAAGAGATTTTTGTTTTGTTTTCCATTTTTGTCAAGAAGTTCTTCTATTTCTATAGCACTGAACACAGACACAAGACTTTTTCTAGAGGAACTGGGAGAATAACAGATCAGATATCATCATAAGACTGTCACAATGTATAAACAATCTCAGCCAAAGAATCTGCTGTGCTGAGGCAGACTTCAGTAAAAATCCAAATCAACAGAAATTAAAACAACACAAAAGATGAGCAGGAAACAGAAGGCCAGGCACACAGTTTCATAGGAATGCCGCCCTCCTAAACTGCAACACGTGACCCGATGATGTGATGATGTATAGCATAGGTTCACAGTGACATAGTACATTAATAACGCTGTGTTAACCTGCCTAAAGACCCAATACCTATAATTGAATGTTTTTTAGCCATAAAACTATGTGTAGCTAATGTTTCATTGAATTCATGTGGCAGAATTACAAATAACCTAAATTCAAAAAATGCAGCATTGAAATTTTAGGGTGTTCATCTTTCCCTGGGCCTTTCTTTCAGGTACTAACAGTCGAGGGATGGAACAAGCTTCAGGGGGGATCAATGGCTACAACAGCTTTACTGCCAGGTGGGAGGATCTGGAGTGCAGCAGACCTGCAGGAAAAGGGACTTCCTGTTTCCTCTGACCTGAACTAAAAGGGAGCAGCTCTTCACCTGGAGCCATCTGGTCTACCTAGCCAGTAGTTGATGGACAGTCTTAGAGGGAGCTGAGCTCCACCTGCCTGTTACTGCAGTGCTTTCTACACTTGGGCAAAGGAGGGTCCAAAGAGAAAGAAGGGAGAGGAGTCTGCTTTGGAACTGCTCAAGGAACGAGAGGTCAACTCAGTATCACCCTTTCTTCTCCAAGACAGTAAAGTGGGCAGAGAAGGGACAAATCCTTTTCTCCAGCCCTAGCAAGGAGGCAGGCGTTTTGGTGGAATTTCCCCCTTTTGGTGGGTGGACACAGGATATGATCCAGGAAGAACCATGGCTACCCCTACAGCCAGTCCTTTCCAGAGAGGCTCTCTTTCCTATTTTAGTTCAACTGCATGCATGGGAGATGCTGAGATCAAATGATTTTCCACAGTAATAACATAGGTAACATTCACCAAGTAGCTCACAGGCAAGGGCGCAGGTGTTGCAGGAGGATAGTCGGGGTTGGGCGTCAGATTCTAGAGCAGTGATGGTTGCCGTTCAGCAATGGAGAACTTGAGGCTGTTTGCTTTGACTACAGGGAAATCAGTGCAATCCTTTAGATCAGTGAAATGAAGGTGCTCTGCCTTTGCTGGTGCACCTTTGCTTACTTGGTAATGATTCATAATTTCCAAGTACTCACTAAAATCCTTCATTCTTGAATCAGAGCATGGTGACTGGGATTGGAAGCATTTTACAGCAGGATTTTCCCAACTCTGGTCTCCAGAATATAATATTCAAATGGAATTCTTTCTGGGTAGTGTGGTATATTCAACAAATAAAAAGTTCATGCATTTGTATAAAATTATTCTTTTTCAATAATTAAATATTGTAAGAATTATTTTCTGAATTCAGCTGTTTTGTTTTCTGTCTACAAATTAGATAATTTAGTTTCACCCAATAGTACGTACTGTTTTCAAATACAATAAAGAGAGTGGCAGTTAGCCAATTAGGGTGTGTGACTATTTCTTGGAGAACGGATGCAAAGTTTCTAGTTTCTTAGATCCAGAGAAAACATACTTGTCCTGCTTCTCCCAAGGAACATAGAGCTTTTTCATGCGGCACCTGTGTTTAATAAAGGTAGTTATATCAGTTTTAGAAAATGATACTAAGAAATGCACAGCCCATGGTTTCTTCCCCTTAATGGTGATTGCAAATTTGGCCCCAGAGTCCCATAAGGATGATGTCCACTGATCTACTGAAGAAGTAGACTAGAGTCAACTGAAATGAAAATTGCTTCAGAAGAAAGAAGACTGTGTCCTCCCGGTATTATGTTAAAGTATCTAGCAAGGTGCTTGGTGCCAAGCACCAACTGGAAATGATTAAAGCAGAGCTGCAGGAGTCAAGGCCCTCAAATGCTCTGCCTGTTTGCTTCACTGCCAAGTGTAGCTGGAGGGACACAGTGCACTCGTCAGGAACAAGTTGCTACACCTCTCCCTGGACTCCTCTGGGTCTTCACAGAGTCCTTACAAATGTGTGCATTAATGCATGGGTTGAATAGCCATTCCCTGAGCACCTACTATGTGCCAGTCCCACCGAACAGAGGTAGAAATGAATAAGACAGGAGCATTCAGGGCAAGGGCATGCCAGCAGGTGTAGAGGTTGACAATATATGGAACAAACACTGTACAGCGTCACCATGTGATGTGCATGGACCAAGTGTGATGGGCACACAGGGAGGAGGTCAAGGGTGGGGATACAGAGAAAGCTGCCATGTGTTTGGGTCTTCCAAAGCTGCAAAGGAGAGGAGAGTGTTATAGGAAGAAGAAACAGCATGTGTGTGAAAACTAGGAGAAGTAAAATCTCCGAGATGCTGAGGAATGAGTTGGTCCATGTCCCTCTATTGTAACCTGAGTGGTGACAAGAGGCAGAAGAAAGATAATTTGGGGTCCCGTTTTGCAGGAGTTTACATACCTTACTAAAGAGTTTGGTGTTTTTTTGTTTGTTTGTTTTTTGGGGGTACACAGGCCTCTCACTGTTGTGGCCTCTCCCGCTGCGGAGCACAGGCTCCGGACGCGCAGGCTCAGCAGCCATGGCTCACGGGCCCAGCCACTCCTCAGCGTGTGAGATCTTCCCGGACCGGGGCACAAACCCGCGTCCCCTGCATCGGCAGGCGGACTCTCAACCACTGCGTCACCAGGGAAGCCCAAGAGTTTGGTTTTTATCTTACAGGGAATGGCAGCCACCAAAGGATTCCAAGCAGGAGGGTAACAACATCAAATCTTTGTTTTGGAAAGATAATGCTGACAGCAATATAGACTGTGTATTGGAGGGTACTGGTTAGAGGAAGTTACTATTATTACTACCATTATTATCATCTTCACCACCTCACCACCACTGCTCCTCACGTTTTTTGTTGTTGTGTGTTTTTTTTTTTTTTTTTTTTTTGTAGTACGTGGGCCTCTCACTGCTGTGACCTCTCCTGTTGTGGAGCACAGGCTCCGGATGCACAGGCTCAGCGGTCATGGCTCACGGGCCCAGCCACTCTGCGGCATGTGGGATCTTCCGGGACCAGGGCACAAGCCCATGTCCCCTGCATCAGCAGGCGGACTCTCAACCACTGCGCCACCAGGGAAGCCCCTGCTCCTCACTTTTAACCTTACTTTACCTGTAGGGAATGACTACTGTTTGTGAGCTTCCACAGTGTTTTAACCATACTGCCTCAACCAATCACTGCAGCAACCCTATGTGACAGGTATTATCATTAAGCTTATTCCACATACAACATAGAGCAAGCTGAGGGAAAATGCTTAAGGTCACCCAGCTAGTGAGTGACAGAGTATGATTTGTACACACGGAGTCCACAGCCTTTACACCCTTCACCTCATCATTGCTTGAAAGTATTAAAAGTCCTCGAGAAATGGCATAGGTTGATCTAAGATGGAAAAAAGTAGAGTGGAAAGGAGTTAAGGAATATTTGGTCAATTAAATTGTAAGACTTAGTGACTTAAATAAACAACACCAACAAAACAGATGCATACCATAAAGAGAAAGAAATACTTGGGAATTCCCTGGTTGTCCAGTGGTTAGGACTCCATGCTTCCACTGCAGGGGGCATGGGTTTCACCCTTGGTCAGGAAACTAAGATCCCACATGCCATCCTGTGTGGCCCATAAATAAATAAATCCATAATAATGAGACATATTTAAAAGAAATAGTTACAGATGATTCTGAGCTTGGTTGAATATATGTTGGTGTCATTTGTTGAGATGAAACATACCAGTTGGGTAGACTTATCTCATGGAATATGCAGTGGGCACTTCTCATTCTTTCAAGAAATTACCTGGACTCTGAACCCTCTTCCTATATATCAGAAATCCTAGATAGTGTGAGTCTAGTCTGAAATCTGGTAAGGCCAAAAAGTTGTGCTTTTACACTCCAGTAGCTGGAGAATGGACATATCATCTGGTCTCTGTGTGCTGGGTGCTCTTGCCAAGGATCCTGCCTCTATAGCAAGTGATGAAAACAGGCAGGAACACTTTGGAATTCATTCTTGTTGGGATGTCTGGTGCTCAGAGGTGTCAGAAGGACCACAAAGGTGCCAAGAACGGTTCCTATGTTAGCCGCTGTGGCCACAATGCCCTGGAGAGACTCTTCCTGTATTGTGAATTTTTTTCTGTATATTGACCTCTTTCACATTTTTGAATCAGCCCTCTGTGAATTTCATGAGTTCTACAATATAGTTGCAATCAATTCCTTTTCTGTTAAGTCAACCCGAGTCAATTCCTGTCGATTGAGACCAAGAACCCAGTTAGGTACAGAAGATAATAAGGGCAGTTTGAAATATGTTGAGTTCAAGTTGTCTGCAGAATATACATGTTAAGATGTTCATTAGACAACTTGTAATCATGTGGGAATTTAGAGGCAGACACACCCTGAGGCCTGTCCACATCAGGATCTCCAGTTAATGCCATGGCTGAGTAGCATCACCTGGGAAAAACACGAAAGGAAGAGACTCAAAGTTGAAACCCAGAGGAATGCCAGCACTTTTGATTTATGAGAAGGATTTAGGTTATTAAACAAAGGGGACTGAGATGGAGTGGGTCAGAGCTGGGTGAATGTCAGGAGAGAGCTGTTTTATGAAAAATTAGAAAAAAATATCAAGAAAGAGAGTGGTAGCAACGACATCAATTTCAGCAGAAAGAGTACTGAAAAGATGTCCTGGGAGTTGACACTAAGATAT
Organism: Mesoplodon mirus; assembly: GCF_964341445.2. Classification (NCBI taxonomy): domain Eukaryota; kingdom Metazoa; phylum Chordata; class Mammalia; order Artiodactyla; family Ziphiidae; genus Mesoplodon; species Mesoplodon mirus. The sequence goes on along the minus strand of NC_138983.1, from coordinate 138,506,076 downwards.
TACTGGTGTCCTTAGAAGAACAGCTTACCTTTTAGTAACTTATTCTGAGATCCTCAAGTAAAATAGGTAATATTAATTATAGTGTTGGATGATAGACCATATCCACACAGTGATGGACCAGCTTTATCACTTCTTTCCTCTCCATTCTTCTTCTTCTCCTCCCTCTTCCTCTTTATTGCTTTTCTTCCTCCATCTCCTTCTTTTTTTCTGAAACTCTTTCCAGGAAGGGGCCCATGTTTGCCTGGGACTGGTAGCATCAAGAAACACTGGAAAGGAAACCTGACAACAGGAAGCTTCACCAGATTTAATTTTTCATCCTCTAAGGATAAGTGGGGTGGAGGTGGCGATCTGAACTCTTCACTTTGGTGACTATAAAGGCATCAAACTTATAAGACATTAGTAACTCAGGTCCTTGTGTTTGTGTCCAGCTGTCCAGGACACAACTTACAGAAAATTTTGAGAGGGTTTGTTTTGTTCTGTTTTTTTGTCCTCTGGGCTTGGAAACCTAGAGCCTGCAGTTCTGGAATCAAGGGCAGACCAAAACTACTTGTTTAGGGGAAGCTATTGAGTTACATAAAATTTCTATTATTTGTCCTTTTCCTTTAAAGATTTAAAGACATTTTCCCCTTTTTTCTTGTTCCTTTGAGGTTGTCTGCTTCACTTCTTGGCTAATCTCTGCTTTTAATAATAATCCATCACTGTTTAGTAGCTTCTTAAAAAGTCATTTTTGACTTAACATGACTGTCAACTTCTCTCTGCCTCCCCAATGCCCTTGCTAATCATCTCCAACATCTCTCTGTTGGATAATTTCATCAGCTTTAAGGATGCTCTTAATTCTCTTTCATCACCACAGATTGTGAAATAATTTATTAGACTGTGAATACACGATACAAAGTGAATGTGAAGTTCCATACTGAATGAATCACCTTTCTCTCAGACCCAATCAGTCTCTCTTTTATATTCCAAAAGCTCTTAAACGGGTGTTCATGGACCTTTAAAAAGGCTTAAGGAAGAGTATCAGATTTTCCAATAACTTTTTGAAAGTGTATGTGAAGTAACATTGCTATTATTATCGCTTCCGATTTCAAGTGAAAAAATTGAGACTCAGAGAGGTTAAGACACATGTCACAGTCAAACAGCCAGATTTTAAGACAGCCAGTCAGCTCTCAGTGCTAAACCACTATGTTATACTACCCCGCAATCGAGGCATCTTCCCATTCTTCTTCAGTTTCCTTACTCTCCATGCCAGTCACCAAGTCCCATGGATCTTCACTGGTGAAAAAAGCATTTGACTCTATAGTTTATCCATCATCATGGCTAATTACCTTAATTCAGGCCATTCTCACTGCTCCCCTGAAATTACTAGAGTAGGGTATGCCAGTTTTGTACCCTCTCCAGACCATCTTCCAAAATGACTTCAAGTTATCTTTTCAGAAATGCAAATCTCCTTGGCGTATAATATTTTAAAGTAGTCCCTTTTCTTTTCTTTTCTTTTTTTAAAAGTAGTCCCTTTTCATTCAGGTTAGCAGTGTGTAAAATCTTTAGCTAAGTGTAGAAACCGAGGACCTTTAGGACTGGCACATTTACACCTCTGCAATCTTATGCTTTACTGTAAGGTGCCCATTCAATCAATATCTCTCTCTCTCTCTCTCCTCCTTACACACACACACACACTCACAGTCTTTGCCTATCCAATCCTATTTTTCAATCGTTAGTGCCCATAAACTGTATTAGGATCTTTGTCCCATTCTCCTCTCCCCAGAATTTTCTCTCATGCATCCATTCTTGGCTCCTTGGATCAGCAGATGCTCTATCATCACACAGCTAACTTCTGTTAGCCCTTTAATTCTAGCCCCAATCTAGATGCCTCAGCTGACTCCTCTACCTTGAACCAGGTCAGTTTTAACCCTCTTTTTAGTTTCTCCAGCATCTTACAACAGTTCATTGCATTAGATGTTAACAAAGTGTGGAGCATCCCAAAAACTCTTTGAGAACAGCAATTCTCTTCTATCTCTTAATACCCAGACAGCACAGAGCGCCTGAAACATTGCAGGTGCTCAATAAATGAATGGAGAAATATATAAAATCAGGACTAAAAAGTGAATTCAACTTACTTAATTAATGTAATTGTTTGAACTGAATACCTGAAGCACCCAAGTTTTTCTTTGCTTTGAATCTATCAATCCAACCAACAAGTTAAATGTTAAATTCTAATAACCTACATTTCCCATAATACTGAAAAAAACATTTTTGTTTTGAATAAAAATCTTTCCTCTCTTAGATGACCTGTATCTACACTAATGAATCCTTATTATTTCGATTCAGTTTTTAATCCCTTCTTCCCCATCATGTTTTCTTGATGGACAAATGATGAGTATTCCTACCCCACACTCAAGTTTTAAAATAGACAAATGATCTACATGCATAAAAAGCACAAGTTGTCAGTTGTCCAGGGCATATTTAAAACAACATTAAATTATACATAATTATGTATTGTATATATTTATATATGTTAAATTATATATATATATTAATCAAATTATTCATCAGTATTTATATTCCACAATTTCCACAATAAACTTTAGACATCTCACAATGGAAACACAAGATAAAAGAGTAAGTAAACACATAAAGTAAGGTCCAAGGAAAAGGAGAATACCTCAAATGGCAATCATAAATGTTAACACACAGTCTGATGATAAGCTTTAAATTTCTTTTTGATAAAGGGCAAAATGAGAATGATATTCAGTTATATGAATGCTGTGTTAGGTAAGAAGGAAGCACTGTGGCTTCTCCAGATAATAAAGAAAAAAATAGGTAACTTACATCATATTAAAGTTTGTCCCCGCCTTTTTTTTCTCAAACAGGTACTAAGCATAATCTATGTGTTTATCCCTGAGACCTCAGCCAAGTGATGAGCCTCTGATGATCCAGAGTTTCCCTATCTATAAGAAGACACTTTTCCTATTTATGACATGTACTCCATGTTATCTAAGACCTATATCATTTTATGTTCCATAAAAATTTTAAATTCTGGCATCAACCTGGATATGTATTCTAAAGTCCAGTTTACTGTGAGTTATTCAGTCAAGTCTCTGAATTACTCCTTTATTAGTTTTCCTTTCTTTTGTCATGTGTGAAGAGTAAAAAAAAGTTGCTTTGGAACATTTATAATCTAACACTGAATAAGGGAGCAAACAGTATCCTGGATTAAGATTGTGTCCTTATTTTTAAAAAGGTTTTGAACAGTTGCCTGAAGCAACTGGGAATTAACTGAGGTTTACCTGGTCAGGATAAGTATATTAGTTCACAGCCATTAAGGCAGAGATCCTAATCTTCCCAGTATTTTATGTCATCCCCCACTGGGGCTTCACTGCTTTCAACAACAAGATTTTCATTAGCTCTCTGGCGTTTCGTTAGTCTGCTTGGTTCATTGCTCAGGTGTGGAACCACTGAACTCAATTATGACTCCACGCATAGAGTTTTGAAGGATAGCATTACTGAGAGGTTGCTTGTTAGGAAAAATTCAAATGTCTTCTGAAATGTTCTGTATTTTATCTGACTTGCTGAAAAATATCCTTATGTTTAGCAACGAAACGATGGTAAGGATAATAACATAAAGTCAGCCTATCTTGTCCCTTGCTCCACTTTGTGGTAATGCAAGCACATGATAATGTATTAATGTTCTGGTACTCGACAGCTGGAATTGGTGAAGCTATGAAATTGAGTCATACCATGGTTACTGGGCTGGAGTTTACTTGTCTAAGGCCAACTGAATCAGAATGAAAGGGAGTTTCTGTCCATGGTTCTGAAAGAAATTAGTCAAATCCTACAGGATTCGGTACTGAACAAGTTCAAAGGAACCTCTTATGTGGAATTGTGCATGTATTGTGATGTCTCTAATAAATCAATTACTTTCTGGCAGCAAAACGTCACAGCATTTCAAACTCTGAGAATCACCTCCACTTTGTTGAGCTTTAGGCGGTTATAACCCACACAATCTAGCAAGGAACACATCAAGGAGAAGGCTGAGCAACAAAGAAACAATAGACTTTAGGCTCATATACTTGACTAGGATTCAGAGAAGCTAAATCCTTCCTCACTCCCCGAATACTAGGGCATATACAGATATAATACTTCATGCCAAGCATAATCTGTGAGGACATCTACTGCTTGGCGTCTTCTTTGCAAAGTCCTTTGGCATTTATAGAGAAAAGTCTCTCAAATATTTATTTGCTAAACACCACTGTAAGCATGATCTCCTTTGTTACTTATATAATCTAGTTTTATACCCTTCAGATGACAAGGTGTGACAATATCTTCTACTTGCTCTATTGCAAAAGGGAAAGAAACTGCCTTCAACTTAAAAGGACTTCATCTCCTATCAAGATGAAAACTCTTCCTGAAACTAATTTTTCTATGTGTGCATTCTTTTTTATCTTTGAAGGATGATTCTATCTCTCTAAGTGACCAAAATGCACAAAACGCATCTTTTACAAATGCCCGCCTTTTATCACCTAGCCTCGTGCAAACAGCCCCACCTGAGGTGCAGCACCTGACTCCTCTCCCTTTGCAGTGAGAAGCCATGTGAGTTTCCCAAGGGCTGGTGAATGAACACGCCTTCTGCACACCACACAGATTCACTTCTGCACACAGTGACATGTAACTGGGGGGGCAATCTGAATGTGCTTTGATGTCAAGCAGATGTTAGGACCACACTAAAGGGGAATGATACAGAAATAAACAAAAAACCTGCCTGGCTCTTGTCCAGAGTGAAATGAGGGCAAAGGGAGCACCCTTGAGATGGATAATCCCAAAACAATGTAGGGAGTGCTGCAGTCATGAGAGGAACAAAAATCTTTGAAAGTTCAAGGACGGAGACCCACCACTTTCTTGAAATGGGGTGGGGTGGGGAGTGGGACTCTAAGAGTGGCTTCTCAAAGAAGGCAGTTAATTTCAGTCTTAGAGAATGGGCTAGTTTGTTTGTTTGTTTCAGGCCAAGAAGGAAGTTGCAGAGAATGGCAGGATCTTAACTAAAGGTTCTCAGTTATACCTCTCACAACAACTCCCAACTCCCAGTCTCTGCATTTCCATCTCCAGGAAAGTGGAGGAATTACTCTTCATCTGCCATAAAGACTGTTATATTCTCAATGTCTACAAACTTGGTTGACTTTACCAAATCTGAGGTTCTCATGCTTACGGAGCAGAAGAGAAGGAGACAGGGTGTGGACAGACATGGGGGATAACAGTGTGGGCTAAGAAAGAGAGCAGGGCTGGGAGGGACGTGCTGATCGCTGCAGAGCAGAGAGAAGACCCCAGGCTGAGGCGGGGAGGAAATGTGCCTCCACCCACTCTGTCGCTGAGAACCGAGGTTACTGCACACCTTTGCTTAAAAATCTTAACATGTATATATTCTGCACTAAATCATTCTCTAGGACTTGAGTTGGACACCTTCATTACCCACTTTATTTGCAAAGCCGCAGCCTCCTACCTCCCAGGACTGCATGTGGCAGAGCCCCTCCGGCATGCTGCAGGGGAAGGTGCAGGTCCTTGGTCCCCTGGTTCAGAACAGCCACGTCAGATAAATATGAAGTCCTGTTACTCAGAAATATCCATCTAAGGACAAGAGAGGATTTGATGACCGTGAATTCTGCTCCACGCTCGTCTTCCTGCCTGACAGTCACCTCCCTCTCCAAAGCAACAAGCATGTGAGCACAAACAGACGTGAGGCTTTTCAGAAAGTAATGAACTCGGAGGCACTGGAGCCAAGGCGAGCGTGGTTTAAATGCAGGGCTCCAGCAACCCAGAGAGGCCATCAATTATACAGCCCTGCCATCGAGGAAGCAAAAATAATATTTCAAAGAGTCATTGCCAGAGAGAGAAAGAGAAAGAAGAAAATGCCACAGAAATCACACCATTCAGAGCAAGCAGTTCCAAAAGCAGAGATGAGTGGATAAATCTCGCCAAGGCAGCTCCCTCCACCAGAGGGAAAAAGGCAGGACACGGCAACTTCCGTCCTACCCAGCCTTCGTCCAACACACCTGAGTCCATGTTGTCACTTCATCAGCCTTGTTTTCGGTTACCCCTTGGGGTATGTAGAAAAGCACGTTCTTCATTTGCCAATCTATCCCCAAACATTTTTGAGAGCTTAACAGTACATATCACGGGATATAAGTACAGGAGTCATTTCTTTGTATTTCACCAGTTCACATCCGTGTTGTAATTTTGTTCTTAACAATAACTATTTGAAGTAGGGAAAGGATCACTATTATGTCTATTTAGCAGATGACAGAATCAAGGCCTGGAGAAGTTCAGTGACTTGTCCAAGGTCAGCCAAGGTTAAGTGCCCAGCAAAGGGTCTACAAAGCAGAAGGCCATCAAGAAACATTTTTTGGTAATAAAGCGTGATGAGACTAAATCATTAAGTATCTGAGTCATGGAGCTGGTCCTCCAGTAGCCAGTGGAGTCCTCTATCCAAGGCCTCTCTCTGTCGAAGGCAATCTATTAAGAGGTAGGTAGGGTCAAAGTAGGTAGGACCAAACCATTTATCGTCGAACCCCAAAGAACAGAAGACACACCCTTTGGCTAGAACATTCTGGAATATTTTTGGTAGATGCTGTCATTGCAGGCGTTGTTCCATGCTTTTAAGAGAGCAGGGATGGAGAAGGTCCAACACTTAAGAAAAAGGTTCAGCCCATTTAGGCTGTACTGTGGTTAAAAGTAAATGCTTCAGGGCTTCCCTGGTGGCACAGTGGTTGAGAGTCCGCCTGCCGATTCAGGGGACACGGGTTCGTGCCCCGGTCCGGGAAGATCCCACATGCTGTGGAGCGGCTGGGCCCATGAGCCATGGCCACTGAGCCTGCATGTCCAGAGCCTGTGCTCCGCAACGAGAGAGGCCACAACAATGAGAGGCCTGCGTACCGCAAAAAATAAGAAAATAAAATAAATAAAATAAAATAAAAGTAAATGCTTCATCTTATAGAAGGGAGGGGATTGAGAAGACCAGCAGCGCTGTAGCCAGGGGGCTTTCCTCTTTACTTTCTTGGACACTAGTTATACTCTCTGAGCCTCACTTTCTTCACTTAGAAAATGGACCTGATAATACTTGCCCTGCTTCATAAGCTGCTCGTGATAGAACAGGAAAGACACTTTATAAAGTCACATGCATACAACTATTACATATGTTGTAAGAGTCTGAGAAACTGTCCTCTGAGGATCCCAGCATCCCCTCACGGAAAGGAGAAAATGGCGAACCAACTACACACCTCTGGTCGAATTACCAAAATAGCAAAGAGTAGCGGCGGCAATCATAATGCTTATTCACATTGGTGTAAACCAGCGTCGTGGTTTAAAAATACAAAGAAAACAAACAGCGATAGTAAAAAGCATACGATTTGGAGTAGTCAGAACAGAAGTCCCAACCCCCACCTCCTCTGTGCTCAGGAACAGTCAAAAACAGATTACTTAACCTCTGACTCCATGGTCATAAAATGGTAATGATGAAGAGATTTGACTGGAAGCTTCTATTGAAGTTTAAATTAGAAATGTGCATATAGGAGATAACACAGAAGCTGGAAAGTATGTGGAGCACTTATAATCATTATTTGTAGTATTACAGGTTGTCTCACTCTTGGCACATTTTCTGCATAAGGACAGGTGGATTGACGTGGAGTTATTTCCCTCTCTTCTAGATAACCTGGGAGATGTTTAGACACACAGAGTTACAGGATGACGTGTGAGGGGCATGGCTTTTTATACCAGTCCTTTGGTGTTACAATTGATCTTGCCTGGTTTCCTCCTCTTACATTGATCCGTTCAGGATGCTCTTGACACAAATGCAATTTTCTGTGGCCAGCAATCAAATTTGCCAAATCAAACACAGCAAAAGCAATCGAAACAAAGGACATGAGTGGTGCTATTTCCAGCACAAATGATCCGTTCCTGAGTTTCTGACAGCCTCAGACGGAAAGATCAAACTAACTTGAGACAGAAATAGCCCAAAGACCCTGGGCTCCCAACCCACTTGCAACATTCCTATGGGACCTGGAGCCCTCCACGATGCACAGATACGGGATTGCACATCTTGTGAGCCTGCGTGCTCGGGGGAACTGGGAATTAGCTGGCCTTTCCAATACTGGCTCTGATTTTTTTAAAGTAGATTTTAATAGTCTCTTTCCTCTGTAAGGCCAAAACGTATCTGTATCACCCAACAAAACTTAGGGTGGTTTCTAGCCAATGAACAGATTTTCCCCAAGTCCTGTTTTTTTGTAGAGAAGCCTTGTGTTCTCTGAACACAGTTTCTGACTGTGTCTCAGCCAGAGTGCTCAGCAAAGGGAGTAAAGTAGATGAGAGGAACCAGGGGGAGGCAGACACAGTTTGTGCAAACTACTCGTGGTTTTTAACGTGTAGACATCACAAAACATCTCTTTATGAAAGTCGACAATTGCTGACCCTTTACCATACCAAGTTCTGCGAGAGCAGAACCCTAAATAGACACATACCCTGTTATCTCCATCTTCTCCCTAGCCTTCGGTGATTGGAACAAGTGTGGTCACCTGACTCATACGAAGACCATCTGACTTGAGATTCTGCTAATCTGAACTTGAGGCACCCAAACCAAGTCACTTGGCTGTGATCTGTCAGCTGTCTGGATGTGCACAGAGGCAGGCCAGGGCCGCATGTGAGATGAAGTTAGGAGGACCAGAGAAACCCTAAGGAAAAGATTCAAGAGGTCATAGGAGAATCGAGGAAAGAAGCAAACATAAGGAGACCACAGCCCCGATAGAGTGAAGAGGATCCCAGGCCCTCCTTAGAGGGTTTGCTGTTCCTCCTGAACTTGTTTCCACAGCACCTGCCCATATTTCCAATAAACCCTCTTCTACTATTTGAGTGAATTCCTGCAATTCAACTGGAGTTTTTAACCATGGCACAGAGTGGGCTGGGAGAAACTGTCATTGAGGGAAGCAAACAGACAATAGAGGCAGAGGCATGAAAGGATATTATCCTTTATTAAGGGGTCAGCAACAGGACAGGTGGGGACTGGATGAAGGTCAGAGGGTGTGTTTGGACTCCATGAGCTGGGCTGCCCTGGGAGAAAGTTAGTGAACATCTAAAGTGAGAAGTAAAGACACTAGAATCTCTCACAAAATGAATGATGAGGAATTAGAGATTCATTCAACAACCCACATTTACTGAGAACAGTATCTGACATTCAGTGGATGATACTTGAGCTCCAAAGAGTTACATCTTTTGGGTAAAGAGATAATTAGAATATAATGAGGTAAGTACAAGGAGAAACCTATGCAATGCTTGAACTATCTACTTAGGGGAGAAGGGGAGACTTAAGGAACGTTAACAGCCATCGTCAAATATTATAATTTCCAGCATGAGGTCAGGACCATTTATGGTTTGTTTTCCTACTACCAGCACTCAGGACAGTGTCTGACACATAGCAGGAGTTTAACAAATATTTGTCAAATTGAATTTTAAAAAATACTGAATGCTTCCTAATATTAGGTATTTCACCTAGTTTTAATCCCCCCTTATGATAAACTGATGTGTGGTTATACTCAGGCCATTATAAATGAGAAAACCAGAACTCAGAGTGATTAAGTATCAGACTGAAACATACACAACTGTTAATATTCAGCCATTTTGATCTATAACTCATGGAAATTTCCATGGGTAGTAAGATTCAAAATTTGCATGTCTCTATTCAAGGCCAAGCACTTTTTATTACTGCAAAGGATTCAACTTATTCTATGTAGTTCTAGGAGAATAACCAAGAGTCAGACATTAGAAGAAGGCACATTTTTGGCTTAATATTAAGGAAAAAATGCTAGAGCTCTTCTAAAGGAAATAGGACATACATGACTAGATGGTTCCCCATCATTGACAGTCTTCAAATGAGTGGTAGTTTCTATCTACTACCAACCTACCTATCTCCTATTATGGAGAGACTCAGGTTTGGGGAAAGGAATTGTGGGAAGATACAGGACCTGGGGTTTCTATGCGTGTTAAAAGCACGTCCTTTATTCTTTGGGGATATGAGGGAGGTTGGGGAAAATGGAGCAGGCAGTGTCTTCTACCTTGACCTTCATGCATTTTCAGTGAAATATTCCCCAAGAATCTTTTTCAATTGCACATGATGTGGGCACACAGGCTTAGTCAGCCCTTGGCCCTCAGCATCTAAAGGTTAATATTCGGCAGGTGTCAGGGGCCAGCCTGGGTGGTTGTCTCCCTCTCTGTCCCAGAGTGAGACAGTCCTCACCCTTCTCCTAAACCCCAGCCTTTCACCAGAGGCTCTGACAGTTCCTGGCATAACTTCCTAACACTAGAATTCTGAAGATGTAGGACCTAGTAGGGCACAGAGGGAAAGATGGGATGAGCTGAAGTCCAGGCAGGAGATGGTCACAGCTCTCTGCAAACCTCCAAAGAGACACTGACACACTCCAGTCCTGCCAGGGAAACTCCCATCAGTATTTACTTCCAGTTTTTCTCCTGTTTGTCTGTCAGTGTTGAAGACAAAGACATGATGCTCCTTCTGTGTCTCATCTCCAGGTTCAGGCCAGTGGCAATGCCAGTCCAGGAGGCTATTCTCAGGATGGGGAATTAAACGTGGAGATCGCCCTAGCTAAGACAGCTGGCTGGAGATGTCTACATCTCTCAGAAAGTGTTTTATAAAGTGTGTGATGGCTCCATCCTACAATGGATTGACGTAGTTGACCACTCAGCCACTGGCCCTTAGAAAGAAAAGAAAGGAAGATGAAATGAGGATGAACCAGAGGTCCAAAATAAGTGAAAAGCCAAAGGATTGCATGATTAGAACTGATGACTCAAATCCTAGGAATAACAGAGACCAAAACAAAAGGAGGTGAATGGATAATGGATTAGATAATGTCTGAAGAGCTCTGATGTCTGATTCCAAAATCAATGCAGCACACCAGTCATCTGCTCAGTAGTTCTGGTGGTGTGACTCCAAAAGACCTTCCTGGTACAACCACCTGAATCCCAAGGGGGCCAGGCTTCTGGGTCTGGTATGAGTATAAAGCCAAGATCTGCTTTACACAAGCTCAGTCTTTTTTATCCTGTCCTGGGAAGCAAGCTACTCTCAAGTCTGGGCTCCTCCCCTTCCTACAGACAGACTTCTCTCAGGCCTTGGGTTGACTTAAAGATTCCCCAGGAGATCTGGCCTGAAAATCAGTTCCAAAAGCCAAAAAAAGCTGAGGAGAGCCAGATTAAAGTATCAGCCCAGAATTTATGCTCTAGACTTAAGGTTTAATAATGCAACAGAAAATCAATATTTAATAAAGCAAATGATGGAGAAAAACACTGCCCAGGAGACGAGGCTGCTGCACTGTTTTCAAATGTCTCGGTCCCAGAGGAGGTTGGTTTGGCAGAATGCATTGGAGACGAGGTTGACAAGAGAGGCCGGCATGCAGACAATCGCAGGTCCCACTGATTCCTATTCTGTTACCTCTGGGCGAGCTGGCCATTCTTATTAAAGGACTAACATAGAATGACGATGAGAGTGCTATACGATACCCAACAGAGTAGGGACAGACGGACAAAGCCAGCCTTCAATCAGCAGCCCAGGACTGTCCAGACCCAGGCAAGAGGGCCTCCTAAATTCACAGTCTATTTGGAGAAAGGGGAGGGTGAGGATGGGCCTAGATTTGTACCTCTTTAGATGGACTCCAGAGAGGGAACAAAAGATGAGTCATTCCAGCCACCAAACTCATCGTAAAATCAGCAGTAGGGTGGACTGTGCTTACTCAGCACAAGCAATGTCAACAGTGGCTTGCACTTAGCAGGGATACAGATTGCCACTGAGTGATTCATGTATCTGGAGAAGACTGGGCCGAGGAATGCAAAGTTTCTTGGGTGTTCTCTGATTACAATGTGGATTGTGAGGTGTTTCTGACTGCAGGAAAACTTAACTGAATTAGGTCTCTAGGCTGCCTCCTTTGTAGCAAATTAAATATTTCTGGTTAGTCATTTTTCATTGGAAATTATTCTTCCCTTTGGGGGCAAAACACGCTTCATCCTGTTTATTTCTCATTGACCTAGACGTCTGAGTCATAGTTCATTTCATATTCTTATTTGGCTAGAAGTAAATACAGTTGTTAGATAGCCAGCAACCTTTGGTGAGGAGAGAAAGCTAAACACATCCACCCTGAACAAGCTCATTGTGTTTCCTGTTACTGAAACTATGCATGGCCACCATGTATAATGCAATAAATTCTTTGAGTTACTATGTCTTCCATTCATCTAGGGCTCCCAGTGTAGCTGGGAAAAAGTACAGACAACTAAAGCCAATATGTTTTTCATAACTTAAGAAGACTCAGGCAAGGTATGTGCCAGCCACTGTCTGAAGAGGAATGAACTAATTTGTAATGACAGACTGGCTACTCCCATTTGTTCTCTAAAAACACAGAGTGGAGACAGCACAGTGTATTGCTCTTCGTTAATTAGGAAACTTCTTCAGAAATCCTGAATGCAACTGTAAATTAGGAGGAAAATATTTGCTTCAGACGAAAACAAGTCAAGATGAAAGGAGGAGAAGATGTGAGGAACCCAAAGCCCAAACAGTAAGGAATGAGGTCGGTCTTGCTTATCCTTGTACATGCCAGCCATAGAGTTGGGATGTATTGGGTTGGCCAAAATGTTCATTTGGGTTTTTTCGTGAATTTTTACTGAATGAATGAATGAGTAAAATTTGTTGAAAATAATTTGTTGAAAAAGGAGCCTGCTGTGTGGGGAGTTGAGAGAGAGAAGGTCAAATCCAATAGCATGATTTGGGAGATGTCCAGGAAGAAACCACAGCTCAGCCATTGGCTTATCCTGTGGATTTCTCATCACATCACAGAAATTCTATAAATAGAAGACCATGGCCCTCTCATATCTCTCGCAAGTAAAGAGCTATGAGACTGAGGTAGAAGGAAGGTTTCAGAAAGTAGCCTTATTGCGAAAAATGATGGCCAAGGACACAGAGACTCTCACCCTATTCCTCTTGTTTGGGCTTCGCTTCCTTTCAAGACTGACAAATTTTGCGTCTGCATAAGTCTCTAAATGTAAGTTTAGAGTTCTGAAATTCTGGGCTCCAAATAAGTGTCGTGATCAATTCCTATCCAGTCCTAGACTACCCTGGAAGAGATTTCTGCTGCAGTCTAATAACTAACACAGTCTTATTTAGCATGAGTGGACAAAGAGGGCTGAATCATTGCAAAACTGATATTATAGGTCTAGCAAATGGGTCTTGGAACTTCAGTGATTCAAAAAGATGAAAAAAAACTCTAGGTCATGTTTTCCAGAATACATTACAGGGAACTCTGGGGAGAGTAAGGAGAAAAGCTGCATGACTGGGTCTAGACTCCAACAAGCAGGATACAGCAGCAAAAGACAGGGAGAACTTGGGCCATAAAGGGCTTTAGGTGAAAGTTTTCAACACTGAAAGTAATCAGTATATCTACTAAATAGCTCAGGGGCTGCTATCAGAGCAGCTGTAATAATAATTTTATTTATAAAATTCTCGCTTCTCCAGAGATGCCCAGGGCACCGTACAATAGCACTAAATACATTAAATTAAAGCATGAAATATTATGAAAATGCAATGAAATCAACATTGCTGAGGAAACAGGGAAACCCCAAAAGATAAAAGAAAAAGGACTCTTCTCTGCAAGAAGCAGCACTTAGCAAGAGGATGATTTTGAGAAAGTACAGCAAAAGCTCAGCCTCCCGAGGAGGGGGTAAACCACCCAGGGCATCCTTTCAACAACAGATACGGGTTCAAACCCCATCTTCCATGTGAAAGCTTTATGATCTCTAGCAAGATTGTAAGCCCTTTTAGCCTTGGTTTCCTCATCTACAAGGTGTAGATATATTCTCACCTACTGCCTATGACTACCGTGGGAGTTAAGTGAGATTTTGTAAGTGCTAAGCCTGGTACCCATGATCTAGTAAGAACCTAATAAATATTTCTATTATTATTACTGTGACCACTGGACAGAGGATGTATAGCAGAGGACAGAGGTTATATATAAGGCAATCGGTTAGGTAAAATGAGATAAGATCTTGAACCAAGGCAGTGACAGTAAAGATGGGGAGATATGAACAAGGGGTATCTATAGGATCAGGTGATTGACTGAATTAGGGGTGCTATAGGAAGGAAAGAATCAAGGACAACCTCTAGTTCTCTGTCCTTGGCAATGGGGATATAGTGTTTCCATTCTTCAAGGTTGCTAATACACAAGGGAGAGAATTTGGGGTGGTGAGGACAGTGGGGTGAGATGATTTGTTCAATGTTGAACACATCACAGAACTTCCCAGAAGTGAATCCAATAGGATCTTGAAGATACAGTCTTGCTGGCATTGAATACAAAGATGTGTTTGGTTGTCATTAGTGAAAGCCCAGTAGTTGAAGTCATGGGCTCGGGCAAGTCATTGGATATGAAGTAGCCCAGGTGAAAAGAATGGAAGAGTAAAGGTGTGGACACCAACAGGTAAGAAAAAGTTGAGAGTAAAACAGCCATATAGGAAGGGACCAATGGGGGAAGGGGAGACTTGGGAGGAATAGCATTTCATCAGCTAAGGGACAAGAGGAAACATCATTCTACCATGACTTCTCTGTTAAATAGAATTGAGAAAAAATAATGAAAAATGTCATGCCTCCTGAGAGTAACAATTCCATAGAGAACAGGCCTAGTTAGTCTGTAAGGTAAGTGCTAATGCTATTCCCCAGCATCAGCATTGCAAATACCTTTACTTCTACTCTGGTAATGACATTGAGAAGAACCAGGGGAGAGAGAACAGCAGCCCCATTTGCGGTAACATGCTAGGGGCAACATGGCGACACTAGATCTGAATGAATGCTAGGCCCACCTCAGCCAACAGGTGGCCAGACATGCCATTGGTAAGCCCTCAGCAAGGGCCTGCAGGTGATGTCAACTTGCTCAACTTCTTTTCCTGATTTTTTATTGAAGTACAGTTGATTTACAATATTGTGTTAGTTTCAGATGTACAACAAAGTGATTCAGTTATACATATATATATGTTTTTTCAGATTACTTTCCATTATATGTAATTACAAGATATTGAATATAGTTCCCTGTGCTATACAGTAAGTCCTTGTTGTTTATCTATCTATATATAGTAGTCTGTATCTGTTAATCCCATATTCCTAATTTATCCCTCCCCACCTTCCTCTTTTGATAACCACAAGTTTGTTTTCTATGTCTGTGAGTCTGTTTCTATTTTGTATACAGATTTATTTTTATTATTTTTTAGATTCCACATATAAGTGATATCATATGATATTTGTCTTTCTTTGTCTGACTTACTTCACTCAGTATGATAATCTCTAGGTCCATCTGTGTTGCTGCAAATGACAATATTTCATTCTTTTTTATAGCTGAATAGTATTCCATTGTATGTATACAACACACTTTCTTTAACCATTCATCTGTTGATGGACACTTAGGTTGCTTCCATGTCTTGGCTATTGTAAATAGCACTGCTATGAACATTGGGGTGCATGTATCTTTTCAAATTAAAGTTTTCATCTCTTCTTGATATATGACCAGGAGTGGGATTGCTGGATCATATGGTAACTCTATACTGTTCTCCACAATGGTTGCAACAATTTAAACAACAATTTAAATTCCTACCAACAGTGTAAGAGGGTTCCTTTTTCTCTGCACCCTCTCCAGCATTTATTATTTGTAGATATTTTGGCGATGGCCATTCTGACTGGTGTGAAGTGATACCTTATTTTAGTTTGACTTGCAATTCTCTAATAATTAGTGATGTTGAGCATCTTTTCATGTGCCTGTTGGCCATCTGTATGTCTTCTTTGGGAAAATGTCTATTTAGGTCTTCTGTCCATTTTTTGACTGGGTTCAAGGTACAGTTTAAGAACACACGCCATCCTCAGTGATTTTATAGTCTAATAAACATTTTTTACTTATGCACTATTTTTTTCTAATTTAAAGTTAAGACTACTTTTTTTTTTTTTTTTTTTTTTTTTGCTGTACGCGGGCCTCTCACTGCTGTGGCCTCTCCCGTTGCGGAGCACAGGCTCCGGACACACAGGCTCCGCGGCCATGGCTCGCGGGCCCAGCCGCTCCGCGGCATGTGGGATCTTCCGGGATCGGGGCACGAACCCGTGTCCCCTGCATCGGCAGGCGGACTCTCAACCACTGCGCCACCAGGGAAGCCCAAGACTACTTTGAGAATGGCTAGCAAGACTGATGTTTAATGAAGGGTACTTTCCATACGATGAAATAATTACCATATGCTGGGCAGGATTATGAAACCTTTAGGTGGTATCATGTCACATTATCACCTCACAACAACTCGCTATGACAGGCCTTATTACTATGCTCGCTTTGCAGAAGAGACAAACCCAAAGCACAGACAACTAAAGCCCAAGGTCATAGCTACTATCCTAACCCAGTCATGTGTCAGGGCAAGTTCTTACCCATCATGTCTACTGTGTCCTCTCACACACATATAAGGAAGGATTTGTCTTTCATCAGGGGCAAGGGAAAGCCTGGATGAGAAGCAGCAGGACTGGGATTGGTCCTCATAACTTCCTGTCACCTGTGTGACCTTGGACAAGCCAGTTAGCCTCTTAAGTTTCATGTTTTCCCATCTGTAATATTAGAACGGTGGTTCTCAACATGGGTGAAATATACAAGCACCCAGGGTGTTTTTAAAAAAATAAGGATGCCATGTCTTTAACCCCAGTAAAAACTGAATCAGATCTCTGGGAGCGGGGAGGCCTTCAACACTGCTGCTGCTTAGCAATACCCACAAGTAACAGTGATATGCAACAGAGTTGAGAACCACTGGCTAGGTGGCCTTCAAGGTGCTTTTAGTTCTGGAATGGTCTGAGCCTGTGGTCCATGCTCATGGGGCCCATTCCCACCTGGGAATCAGACTCCTCTGAGTCAGATTAACCTGAGTCTTTGCTCATGAAAGGGAGCACGGTGCCTGCGGTGGGGCTGTGTAGTCAGAACGCCTGAGCTCAGATTCTGGCTCTGTTGCCTCCCGATGTGGAACGCTACCCAGGCTAGCAAGCACCTGTTTCTCATCTCTAAAGTAAGGGTAAAACAGCATCTGTTGCACTGGGTTGTTCTGAGCATTAAACAAGATAACATACATAAAGTGCTTCACCCACTTCCTGGCTGCCATGTAGTAAGGGTTCAATAACGTACAGCTGTAAATATCACGATCACCGCTTGATGAAAGCCTGGGCGCCCTGTTCTCCTCCAGTGGCCGCTAACAGTGAGATTAGATGAGAAGCTATGTTAACAACCTCCCAACATCAGCACATCTATGGACACACTGTACCCCAGTAAAGCACCCCAGCCTTGAGCCTCTGAGAAGACCCCGCCACCCCAGAGGGGTCAGGGAAGACCTTGGAACTCAGCTTAGATGTTTGCACTGTGGCCACTGCCCCACTGCAGGAAACCCCTCTTTCCTGCTGCTCTTGCCTGTGGCCAGGCCAGGCCTGATAACAGGCAGTCCAGGCGGCCGGGGGAGCAGCCATGATGTTTCTGACAACTGGTACTTTCACTTGTCATTCTCTTGAGTGGACCAGTGGAGAGTCAGGTGGAGTAAGAGCACCAGCCTTTCAGAATGGTCCCTCTTCCAAAGTCATCCTGGGAGTTCCCAGACCCAGGGCTGAGCCCTCCTTCCCTCTGTGGTCCGTCACATTCGCTGTGGCTAAGAAACATGACAAACCCAATACACCATGATCCGCTGTGAGTCCCTTCTGCCTCATACACAGATGCGACCCCCTCTCCAACACACACAACTGCATTAGGGACAAAGGACACAGACACACCATGTTTGAAGCTCAACAAAGAAACTTTAAATGCACCATCTTCCCTCCCTGGGCTGCGCAGGGAGAGAACTTCAAGTGAGATTGAATGCGGACTCCCCAGGGGAAGTGATACAGTGTGAGTGACATGCAGCTCAATTTCAAGATGTGCTTATTAAGCAAAATGAAAATACATAAATAAAAAGTGCACTTGATTATCTTATTCTCTGCACAAAAGCCATGTGAGCTCTTGGTGTTGGAGGGAAATCCATGGAGGCCACTTATAGGAGAAAATGTCCTAGTGGACAGGTCAGAGGACAGAGGCGGCCTGTCCGAGGAGCCAGAGGGGGTGATCGGCTGGGTGGTATGGGGCTGTGGACTGGAACAAAAAACCATGGGCATCACTGAGGGATGCCAGAGGAGAAGGGGCCAGGAAGGAGGAGAGAGAGAAGAGGGACAGAAAGAAAACATAGGGGAGCAAGGAGATCAGACAGACATGAGAACAAGCCCATGAGCACAAGGGGGCACAGGACGGAGACCAGAAGGTCAAAGTGAAGATGGTGTGGCCACATGTGTGAGGTGATGGACCAGACAACAGAGTGCTGAGGAGAGCACACCTGAACAAGATTAGAAAGAAATGAAAAAAAATGAAATGCTGCAAGAGGCAGAAGACAACAAAAAGTACAGGTGGCAATGAAACAGAAGGTGCTGGTAAGATCAAAGGAAAAACAGCCTCAGAGAGACAGATGGGAGATGGGAGGATGATCCCAGGGAGGACAGATTGTACATCTCACCTCTACAGCAACCCCACTGATCTTCCACACGGGAACGCACTGCAGCCAAGTCGGAGCATCAGTCAGCAGTTTACACCCACTCAAGGCTAGGATACAGGCTACACACCGGGTTTGACATGGCCTCTTCTTCCCGGCAGCTCTGGGAGCCCAGGGGAAGGAATGGGGGAAGGCTGACGACCCAGGCAAGGCCTCCTTGCCTTCACTTGGCTCCCAGGAGCCCTCTTGGCAAAACAGAAACCCTGTGAGAAATCTTCCTGAATAGGGTCCTTTCTCCCCTAATATGGGCTTTTTATGCCCTTGAGAAAAATTCCAAACTCTGTAGCCAGTTTCCGGGACCTCGTGGGACCTGGCTGGAGCTCATCTCTCCGGTCTCACCTGCCACCCTCTCTCCCCTCCTCTCAGAGCCTGCCTGAAGGATGCTTATGGGTTTCCTGAATTGGCCATGTTCCCGTCCATCTCCTGGCCTTTGCATACGCTGTCACCTGTCTCGGACCACCCACCTGCCCCACTTCACCTGGCTAACCCTATTCAGAGCTTCACTAAGGTGAAGCTTGCTTTTGGGGGGTCCCCTGGGGTTCTTGGAGGTAAGGGTCTCTCCGGGGCACTGCCACAGCCCCTGGTCCTTGCCCCGACCCTCTCCCTGTACTACAATGAATTCTTCACTTCTCTTGTCACCCACTAGCAATATTCTAGCAATATTCTTGTCTTTGGGGACAAATATCTGGTCTTTGTGCTCTACCCCGGAGTCTAGCATAATGCATGGCTCATAGGAGGAGATCAATGAATATCTGAATAGTGAATGCTTGAAGGAAGGACAAGTTTATGTTATAAATGCTTCTTTCTTCACCCGGGGCCTGGGCCAAAGGTGAGGCAGGAGATACTTGTCGGTGGGGGACAGGGATGGTAAGGACCCTGTCTCAGCTCACCTTCTGTGGTGCTGCCTGTGGGCTGCCTGCTCTTCTGAGTGCGATGGGCCACCCTGGCCTACATTGCCAGTGTCACCAGCTATCACCAGTAGGGCTAGACTTCCTCTCAATCTATGCAGGATTTTTTTTTTACATCTTTATTGGAGTATAATTGCTTCACAATGTGGTGTTAGTTTCTGCTGTATAACAAAGTGAATCAACTATACATATACATATATCCCCATATCTCTTCCCTCCTGCGTCTCCCTCCCTCCCACCCTCCCTATCCCACCCCTCCAGGCAGTCACAAAGCACTGAGCTGATCTCCCTGTGCTATGCGGCTGCTTCCCACTAGCTATCTATTTTACGTTTGGTAGTGTATATATGACCATGCCTCTCTTTCCCTTTGTCACAGCTTATCCTGTCTTATTTTAACCATTACCGTTTTCTCCTGGCCTGTTGTACATCTTACCTCCACTGGGTGATCTGGTTTTATTTCAATAATCCAAAAGCCATACTCTCAGACTTCCAAACCGAAACAAAGCCTGGCACACTCTTTCCCCCTTATTTGTAAACATATAAACCTGAAACTTTTACAAAGATGTAAACATTAACCTCATTTTACTTCCAACCTTAACAAATCCCACACAGAGGAGAACACATGTTTCTTGGGAAAAGGACCATCTGGGAAACCTGGGCCCAGCCCACTCTTACTTGTGTGCACAAACTTCTGTCCTCAGTCAGATGCCCTAAAGCTCTACACGTGTAGCTGCTCAACAAGAGAGCCAGTCTCAGGCTTCCCTGGTGGTGTAGTGGTTGAGAGTCCGCCTGCCGATGCAGGGGACACGGGTTCGTGCCCTGGTCTGGGAATATCCCACACGCCGCAGAGTGGCTGGGCCCGTGAGCCATGGCCGCTGAGCCTGCGCGTCCGGAGCCTGTGCTCCTCAATGGGAGAGGCCATAACAATGAGAGGCCCGCGTACCGCAAAAAAAAAAAAAAAAAAGTAGAGTCTCTGTTTCGGCATTTGGATTATTCTGTCATCTCCTGTAGGTACCCCAAGGAAAAGGAGCTGATGTTGTACAAACATCTACACCACAAGCGTGGCTGTCCAAAGAGATTCCTTTAAAGAAGAAATAAACAGCCTGCCCACAAGATGACTCTTTCTTCAGCTCTCACATTGGCCAAACCTGAACTTCTGGCAGATTTGGAATACCAACCTTTTCTGACTTTCAGCCACCAGGGATTCACAGGGTTTAAGGCCAGTGTATTAGTTCCCTGCAGCTGCTGTAACAAGGTACCATAAACTCGGCAGTTTAAAACAATAGAAATGTGTTCTCCCACAATTCTGGAGACCAGGAAGTCCAAAATCAGTTTCACTGTGTTGAAACCAAGGTACCTGCAGGGCCGCACTGCCTCTGGATGCTCTAGGGGAGAATCTGTTCCTTGTCTCTTCCAGCATCTGGCGGCTGCTCCCTGGCTCATGGCCACACCACTCCAGTTGCCAAGGAGAGCAACTCGGAGTCTCTCTCTGCTCCATCTTCACGTGGCTTTCTCCTCTGTGTGTCTGTATCAAATCTCCAGCCTCCCTCTTATGAGGATACATGTGATTACATTTAGTGCCCACCTAGTTAATCCAGGTCAATCTCTCCATGTCAGATCTTAACTTAATCACATCTGCAAAGACGTCATCATGTAAGGTGACACTCACAGTTCCAAAAACTAGGACCTGATATTTTGGGTGGTCATTATTTAGCCTAGCACAGCCAGTCTCAACACACAATAAATCCATTAGCTTAATGATTGAAAAAAGAAGGTTTATGGGTCCATTCATGATCCAACAAGTAGCCTGGGAGCCCCTATTAAGTTCTAGGCCCTGGGGATAAAATGCAAAAGCAGACAGGCTCCTTGGAAAACAGACACAATCAGCTAATCACAAAACAAATGCCGAATTACAACTGTGGTGAGAAATACAAAGAGCTGCATGATTCTAAGTCCTGGGGGAGGCCGTGTGGAGGTTACCCTAAGACAGGAGGTCTGAGGAGGCTCCCTCAGGACGTGGCATTCAAGTTACTGTTTGAAGGATAAATGGGGTGAACTGGGTGAAAAGAGGAAAGGCTGCAAGGCAGAAGGCAGAGAAGGGAGAAAGGCCATTTCTGGTCATTTCCACGACCAGAAAGAACAAGTAAAGGAAAATGCAGTGAGAGCAGTGAGGCAGGAGTGTGGTGTGAACCAGGAGTGGAGAGGAGGCGTCCCAGGATGTGCAGCCCTCGGTCAAGTCCTTGAGGTACCATCAGATCCAGGCTTGAAAAGAGCACTCTGGCTGCGAGTGGAGAAAGTGTGGGTGATGGAGAGCAGAGTGGCTGTGGGCAGACGAGCTGTTTTATTTTCATTTTAATAGCCGAGAGCTAAAATGTCAGACCATCATTTTCAGAAGCCTTGTATCTGTTTGGCCTTCCCGGACACCCAAGCCAGCTCCCCAGCTCGCAGGAGCATCTCTCTCTTAGTCCCAGGATGTTCGTGAACAGCTCTGCCCCAGCAGTTCCCCCTTTAAACCCTAGTTGCTTCTGCCTCAGCCCCATTTTATATCCTGATCACAGGGATCAGTCTCAGTCATCTTTGTATCTATTCCAACTTGTATTTCAGTACTCGACACACGGTAGTCTATGTGTGAGTGAAAGGGGAAAAGGAAAATCAAAGTTTCTGGTCCCTTAGCTCAAGGGTGCGAGGAAGGTCATGGCTAGCTTGGGTGCTTAGAGTGAGGGCCAGCGGGAGCACAAGTCCCCCTTCTGAAGCGCAGGCAGGATAGCAGTCTAAGACCTGCATAAACCAGACCCGTGGAATTGTAAGAGCAAAGGGGGTGATGGCAAGGGAGCAGAGGAATGCTCCCTTGGGGATGGCAGGTCAGAGGTCAGAAAACCAGGCACACAGAGTGCAGAGGAGGGGACCCGGATGGGGAAAGGGGATGCAACCCAGACAGCCTCCTGGGAACGGAGACCCAAATCCGCAACAGGACACATACGCATTCTTGGTACCGAGGGCCAGGACTGTTTAAAAGTAGCCAACATAAGGCAAAGGGAAGGAAGAGCCTGCAAACCTTTATGCTGATAAACAATTACACAAATGAAGGACGTTACTTTCTAGCGATGTTCGGCTTCCTTCTAGTTGGTACCTTCCTCCAAATTAGACTGGCTGATACATCAAAACATTTCTATAAAGTGTGTCTAATCTGAAATAGATGAAAGAAGTAGGTCATTTTTCCAGGTACTTATGCCAACATTCAGACCAGAATCCGGGACTCCTAAATCCTGAAATTTACTTCTTTCTGCTAAGCTATTCCATCCCCAACGGAGCCAACACTGGGTTCATTGGGCAGACTCCCAATTAATCACAGTAGAAAGCACTATTTGCCAAGTGAAAATCCTCTATTTTGAATTCTTAATCCCCCCACCAGCTGAGTTTACCACAAAGACATGAATGTATAATTGAGACATAAAGAGAACATGCCACCAAATTAAACTGCTCTAATTTTAAATCAATAAATCTTTTTCTCAAATAACATGAAATGAAGATCTCTCAAAAGAAAAAAACATCTTGTTCCAACATCTCCAGGAGTCTTTCTCCACTGAGCTGAACTCCAGCAAAAGCCAATTAGATTTCTTACCAACATCAGACACTAAATTATCACAGACAATGCTCAACAGGAATATAAATCTTAAGATACACTCCAAGGGGTGACACCGTCTATCCTAAGTTGGCCTGGAGACATCTGAAACACCAGGTCTCCTCTACCCAACGGCTCTTGGGTACCAGTGAGAGGTGGCTGCCAGCAGTGGGTGGGTCTGGCAGACCCAACGGGCTGCAGACCCCTTCCTGTGGTTCTCATTTACCTTTGGCAGCATCCTCAAGCTCTCTGGCACAATCATCACTATGACAGAGCTAAGCACCCCAGTGCCAACGGCTCTGTTTGCTAGTGTACAAAGAAAGGCACCTTAACTACACCGAGGGGATATCATCATTAGTGTGAATGTAATTATAAAACATGTGTTTTAGTGCTTTAAATGCTGACCTGATGACAAAAGACTCTTTGCAGTCTTTCCCCCTTTGTATGTGGACGTGCGAGGGGCACTGGACCAGCTGGGTTTGGATCTATCCTTTCCTTCCAATACTTCTCTCTCCTCCAAGGTTTGTTGCCCCCTGGCACTTGTCATTTTCTATTCCACTGATTGCCTTCTGGATATTTGACCTTTGCCAAAGCAATCGAATGCAACCTTCCTTGAGGAAGAAAAGTGATGCTCTTGTAGAACATCAAGGAAAACCACGTGACACTCATCCTTCTGTTCATCACTGAGCTCCTTCCCGGACACACAGGCCAACCTAGATGCAGCCCATCTTTCTGGCCCCATGTCCAGTGGTTTCACCCCCGGAGCCCTGCCCTAGGACCTCGTATCATCCTCACTCTTCCTCCTACATGTCAGGTGTTTTCAGACTTTCCAGCTTTGTGCATGCCAGGGCTAGGACACTTCTCTCCAGATCCCCTGGCAAATCCTGCTCACCACTGAAGACCCTGGAGAAACGCAAGCTTGTAGTTTTGCCTAATCTTGCAGATGAAATCAGTTTTTCCCTTTTGGTGTATTCATGGCATTTCTACGTATAAACATCCTAATTCCTAACCCCTGTTATCCTTTAAGAGGGTTATTAACAAATAATACAGCAGTCTCCTCTGCTAGACAGGGCGGGAACTCTGAACACGTGTGTCCCCAGAGCCTGGCTTCCAAATACTGTTAAATGGAATTGAAAGATGACAGCTGACAATCCTCATCTGACAACAGATGGACTAAGAGACTTGGTCACCAACTTCTCCCCACGCCATAAGAAGCTAGACGTTTCAATTTGGCAGGAAGAAGAGGGAGGGTTTAGACGTTTTTGAGTCGTTTGCAAAAGTCATGGCCTTCAAATCAATGATGCTGTCCTTGATATCACTTTATACACACCCTTATAGGGATGACACCCAGAATCTTTAGGAATATAGTCATGAGCCAGATCCAACGGATCACAAAACCATAAAGACACCTCATACAATCCTTCATTAAAAATATTTGCTTCAAGTTCAATTTGAGTAAGCCATAGGGAGCCTGTGATACAGGAACAGGAATCTAAAGGAATGTATTAGGAAATGCTGCTTACTCAGAATCTCATGTTTGCCCTTTCCCCAGTAGAAAATGACAACACATCTTGTTTGGAGGCTACAGGGCTACATATGATCCAGGAGGAATCAGAGCTACTTTTCTCAACCCTCTGGTATTGGAATCTGAGGCAGCACAGACTCCCTGGAGAAAACCACCTAAGGGATAAGAATTCTGTGGTTGCTTAAACACCTCCCCACTTGGGAGCCCTAACTGCTTACCTGGAGGGAGGCTGCCTGACTCCCATAAGGCTTGCTGTGAAGCAATAGGGTCATCCGGGCTTCCTGCTTCCCTAGAGCTCTGAGTGGTGTGGCGGATAGGACAGGGGACCTGTTATTACCTACTGTGCTGACCAGGAAGCACCAGGTGCCGAGTTTTCCCAACTGCCTAGGAAACAGAAAGATCCTCCCCAGCAACACCAGAAGGCACAGAAAATTCCATTATTAAGCCTATATAAATTTTACTATAGCTATTTTCTCAGATTTATTTAGTCTAATAGACTCCACCCTACTTGGCTTAACAGATGGATGACGTTCCGGGGGTTTACTGAAATTGAGTAAACTCACTAAGAATTTTTGCCTCTCCATGGCCCGTAAATGCATCAAAAAATTTAAAAACTCAGCAGGTAAAACTGAGTTGCCTCATTTGCATGCTGTCGAAATTCTGTAAATCAATTTCAGGTAAAATGCCCTACTTCCTTGTCATTCTCCAGGGTGCTTTGAGGAACACCTTAATTTTGTGGTGGAATTTAATTTCCTGACTTTTTGAAAGTTCTGCCGAATTCAGAGGTACAGTCTTACGACCAGGCCAAATGTGCATTTTGATCTATATCTTGAATGGGGGAAGGAAGAGGCTAGATGGTTTGGAGAGCAGTTTGGGATGGCAAATGTGACCTACTGTAAGGCCACTGGCAGCTGAAGGATGCAGATGTGCTCAAAAGGTGACTTCTGTGGACTTAGGGCTGGACGGTGATGCTTCCTCTACTATGAACTCAGCGAGATGTAGCCCGAATGGAAATTAGATGGTGCAAAGGTCTCTTCGCAGGGCCAGGGGGCAGGCTGCTTTCAGCGGGGGATGTGGCTGTCTTGAGAGACAGAAGTCTTTGCTTTCAGTGTAAGGATTAGAGCATATTATTCCCTTTGATCTGTTGTTTTTCAAATTCCCTTTTGTTCAGGTTCTGGGTAGGGAGGGTCTATGGGGCGTAGGTATCTAGAAATTAAAAGTTATTGTTCCTGTTCTCTTAATCATAATAATGAGTTTGGCTTGACAAGTTCAATTAATTATTCAGGACTAGAAAGCAACACGATTATACATATCAGGCGGGTAAGAGGGGAGGGTTCTGAGCAGGGAGACGATACCAGGTAAATGCAGGGCTGGTACCACCAAAGCTCTGTTGTTTGCAAGCCACCTGCTGGTGCTGGCTACTCCGCAGCCTGGTCCCTTTCTCTCCGGGATCCCGCCAGCCCAGGGAATGGACGGCCACATCCTGGCTTCCTCCTCTCATCCTTGTCTCATTCCATAGACATTAGCAGGGGACCCCCTTCACATGAGCTTCAGAGCTGTTTGACTCCAAAAGGCAGGTAATTAACTATCAAACCATAGCAGGGATTTTCAGATTAATTCTGCCCAGGAAGAAATAGGAAAACTCATTTAGACCAAACAAAAGGGAGGGGGTGATTAGATGCTCCAATGACAAAAGAGAGACCTAAATAGGGTCTAGAAAACTGATACAGGGCCAAAAGCTTTTATTAGCATTATTTTTACACCAATACCCCCATTTTTTTTTTTTTTTTTTTGTGGTACGCGGGCCTCTCACTGCCGCAGCCTCTCCCGTTGCAGAGCACAGGCTCCAGATGCGCAGGCTCAGTGGCCATGGCTCACGGGCCCAGCCGCTCCGCGGCGTGTGGGATCTTCCTGGACTGGGGCACGAACCTGTGTCCCCTGCATCGGCAGGAGGACTCTCAACCACTGCACCACCAGGGAAGCCCACCCCCATTTGTATAAGCACTGCATTCTACCTTCCTCCGTCATGCAGGTAGGTCTCTTAGTGAGATTGAAGCCCAGCAGGTATAGCAGCAGACCTGCCAAGTCGGGTTCTGCATGCTGATAAGGAGAACATTCCCTAATGTCCCTGAAGACCACCAGGGCAGTTTTCCTGCCACATAAGGGCTTTTACAAATACAGTTAGGGCTCTAGGGATGTATTCCATACTGTCCTGAATTTGGCAAACCATTCAGTCCCACAAAGCATTTTTATTCACTCAGCTTTCCAGGATGGGGCCTCTTCCAAGAAACAATGGAGACGGGGTAGAGCTTTTCCATATTCAGAGAAGCTTGGTTTGGCAGCAGGATCAAGAAGGGGAAAGGATTAAAATACGCAGCTGAACTGGCGAAGCAGCCTTTTATTAATTACACTCATAAAGCAGGGCACCCTGAGGTCAAAGAGATGGAAAGCGCTAGACCCAAATTTTAATAACTCGTAGATGGATCACCCTCACTCTGGTCTAAAAGATTACGTTCCGGCTGCCTAAGTGGGCATGCAAACCCCTGGTTGGTATTTCTTACTTTTCACAAACTCATTTTGAATGGAGAATTCAAGGCACCGGAAAATCACCAAGTCCAAGTATCTGAACACCTCCCCGCCTCCTGCTGCTACCTGAGGCTTCATCACAGGGCACTTTAGATGTGATAGCGTCACCCTCCCCCAGCTCCAAGGCCAGAGTCTCGATGTCCTGGTGGATGTACCTCCTGCATCCGCCCACTTATCCAGTCCCCAGGTTCTGCCTCTGCTCCTTGGGACACAGTTTTGGACTCCGGATGTCCTACTCTGTGTAGCTAACAGAGGAACTCCAGGCCTCCATCTTTTTCAACAAGTTTCTCCTGTTTTTCTTTTTTTAAAGATTTTTTGATGTGGACCATTTTTAAAGTCTTTATTGAATTTGTTACAATATTGCTTCTGTTTTATGTTTCAGTTTTTTGGCCCCGAGGCAAGTGGGATCTTAGCTCCCCCGACCAGGAATGGAACCCGCACCCCCTGCGTTGGAAGGCAAAGCCTTAACCACTGAACCACCAGGGAAGTCCCACTTCTCTCTTGTTTTTAAAGCACCGCCATCTTTTCTAATTTCCATCTTGTCTGCAAAATCCCATCCCCCTTTCCACCCCACAGCCGGCCTTCGAAGTCAATGATGCCCATTCTTGTTTCAGCACCTGCTGCCCAGCAGACAGTTCAAGGTCTCTGGGGATATTCTATCTGCACTGTCCAACACAGTCCCCAGCGGCTGCTGTAGCACCTGAAATGTGGCTGGTGTGACTGAAGGAGTAAATTCCAAATTGTATTTGGTTTTAGCTAGTTTACATTTCATTCTAAATAGCCACTGTGCTGAGTAGCTCCTTAGCTCAGATGTCCTCTCCCTCACTTCCCTCCCACACTGGCTCCAGGACCGCTCTCTTCCTGAAGCTGCCCCTTGTTCCTGACCTGCCTCTGACACTCACCCCACATGACTGCCCGGGCTCTGTCTGCAGCCCTGAGCCCGTTCCTTCCCGGACGCTGGCCCTGGACAGTGTGAATCAGAAGCGCCATCAGCCTTGTCCTGCAGGCTGGTCTTACAGCCCTGGCCATGAAGCCTGAGTCCTCTGGGGTTTCACACTCTCCCCTCCTCTGGCTGGTGCTCTCCACGGCTCGACTTCAGAGCCGCTTCTCCACCCCTGTGCCTTCCACCTCAGGGCTTCTCTCTGTAGCCCAGGCCTGCCTGACCACTGTCCCCACTCCAGCCACTTCACCAGTCCTGCCGAGACCTTTGGAAACCACCCGCCCCCAACAGCATGGGAAAGATTTGGGAGAATTTAGGTAGCCCCAGAGCGATCTTCCTAAAAAAAGATACAGGGAAAATACAACGCAACAGCAACAGGTAGTGAGAAGAGAAGAGATGGACCCACTAACAAAAAAAGGAACCAAGCATCTCCTATTTCCTTTTTCCTTTACTATGAGGACATGATGTGTTATCAACAGATTTTTAAAATATCCTAGGGAGCCAAGCACAAATCTAGAACTTGCCACCAGTGAAAGGCTTGCCTTGAGGGTTGCAAGGGCTGAAGATGCACTAAGAACCAAGCTCCAGAAGACCCGGGCCAAGGAAAGCTCCAGCCCTGAGGCCCAAGCTTGAGCCAGAGGACTGGCCAGTGCCCAGGAGCCCACGGGAAATGTGGCTGCCATGTAAGCGGACCAACCTGGTCTCTGTATAGGTCATTCTGAACTCTATTAAAATGTCTGATCAAACACCAGGGGGCTGAGAGGACCCAAGGGTTTGGAGGCACTTGGTACTCCGGAAGGACTTAGATAACAGCTACACTCCCAGAACCTAAATTCCTGGGGAGGACTTGGGCAAATGGCACACAAGTCCATCATCCCCCCACGAATGGCAACTGATACTTCAGGGGCAGCATTTCATTCATCTTCATGTGCTGAGTGCTTGGCCAGGGTACTGGGAAGCAGAGTTGTTTCTCAGTGGCGATTTATGTGTGAATGAATGAAGGCAAGGGTGGGGCAGGCACAGAGTGCTGAGGGGCTGGTGCTTAGGCAGATGCACGGGTGGCACCAGGTCTCAGCAGGAGTTAAACACACAGCACCGCAACAAGAGAGAAGACCCAGTACAAAGAACAAGCAGGGCAGTAGGGGTATTTGCTAGAAAAGGGGGAAAATACAATCTCAGACTTCAGTAAGCTCACTTAATTCTGTGAAAATTATATTACTTTCCTTCTGTGTGCGTTTATTTGTGTATGAAGCTGACTACGTGTACACAAATACACACACTCATGGGTGGGAAGATGAGTTTAGATATTTTCTGCTGCTGCTATTATGTGTGGGTCCGTCTGTGAGTGTGTGTTTAATGACGGTAATACCATTTTGAAAAGTTAAAACGTCTTCCATTCCAACACCGTGCTGCAAAGGGTTGAACAGGGAGGTCAGCAGAATCCAGAAGTCCGATTCTGCTGGGAATTAGGGTTTACGTTCAGTACAATAAATGATTCCAAGATAAGTACATTTCTTTTTTTTTTTTTTTTAAATCCTGGATGATGATGTATCTTCTTTCCAATACAGAAACAGGGGAGCCTGGCTCTGTTTAGTTTGTCTGATTGCTTTTAAGAGGAGGGACAGGTTGGCTCCGAGAAGCCATGGTCCTCTGTTCATTAAAGTGTCAATAATGCCTGGTCCAGGCATATCGACAGCGGATTAGCTCAGGCTGAGTCTGTGGACAAGACCAGAATCTTTTTTTAACCCAGCTTGTTTCCAGATCAATACACTCATCAGCATTCGAAAATTAGCCCAAGATGAGATTCTGATACTTGAGGTGGTATGTCATGCTCAGAGGCCACCTTGCCAAGCCACAGGTGTAAATGCCTAGCTGGGGATTAGACACTTTCCATCCCCATGGATATGAGTGAGGATTGATGTTAGACCCCATCCTCCACGCCCTGCCCCTCCCGCCTCCCTCCGCTTACACACTCTCAACCTTCCCTCTTTGAGCCTGTGTAAGTGCTTGGGGCTATAACCCAGCCATTTGCCTCAAGGGGCATTTATTAAATGTGCACTTTGTCTGAGGCATTTTCCGGGTGCTCAGGGCAGGAGTGTATGGGTGTGAGCGAGGAGGGGGAGAGGACCTTAAGGAAAATCAATGACACAAACACGATCCTTGGGGGCCTCCCTGGTGGCGCAGTGGTTGAGAGTCCGCCTGCCGATGCAGGGGACGCGGGTTCGTGCCCCTGTCCGGGAGGATCCCACATGCCGCGGAGCGGCTGGGCCCGTGAGCCGTGGCCGCTGGGCCTGCGCGTCCAGAGCCTGTGCTCCGCAACGGGAGAGGCCACAACAGTGAGAGGCCCGCGTAATGAAAAAAAAAAAAAAAAAAAAAAAAAAACAAAAAACCACGATCCTTGTTTTCAAGGAGGCTTCGGAGTTTTTCACGACTCCTTCCATTTTCCAGTTCTGTAAAGGTCCTGCTTCCTAAGGCAAGTGTCTGTGATGCTGTAGAGTTCCTAAGGTCTGTCTGTCATTGTCAGGCACTCTCAGCAGTAAGTGTGTGCACTGGGGGTGGGGGGGGAATGGGGCGGCATGGGGCATGGCTGCAAACGCACCCCCTGGTGCTACCAACTGGGCCACTGGGGCATCCATCAAACTCCCTCACAGAACGGTGTGATTCTCAATCTTTTTCTGGCCAATAATAAAACTTTCGCCCACCAACACCATCTCATGCAACAATACCTACTCTGCTGTTTGTGATACATTCTGATACTGTCTATGCAATCCCATTTCCTTTAAAAAATGCTGTTTGTATACAGCAGTTTGAAGATCTTCATATATAGAACCAACAGAGGAAACAACCATCATCATTTCCTTTTAGAAAGAAAGAGGGAAAAATAACATAAAATAAAAACAACTTGGTGTGACCAAGCTGTGTCACAGCACGGGGCGCCACCCACCCCACTGGCCTCATCCCTGAGCCGCCGGAGCCTGTGTGGGTCTCCCTCCAGCCTGTCCTCTTCCCACCACTGCCCACCAACCTCGCCCTTCACAGTCGGGACCCTGACCAAGCTGCCCTCTGTCCTGCCTTCTCCCAGCTCCCTTCCCTTCCCTCCCTTTCCTGCTCCTTGTCGCTCTCACCTACCATCCACAGCTCTCCCCTTCCCTCGGGGCTGCTGGAAAGGAGGGGAGGGGAGGCTGGAGGAGCCTCTGGACCTGGAGCTTCCTGCTGTGGACCTGCCATTCAGGGGGATGAAGAGAGCTGGAGAAAAGACCAGCAGAGGATCTGGCTTCACCTCTGAGGTAAAGGAACAAGGATGTGGTCCACAGTTAAATACGTTTTTTAAAAGTTTAAAAAACTAGCAGCTGTATTTTTTTTTTTAAATAGCTAACACTTAACCAGCCCCTCTGTGTGCCAGGCCCTCTCCTGAGTGTTTACACATCAGTACATGGAAAATGTAATCCCCTCCACGGACCCTCGCAACGTTGACTCCATTTTACAAAAAGAAACTTTGAGTCACAGTTGGTAACCTGGGGTCCCACAGCCAGAAAGCGGCCAAGTCTGATTCTGAGCACTTGCCCCCCATCTGGGAATCCGTCTGCACAGTTGCGTGTTGTCTGTATGCCCAGCACCTGCTCTGCTTATGGGGAAGCAGAGAAGGGTCTGGGAAGCATGGAGACAGCGGAAGCAAGAGATGCAAAAACACAGACCTCAAAAGCTGGGGGCGGGTGTGAGAGGCTCAGAGGAAGGGGAGGGGAATGGGGTGCAACGAAAACACAGGGGATCAGACACAGGCATTAAAGGCGAGACGTGGTATCAGAAACCCAGGGCTGGCAGGTGAGAGAAGAAGCCAACAAGCTGGAAACAACAGAGGTGGCTGTGATGGCCATGTCCCAGGTAGGTGTTTAGAGCATCTGCAGTCGGCTCTGCCTTCTTTGAAGGCTGTGTGAGGGATGGCATATGCGCAGTGCCAGAAGAGCTAAAATGCTGGTCTTAAAATAAAGCAAGCTTAGCATTGGATGGAGCCTTAAAAAAACTCAGAGGAGAAAAAAGCCAAGGAAAGCAATAATCAGGAACTAATTTTCTGAGAAAACGTATTATTGGAACAAAAGCAAAGAATAAACAAAAAAAACAAATCCTAGTCCTATTCAATGGGAAAATGATCTGAAATTTTAGCATCAAATGGCAAAGTGAAAATTAGGAAATTGTCCTGGCCAGATGGAACAGACAGACTCATCTCAGTTGAGAATCACAGTGAAAGTGTTGGATACAGGCTCTCTCAGCCGCCCCTGTACCGGCTGCCCCCAGGCCGCCTACCTTGCACGATGAGGTGCACCCGGGAGGTCTTCGGGTGGTTGTCTGTCTGCACGGAGCAGGTGTACGGGCCCTCGTCGTACACGTCCACGTTCTGGATCTCGATGCTGTACTGGGTCTGGGTGTTGCTCAGGAGGACCACGCGGGGGTCCAGACACCACTTGTCATTCCCGGCGTAGAGGATGGTGCTGCGGTTCAGCCAGGCCACCCGGGTGACCCGGTTGTCAATCGTGCACCTGGAGGGAGGACCAGACGGGTAAGTCAAGGGACCGCAGAGAAACGGGAGCCATCAGGGTCTTCCTGGCAAGGCTGAGATGCCTGGTCACCATGCCTTGTCTTCGTCCCCTGCCCCCAATGTGTACACGTGCACCTCCTGTTTGCTCTGGCCGGGGTGGCACTTTCTGGAAGTCAGCATCCGAGGTCTTGCAGAACTGCAGCCTCAGAACATTGGCTATTTCAGACTTCCAGGTCCTGAGTGATTCTGTGCTTCTGAAAACCCCTGAGCACAGGACTATTGCAATGCCCCTAACTATTCAATAGTTATAGCCTGGAGCCATCATCCATCCTCAGAATGGCTGGGCCCTGGGACTACCCCCATCCTCCCCTCGCTCTGCAATTTCCATGATGTGCATGATGATAATGCCTCACATTGCTTTCAAGATGTTCTGGGTGTACTAACTTGCCCAATACTCAAACCAACCCTATGAGGAAGGTTCTATTGGTAAAAAGAATTGAAGAACAGAGACACTGAATGCTTCTGGCAAATGGCACAGATAACGTGTGCTAGATCAGAAACCCAGCTTTTAACTACTAAACATTCTTCCTCCCATCTCAGAATAGCGAATTCCAACAGAAGGCTTTTGAAGTCAAAACTAAATATGGACCACCACCATTGCTATTTCTCCTCATTATACCCAGGGGCAGAAATGTTCAATTACTGCTAGACTAAAGGCATTTTCCAAACTCTCAAAATGGTTCACACATGTAAAAATAGACTTTCTTTCTTTTATTTTTGCATCTGGAGTCCCCAAATTGTGGAAGCTCCCTTCTCTTTTCCTACACTTTCAAATTTCCCAGCTACTCTGGCCAAGTCCTCATCAAATCTGTCTGCATGCATTTCCCTCTCTAGCTACACTGAGTATGTTTTATGGCCTGAGGCTAAATTCACAAACACAGTGTCCTGATCCTGGCTATAACGCTGGAAATAGCAACTTAGCCAAGGTAGGTACAATGTTGCCTCCAATGTAATCATTCTTTGGCAGAGTACAAAGTACTTTTACATCCACCCTGTCTCATGTGATTGTTGCAGCAAATTGATGAGATAGATGATCTTACCCATTCTCCACTTTAAAGATCAGGCCTCCAGGGTCGGAAATGGTCTGGTGACTTGCCTCAGGATAGAGAGCTAGGGAGTGATGGAGAGTCAGACGCCTCAGCCAGGTTCTAAGTCCTGGTCTTGGGTGCTCCTCAGGATGCACAAAGGTGAATTTTTCAGTGGGGAGGGAGGGTTGCTTCCACTGAATTCTCATAATTGTCTGTGACCATAAAAAGCCTGAGAAATGCTGCTGAGTACACCAGCTTCCCCAGGCAGTCCCCCTCGAGATGTGCTCTTCAGTGCTGTGCATCCTTTCCACTTGTACTTGTGTAAATGTCACATGATCATTGCCGGGCCTCTCAGGCACAGGTGGAAAGGCTTGCTGAGAGGCCCTGTAGGGAAAACTGCTCAACCAGAAACACCTCTGCTCAGCTGTCCAGCTTGCTTTGTGCTGCTTATTGCATTTTTTGGACAACAAAGGATAGAAATGATGCGAAACCTGACCAGGGGAGTATTTCTGAAAGTGGGCATGGACCACTTGCATCAAAATCACATGAGATGATTTTGCTACAGATTTGCTTGTCCTACTGACTCAGAATCTTTGGGAACTCAGAAACATGAATTTCTAACAATACTCCAGCTGGGCCACACACCCACCAAAGTTTGAAAAGCACTGGAGTATATAGCCGGGTATCCAGGACCAGCTGCATAACTTGTGCATCTCAGTGCAAAACGCAAATGCAGAGCCCCTTGTTCAAGGACTATTAAGAATTTCAAGATGGTGAGAACAGGGCATTTAACAAGTGCAGGGTCCTATGCGAATAAACACACACCCTGAAGGGATGTTCCACATTTCTGTGCTTGTAACTCTCTTCGGGATCTTACTTAAATATGCATTCTGATTTGGAAGGTCTGGGGTGGGGCCTGAGAGTCTGCATTTTTCATAAGCTCCCAGGAGATGACAATGCTGATGGCCCCCAGACCATCACTTAAGCAGCATAAACCTAGAGGGAATTGTATGCACATGAGGGTTTGAGAAGCACTGAGCTAGCCCTTCACTATGTGAAATTGTGACCAGAAAACCAGCAGATCATCGCTTGGGAGCTTGTTTGAAACACAGACTCAGGCCCCAACTCAGATGTAATGAACGAATCTGCATTTTCATAAGCTCTCCAGTAGCCAGGATGCACATGTGGTCTGGACTGGTCTAGAGTGAACTCCAAGACTTGCTATCGGCTGTGATAACAATATCCTGAACATACCATGAGACTGAGCAGGAGGTAGGGAAGAGCAGCCAATGGAGGCAGCTGGACCTCCCTGATGCTGTACTTTCCTTGCACACCTGATGCTTTTCCTCTCAGGCTACCTCATTAAAATGTGGATTTGAACCACCGTGGTGTGAACTCCCTTAAGAACAACACACTCCACAGCTCGCTTTGCTAGCAATGTACCTGGGATGTCATTCATATTCATGACTTTAAGGGCAGTCACTGCTCTGAATTTTGCTTGGATGAAAGGGGAGGAATTGGTTAAATTCACATTCACAACTGATGTTTATTGAATGCATATTACTATATGCTAGGTATCCTGTGAGTCTATGATATGTGCTTTTTTTTTTTTACATCTTTATTGGAGTATAATTGCTTTACAATGGTGTGTTGGTTTCTGCTTTATAACAAAGTGAATCAGCTATACATATACATATATCCCCATATCTCGTCCCTCTTGCGTCTCCCTCCCTCCCACCCTCCCTATCCCACCCCTCTAGGTGGTCACAAAGCACCGAGCTGATCTCCCTATGCTATGCGGCTGCTTCCCACTAGCTATCTATTTTACATTTGGTAGTGTATATAGGTCCATGCCACTCTCTCGCTTTGTCACAGCTTACCCTTCCCCCTCCCCATATCCTCAAGTCCATTCTCCAGTAGGTCTGTGTCTTTATTGCTGTCTTACCCCTAGGTTCTTCATGACACTTTTTTTTCTTATGTGTGTTATTTTATCATCTTAAAAACTTGGTTGCATTCACTTATTATTGCCAATTTACAGATGAGGTTAACTGAATCTAAGAAATATTATCCAAATGAACTAAGATCACCCTGCAGAACCAATATCCAAACCCAGCTTTTGTTTGTTTGCTTATTTTTCCCCAAAGTCAGTGATCTTAAATGTCCTTATCCAGGGCTTCCCAAAAGTCCCTACAACATTTAAATTCAACTATCTGTAAGTCCTGACAAAGTACAGATTGCTGGACCACTGCCTGGTCTGGGGACCCCAGTTTGAGAACCATTCATTTAGACATTTCTCTGGTTTCTGGTGACATGAGAGCCGCAGCGCAGGTGGGCACTAGGAAGTGACTCGCATTTGAAACACTTTTCCACTACTTTATGGGAGAGAACTTTCTTGCAACCAATGTGCCCTGGGAAGCCAGAAGCAGAGTCCCATTTATTTTGTCCTCCAGCAACTGAAATTTGACCAAACACCAGGCGAATGGCAGTGGGGCAGGAAATGTTGATCAACAACCTCTAAACTGCTTGAATCATTGTTTCTGATGCCCACATCGGGGGCATTTCACAGCCTCTCGGTGAACACGAGAGGACCGTCCTGGGCTTCCTTGTGAGTGTCTAAGGATTGGAAATTGAATGAAACGGAAGTGGTCTCACCACACTGCACCGCACTCACAGGGCCAAAGATGTTCATTTGCAGAAGCACTCATGCTCCAACACAGCCAATTTCAGCACAGTTATGCGGCCCCTGTGATATACTACACTGAAAAGCCGGCATAGCTTCCGCCCTGGTTTGGGGCACATTGAAGGTCATGATGAGATATCCAAACTGTCACTGCTGGATATTAGTCTTGCTGTGTCTCCACGGAATTAATGTGGCTTCTGAGAGATGAAGCATAAAGGTAACTTGGTGGCCACCTCCTGCCACCTCCTCATACCTGCCCTCATCTATCTGTCTCATTTACAGAACGATACACAGGAGACAATTCTCCAAGTATTAAAAACAAAGTGGTCACGAGCATAACTGCACTCTCAGGCAGACCTGATGCCTTGGTTAGTGGGGAGTTGGTGGGGAGACCAGGTGGGAAATTCAGTCAACAGGTTCCCTTTTTCCAGAGACAGCCCTTAGTTCACTTCTACAGAATTACTCCTAAAACACACGTATTTCATGCTATCTCAGCTCCCTCAGGAAGGGGATCAGCTATAAGATGAACTGGAAGTGAGTAAGGTTTCAAACTCAACCCTCCCTAACTAATCCAGGTAAGTGTAACAAGACATGGCCACTTGCCACTGAGGAAAGAGTCGAAGGTCAGCCTAAGGCAGGCCAGGAAGAGAAGTGGAGGGTCAGAAAGGATTGGAGATGCCCTGGCCCAACCCTGAAGATATACACCCCTTCCCCCCAACAGTCCTGAGATGCACTAGGCACCCACCCTGAGCATCTTCTCCTCCGTCCATCCCACCACATGTGCAAAGAACAGAGGAACAACCTCTGCACAGACAGGGCTTCTGGATTGAGCCCTGGAACTCCCCAAACTCCAAACATGTCTCTTCTCAGAGCCTCAATGCCCGACCTCACTTGCGTGCATACTCGAGCCAGGGGCCATCAACTTTCCCTATATCTGTAAGCGGCCCTCCCCTCCCACCGGGCTGGCGGCTCGCCCCTCCTGTGTGTGGACCCCATGGACAGCCCACAGCCTGGCCTATGCAACATCCTGACAGAATCCAGACAGAGAGAGAGCGCCTGGGAGGGACAGGCTTGTTTACCATTTCATTGCTGAGCTAGTGTCCTGCTCAGTCTGTCTGTCTGCACCCTGCTCCCTTCCTTGGAGAAGCTTCTTCTTACAGAGAACAGGCCTGTTTGAACACAGGCCATCAAGGGCATCCAGCCTGCGCAGATCATGAGTGCATCCTCTTTGATGATGAGAAGCCTCAGGTAT
Source organism: Mesoplodon mirus (assembly GCF_964341445.2). Lineage (NCBI taxonomy): Eukaryota > Metazoa > Chordata > Mammalia > Artiodactyla > Ziphiidae > Mesoplodon > Mesoplodon mirus. The sequence continues at coordinate 138,468,287 of NC_138983.1, read as the reverse complement.
GGCTGACCAGAAGGGGACCATCCACATGCAGCCACACCAGAACACGCACCTGAGCACAGATCACGGTGGAGAGAACTGACACACCTGAAATTTTCTGCAGCTGCACTGATTGTTCCAAAGCTCTAAAAATGAAGCCCTCTGTGCCCTTCATCTCCTGCTGATGAATAGTGGCTTTATTACAGTTGCTGCGTTTGTACATAGAGGAATAGCAAAAAACATGATTAAGCAAGGCCAGGATGAGTGAGGCAGAGATAAAACATGAGAGTGTGGACTCGGGGCCTCGAGCTACTTTTGGATTTTAGAGGAAAGGAGAAAAAGAGACAGAGACAGAGAGAGAAAGAAGAACCTGGAAATTGGAAGAAAAATAAAGCAGAAGTATCTGCTCGGCACCTTCTAAAGACAGACAAAGAGAGTGCTGAAATAAAGAGAAGGATTATTGAAGAAAGAGGGAACAATTCCGGCTTGCCCTCTCTTAAACGCACCTGCCTGAAGATCTGAGGACTCTAATGGACCAGGACAGTGAGTAGTCCAACCATCCCTTCTCTCAAATGGCCCTTTAACTGCCGTTGAAAAGCAACACGTCTCCAGCAACATTTGAGCCGACAGAGAAGTAAGTGTTTCTGCCCTTCGTTGCTCCTGATCACAATCTCCTCTTATCGCTCAGAAATGGTCCAGCGGTCCAGCTGCCCCCTAAGTTTTGTTTCTCTGAGCGTTTGGCTTGTGCCTGGCCCCTCCCCTCAAGTTTCACAGCAAAGCATCACAGGTGGTCGGCTCGGAAGTACTGACACACAGCTCCATGGAGTTGGCCTGTGCATCTCCCAGGTCTGCTTCTGTGGGAAACCAACAAACAGACAAACCAGGATGCTTCATCACCGACCTGCAGAAAACTCAGCAAAAACCACCTGTCCCCTGAGCTCTTTACTGGAGGAGCAGGCTGACCTGTGGGGTTGCTAATTTTAACCCTGTTGGAATCTAAGCTCGTGTTACTATGTATGAAATTGGCTTGGGTTACCTAGAGACACAAACACTGAACTCACGTGATCCACACTGGCCTCACATCTCTCAACCACTACTGTTTTTGCTTCACGTGGAAAATGGGATGTGTGCTATGGAATCTCTCTTAGTCATGAAAATAAGGCCAAGGCTGATCACGCCTCGGGAGAAGCAGAAGGAGAGCTTATGATAGACGGGAAAGGACCAGAGGAAACCTCGGCTGTGTCCATGGTGCCCCGTGCGTCCACACTGCTGGTGGAGGGAGGTGAGGAGGAAAGAGCCAGGCCCTGAAGTCGGGCGGCTGGAATCCAAGTGCCAGCTCCGTTCTCCTGCCTCTCAACACGTCACCCGACCTCACTGAGTTTCACTTAACTTGCCTGGACCGGAAATAAAATTTCCTCCTGCATGGGGTTAATGGGAAGATTAAACAGAAGCATGCATGTAAACGCGTTGCTTGGTATGGAGTAGAAACTCAGCAAATAATGGATCACACAGTCTATCATACACATGGCCTTCTCAGATCTACATGTTCATTACATTGCTCAGTAGATGGTAACTCCCAGAAAGGCAAGGGCCATACCTGTTTTTCTCATGTGCCTTTATATGTCATATTGAGTAAAAAATAAGCACTCAATAAATATCTGTTGACTGATTAATTTTTTTTATTAAAATCTCCCACCTTTCACAAACTCCTGAGAAATGAAAGGGCAGGAGCCCATGTCCAGTAAAGGCCCAGGCCATGAGTCAGCGCCAACCTTCACTTAGAAACACTCCCCCTGCACACACACCCCTGCACACACACCCCTGAACACATGCTTGCTCTTTGTGGGAATCTGTCACCTTTCACCGCTCTCATGTCCTGGGGATGAATCAAGAAGGCCTGGCTGTGTGGACCTCTGAGGAGGGCTCTCGATAAACCCACCCACCCCTCGGTCCATCCTGTAAGAGTCGGATGACACGGTACCATCGCAACGCAGACTTGCCAAGTCAGGCAGGCCGTGACTCCTCTGAGATAAATGGTGCACCGCTGACATCTGTACTGGTGACAAAGCCCAATACTAATTCCACTGCTGGAGGAGGCTTGGGGCTGTTCAATAGGTCATTGCTCATCTGTAAGCTACAGCACCCGAAGGCCATTTCTTTATTTCATAGCAGGGTGTTACATCCATGTGGTGAGAAAGGAAGAGCTCTGGATTGACTGATGATCCTGGTGAAGCGGCATCTGGATCCTGTTATGGACCACAGACCAAAGCAGTGGCGCCTTTTTCTCCCTCGGTGACCAGAGCCAGGCAGCCCGGGGAGGGGGGCAGTTTCTTTACATTCCCTCCCTTAATGTATCCAAATAGTCCAAACACAGATGAGGGTCTCCTGAGCCCCTGTGTGGGGACCAACGTTTCCCAGGGTAGAGAGCCCAGAAGGGCTGAGAGGTTAGTGGAAATTCACTTTGGACTTCACCTGCCCTTTGACCCTGGGCTCCAAGGAACAATCTCCTGCAAAGCCCCATCTCACCTCCCACCCCACATGCTCCAGATGGGACAGGAACTGGATATACTGGACGGCTTCTCACTGTTTCCAGAGCACACCGTTCATTATCAGAATTCAGGGACCCCCTGTACTGGGAACGCCCTTCTCTATTGTTTATTAGATACATTCCTATTTCCCTATCAGAGGCAACATTAGATGTTATTTTGTATGTGAACCATACTTCCTCTGCACATTTTAATCCCCCATGAATGTTCGCTAGACATACTTTATCCTGGTGTGGGTTGACGGCAGTCTGTCCATCCCCCATCTACCTGTAATATGGTGGGGGGAGGAGGCATATACCAGGTGTTTCTCTATTGCAAGGATTCTTGGTTACTTTCAAGGCAATCTGGGTCTTGTGAGAGTTAAGGTGGCCTTTGAGGTGGGAAGGAGCTTGCTAAATACAACAGAGCAGGGCACAGCATTTCAGGCAGAGGGAACGGCACAACAAAAGCACAGTGGGGCTGTGAAAAGATACCAGCGTGTTTGCGGAAGGATGGAAATTTGGTCTGTGCCGAGTGTAAGGCTTTGGTAGAAGAGAAAAGTTAGGCGAGTTGAGGCCAGTGAATGAGTGTCCTACTCTTTCTGTGCCCCCTCCATCCACTGCAGACTGACCAGCGTGGGGTCACATCAGCTGGCTCCCCGACCTCCGGCCTCCCACTGAGGTCAGCTGATGGGAAGGAGAGGGGATGCCACAGGCCGTCCACGTCCCTGTCAGAGGTCACAGCTCCTGGCCGGGGTCCTCTGTCCCTGGTGGGAGCCGAGATCTCCTCTTTTCTTCACTTGAGTCCTGGAGGTATTAGCCCCTCCCTCTTGTTCCAGCCCCGGGGTCATGACTAACCCTTGTGGTCTTTCCTGCACTTTGGCTGCACCTTTGTAAGTATCCACATTATTAAACTCTCCTCCAACTGCCCAGTTTGAGTGTGCCATCTTTTCCCTGCAGGAACTATTGCAGCACCCATGTGACAGACTGTTTCCTTTATCTTGAGGACAAGAAGGACCAGAGAACCAAAGTGAAGAGCTCTGCAATGGCCACCTGAAAGAATCACCAAATCACAGAGGACCACGAAGGCACCAAGCCTAAGCTCCTCCCCCTTCTACAGTGGGTGGCCCTCCGTGGGAGCGAGGAGTTGGGGAGAAGAAACCGGATCCTGGAAAATAAATCTCTGCTTCTTGTCTGTGTCTCCGACCCTGTCATCCTGTCCTGACAGCTAGACTATGTAAAGTCCACACCTGAGATGGGGTTTCATCCTGGAGGTGGTGGACCAGCTGGCAGGATAGCAGCAGGGGGATGCTGTCCAACCCAGACACTGTTTATAGTTACACTTTGAAAACCAAGACTCACTCAGGTAAACTGGGGTTGACGGTGCCTACTAGGATGCCCTGTCATGCTGGAAGAGGGGTCTGGGAAGTACCTGGCTCCTCTCGAGCCCAGGGCTGGGGAAGATGTGCCAGCCTGGCAGGCCCTGTGCCTAAGAGGCAGCTCAGACGAAGCATCTGTGTCCCTCCCAGTCCCATCGCTGGGGCTAGTTCCCGCTCCAGCTCCCTGTCTGGACACACTTGAATCGAGCCTGGATTCTGCCTCCAAAGCCCCTCCTTTCATCACAAAGAACCCCCTAGAGTGAGGACTTGAACCACCAGTGTGGGGAGGACCTCAGGGCTTAGGAGGCAAAACCACACCCTGGACCAGGGAGGCGCAGGACCTGGTGCTGCATCCACGGGGACGTCCTCTCCTGTGTGGGGCACGGCTGCAGTCAGCCAGCCCAGCCCCTCGGGGCCCTCGTGTCGTGTCTGCTGCTGCCAGGTTTCTGTGCCTCTAAGAGCCTACACCTGCCGCTCTCCCTGGAGGTTGTCTCCAGGCTGTTGTGCCTGGGAATGTGTGCGTTCCTAGGGCGGCGGCAGCGGGCTGGCCGCAGGAGCAGGTGGCCGAGTCTCACTGCAGGTCCCGTGGGAGCCACCCTCAGGACACCTGCCTGAAACTGAGCCTCCACTTGGCTTCCTGCCCTTCCTGGCTGCCCCCGGCTTCCGCGGTCTCTCTCGGGGGGCACTCCCTTAAGAAGTCACTTCCACACAAATTCGCATCTCAGGGCCTGCTTCTGGGGCTCCAGGACTAAGACGATCCTCTTTGTAATCTCACAAACGGTTTGCGATTGGGAGGACAGCCCCTTAAGAAAGGTCGCGTGAGACGCTCGGAGGCTGCAGAGAAGAGCTGGGTACCGGGTGGAGTCGGGAGGGAGGGGGGCTGAGAAGAGCCTTCAGCCAGAGGACACGGAGAGCAGGGACCACCCAGGGTGCTGACACCACAGCACGGTTGCCAGGGCAATCCAGCCAGGCCAGAGCCCAAAGGGACTCCTGCTGGAGGTGTCAGGAGGGTGGAGGTGGAGGAAGGCACGCAGACTGGAAGTCCTGGCAGCGGGGAGTGAGCCCTGAGCTCTCCTTGAACTGAACATACACGTGCACGAGCAGAGGGAAGGAAAGGGAGTCCAGAGACACGGCCGTGGCCACGGGGCCTGTGTTCAGGGTCTGGTCTGACAGACGCAGAGGAAGCCACGGTCACTGTGGAGGCCCTGGAGGGGCTTCTCTCATCTGCGGCCAGTTAGGAAGGTTGGGGCAGCCGGACCGTATCACGAAAACCACATTTGAGGATTTTCAGGATTTCACGTAGGAGAGAGAAGATCAGGGGAGACAGAGTGCTGTCACTGCCAGAGACAAGGTGAATGCCGACGTTTCCCTTCCCAGGAGGGGTTTCCTCCCACAGTGTGCTGGGGCTCACTGCTAGCGTCAGACATCTGACCCGACACTGTCCTACGGAGACAAGACCTACTGAACCTGGGCCGACAGGAGGGCTGTTCAGGGCATCGGTGGTCACAGGATCCCTCGCCCTTCCTCAGGCCTGGTCAGCAGCCTTTCCTCTCACAAGGCTCCTATTCCAGGCCCATCCTTCTCTTTCCCATAATGTGAACTTCACTTCTAGTTGTCACCTCCAAAGACGTAGATAATCTGAGGTGTAGAAAAATTATTCACTTGTTTGACAAACGTTCATTGAAGATCTATTATGCACTAGGCAGGGTGTTAAGCACTTAAGGGGTGTGAAACAGGGTGAATGAGACAGACACACACATTCTGCTCCTGCGAAGAAGAGCTAAGACAGATCACTATCGAGCATGAGGACTCTTATGAGCGGATACTATGGGGTTTTGTACAGAAAATAAACAGGTGTTGAGGAACCCACCATGGTCTAAGCGACCAGGAAAGGTATTTTGCTGAGAACTTTGCAGAAGGTGTACATTTGCTGCTTGGAGGGACCTGCTAGGTCACCTATAGATATGGACCCTAGAGACACAGACGTGCAGCTGCTTCCTTCTTAAGCCTATGGCTATGCAGCTGTTTAGTTCAAAAAAGAGTGGGGATGGGAACTTGCATCTCTGGAGTCCTTAGCCTGTGTTTTCTGGGGTTGGTGGATTTGAAGAAAGGTTCTCCACCGAGCATTCTGAAAACTTGACAATGCACCGGGTATCACTCAGATTTTAACACGATCTCTCCCATCTGGAAGCTGCCATGCACTGGTATATTTCACCTACTAGGACCTCAGCTTGCACGTTCATATTGAAGAGAAGCAGTGGCCTTGCCCCAAGCTGCTGGCCTGACTTCCACGGAGTCCAGCTAGCTAGGTCCTCGTCTTATTATCTAATCTGCTGTGACAAGCCTGGGTTCCCAGTCTTTCTGTGACTCAGTTTTCCTATGTGTCAAATGGGGAAAAAACTAGTCTGTCTGCTTAATCCCTATGGCGGTCAGAGGGTCAAAGTAACATACAAGGGAAAAGTATAAAGGACTCTGGAAGAACAGGGAGGTGTTAATGTTTACTATCTTCTGTGTGAAAATACAGATGTCCCCTCTCTTCAATATTATTTTCCAAGTAACTAAATACATGCCTACATCACCCCGCTCAACATTATACATTTATTTACTGTGCTTCTACACCAGTGAGGATGCTGTGCTCACTTTTTAGAACAAAACATCTTCCTTACTGTCTATATTTTAGGGGCTTATCCTACAAAGAAGATCAGAGCCACTTAAATGAAAGAAAGCAGGGGACCTGCACGGGCAATTCAGTGACAAACACTGGATAGACACGGAAAAGACGGATGCAGTCTTAACCCTGAAAGCACAATGCCGAGCCCTGAACCAGAAGCAGAGAGCTCTTGAGAGAGGGGTGCTCTCCGTCCCTCTGGCCACCTCCCCAAGCAGCAACAGGAGCAGGCACAGCCCTGACGGGTGAGGGGGGCTGGGGGAGGAGGCGGCCGGGGTGCAGATGCAAAGATGCAGCCACAGAGTCAGCCCTCTCTTGGCTGGAGCTACATCAGCTGATCCTAGCGAAGCAATGTCCTTCCATCAACCCTGGGCAAGTAAGTATGCAAGTCCTTTACAGAACCCCCTGGTGCCTTTGCGATACTCTCTAGTAGCTGGTCTCTGTAGGAAGGGATTCTCACTGGGCTGGAGGAGAGCTCCTTCTTCCCCCGCATAAATTACTCGCTGATCTTGACCCTTCAACAAGCAGCTCAAATCATCCATAATCTCACTCAGGTGGACCCCCTTCTGAATCCAGACAATGGGGTGCGGGGGGAGATTCCGACCTTACCTCACCTGGATGGTGGCCATGCCGGCCTCTCTTAACCTCCAGCCTCCACCCTCTCCTTCTGCTGGAAGGACCTTTCTAGCAAATCCATTTGAGACTCATTTGTTCCAAAGCCTTCACTGGTGTCCAAAGCCCTCCACAGGAAGGGCCAACAGTTCAGAACAGCTCACCAGGGTGCCCCACCCTCATCAGACCCATCGCCTTGCACAGAAGCTGTATCACAGGGTGTGCTTGCGGGTTTCTTGCAGTTTCTGCTATGTGGATGCTCTCCCGGGACTCCAAACCATGTCCCACGCTGCCCCATCTGTCTCCCCACCTCCTCGCCACACACACCTTTCCTTCCAAGGCTCCCTTCCATCTGCCAGGTCTACGCTGACGCCCGCAGCCCACAGCACCTCTGTCCTATCCATCTCCAGGCCACATGGCCACTGTGAAGGCAAAGCCTGTGCATTTTCTTTATGTTTTTTTTAACCCCCAGCCCTGTCATGCCCAGCACGGTACCTAGTCCATCCTCGCCTTCGGTCAGTGAATGTCTGCTGCCCGAAGGGAAGGCACACTGCAGGCACACTCTGAGACCAAGCCAAACATGGGAACCTCTCCAACTGTTCTCCATGGTGACTCAGACCAGGCTGCCAGGGGCATGCTACATGTGGCACACGGCGAGCCACACCACCAGAGGTCACCATGTCACAGCTCAGGCTCCACGAAAACTTGCGAAGTGAGAAGGGAGGATGCAGCAGACATCTCATAAGAGTTTTGGGTTGTTTTCGTTAATTAACCAGAAAAATAATAGCTCAAACTTTCTGATGCACAATAGCATGCAAAATCCTTTCACGAATAATTATATCTCATGGAATCATCAAAACAAAGCCAGAGGCAGAGACAAATCTCTAACCTCAGACCCAGGACCCTAAAACGTGTGATTTCTGGCAAGTCACTTCACCTCTCTGACCCTCAGTTTCCTCATCTGTGCAAGACAAGCAGTCTCTGTGGGAACCCCAGCATGGCGGGACTCCCCAGGTCCACTGCCTGAGCCCCCATAACTATTTCCCATCCTCTGGCAGGCAGGGCTGTCTGACACTCTTAACTGCCCCTCTCCTTGCCAAGGTGAACAGAGAGAGGAAGGGTTAGCAGGTTAGAACAGAAAGTGGAGCAAAACTGGGAAGGCAAAAGTGCCAATTACTGAAATGCAATAAATGCAAACATGCCTTCACTTCTTATGCAAATTCTTGAGAGAAAGAGGGGTATAAGTGCAAAGGAGCACATTTAGTTTCACCTCTAAGAAGACTCAAATAATATGAATTAGAATTTAAATGCATTGAGTAAAATCAGCAACAGGATGGCTCCTTTGACGGTAATTATCAAGAGAATCACAGAAAGTCGGAGGATGAAAGTGTAGGATCTCCTTCCTTCCACTTGGAGACTGGACTCTTCCAGGCTCCCTGACCTTGTGGCTTTCTCTGCCCTATACGGTATGTCCTAGCATCTCCTCAACAAAGCTGACCCATTCTCACCTCTGAGCCTTTGTTTGTTTCCCCATTAACCAACAGATTCCAGATGCAGTGGTCCCGCCTTCCAGAGTAAGCCCCTCTTCTTTGTCATCCCTGGGTTCCTTTCTCCTTCTGAGAATGGTACTAAAACGCATCTCCACTCCTAGAGTCCTAACAGGCTCTGGAATTGGGTTCTTCTAATTAAGACCAGGATGCCCTATGGTAGTTTTAGCTTCATCAAAACCAGTTTAAAATGTTCAGTGAACAGCAGAACACCCAGAGAGAAAGGGGGTGGCAATACAGTTATCTGCAGAAGCTAAGAGTATTCTCAGTGAAAAGCCTGAGCCAAACGGCTCAGAAAATTCAGGAACAGGGGGTGGAGCAGAGGAAGGAAGGGTCAGGGAAGCAGCCACACTGCTGTCTGAGCATCGCTCGCTGCTTCCAGGGATGAGGCTGCTCACTTCTGGGACCTCCCGTACTCTTTACCTCCTTCTTCCTTGCCTTTCTGTAGAGTGATGCACACTCCAATTTGGGATGCCTGGTGGAGGGAGGCAGCTATTGTGTCTGTGCTGAAGAAAAACAAGGATAATAACAACAGAAGTCCAATTTTCATGTCCTGGCAAGTCTCCCTTCCATGACTTTGACGAAGAGCAGACAGGATGCTGTAGAGTCATCCAAAGCTGGCCTTGCTTCTAGGTAGGCATAGGAAACCCACCTAAGGTCTGTATTTAGGAGTTCCACCTGAAAATATATTTCTACTGTCTTCAAAATGAGAATAGAAACCCACATGGTCTAAGTGATTGGGTCAAGTTTCCCAGAGTTCTGATATACAGACTCAGTGAGAAACCACAAAGCTGAACTCAGACTCCCAGGGTCTGTTTGCGGCCCCTTTGTTATCTTCCTGGGGGTAAAGTCAGACACCTTGGATCAATAGTCGTGCAAGAGGCTGGAAAAGTACGTTCTATGTTCTATGTTGGCTCTAAAACTGTCTTTAGAGACCCAACAGTAACAATGCTTCTCACACAATCATGTGCATTACACAGTATTGCCCTTTTGAGAAATGCACATAGTTTTGGACACCAAGTCCCTCTATGATGACCTCTGAACTTCTCTTTTAGAATACATGGCCAAACAGGAGACATGGAAACAACCTAAATGTCCATCAACAGAGGAGTGGATAAAGAAGATGTGACATATATACAATAGACTATTACTCAGCCATAAAAAGGAACGAAATTGGGTCATTTGTAGAGACGTGGATGGACCTAGAGACTGTCATAAAGAGTGAAGTAAGTCAGAAAGAGAAAAGTAAATATCATATATTAACACATATATGTGGAATCTAGAAAAATGGTACAGATGAACCAGTTTGCAAGGCAGAAATAAAGACACAGATGTAGAGAACAAACGTATGGACACCAAGAGGGGAAAGTGGGGTGGTGGTGGTGGGATGAACTGGGAGGTTGGGACTGACATATATACACTGATGTGTATAAAATAGATAACTAATAAGAACCTGCTGTATAGCACAGGGAACTCCATTGCACTGTACAGTAGAACACAACACTGTAAAATAACTATACCCCAATTTAAGAAAGAATACATGGCTAAACAGATGCTACCTCACCGCCCTCCCTCCGCCCCCATGCTGCTTTGGCAAACTGTACTTTCCCAGGAGCGTTTTGTAAAGAAAAGGCTTTGGTGCCGTCAACACCAACTCATCCCAAGGAAACCTTCCCAGCACTGTCCTTGGTGATCTCCAGCCTCACCAGCTGTCTCTATCTATGTGATCTCCTGGCAAGTCAGTTTGGTTGGGTGAACTCCTACACCCACAACTATAACCCACTGGAAGATTTTTTGTGGTTCCTGTTCCTGTATGAAGGAGCTCTAAACCTATACAGCGTAGAGTCAGTCCACACTAGCCGGAGAAGGTCCCTGGAGGAGCAGCTCCTGCCCTTTTGCTCTCTGCAGCCCCTGGGTAGTTTCTAAATTCTACTTCTGAGAGAGTGAGCTGGACTTGCAAGAGGTGAGATGTAACATTTTGCATGCATATGCAAAAGACATTTATTATCTGTAGGACATTGTTTAGAAATTACTCTACTATTTGATTTGTGATAAGTGATCAGTAAACATATTTATCAAAGTAAATAAAACCCGTAGAGTGACTTCAACTGGATTCACATACATTAGTATCTGGGAAACCTGAAAAGCCATCCTAAGAGGACCTGATGTGTCACGTGCCATGTATATCTCCTCTTCACCTCCCTCTCGCCCACCCCTCTGCACTCAGACCTCACCTACAACGCTGTCCAGCCTTCCTCCAAGTGCAAACTGCTGGTTACAAGCAGGGGAAAGTGAGGGACATATGGGTGAGCTTGCCCAAACACAAGAACACCATTTGTCCACAAAAGCTTGAAAAGAGTGTCACGCTTTTGGAAGGTCAATTCCTAGGGGAGAATCCTGCTGGGTTCATCACTTCCCAGAAGAAGGGTGGTGCTTGGGCCAGAGCTAGGCTCTGGAACTGCAGACCATAAACGTAAACATCACTAAGCCCGCCAGGATGACATCCTTTCTCCTATTAATAACATCTTCTTCCATTCTGCTCGCCCCAGAAAATGAAATGAATGAGGCTTGGCTGCAAGTGTAGGGGAGAATAAAACCCAGGATGGCAATAAATCGGAGTGCAGAGTGGCAGGCACTGTAATCCGCCAGAATGACGCTCTGGCTCAAGGAAAAGAACCTCTTTGGGGAACCAGTGAAGGGAATCGATGCCCATAAAAGCATCCAAGACATCAGCAGCAGCAGGAAAAAGAGATACTGTTGACTGGGACATGCAGCAGATTGCAGGTTGTAAAACAAAATAGAAAGTCATTAAGCAGTGGGCAAAGGGCAGGATTGCACGATGCGGATGTCATGGGAGACCACGTTATAGGGCACAGGACTCGCCATCAGTCAGAAGGTCAGAATCGCCAAGACTCTGTCTGCACAGGCCCGGGATCCTGTACAAAGGCCCTTCTCCATGCACAAATGCGGATAGAGAAGAGATGGTTAGTATTTATTGCCTCTTACGTAATAGGTCTATTTGGAAACACATTCTGACTGGCTTATCAGGGTATTAATATATCCCAGGCATATTGAGCTGTATTCACTTAGAGTTTGGGTTGCTTGAACCAAAGACTTTCCTGGGAAATACGCCAAGGTATGTTTTCTGGAACTAGTCCCCTTTTCTGCTTCATTTCCACCTTTTAATCCAGCAGAGGGCAGAGTCAACCCATAAGACTCAGGCTCAGGGACCCTGTGGGGCAGTTGGAGGCAGAAGATGTCCTGGGAGAAGGGGTCAGAAAAGCAAAGACATGAATCAACTCTTCATCCTGTCAGGAGGATATGGGGCTGGATGCTTTCTGGAGCTCTCAGGACAAAAGAGTGGGAGCAGGGAGGGCCAAAGAGGAGCCAGTTAAAGTGCCCTGAATGTACCCTGCCTCAGTTTCCCAGCCTGTCCGGGGAGCAGACTCGTGAATCATTTCCATCACACCCCGTAAGTTAAATCAGGCTTCACAGACTGCAGGGAGCACCTCTGATGACAAAGGAGGGGGAGCTGGGAAAGCGACAGGATGAGAGGTTGAGACCAGAGAAAAGCAGAAAACAAGGCAGGTTCCAAGGGCTTCCATCAGCTGCCCCTCGCCGGCCTCTCTCTCTCCTCCCCGCCTGCACAGCTCTTTCTCCCCCTGCGTTCCAATGCTCGCCCTCTGTCTCCTTTCCTTTCTCTGGCTGCCTTGGCTACCCTCTCCAGCAACTCTGTCTTGGGAAAAATAAAAGTAAAACCCAAAACAACTCCTCTGGGGGAAAACGACAGCAGCTGCTTCCTCCCCCTCTGCTGCGCACGCCACAGCGGTCGCTGGGAACGCAGGCACACAGCCAGCGCTGGGGAGAGCGTTGATTTCCAATCCGATGGCTGCATTTTGTCAGCCTCTGCACACACACCGCAAACAGCTCGGCCCCATCTATCACAGAGCAGAAGGGGTGATGGAAGGAATAAAAAGGATTCACCTCTGTCTCCCGGAACGAATGGCTGGTGCAGGTGTCTCTATCCCTTCCCGGCTCTGTCCCTGCACCTCGCCACCTCCCCACCTCCCCATTGAGGAGTCACCGGCCACAGCTGGGCTGCAGCTCTACTGTCCGCAGTGCTCTAGCACCTACAGATTCCATCCACCAGACTCTTCTTCTGGGAAGAACGGATGCATTCAGGATGCTCTTGACCTTGGCTGTCTGTATTCCTGTTTCCAACCACACACATTCACTCATGCACACAGATGGCCAACCCCCCACTGAAATGGGTCTCCCACCACCCCCACTTCATGCAAGAGTGCTTGTGGGGACTCTCGGTGCTTAGCACGTGTGATGTTGCACCTTTCCTGGGCTGTGTTCCTCCCTCTGCAGCCTAGACCACCTCCCCCTCTCCCTCCCTCTCTCCCCCCAGCCTGGGCACACACACACACACACACACACACACACACACGCTACAGTCTCTTCTACCTTCCTGCATCCTGTGGGCGCCTGTGATATGTGATTTAGTCTCACTCTCTCTGGTATCATTGGAAATATCCTTATTTATTTATCATCACTAAGTTGCCAAAAAATAATTTGCAACCCTACTGAGGGCCAGTCAATGTGCTAAGGGCTGGGTACACAAAGGGGAATAGGACAGGGTGCCTGCGTGCTGTGTGGCCAAAGGCAGGGCGTGTTTGGGGCGGTGTTAACGCTTCCGAGCTTGGAGCTTGAAATGCACATCAGACACAGTTGTGGAACTCAAAACAAAAACAAAAACAAAAACAAAAACATTGCATTTTATAATTAGACCCCCAACCCCAAATTCCAAATAAGTTTCACAGATTTTTTTTTTTTTTTTGATAAATAAAGCTGTGAACCATTACTGAGAGCGTCTGCAGAGCAGGATTTGGGTAGGAATCAGATGTGTGAAAAGCCTGGACGGGTGAGCAAAGGCACCTTCATGAAGGGTCTTCCATGTCACTGACCCTGAGGAATCTGAAATGTAACTTATGGTTCAAAGGGTTTCAAACAGGAAGGGAATGTGCTCAGATCTGTGTCCTGAGACAGCCTCGCTGCCACAGGAGAGCAGACTGAGGGGAAGCAGAGAGCACCTGCTTCCAGAGCACCCAGTGGTCCATGCCACCAGGTCTGCCGGCCTGAGGTAGGGCAGGGCCCGGGCTGGAGTGGAGGGACGGACACGAGGGACGTTCCCCCGGAATGGGGAGTGCGGGAGGGGCGGGGAAGGGAGGAAGGTACAGTAGCAAGAGCAGCACACAAGTCCTGGGCGCCAGCGGGCACGGGGCACCAGGACTCTGCACTCTCTCCACCTGCCCAGCCGCCCTGCCAGGCCATGAACAGCGATGTGTCCACTTCATGTATTTCTGGTGGCCTCCCTCCAGGAGACCCCTACTCTGTAGCCAGGTCCCGCTGGCCTCTGGCTGGAGTGACGGGGTGACGGCAGGGACCTCGAACAAGGGATGGGCCATGGCTGCAGGGGCCTCCGTCTGGGACATTAATGTCACATGCCGCTCTCCGAGTAGTCCCACGGGCTGGCCCTGCTTCCTCACCCAGCCTATCGAAGCCCGCGGGACGGGGGCCTCTCAGCTGAGCCTCAGAGGCAGTTCCCGCCAGCTGGTGCCCTGGCAGGTGGGCAGACACCTGTTGACAGGCGAACGGGACATGCACACCTACGGCCCCTCCAGGAGGAAGGGCTGCGGGTCGCCTCCAGAGCACTGTCCTCAGCTCTTCTGCACTCAGACAGCTCGCATCAGCTTTCTCCGTGGCGCTGTGCAATGAGACCCATAGACAGCTCATCACCGGAGCTTTGACAAGCGGGTGGGTCTCCCGGTGAGTCTTGCAGGGACGTGTCTGGTTTGGGAGAGATGGCAGATTCACCTCCGGGCACACATTCGTGTGGAAGCACACAGGTGTGCCTCCTCCCCGCCACACAGGCGGTCATCTGTCCACCCTTCTCCCCAAACCACTCGGCACCCTCCAGCCCCTTCGCTGTCATCGCGTGGACAGTGCATTTTACATGAAGCCGTAAAACCTGATGACAGCTTTCCTTGTCAGTGTGGCCCTCGCTCTGATCCCTTGGTGATTTACAGCACTGACCCTCCGGCGTTGAGCAGCCTCATTACAAATGAGAGAAAAGAGACAGAAAGAAGCAAAGGGGGGAGTCATGATGGAGAAACAGGGGCGGCTGACAGGACGGGGCTCAGGTGGGAAAGAGAAAAGCTGTACGGGAAGGCCAGAGAGGGAAACCACAAGGATGTGATGTTTTAATGGGAAGAAAGGAGAAAACATAGAGACAGGTTTTCCCCTACTCTGGGTTCTTCTTTGTTTCCTGTTGGATGAATGAGAGCCTGTGTGTGTGTGTGTGTGTGTCTGAGAGAGAGAGAGAGAGAGAGAGAGAGAGAGAGAGAGAGAGAGAGAGAGAGAGAGAGACATCAAGAATCCAGTTCAGGGACTTCCCTGGTGGCACAGTGGTTGAGAGTCTGCCTGCCAATGCAGGGGACACGGGTTCGAGCCCTGGTCTGGGAAGATCCCACATGCCGCGGAGCAACTAGGCCCGTGAGCCACAACTACTGAGCCTGCGCGTCTGGAGCCTGTGCTCCACAACAAGAGAGGCCGAGACAGTGAGAGGCCCGTGCACTGCGATGAAGAGTGGCCCCCACTGGCCGCAACTAGAGAAAGCCCTCGCACAGAAACGAAGACCCAACACAGCCAAAAAATTAATTAATTAATTAAAAAAAAAAAAAAAGAATCCAGTTCAGAGCAGCACGGTGACAAGCCCTACGCCTGGAGACAGTCCGAGCAGCACGAGAGTAGGCTTCCTCTGGCAACACCAGCTCAGGAGCTCCTGAGGTTGAGCCAGGAGGCATGGGTGCTGGAAGGGGCTGGTCTGCTCTGTGTCCCCGGGATCTCCCAGGCAGCCCCGCCGGCCCTGCCCGCTTTGGGGCTGCACTGTTGATACCGCCGGTGTCTGTACTGGCTGCTCAGGGCCGCAGCGGGGCGGGAGGGCCCCCGAGCCCATTCACAGAGGGGACCCCTGTTTCTTCCCCCGGGTGGGTGAGGCACATCCTTAGGCTCCCTTAACAAATTCCTGAAGTCTGACGGTAGGTGGCGCTGGAGGAACCCAGGTTTTTTGTTACAAACATTTGTTCCCACGAAAACCCTGTTGATTTGACTTTAACAACCCCAGGGGAGGCTGATTTTGCTGACTGCAGAGTTGCCTAAATAAAGCCAGTCGGAAGAGAGTCTTACAGAGCAGTGCAGTGGGAACCCACACACGCCTCTCCAGGTCCGGACTCCGGGGGGTGCCCTCCTTGGCCTCCCCTGTTGTGTAGCTCATCCCGCTGCTCCCTTTCCAGCAGGGAGTACTGTTCACGGGAATTCTCAGCCTTGGTAGGGTCCTAAGCTCCCCAGCCCCAGATCTCCCCAGAGACGCTGGCACTGGGCCCTCCATCTCCGGCAAGGGCTGAGGCCAGCACACAGCCCCCAGCCACTGGCACGCAGAGCTTCCCCCAACAGGCTCTCCCATGCCTACGGCACTTTACCTACATTTCAAATTAATAGGCACGTGGCCCGTTTCAGGCTCATGCACAGAGGCGGAGGCTGCACTGAATGCCAGCCCATGGTGTCTAGGTTATTAGCTATGTCTGCGGAAGGCAGGTAATTTGTGTTTCTGCTTTGTGCAATTGCCACTAATGGCACAGGCAGAGAACGAAGCCATCTTCCTAAACACACGTCAGAGGAATAGATTTACCAGGTACAAAAGGCAAGGAGCAGAAGAATTGAACTCTAACGCTAACATGTTTGCAGAAAAGTGATGCACTTAAGTTATTATGTATGAAAACTATTGGCAAAATTGTCAGTCTGGGCTCCTTAGAGAGAGAGGATGAACAGAAGGAGTGGGTCCGCTGGTTGGAAAAGAGGACCACGGAGCTTGTGGGGACGTCGATTACACGTGGGAGAGGAAAATAAAACGAGAACTAAAGCTTCTGAAGTGGAATTTAAGAGACAAACGGGAGGGGATTTCATAGGTCAAAGGGGGGACAGCAAGAATAGAGCTCGAAACAGGATCCTGTAATGGACCGGCTTTTCACTTGTATTTTCTGTACTTCACAGTCCTTTTACTTAAATAAAAGGAGCCAGGCATTTTCTATGTAGTCCCTCACCGCCTGCATCTCATTGCGCCCCTGGTGACCCTCCCTGTTAGACTGCAGCATCCCTGGTGACTATGGCTTTATACATTTGGGTTTATATTTTACTTTTTATACTCGGGCCTTGATGCTGGTTTGTGTTTTAAGAGCAGGGCATTAACACCATGACCCCGATTTAATATTCAAAGCAAATGAGGTCCCAGGAAGAAGGGCGTGTGGATGTCATCACATAGACCATCTGGTGATTAAGATGAATTACACTTCCTCAGGCTCGTGTAGTGAATGCTACTTCTCTGTCTCTAAAATAGGAATAAAACCATGACTTTTTCTACTTTCCTTCCGTGGACTCTGCAAACTTTGAAGAGAGTTAAACCAGAGAAGTGTATCAAGAGGACCATGTGACAGATTCTGACAGCAGAAAAGGGTGTCAAAATGATTAATACAAGATATCAGATCATCAGGAAATAGATTAGGGCACATGCGTACACACACACACACACACACATACAAACACCACAATGTCCATTTCCATCCAGCCTCTCCTAACCTAGCTCAGCTTGTAGAAGCCCAGTCAGATCCTATCAAGGGCTGGCAGTGGGGTTAGAGTACAAATAAAGTATAAAGTAGATACCGCATCTGTGGACGACCTAGAAAAGTATGCCAAGCTCTTTTGTTGTGATCGGCTTGCCTCTTGGGGGAGTCTCAGGGGGTGAGATGGCTATTAATCCTTGCAGAACCCTAGGAAGATAGGCAAATAATAGTTTCCTCCCATTGCCAGATGAGGAAAGAAAAGGACCAATCAATATAGATGACTTGTCTAATGTAGTGTACAAATTCTCTTTTTAAAAGTAGCCAGAGATTTGATTCCCTATATGCAGTGATTAAAATTTTCAACATTGTAGGCAATCCCCCTTATTCCCGCAGAGAAGACCCTGATCTTCTCTACAACCTTGTGGCCATGACTATAGTAGGAAATAAAAGTCACTAGCTAGTGTCTCAGGGGTCTCAGGCCATCGTTTCCAGGGAGACCAAACCTTGGCCAGGTGCTGTCCTCTCTGCTCCCTCTCACTCTCTGCTGTCTTTTACCTTCTCTGAATCCACCAGCCCAGCAATCCCTCAGGAGAAGGGAACCATTCTGGCATCCTTTCAAAAATCTTCTTCGTCACATGTACTGAGAAAGACGTACAACATGTGCATCTGAAGAAGCCATTAGCTCTGATCAGTTTTAAAGCCAGAGCTGTTCAACATGTGCAGAAAGAAAACAGCAACATAAACAGAGAGAGAAACAAAGACAGGAATTAAAAACATCATCAGCTGAGCTGTAAAACCAAGCTGTGACGGGGGAAAGGCAAGCCGGGATCTGGCTGGGGCCCGATGCCACGGAGCATCAGTGAATTCACAGAAGCTCATTCTTCTCCATTTCCTATTAATTTCCCTGCTCTGTAGCTCTGATGGGGGGCTCCTTTATTGAAACATATATTCTTTATACAGCCTGTTATAAATCCTTATCTCCTCATGAGCTGAGGCACAGTTGGTCTGCCATCGTGGTCTCAAGCCCCTTGATGGGCGAACTCGGTCCAGACCAGCAGCAGTGCTGCCTTGAACCTCACTCCAGCTCTTTGCCTTTCCACTGACAGGTGATTCATTTCATTTAACAGTTTTGCCCGTCTTTGGCCTCGGTGCAGAAGGTCCCTAGAGCCCATCAAAGATGGCCCTTTGGGAAGAGGACTGAGGCCATGGGACCAGAGAACGGCTAGCTCATTTCAAAGGGGGCTGAAAATCCCATTTCAGCCTCGGGTGGCAAAGGCAAACCATTTAAAGCATTAACCTGCGCTGACTCCTCACCCAGCCGCTTCCCGACTTGATTGAAGGGTAAGAAGGTTAATTCTTCCCAGGCTCATCTCCAGACTTCACAGACCATATCATGGCTGCTTGGGGTGGGGGGGGACGGGAGGGGGGGACTGGTCTGGCTGGACCCAGGCTTTGAAGGAGGCAGTGGTCATGAATTTGGCTGTTGCTGCTCCAGTCTAAGTCTTTGATATCAGAAGGGTCAGTCATGGGGTCAGGCATCACCTCCCCACATTCAGATACCAGGAGGGCACAGGGAGCCGTGATTTGACCGCTGCACAATGTGCTCTGGACGATACGACCAACCCTGGCCGCAGAAGCCTCAAGGATGGAAGGTCTCAGTAGGGACCGCATCCAGAATAAGCATCTTCCATCCAGCTTTGAGGGAAGACCACAGAGCGACAGGGCCAGGAGTGCTCAGTGCCACTGGGAATCCAGACGCTGTAGAAGATGGAGAGGACCCACTGATGCCTGCAGGGAAGATGGCTTCGGTTTAGGAAGCAGAAAACAGGAGCCACCCATGGGTGGAGGAGTATCTCTTCATCCACTGGCAGTTGGAGAACTAGACTGACAGGGAGTGAGGCGGGCCAGGGGGGAGAGGCGCTTCTGCAGCTTCCTCTCTCTGCTCATCCCCCACCAGCCCCTGCACCCCCTGGAGGACATCATCCTCAAAATATATTTCATTTCACAGCTGCATTATGGTACCACAAAATTCTGGGAATCCAATTTAAGAACAGATTACCTCCTCACTTACTTCATTTGAAGCAATTACATGTTAATTTTCATTGAAACCAGCCTAATGCATACCAATCTGATGCCGCAATCTCATTTGAATACTTAAGAGAACATCCACCGGGTTTGGGACTCCAGAGGTTGATATTTAAAGGGCCACTTCATCATTCTTTTTCTTGGTGGGCTCTCGAGACCCAGACCCTCCCCGCAGCTCCTCAGGAGGGCAGTTTCTTGGTGAAAGGAGTGCAGATCAGCTTGCTCCAAACTGCCAATAGGGGTCCCTAGAAAGGAAGCCCATGTTTGGGCATCTATCTTTTCTCTGCCACTTCTGCCCTGTATGTCTACAAGGAAAACACCTCCACCTTTGCCTTCCTTGCAAAGTCAGGGTTCATTCTCTGCCATCTGCACAGGGAGGGGAGCACAGTGCCAAACCCCAGCCTTTTCTCAGCCTCCATCTACACCCATCTCAAATCATTGCTTACCACGTAACGTATTCTCAGCCACTCACCTAAGGAGGAAATAGCTTTCTAGACAAACCCTGTGCATTGATTTGAGCCACGGGTCATTAATAATACTCAGGGATGTTGAAATCAGCTGGTCTTTCAGTTTTAGACCAGGGAAGTTGAAAAAAGAGGTCTATCTGCTTAGTTTATGCATCTAAACTAAAGAAATTCACGTCGGAAGCTACAATTTAATTTGATTGTAAGACTGTAGAGGACCCAGGACTACTGTGAACGTGCTATATTATGTGTGTTATATTATGTTGTAATTAATCTACACTGACACGGAGGCAGGCAGATGGGAGTGACAAGATGGTTTTAATTCAAGAGAGTTCTGAGTTCTTGGTTCCAGAGCAGCCTCAGTTCTTCTTCTGTGTTGAATGACGTACTTGGGGTATTGGGACAGGCGTGGAACTAGACTTGACACCTATAATAACTCTTGGCCAAGCCTTGCCCCAAGGAGGGCAGATGTCTAGAATACGTATATTATGTAGGTGCATACGTCTTAAGCCCCTACTGTGTGTCTGTTGTCAGAGCCAGGAATGGAGCAGTGACTTAGAAAAGGCAAAGCCCAGGAGGCACCCACAGACCAGGCAAAGGGGGGCACACTCACTGCGGCCCAATCTAAAGCCTGACAGACATTTCTGTGCCGTTCATCTCAACAGAAAGAACAAAAACGGTTATTTCCTTCCCTTATACAGAGCTTGGCAAATATGCTTTTTGTCTTCATGTAGCAAGACTGAATAGCATTTGCATTGCTGGAGGGCTTACTAGACTGGTAGACTATGGTTGTAATACAAAGAAACGCTCATTTTAACAGAACACTCTTGATTTCTAATGGAAATTTTCTAATGCATAATTTGAAATAAAGGAGAGTCACTCAGGAACTTTGAACTTCTGTGGCTGGTGGGGGCTAGGGGACATCCTTCCTTCATCAATGGATGCCAGGAAAGAGTCTCACCTCTTCAGAAAATATTAGCATAAGCTCTGTAGAGTCCTCCATGGACGCTTCTATTCTCACTCTCCTTTAACCTGGGCTGGTCAGAGCACTTTTCTTTCTTTTCTAAACAGGTAGTTTATTCATCCACAGTGTCCTAATTAACTGTATGACTTTTCATCTTCAAGCCTACAAACAAGGATGGCACCAGGGAAGAGAGTTGAGCTGTCTGTCCGCTACTTGTAGTGAAGAAAGGTCTGGAAATCAGCCACCCTCAACCACGATCCTCCTTCTGGCTTGATCTTTATGACACTCAGTTGCCTTTCTATAGGATGTCATCATTTCCCAGACCTCAGCGTTCATTCATTCACTACCTCCGTGCCAGGCACTGTGCTAGGTCCCTGAGGAAGATCAGAGGGCCCTCTAACCACGATGAACTGTAACGCGGTGGCCACTAGACCTGATTCTGTGAGTTCAGGGAAGGGGTTCAGCTGTCACTGCGTCTGTCCTCTCGTCCATCTCCCAACCTCCTCCTAGGCTCTGATCCAGAGAATGACAGCCCTACACCTCCCAGGCTTCCTCGTCCTCAGGCTTCAGCACAGGGCAGGCTCTGTGGGAGAAGGGCAGGAGGGGCTGGGGGTACCCTCCCTCCTGTCTGGATGGCATCTATGGCCGTGGCTGCGTCTCCCAGGGGCGCCGGCCCCTCCCTGCATGGCATACCTCCTGACGGCTGGGTCTGGCCCCCGAGCTCGACCCAGGGCGCCTCCCTGCATGCTCCCAGCCTGGAGATGCATGTGGTTGGGAAGAGGGGGGTGTAAGCGGCTGCTGCTCAATCCCCTGGCTCTCCTACTCGCTCCATCACCAGTGCGACCAACAATGCCTATTACACGGAGGGGGTTTCTGGCTGGGACGGGTACTACCTCAGGTTGAGGAGGAAGGGGAAATGCTCACAGAGCAGAGGAGGAGGAGACTACGCTGAGCTGAATTTGGAAGAACCTATAGCATTGAGCCAAAAGACAAGAGCGCTAACAGGAGGACTGGAGGGCGTGAAGGTGTGTCCAGGTGGCCGGCGTGTCTGCACATGGTGCCACAGACAGAGGATGGTCCCAGAGCCGGGCTGCAGAGGACCTGAGCTCCACCAGCTGTGCTGGGCAGCCTCTAGGATAGTCTGCCTTTCCAGACTCCGGGAAGGCACGGGTATAATCAACAAAGGGAGAGGAACGCACATCATTGTTTCGGAAATTAAGTTCACGTTAAAGCAAGAGGGCATGTGGTCAGGGGATACCAGGCCGTGGTGTCTGCAGCAGATCTCAGGCCAGTGCTGGTTTCCAAGGCTGCCCTCGAGGCACGGTTACCAACCAGGGGAAATGTCACCAAGTCCAGATGGATGGAGGTGATGCCCCCTGCCACAAAAGTGTCTGCCTGCTCTTTCAGAGATGGCTTCTTGAAGTTTGTACAGCAAATGTTACATATTTCTACCCTGACTTTTATCTACAAGGCAAGTCCACTCAAGGTCCCAAGCACTGGAATTGACAAACATCAGGTAAAAAGATCGTGGGCACCTGGGGAGGTAAATATGGTACCCAAAGACACTCAGGACATCCCACTGAACAACTTTCAATTAGAGGCTACCAGGAATTATCATATGGCCCTGAGCAAAACAGACCACCTTTCTGGACTCGGGTCACCTCATCTTAAGGAGGCTCTCCAAGGTCCTACAATTATCTACTATTGCAGTTTAAGGTGTAAAGAACAAATTTCAATTCCCCATACTCTTCTCTGCCCTACAGATTTATGAATGTGTTACATGCCAACGCCCAGGGGTGTGGGAAGGGAGGATGGTGAAAGAAAGAGGGCAGCATCAATCAGGAAGAGTCTGCTTTTTATGAGAATGACATTATTTTTGGAAAACTATGTTTACCTCATTGAAATGGGCTAATTGTGGTAATCCAGACAAGGCAGCAAACCAGGGCCCTGAGTGCCCCCCTGGTGGCAGATCAGGAAGGGACACGTCCTGACTAGGACCTGGGGTTGCAGGGACCTCATACATGAAATGCTTTTGCAGGGGCAGGGATGCATTTAAAGCAGCCCCAGGCTCTCCCATCAGGATGCCAACTGCCTTGACACATGCCTTGTACAACACTTGCTCTTTATTTTAAACACATTTTTAGATGTCATGTCTAAAGCAAGATAAGACCTTTTCAATAAAATTCCATATTTACACCTCTTTTATTATTTTTTTTGAAACAAAAGCTTGTGTCTGAATAGAAGCACATCTTCAAAGGATGCCTTTTAAAAAATCCATAGGGCAGAGAAAAATGTGTTGATGATGTAATGAGTTCAACGGTACAGTATGAAAAAAAAGAGTTCCTGCCAAAAGATGAGGAAGAATGACATGAAAAGGAACAAAAAGACTTGAGAAAGGCCCCAGAAAACGACAAACTGGGTAATCAGGATGGAGCTGTCACCAATGGGGTGGAAGTCGGTCCTGTCCTGCCCCCGATGTGTGCTCAGATGACTTCCCCAGCTCTGCATCCCTCCAGCATTTTGTCTCCTCAGGAGCTGACAAGACAATGAACCCAAGGAAGTGCATGGGAGCCCCTGCAAAGAGCAACGCTGCTCTGCAGAGTGACTGCTAAAATTGATGGTGGGGGTCTGTGTTTACTGCCCAGGAACTACTTCCAGGTCAAACTAGCCTCCCTGACAACCCAAGAGATGATTTTCTTAACTACCTGGTGCTGAGTGCACCGTCTGGGCCTCAAGGATGCCACACCCCCGTCTCCTGCCCCACATCCCGCCTGGGATGGGGATGGAGGTGCTGCATCCCGAGCTCACTGGATCTGGGCGAGGATGTGTGTTTGAGGCAGAGAAACCAGGGCACGCCTGAGCCGTTTGGACCCTGCCATCCTAACTCAAGCAAACACTTGTTTTGATCAGCGGGGTTCACAGATCTGAATTAGACACGGAGGGAAAATCTGTACTCGGTACACATGGGCTGGCTTTGAGATGAAGGGAATTCAGTCATGATGTTGAGTTAAGATAGCTTCCCTCTTTGTGATCTGTGGCTAAAAATACTATTTAAATGCAAATCACAGAAGCATTTATTACAACTGTGGTTATGATTCCAAAGTTATTTAAAAAGCAAGTCACAGGTTGAATATCTTTACCAACTGCCCAGATGAAGTCCCTCAGTGAGGTGGGCGCAGGCTGTGTGGCCACAGGACACGACAAGGAGAGAGCCCAGCCAGCTTGTATCCTTAACTGGATGGAGGCAACCATGCGATTTGCACAATGTATACAATACAGAACAGGCTTTGAGGGATGGGCACAGCGATGAAGCAGCATAAACAACAACTAGGAGAGGGTAATGGAGAAGAGCAGCTTTCACGATCTCTCCCAGGACAACCTTTCCTTCTGTCCGAAAACATAATAGATGGTCCAGTTGGCTCAGCAGGAACTCCAGTGCCTTCCAGGGCTTTCCTGGAGGTAACAAGACCTCCTCTGATTGTTTCACCAACTGTGACCAAGGAAGATTATCCCTGTAATCTTTACAATAAGAAAACAGTGTCGTTACTGTTTCATTCAAAGCTGGCCTGAGCAGAAGCCCGTGGCGGTGGACGGCCAGCAGCCCCTTCCCCTGAACAGGAGACGGCTGTCCTGCAATATGTATTTGCATGGAAGGGACACACTTCCCAGGCCAGGGGATGTTTACTATGCCAACAAGGGTGTTCAGAGCCAAGCCTCGCCCCTGGGGAGGTCAGGGTTAGGGAGAGAGGGGCTTCTCTGGTGGAAGGAGGCACCGTGGGCTGAGTTCCCTTTTGCCCATGTAGAACTTAGCAGGACACATCGGGGGCAGGACAGGACTGACTCTCCAGTGGGAGTCTGGTTTCTAGCTATTGACTCAGCCAGCCACACCCCATACCAAGACTGAAACATCACTTTCTATCAATTTAGAGAAACTCAAGGATTTTCTAAGAAGTTCCGTTATTTACTAAGTGAATGGTTTCTGAAAATGTCTCTCTTTTTTTTTTTCTTTCTTCTTTTGTATTTGCACCCCCTGATAGGTTAGCTGCACCCTGCTATGCAACTTGTCTTTCAAGATGTAGAACTAGGCTAAATGTTAAGAAACACGGGTTTCTTCCATGTACCATTCAATGCCTTCTAGTGGACAGGACAATGATGCAAGACCGCTTCCAGAGGCATCCAGAGGCATCCATCTGCACAGCGTTGTCTCGGCCTGGATCACACACACACACCACAATGCAGCACGTGAAGAAGGCCGTGAAGGGGCACAGGAGAAGGAAGGGAGAAGGAAGAATGTCTTGGATCTCGTTCCAGACAACTGGGGAAGGAAATGTGAGAGGACGGAGTGACCTTCTGTTGCCTGGAGAGCAGCTACTCTCAATCTGAGTCATTTCTAGCCTCACTTGAAAAAAGTAAAGTTTCCCTCTTCCTTTGCCCAAATGCCTATTTAGAATCAAACGGGTGTCCTTCTGCCTCAAGCATGGATCACTGACAACCTTGCCAGCAAATGCAAACGTGCACTAAAGAATGTTTATTAATAATCATGATTATGGAGGCAGACTCCAATCCCAGTTGGTGTCGACCAGCTGGAAGAAACATTTTCTATCTTACCTAGTGAAGAATTTGGATAAGGGGGTCATTCAGGGGAATAAACGTGAAGCTTAGGCTTATTTTTTTTCAGTTGACTTCTAAGATTGAGGCATCTGCAATGCTTCAGAAGGCCAGGTTACTGAACTCTTAAAACAACGCACATTTTACACAGAAGAGAAGGTGGCACAGAGAGACTGCTGGCTTGCTTAGCGCTGCAGGGGACCAGAGGACTGCAGATGGAAATGACACGTCAGTGCTTACGCTTGTGTTGAAATCTCTAGGCTGTATTAGAGCTGTGTTTAAGCTTATTAAAAGTAGCTCAGGGTTGGGGGAGGCATGGAGAGAGAGTAGGGGTTAGCAGATGTAAGCTATTATTAATATAAATATAGGATGGGTAAACAACAAGGTCCTACTGTATAGCATCGGGAACTATATTCAATATCCTGTGATATTGAACCCTAATGAAACCATAATGAAAAAAAGGATTAAAAAATAATGTATACATATGTATAACTGAATCACTTTGCTGTACAGCAGAAATTAGCACAACATTATAAATCAACTATACGTCAATAAAAAAAAAAAGTAGCTCAGAGTAATATGTTCCTTCTGTTCACTCACCCTGCTCTGAAGAATTTTAGGTTTGAAGTTTTTTTAACCCCAATGTTTTCCAACAAAAAGAGATGGAATGGACAAAGACAATCAAGAGATCAAAAACTGTAGATACCTAGGTAGGTAGATAGATAGTTAGGAAGATAGATAATAGATGTGTGTGTTTGTGTGTGTGTATATATATACATCTTACATACACATACATATGTGGGAACTTTTAGAGATTTCCTGCTATAACTTCTCTTGTTAACACAAAGTGAGGATTCAGCTCCCTGGTTTTCCTCTTCAGGAAGAGGACATGTGACTATAGCCTATATGAATACAGAAGTTCAAGAAACAACTCTATGTTTACTCATTTAAATCTTGAAAATATATCCAGAAATAATAGTATCTTTGCATGTAAAATCCAAATTTTAAAAATTCATCTTTCCTTGAAGTACTTCTTGCCACGAAATTTCAACTAAGTGTGAATATGATTAAAAACATTTGCAGTGAAGCCATTTATCAAAGACGAAGAAGACACTAACCCCCAGGCCACCAGGTGATGTGAATCTACTCCGTGCCTGCTGTCCACACAACCATACCTCAGCCCAGGCTGACAATTCAGCCCCCCCAGAGAGCTAACTGTCCTTGGGAGAGATACAGCGAGTAGAAACTTTGAAGAGGATAGTATTTCTCAAGTTGGCCGGTGCTGGGAAGACCCAAATTATGGGGAGAAGAGTTATTTGCTCAATCATTCATTGACTAAGTCAGCGAATGTCTGTGGGGCACCGAGTTCCAGCCAGGCACAGGTGAGGTACTGGGTGTGCACACAAAAGACAGGAATTCTCCTCTCCCACTGGGCAGAGGAGAGACACTGAACAAGGTTGCTAGCTTATTTCAGAGAGTGGTGAGTGCTCCAGACCTGCGGGGCAATGAACTAGGGAGAGATGAGGGCTGAGAGGCCGGGGGCGGGGGGGTTAGGGGAGGCGCTCTGTCTGGCAAAAACACTAGGTCTGTTTTAGACCCATACACACAATGGCCTGTTGGAATCACCCCTTGGATGCGTGGTAAGCATTATCATTACAAGTTCGTGCGGGACTGTCCATCACATCCTTCCTGCTCGTCTGGAGCTCAGTGGAGATGTGGATGCAAAGATGTAAACTGTGAAAAGAGATCAGGAGCTTATGTGAGCAGACAGGGCGCCATGGAAGACACAGGGTTAGGTCCCTTAGTAAAGACAACGTTCAAGATGGTGCGGGCATCGGAGCAGTGTCTAGTGAAGATGGACAAAGAAAACGAGGGGTGTGATATGTCCTGGAAACTGAGAAAACTAGGAACAATGAGAATGCATCAGAGATTGCTGTAGAGTAAGCTGTCTTTAATTCATGCTGAAAAAGTATAGAGCTTTACTTGAACTACCATTCTACATCTCACGCTGCAGAGGACAGGCAAGCCTGAAGGTGTTACAAATCATTGGGAAAAGTTAGAGTTGGGTCATGTGAAGTTGACTCCAACTGGACATCAGAAGGAGGGCACCATGCAGGGATGGTGGGGGGCCGAGTCTACACTCACAAGGCCTATAAATCCTTCCTTTACCAAGAGGTAGCATGTGTGAGAGTGGTTCTCTGTTTTAGCCACAGGGACCAACAACACAGTGCCTGGCAAATAAATCTTTGCTAAATGAATAAGTGCATACATTTGGGAGTTTCGCCTGACTTTATGGATTTTTTCATAAAAGATTTCTAGCACTCACAAAGTCATGTGCAAAGATGTGCACTAAAATAACCCAGGCCTGCATGCCCTAACCTGGTTGTAAATGTCTGGATGAGCATTCACGATCACCATCTGAGAAGGAAGCATCACCCTCAAGGACACCACACCTTTCGGCTCATCAGAGAGAAGAGTGTGGAGCAGCCGAAAATGTCGGAGACGCTAGGGACGCATTTGGGAAGGGATGCTGCTGCACATGCCTGAGATTCATCCTCAGGATCCACTTGGCTCTGGACTTCCAACATTTTAAACAAACTCGGATGGAGGTGAGTTAGTTTCAACTCTCTGCAGACAGTGCAGAGGTGGGCTGTGGACACAGACAGATGGGACACCAGAGAGGGAGGAAGCCACGCAAATGCCAAGTGGCCGGGGCCGGGGCCAGCCTGGATGCCTGCTGGTGTGGACGCTTGTTTACTAATCTCCTGTTCTTGGCAGTGCCTCTGGCATGGTCACACGGCTTCTCCCCACTGAGCAGCTTAATTGCTGCCAGTGGACCATTTGACCCTTTTTATCCAGATGGCTCAAATCTCCCCGGCACCAAGGATCCTGCCCGGTTGCCTCGTGACTTCTGAATGGGTCTCCTTTAGAAGAACTCTCTGATCACTATCCCCTGGGCAAAGCTCAGCTGAAATATCCAGCAAAAGGCAAAGGGAAAGGGGCAGGAAGAGAGGGGGGCGCCATGGAACACCCACTCTCCCCTTTCACTTCAGGAAGAGGAACGTGTTTATTTATAACCCAACATTCAAACTAATTATTAGCTCAAGGCTTTCAAGTAAAATGTAGGTCAAGCCATATTATGTGGGGTGCCGGCAACTGTCTCAGGGTCGGGAAGCAGGACTGTCACTTGCTATCTCACTGACCCATCACAGACCAACACCCACGCAGCAGCCACAGAGCATGTGCTCCAGACCCCCTTGAATGGACTCATGTCCACATCCCTTTGTCCAGAAGGGCTGGGTTCACAGCAAGGACTTTGTAGTCAGTGGAGCCACTTACAAGGTCCTCAGTCCCTGCCTCCTCTCGCAGCAGGCACAGGTGACACCTAGAACAGACCCTCTTCCCGGGTCTCAAGAACATTTTGGGGTTAAGGAGAAAATGATGGGTAGGGTGGAGGTGGGCCCACCACCCTTCATGCTGGGTGGGCCAGTGTCACCCAGCACGAAGCGACCAGCTCAGCACTTGATGGCCAGCCCCTCAAGGCTGTGAGGACAAGAACCTGCAGTGCCAACCAGCCAACCAGAGAAAACCAGGCCCTCCTGGGGGCCTGGAGGAGTCAACTCATGATCATTAAGGACAACTAGACAGGTGGCCCAGCTGCAGCAGGACCCTGTGCTTTACGGTGACCCTGGGAACTTAGGTTGAAAGCTTCTCTGCTGGGTTCCTTGCCTTTTTCTTTCTTTCCTTCTTTTCTTTCTTTTTTTTTTCTCTGCCTGCTCTTCTGTCTTAATCCGATCATCACCTGTCCTGGTTCTGCCCCACTTTCTGCTGAGCCCCTCCCCCCTTGTTACCCTACTCCTCTCCCCTTTCCTTTGATTTGTCAAGTTCCTCTCCTAAGAGATGGGCTTTAATACCTGTCTCTCCTCTGCACTAGTACAAATGGGTTCCTGGTCTAACAGGGCATATGAAATTAATAAGCAGACACATTTATTTATTCTGAACTTACAGCATCCCATTCCCTGGGGAGTTTCCATGCTCCAAGAGGACAGCCATCCTCACTAAACATGGCACAACTTCAGGACATCACGCTACATCTTAAGCTCTGCTCAGACCTCTGGTCCCAAATCACGCTCCTTCTACTGTTAGAGGCTTGGGTGAATCAGTCAAGCTGGTTTTTTATATCTTTTATGATTTTATAAAGTGTGAATTATAGGCAAAAATAGATGCCCAGGAAGGAAGGGAGGGAGGGAGGAAGGGAGGAAGAAAGGAGGGAAGGAGAGAGAGAAGGGAGGAGGGAGAGAAGGGAGGAGGGAGAGATTACCCCACGTGGTCTTCACTTGGTGCACTTCCTCACACACATTCATAAACAATATACATATGTGTGCGTACATTACATGCGTGACATACAATGGCAGTGTACTATGAATAAACTGTCTTATGTTGAAAGGCGCCCTGGAGTAAGGCTCTGCCCGTGGAAGTCTATCCGAAGGACTCTGTCTGGCTTGGGAAGGGAGGGAATGGCATTCATTGAGCTCCTGCTGCATTCCGGGCTCTGTGCTGGGCTGCTGCACACAGGGTACCTTGTTTACCTCTCACACCAACCCAGAAAGAACTTTAGAGGGGAGGAAACAAAATCTCAGGAAACCTGTCTCGCCTAAATCCACAGCCAGATTGTGGTACAGTCAAGACATGGCCTGGGGGCGAATTATAAGCACTGACAGTCCTTCTGGGCTAAAGGACATACACGCAGAAGCCACAGGCATCTTAGGTGGAGATAGCAGGTGCTTTCCTTTGTCTTTCCCACTGTCCTCAGCCATACTGAAGTAAATTAGGAAGAAAGTAACAATACTCCGAACCTCATTTAATGGTTTCGCTTTAAAATAAATTAAGCAGACTGGCTGTAGGAACAGGAAAAGGGCATTTTCACATGCCCATGGGTATCACCCATCCCTAAGCTGGAGGCTGCATCACTAGGTCTGGGCTCCGCAGCCACAAAATGCCCACTATGAGAAACACCAGCCCAGGAGCAAAGGGAGGACCGGCCATGCAGCTGAAAATCACATTCCTTGTGCATTTTCCTTGAAGCCACCTGGACCCTAAAGATGGTAGATTGGCCAGGGAGATATGCCAGTCGGTGTCAGTCCATCAAATCTGTCTTATAGAAGCCAGGCAGAACAGAGTGGCTGAGCAGGAGGCGCCCATGTGCCCGCGTGCATCTGGGGACCAGTTCCAGAAACATCTGTCGCTGGTGTCCACAGTCGGCACAAGGGGCTGCCATGCGGGTCGGCCCTGGCACTGTCTGCTTTTCTACGTGGCCACTGTGCATTGCAAACGCCCAGGCTCCCTGGGACCCCCAGACAGTGTGGTCTTTGCCGCCTAACTTGGCTCTGTTGTGCTGACTTAGGAAGGAGCATTGCAGTCAGTTTAAGGTCTCAACGTGGGGCATGTGAAGTGTGCTCACACCTGTAACTGGTGGAGAGCTGCTGTGCCCGGGACGGGGGGAAGGCAGGCTCTGCACGGCGGGGGGGCTGGGGGGCTGTCTCCTAGATGGTGTGACGGAGGCCATGCCAGCCCATAAGGGCTCACCCGGGCACCTTGAGAAATGCCCAGTGTTGGCTCCCTTTAGGAAATGCCCTTCGGAAAACCTATGCTGATGGTGTAACGCTCGCTGTGAGGTGAGGCAGAGGGAAATTCCATTAGGAAGGCCGATGAGAAACATCCTTTTAATGTGCAGGTTGCTAAGCTCTCTCACGCTGTGTAACCTAACCCATCTGCAACCCCTGGATTATTTACGGTCAGAGAAAGACACCTGGTTACTTCCTCACCTGCCTGAGGGGTGGGGACACTGAGGACAAGTGAGACCCTCCCTGGCTCTCGTTCAGGGCTCAGCCCTGCAGTACAGCATGTTACAGACAACATGAACACATCCTGTTGGACACAAAGGATGCCCCTGCTTTTGGAGTCCACTGCTTCTCTTCCTATTTCCAGGATAAAAACATAATCAAGGTGCCAGGTGTCTTGTCCCACATTACTGAGAATAGAAAGATGAAAAATACACACACCTGTCCCCAAGGGGTTTACCTTCTCCTATGAGGCAGAAACACATGGAAAGAAAACATGTGCGTATTCCTGGAAAATCTCAGAGGACAGAAGGCAGGCATTTATAGGGGCTCTCGGGACTAAAAGAGTGGTTTTGGAAAGAGACACCTTCTAAGATAATTCCTCAGGGATGAGAAAGAGAGGTCAAAGGGACAAAGGCAGAAAGGCTATCACAGGTAAAAGTAAGAATGTGCACAAAGACTGGGGCGTCAAACAGGTGGTGAGGAAGAGGAGCTTCCGGGAATTCTTCCTAGAGGGTGAAGGACCTGGAGGGTTGGGCTTGGGGCTCGGGGGAAGGGAGGGATGAGGTTACAGAAGCTTCTGTGCTACAGCCAGGAGCTTGGACAAGAAATGCACAAGGGGCATAATAAAAATGTGTATTTTACATAAATCTACTTGAGGTTTGTGAAGAGGATTTAAGGATGGAAGGTTGAGGCTGACCAAGACAGGCTAGGCGGTAGGAGGCAGGACGGTAAATCATCACAATAGTGAAGAGCCAGTCAGGAGTCAACTGTATCACTGTTGACAGAGAGACAGAGATCGAGAAGGAGAGAGAGAGAGAGAGATAGGGAGGGAGAGAGACACAGAGAGAGAGACGAGACAGAGGGAGGGAGGTTGGAATGAAGCAATTAGGATACCACATTGGAAAACCTTGATGAGAAAGAAGGTGGTCCTGGGTTTCTAGTCTGTGTTATATGGCACAGATTACCTTCATAGACAGACAGACAGACAGACACACACACACACACACACACAACTGAGTTAATCAGTCTATCCAATCTCCTTTATTTAGCTTGGTGACATTAAAGAAGGGATATTCATCCACGAGGATTTGCTGACCACCAGCTCTGGGGCTTGTCTTCACATGGTCCCCACCCGCTGGGAGAGACCATGTGTGTGGCTACATCAGAGAAGCTGAAGGTCGCTGGGACCCAGGACCAGGCCAGGAGCTTACGGAGGATGAGGCAGCATGACATCAAAGGTGGATTACCAGTGAGGGAGGGCCAGCCGCTGCTCAGCCTCTTTCTTCACCCCAAGGCTTCTTGGTCTAAATGAGCAGCCTCCCCGTGGCCGATTGCAACTGGCAAGATCAATAGTCAAATAAAAGGTGGGGAGGGCAAGAGAGGAAGAAAACAGCAACTCAAGTCCACAGAGGTAGGGAAGATTGATCAATGGCCTCAGGAACAATCCATACTAATTACGGTGATAAACAGCTGTCAGCCAGTACTCTGGATATTAAATATAGTGGATTGGAGACAACAGGTCTGCTTTCACGTCCCCCACCAGTTTCTTTACGGAAACACTCAGATACAAATGAGCATTCAATGCTACGACTGCATTATTGTTTCAACGGCTTTGAACCACAAATGCTTTGATAACCGGATTGAAAAGGCTGTCAAACTTCCCTCTGTAGTTTCTATGCAGAATCTTCCTTCGGCGTCTGATGGAATTTCATTTTGTGAAATCTGACAGTGATACTCTTCATTAAGCTACAGCTGATAGCCCACCTCACACACGGAAACACGGCTCAGCATCTGTGCACGTATGTGAGGGGGCAGCAGCTGGTGGTGAGCATCCCGAGAAAAGAAAGGCAGGGGGTCCCCCAGCGAGAAGAGAACAGAGCTATCCCAAGGCGGCAAGGTCGGTGACAGCTTGCTGGACAAAGTGGTGCTTCTTGTGAACGCAGCCACTCAGGGGAAGTGTGTGCCCACCTGCCGGGCCTGGAGGAAATGAGGCCGGGGGGGAGAAGCAGTCAACTCTGAGAAAACACGACCGAGTGCACATTTTATCCACGATGCCCATCAGTGTTCTCGGAAGGTACTACAGTAATTCCCCTACATACGAACCTTCAAGTTGTCAACTTTCAAAGATGCAAACGTGCATTCCATCACCGTCAGGCGTAAGTGACATTGCAGCTTGCCCTCCATCTCCTGTTGCTGACGATCCTTCAGCTCTACCGTCTGCCACCTCCTCTCCCTCCTCCAGTCAGTAGCTCTTCTTGCCTGTTCACTCGATGCCAGCCCCAGTAACCCAGCTGTTGTACCGCGCTACTGTACTTGTCAAGGTACTATCCTGCAAGATTAAAGATGTTCTCTTTATTCTTGTGTTTGTTTTTTTATGTATTGTTTGTGTGAAAAGTATTATAAACCTATTACAGTACAGTGCTATGTAGCCTATTGTGTTAGTTGGGTACCTAGGCTAACTTTGTTGGACTTACGAACAAATGGGACTTACGAAGGCGTTCTTGGAATGGAACTCGTTCATATGTAGGGGACTTACTGTAAGTTGTTTTGGTCCATAGATTGCTTCAAAGAGTCATAGAGAGGAATCAGATGGCTGCAGTGATCAACAAAGAGGCGTTCATTGGAAAAACCCTTTCAGAACATTAAAAATATGCAAACCTAGGCACGGAAAGCAGGACGTGTCTGTCCTGGTGTCCCAAGTATTTTCTTGTTTAAAACTTGGAATTGTAGTCTCCACGAGACTGCCTATTTTATTTACCACGTCAGTTCAGTGGCTGCGAAGGAGCAGCTCCAGTGAAGGTGAGTACAAACTGAACCAGGGTGCAGTGTGGGTGAAGGGGTTTGTGAAAGGGACAGGACGGGGCAGCGATGGGGCGGGACAAGGCTGGTGTGGGAACTGTGGCCCTACCGCTTCGGTGTGGGACTGCAGCCCTTGTGCCAAGGCCCAGTGGTTGTCACCAATACTTTGCACATGAGAAAGCATGTGTCTCCCCCAAGGGCACATCACGGATGTGCTCAGCCCGTGTTATACTGAAGGGAGCAGGCGGCCCGGTGACGGGGTCCAGTGGTGCAGTCACAGAGCTACTGGGAAGAGTTTCGGAGCAAGGTCTGACGCTCACAGTCTACCCAGGACAAGTGACTTTGCCTCGTTGGCTCTCGGCCCTTAACGTTAATATTTAGGGACTGAACTAGATCGCTAGTATTCCGTCTCCGTGCTGTGAATCAGTGGAGGGCCGTGAATCAATCGGATGATGTTTAACCAGCAATTTGTAAATGGATTCAATAGGACAGAACATATTATCAGAGTATGTTGAACATGGTAAGAATAAGTTCTATGATATAAAATTAAAAAAAAATAAAGGCGCTGGATTAAAAGAGCTCTCAGATTGCTTCCGAGGGAAACAAAATATTATTCTGAATCTCAGCCAGCCACCACCAAACAACCTGTAGCTAGCGACCGGCTCAGGAGGGAGCGCCTATGCCCCGTTCCCTGGTCAGCAGAGCTCTTGCCCCTTTATCTTTCATTTACAATTTGATTTAATGGTGCTGCTACAACTTCAGTTTTGATAGCACTGAGTTAATTAAGACATGATCTCTGAAAGGCAGGCTGTTCCAAGGTGATAAGCAGCTGCTTCCGCAGGCGGTAAACAGCTGGGGATCCTGACCAGCTTCGGGGGATCTGCTGCATTTATAAATGAAGACAGAACTACCATCCCCGACTATACATAATCGAGTTCACACAGATACTGAGCACACCCCTCGGATGCTGCTCTGGCTGTGATCACAACAGTCCAGGTTGTAAGAGAGCAGGGCTGCCCCGTATGAGCTGCACAGCTGTTCACCGTGCAAAGGAGCCAGGCCAAGGGCCCCCGGGGGCTAGAATCCAGCTACGTTGCCTGGGCTGGGGCTGCATCTCCCGATCTATTTCGCATGAAGATGCCGTAGGTTTACCAGGCCTTGCACGTGTGGGGCTACGTTTACCCACAAGAACAGGTTTTCTACTTCTCAGAAGGTGCCCTCTGGGCTGGCAGCCAGCCTTGGCTGCAACGGAAATGGAAGACTGAAAACCTAGAGCAAAGCAACGGCATTAGAGTCAGAAAGGGCCACCTTCCGGGAGCAGCCGGGGCGTGTGGTCTGGAGCCTCGGTCCCCATTGTTCCAGCATGTGGGTGACAACTGCAGCCCACGAGGACATGTTCTAACCGTCCAGTTCATAATGCACACAGGTGGCCCCCTTTAAGGAAAAACACAGACACTGGAAGTTTCCGAACTGACGACTTAATAGAGATGGCCAAGAATCTTTACACAAAAGAGTCTCTGTAGGACTCTTTACATTTTTCCGTATTTAAGACATTATTAGATGTATCATAAATGTCACAGTTTTGGAGGGAAGAAGCTAACTGCACAAAAGACCTCGTGTTCTTTCATGCACAATGATACATTGTTTTCCCTTTGATTTGTAAGAAGCCTGCTATGGCTTTCGCTTTGGGTAAAGTACCCCTCTAACCACTGATGTTCTCACAGTGACTAAACTGAAATCAGTCAACACCTCATAATTAAAGAACATCCAAACCGTTTTAACTTTCTGAATCAGGGCACATTTCCTTCTGGGAGGCTCAATGGATGTTAAGGATAACAACTATTATCACAAAATATTTGCCACAATCTCTATTTGCATTAGCTGGGCAGAGGCAGAGCTGGTAGAGGGAACATGTCAGGTCCTCAGCAAGTCTGTGCAGCCACCGAATGGGCACCATAAACCAGCTCCTTTTCCTGCAATGACCAGTCTGCCGTCTGCCCAGTAGGAGGAACTCAACCAGCATCAGCTCTGATTCCCTCTTGCCCTTTTATGGGGGATGGTCTTCTGCACGTCACCCAAGCGCGATACAACACCGTGCTCTAAAGGCCACTGTGTGACCCATGGCCTCATTCTCCTCCCTGAGGTTTCGGAATCCCGTACTCCCTTCTCAGAAAATCTTTCCAGATGGGCCTGATCTGGGCAGCCCTGTAAGTGTGACTGGCTTATCACAATGCCTCAACTTCATGTCAGACAACAGGAATTACAACTGAAGTATGAGAGAAAGTCAGAGTTACTATTGAGTCTTAGAAACGATGAAGTCACCTCCCGAAGGGCCTAACTCAGGAGGGGCCACGTGGCATCACTGATGACTTAGAAGCTCAAGCTGTTCTTGCCCAGGGACACTGTGGTCACTGGTGCACAGGACAGGCGTTTCAGAGCAGCCTGGCCGACAGGGACCAAGCGGCCACGGGGCAGCCAACTGAGGACGTTCTGACTCTAGGGCCGCTCAGGTCACTCTGCAAGGATCACGTTTCCAAACCGCATGTCCCTAGTAGGTGGGGTTCTACATTGCCGTTGTCCCAGGGGCAATGACGCAGCCAACATACATGCAACACTCGCGTGCTCCCTCTGGAGGGCCAGGCCTTTCTGAATCTGCCGAAGGAAGAGGTCCGTAAGCCCTAAGCAGCCCCTCTGCAACCCAAGTACTAAGGAATGCTGTTTATGGGTGTGGGAGCCTTGCAAGTCTACCTGGAGATAAAAGCCAAACTAAGGGCTGGAATTTCACACAACCTGAAACAAATTTACTTGGCGGGTTGGGGGGATGGCAACCCTTAGTCACAATCATACTAAGGGAAGCTACCATTTGTCTAGCGCCTGCTCTGTGCCACACCCTTGGTCACACTCACACGTCCAAAGTCACAGGCCTCGTAAGAGGCAGGGCCCGACCTACAGGACTAGAAAGTCTATTCCCTTCCCTTTATGTTGTTTGCTCCCCGATTCTGATGGTTAGTACTGACATGGAAATCCAGCTATTAAAGAACTAAATCAGTGATCGACATTGGATAAACCAGCACACGCCAGCCCAGCTGGAAGCACCAGAGAATATCATCTGAAACCTTACGTCTGCACCCCACAGCCTTCCATCCCCCTCCTGATGCCCCCCTTCCTTGCAAACCCACCATGATGGAACTCCCTGACACCCTCTCATTCTCATGGTTAGCTGGGCTTTCCAAAAACTGCGTGATGATTTATGGCCGGGGGAACGTCCACTCCCCTCCAGGCAGCCCCAGAACAAGGCAGGCAGGGAGATGGCAAAATGAGGAGACAGAAATCGGTGCTTCTGCTGGCAGAGCAGGGCCCGACCGTTCCTTGATGGGTCAGTAATTAATTGCTCCAGAGTGCTGGATTGGAGGCTTCAGAATTGTGTCTTGTAAATAGACCCTGGAGGGCGGGGGGAGTCGCATTGCCCGTAAGGTCATTAAGAGAATATTATAAGTAATACTCCACTGACTCCCTCATTAACTACTAAGTGAGTCGTTCAGTCTTGGGGTTCTATTTCTATTCCCCTTCCTAAATGCAACTTTAATGATTTAAAATCCCTTCAACCCAATTACAGCCCTGTATTCTGATTAGGAACTCTGGCCTATTGTGAGTGAGAACCATTATCCAGCTACCTATAGCAAAATTAGCACCTAGAGAGGGTGCACTAGGAAATAAATCTTTCCTTGACATTTCAAGACCGAGTCCTGGCCAATTACAACACACTCTGTTACTCTGGTAATGTGTAACCGAGTTGCTCCTTGCCATGAAAGGCCACTGGTAAAAAGAAAAGAAAAAATATCATTCAGAGGAAAAAAAAATAACCTTAAAGGTACGGGTGCAAAGAACTGGCCATGGTGTTGAAAGAGGAGGAGGAGTGGGCCGTGAGATGGGCCCTGTCACACAGGCTTGACTGCACTCAGTCCAAGAGGCACTGTGGGGAATTAAAGGGGCTGATAGGGCACTGCGGCTCGGGTTAGGAAATGACTCCTACTTCCCCGCTCTCCTACTTGGGGGAGGAGGAAGGGCTGCAACCAGCAAACTGAAAAATGCCTGTGGCAGACACAGAGGGAGAGTCCTTTGGCTCAGGCAAGGTCCGCCGACTGAGAAAAATGCACAATCTAAAAGTCGAGAGTTATGTTTTATTCGGTGGACTTTCTGAGGACCTCAAGCCTGGCACAAAGCATCTCAGATAATGCTGAGAAAACTGTTCCGAAGAGGTGAGGGGAAGGGGGGCAGGATATATAGGAGTTTACGCAACAAAAGACCAGGAAGTCAGACCATCAAAAGATGACTGTTAATAAAAGAAAATCAGACATCTCAAGTTATGGAATTTAGAGTTTTCCTTTATATGGGAAGATGCAAGAGTCTGGGCTCACTGAAATCATTCTTTTGATGTGCACCTCAGCTATCTGGGGCCAGTGTCCTGTGCTTTCTCATCCTGAGTTCCCTCAGGGCTCACCATCTGGGCAGCTGTAATGTGATGGCTCAATGGCTTCAACATCCTTTGTTTACTGATATGGCGGCAATATTTTTGTTCTCAAGTCCAAGGTGGGTGCTCCTGGTCATTGGGGCCAGGGTCAGGGAGCCTCTGCTCTGAGCAGTCCAGGGGCTCAGGATGCTCAGTTCCTTGTGTTTTTAGCATCTTTCTTCCAAGACTGCCCTGCGAGTAGATAAACAGCTGGTGGGGAGTCTGAAAGTGGCACAGGTAACCTCGTGAGTGAGAAGTAGACACCAGGCCACAACCAGTGCAGAGACTGCTGGAAAAGAAGCCCTGAGCTCTTCAGACACAGGGCACAGGGCTGAAGAGGGAGGCCAGCTGCAATGGACGGGTAGCTCTCTGACACGGAGGCCCCCTCTGGTTCTTGTCTTTGTCTTCTGCACTCAAATGCCCAGAAGAATGAATCACTCTCCATGCAGGGATTTTAGGTCTGTTTCTATGCCTTTCATGGTTGAGATACCACCTGGATCCTAGGGTCTCCTGATCATTAAGGCCACAAACAATATTGAGGGGGTCGCCCAACTAGACCCGCCGGATCCACAGGAAAGACAGCGGGTGGAGGTGCTGCTTTGGAAAGGTTTTTGTGACCCTCTTTCGGTGGCTCAAGATGTTAGTGATCTGCTCGACCATCTAACAAGGGCTGGCTTCTCTTCCAACCCCAAATCAGGTAAAGAGTTAGAAAGGCAGAGAGAGCAGCCAATGGATGAAGGGCCCCAGGACTGGGGCTACCAGGCAGTTGCCATTCCCGTGTCCCACTGAAACCAAACAGGAGGCACCCAGAGAGACGCCCCTGATGGAAAGGAGAAGGGACAGGATGCCGAGTCATGACTCCGTCTCTGAGTTATGTCTTCTTCTCCGACACTTCTCTGGCTCTCGTTCTGAATGTCTCCATCTCTGGCCCCCTCCCCCTGCTATTAATCAGACAGAGCTGTCATTACAAGGCTCCCTAATTGCTGAAAGCTGATAGTTGTCTCCTGGTTCAGCCCGATTGTAACAAATACTGTAAATAAACACCACAATTTCCCCCAACCCAGCAGTGTGCTGGGGAACAAAGTGAGTGCAGGGCACACACACAGACACACAGAGACACACAGACACAGACACAGACACACACACACACACACACACACACACACTTAGTCTTCTCAAGCATATGGGGGCCGTCTCATCGCTCTAACCTCCCTGACTTTTTTGTTCTCTCACTCTAGCTGTTTCCATGGGAACCACAAAAATAATAATAATCATCACAATAAAAGAGGAGGAAAAGCCTGCTGTGCTTCTGCTGAAAGGGACCTCTATTTACCAACACCTGGAGTCCAGTGTGTCCTCCAGGGATGCTAAATTCTAGCCAAATAATTCAGCCCTTCCTCATCCCCCCACAGCATGGCCCTCCAAGTTGCTTTCCAGGCCCTCTAAAGAGAAGGGCTAAGATCGTGAAGGGTTGAGACTCTCACCGGGAGAAATGGGGTAGAGACACCAGAGCAGCAGGGGTGAGAAGGCCTGGCCCCGCTGAGACTGGTTAGGGTCCCTGGGGGAAACCAGGAGGACTGTCAGAGGAAGGCTCACTGGGGCCACGGAGAGCCCGGGGTGCTCAGAAGAGCGTGGAGTGTGGAACCAGAGATGGGGCTTTCCAGCTCAATCTTCCCTCTTTCTCCCCAGCCAGCCAGCAACCAACGAATATTATTTAGTAACCCCCATCATCCATGAGCAGGGCTGGTCACTGGCACGGTATAGCTGTGGGATGCTCCCTGTCACAGCCCTCACGGAGCACATGGTCCCATGGTGACATGCACAGCAGTAAACACGCAACGCACAGTGCGGCCAGCACCCACCATGGTGGCTGGTACAACAGAGCCATTCGACACAGATGTGTTGACTGACAGAAGCTTCTGTGATGGGCGAAGTTCAGGGTATAATGCAACTCCTAAAAAGAGAGAAGAGCGTGTGTGCGTGTGAGTGTGCGTGCATGCGTGTGTGCACGCATGTGTGTGTGTGTGTGTGTGTGTGTGTGTTAAGGTTCTCTGGAGTAGCTGATGACTAAGGTGCAGCATGAAGGCAAGCAGGAAGCAGCCAGGTCAAGTGTGTTTGGAGGAGGGAAGCAGGGAGCCCGACCCCATACCTGCTGGACGGCTAGGCAGACAGATGGAGGCATACATCCGTAAGCCAGATCTCTGTTCCAAGTCGTGCGTTCTTTCTGGTGCACCGTGCTCTCTGTAGGGGCAACACATGGACTTAGCGAGCAGTGTGACGATGACGGACCTTCTGACTGGTGTCCAGGCAGAAAGATCAGCATCACGAAGGTCTAGAGGCAGGAGAGGGCCTGGGAGGAAGCTGCCAGAATAGAATGTGGGCTGTGGGGAGTGTGTTGGGGGGATGGGTTGGTAAAGATACGAGGGTGGAGATGAGAGATAAGAGGATGTCAGATGGTGAAAGACCGAGGGCCCCTGAAGCCCCGTTAAGGGGGTAGGACTTCATCCTGAATACAAGGAGAAAACCAACAAAAAGTTCTAAACAGTGAGAAGACAGAATCAGTATTCCATTCCAAAGGCCCTCTCTGGCTGCAGCATGGAGAATGAATCAGATCAGATCCAGCCTACGATGGGAAGATCAGTTAGGGGTGGTGGTCCCAATGAGAGGTCAAGGCCGCTTGAACAAGACAAGTGGTGGTGGGAAAAGAGAACGTCAGGGTTGAGGGACATTTGGGAAAAAGAGAGGAGCTGGGATGATACCAAGGTTTCTGACTCGGTCCTCGGGGTGAGAGATCGCTGTACGAGAAGCAAGTTTGGGAGAAAGCTTATGGAATGAGTTTAGACCTGCTGAGTGTGAGGTGTCTGTGGTCTCTACCTGGACAAGGACAGGGATGGAGGGTCCGGGGAGAGACCAGGCTGGAGCTACTGACTAGCGAGTCATCAGCATGCAGATGGCACCAGAGCCCAGGCTCAGCAATGAGCCCCAGGGGGACACCAACACTTCCACGATTGTCACAGAAAGTTGAGCTGCCAAGATCCCAGCTTCATGACACGGTGGCAGCCAATGTCAGGCACAGTGAGGACCAAGTGTGAGCTGGAGAACAGACATCAGAGCAAACAAAGCCAGGGAAGAGACAAAACACAAGCTGGACATGGAATCAAGAAAAGAGTTTTATCGATATTTTTAAATATGAAATAGATTTGATCAGGTTCAACTGCTGAAGAGTAACAATAGAAAGTAAGATATTAAAGGCATCAGAAAG
Source organism: Mesoplodon mirus (assembly GCF_964341445.2). Lineage (NCBI taxonomy): Eukaryota > Metazoa > Chordata > Mammalia > Artiodactyla > Ziphiidae > Mesoplodon > Mesoplodon mirus. The sequence continues at coordinate 138,426,365 of NC_138983.1, read as the reverse complement.
AGAGGATAGAAGATAAAACAAGGTAGCCAAGAAGAAGGGGGTAAATGAGGTCCCAGCATCACTGGAAGACAGAGCTTTGGCTGGGAGGGGAACAGCTTTTTCTTTTAAGAGGACGAAAGATGGAAAGGAAGGAGGACTCACAGCTCCAGTGACAAGAGGTTAAGAAAGTTCTTATGTGATGGCATATGTGTATTCTTTTCTCCATTCATTAATGTATTCAGTCATCCATTTTCAACAAACATTTATTAGGTGCCTACTAGAAAGTGTACTTGCTGAGGATACAACTCATCTCTTTTGACCTCTTGAAACTTAGAGATAATGGTAAATTTAAACAAGTAATAAAATCATGTGGTGTTATAATCAGGAAGATCAGGAAACTAGGAAAAGACAGGCATCAGGAAGAACCTCTGAGAAAAATGATGTTTAAGCAAAAAGAAATTTGCCAAAGGAAGAAAGGCCAAGTTAGAGGCAAGGTAATCCTCTGGGAATAAGAGAGAAAAGTAGGATTAGGAGGGTTAAGTATTATGGAGAAGACTGGAAATGGCCATTGTACAGATGGGAGAGGTGACAAAATAGGGAAATTCAGAACTGCCAGGGTTTTTTGTCATTGCTTGCTTGTTTGCTTGTGGGTCTAGGTAAGATCAGAGATTGTGTCTTTATGGAGACACCCCTGTAAATAATTTTAGGATTTTCTCCAGCAGCATCCAGAGTGAACTCTTATGATGTAATTTTTTTCTGGAATTGAGTTTTGCCAGGAGAGTCTGAGCCAAGGACAGTAGGATAAGGGCGCTGAGAATATTGGCAATTGTAGATGAGGCCATGGACCATCCCATCGCTGCTGGATGTGGAAGGGAGTGAAGAAAGGATGAGACTGAGTCAGGAAAGTAGAGCAGTCAAAGCACCCTCAGTTTCAGTGCCGTCGAGGAGGAGAAGGAGCTAGATGAGCAGGCTGGGGAAGGGCAGGAGGCGTGGTCAGGGCACAGGGCATCTGACCCCGTGGTTGAGCCAGAGAACTGTGCATGACAACAAAGCTCAGCGGATAAGCGTGCGTGGAAAGCTGACACGGAAGGGACACGAAGTTCACTTGAGATGAGAAGGTAAAAATACTGAATGGGCAGTGTCTGGCCCATTGGGTCATCACCAAACGGGGCCCGATGCAGGCCTGAGCAGAGGGAAGACTGCAACCCTTGGGGGAACCTTTCTCTTTGCCTCAGCTTCTTTTTTTTCTTTCACACATTTTATTGATTTTTAATTTAATTTTTTATTTCATATTGGAGTATAGTTGAGTTACAATGTTGTGTTAGTTTCAGGTGTACAGCAAGGTGATTCAGTTGTACAAGATTCATGCACTCCTATGTTCATAGCAGCACTATTCACAATTGGCAAGACATGGAAACAACCTAAATGTCCATTGACAGATGAATGGATAAAGAAGATGTGGTACATGTATACAATGGAATATTACTCAGCCATAAAAAAAGAATGAAATAATGCTATTTGCAGCAACATGGATGGACCTAGAGATTATCATACAAAGTGAAGTAAGTCAGAAAGAGACAAATATCATATGATATCGCTTATAAGTGGAATCTAAAATAATGATACAAATGAACTTATTTACAAAACAGAAACAGACTCACAGTCTTCAAAAAGTAATGGATATACACATATGCCCTGGCTTCTTATAACCACGATACTCTTTATTTCCCAGAAAAGTTGTGAAGGACAAAGGAGACCTCTCATGTGAAAGTTATTTGCAAGTGGTTGACCCCTGTGCAGATTCGATGATTTTATTACACATAGAACATTGTTAAAATGCTGGTCTTATCCTGGAGTCAGAATGCCTGGTTCACAGCCTCATTCCATTATTTATCCATTCCCTGCCCTCAATCTCTCGGTACCTTGTTCTGTCTGTGAATGGGGTTGATAATGTTACCTACCCTCAGAGGTCGTCATGAGGATTAGATGAAATGATGCCCATATACACATGGCTCTTGGGAGAGTGCTTGGCACACAGCAAGGGCTCTGGAAATTATAAACAATATAGGTGACTTTCACCTTCCGTGGGACAGCCATTGGGATATTTCACCCACTATTTTGATGGTTTTTCCAGATGTTATTTCAGACAAGTGTTAGTAGATGTAAATAGCTACTCTGGCTTTGAAAAGAGATACTGTCCATCCTATTGGGAAAAGGGGATACTGTCCATCCTATTGGGCAGTGAAAGAAGGTCTTACTAGAAAGATGCTAGTGTCCATCACCATTGGCAGCAGTGGTCCTGCAGCTTTTAGTTATTAGAGAATTAAGGGAGGACTGAATACCGCTGGCTTTTATCTTCTGTGACGTGTTGATGTTCTTGTAGGTCTGCGTGCCTGGTTTTCTCAATGATGCATCCTCATTCCCAGATCTCACCATTTCTTGTACCACTCTTAATCCTATCCAGCTCAAAAGCCCAGATCCTGCCCTGCCTTCTGGCCTATAGGGTGTTCTTTCTCATTCTAGTGACCACAGAATTTAGAGCCTGTACCAAATTCCTGAGCACCCACTTGCATAACCTCTCACAACCTTATACTCCTTCTTATGCTGAAATTGTGTCCCTTTCCAACATTAAACAGCCATCAGGACTGGGAATGGGATGGGGTCCTTGCCTTCCAGTCGCAGGTTGTTTTCTAGGTCCGGCAATGGGGCTGCATATATGTTAGTATGGCAGATGCTGTTGCTTCATAAATTCTCTTCATTGCCACTTGTCTTAAGCTCCCCACCTATTAGGTCTCTATGCAACCTCTCAGAAACAGCATATACAACAAGCACATTTCACAGTTTTCTGGGATTACAATCCAGACCAAGGCCTGTTAGCAAGAGAAGACATTTCCATGGGGATGCGTTTGAAAAGCTCTCAGGTTAAGTTAAGAACCTGCAGGGGTTTCCCAGCTCACAGGCAGAATAGGTCAGTGAAGCTTAAAGGGCTTACCAGCGCCCATGAGAATACAGAGATGAAATGCAGCTAAAAGGTAAGCCGACAGATGGCTAGCCTCCTCAGCAGGACTTCTGGTTAGCTCCTGGCCCTAGCCGATGTTGTACCATGCCCAGCGGTGGGCACGGCCCTCCCCAGAAGTCGCCTGTTGGCCCGAACGATGAGAGTGGCCTTTGTCAAGCAAAGCCGCCTCCCCTTGGATGCTGGAGATTTCATGCTAATGTTCAAACCCAATGATGATATTTTGGCATGGCATTTTAGTACCAAGACAAGGTAGATGAGCCCAGTCTGTTCTCTGAAAAGCAGTCCATTTGAGTGGGCCATGTGGGCACAGCTGGCGGATGCCTGCTGCAGTGGCTGCACATTTAGTCACCTGACAAAATAAAAGATGTCCTACGCAGGCTGTAAGCTCACTCTCAGTTGCCTACCCAACGGGAGGGCCAAGGGCAACTGATTTTTCAGCATTCTTTCATGTAAAACTCACTGAGCTTCACAATGACTCCAGCATGAGGCTTTGAAGGCTTGGGATCTGAGGACTATGAATTCAGTTAATATATGAAGAAGAATTCATGAAACTCTTCCTCTTTGATCACAACCCCTCTTTAACATCTAAATACTCAGTACAATGTGCATTTTTCCCATTAAATCCCTATTCATTTTTACGAATTCAACAGGGCCTATAAGAAAGCACCATATTTTGAAACAAAAGATTGACTGCAGAAGTACAGGGGATGGAGCACTGCCTTAAACAATCCATTAAAAAAAAAAAAACCTTATATTATTGGCATTAACTCTAAATCAACAAAAAGGTGTTATGTGAATTCCACAAGCTAAAGGATGCTCAGACTGTATTAACTGGAGCATAAAATACAAACCCAAAGCAGGCAGGCTTCCTTTGTGCTTCACCCTGGCCAGACCTCAGCTAACACACTGCGTGTTCTAGTGCATCAGGACAGTGCAACCAGGGGTAGACAGAGGTCAGGAAACAGGTCCCTTCCAAAAACTGCAGATCAAATATGGCTTATGCACCCTGGAAAAGAGAAGTTCAGGGGCATAATTGCCAAGTAAGTGTGAGAAGGCCTGCCATGTAGAAGAGGAATTAGCTGACATCTGCTTTAGAATGAATGGGTATATTTTGTAAGATAGGAGATTTTGACACAGAAAAAGAAACGAAAACAAAAAAAGAACAACTTTCTAACAACAGTAGCTGACAATGGAAACAGCGGCTGCCCTGTGAGATAGTGGAGCATGATAGCATCCTCAGCAGCATCAACTCAACAATGATGACAGGACCAAGAGCAAAGGAAGCACAATTTGGGGAGCATTAAAGGATTTTCCTAACATACTAGAGTTTATCATGTTGACACTGGCATCCAAAGCCAGGTCAGCTGATTCTACATCCTAAGCTCACATCCACTACATTTTATGACCTCCATGCCTCCTCACAGTGTCTGATGAGGATTAAAGGAGAAGATGCGGGCTTCCCTGGTGGCGCAGTGGTTGGGAGTCCGCCTGCCAGTGCAGGGGACGTGGGTTCGTGCCCCGGTTCGGGAGGATCCCGCATGCCACGGAGCAGCTGGGCCCGTGAGCCGTGGCCGCTGAGCCTGTGCATCCGGAGCCTGTGCTCCGCAACGGGAGAGGCCACAACAGTGAGAGGCCCACGTACCGCAAAAAAAAAAAAAAAAAAAAAAAAGGAGAAGATGCCCATCAAGCACTAGAGGGGCAGCTGGCAATCGAGTTGGTGTTCCTGAGTATCACCTCTTTTTATTACTGGCATCGTGATTTTCATTTCTGTGTGTCACGGATGCCACTGGTTGGCATGGACCAGGTAGCTTCTTAGGCCTAATTCTCAGGCCCCCTGGTTCTCTAACACACGTGCACGCCCTCTGCAGTGCCTCTCTGCTCTGGGCTCTCACCAAGCCCTTCTCCCCGTGCTGAGTGCACCCAGGATGCTGGTGGTCCTACTATCATGCAAGGGCCGAGCCTGTGTCTCTGCAGAGTCAGCTCGGATACCCTTGAGGTTCTGCACTTAATCCTAAAGTTGGACTTCCCTTTATTCAAATCCCATTCAGGATTGGCACAATTCCATTTGCTGATTCAAAAGGGGGAAAGGGGTTTTGAAAAGGCTTATAACAAAGGCTCATAAGCCTTACAGATCAAACAGCTCTTAAGGAACAACATTTTGATGAGTTAAGTGTAAAAGAACCAGAAACATATGGATTAAATTCCCCTTGAAATTTGAATGCATTTAAAAATTAAAGGGAAAAACACTTGGGCAGAATGCACTGGGGCCCTTTGCTGAATCTGAAACATTTAGAAAAACAGCTCGAAAATCTTGCCCAGGTGAGGCAGCTCCCCATTTCTATCTGGCTTACTTTAAGTGCTGGGTTTTTTTTTCCTCCTCTCTTAGGAGACTATTTCAGATCCCAAGTTTCCCTCCATTCCTTCTCCCTTGACAGCTAATTGCTAATCAGCAAGATATTTGTGCGCTGGAAGAATCACTTCATTTCTGAAATGGCCAGAGCCTGCCCACTGCTGGGATCATCTGGCGGCACTCGCCCAAGGACCCCAGTTCTGAGTGCGTGGCAGCAGAGCCCCCAGAGCCACTCAGAGGGAGGCTGTGCTCTGTTCCCTACATGTGCCATTGATTTGCTCAGGGCTGAAGACCTGCACCCGTGGGTGCCAGCTCCCAGTCGCTTGAGCCAGCCTCACTACACCATGCAGTGCTCATTTGAGATTCTTGGGAAATGAAGGCTACGTAGGCAGGGCTGCAAGCAGAGATTAAACTCGATTACCAGGGAGACAAAATACTGTTAGACCTGATGCGTCTATCTGGTCTGCCCGGGTGGTGGTCCGGTGCAGCAGGCTGCAAAGTACACACATCATTCAACGCAGCTGGGGATCCACTCACACTGTGAAGAAAAGTTCTTCCGTTTGTATTTACTTTTTAGGGCATCCTTTTTGCATTTCATTTTTTTTGGTAAACGTTTGATAATTTGCTCGATATGTATTAGTAGAATGGTACAGAGATTTGACGTGTTAATAAATATGCATAGGCAGTTCCCTGGTGGTCCAGTGGGTAAGACTCTGTTCTCCCAGTGCAGGGGGCCCGGGTTCGATCCCTGATTGGGGAACTAAGGTCTTCCATGCATGCTGCAACTAAGAGTTTGCATGCTGCAATTAAAGATCCCACATGCAGCAACTAAGACCTGGGGCAGCCTAAACAAACAAATAAATAAATAAATTTATAAAGAAAGAAAGAAATATGCATATATTATGGATGATACACAAATATATGTTATGTATGCACCTTCGTATATAATGGGGGAATATGTATTTTTAAAAATTATTAGTTTTATTTTGTATGGTTTGTTTTTCTCTTGGAGGATGTAAGCAATCAAAAAATTTAAAGATCACTGTCTGGTAAATCAAGTGTCGGCCTTGGGTCAGACTGATCTGGGCTTGAATTCTTCTTCTGCCACTCACCAGCCTGATGACCTTGAGGAAGATGCTTTGATTCTCTGAGTCTCCATTTCCTCCTTCGGAAAATGAGCATTTTACTGTCTTCAAAGTTTGTGGCAGTTTACTGTGGGGCTTAGGATAAAGTTGAATCCAATGTACCTGACCGAGTCCCTGGCTTATAAAGGCTCAGCAAAGGTTAGCTACTATTGTGTTTTCTTCTCACTGTTATCATTTTGTAGTTATGCATTTTCTAAGAACTCTGAACTTTCCTTGAAATCATACTTCGGTAAGCGGAAAGAGAGTACATATTTCAGATGGTCATTCTGAATCAGAGAGAACTGAGCCAGAAAAAGCTTAATTATCTGTTTTTCACTCATCATATTTGTCAATGGATGTTTATGAAGCTTCTGACAAGCAAGAACAATTCCTAAGTTTGCTCACCTTCTTTTTCTGAGGGTCTAGACCAACTCCCCCCTGTGCTTTTTCAAATGTTAACGAGTCCATAGGGCTGGTTGCTAACAATGACAGATATTCCAGTTAGGGTAATGTGTGGATATTAAACACTGGCTTCTCACATCAGCTGAATAGGAAGATAGCAGCTGCAACTTGCCCATGGACCTAGAGAAGTTCTCTCTTAAGTGGATACAAAAGGCAAAGAACTGCACACCACCCTGTCTCTTCGGTGCTGCATTTTGTTATGTTTGTCATGAAGAGTTTCTTCACTTACAAGCAAATGTGAGGGATAATAAGGATATGGGTGATAAAACGACATCAAAAACAATATTGATAATAATGTGTAGTGAACATGTAATGGGGCTTTACTGCTGCACAAAAGACCCTTCAAAAATCTTATTCAGTTTTCAATGTGACCCAATAGGTATCACTCTTAATTTACAAATAAGGAAAGTGAGGCTGAAGGTAATCATGCAAAATTCATTAGAAAATGATGGTCTGGGTCTCAAGCACATGGGTTCATAATCAAAACCCCCCCAAACGTAAGTTATTCTTCATCAGATCACCTCTTTTCTACATAGAATTGAAATTATTTTGTTAACTTATTTGCTTATTTGCTTTTTTGTTTCCCTATTCTCCATGAGAATGTTGACTCTGGAAAAGCAGGAAAGTTGACCAGCTTGCCACCATGGACTTGAGCCATGCCTTCCACATGGTTGGCCCTCAACAAGTCACAGTGGTGAATATGGTTTCTTTCTCCAGCCTTGGACCACAATGGGGTTAGCAGATACAGCATGTGGTCCAAATCCCATGCACCCACGATTTAAGCACACGAAGTCAAACTGGAATCCAGCCACGCCCACGTGACTGCACCTCCTTCAACAGTTGAGCTGAGGAGGTGCATCAGAGACAGGACAGTCTACAAAGCCTAACATATTTACTATTTGGTCCTTTGCAGAAAAAGTGTGTTGACCTTTGGTTCACAAGAACCAAGTAGAGATTATAGATGAAGAAAAGGCATATTTAGCAAGCAGGACCATGGATGAAAGCAAGTGACAGCTGCAGGACAACTGTTTCAACAACACATACTCATTAGGTCAGATTAATGCAACTACTTAGCATGGAATGTATGGTGTGATCGATACTATTGTGTCCGTTCTTTACAAAAATAAATGATGAGAGTATGTCATTGATTACATACCCACCAATGCTATCAACATTTACCTTAGCACAGATAAATGCCAGCAAGATAAAGGTTACCTATTGCATAAGAAGAATTAGATTTTCACCCAATTCTCAATCATTCTGAGACAGATTAATAAGACCTTTGCTGGACTTTCTCCTCTCTCCTGATTTCTGCCTTTTGGCTGTTCTGCTTTGCCTTCAAACTTCCACTGGGAGGGTGGGCTAGGGAAAGAGTCATCCATCCTTTAATCGAATCACTTGTAAACCCTTCTGAAAAATGCTATGCGCTAAAACAAAATCTTCAGAGATAATGAATAAACACTTTATTTTTAGATTTCTGTGTGGATTGCAATTATCTATACTCTACAGGCTAATAATAGCTCAGGAAATCCAGAGCTGTTTAAAGATGACAGGGGCTTTGTTTGAAACCAAAACCATCAGGAATTCTCTTCTTACTTAGATGTACACATGTATAAAACAACCAGTGAAAAATAAGAATCCTTCATTATCTTAAGAAATGTGATATCGAGCTGGGAATCCCATTGGAAAAAGATTTTAGAGCAAATACATGTGGGACTTTTTGCTGTTGGGCCACCAAAAATAATGTTTTACCTCTGTTGTACTGTTATACAAAATATGTTTTCACATTTTAATAGTTTTGAATTAGAAATGTATCTTATAATCTGTATGTGTAAGAACATGGTACCCATCCTCCTACTTCTCCCAGCCCTAAAAAACTGATATTAAATCAACAAGCACCTTACAGTTGATGGCACCTTCAAATCAACAAAATATACTTTCCTGGGACACCAAAAGAGATTTGGGAGGGGGGAGCTTCCCTAGTGGTGCAGTGGTTGGGACTCCGCCTGCCAATTCAGGGGATGTGGGTTCGAGCCCTGGTCCGGGAAGATCCCACGTGCCACGGAGCAACCAGGCCCGTGTGCCACAGCTACTGAGCCTGCGCTCTGGAGCCCATGAGCCACGACTGCTGAGCCATGTGCCACAACTACTGAAGCCCGTGTGCCTGGAGCCCATGCTCTGCAGCGAGAGAGGCCACCGCAGTGAGAGGCCCGCGCACCGCAGCAAAGAGTGGCCCCCGCTTGCCACAACTGGGGAAAGCTCGTGCGCAGCAATGAAGACCCAATGCAGCCAAAAATAAAATAAATAAATATATTTTTTAAAAAGTTAAAAAAAAAGAGAGTGGGGGGGAATCCATTTTTCATAAAATATCTTCTCTGAAATTAATCCTTGCTGAGGATAGAAGAGGTCCAAGATGTCAAACCTCATATTTCTTCAGGAGCCCTAACTCCCAAGGCAGGTCTCTCCAGCCACCTGTCTGATGAGTGCCCACAGGACACTGACAGCACCAGGAGGAAGACACAGCCAAGCCCCAAATCAAAACCATCTCTCAACCCATGATGGCTTCCATTCCCACATGCTCCTTTGCTTCAAGAAGCCTACTGGGTTCGTTCCAAAACAAAAAGCCACTGAGACTGGGCACTGTTTTCCAAACAACACATTATCTGGTGGACTGCTGCAAAATTAGTTGAGGGACAATCCGGGCTGAGAGATAAATCTTTCTGTGACATTTCCAGACTCATTCTCCAGCCAATAAGAACTGCCACTGTGACGGTGGCCAGATAGCACACATTCAAATCACATCAATCCCCCAAAAGCCCCCAGAGAAAGCCCTTCTGGATGTGCTGCATCCTCTGCAGTCTGTGACTTAATGGGCAAGCAGGTGTGTGTGTCGGCTGATGGCCCCTCAAACTCCAAAGAGCTCTGTGGCCAGAGATGAGAGCAGGCTGAAGAAACAAAGACTGGCATCCCAAGACTGCTGACTCGAGAACGTGGAAGCTCTTTATGGGAGTCGTGGTTCCTGAGCCCCAGCACTTACTTCAGCCTCTGAATGCAAGCTGGGCCACACAGGAGGCTGAATTACGAGACAGATGAATGGATGGTGCTTTATTTATTTCCAGACTGAATTGACCTCAGTGGTTAGCTTGGTGAATTTCATCGTGGGGTTCTGGCCTGTGGTTTTTAAGGACGGCTCCAGGTCAGGGCACTCTGAGTCTCTTCCCATGCTTAAAGAGTGGCCCTATATTCCTCAAATACTTTTCTGGAGAGCAGGTGAAGCCATTTCTCCTTTTTACAGTGATCACAATCTGCCATTTCCAAAAGGTCACTTTTATCGGAGGGGCCAGGCACTCTGGAAAACTTGCTCCAACTAATGTGATGCACTTTGGGGGTCATTTATATCGAAAAAATCATTGCATAAGCATTGTAAGTCTCATAACATTCCTACGGATAAGTAAGCATCTCTGCTCCCATTCTTCTGGTTAGATAAACTGAGACCCAGGGAAGACAATTCACATGTCCAAGGACTTCAGATTAAATTAAAATCTGTTTTTTTTCCTTAGATAGATTCCCTTCAAAAACAGAAAATTTCCCATTTTGGCTCCCTATGTTTTAACACAGAGGCCACGTACTTTGGCAACCCTTAGCCTAGAGAACTGACAAACTCTGTTTCCTTATGCCAATGACAGCATAAGTGGTCCCCAGGACAACCAGAGCTGGGGTGTCCCTAAGCTGAGAGGCTCAGCGGCCATGGGCAGAAAGCTGCAGGGCCAGTCTCTTAAACCAGCCTCATTTCTCAGAAATGACCACCATCCACATATCTATTCCACTCTGGCCATAGAGTAACTTTCAGAAAGTGTTTGTCAGAAACTCGTTCTTCTCTCAGAAGAGTTCCCAAGAGAAAACCTCTACTCCTCTCAGCAGTAAAATAAAAACACCGCCTCCCCACCACCCGCAGTCAGTGCCCTGATGAGGAATCGCTAGAGTTAAAAAAAAAAAAAAACAAACAAGAACGTGGGACCCACAGAGACAGCCATGCATCTCTCCTGGGTCGGGGGGCTGGCAGGGAGGTCTGCATTACACAGCATCCTCTCGCAGAAATCGGCCTCCTGTCTTCCGTACAACTAAAAATAAGGATGCGAACAAGAAAGATTTATCTGAGTCTGAAAGGAAGTTCTGACATTACCACAGTGGCAACTCTCCAGAAAGTCTGTTCTTTCCTCTCCATTCATATCTCCATTTAGTGATTCCCTGAAAACGTAGCTAAAGGGAACTATTCTTTCCCCATGGCTCACAACAATGGGATTGCCCAAGCCACACACTCTCCCCCCAAACTTGGCTAATTACTTACCAACAGAAATGCCAAAGTAACAAAGCAGTTTCATGCGTATGTGTTTGAGGACCCTTATTGTTCTAGGAGATATCTAATTATATGTTTCCTCTGCTATCTACCCCCTACCCTTCCCTACTTCCCTACGGGAGACTCAGTAACACAATCAAAGAAGATTCTAAAGAGGCTTGTCATATCCTGGGGTTTACAAGACGTGGTATTCAAAAGGCAGTGATGTTAATATTGTTTTACAGTATGCTGACTGCTTGGGGGGGTTGCAGCCATCTGTGTGCATTAACCCCTTTCCATATCAGGGGAGGCGTGGCGGTGGACTCATTCATGGCGCTATCCTGTTCACTGCCACCTTGCTCTACCCAGCCATTGATCTGAGGCCAGCTCAGATCAATTATTAGTGGAAAACGTCTCGTAGTAAGCTTTGGGCTAATAAGCATCTCATGATTCTGCCCTATCCAATCCACAAAAGAAGCATTTTCAGCACTACCTCTGAGTTCTCCAGGACTTGGCTGTAGAAGAGCCAGGTGGGTGTGGGTTTATAGACACAGGAGATTTTATAAGATCCATAGTCCAGACTCCTAACAGAGGCCTATTTCTATTGACAGATAACCTGGCTACCATATAAATGAGGTAGTATTTTAGCATTTATTACATATTACAAAAGTCATATGTTTGTGAATCTGATGAAAACTATGGACTCTGCAGAAAAATGCATATGCTCTCTCTCTCCTCTCTCTCTCTCTCTCTCTCTCACACACACACACACACACACACACACACACAACTTATATATTTCTAGGAAATTCATGAATGTCCTGAAGTTCACCTGGCTCCATCAGCCCCAGGCAAGGAAATTTCACTTTATTTGAAGTTTAACTTCTTCTAAATATTGAGTATGTTTTCCCCTACTTCCCATTATAACTATGTCTAATTGACTTTAACAACTCTACAGTTGTCTTGTACTTCCACCAAATGACTTCCTCACTGGTATGAGGACAACCGTCTACTACCATGGTATTCTATTTTAATCTGTGATTAATATTCACCATCAGCTGACTTTAAGTGGATGACCCTAGACAATCTGGATGGGCCTCACCCAATCAATTGGAAGGCATTAAGGCGAGAACCAGACTTCTTGGCAGGAGAAATCCCACCATGGACAGCAGCTTCAACCTCCCCAGAGACTTCAGCTGCCCTACCTGACAGCCTGCCCTGGGGACTTTGGACTTGCCTAGAGAGCCCCACAATCTTGTAAGTCAGCTCCTGCAAGAAGACTCTTAGTATACAGTTCCTACTGGCTCTGTTTCTCTGTTTGAACCCTTACTAAGACTTTGGTACGGGGAAGGTGGGTGCTGTGGGACTTAATAGTTTACAATGTGGAAGTGGCTTTGGACCTGGATAATGGGTAGAGTCTGGAAGAATTCTTAGGCGCATGACAGAAAAAGCCTGTATTTCATGTCATTGGAAACTGGAGGAAGGATGACCTTCACGATACAGAGGCAGCAAACATGACTGAATTGTATCTGACAGTCAGTGGAAAGCAGAAGTTGTAAGTTATGAACTGGGATATTTAGCTGAGGAGATTTCCAAGCAAAGTCTGGGACACATGACCTTTATTTCCTGCTTATAGTAAAATATGATAGGAAAAGGGCCTCCCTGGTGGCGCAGTGGTTGAGAGTCCGCCTGCCGATGCAGGGGATACGGGTTCGTGCCCCGGTCTGGGAGGATCCCACATGCCGCGGAGCGGCTGGGCCCGTGAGCCATGGCCGCTGAGCCTGTGCGTCCGGAGCCTGTGCTCCGCAACGGGAGAGGCCACAACAGTGAGAGGCCCGCGTACAGCAAAAAAAAAAAAAAAAAAAAAAAAAAAATATGATAGGAAAAATATAAATTGGGGAAAGAACTGTTAAAGAAAAGATCGATGATTTAGGAAATTTTTAGTTTATTTAAAATTTCAAAAGATGCTAAAGTTAGGAGATTCACAGTCACGAAAATGTGCTCTGAAGAGAAGAACAAGGCTGGACAATCTTTTGCCAGCACTAAAGATATACTAATGACTCATGGAACCACTTAGCCATATCAGCAGATGCCACAGAGATGGGATTATCTAGGAAAGTTCAGTGGAAGAACATTTTGCCTAATAGTATGAATCCCCATGATATACGTAAGAGACCCACGAAGTTTTGAGAACATTTTAAGCAGAACCATTGCCAGCTTGGGCTGAAAGTGGTGAAGTTAAAGATGAAAGAAAGCTGTTGGACTCCCCAAATTCTATAGGCAGGAAACAAGTTGCTAAAACTACCAAGTTGCAAACGTGTGCTACCTTTCTAGAAAAAGGAAGGTTGACTCTGAGGGCTGAGACTTGGGTCCAGAGGCCAGAACTATAGGGCTAGAAGGCAGAGTTGTGGGCCCAAGGGGTGAAGAGATAACTCACAGAGGACTATTCCCAGTCTTTGCATCCTAACAGAATTTACCCCGTTGACCATTTTTTTTTAGTGCTATGGACTGGTGGCCCCCTTTTCCTTCCATTCTTCTCCCATTTGGAATAAGAATGTTATAGAACTGTTATCCTATGCCTGTCCTGCCATTGCGTTTTGGAAGCAGATGCTGTGCTTTCTAATTTCACAGGTCTGTAGATGGAGAGAGATTTTGTTTCAGGAGGATCACACCCAGAGTGTCACCCATACCTGATTAGATGATGAAATTTCGGAACTTGGGGGCTGATGATATTTAGATGAGATCTTTTTTTACATGAGTTGATGCTTTAACTGGTTGAGAAATTTGGGGATGTCAGGATAGAGTGAAGGTATTCTGCATGTGGAACAGATATGAATCTTTAGGGACCAGTGGGCAATCTGTGATACATTATAAAATGTGCTTCCCAAAGATACATCCCAGTCCCTGGAGCCTGTGGATGTAAGTTTATATGGGAAAAATTTTAAAAAGAAAGGTCTCTGCATATGTAATTACATTAAGGATCTTTTTTTTTTTTTTTTTTTTTTTTTTCTGGTACGTGGGCCTCTCACTGTTGTGGCCTCTCCCGTTGTGGAGCACAGGCTCCGGACGTGCAGGCTCAGCAGCCATGGCCCACAGGCCCAGCCGCTCCACGGCATGTGGGATCTTCCCGGACCGGGGCATGAACCCGTGTCCCCTGCATCGGCAGGCGGACTCCACCACTGCGCCACCAGGGAAGCCCACATTAAGGATCTTGATGAGGAGATGATCCTGAATTCCCCAGGTGGACCTAAATGCAATCACATGTTATCCCAAAAAGAAGAAGGCAGAGGGAGATTTGAACACACAGAGAAGAGAAGGTAATATGAAGATGGAGCAGAGAGGTTTAGAGATGCTGGCTCTAAAGGCTGGAGTGATGAACTACAAGTTGAGGACTCCTGGTAGCCACCAGAAACTGGCGGGGACCAGGAACAGATTCCCCCTTATGCCCCTGAAGTGGGTGTGGCCCTGCCAACACCTTGGTTTCAGCCCAGTAAAACTGATTTTGAACTTCTGGGCTCCAGAACTGTGAGATGATAAACCTGTGTTGTTCTAACCCACCATGTTTGTGGTAATATGTTATCACAGCCACAGGAAACCAATACAGACTCTGTGGAAAACGAAGATGAAAAAGTTATGACGCTCCGTCAAAATGCTCAGAACCTGTAGAAGATGAATAGCCAGCTAACTCTACCCTAGGACTGGCAACAATAAAGATGCAAACAAAGTGTGAAGGACTTGGAAAGGTTCTTTGGGTCGAGAGAATGCACGGAGAGCAGGGTATGTGAAGTGAGCAGAATGGAGGCAGGGAAATAGAGAAGACGGTGTTCCACATGGAAGAGCCATGAGATCCATGGTGCTGAGAAACAGTACAGCAGGACCAAAGCTGGCTAAGAGGTAAAATTAGGATGCTGTAGCAAGCATCCTCTTCAAGGTGTTCTAGTGACCCACAAATCGTGCTTTATGTGAGACGTGGGAGCACTATAAAAAGACTGAAAACCACTGGTTGTTTTGTTTTCTGGTCTACTCCCCACCCCTGAACTTGACGTTGGGGGAAAAAAAGACACTTCCCAAGAACACACAAGCAGAGACAAAGAAAGGCAGTATAGCCTAGTAGAGTAGAGTATAGCATAGCATAGCATAATACAGTATAGTTAAAGTAAGGGTGTTGGCATCTGATAGAAGTGCCTCTATGTGTCCACAGATAAGTTACTGGACCTTTCTGAGTTCAGTTTAACCAAGGGAGGTAAGAGTATCTGCCTTGCCCAGGTATTAAGACAATTAGCTAATGTTCGCCACACACCTACGCAGCCCATTGAACTTAGCCCAGTACTCAGCAACCGTAAGTAAGAGAGAAAGTCAAGACTCCCACCTAGACTCTTCCACTGTGAGGCTAGAAAATTATGTTCAAGTCAGAATGTGAAGTCCCTGAATGACCCGCCAAGGGTTCTGGACTTTATGATATGAGCTGGAATCCACAGAAAGGCTTTCAAGTATGGAACAACACAAACGTTTCTGTGTTCTAGACAGATGGCCGTCTGCGAGTGGGAACATCAGTCAGAAGGGAGCCAGTCTGGACCCTGCTGCCAGAGGTTCCGGGCAGGAGATAATGAAGCCCTGATTAACGGTAAACGTAGTACAAGAAGGCTATTTTCAAATCCCGTGCCTTGCTGACTTGAGACGATTTTTGAGGAGGCAGAAGAGTGGCCGCGCACATTTGATAACTCAACCGCAGAAAGATGCTGCAGGCGTGTTTGTGCTGGGGGAGCGCTGGGGGCAGCCTAACCATGCCAGGCTACTCCAGAAAGGACATGTGAGCTTGAGCATCTCTTCTGAGGGAGCTGATTCTGAAATGCCACAGTGTTCAATGGCTGGGAATGTGTGCAATGTTTACAAAGCTTGCCTTTCATGACTTCTAAGGATCTGGATGGCCAGCTGCACATGTCCCTCCAAGAGGCATGCACTCTTGTGCATGGATAGGCCAGCGGCAACATGCAAGTCCCTAATCTGTTCCTTTGAGAGTAGAGACAAACATGCTCTCAGCACACGTGTACATCCTCCCTGGGGTGACCGAGAATCCATAATGTCACACTGTGCTTCACAACTAAGCAGAAACGCAGAAATCCACATGCAGTGAGCCACGTTCTGGAAAACAACTGAAATGCAGTATTTTTATGAAATGTTCATCCATCTGGAATTGTGAGATATGATGTTCTGACCCATAATCTAAGGTGGTGGCCACTTAAGCTGCCTTCCCTATGAAACGAAACAGTGTTAGCTTGAAGAAAAATGGAATGGAAGGGAACCATGGGGTTCAAAGAGTAAATATCTGTCCGCCTTCCCCTCCCACTCCTCTAGCTATTTTCAGGTTTGTCTCCTGCACTGTGTTATCTGGGGCTTTAGGGAAGCTCATTTTAAATCATCCAAAACCAGTGTCTTCAAATCCTCTCTCTGAAAGGAGTCGCTGCATCCTGGGAGCCTCGCCACTAACTCCTCATTCCTGACCGTCACCTTGAACTTGTCTTTGTTGAGTTTCTGCTCATTATTCACTCCTGTACAATTTAGATAGTGAGAGGCTGTAGCTGATATCTGTGTCCTATTTCCAGTTGGGTAACACACGCCTAACCTAACTGCAACTTAGCAAAAAAAATATATAGATAAATAGACACATACATATATGTATATATAAATACATATATATGTAACTTTGCTAAACTGTGGTACACACACACACACACACACACACACACACACACACACACATATATATATATAAAGTTTATATAAATAAAACTCCGAACCCAAGCTACACGGATGGCTTTGTTTCCTGGAGAAAAAGACCATCACTATCAGGTTCTTAAAAATAGTGTGTAACTCCCACAGGCCGACCCTTTCCTCTTTTTCTCCCCCGCTCCTTCTCTCTTATGCCCCCTCCTTTGCGTTCTCTCCCTTCTCTCCTCTTCCTCACCATCTTTCTCAACACAGCCGCCCTCCTCAATTTCCCCTACACTCGAGCTTTTAGAGCGAATCAGGCTGTGCCCGCGGGGCTCCGGGACAGAACGCTCTGCCCGCTGAACTCCACTGCTTCTTAGGCCAAGTTAAGGGAGTTCTCAGTGTGTCTGCGTCCGGAGGGAGGACCGGCAGTTTCAGCGGGGAAGAGGCCGAGAGGGGCTGCTTTATCGCAAGCACTACGTTTGCCCCCTTTGTTCGGAGAAGGTCGAGTGGAGACTGACTCCCTAAGAGCATTTCTCACTGTGTTTCCACCACAGAGAAAGCCCCGGGAGACAGGAGAAAGAACTGCACTTTCCTTCCTCTCCTGCCCTGGCCTCTGTGAGACTGAGCCCACCACTCATGAACACGTGGACGGCCAGAGGTCCCACCTCGATCTTCACAATACTGGAATCAGGTCCGGTGACTGAGGCCAGCTCTGAAATGACTGAACATCAGTGCGTGTGGAGGGGGTGGGGAGAAACGTGATTCCAGGAGTGCAGCGGGTCCCGTTGGATCAGGAGGTTTCCTGGGGTTTGCTCTGCTTGACCACTTCTTACCAGCCTTTCCCGCGGCTGCTCTGTGACCCTCCACCCTCCACATTGATAGAATGAGGCATCTCCGTAAATGACTCTGCAGGGCTTTTCCAGGCCCAGCCCTCAGGGTGGTGGCATTCCTGGAGGAACCAGGGGTTCACTGTGGCCTTCTGTCTCTTCTTCTCCCAGGCTCCCCAAGACCACATGTTCCATAGGCCAGCTTCCAAGCCACGCCTCCTCCGGCTTCCCTGTCCAACTCCCACCTGCCCCCCTTTTTCTCAAGCCCCTGCACTTTCCGTTCCAGAGCCCAACCCATCCTCCCTGGCATCCACTCCCACAAATGCACAGGAGAAGGAGAGCCTTGGCCTTCTGTTTCTGTGTGTTAAGTCACTCCATGGAGTTTTTTCTTTTTCAGTAAAGGACTTCATTTCTACTGACTTGCAAAGACCACACATTTCAAGTGCAGCCAAAACAAATCAATGTCACATGAGCCAAATAAATCCTTCTAAGGACTCCAAAGAGCTAATGATTCTGTAGTCTTCTCACTCTCTATATTTGGGTTAGGGCTGGTTACATCCTATGTGATCACAGGAATATCTAAAATATTAAGTTGCTATGCAAAATATATATGTCCAAAATACATTTTTGGAGGAGAAGCCTTTTTGAAAGATGTCCCTCACTGCATATGTATCCCATCTCACTCTTTTTCTTTTCTCCTCCAAGTCACACCATGGTCTTCAGCCATATTCTTTTTTTTTTTTTTTTTTTTTCGCTGTACGCAGGCCTCTCACTGTTGGGGCCTCTCCCGTTGTGGAGCACAGGCTCTGGACGCGCAGGCTCAGCGGCCATGGCTCACAGGCCCAGCCTCTCCGCGGCATGTGGGATCTGCCCAGACTGGGGCACGAACTCGTGTCCCCTGCATCGGCAGGTGGACTCTGAACCACTGCGCCACCAGGGAAGGCCAGCCATATTCTTGAGAAGCTTGATTCTTAAGAAAGTTGGTTTTTTAAAAAATCCACATTTATT
This sequence comes from Mesoplodon mirus, assembly GCF_964341445.2. NCBI lineage: Eukaryota > Metazoa > Chordata > Mammalia > Artiodactyla > Ziphiidae > Mesoplodon > Mesoplodon mirus. The sequence goes on along the minus strand of NC_138983.1, from coordinate 138,407,548 downwards.
AGACATTCAGAACTGGACCATTAAAATAGTTGCTATAGAATGAGATTGAGGGATTTTGTTTTGCTATTTGGAACTAGCTGGGTTAGCACCTGCCAAATCTATTCTTGGCTTTGTTTTTCATGATTAGCCCCTCACTTTGCCCAGCTCAAAAATATAAAAACAAACAGATAAAAATTACTATGTGACATTGTTCCTCTTCCATGCCCTGCTGGAACATCTTGAGGCAGGTTTACTGTTACTGACCTCAGGGTAATGATTTTTTGCACTTGGGGTGGTAAATCACTTCCAGGTGAGGCAAAACCAGATGGCCTCAACTTTCCTGGAGTTGATTAAAATGATTGTACCTGCTTCAGAAAACTACCAATCAAACACCAGGGTTTGATTTACCATGGTAACATCTCAGCCAGTGGCTTCTGCCCTGCGAGTGGAAGATGTTGAATCTACCAGTTAAAACTAGCAAATGAAACCCCCTATCTGATACACACACACATACTCACATCACATTATTCTAAGTGCTTGCAAAGAGCCAGCTGCTGCTGAACAAAAGGAAATGTTTTTACAATTATTTAAACATCGAGCTCCTACCTGGTGACACAGGACAATAAAGCCGGCTTGCAACCCTCCTGGCACCATCTACCACCACACAAATTCAGAAGACGCTTAAACTGTGTAATTGCCTTGGGTCTCTTGTGACATTCATATCCATTTGGCAAGGATACCCAATAACATGGGAGGAGGGCGATTTTCTCACTTAAGAGTCATCAAATGTCTCCTGAGTTGGGCATATGCATCCAGTATTCTGTCATTATCAGAGCTATCAGATCACCATGTAGTTTCACCCTCTGATTTATAATTCCATACAATTCAATTTCTTTCTGTTCAATTCAATTTGATTCCATCCACTTCAATTTAATTCAAGATATTCATTCACCACATACTCCATTAGCTACAAGCTGTTATGAAAATTAAACACAACCCCTCCCCACGAGGAACTTAAAATAATCGATCAGTTAGAGTTTAAGAGACTTATACGATGGCAGCCTGAAGCATGCTAAACATGAGTGAGTGTAACGCCACAGGTGCGGGGAACGACTTTTAGATGACTGTGATATATTGGCCATTCTTTTAAAATGTTCATCAAAAATATGCCAAGGCTAAGCAAAATATTACTCATGTGTGACACAAAATAGCTGATCCTGCTATGAGAGGCTTTATTTTACGTATATTTGCTTATGAACTTATGGATGGCTATCTGGATTTTACAGGAAAAATTGCAGCTAGAATGAAGATGTTTTGAAAGACAAAGGAAAAGAAGAAACAGGAAAAAAAAAATCATGCTGCCCCATGACTATATCTTCAATACAGCATTAACAGTAAAAGAAATACAGATCTAGCAGCATTTAAGTGTTCATTCACAAATGCCACCTTAAAATCACTTAGACCTTCATTATTTTTTCAACATAGCAAACGTGTTTGCTTTGCAGATGCTCTAACACATTCACTTTCCAGACCAATAAAAATGGCCATCGTGTGCAGTTATGACCACTAACACCAGCTGTAGACACGTACAATCAGAAAAGGTTAGTCACACCATGTGAAGCAGGCAATGCACCAATGTCTGAATTACTCTTCAACCTCAGGCCTAGACACTCACTCATGGAAGGAAAACGCTAGCAGCCAGAGTTGGCGCAAGAGATCGTATATTCCTAAGGGAACCCGACGTAGTGTGTCACTCCCTCGACTGGAAGTCAGTCCTCCTTTGGTTTCTATGAACAGTTTCCACCACCCATGTGACGGGGTGAAATGTTTTTTGCGTTGCTCCACATTTCTGCACTTACTTTAGTAAAGGTACTGGTTTATCAGTGGCAAAAAGCTCTCTCTCTCCACCTTACATGAGTGAAGGACAGAAGGTCAAATATCTTCCTTTATTTTAATGCCCTGTCCCATTAAACGTGAACACCACCTTCACCCCCGGCACATTCGCATTTAACATTTAGGAAGCTCTCACTCTAGGCTAGACTCACTTAGGGAAGCAAGAATTAGGAAGTCAAAGTCTCCCTTGTCTGTGCTTTCTTAGGTCATCAGCTCTGAATGCACCGGGTATACCAAGCCTCACACACAGCTCATCGCCAGACCCCAACAAGGAGGGAACTTGTCATAAGACACTCAGGTGCATAAGAACACGGGAGAACACCAGGATGAGCAGCAGCCTGAGCTGTGGGATATGCTGCATCTTCAGGGAGATGTTAAAGCCAAGGTGGGGTCCTGAGAAGCAGCAGGACTGGGTTTCTAGCCTGGGCGGGCAGCCCTGCCCCTGAACCAGCAGAGGCCTGCGTCTCATGGAGCGGGGAGCCGCACCCTGCAGCCATAGTCCTGGAGCTCTGGGCTGTTGAGAGGAGGCCTGGAGGTGCTAGGAGGCTCCTGTCTGGGGATCGTGGATGCTTATGGGCATCTGGAGAAGACTCTGACCTGGAAAACAGATGTATCCAGCTGGCAGCACTGCCGGACGGGCTCCTGAGCACCCAGCAAGGAATAGGGCCCGCGAGGAAACGTGCAGCCTTGGGTCCAGCCCAGAGAGAGAGCTGGGAAGCCTGGGGAGGGAAGGGAGTAAGAAGGTGGGGACCCTTGGCATGAACAGGAAATAACCCAGACCCTCAGGCTGAGGAGGCGCTCATGCAGAGACTCCAAGGGCTCAGACACCAATTCCCATGGGAACCAGTCCCAGAGCATCTGCCCTGGGGCACGTGCAGAGGCTTTGTTGTTGTGGACATTGGTTTGGAAGGTGAGGTCTGGCTCACCAGCTCAGGGGCTAGTAGCCACGAGATCCAAATTCTAGTCCAGTTGGGGCCACCAAGTTGCTGGGAGAGTCAGATATGTCTGCCCGGAGTGTCTCCACTTCTACCGTAAGATGTAAAGCGATCCTCACCTGATCACACCCCTGCTCCCCATTCTGTGCCTCCAAGAAGGGTAAGCACCCGTCCTGGCCGGCTCAGGCTGCACAACAAATATCACAGACCAGGTGAAACAGAAATGTATTTTCTCACCCTTCTGAGCTCAGGCCCCTGGATGCTCAGTTCTGGGGAGAATCCTCTTCTCTCCGCGTCCTCACGGGGCCTTTCCTCAGCGTATCCAGGTGGAGAAAAATCTCTCTCTCTCCCTCTTCTTAAAAGGCCAACAATCCTATCAGATCAGAACCCACCCCCATGACCTCTTTTAACCTGAATCACTTCTTCAAAGTTCTGTCTCTAAATACAGTCATGCTGGGGGCTTAGCCCAACTGAGGCTTCAACATACGAATTTGGAGGGGCACAGTTCAGTCTATTGTGCCCCCAAAGCCAGCAAAGCCTGCTCTAGTGTCTCCCTCCTGCTTCGCGGAGGCCCGGCTTTCAAGGCCTCAAATGCTGAGTCTCAGAGGCAGCCGTGAGGAGGGCTGGCCATGGGCAGCAGAGCGTCTGGAAGCTCTGTGTAGTCAGGCCCATGTCCCAACAGATCAAGCCAGCCCGTGTCGAAGAAGAAGCCAGGACTGGGCAGAAGTCAAATGGACAAATAAATGGAAGTTGGAGATCAAGGGCTTGATTCTGGAGCACACTGACTTATGAGGATGAATGTTGATGGTCCAGGTAGGAATGGAAGGAGGCAGGAAAAGCACTAGCTTGGGAGAAAGGTGTATTCCATACACGTATATGTTATCATTTGTAGGTTATCTGTATTATACATCTTACATTATTAACCTAGGAATGATCAGTTTAAAACTGTGGTGAAAGGTGTCCTAAAGAAAAGTTTGTGTTCCTCATACCACCAGCACACTTAATTTCCCCCTCGCTCCATTTTCACGATACCTATTGCATGAATTGTGCAGAATGTTGGCTTGATTTCATCCAGCATGGAGCAAGTATCATTGTGCATACTGCCTCTTTCATTTGCGATGCACGGATGGCACCTGTGTGACTGGTGACAAGGGTCGAAGAATGTGATCCAGGTCCTAGGCAGTGAAGCCCTGTTTTGATGATGTTCTGGGAATCAGCATGTCTCAGACCCAGAGAAGGAAGTAACTCCTAGTTTTTTACATGGCTTACAGTCTTCCCTGCCTGTCCAAACCCCCTGCCCCAGACAAAACCCACGAGAACTTGAATAATCCCTAAATGATGTAAAGCAGAGCGAAGCAAACACCACGGAGGGAGGCGACAGACCAGGGTCCATGTGGGCAAGTGCTCCTGCCAAGAGGGGGATGGGGTCTGCAGAAGGTCTGAAGCAGAGTGGTGTTACTTACTGCACCACAGTGGGAGCAGCCGGACTGACTCATCTGTATCAAGCAGCAAGGCCAGGCATGTCTCACTCATCGCTAGAGGAGCGAGTATGGAGATGATCTCCAGCACGCAGGGCAGAACTCCCAACCCTGGTGATTCTGGGAGGGTCAGAGACCAACCACACGAGGCCTAGGGGCACTGCCCATCCTCCCCCACTCCCACTGAGTTCTGTGCACATCCCACGAGGGGCACTCGTCCCACCTCACAAAGGACGCACAGAGTCACATGCCAGGAGGGGTAATGGGTGTCCACTGTTACAAAGATAAGTGTTCATTCAAGAATCACCAAACAGTTCACAAAGACCAATACCATGAAAATCAAATGAAGAAACAAAAGATGCTCAACCGACAGGAAAACTTAAGATGAATTAGAGAATAGGATTTTATAAGTAAGTTTCATATCAATGGAAAGATTTTAAAAAAGCATTGCACTCATAAACAAGACCAGGAATTATGAGATAAGCACAGAGGGTTATGGAAAAAGAAAAGAAAAAAGAAAAGAACCAATTAGGCATCTTGGAATTGAGAAGCAAGCACATGGGGATTCTAGGCATACTTTAAAATGAGTGAAGTAAGTCAGACAGAGAAGGACAAATATCGTTTGATATCGCTTATATGTGGAATCTAAAAAAATGGTACAAATGAACTTATTTACAAAACATAAATAGAGTCACAGAAGTAGAAAACAATCTTACGGTTACCAGGGGGGAAATGTGGGGAGGGATAAATTGGGAGATTGGGACTGACGTATACACACTATTATATGTAAAAGAGATAACTGGACTTCCCTGGTGGCACAGTGGTTAAGAATCCGCCTGCCAGTACAGGGGAGGCAGGTTCAAGCCCTGGTCCAGAAAGATCCCACATGCTGCGGAGCAACTAAGCCCGGGCGCCACAACTACTGAGCCTGTGCTCTAGAGCCCGCAAGCCACAACTACTGAAGCTCTCACACCTAGAGCCCATGCTTGGCAACAAGAGAAGCCACCACAATGAGAAGCCTGTGCACCTCAACAAAGAGTAGTCCCCGCTCACTGCAACTAGAGAAAGCCTGTGCGCAGTAACGAAGACCCAATGCAGCCAAAAATAAATTAATTAATTAATTTAAAAAAATAGATGACCCATAAGGACCTGCTACTGTGTAGCACAGGAAAGTCTACTCAATACTCTGTAATGACCTATATGGGAAAGACTCTAAAAAACAGTGGATACATGTATATGTATAACTGATTTGCTTTGTTGTACACCTGAAACTAACACAACACTGTAAATCAACTATTCTCCAATAATTTTTTTAAAAAAATTCAATTAAACTGTCTATTAAGGATCTACTCTATAGGCACGGTGGCCCTGTATGAAAATCAGTGTCAGAAGCATCCCCCCGCCAGAGGTGATCCAGAAGAAGAGCATGTTTAAGGGGAAACATGAAGCCCTAGAAGGATCTAGAAGGAGTGAGGAGAGGAAGAGGCAGTATTTGGAGACAGGGCAGCAAACAGTGGAGATTTCACGTTCAGAGAAGTAGAAGAAATGGCAGGCGCTTTTTTTTTTTCAGGAATGTTTTCCTAAAATCTGGACAACTGAGAAGACATTACTAAAATTCTTGAAAATAAAACACATCGCTAAGTCCAGTCCATGAAGTAGGAAACCTGCGGAGCTTTATGGTAAAGAGATGACACGATAAGGGATGACTGTGATATCAGGACACAGAAATTGTTCGTTGGGGCAGGGAAAGGGGACGGGGGACAGGCGAGAGATGCGTGCACGGCCACAGGACACAGCTAAGCACACGTGTGGGAGCAAGAGCCACTGGAGTTAGGTCTGCCTTCCCAGGAACCTAAAAAAAGACCACACGATCCCCAAATACACCGTTTATTTTAGGCTTAATCTTTGACAACACGCACTGCACTGTGTTTTCTTTCCTTGTTCTTTCCTTGTTCTTTCCCTTCACAACTGAACACACAGAGTCAGACAGCTCGAGCGTGATTAGCATGGGATGGCGGCCAAGCACCTGCTTTCTGTGCCTGCTTAACGGTTTCCATCTTCCCCTCCATCGTGTTGCGTGTATGAAACCCAAGCTTCTTATCACCAGCATCAGCACTTCCATTTTTTTGGTGAAAGAAGAAAGGGATGAAACATGGAAACAACTGTACAAACTGCTATACTGACAAAGCAGGAGACACTTCTGATGCTAAACACTTCTGATACTCAGTTGCTGGCTGGAAACTTAGTTTCAGGGCAAAAGGTGAGCGTGCAAAGGTGGAGGATCCCCTGTGTAGGTGTAAGAACTTGGCTAACAATGAGATTGGGGCCCATCCAATGAAGAAATGCCAGAACACACTGACTTATCCAATAATGACAAGAGCAGGTCAAGAGTGAGATTAATCTCACTGTTCAAGGACAGGACATTCCCTACATCCAAGAACGTCTGCTTCTCCTCTCCTCCCCTCCACCCTTGTGGTCCTCCCGCCCTTTACTCATGCATTCACTAGCCCGTTCTCTGTGGGAGCTTGCCTTCCATACGCACTGTTGATCCTGCCCTTGTGGAGCTTCTTACACTTCCATGGGGAAGAACAGATACCAAACAGTGTACAACAGCAACTATCATTAATCTCACTGTTCAAGGACAGGACATTCCCTACATCCAAGAACGTCTGCTTCTCCTCTCCTCCCCTCCACCCTTGTGGTCCTCCCGCCCTTTACTCATGCATTCACTAGCCCGTTCTCTGTGGGAGCTTGCCTTCCATACGCACTGTTGATCCTGCCCTTGTGGAGCTTCTTACACTTCCATGGGGAAGAACACATACCAAACAGTGTACAACAGCAACTATCACAATTGCTTTTTAGTAGCATGTTCTCCGTCAATGAAATCCTACATTGAAAATTCATCAAGTTATAAAGCGGCTCCTTTGGGGTCGGGGCGGGAGAATGTGTAGGAACCTTGGATTGCAGTCCAGGACTCGTTCTCATCCCATTGCTATCATCTCTCTCTTCTTCCCTCTTCTCTCTCTCCCTTTTAAATTGCAAAGTTGGTGACAAGGGTATAGTTTGGACATGCTTTCTATTTGTTGAATAAAATAAAAATAAACATCAAGATTTAAAATTTTTAATTATAAAAGAGGAGTGTGTCATATTTCTCCACCCCCTGCAAAGGTGGATTCATAAATAAAAATATGCTCTCCGATTTCTCGCTGCCACGCACCTCTCACCTTTCTTCCTCCCATTCTGAAAGCACAGCTGCCCTTGTGCTCAGCACGGAAGACCTCCTGCTCCTGTGGCCTTTTTGGAAGACCTACCACACAATTACAGTGAGGACCAACATTTACTGAGCACCTTCTGTGTTTCAGGTCCTGTGCTGTGATGCTGAGATACAAGAGTGCCAAGGATGGATTACACTTGGGATCGTGCAGGTAAAGAAGCAAAGATTCAGAGAGGTCAAGTAACTGAGCCAAGGCCACCCGATTCCTGGCTGGAAGAGATGGGATTCAAACCCAGATCCACCTGGGTCTTATGGCCACCTGCTACTGCCTTGTTACCTCTGTGCCACTCTGCTGTGCCTCTGTCACTGTCCCTCTGCATCTCTCTCTCTCACACACACACACACAAATACACACATACTCTTCCTCTTTGCTTGGAAATATCCACTCCTGATGTGAAGCACTTGGAAAGTACACGTGGACTTTCTTTGCCCCTGCCAGCCTGCCATCCCAGGCTGCAGCTGCTGCTCCGGATGCCACCACACCAGCAGTACCAAAAAGCTGTTTTTCTTCCACTCTAATAAACATTTCTATTCACTTGTGAGTCAGCGTGTTTGTTTATCTGATGGGCCCCTACTATTCGAGGATGTCCAGAAAACGCGTTAACCCCTCCCAGGCTACGGCTCTCCAGAAACGAGCTCTCCCTGTGCCAGCCTCGGCCCCAGACACACGGCCCTCCTATGCTCAGACGCAGCCCTGGGGGAAAGAAGGTGTCTTTGAGATGAGACTTGGAGGTGAGCAGGGTGAGGGCATAAACGGAACATCTGCTTTCATTATCCGAAAACAAATTTAGTGTCAATAAAAGGTGTTCAAGTGAGAAGATTGAGGATGGAAATTGACAGTCAAAGGCACAGCCATACCTGATCCCACCTCCATGCCCACCTTGTCTCATCCTTTGCACAGGACGCACTCCGTTCTGCAGCTCAGCAGGGAACTCGGACCCTCTCTGATTTCATTTGCTGGTCCTGCCAGCTTTTCTCCAACCTTCATAACGTCAAATAACACTGTTTTAAGCGTTTTATAAAAACTCACTCATTCAACCTTCACGAGGGTCCTGTGAGGCACAGAGAGGTTAAATGACTTGATCGAGGTCACACAGCTAGTGAGTGAGGGATCCAGAGTTGAACCCAGGGAGCTAACCACATGCAACGCTGGTTATTGACCAAAGGACACTTATTTTTAGACACAGTCTGAGGCCTATGAGCCAATGGATGGGAGATTTAAATTTCTTTCTAAATACATTAATGAGAAAAGACCTGACATAGTGGCTATGCCCTGTCCTCTGCAGTCATTGACTTTTTGCTGTGAGACCTTGGGTTAGTTATTGGATCTCCAAAAGCCTTGACTCCTTACCTCCTAAATGGGGGCGATGGTGACATGCTGTGGAGGTCGAATGAGGGGATAATGTGCCCTAAGTGGTACCTCACTCATTACTGTGGAAGCTCATAACTGGATATGCAATGACATGGGCGGGGCTTTTTAGAGGACTGCCGTGAAACCCGTGAAACCAAACCAAGCCAAGCCCACACAGAACACTTTCATTTGGTGTGGATTTCACCTCCTGACAACCACTGTTATGTCTGCCTTGCCAGCAGAGAACTGAATCTCTAAATGTCCACAGCAGCTATGTTCCCTAAAGGAGCATCTCCCGCCGTGGGCAGAGAACCTTAAAAGATACACTCTGAGCTCTTGAGGCTCTGCCCAGGTCCTCCCCACACCGTCTATCACACCCCTGGCCCAAGCCCTTTGAAGCCCTCATCAGGAACACCTGCCTCTGTTGCTGACCTCCTCCAGCATCACGGTCCTGAATGCCATCCCAGCAGGATGGGCAGAATTATTTAGCTAAGTTTGTTATAAAACTACACAAACCTCTCCTTAAAGGACTAACTTTAGAAGAGTCACCAGGACTCCCTGAAGAGATTTATTTATTCCACTCAAGGGAGATTGGTGACGGCCCTCAGTCTCCAGTGGGTCCTAAGCTGGAGTGCCCCCACCCCCGCCGCCGGCCGCTTCCAACTCAGCCCACTGCACCGCGGGTCCGGGTGGAATAGTCTACACCTAACCGGTGTGCAGTCACCAGCACAATCAAAGACACGCTGGCATTCCTCTGACGCATCGCAGACTAGCCGCCTCCATCCATTTCCCTAATGTGAACAGGACCACTTTCACCTTCCCATCTTGAAGGAATACTCTGAGTACACATGACACAATAAACACAAAGTTGCTCTGAGATCTTCAGAGAAAGGATTTCACGTCGAAGTGTATTCAGCATCACTTGGCTGTTTTCAGTGACTATGGCTCTAATTTGGAATCACCCATTTTCATCCATAGGCGGTGTAGACAAATGGCTTTGTAACTAAATTTACAGATTTGCTTAAAGAAAAAAGAAGTCATGACTGTAAGGTGATAATCCTGAATCTTCTATGGAGTGCACACAGCTATATATCAAATCCAGGCCCGTTGCGGAGCAGGAGGCCAAGGCACACTATTTTACTTTATTTTGTTTTTTAAAAATTTTATTTCTTGGTTGAATTTTGTTTGGTAACCCTATCATTGCTATTGTAAATAGACCCCAAGATTCAGTGCAGCTACTCTGGTGAGGAGGTGACAGCTGCCTCTGGAGGAGAACCCACCAATTAGGGTAATCAGCCCAAGGAAAAGAAAGAACATGTAGTAAGGGCATTCTGTTTCAGGGAACACCTGGGCAGCTTTAGAGACGATGAATCCTCCGTTTGGGGTTTTAAGGCAAAAGTGTTTGCTTAATTTTGCAAGAATTTTATTTGGAAGGCTGGGGTCGGGGAGGAGAGAGTATTTCTTCTTTGTTTGTTTCATGATATTTCACACTTAGAAGGTCAGCCTCCTGCCCTCACGAACCCCCCTCCCTCCCCACACCCCAACTGAACATCTATAGATTGGTCCAGAATCCCAGAACCCCCTGCTGTTGCACTGAGAGGGGGACTGGAAGCTGTCCACCCTACTGGAATTCCTTTGTTTTGGTGACTAGATTATCTTTATCCTTGGCCTTGACAGGGTAAGAAGAGCCACCCTAAAATTTAACAAGACCTGGATCTAGTGCCTGGATCTGTCCTTCATTTTTGTGTCCTGTCCCCATTTTGAGCACCAGGAGAGCGAACCTTTTAATGGGTCAGGCTCTGGCGGCACTATGCCTTGGACCAAATCTCGTCTCCACCACTTAGTGGGTGGGAGATCTTGGAGACGAGAGCAGCCTCTCAAGTCTGAGCTTCTCCATTGGTAAACGAGGAACATGGCAGCGACTCCGTCCCAGGGCCAGTGCAAGCATCAACTTAAATCACGCATACCCAGTGTTTACCTGATAAGTATTTTTGTTGCAATTGATATACCATTGCCATTAGTGATTTTCATCAAATGCAATGCAAGTACCATAGAAAACTATCAGATGCTGTACGAATAAAGACGGATAACGTTACAAAAGCCGTATTGTTATTATTTTAATTTTTATTACTTCGCTCTTGCTTTGGGTCTATCTTGGAGGTGACAAGAGACATCCTGAGAAGAGGAATCACAGTTCCCTCCTTTTACTTATGTGAGGCTTTGAAACACCTAATGTGGTTGAGAAATACACATTTGCAAAACATTAGTACAAGTTTACATGAGAATTTACACACGCAGATTCACTGAGCCTGGAAAATAAGATTGTAAAGAGAGAGAATTAAGTCTGCTCTTCTTCCTGCCTTGCAGAAAGAGGGGGAAGGAGGGAGCCTCGAAATCAAATAATATTTCCTTCAAATATGAAACCTGGAGTGAATAAGCGATTGACTTTTCCATTTGGTGCCTTAATTCCTGTCCGTCAGATTTCCTGTCACTTCTTGCCTGGAAATGTTACTATCTATCACTCTTCTGGAATGAGCCGGACTAGGTACATCTCTCTGAATCTCACTCTCCCTCTCTGGTTCCCTGATAAGCCTGGCAGAGCTGGGGGCTGTTGACAAGATTCACATTTTCACCCGATAAAGTACCATTTACACTATAAATGCCAAAGAGAGTGGTGGGGTGCACATTCAAACACAAGTCTCCAAGGGGGCAAACAAGTCAGGACGCCCAAACTTAGAGAGAAGGCTGGTATCCAAAAGAGAAAGGAGGGGAGGGAGGAAGGGAGGAGGCAGGGAAGGGGGAGGGTTCCAATTAGCATCCGTGCCAGCTCTTACTCTGTGAAAGAGCGGATCATAGCTTTTTGGATTAAGGATTAAGAGCAAATTTGGCTTAGTGACTATTTCTCCTCTGGATAAGTGTCTTTTGAGGATTTAGAAAACATTTTTTCTAAACCAGTTGGAGATTTTCTTAACATGCCAATATTTTTATTTTTTCTTTAATAATTACATCAACTTCTATAAACAAAGCCTGATTTTTTCACATTTTCAAGGTGAAATCTCCCACACCAATTTAATTGATCCTCTTGCCCCTAACCTCTCTGCAGCCCAGGAGATGAACACCCAGCCACTGGGAGCAACCATCCAGTGACCCCACCAGCGAGGTCAGTGCATCAATCCACCAGCTTCCACAGCACTGCATCCAGTCTGCAGGGATCACAGTGCAATAAGCTGCCTGCATTCCTGAATGCCCAACAATCATTTCTGAAATAGACTCTGCACTTGAGAAAGCTTTTACATGGCTTTGCCCCTCGCCTTTTGGATCAAGACGGTAGATGGAGTGGCTGGGGGAACAATGGGGGTGGCTGGGGCTTAGCGGGGACTCTTCCCACGAGGATGCTCAGGGGAGAGTGGGATGCCTGGAGCCCTGCGCCCGTCCTGCCTGCAGCCCATCAGACCCCTCCAGCAGGGGCTCTGTTCCTCCCTCTCTGGTCTCTCCATCCTCACCCCAGGGACACAAGAGACCAACATCACAGACAAATGATAACCTTGGACAAAAGAACTATATACAGAGGGGTAAGACGGGAGGTCGGCTAAGTGTGGCTGCCTCACTTCCTTCCCTTCTGGTCACGCTGGACACAGCATTACCCGCAACTCCAGACCCCACACAGACTGAATATATAAGAACACTTGGTAGTTGAGGATGCAGATTCAGGATCCAGAGTCCATGGATCCCTAACTCTGGCCCTGACCCACATTCACTGCATAATAACTCCCCAGGGCCTCGGTTTACTCATCTGTAAAATGGAAGTAATAATAATAGTACCGTCCTTACCGTGTCGGTCTAAGGACTGAATGAGTTAATATCTGTGAAACACTCAAAACTGTGCCTGGCATAAAAGTGTCAGTATAATCATCATTATTATTTGCAGATGAATAAAGGTAGGTATCATCTGTATTTTTCTATGACTGAGACTTAGACTTAGTAGTCACAGGGTTAGGATTTGAACTGACACACATATGTCTCCAGAGGGCAAACCCTTAACCAGGAATCAAGACGCCTGTCTTGTCAAAGTTAACGAACCAGCTGGCGGCACCAAGACATCCTTCCCACGCCCCTGACACAGAGCTTGGCTCTGACTCCATTAAGTCCTATTCACAGAGTTCCAAATACCAGGCAGGCCTAGTGATGCAGAACAGGGACCAGGCAGTATAAGTTGCTTACCTATCCGTGGGGAGGCAACCCATGTGAATATGAACAGAGAAACAGCAGGAACAGACACATAGGGAGGGTGGGAGGGAGGGAGACGCAAGAGGGAAGGGATATGGGAACAGATGTATATGTATAACTGACTCACTTTGTTATAAAGCAGAAACTAACACACCATTGTGAAGTAATTATACTCCAATAAAGTTGTAAAAAAATAAATAAAGTAAAAATAAAGACAAAAGGGAAGAGTCCTCCCACAGCCCTTGCAGCCCCCTGTGCTCTCCCTTGAGTCAGAGGGGCCTTTCAGGTAAGTGTGCTCCGCTGCTCTGGCCTCCGGACATTTTGCTCCCCGGTGATGCTGTACCCTCCCCTTTGCCTAACCACCTCCTCTCCGTCCTTGCAGTGCCTGATGAAATGGCTCTTCTTCGTGGAGCTTCTGACCTCTGCAGTCTAGGCTTTGATGCCCGTAAGCCCTCCCACTGCACACACTTCCCTTGAAGCCCAGCTCTCAACTGTAAGCAATTATTTGTGTAATGTTGTCTTCAGGTCCGTCTTCTCCTCACTTGAGAATGACATCGATGAAGGCGGGGCAGTTTCACTATTGCTCTGACCACACACACAGTGTCCGGTATACAAAGAAAGGATAAATGACAGCATCCCCTCCAGGCAGAGAACTGCCTGGCCACTCTCCCGCCCACCCCCGCACCTTCTTTGTCTCCTATGAATCTATTTCGGGAACCTCTGGAGCAGAAAACCTCTTGAAGAGCTGGGCTTGTCCACGCTGGCCGTGAGGACAAACTGTGGAACGTTCTGCTGCTCCAGGAGGACAGGGCAAAAGAAGGCAGCTCTTGGAGCCCTGCCAGCTTCAGCCCCGCGCTCTGCATGTCTCTCTAACAGCCCCGACGTGCACAGTGGGTCTCCCGCTGCTTGCTCCTGGCTGGATTGTTATCAGCCAACCAGCTGGCCTTCAAGCTTCACACAGCGTTACAGTAAAGGATGCCTATGTGTCCCCTCCAGCCTCCCTGCCCTCCCCATTCTCCTGCCAGTGTTTTTTCTCTAAACCCTAAATCACCCAAATGTGTCACACTGCCAGTGGCCTCAGCGAGGTGAACGCCACTGAACAAATTCTGATCGCCTTTGGGACAGCCCAACCCAGAAAGTCAGAAAAGGTCAGTGGGAAGGCTGGGAGGAAGAGCCTGCATCTTTCAAATAACCTGGTGATGAGTCTGGGGATCCTGGGAGCCCTGCTGGACAGCGCACTGAAAGAGACTCAGAAACTCAGAAAAGGGTGTCAGGTTTCCCCTAAGCTGGCAGCTCTTCCTCCAGCAAGTGGCAGGTACCTCAAACACACAAGAGCTTTAAAGGCTGCCTTCCCGACTGAGCTAAACGGAAATGCATGTCCCTCCTTGGTTTGCCCTCTCCCTCCTCCAGTTTCCCCACCGCCCGCCAGCTGAACCCTTTGCTGTGCCCACTTCCCAAGTGAGCCCCACCAGCCATACCAAGACCAACAGAAGTAAAACCTGGTCCCAGGCGACCGTGATGGAATGCACATCTCCAGCGGTGCTGACAACCAGCAAGGCTGCAGGAGAAGGGCACACTCCTCCCACCAACGGTGGCTGCAAGAGAGCCTTTACTGACTTCAGAAGCAATGTTTCAGGGGGATTGTCCTCTGTTCACTGGAAACGTCGCCTGCTGCCTCTTCTTCTTTGCAATCTCCATCCCTGCTCCAGCTCAGCTCTGTTTCCAGGAGCTTGACTGGATAAAAGGACCCAGCGAACCTTCTCACAAATAGCCAGTCCCAACAGTGGTGCCAGGTGAAGGGGAAAACTTACACTCTCCTTTCTCCTCGAAAATGCCCTGTGCCCACGTGACCCCATACGGTCTCGAATCCTGGGCCATCTGCTGATGTCTTCCTCCAGGGGTCACTTGCAAAATTTTTTTTCAGACATATTTTGTGCTCTGATTTTTCTCCTTTTTGTCATATATGTCTCAGTTGTTTTTTTGTTTGTTTGTTTGTTTCTTGTCAGTAGGTATGTGAGGTGTGTAACCCTAAAGCCAGGAAGGCACATCATCCTCCAATTATATTTTCCTTCCATTGCACTGGCTGTGACCTGGTCATATCTGAAAACCTGCATTTCCTTTCTTTTGGGCTCATAATTAACAACAAAATAAAAACAAAAATCTTGAGCCATAATCCAGAAGCCCTTCTCTCCTGGGTTAGTTACATGGAGTCTCCTATAGGACATGGGCTGACTCTTCAGCTGTCTCTCCCCACCCCCGGCCCCGAGCAAAGGCCGGTGGCTGTCATGTGTTTTAACAGCTGTAGCCCTTCGGTTGTGGAGACCACAGTTTTTGTTAGTTCTCTGTGTTGTTGCCACTGCTGTTGTTTGGTTTGCTTTGGTTTCTCTGTTTATCTATTTGAGAATGTCAGGATGCTATTTCTGAGACCAAAATGACTTCTGCTGGGTCTCTTGACTCCTGGGTCCCTGAGCCATTGTCATTGCCACCTGGGCTCCACCACCCACAAACATCTACCACACTGCTTCCTCACACCCAGCTTCAGAGGGACTCTGGAATCATGACGAGGAACAAAGAACTCTTTCCCCTCTGATGGGTGAGAAGAGCCTGTTCTCCTCCTGTTTCCAGAGTGAAAGCAAGCAAAGTTTCACAAGCTTCAGTGGTCCTGCTTTTCACCCCAATAGGCAATACTGGCCCCTCCATTCCCAGCACCAAAGAATGGTGCACCTGTTCCCGGGTTCTGCATGGTGTGGACCCAGAGATCCTTATAGAGCATGGAAGTTAATCTGGTCTTCCAGAGAGGTCCCTGGGCTCTGCTTGGAGCTGGATGGAGGGGTGAGGGGTGCAGACCTGTGGAGGGGGGCATTGCTGCTCCACGAGCATGCCTTCAGACTCGGCAGAAGAGAGGAGGCCTGTGGATTCATCAGGCAGCAGTGTGTTTTGAGACCCCCAGGTTCACCCCAAGACTGTGCTCATCCAAAAGGTAGATAAAGAAGGAATGGCCTCTTCCTCCTAAAAGTTCAAGTATAGCTGAGAAGAGCAGGTGTGAGCATAAACCTAGGTGCACACATACAGGTGCACACAGCTGAGATGAAATAATATGAACTAACTAAATAATATGAACTAACTAAATAATATGAACTAACGAATGAAAAGCTCGGTCAGCACAAGGAATGAGGGAGTCGGGGCTTCAAGGGTAACCCAATCACACACTCGAGACAGCACGCAGTTGGTCCACTCAACTTTGACCTCGAGGGAGCTCTCATATGGGTCAAGGGTGGGATGGAGTCCTCAAGACCACTCTGAGTTGTAGTTCACTGGGAAGGACAGAGTTTTCCTCTCTTGGCCTCAGAACAGTGACATAAGAAGACAGTGGGGTCTGAGGGACAGGAAGTCTGTCAAAGACATGCATCTACCTGAGTATGTGTACCATCCAGCTGGTCCACGGGGGTCAGGAACGGAGCTAGCTGTGGCTAGGGAAGTCGTATCTTCTCAGGAATTTCAGTGATGACGAGGGTCTGGCAGACTGCCCTAGTTTTGAAGTCTGAGAATTCTGGTTTTGGAAATTTGGAATTGTTGCTTCAAAATGAACAAGAGGGTTTGAGACCAAGTCTTGGAAAGAACAGGAAAATGACATCTGAGGTGGAGACACTGCTGTTTAAAGGCTTGGAGACAATAATGCATAAGGGACATCCAGGAATTAGCATCAGGCTGGCCTGGATATGCCAGGTGAAACTTGGCCTCAACACCGAAAGATTACTTAGGTAATTGGATAAGACCCTTCCTGAGCATTCAGTGGCAGAATTGTGTTCATTCTTCATCAAATGACCGAGGTCCATTTCAGATCCCAATTTATAAGAGCATAGAAGACTGGACTTAGCAAAGGAGATTAAAGGATACTAGATGGATGGATGGACGGATGGATGGATGGATGGATAAATGGATGGATAAATGGATGGATAAGTGGATGGATAGATGATGGATTGTAGGTAGATAGACAGACAGAGTGAGCCCTTAGCTGCCCTCTCCCCTTCATGCCACAAACACATGCCACAAACTCTTCTCTCTAAGGAGTGCCTGGTCTCCACCCCACATGCTGATCAGGAAGACACAGAGAACACAGGGAGAACCATCTGGGAATGATCTATTTTCTGTGCTCAGCATGTTCCTGGAAACCTGTTGTCCCCAGGAGAACAGGTGAAAGCCTGACACTGTCAAAAAAAGTGGGCAAAGCTTGCTGCTTAATTTTTTATTAACGGTATTAAAATTTCTTTGCCTAAGTCATTAATCATTAGGTCATAAGAAAGGCTTATGTTTATTCAGAGAATATAATAGCTCACAGCAGTAAGGATGTATGTTTTCTCATTGGCCAGTGGAAGTGCTGTGCTGTTATATAGGAATAGATTTTTTTTTTCTTTTTCTTATTTATTTATTTTTACTCAGAACAGTTAGTTCAATTTAGCAAACACTTATTGAATTTTTCCGACAAAGATAAATACTATACAATCTCTGTTGTAGAAAAGGTCAGAATAATAACAAAAATGACAAAAATTGTCACCATTTCTTGGGCACTTACTAGATGCCAGCCTCTGTGTTAAGCAGTCATGCACAGGATCTTATTTATTTCATTTAATCCCCAAAACCATACTGTGAAGTAGACATTATTTTTATCCCCATTTTATGGAAAATGAGGGTTGAGTAAGTATGTTTATTAACTAGCCCAAGGTCATGCAGTAAGGATGGTTACAGCCCAGTGGGAAAGACAGACAGCTGCACAGATAAAATTCCATTTCAGTTTCTTAACTTATATAAGCAACTACTATTCTTACATACATAACAAGCCGTACAGAACCAGGACAGAGGTATCCTCTCACCTTTTTATTTCCCATCCAAATACTGCTGGGGACCCACTGGTAGATGCCAGAGACAGTGGAAGTTCAGCAGGGGCTCAGAAAAAAAATGCTCAACTCTTCCAGCGAGTCAAAGAAAGTGAGCTGGTGACCCAGGGACACTGAGGTGCAGGGCTGCCCACTGCACCACAGGGCTAGAGAAGATCTCAGAACAGAAAACCTCAACCCCACTGCCACTGACCCACACTGAGCAATGTGGTTGAGGAAACCCCAGCTCTGACCTAGCCGCACTCAAACTTGGGAGTTAAGTACCCTCCATGCCTTTCTTGTTGAGTTGTATTTAAGGAAATGGCGGACTAGCCATAGAATAGAATATTAAATGGCCACTGAAATCATGTGTCTGAACAACAACTGCTCACACAGAAAATCATAATATTATGTTTGTAAAAGAAGTTAAATATAAGGAAATGCACCAGAAGAAGAACTTCAGATATCTCTAGGTGTAGAACTAACTATAAACTGAAAAAAAAGTGTTATCAGTCTTTAAAGAGCATCGTCTAATTGCCATTGCATCCGTGAGGGCTAGTCCATGACTCCCACCTGGTCCCCTCCTGTCTCTCCGACATCCTTCTCCATTTCTCTTCCTTCCCAGCAACTCTGTCAGCATTACCTTTCACTCCACCTTCTTCGCATCTGCAGCCCCTCACCCAGTGCCAGCGCTTAACCCTTTCGTGCCTGCAGAGATGTGAACGGGCTCATCACAGGACCACAAACAACCAGATAAGCAACTCAAAGCTGTTCCTACAACATAAGAAGTGCCTCTTCCCCCCATCTCACCATAGCCCCCTTCTCTAGGCCGGCTCCACAGAGGCACAATCAGGGAACAGAGACAGCGATGGGGTAGGATCTCATTAGAGGACCAGCACTGCCTAGAACCCAGTTATGGAGACTGATTCATCTAGAGTCCCAGGAAACACCCATGACAGTAGGCAAGACAGCCTGGCTCTGATTCCTTTCCCAGCCCTTCTGCCCTGTATTGTTCATCTTCTGGCACAGCTGTGGGCCCCCTCAGGGACATGGAAAGAAGAAAGTGTTTTGATCCACGAGAAGATGCACAGAAGAGATTCTATGGAATGAAAATACTCAGGGGAGGCATCCTCTTTCCCAAACTGAACTGCTTACTGATTTCTACGAGGCATACTGCTTTGGCCCCAGGTTTCCCATCTCTGAAACACAGTCTGGCCTGATGTCCACGTACTGTAGCAGTCACGTAAATCCCAACAGGCAAAGGCCTTATGTGTTCTTGAAAGAAAGAGTCACATAGGCAAAGTTATTATCCCCAGAGCCCTGCCTGTGGGCTGAGATTATGAGAGATGGTTAAGCCATAGCCCAGCCACATCATAGGTGACCCGTTTCAAATGCTATCGCGCACACACACGCGCACACACCTTTTAAGGTAGTAGGACGGCAGCACTGCCACTTAGCTCAATAAGATTGGACCTTCTTTAACCAGGGGAATGAATGATTCCAGGACAATGATGTTGGCCAGGTGATAGCTCACTAGACCAGCACTTTTTATCTTTGCATCATTCTTCAATCTGAACTCTCTCCTCTCCCTATAGACACCAGCTGATGCTGCTAGGACAAGAGAAATCCCAGCTTTCCCTGAATATCCGATGCTGTGACTGGTTTTTCCCTGCCACCCAGCTACGGGGAGAATAACTGAATCACGTGTTTGAACTGACCCAGCAGTAGAGCCAAAGGCCGTAATGGGTGACCACTTTCCAATCTCATAGAAGCGATAAATGAACCCAAATCAACAAACTGTGAAAACTGCCTGAGTCAGGGTCTGTGGCTCCATGGAGGGCCACCCATGCTCCTGAGTCCCTTGCTTGGTTGCAAGCTGGACATCAATAACTGAACAGCAATGGAGAATATAGGGACAGTGCCTGGCAAGGCCTAGTCAGTCTGCCAAAAGCATCCTCTCCCCACCTTGGCTGAAATGCACGTGGTTCTTACCTTAAAATGTGTCCTTTGTTAAGTGACAGGTGGTTAAGATTTGTTCCTTTTGCTTTTGGCAAACCCATTAACCAGAACCTACTTGGTTTGGAAGAGGAAGAGTTAGATCAAATCTTAAAAACAGAGCCCAGATCCTTAGTGGCCATGAAGGAAGTTGGAGAAATATAAATCAAAAAGCAAGCAGTAGCAAGAACATGAGAGTGAACACAGGCTTCCTCAGCACCCCACCGAAAGATATCCCTTTCAAATCTCCCATGGCCCACAGAGTAATGGAAAAGGCTTTCTGAATCCCATTTCTATGTTCTAGCATCCTAACAGCAGCCCCTGTTTCTAGAACACCTCCACTTTAATCTAAGATTCTTCACACATCTTGTTAACAGAGACATAAATAAAGTACCCTAGCCCAGTGCAGAAGAAAGCCCAGGGAACAGAATGATGCTCAGAAATATTTATTTTGAGCATTAACTGTATGCCAGGCAGAGTCTAAAGTACTGGTTACATAAGGGAAGTAAGATCAGCATGGGCACTTTCACTATGGAGACTGGATGTAGTTTTTGTTTGTTTGGTCAAATTGTTCCTCTTGAGTGGGAAGAAAAGCCTCTGGATCTCCTGCAGAGAAGGGATTGACCATCAGGAAGGGTAAATATCCCTTGGGCATCTCCAGTTCCATAGTAATTGTAGAAACCTGTCTATTCCCCTCAGCTAATTCAGAGGCCTTGGCTCTTTAGGGCTGAACAAGAAAGAGGGGCAGACTACTTGAAGCTAAGATCAAAATGAAACATGTCCTCAAAGTTCAGGTCCGTTCCACTGTTCTATTTGCCCATTCTCCTGCCAGGACCACACTCTCTTGATTGCTGAGGCTTCACAGTAAGTCTTGAAGTTGGGTACCCTCAGTCCTCCAACTTTGTTCTTCTTCTATATTGTTTTGGCTATTCTGGGTCTTTTACCTTCCCATATAAACTCTAGAATCAGCTTGTTAATATCCACAAAATGACTTTCTGGGATTTTGATTGGGATTGCATTGAATCTATAGATCTAGTCAGGAAGAACTGGCATCCTGACAACACTTTCCTATCCCTGGACATGGAATATCCTCTCTGTTTATTTAGTTCTTTTTTGATTTTGTTCATCAGAGTTTTGTAGTTTCCCTCATACAGATCTTCCACATAGATTTAGACCTAAGTATGTCATTTTTGTGGTATTTATGTACATAGTATTATGTTTTTAGTTTCAAATTCCACTTGCTCATTGCTGATATATAGGAAAGCAGTCCCTCTAAGCTATGACCCAAGTGAATTCTTCAGGTTGGTTCTAGAGTCTAAGATGCTTACCTGTCATTTTCAGTGTAAGAGAGCAGTCACATGGTGAGTGACCAACCACTTACCAGCACTGAAACTCTGCATAACTATGGACATCACATGATCCACAGAAAGGCAGGTCCTTATAATAATTAGGTTATAATCCCGGTACTCATTTCCAAAATTGGAAAACTGAGTACTAACTCAGGATGACTAATGTCAAATAACATACCCATAGTTAGTGTTTTACAGTTTATGTCTCCACTTACATATCTAACGTACTTGATCTTCACAACCTGACAGATATTCTCCCCATTTTACAGATGAGGAAATTGAGCCTCAGAGTGGTCCAGTGAGTTTCCCAAAGTCATACTGCTGATAAATGGCTGTGCATGAATTGGTCTCTGCGTTTTCTGGTTCCAAACCCCACAATCTTTCCACTAACGCTCAGAACCTTCCAATGATTCAGTACATGGTGGGTGTTTGCCCCAGCTTCTGGCACCAGTCATGTTCCTTTTTCTGTTCCCATTTAATACTGAGAATCAAGAATCCTAAATCTTGAGCTTGCTAGTGATTGCACATTCATACCCACTGAGTGACAGCAATCTATCTTGGGGAATTATGGTTTAATAATACCACAAGTCAGCACCTTAAGGTCCAGAGACAAAAATAAAATGCATGACTGTCCAAATATGCTTCAGGTTATTCTGAATACATTTGAGGGGATTTGACAAACTAACGTCCTTTGCTATCAGCACTTCAGGCTGAGTCTAGTGAATGTCCTTCATTTCCACGTTCCCATCATCAGCTACACCTGATTCTCCCATAGTTCTATTGCCTTAACTACAAATTGAAAAACAAAAAATGGTTCCCCTGAAAACAAGCCCCCACCATTTTATGCACACACACCATAAAATGAAGATCAAACCCGACAAAGATACAAGGCTGATGTGTGCATTTTAAACAAAGAAAGGCCCTAATATAGATGAATGTAACTGAAACCCTTCTTTTTAAAATACTGGATGTGGAAGACTCCAGCTGTTTATTTTATGAACAGAAGGGCAAAACTAACACGGGTTCCTAAAATGTGCCAGGAACTGCGTTAGGTGCTTCCACGTAAACTAACTGATTTGGTCCTTGTTACAACCATGGGAGTGGTTACTACCCCCTTGTATACTGTAAGGAAACTGGGTGCTTGAGTGATGTGTCCACGGCCTGATAGCTAGTGCATCTGCGATTAAAACTTATGAGGGCCCTCCCGGTGTCAAGCACAGACAGAGCTCTTTGACAAACATTACTGAACAAAACAAAGACCCTAGTTTCAAGGAGCTTCTATGCAAGTGAAGAGAAACAGATGGCAAACAAAATAAACAAGTAAAACATAAAATATTAGGAGGTGATGATGGCTGGGAACAAAAAGAAAACCTAGGGCAGGAAAAGAAGGATGCGGACTGTAAATGGGAGTGGAGGGCGGACCACTCTGCCGTCACGGGGGGTGGCGCTGGGGAACGTGAGGTCGGAGTGAAGACCCGGGGAGGGGCAGCAGCTGGGGCAGGGCCCCCCGGACACCTGCCTGGCCGCTGTGCCCACACACATGCCCTCCTCAAAACCACCACCCAGGTGCAGGGCAAGTCTTGAACAGAACAGGAGCAGGTCAGACAAGTGAAGGACAGGGCTTTGCCTGGTGGAGCACTGCCACGAGCCCGCGAGCTCCTTGCTGGACGAGAGGAGGTGCTGGACACGGCAGAGGGTACAGAGGACACGAGAGAGGCAGGCAGCTGCGACCTCCTTCCAGGGCCCACCTTTCGGGGTATGATGGTTCATTTTATGTGTCAGCTCGACTGGGCTAAGGGTGGCCCCGACAGCTGGTTAAGCGCTACTGCTGGGTGCATCTGTCGGGGTGTTTCTGAGCCAGGAAGACCCCTCGCCAATGTGGACAGCATCGTGCAATCCAGCGAGGGCCCAGAGAGAACAAAAAGGCAGAGGAAGGGCCAAATT
Source organism: Mesoplodon mirus (assembly GCF_964341445.2). Classification (NCBI taxonomy): domain Eukaryota; kingdom Metazoa; phylum Chordata; class Mammalia; order Artiodactyla; family Ziphiidae; genus Mesoplodon; species Mesoplodon mirus. Next base: position 138,384,249 of record NC_138983.1, on the reverse strand, counting down.
CCCTCTCTCTTCTTGAACTGGGATGTCCATCTTCTCCTGCCTGCAGAACTGGAGCTCCTGGTCCTCAGGCCTTCAGACTCAGACTGAATTACACCCTGGGTCTCCAGCGTTCAGACGGCAGATCACAGCATACCCTCAGCCTCCATGGTCTCCGGAGCTGATTCCTACAATAAATCTCCGCTTCTCTATATATCCTACTGGCTCTGTTTCCCTGGAGAACCCCGGCTAATACCAGAGGCTTCCTTCTCTGGAGCTGATTTTCCCACGTTGGGAGCCTGCCTGAAATTAGTCTTAATTCTGCTGACGGGACTCACAGGAAGTTGTGCCAGGGTAGCCAGGGAGGACCACGCGCAGGTGGCACCAGGCCCCAAAGGACCCCTGATCCCGTGTTAACACTACGTACATACACTCACTCCTCCAAACAGCCCCAGGAGGCAAGTCCCAATACCACACCCCTCCTTTTACATGGGGAAACTGACTCAGAGAACTTAGGGAACTCACCCAAGGTGGATCCCGATTTCAAAGAGCCCTGTTTGACTCAAAAGACCATGCAGACCTTGGGGCAAAAACAAATGCCAGGTCAGAGAAGCAACTCCTCTCTTTACAGGGAAAAAAGCTTCACTCCATATTAAACCCTTAGCCAGAGACGGGCATCCTGGGGGCACCACTGGCCAAAGAATGCATGAGGGTAGCAAGGGAGGTCAAGAAAGGTAGATTGATGGAAATAATCCTTTTCCCCTAGTGAAAACAAATCCAGACTGCCCTCCATCACTACATTTGAACAGAGTGATGCAGGGATCACGAACGCAGGACAAGAATTCAGAGAAACCCAAGCCAGGAAGGGAATCCACGGCACAGACAGACTCCAGTTCTTCCTGACGACATCATCTGTGCAGGTAGAAAATCACCTCCACTTGGCCCGTGCATGTGCGCACACGCACATGTTAATATTTTGTTTGAAGATCTGCCTATTTACATAGTTAATTTGGGATCTGTTTGCAAACACAAATTAGTTGGGTGCAATTACTTTGTGCACGGACACGGAGCCATCCGCTTCTGCAGTTTAATGGCATGGAGAGTGGCTGCCTCGTAGCATATGGCTGTCTGTATATAATCACAATATTACCTGCACATATTAGTTACATAGCAGTTATGTTATAATTAGTGCCGGTTTTCAGCCATTCAAAAGCAAAAAAAAAAAAGGTATTTTAATTAAATCATCAAGGTGTTTAGAGCGGGGAGAAGCGGCAGAGAGCGTTAATGATTCACAGCACTCTATCAACCGAAATGGGACGGGCACGCCAGCACCTTCCCACCTCCCAGGTGGGGTGATGCTTTCCTGCTAACGACACTGAATACTGTCTTCCCGTGACCTTGTACCCAAGATGCCAAGCTGCTTTCAGAGTCAATTGCAGGCCATCAATCCTGGAGTCAGACAACTGTCAGAGCTGGAAAGGACCTCAGCCATTGTCTGGCCCACTGACCACAGAAAAGACAAGTGAATTCTGGGCAGGGGGGGAGTAGCTCTGAACCACACGGTTTAGTGGGGAACCTGAGACCAGAACCCGGGTCTCCTGAGCTGCATTCCCGTGCTGACGCTGGTGCACGTCTGTCACGCTTCTTGAAATGTCCCACACAGACCATTTCCCCTCAAATTAAAATTTCACACATATTAGACACCTTCAGAAAATGACATGGTGTCACACACATCAGTTGGTAATTAATAAATACAAGCACAGGGTTAAAGGGCCTGTCCTAAGCCATTGGAGCAAATATGTGGTAATATTCAAATTTTTTTGCATGGTTTCTAGTACTTGTGCTTTTAAAAATGCATTGCCTCCTAATGACAGGGATTCGTTTAAATTCATTAGAGAGGAGGGAGCCAAGGTCTGTCCTTTGAGTTCCAGATGCAGCATTCCCTTGGTGACACTGGGCAGGTTACAGAACCTTCTCGTGCTTTCTCCATGATACTGAATTACACACTTAAATGCTTTCCTCTCCTTTTCATTATAGAAAGGAATCTTTCTTCCAATAGGCACTGTGTTAACATGAGCTTCAAATTACAAGAGGCGGTGACATAATCTCAAGGTTGGTATTATCATCTCCTCTGTGTGGGACGGGTCAGAATATTCCTTACACCCGATTCCCGCCCCCCTCCACCGCCACTCCCTGCCATGCTGCCAATGACAATATTATCTCCATCCTTTCTTGCAGAGCACATGTGAACTCAGAGCCGTGGGGACGAAAGCACAGGATGCTATTATAATCATCAGGTCAACTGAGGAGACTGAACAGCACCTCGGCACGATCTTCATCTTACCCCCCACGGCTCCTGTCCTTCCTGCCTGGTACAGAGCTAACACTACATGCAGAAGACACTAAGCGTCCTTAGTTGCATAAGATAAGAAACAGACCCAGGAGAGCAGGATAAGAGATGGCTGGTGTCCATCAGGAACAAATGACCATGTAATAACTCTGTAAGTACGTGGTAACTAGAGCTCATTCAGCCTGTAAATTATATCCTTGTCACCTTCGGGTAATGATGCAGCTCTATCTCCCATCTACAGAAAGCAGCCACACATGGTCCACAGTCACTGAGAGAGAACGGAATTCTTGGCTTTGAACGCAGATTTGTTGCTGCTGATAGGTGATAGACAGGCTGAAATCTAGGATTTAATGATTTTCCAGTTGAGATATGACTGCCTTACCATCCATAGCAAGACATCCGTTACCCAGGCAGTGTTCTCCATCCTTTACCAGGGGGACTGATGAAGGTTCCCCAAATTAGAGAGGAAATGCAAAGGCTCCACAATACACACACACACAAATGCTCACAAGTGCAGAGGCATGGACACCAACAGCCAATTTACACTCCCTGGAACATTTAATCTGCAGACCTTTGAAACATCACCATGATAGCATTTCACCAAATATTTTAATACTGGGAAGAATATTGTCTCTTTTTATGAAACATTCTCTCTGGGACCATTACGCAGAGGCATTAAGAAATTCTGTGTGGTAGATTATTCAGCAAATATTGTTTGACAGTCGACTGTGCATATAGTATTCTGCTAGGTGTTAGAGAGGAAACAAAGAAGCATAATACTCAGTTCTCTCCCCCAAGGATCTGAGTCCACTGACACAGATAACAAATACATAAAAAGTTAAATTATAATGTCACAAGGCAGTGTATAATTATCTGCCAAATGACTGGTACAGACACGAGAACTACAGAAATAACAGAAAGAGGGAACTCACTTTGGGGTAGTATAATCATAAATATAGCTTCTTACAGATTGAAATGAACATCAAAGAGAGCTGAAACATCACATTCATTCAAGGTCTGTTAGAAAGAGACATTTCACAGTTCTCTACATCCACAGTCCTCTGGGTCCTCCAAAAGCAAATCAACAACAACAATAAAAATCAGATATTTTTGAATTAAGGAAAAACAGAAACCTTGGGAAGGAAAACATCAGAAATATGAGCATCAACAAGTTTAAAACTGTGTATAGCCAAGGTGCAAGGAGGCCAGAAATATCCTAATAACTTCCATGTTCCTTTAGCATTTGAGTGTTTATAATTTGAGTGCACATGTAGCTATTCCGTCCACAGCAGTAGGAATGTTTGCTGATCAACATAAGGATTTAGCAACTAGTCCGAGACATGGTGAACTGCAGTCATCAAGTTGAGAAAGTGCAAAAGCCTTAATCGAAGCATCCAGTTAACACAGGACACAATCCACTGGGGATCAGTGTGGGTATTTCTCCGAGAAACAGAAAGCCTGTCCCTCTCTCCAGGTTCCTTGGCCCCTAAACGCCCAGCCTTCTAATCACGATTCATGACGGGTGTCGAGGGGGTAGCAACATGATAAGAGTTACTCTACAGCTACTGCTAAAGGTTAGTCAAAACGGCCTCTTGGGTTTTATCTGGATTTAGTGTAAACCCATTTGCCATCATCAGACTGGCACTGAGCAGGCTTTTGCCTGGCTGGCCTTCCTGGCACACACCACCTCCAACATTTACCCTGCAAATGTCCTTCATTGATGTGGGAGGTGCACGGACTCACTTGGTCTAGAGTGAGTGTAAACCTTAGACCCTAGTGCCTACCAGTGGTTGGTCTCTGGGTGATGCTAAGGAAGATGAGGGCCCCAGGGAGACTACACCTCTCCATGGAAGAACTGTAAGAATATACCCTCTAGACTCTGAAACTAGAGGGAGCCAGCACCCCTTCAGACCCTTAAGAATTCAAAAGGTCTCAGTGAAGATTTTCTCTTTCTGGAATAAATCAGTGCTATCTCAAAGAAAATATTTTTGACAACCACCAGAATTCTAGTAAGGTTAAAAAGAATTGTACTTTCGATAATGCTTTTTTAAAAAAGTCCGCATTAACGATGTGACCTTGTGTATGTTACTTATCTTTGGGTTGTCATTCCCTTGCTAAAAAATAAAAAGATCAGATGAGATGGTCCTTCAGGTCCATCCTAGATTGAACAGTCTATGAACTAGAAGGGCTATAATGATCAGTTTTTCAAAAGTTAATGAAGAATAATCACATCCTCAATCTCAAGCTGTCGATAAAGAATAAGAGACTCATGTTTTAACCAACCATTAAGTCTATAAAATAATTCAGTGATCTAGGCTCCTAACCTATCTCTGGCTCATACAATATTTTCTCTCAAAGAACCAAGCAAGATCCCTGGATGTACTGTGACAAATCATGGTTGATCCACAGAGGTCTTTGAGTGCACATTGAGGAATGTAACGGCAATGGTTATGGCGGAGACTATGTTTCTCATGCTGCATCTGATCCTCACGATACACGTTCCTACAGGGAGTATCAGCATCAAGGGAAGTCAAACTGCTCCCCGTCATGTGGGCCTGCACTCCCTTCAGTTCTTTCCTCTGGTCAGATCTCGAATGCCCATGATGGAACTAGATGTCTCTCTACACCTGCGATTCTCATTTTATTTACAGTGGCCACAGGATCGATACCTCCTCCCCTGGAAATAAAGCTTTCTACTTTGCATTGGAATTTATCTTCGATAGCTGCTGGAAATCATTATCACACAATACTGTTCTATTCACTACTCATGTTATCTCTTCAGCTGGGCAGATTGCCAGGCATTTGACTGCCTGACACCAAGTCCATTTGGTGCACGACAAAAATAAAACCTTATATTGCCTAGAAATAACACGAGACACACTCATCATCCAGCCAGGGATGATTGGGCTACTTTCTCTTTCTGAGGAGTTGTCAGAACTCATGTAAATCATCCAGGGCTTTTGCCTACAGCCATGAGCACACTCTCATTATGTGTGTATAGCAGGCATGAAGAATAAGCTTTGGAATGGACCAAAGTGATTATGAATTCCAGAGGTGAAGCTATGAGGTCTAAAAGGCTCTGTGCCTATAGCTATATCGGGGCTTGGCTTATCTTTACTTGGATTCATTGATACTAATATCGTTTCTGTTAAGTTCAAGAACATTTCTTGAGATCCTACCAGGTGCTGAGTACTGATCTAGGTACTTGAGGTGCACCAATGAATACAGCATTCCTCCCTGGAGAAGCTCAGGCAAAAAGATATACACAGAATGCCTGCACCATGTGATGAGACATGTGAGCAAGATGTTGGCAGAGGATGGATGACGAACACTGTATCCTAGTTTTGAACTCAGGGGAACCTTCTCAGAGGAGGTACCATTTGAATCAGATGCCTTAAAGTAGAGTAGCTAGAAAGAAAGGAAAGGATGGTTCAGAGGACATCCCCCTATGGGAACATCACAAGTACATTCAGAGGTAGATGGGTGTTGAGTCAGGACTGGTGAGTACAGTATCTATAAGAAGGTCTGAGTCACTAGAGTTTAAAGAAAGAGTGATGGCCTCTCCTTCTCCAATTACCAGGGGGTGTTTTATTTTGGATACACTGCAGTTGAAGTACCTATTGGACATGGATTTGGGTGTGCCAACCTACAGCTGGAAATACTTTGAGTACATTCAAGTAAGGGGTCTGAGTCAGAGATGGTAACGTGGGCAGACAGTGAAAACCTAGGAAATGGATGAGATTTCCCATGGAGAGGGTTAGCAGCTTTGGGTCAGGGACGGAACCCACGTTTAAGGGTTTAGCATCGGCGGGAAAGCGCACACAAGGAGACAAAGCCAGAACAGCTGGAGCAACATGAAGAAAACCAAGCAAGAAAGCGGTGTTGCAGAAGCCACAGCCGGATGGAGTCTCAGGAAGGGGAAAGGTGTAATCATTTGAATGCACTGGTGAAATAAGCACTTGGATTTGTGCAGAGTTTGGGAAGTTTGGCCAGAGCAGTTTTAACAGAAGTAGCAGTTGGAATATAGATTCCAGTTGATTAAGGAATGAATAGAAATGAGAAAGTATATTATACTCCAAAAATGTCACTTAAGAATGAAATAAACAGACAGAAAAGGAGAAAGAGAGGGAGCAGAGGGCTTGGGCTTGAGTCGTGTTTTGGAGGAAAAGCCAGGAGAGAAAAAGAGGATTTAGGGACCCCCAGCCACAAGAGATTACATAGCAGAGTCCAGCTCTAAGTGAAACAGTATTTTCAACAGCCAAGTCAGATACAGGCCTAAGTCTATTATAAGCTTTCAGGCAACCCTATCTCCAGCCTGGACCTCTCTCCTGAGCCTTAGGTTCATATATTTGGTTGCCTACTTGGCATCTCCACTCAAAAGCCTAATGGGCATCAAAACCTTACATGATCAAAATGGAACTTCAGATTCCCCACCTCCAGCTCCCAAACATGTTCTCTGTCTTATCTTCCTACTTCACTCCAGGTCCTCCAACAAAAAACCGTGGAGTCCTTCCTGTCCACTGTCTTTCTCTTGTAACCAACATCCAATCTACCAACCAATCCCCGTGGCTCTACCCGTGAAACAGATCCAGAAAATGGATCTTCCACATCATCCCCACTTCTATCCCATGGTCAAAGCCACCATCATCTCTCATCTGGATACGGCAGCACCTCCTTACTGTTCTTCTTGCATCCAACTAGACAATCTATTCTCCTCAGGTTCCCAGAGTTAGTCTTTGAAAACAAAAGTCAGAACAAGTCACTCCATGGCTCAATATCCTTTAGCGACTTCCCTTCACATAAACAGTAAACATCAAAGACTCTCAGTGGTCGACAAATTCCCCCCCGGTTGTGGTGGATTGAATTATTGGGCTCGGCTCTTACTCTTTCCCCCACTCCTGTTATGGGCAGGATGCACTGTCCTGCCTGTCAATGTGGGGCTTGGCCATGTGACTCGCTTTGGCCTGTGGGATCTTAGTAGACAGAATGTGATCAGGCTTGAGGCATGCGAAGTGCATGGGTGATTAGGGTTTACTCTTGAACTCTGGGCTCTGATGGTCTCCCTGAAGAAGAGATCTGGGGGTAGCATCTGGACTCTGGGGAGAAAAGATTTGGGGGCAGCTTCCCTCGTGGCTCAGTGGTTAAGACTTCACACTTCCCATGCAGGGGCTGCAGGTTTGATCCCTGGTTGGGGAAGTTCCTCATGCTGCGAGGTGCGGCCAAAAAAAAAACAAAAGACCTGTTTCTTTAAACAGTAAATAAATAAGGAAAAATAAATGAATGAACATGAGTGGAAGAGGCCTTGAGCCTAATTTGCTGTCTTCAGCCACCACAGCCAATCTGCAAACCCAAAAGTGAGGGAAAAGACACTGTTGTATATATCCCCGAGCTTTGTTTGCAGTACTGCTGTGGCAAAAGCTCACCCATGCAATGATCTAGCCTCCATTACCTCTCAGCTCTCAGCCCCTCCTCCCTCTCCCTCCCTCGCTCTACCTAAGACATCTGCCTCTTCTCTTTCCTGATCCCAAGCACCTTCCTGCCACAGGGCCTTTGCATATGCAGCTCCCACTCCCTCCTCCACAATATCCAAGTGGTCTCTTTCTTCACTATGCGTCAGGTGATATTCAAATATCATCTTCACAAAGAGGTCTTCCAGGACCCCTACCTTCAGCCCTCTCTTACCCCTTGCCTTGGTTTATTGTTTTCCATAGTACTCCGTAATACCACAGACATACCATACATTTATTTATTGTTTAGCTTATAGGCTAGAGCCTATAACCTACTTTTGCACATGCAGTCTGCTCAGTAATCAAAGAAACATAAATTTAGATTCCCCTGCTGACTTTCAATTCCCCCTATCCTACAGAGCAGTGGTTTTCCAACTGCTGTATATGCACTATGAAGTGATATGTGGGCTGCTTCTATGAGATAAATAGACAGATTTTATATAAATAAAATATATTTAATTTTACTTCAGTTGAGTAGATGAGCTGGGGCTTGAAGAGTCCCTGTTGAGAAGGGATGGTAGAGAGAAGCATTAGGAAGCAAAGCAGGCAGGGTGCTCAGATGCAAATGGTCCCAGTCACCTCCAGAGCCCTTGAGAGCTGCTCTGTGACTGATGTTTACAATCTGACCTTAGTAACAAAAGAAGATAAATGGTATTCTCTACGCTTTGCTCACTAAGACAGAACAATAATATATTTTAGAAAAAGAACTCTATCAAAAAGGATTGTAATGTTTTAAGTTCAATTTAAAGGATGATAGCTCAGTGATATGACAAATTCATTCATGTGGAACACTGCTGGGACCTCATAACTAAGACTTTCTTATATAAACATAAGGATTTGCAATGAGTTTGCTGATTATTCTTTCCCCATGAATAAGGGGAGGAATTGATTTTATACCCACTCCTCTTCTCTGACCCACCGCTTCACCCTTATGTGGTTTCCTCTTTTTCTCTTAAAAAGGCAGTTTGTGATAAGTTAGTTTATACTCTATTTCCTACCTTTCCTCTGCTAAAGGCCCCTATGATTATTTTCTGCCTGATGGACTACCCAGACTGAATAGCTTGAGTGATAATTAGGGGAGCAAACAGAACACCTAGTTTCCCGTCCAGCATGGAAGTGATTGTTCCCATCACACAACAAGCAAACGGCTGAGCAAACTGAACACCAACAACTCTCCTTGGACTCATCAGACAACCAAGGTCACAGGACAAGGTGCTGCCCGAAACTGAAGGGACAGACAGGTGGGCACCGAGGATCACCACCTACAGGGGGAGAAAGAACTGTGTGGGAACCAGTACTGGGAGAGGAAAACTTAAATGGCTATCAACAAATCATTGGAGGTGCAGTGTAGACAAGTTTGAAAGTTAAAAACTCCAGGGCCCCAATGTTAGTGGTGTTTCTACATACATTTGTCATGTTACCTCCAGGGGCCCCAAGAGGTTCTCACAATGAAGATCAGAAAAAAATCCCCTCTTATTTCCATGAGGAGGAGAGGAAACACTGACATATTAAAATACATCCAGAGCATCCTGTTCTTCTGAACAAGGCATGATCATATAAGAAATTATTTCACCAGCGTCTAAATGACTGGGGGAAAAGAAAATACCAAACTGCATCCCACTCTAGCCTTCCTATCTCACTTGAGGAAGAAGAAAAATCAAAACAAAACTGAGAAGCAATTGTAAAGGTCACAGTCCTGGGACCCAGGCTCACTAAAGTTCTGAGACCTAATCATATAGGTCTCAGGATGCTTGCTGTCTTCTGCACCTTACCACCACATCAAAAGGGATCCTGTAGGGTAATAACAGGAGATTGAAATTGAAATAACTGTGCATCTCAGATGCTATTTAAGAAGTCTCTAGGGAAACCCAAAGACAACAGGGCATACAAAAACAAGGACACCAGAGGAAAGTTTTAAACGCTGACACCTATAGTTACAGCAAAGAGTAAATGGTGTTTAACTCCTAGTCAGATAAACATAAAGCCATACACTAAAAACACCTATTTAACTCAGTTATGTTTACCACATACATCTTATATGGCTTTCAGTAAAAAACTTACAAGACATACTAGGACAAAAAACACAGTCTGAAGAAACAGAGCAAGCATCAGACTCAGATATGGCAGACATATTGAAATTATTCAGACTGGGAATGTAAAACAACTTGATTGGTCCTATGTTTAGGTTTTTGAGAAACCTCCATACTGTTTTCCACAGTGGCTGCATCAATTTACATTCCCACTAATTCCTCTCCTGGATATATATCAAAAACCAAAAACCAAAAACCAAAAACATTACTTTGAAAAGATACATGCATCTCAATGTTCACAGCAGCATTATTTACAATTGCCAAGATAGGGAAGCAACCTAAGTGTCAACAGATAAATGAATAAAGAAGATGTGGTGTAATATATGTGTCTATATATATATGAATATTACTCAGCCATAAAAAAGAATGAAATAATGTCATCTGCAGCAACATGAATGGATTTGGAGGGCACTATGCTAAGGAAAATAAGTCAGATGGAGAACAACAAATACTGTATGATATCTCTTATATGTGGAATCTAAAAAATACAACAAGCTAGTGAATGTAACAAAAAAGAAGCAGACTCACAGATATAGTGAACAAACTAGTGGTTACCAGTGGGGAAGAGGGAACAGGGGAGGAGCAATATAAGGGTAGAGGATTAAGAGTTACAAATTATTACCTATAAAATAAGCTGCAAGGATGTACTGTTCAACACAGGGAATGTAGCCAATATTTTATAGTAACTATAAATGGAGTATAACTGTTAAAATTGTGAATCAGTATGTTGTACGCCTGAAACTTATATACTATTGTACATCAATTATACTGCAATGAAAATATATATAAAATTAAAAAAATAAAACAACTATGATTAATAATCTAAGGGTTCTGAAGGCAAGTGGGCAACATGTAAGAACAGATGGGCAAAGTGAGCTGAGAGATGAAACCTCTAAGAATCAAACGGAAATGTCAGAGATCAAAAAACACCAGAAGAGAAATGAAGAATACCATCGATGGCTTCATCAATAAATTGGACACAATGGAGGAAAAAATCAACAAATCTGAAGAAATGTCAATAGAAACAACTGAAATGGAAAGAGGAAAGATTTTTAAAAGACACACACAAAAAAACTAGAAGGGTGGGATTGGGAGGGTGGGAGGGAGACACAAGAGGGAGGAGATATGGGGATGTATGTATATGTATAGCTGATTCACTTTGTTATACAGCAGAAACTAACATAACAATGCAAAGCAATTATACTCCGATAAAGATGCTAAAAAAAAGGAATAGAATATCTAAGAACCATGGGATAACTGCAAAAGGTGTAACCTATGTGTACTGGGAATACAGAAGGAGAAAAAAGAGAGAGAAAGGAACATAAGAAATATTTGAATAATGACAGACAATTTCTCCAAATAAATGACAGACACCAAACCACAGATCCGGGAAGTTTGGAGAACACACCAAACAGGAAGCTCAGAGACCACCTGAAAGTCTATACCAAGACACATCATGTTGGAACTGCACAAAAGAAGCAAAAGTCTTGAAAGAAACCAGTGAGGGTAGGGATGGAGGAGCAAGGGTATGATTTACATTGGACTTCTCTTCAGAAAACATGCAAGTGAAAAGAGTGGCATAAAATATTTCATGTGTTATAAGAAAAGAACCACCAACCTCGAATCCTGTATCTAGCAAAATTATCTTTCAAAAGTGAAAGAGAAATAAAGACTTTCTCAAACAATCAAAAATTGAGGGAACCAGTTGCCAGTAGACCAGCTTTACAAGAAGTGTTAAAAAAAGTTCTTCAAAGAAAAGGAAAATGACATAGGTCAGAAAACTTGGACCCACATAAAGTGGTAATAATTTTGTTTTCACATCTTTTATTTATTTAAGACATCCCTGTCAATCAGAGTTTCTGATCAGCATAAGACAATCAGCACTAACACAGCTGATGTTGTTCCAGCTGAAAACAAAGAAACTTGACACTTCAGTTTATGTGTGTCTTCACCAAGAGGAAAAGAAAGATAGCCATCAGGGTTCTGAAACTGTGATAATAACTGGAGGGCCTGCAGGGGTCTCTGGCAGGGACAACTGGGCAACTCCATATTTGTTCCAAGGCCAGGGACTAAATTGGAATAGTTGTCCGGATGAGCTTATTTTGTAAGCTTCATTCCCATTCTGCTATGAATACATCAGGAGGCAGGAGTGTGGATGAAGTCTAAGCAATTCAGACTTCCATGTCCTATGACCAGGAAATGGGGGTTAGGATGCTCATGAATACAGGGCAATGGCCTCTACACTGCTAACTGTACCCTCAAATCATCTACCGCCTCTTTTTCCCAATCTGCTTTGCCCAAATCAATCCCACAATTCTCAGTACAAGTTCCTTCTTGGGAAGTGAAAAAAGAGACACAATTGCCTTTCCCCATAACCCTTCCTCCAAATCAAAATCCAAGCTAAAACTGAACAAAGCAAAACCACAGCAAAAATAGCTGTCCCGTTCTCAACACCAATTGCTGCTGATAATATCTGTGAACTGTCAGCACTGGAATCTAGTCACACACACTAGGATTTTCTTCAGCACATTTACCACCATAGGAAAGCAGATGGCAAAGCTATTGTAGATAAAAGACCAGAAGTAGAAGGAAAATAAAATTGCTTTAGATGAAAATAGTAGAGAGAATCGCTGAACTCTATATTCTGGGCATTCCTTACCCTAAAGAGGAGCTTCTGTAACATGAGCCGGCCATGACCTAAGAGTCAGGGACCTCTCGTAAGTGGACCCCAGAGTGGCTTGCATACATGACTATTTGCACTCCAGATGAATGACACTTTCCGGGAGGTGGGGAGCAATGGTCATCAAGAGCTGCCTAGCAAGACTTCCTGACAACGTGGGGCAAGACGTTAACCCAACGGACACGCTGGAGCCCCCACTGCCAGGGAAGCGTAGTAGCAGTCGTGGCAATATTATTGGCATTAGCAATAAGTACAACACTTATGAGCACATACACAGCACTTCTGCATCAGCAAAACGCACCGCATTCATCATAATGACCAGCATTTGCACAGTCCTGTGTATGTCCCAGACACACTCCGCTAACTAATTAGATGGTGCTGGCAACATCCGTGGGCAAGTGTTACTACTCCCGTTGTACAGACACAAGACTGAGAGAAATAAGTTGACTTTCCCAAGGCCACATGACACAATCAGGATTCCATTTCTAAGTTCCCAAATCTCTATTTTCGTCTTCACTCTATGCAAAGCTGGGTGGTTGCTTCCACTTGAACGGAAAAAGGGAGTGCCTAGGACATGGAATGTCATCACTCCCATAGCCTTCGCCTGGCTATTAAGTGCCACTGAAGCCACACAGAATCTACTTTCATGGAAACCTGCAGGGGGAAAACCATTCCTCAAAAATCCTCCTAGGTCAGTGGTTCTCATCCTTGGCTCAGGCCATACCCCCAGTCAATTCAGTCAGCGTCTTCTGGATGTTGACCCAGCACTCAGTACTTTTTAAAGATTGGCCACCTGGGCAATCCCAATGGGTGGCCTTGGTTGAGTGAGAACTGCTGGCCTAGAACAATGGCTCCAAACTTTAGGGAGCATCGGAATCACCTGGAGGGCTGATTAAAGCACTGGTTACTTGGCCCCAGTCCCAGAATTTGTGATACAGTGTGTCAGAAGGAGGGCCTGAGAATTTGCATTTCTAACAAGTTCCCAGGTGACGCTGAGGACCACCCTCATCCCAGGAGCACACTCTTAGAAGCTCTGGTCTAAGGTATTTTAGATGCAGATCGAAAAAGTACCAAATTGCTTCCAAAGATCCCCTCAAGTCCGGGCACTAAGACTTGGACAACTAGACAGACTAATATTAGCATTTATGGTGTGGTAGAGACTGGCCAAATCCCGGGCACAGGGGAAGACTTTATCTTCCACTTCCTCTTGCAGGGAGAAGCTGACAGCACTCACTGACTACCAGACACCGGAACCTGGGGAGAATGCCCTGAAACGTCCTGTTCCACCTTCCTGCTCTCCCACTGAGCAGTCTTCTAGCCCCACCCCCTTTCTCTTATCCATGGCTGGATGCCATGGAACTCCAAGACCTCCGTGCCACCCAAGAGAAAGAGCTCTGATCCAGGAGTCACCAGTTAGCTGAGAGACACTCGGTGAGTCCATGCAACCTGTAAAGTGGGTGAGAACTGACTTTCTTGAATTCAGCCTCTGTGATCTCAGGGCTTATTTATCTCAACAGCACAGCCTAGCCCATCCTGACACACACGTGATGATCAGTGCACTTTGTGTGGGTTGTTCGTAACGTGAGAAAGAGACCGAATGAAAATACTCAAAAGACAGTGAGAACCACATGCCGCAGAGGAGAGGATGTGACTGAGAATGTGACAACTTCAGGGCAGCCTAGAACAAACCCACCCCGGCATGTGTGCAGCCAGACCACATCTGGACAGTCCATTCCTGGTGAGGTGGCAGCTCTGGGTTGGCTCCACACAGGGCTTTCAGGACCAGGTGGGCAGGAGCAGAGGGACAGGAACTGACTGGTGGACCACACCGACAGTGAAGGGCACAGCCTGGAGGTCTTTAGGAAAATGAATAGATAAAAATGTTTTAAAACACACAACAAATTCTCTTCTCCTCCCGTCTCGGAGTCTCTTCAATTCTAGCACTCACAATGATGCTGCTCCGTTCAGAAAAACAATCCTAAACCAGCCTGTGGGACAGAGAGATGCTATTGGCGAGCAGACCCCATGAGCCTGGAGACTCAGAGAGCTGGGTATGTGGGTGGGGTCTGCTGTGTCAGAAACAGTCAGTGGGGAAGGCAGCCTGGTCCATCCTCCAGGAAGGCGGAACTCCTCTGCCAGGGTGTCTGTCCTTCTTCCAGGCCCAGCTGTGACCAGAGCACCCAATTTCACAGCTGTTCAGTTTCAAATCGTACTTCTGTTTCCCAGCTGTAGTGCCATATTACTCGAGTTTGTTTGCCATCAGCTTTAATTAAGAGAGGTTTAATTTTCCAACATTATTTTGGCTCCTCCCTGGCCCAACACCCACATCGAGATGCTGCTCCTCCCCAGCATCCACTATGCACATGCCCAGTGGGTAACACAGGAGATGCTTTCCCACAGCCCCCCTGGGACATGGCAGGCGGAGGCTCCACACATGACTTCAGTCTATGGTTAATGAGTCTTCCCTGCACCACGGAGCCTTGTAATAAAAGTCAGATTCCCCTCTTCAAACACGGGTTCCCCTTTCATTTTCTACAGCATTTTTTTTCAAGTCTTCCTGTAAGCTTCACGTGGAGCCAGCCTGAGGAACTCAAACATGATTCCAATCTGATTATCCAACACGGCCCTATCAGCTGAGACGGCAACATTTATCCCATTAATAGGAAGGGGAGAAGAAAACTAGGAGCCCATCCAAGAGGAGCGCTTTTTATCACATGTTGCACTGTCTCACAAATCCAGTTATCACCAGCTGAAGGTCTTAGCAGCCCCCGAATTGCAGCCTTCAAATCTTAAAGGACCACGATGCACATTTTCTTAGATTCTTCCCACTGTACATCACTCAGTGCAGGCCTGGCATCCCGTCTTCATGGCAACTTCAGGGCTAAAACTGCCTATGGAATGTTTGTCCTGAGTTGAACCAGTGACCTCAAAAGATGCTTGGATTGGGGACCACCATTGACTCCATCCTACTCAAAACTGCAAGCCTCTGAGTTTACTTCACAGTCAAAGGTGGCATCTTGGAAGCTAAGTGGTGTAAGACTCTTAGGTGAGTTCATGGCAACTGACAGAAAGTGGAGACAGTGTCTTCTGCAGGGACTCCTGGGACTCGAGGTTTACTTAAATGAATTTCGACAGCATGATAACAAATGTCATGTGAACCCTGAAGAAACATCATCCAAAGTGACAAGTATCAAGGTCTGAGAACAGTACTAAACAAAAGCCAGTGAGTCCTGCTGTGGCAAAGGTAGGAGACTGGTAAACACTCTGTCCACAAAAAAAATATAAAAGGGACTATAACGTTGAACAAAATGGACCGAAACAACCATCAGAGTGATGTGAAACTGAGCAAAGAGAACCATGTGAGAAGCACACATCCGTGGGAAGCTGCTGAACTTGGCGAAGACCTGTAGTCTCCATGATGTTTTGGCCACGGCCGCACCCAGTCACATGGAGGTTCTCCCAGGGCAGGGCAGGTCCTGAGGATGGGCTGCTTCCCTGCTGAGCTCTAAGGAGCTCGCTTGAGTTGGAGCTGCGTGATGCTGCTGTTCCTGTTGTTGGAAGAAATGACACCTTCAAAGGTTGGAGGGAGGACAGTGATCCTACTGGAACGAGGCTTTGGTTGGGGATGAGCATGCACAGCCTGCAAGGCACTCAAGTCAGCCATGCACCCTTCATTGACTCTGAGCTGTGAACATGAATGGAAGGGACACCCGGGGCCCCAGCAGGAGGTAAAACCAGGACAGATGTGAAAATGGCTTGGAATCTGAATGTGCTCCCCTGCCCCACCACACACAAATCTATCCGCAGAGGTCTTCCTGGCTTCAGCTGCTGGGGCCCAACCTCTGTTCCATCACTGGCTGACAACTCAGCCCCACAGACCCAGAGACCATAGGAGACTAGGTTGAAACACTAAAACAAAAGTATTTGTTTCAAAAAGCTGAGGATAGATATTAGTCATGGCACACTGCCTAAAGGAGAAGACAGATTTCGCAGATTATTCTGGCTGATTTACTAACCTAAGAAAGAAACAAACACAAAATAGTGAAAACAAGAATTCTCAAGTCGGGGGGGAGTAGGATCCAGGATCCAGATATGCCGCAATATGTTTTCCAAAGTGTCCCTTATAAAAAATTATGAGATGCACAAAGAAACAGGAAATTGTGACTCAATACTCACAAAAAAGTATGCAATAGAAACTCTGAGTGTCCCCATGTGTTGGGTTTAGTAGTCAAAACTTCTAAGCAGCTCTTACAAATATGTTTAAAAAAATAAAGAAACCATGCCTTTACAATTAAAGTATGACAACAGTAAATCAGTAAATAGATTTTCAAGCAGAAACTGAAATTATAAAGAACCAAATGCAAACTCTGGAGTAGAAAAGTATATCATGAGAAAATGAATATTTAACTGGAGAACTCAATACCAGATTTGAGAAGACAGAAAAAGGAATCATTGAACTTGGAAATGGATCAATAGAAAATATCCAAACTGAAAAACAAAGGGGGAAAAAAGATAGAGGAAACATGAACAGAGCCTGGAGTACCAACATACACATAATGGGAGTCTTAGGAGAGAAGGGAGAGAAAGGAGCAGAAAATATATTCAAGGAAATAACTGGGAGGGAATTCCCTGGTAGTCCAGTGGTTAGGACTCTGTGCTTTCACTGCCGAAGGTCTGGGTTCAATCCCTGGTTGGGAACTAAAATCCTGCAAGCTGCTCAGCGTGGCCAAAAAATTTTTTTAAATAAAAAAGAAATAGCCATTATATAATAAAAAAAGAAGAAGTAACTGGGAAAACTTCTTACAGCTGATGAAAAACATTAATCTACATATCTAAAAATTTCTACATCCAAAGTAGGATAACTACAAAGAGACCCACATCTAGACACACAATAATCAAACTACTGCAACCAAAGAGAAAGAGAAAATCTTGACAGCAGCAAATCCTTTTGCTGACAGGAAAGCAGTGATAAGGTTGAGGCTGCCCTCTCATCTGAAATGATGGAGGCCGTGGCAGGGGGATGACACATTCAAAGTACTGAAAGGAAAAAATATATATATAGTTAACCAAGAATTCTCAATCCAGAAGAACTTATCACAGGAATGGTAACTTGATATAATATCAAAAAATCAATTAATGAAATACACCATGTAATAGAATAAAAGGAAAAGCCACATGGTTGTCTCAACAAATGATGAAAACACATTTGATAAAATTCAAAACCCATTAATGATAAAAAAAGAAAACTCTCAACCAAGAGGATTATAAAGAAACATTCTCAACCTGACAAAGGCAACTATGAAAAATCCACAGCTAACATCATTCAGTAATGATGAAAGACAATGTTTCTCCCCTAAGATCAGAAAGAGGCAGGTTGTCCAATTCTGATACTTCTAGTCAGCACTGAGCCAGAAGTTCTACTCAGTTCAAAGAGAGAGGAAAGAAAGAAAGAAAAGAAAGAAAGAAAGAGGGAGGGAGGAAGGGAGGGAAGGAGGGAAGGAGGGAGGGAGGAAGAAAGGAAGGAAGAGAAAGACATGAAAGACATCTAGATTGGAAAGGAAGAAATATAAAACAGTGTTATCAGGTGATAGAACCCTGAATATAAAGCTTCTAAAGAATTCACAAAGAAACTATTAGAACTAATAAAGACTTTTGCAAGCTTGTAGGAAACAGCATGGATAAACAAACATGAATTGTATTTCTGTATACCAACAACCAACAAGCCAAACATGAAACTCAGATAACAATTTCATTCCCAATAGCATAAAAAAGAATGAAATAATTAGGAATAAATGTCTACCCTGAAAACTATAAAACAGTGCAGAGAGAAATTAAAACGGATCTCAATAAGTGGAGAGACAACCCATGTTCATGGATTTGAAGACTAAATACAGTCACGATGGCAATTCTCCCCAAATTGATCTATAAATTCAATGTGATCCCTATCAAAATCTCAGCAGCCTGGTGTACACTGACAATCTGTTTCTAAATTATATATGGAAATGCAAAGGATGTGGAAAAGCAAAAGCAATGTGGACAAAAGAAGATCAGCATTGGAGGACTTACGCTACCTGATCTCAAACTCACTGTAAAGTCACAGTAATCAATAATGTGTAGTACTGGTGCAAGGACAGGCATTTAGATCAATGGAACAGAACTGAGATTCCAGAAATAAATCTCATTTACAAGAAGAAAAGAAGAGGCATAAATCCCATATATGGTCAGTTGAATTTTGACAAAAGTGCTAAAACAACTCAATGGGAGAAATAGTATTTTCAACACATGGAGCTACAACAGTTGAATATTCACATGAACACAACTGAATGTAAATCCTTACTTCACATCATACACAGAAAATAACTCAAATTGGATCACAGATCTAAATATAAGAACCAAAACCCTATGATACTTCTAGGTGAAAACGTAGGAGAAGATCTTCATGACCTTGGATTGGGCAAAAAAGTTTTAGAAATAATAGTAAAAGAAAGATCTGTAAAAGAAAAAAATGATAAATTGTGTTTTATTAAAACTACTGTTAAAACAACAACAACAACAAAAAACCCCACCACTCAGGAAATAAAAAGACAAGCCAGACATTGGGAGATAATATTTGCTAATCATGCACCTAATAAATGACTTGTATCTAGAATGTATAAAGTATTTTTACAACTTAATAAGAACAAAAACAGCATGAATAAGAAATTGTCAAAAGATTTGACTAAACACTTCACCCACGAAGATATATGAAAGGCATTAAGCCATGAAAAGATGTTCAACATCGTTAATCATTAAGGAAATTCAAATTAAAACCACAAGGAGATACCCCTTGTGGTTTATACACCCCCTAGAATGGCTAAAATCAAAAAGAGATTAAAAACAAGTGTTGGTGAGGATGTGGAGAAGACAGAGAGCTCATAAATTGCTGGTGGAAATGTAAAATGTTACAAGCACCTTGGAAAAAAAATTGGCAGTTTCTTTTGAAGTTAAAAATAAACTTACTATATGACCCAGTGATTCCACTTGCAGGAATCTCCACAAGAGATATGAAAACATATATTCACATAAAGCCATGTAGGTGAATGTTCATAGCAGCGTTATTCATGATATCCCAAATCTGGAAACTATCCAAATATTTAACAACTGGTGAATAAATAAACAAAATGTGTTATATCTTTATAATAGCATACTATTAAGCAATGCAAAAGAATGAATTACAGGATACATGCTACAACATGGATGAACCTCAAAAACAGTATGAAAGAAGCCAGATGCAAAAGCTACATATTCTATAATCCCACGTATAAAGAATATCTAGAAAAGGAAAACGTATAGATACAGAAAGCAGATCAATAGTTGCCTTGAGCTGGAGGAGGTAAGGCGGGGAGCTGGATAAAAGGGATTAACTGCAAATAGGCACAAAGGAACATCCTGCAGTGATTAGAAATATTCTAAAACTGGACCGTGGTGATGGTTACAAAACTCTATAAATTTACCTAAAAATAACTGAATTTTATACTAAAGTGAGCGAATTTCACGATGTGTAAGTTACATCTTAAGAAAGCTATCACAAACAACAACAGCAAAATAACAGTGAGCTGAACTCTTCACTCAGCTCTATCCTGAAGTCAGGCAACTATTCCTCTCTACCCCAGAGGAGGGAGAATGCTGGCCCTGTTGGAGACAACTCCCATCACACTTTTTCTAGATCCTGTTTATTCCTGACTCTCTTTGTTTCTCCCAGATCCTCTACTAGCTGCTTCCTTTTCCTACTAAGTAAGTGTCTTAGAAGAATGGTCTGTGATAGACTCAGCCATTTCTCACTTCTCATCCCACAGCTGGCTTCAGTGGGGCTCCTCGTCCACATGAGAGCAAGGCTACTCTGGTCCACGACAGTCTAAATATGATGCCTAACAGATACTTTGCAGTTCTTCTTTAATACACCCCTTCTGAAAAATATTCTCTTCTAGGCCCATTGACCCCACTCTCTCTGGGCTTTTCTCTGACACTCAAAGCCGTTTGTTAGATAAGCTTCTCTAAGTCTTACCCTAAATCTTTGGGGTACCTTCCTTCGTCCATTCTCTACTAACTTTACACATCCTCCTTTGCAAAAGACCTACCACAACTGTTGATGACTCCAAACAGGTTGTCTTTAGGTGACTCTCACTTCTGAGTTTCAGGTCTATTGGTCACCTGCTCTCTGAATAATCTGATATTTCATAATCACTCTAAACACGGTAGGTCCAACATTAAATTCCATATTCTTCCTCACAAATGTCTTTCTCCGGGCTTCCCTGGTGGTGCAGTGGTTGAGAGTCTGCCTGCCGATGCAGGGGACACGGGTTCGTGCCCCGGTCCGGGAAGATCCCACATGCCACGGAGCAGCTGGGCCCGTGAGCCATGGCCGCTGAGCCTGCGCGTCCGGAGCCTGTGCTCCGCAAGGGGAGAGGCCACAGTGGTGAGAGGCCCGTGTACCGCAAAAAAAAAAAAAAAAAAAAAAAAAAAAAAAAATGTCTTTCTCCTTCTCCTTTTGTATCTCTGAAACTTTTCCATATTGTTACCTAAGAAGAAATCTGGAAGCTGTTTAGCAGGCCTTTCTCTCCCAGATCCCTATGCTAGACTGTTCCCAAGCCCTAGCCTATTATTTCTAGGTTTTTATTCTATCTTCTCCTTCCCACCCACACCCGCCCCCTTACTGGCCTTATCATTTTTATTACAGTATCATTTTAGCATTTTTGAAATAGCCTTAAAGTAGTCATTTAAGACCTCTTTTTTAAATGAATGAATAAACCATTCAATTAATCAAAATAAAGAGAGTTAAAATTAAAAAAAAACAACAACAACAAATGGAGGCCAACCTTGAAAATTCCCTAGCTTATTTTGCAAGACAAATTTGACTTGGGTCATTTCTTGCTTACGCTCCTGGAAATCATAAGCAAAATTTAGCACTGTTTCCCAAGGTTGATATCAGGTAACCACTAGCCAATTCCCTATCATTTAAGAAAATTCTAATATGATACTAATCACTGTGAAGAATAAACAGTCACTGCTTTCTCACAATAAAAGCTGTTTTATAACAATGTACCCCTGAGCCCCATCCCATGTTTTGGTTTGAAGATTACTGGTTTACAAACTGTCCATTTGTTGCGTGCACAATAAACTTCTATAAATTACCACTTTGATATTCATTGGTTTTACTTTTCTTATTTCTGAACTTTTGACAGAGAAGAAAGAAGTCAAAATTCTAAGCAAATGTGCCACAATGTTGGCAAAAAACGTCCTATATGTGCTTTAATAATTATGAAGCCCTGGTTAGTACCGGTTAAAGGGAAAAAATATTTAGAAGAGTCCTGTGCCTTCTTTATCAATATATGCTTTCATCTTTGGTCTTCTATCTTACCCTCTAAAAAACTCATTATCTCAGATTGTGCTAATTTAAAATTCTCAGTAACATGGAGATGGGCTGGGCTTAAGTCCACTTTTGCATTTATGCAAAAAAGCATTGATTAATTACAGTGGGAATGACAAGACAACTACTTGACAACATTGTGTTAGCCATTAATTAACTTTATGTTCTTGAAAGTAATAAAACTGCATTTCTGTTAAAAGGCTTTATAATTAGTCTGAACCACATAATTTAACACTTAATTATACACCAGCTTCTATTGTTCTCTAATTCCTTCCTTTCTTCCTTTCTCTCTCTCTCCTTCCTTCCCCGACCCCATCTTCCACATACGTGTATGGGATGACTACGCAGCTCAGTAACTGTTTCTGTCACTCTTGAAGGGTACAGATGAATCAAAGGGCATCAATTCTCCCTCAAGGAGCATCCTGCTCAGGAAGGAAGATGAAATCAGTACATAAATGGCTATATTATATGGATGAAAGTGATTAATGATGTTAAGGAGTTTTAGATAAAAATCTAAAGTGCTGAGAGAATTCCCATGAAAGAAGTGATTACTTCCAAACTGATGGCGAGCGGGAGATGGGGATAAGAGAAGTCACCCGTAGAGATGCAGACGGGAAGAAGGCAGAGCAGGCTTGGGAAGGAGTCTGCACAGACACACCGATGCAGGAAAAGGTAGGGCCCACATAGAAACCAAGTGATGCCTAGAAAGAACATGAGCTCTGTAATCAGGTGCGTCTGGTTTGGAACAGTAGCTCTGTCCCTTACTAGCTAGCGTAACTTTGGCCAAGTGGCTTACACTCCCTGAATCTTAGTTTTCTCAACTTTGAAATGTGTATCCTAATATATGGGTCACAAAATTATTATGAGAATTAATTGGGATGATGCTTATAAAGCTCAGGTATCTTGTAGATAATACAAGTGTAAAATATCCATGCAAATATCCTTTTCTTAAAAGGTAAAAACAACATATTAAATATAAACACCCCTGTTGAAGAAACAACAGGACAAATGTTTAGGGATCACTCATCCAGTCCGTGGTGAGGCACTTATTTGACCTCTTTGCCATCATCTGTTTTCTGTTCCTTAACAGAGATGCCTCATCCCTTCCATTCTAGAGCATTGCAAGCACTCAGGTCACTTCAATAAAGGTCGCTTTATTAAAAGTCATTTACTTATACTTCAAGAAAATGTTAGAAACACTGTGAGAAACTGTTGTCCCAAGGAGTTCCTCATCTCCATTGATGTATTTATTTTTTCAAATCACAGGATCATTATAGAGTTTTCACTAGGGATGGTTTCATTTAGTTCTTCACATATTTATGGAATAAATTTTATAAATCATAGAACTAGTTACTATGTAGGATACCAATCATATAAGAAGTGCCTCCATGCTTGCTGAGGCTTATAATTAAGCAGGTATACAAACGACTCACTGCCAGATGGTCTACATAGTGGTAATGCCCACGTGAGCTATATAAGCATTAGGTCACTTCCCATTATAGACTGAAGACCAAGATCTTTTAGAGATTACATTTAGACAAGTAACTGAGACTAAGAAAAGAGATTACATTTAGACAAGTAACTGAGACTAAGAAAAGTCTAAGGGTCGTATCTAAGAGCTGGGGTTAGAACATGAGTCTCTCAGCCACAACTAAATGATACTTTCATTAGGGAATTCTTAAGAGGGTCAGCATGTGGCCATGCTTTTGAGAAAACTGTGCAACTTTGATAGACAAAAATAAAGGATGGAAAAGTTCTACTTACAGGAAGACAAAAAGATACTGGGCAAGTCCCAAGCTGGGGGAACTGAACGAGGCCCCTTCCGTGATAGCTGGGAGTACCACCCAGCTGCCGTGAAGTGCAGTCGAGTGGAAGACAAGACGAGAAGAAGTACAAGTGGGAACTTAACAGGGAGCCTCAAATGCCAGGATAAGACAGGGATGGCCATTGAAGGGGAAATTCATTGAAGTTCGCTCAAGGAGAGAATAGACACGATCAAGGCATTCTTTCAGCACAAAGAACTATACCGGGACACAGAACAGATGGGAGGTTTTAGACTGGAAATGAAGAAATGAGATAGGACACCATTCTAGCCATCCAAGTATGAGGCAAGTCGTTGGGAAGAGCAGTGGGGGCTTCTGAAGGAAATCGACCTTTGTACTGTATCCATCATCCCTATAAATTCATAACTAGATCCGTTAAGTGGGTGGTCTAACCACAGAGAAACGGAATCCTTACCCTCTTCCTTTGATATCTGAGTGGCCGAGGTGAGCTGGAAGTTTGGGGCTGCAGCAGTATCAGACACTAGTTGAATTTCAAATGCTCAGGTTTTTTGTTCCATATATGTTATAGGAAAATGTCATTTCCGAAACATGCAGATCCAAATAGATAGTAAGTGCAAAGCTAGCATGATTAGGTACTATGTTAAAGCCATGGGAATGATACGCATTTGGATTTTCTAAAAATTCCAGAATTATCTGTGTGGACATTTACAGTCTAGTTACTGGCTTAAGAAGCCAGCCTGCCTCTTTTCTTCCCTCCTGCCTTGCAGATTTGGTACAGGGTGCCTGTAGTCAGCTCAGAAACCCTCCACAGCCATCTGAGCCACATGGTCAACAGTGAACGCAGAACAAAAGGGTCAACCCTCCCTGCAGTGCGATCCCTTCAATATCAAAATACGCCCTCTCTTTTCCAACTTTCTGTTCCTCTAAGAACTGGCATCATGATCACCTTCCCACAAAATTGAAAAGGCAAAACACACCAATGACGAATTTTTTTAATCACACATGTAATAACCCATCATGTCTCATGAAAAAGAAAGAGGTCAGTCTGGTCCAGAGAGGCAGTTTGGTCCAGGAGTTTAATAAAAGCACGCTTTCCTCATTAGGAATCTCATAATGCCTTCTTCCAAATGCAGAATGCAGAGCATAGCTCAGGAAAGCAATGAGTCAGACCCAGGGCTCCAGAGACGTCACTGAGCACCTGTACCCAGTCCTTTCTCCCAGTGCGAGAACCAGGACAGCAGGGCGATGACACTGGCCTGGGCACAGCATTGGTGCCGAAAGGGTCTCTCTTTCCATGTGGTTCTGCAATAGGACCTCCATCTCGCTCTCCCTGCTCACACGCTTCCTCTTGGCCCCCAGTCTGTGCTTTACATCAGCACAAGCATATACGCCTGGCAGATGCGTCCATGGGAGTTGCTGTTCCAACCCCAAACCATACCTGTGCTCAAAGACAGACAAGTACACAGCGAGGAGCAGGTGAGTGAAGTCAGCCAAAATGAGGACACTTCCCTGGGCAGCAAGAATTAACTTGCGGGACCTTTGTAGACACAGGCATATTTCAGGAGAGCACACTGAGTGCTTAAAAATGCTTTTTAGAAACAAGCTTCCAATTGCAGCTTTTCCTAACAAAAGACCAGAAGACGGTGGGGGGGGACTTCAGTCAGAGGTAAAGCTTCCAGGCTGACAGGCAGAGGGAGGGCTGGGCAATGGGACAGCAGGATGCAGGCCCGGTGGCGGCCACCTCCCTCAACGGTCCCATGTGCCTCTGCCTGCCTTTCTTTCACCACCCAGATTTCCACCCCGGTGTCCCGCGGGGGAATTCTCTGCAGTTACAAAACACGCCCTTACCTTCATTCGCTCTTAATTAAAAAGGGAAAAGAAACTCCTAGGGCTCTGACAACAAGGGGAAAAAAACAAGGAAAGAAAGAAAAGAAAAGGAAAAAGGAAAGAAAAGGGAGAGCTCTTTGAGTTGGTGAAATCAAAGGGTCAGAGCCTGACGGGGCAGAAGAGAAGGAATGAAAAGACCATGGAATCGCCAAAACTGGTTTCATCTTTCTGAGCAATGTGGGCTCTGTGAAATAGACATGTTTTGAGGGGAAAGGGGGGTGTCTGTAATGCTGGAGAAGAAAGACAGAAGGTATACAGAGAGGCTTATCACCCGCAGCACTGTCACCTGCTTCCCACTCTCCGTGCTCCCTGCACCAGCCCCGTGGCTCATTCCCTCAACTAATATTTATAAAAGCCCTACCATGGACTCCACGCCATGACTAACACTTTAACAGTTAGGAGTTGGGGGAAAAATAAATACACAGTCAACAATATTGATAGTTTTAATTTCCTGTGTGCTGACTGGGGTCAGCTATAATATCAAGCACTTGAGGTTCACGGGTTCTAGATCCACAAAACAGTCCTGCAAAGAGCGATTACGATATTCAACCTATGGATAGGAAACCAGGGCTCAGAAAGATGACAAGAATGATAATAAAATTAAAATATGTGTCTTGCTCAAAGAGATTCATCCAGGAAGTGGCAGGTGTCAGAGCTGGAATTTAACCTCCCATCAGTCTTAGACCAGAGCCCACACTCTCCCCACTATTTCACGTCTCTGCTCAGTGGAGTCAAGGGAAAAATGGACAGACCAAATCCCGGCGCTCGATTTATTTTCACTTCGTACATTCAGATGGGCATTCTTGCTTCCTGACTCCAGGGCTGGGTGGAGTTTCCCCGATTTCCTCATTTCAAAGACTAAAGCCTAAAAAAACAAACCTCTAAAATCTGAGTTCGGTCCACTCAGTGCTTCCCTTTCTGCTCCCCATCTTTCATCCCTTCTTGGCCTCCTTTTTATCCAGCTTAACCCTGCCAGGATTATTCCTACCATCTCTCACATCCCTCCCTTTTCATGTTTCAGAGCTTTTCAGGAAAAAGTGTTCCCCTCCCTCTGCCCCCATTACAAAGTCAAATTAAGTTCTTTAGCTGACCTAAGAATAAAATTTAGTTCTGTTGAACTCTATGCCTGACATTACGCCTTACGATGTGTCCCAAATTCGGAAGACCTGCTACACATACCAAAAACCCCAACGTTTACAAAGTGAATGCAAATCAGGGTGGATGATTATTCCTTCACAAAAGGATTCACCATAGCCTTCCTTAAATATTAAGCTTCTCTGATGCACTTATGATGTGACTTGATTTTTTTCCCCCAGGGACATAGTCTTTGCATAAATAAAGCAAAGCCAACCGCAGTGAATGGGAGCATCAGAAGTATTTGCCTGGAGACCTCACGTCGTGGGCCTACTCGCTGAGTGCTTAGCCGTTGTCAGGCCCCAACCCCTTGCTGTCTTCCCTAATGTTTAGGGACGGGAGGCAGGACCCACTGACTGTCCCAGGGCCCCTGCTTCTGCTCATGCCCTGGCATCGGGCACCAGTCTATCTGTGCTCACAAGCCATCCTGGTAGGGATTGCCACTATCCCCTTATTTCCATGTCACCAAACTACCCTGCAGAATGCTGAGCCTCAAAAATAAGCAGACACTGTGGAGAGTAAGCCTTCAACTCCTGGTTATCTTCTGCATCAGAATCAGACTCTGTAAGAGTTGGGATAGGTCAGGTCATGCTGAAATAACAAACAAGTGGGAAGTCTCAGTGGTTAAGACAACACAAGTTTATGTATCTTTCACACTAGATATCCATCACAGGTCAGCAGGTGGGACATACTGGGGGCAGGGCTCTTTTTATCCACTTATGCAGGGACCCAGGCTGATGGACCAGCCACAGTCTCACA
The DNA here is from genome assembly GCF_964341445.2 of Mesoplodon mirus. NCBI lineage: Eukaryota > Metazoa > Chordata > Mammalia > Artiodactyla > Ziphiidae > Mesoplodon > Mesoplodon mirus. The sequence goes on along the minus strand of NC_138983.1, from coordinate 138,356,676 downwards.
AGCCATTGTTTGTCATGACAAGGGGAAGAGAGAGCTCTGGGAGACCCCACACTGGAAAAGAGATGTTTAACCCACCCATCGGGGATACATGTCACTTCTGCTTGCCTCTCACTGGCTGGGACCAGTGGCACATGCTCCCCGGCAAGAGAGAATGTGCAATCCTTCCATAGGAAATGCTCACGACGCAGAGAGACCAAAATATTCAGGGAGCAGCACTGATGATCACTGGGGGCCTACAGGGGTGCCCCAGGCTATTCTATGACCACAGAGCACAAGGTGCTTCAGATCCTGGGCCCCTGGAGAAGAGATGCATGCAGGGAGTTCTAGATGACCTGGGCTGCATTCGTTCTGCGGGAGAAAGAGTCTTAGTATATCCCTGATTAGATCAGCCCCTTAAAGGCTTGTCTCCAAAGGAAACGACTGTAGAGGTCTCCTGAATCCAGCAAAAGTACATGGGCACACCCGCCCTGTGGGATGCCTCCTCCAGGGCTCTCTTGAAATGTGAGAACCAGGTCTTAGGTGCCTTGCTGGGGTTTCCAGTCCTACAGAATTTCCTTTGTCCTATGATGTTCTTGCAATAGAAGTTTTAATCTATTTCAAAGGGAGGCTGTCTTCTTCACATTCTCTTGACTCTTGTTGTTGGCATTTTTCCTCTTTTCTGGGTAGGATGAAGAAGGTTCTACTTCCCAGATTTCTCGTCCTGCCACCAGCCTTTTCACAAGGAAGAAAAGAAACGCAAGCAAATCAAACTGTCTCTGTTAATTCAATGGCCATACCTCTCCCCTCAAGCTTTTTCACCATTTTGGGTTGAGAGATGCAGATGCTAGGTCTCCCTGGGTGACTGGTTTATTTTCAAGCCAGGAAAAGATTGCAAGGTAGATTTTGTCAACTCCTACACATCCCTGAATGCTAACACCAAGCACTCTTATTAAAGGAGGTGTCAGGATGCATTAGCCAAATCGGATGAGGTTTTTGGAAGACCAGAACACCTGACCAGAAGAGAGGAAGGAAAGGGGCTGTGTTTCTGGCAGGGACATAAGAAAATTACGCAAATATGCCTCACGCATCTGCATTAATGTGGGAAGGTAAACACTAGGAACCAAAATATACAGATGGGGTTACAATCCTTTATTTTTCATTTCTTCAAAAAAATGTATTTCTTGTTTAAAGTTGTTTTACAATTTCTAAGGAAGAGATGTATTTGTTCTCTTTAGGGAAACAAGAAGGATTTCAGTCAGAAAGACAGTTTGTAAATCTAGGTGTGCAGGTGAAATAGATAAGGCAGGGACAAAGTCTGAGCACCTTTTCCCCTTTTAAAAAAGGGGGGAAAAGGCAAAGGAATATGAAAAAAAGAATAACACAGTGAACTTGCTGGACTGTATAAAATGCAAGTGAAAAGGGGGAAGGAAACCGAATTCCCACCACACACCAGAGTATTACATGCGATAGCTCATTTAACACACACAACGTATGTTCAAGATCTCATGCACCCCTTCCTTCCTTCCCACACTCACTCACGCACTCATTCATTCATTCGAAAAGAATCATCTGGGCTCCTACTCTCTGGCTGGTGCTATGCAAGGAACTGATGACAAAGAGAAAAATAGAGATACTGCCCTCAAGCTGTTTCCCATCTGGTGATGAGCTAAGTTAGAACACAGAGACCACAGGGTGAGGAAACTGAGATGCAGAGAGATGCATCTCGCCTAAGGTTTTCTAGATATTAATTAATTCAAGAGAAGATTCAAGCTCAGGTGTTTCTGACACCATCTAAACCCAAATGACCCCAACCTGACAGGCTGTCAGAGTCAGCTGATGGACTTCCAGCCCCAGATGTGCAGAATCTCCAGGTTCGGGGCCTAGAACCCTGTATTTTTTTAGAACGCCCTCGGCGACCCTAATCGTATGATAAGCCACACCAGTGATGCCATTCCACAGTGTCATCCCCTGCTTCTTTAGCCCCCATACCATTCCAGCCATCATCAATAGCACTGCCACATCAAAAGCAAAAAAAAAAAAAAAAAAAATAGGTCTGTTTCTCCCAAGTATCCTGTAGTCATTCTGGGTGGGAAGGTACAAAAGTAACAATTTTCATGGATGGGTTTACATATATCACCCATTCTAAATATAACTATAAAAACTGTCTCCATTTCAGACCTTAAATTTCTCTCCATGCTGCTCAGAAGACAACGAATAATGTCACTACTTAAAAGTCCCCAAGGAGAGCAGTCCTTTTATCTTACCATCCACAGCTACTTGAAAGCCGAATCAATCTCCAAAGTAGCCTGAACTTCACAGACACTGAATGATTGTGATTCTACCAGCTGACATGATGCGTGTGTGTGTGTGTGTGTGTGTCCATGCGCGCATGTTTGCAACTTCTTTAGAGCCAAAATATAATAAGATTTATCATAGTCTGATACAGAGGACACCAATCAAGGGGAATCACATTTCTATACTGACAGTAAAGTAGCACAAAGACAACTGGCATCAATGATGAGGTGAGGATGTCAACTGCACAAGGAAAGAGGGATCTTCCAAAACACGAATCCTAGGACGGTGTCTCACAAAGGGATCTGGCCACAGGGAACAAACAGAAGTCAAAACCACCATTTTTTACTTAATAAATGAGACACATTTTCCGATAGATTTAATGACATTAAAAGGAAGGAGAGGATTTGAAGGAATTCAAAATGGTGTTTGTATTTTGAATACACACACACACACACACACACACACACGCCTTCTCATAGAGACAGTTCAGAGAAGAGGTACAGGATGAAGTGACAATCCAAGATCCAGTGTGTCTTTTGCCACCATCACAACCCTGACACCCACCAAACCCCATACACACAAATATTCTCTCTCCTTCCCTCCTCTGTAATTCCCCTTGGTGTAAACATTCTAAATTATTTTTTTTTTTTCTTTTTGCGGTATGCGGGCCTCTCACTGTTGTGGCCTCTCCCGTTGCGGAGCACAGGCTCCGGATGCGCAGGCCCAGCGGCCATGGCTCACGGGCCCAGCCGCTCCGCGGCATATGGGATCCTCCCAAACCGGGGCACGAACCCGTATCCCCTGCATCGGCAGGCGGACTCTCAACCACTGCGCCACCAGGGAGGCCCTCTAAATTATTTATATCTAGATTGAAGGCATCTTTTAGTCAGACTGGGACTAGAGTAATCAAAATATAATTGTGCTACAGATATGCTAATACCTCATGCTAGTGTTTGATGAAGGAGACTATTAGACCCAAAAAATGAAGGGAGGAGCTCTGGGCCACCCAGGGACTAAAGGATGCTCTAGAAAAAGGTCACAAGAGAACCTTGAGCTCATAGAGAATCTGAGTGGCTGAAAAACAAATTCTGAACAAGAAGCGTCTTAGTGAAGCTAGCTCTGCAAGCAGCGGATCTGAGAAAGGAGCTTTCTAAGTCCAGGACTTGGTCTAAGTACTTTACATGAGTAAAGTGTACTTATTCCTCAACTTTATGAATTTGTTACTAGTATTTTCCCCATGAGTTAATAGAGGCACCGAATGTTTACATAATTCACCCAAGATCACAGAGCAAGGAAGTGGCAGACTTGGGTCCAAACCCAGGCAATCTGCTGCCATAAAATTTAATAGATTGACTGAGATATTTGAGTACAGGAATGATTCTGGAGAATCATTTCAGGTATTAAGAGAAAAAAGGAAAGAAAAAAACATAAGTCTGTGCACACTAATGGTAGAAAGTTAGTCAAGTAATGGCCAGAGGCTTCCTCGTTTAGGCAATAAACACAAAGGCACCGTTTCATTTTTCTGCACATGGTTTACAGAGTATTAACTGTATTCCCCTAGAAGAAATTGATACAGTAGGGTTCGTCTTGGACCATTGCCACTCAAAACTCACCTTCTTATCCTCTTTGCCCAAAATTTTCCCTCCTGATATCCTTCTAATTCAGTTGCTTATCAGTAAACTCCCATTCCTGAATTCCCATTAAAAGATATAATATCTTGCTATAGTAATGTTCCAGATAGAAGAATTATTAAATGTGATGGCTTTTGTACAATAAAGGTGCCAGAAACAGCCCATAGGAGAAGTCTGGCCAACCCTATGTCACTTCCCTACTCCTACCTGTTTTGAATCCCTGTTGCAAAAGGGAAAAAGTCCAACACCCTTCAATCCAACATTTGAAGACCCTGCAGGATCTGAAGGGAGCTCAATGCCAGTCCCAGTTACCAGGCACTGCCATCAACTCTCTTCCCAGCATGTTTTAATTTATTCACTCTATCTAATGAAGATCTGGATTTTCCTGCCATTACCCTTTCAGCCAAATCTTTCAACCCGTGTAGACTCCACCTTCACGAATCTTTCCCACCCTTCTAGGTTCAGTTTAAATTCACCTCCTCTATACGGCCTCCCTGGACCATCCATGTCTATGTAACTACTCTTGCCTCTACTTCCATAACTGTTCTTAAGACTATGTGACAATTACTCATGGATGATCTTGTCAGTGTGTGTGTGTGTGTGTGTGTGTGTGTGTGTGTGTGTGTGTGTGTAGTGCTACAGATCAGCTTTTATGCTTATGCCCTTCCTCTGCAACAACATTTCTTTTGGATCCTTAGAAGGCCGGTATGAAGATGCATCTTTATAGCCTCACTGTATCTCTACCACACCTGGCACACTACTTTGCACACAGCAGGCACTCAGTAAGTGTTTGCTAAGTTGAAGGGACAACGCCCCACATTGATATGGAAACATACAATGCTGTTTTCTGTCTTTAGTAATCTAAGTCCACGTTGTGCGTCTTGCAACACAAATACCCCTCCAGATCTGATCCTTGAATGCCCCTCTCTGTTGCCTAGTGTTTCTCTCACATGTTCCTCAGCAGAGAACCCTGAATGCTGCACACACACTGTTGTATGTTTCTGGGAGACTCTCATGTTGCTCTCTCTACCTGGAATGCCCTTTCCTTATTCTTTACTCTTAAGGAAAATCCTAATAAGTTTAAACAGTGCCAGAGAGGCACTGCTTATCCCTACCACCTCTTTACATATCACTGCACTTTCTACAACAGTTAATAGGTAATTGGTTGCATTTTCTTCCTGCCCTATTTGTTTATGAACTGCAAGAAGACAGAATTGTTTATCGCCATGTCCCCAGGCACCAGCATGGTACCCGGCACATAGCCTGTGCTTTGTGTGTTAAGGAGGGAACAAATAAATGATGAAATACAGACTGAAGACCAAAGCTCTTTTATAAATTTGTAAAGGAGGTTATTATTAGCCCAGTGGAGAGTGGGATACAATTATGCCACCCCATGGGGTACAGAGGCAGGCTAACATGAAAAAGGTACTTCCGCACATTCACCCCCAATGCTCTCCAAGTGCTAGTCACATCCTCCTGTAATTTGATTGGGTTGCTGAAATCCCTGGGGGAAAACCCTCCATGGTGAGTAAGCTGGAGCAGCCTCCACGGGAGGAGCAGCGTTGGAATAAGGAAAGGAAGAGCGGCAGAAACGAGGCTGAAAGATGAGAGTTTGCAAAGACAGAGAGTTGATGAAATGGAAATCCTTTGTTGGCACAGGATGCCTCCTAGGTTTGACAAAGGGAGGTCAAATCTGTGCCTGTCTTTGCGAGGAAGCTCCTGGACAGGGCAGTAAGCCTGGCACCGAAATCAGAGTCCATGGGGAAGACACTAGAAAGGGAGGGTTTGGGGCAAGGGCCATGCCTAGTAACGTGCAGGCTCCCTTCTCTTGAACTGGACTTCTGCTCACCCTCCAGGCCACAGACGCAACCCTCAGCTGCCTAGGCTCATGGTCCCCTTGATGCCTTAACAGAGATATGATTAAGCCAGGTGGAGAGGAAAAAAAGGAAAAAAAAAACAAAACACATTGTGTGAAAAATCACCAGTATGGAGAAAGGGGAGGAGGAGAGTAAGAAGAGAGAAATCAAGCATGAAAAAGCACAGGAGAGATAGTTTCTCTTTAATGAATGCTTTGATCAGCCACAGTTGATATAATAATTATATAAAACTAGAGCAGGACAGAAATAAGATGTGTTTTCCTCTCACGTAGCCTGTAACCTTTGTGATTGGTCCATTTATTTTGAGAAAAGAATAAGTCCCTTCAAAACAGAGGCGTGTGTCAGGAGAGAGCCTGTTTTCTCCTCTGACTTATGCAGGGAAGTTGCAGCAATGCCTGCATCCTCTTTCCTCTCTGCCTTAGATGGGCTGATCTGCCAGCCCAGGACTCTGAAAGGGAACAAATGGTGGTGGAGCTTTCCTCACATGTATCTTGGTCTGGTTTCTCAGGCAAACCCACCGCCTCGCAGCAGGGCCCTTCATTCCTTCCCTACCCCAAGCCTGTCACCCTGCTTCACTTGGCTCCCTGACCAATCTCCACTTAGTTGGCCATTTCCTAAGTAATGAGATACCTCGTGCTGCTGGAGGTATTGACTTGGCTGATCTCCAAAGAAGGAGGAGTAAGCATCATTTCTTTTCAGAATGGTACTCCCACAAGCACGTGCTCTTCAGAAATAGCAGGGGAGAGAGGTGGTTGCCATGGGAACGGAGGCGGCCACACAAACAGGAGTAGCACATTTCTCCCAAGGGGGGCGAGCAGAGCCTCCTTGCTCTACCACCATCACAGCCTCTCCTGAAAGCTTCCTTTGCCTGAAAAGGAAGAGTCTCAAAGCGGTGAAGGGTTAGTCCCACCGTTCCTAAAGTCCAAATTTCAGTTGAAGAGTCTGATGGAGCTTCAGGTTGTTAGACTGGTGATATACTTGACCAAAAGCTTATAACAACTTGATAATGACACAAAACAAAACAGCATCTCCTAATACCCACTGTCGTTTGGTTCTCTGCCAGCTACAACCAGAGGAAAGTTGGGATGGGTCCAGAGAATGGCATTCTCACTGATCACTGTGGCCCCGCACTGGCCCATCTTAGGGCGATGAAGATTCGCCAGCACAACAGCAGGTAGAAGGTAGAGGAAGGAAGGCATGTGGGGAGATGCGATGCAAGGGGATCTTCAGGGAGACAGTAGGTGATGCTCTGTAGGGATGCCGTGGCCACCCTAACGGACAGCCTGAGATCGTTGTCTCTAACTCCAACTGCTTTAAAAATAAATCCATCAGTTTTAAAACCATCAGGTTTATGGAAGTAAAAACGTCAACCAGCTCTCTGGTAAAATGCATACAAGCAGCTGGTTGATTAGCCAGGTTCTCTTTGCAGAAATGGCCTGGAGAGGGATGGCAGCCTGAGAAGTGGGAAGTGGAGGCCGCGGGGAACGCGGCACAGCTGGAAGCCTCCCCCCCTCCCACCACATGCCCACTGCTGATATATTGGGACTGGAACAATTTGTCTATAGCTGTAATTTTAACTACCTCTGTGCCGAACGGCCAATCAGAGAGCTCCCTCCACGCAGCTTTTACGAGTCCCCATAAAAGCAGCAAAATGAAAACTCAGGGGCCCTTAAAATATACTCCAAGGGTTTCTGCAGTGCAATTGGAGGCTTTTATGACTCCTGTCAGGACTTTTATGACCCTGTAAAACCAGGCAGCAGCCTGGCCTGAGATGAAAAGTAGCCCCACTGTCTTAAAGTCTAAATGGTCTGTGCATTTACAAGGCCTCCAGGAAAGATGGAAACATGGCCGGAGGGGTCAGGGACGGGGGTCTGCCTTGAGCAAAGGCGGGTGTGGGTGGGGTGGAAGGATGGGGAGGGGAGGAGGAGGAAGGCGTGAGAAATGCCCCGGAACGTGGCCCTACAGTCCTCAGTGCTCAGAGCACCAAAATGCCAAGTCCCAACACTATCCGCCCAACAACGGGAGCTGAGGTTCTGCAGACAGACTCGTAACTAACAGGGGCTGAGCAAGAAGCCTTCACTGGAAAGATAAAAAATGAAGCCGCCAGGGAACCACAGGCTCCATAGCACTTATTCAAGGACATCTTCCCATTATGATGACACCTGCATTGCAGAAAGAAAAAAAAAAAACAAAAAAACAGAGAAAGACAGAGAGAGAGAAAGAAGAGGGGCCAGGAAGCCAGCTCAGAGCACTTTAAGTGTCCCGTGCAGTTCAGAGAAACTGGTGACTAGGGTGAGAACACGTTTTCCCAGTTAGAGCAGGCCCGGTGCCTGCAGACCCTGCAGGCTTCACTCCTCAGCTGGGGTATGTACTTAGTTCACGCCCAGCAGCCCCTTCTGAGTCACTGTGACTGAGACAACCTCATCCTGTGTCTGGATCTGGAATCTTCAATCATCCAAACGTGTTAGCCAGGCTCTGTGCTCTACAAGTCCCCACAAAGAGTCAGCATCACCCCACAGAGTCAGGGGCTGGGGCTGGGGGACAGCATGGGAGTTCCTGGTAGCAGCACTCAGAGCAGGGCAGGGGGAACAGACTGGTGGAGTGGTCCACTCTGACCCTCAGGCGTCCACACACAGAACCTGAGGAAGACAGGCGAAGTGATGGATGCTGACCTTGGACCTCAGGGAATATCCCAGAAACACAGGCTTTGTCCCCAGAGTGTCCAGATCAGGTGAGGCCCAGGACGAAGCTGGCAGTGTTCCTAAAGGGTGACCCTGAGGCTTTGTGTTTTCCAGGTTGGAGAAGACAAATAAATAGGACAGCAAGTGACAGGTTGGGATGAGTGCCTGCTGTGTGGCACGGGGCCATCCATCTAGAGGAACAGAGCCGGGCGGAGGATGAGTCGGGGGTGGTCAGGAGGTCCTGGCAGAGGAGGACACACAGGCGCATCCAGGGAGCACACGTCACCTTGGGGCTGGAGCAGTGACCCCAGGCAGGGATTTCTCTTCTTCAATCACTCAGGTTCCCAGGAGGCTTGGTCCAGGGGGGAGACAGGTATGAAGACAAGGAGGCTCAGCTGTAAAGCCCCAGACCCCACTATGTGACTCTGGACAAGCCTTTAATCTTCCTGAACTTCCTTTTCCTTCTTCGTAAAGTGGAGTTAAAACAGCTGCCTCACGTGGCTGCTGTAATGCTTAGAGGAAATAGGAAGTGGAATTTGAGAGCCTCCTAAAGGGTGGATAGTAGTCTGCAGTGCCAAAGGAGAGGGGCATTGTCCGTGGAGGAACCCACGCGGCGGAGGTCAAGAGCCAAGAGCATCAACTCCTAATTGGGAAGCATCACGTATTAAGTCACCGTATGGACAAGCCAGCTGAGCACTGTGCTGGGTGTGGAAGATGCGGGGCAGTGAGCCCAGGAGACAGGAGCGTATGAGACCAGTTAGGCGGCTGCATTTCCTGCCTTGACTCTTGGTCTCACCCAATCCACTGCCCTCAGAGAAGTCAGAGTCGCCTTCCCAAGCACCAGAGAAAGTCTAAATTCCTGGATGCGGTCCTGCGAGGTCTTCTGTGATCCGGCGCCTGCCAAGATCCAACGAGGATCATCTTGTAGCCTTGGACCTCCTGGCCGGTGGCTCCATCCACACCCTCATCTTCCTCACACCCAGGGCCTTGGCAAGCACCATTCTCCTCCATTGACTTGTACCTGCCCGACTCCCCTCACCCCTGCAGGCCTCAGCCTAGATGTGGTTTCCTCTGAGAAGCCTCCCTGGCTGGCACCCAATGCCACCACATGCCCCGGACGAACCAAGATTCACAGCCATACTACCCCAACCCTCCAGGAACTTCTTTTACTCACTGGACTCTCAATTGGGAGTTCCATTTTTGTCACCCACCCTGGAACGTGAACCCCATTAGAGCAGGGCACTGTTATCACAGGACCTGGCTCAGTGCCTGGCAAATGGTAGGAAAAAATAAAATTCTGTTAAATTGCTGAATCGACCTAGACTGGAGACAGATTAAGGTGCTGCATGACTGGCTAAGTTGTTTAGATGGTCACCTATCGTTAACATGGAGTCCCCAGTGGTGGAAGCATCGGCTTAAAGACCCAGAAGGAGGCACAGAGGATGGGGGGTCTGCTGGTCTCAATAAGGCAGAGAAGAAACAAGAGTCTGACCTACCGCAGTAGCAGTGGGAACGCAGATGAGAGATGAGGCATTCAAAAATAAACTCAGGGGACTTCCCTGGTGGTGCAGTGGTTAAGAATCTGCCTGCCAATGCAGGGGACACGGGTTCAAGCCCTGGTCCAGGAAGATCCCACGTGCCGCGGAGCACAACTAAGCCCGTGCACCACAACTACTGAGCCTACACTCTAGAGCCTGCGATCCACAACTACTGAAGCCTACACTACACAACTCCTGAAGCCCACGTGCCTAGAGCCCATGCTCCGCAACAAGAGAAGCCACTGCAACGGGAAGCTTGTGCACCGCAACGAAGATTAACCCCCTCTCACCGCAACTAGAGAAAGCCCGCGTGCAGCAACAGACCCAATGCAGCCAAAAATAAATAAATAAAATAAAAATAAATAAACTTATTTTAAAAATTATGTATTTCAGGACTTCTAGCCCTGCCTACAGAATGTTTATCCAATGAATGCATGAATGAAGTTTACCATCAACAAGAGAGGAAAGATGTGTGAAAATAACATGAAAGAATAAAACTGCTCTTGTCAAGGTCATAATTGACTTGTTACTAGACAGACACAGTGGACATTTTTGACACTGAAAATTTGGCCTATTTCATATGGCTAATCCTGTCTTCTTTAAAATCTCTCCCTACTTTTTAAGGATACCAGTCTCTCCTGATTTAGATTCTCTTTCTATTGATGAATCTCCTTCCCAACCTTCTCACCTCCCCTTTAATTTTTTACATCCCCCAAATTCATAGGCTTACTGTCCTCCATTATATCCACCCTAGGAAATCTGCACACAGTGTCTTCATCTGTCATTTGCAAACAATGATTACAAAAGCATCATCTTTAGCTCAGAACTCCCATATACACAACTGCCCACTGGCCTTGCACAATTGGAGACCTGGAGGCATTTCAAATACAAAATGTCAACATTCAGCTCATCATCTTCCATCCTGAGTCCCATTTCTCCTCCTCTATCACCAAATTTACCTCACCTCCCAGGCCCAAAATATGGGATTGTTCTAGACGCATTCCTTGCCCCCCAGATATAATGGATGACAACAAGCTGCCAGTTCTACATTCTGAGCATCCTCCTCTCTACTGCATGACTCCTGCCTTAGATGAGAACTTTCATCCCTCCTGGATGAACATAACTGACTCCTAAAAAGTCACCACATCCTCACCTTCTCCTTTCCAAACTACTTGCCCGAGTGGGTGTCCTATGATGCAGATCTACCCCATGGCCTTTCCTTCTACCTCCTGTGGTTTCCTCTCTTGTTTGAGATAAGATAAACATTCCTTAAAATGGTTCCCACTCTAGCTGGGCATTAGAATCAATTACTGAACTTTTTAAGTGTCAGCCCATATATCCCACCTCAGATCTACTGACTCAGAAAGTTAAGCAGGCACACCCCAGATGTATACTGGTGCATGTTTCCAAAACTCCAGAAGTTACCATGAGGAACCTTCTCAGTGTACTGTCACTTGAAGCCCACTTAGATAATAGGTGTATTTTGTAAAATTCCAATTGGGACGTTCCAATGCAACCACTCCCCTGCCATCTCATGGTCATAGAAACAATGTTCATGGAACGCAACTTGCCTTCTAGTCACAAAGGGGTACATGGGTAAGTACCAGGCTCAAACTTACCAAACCTATTTCCTTTCAGAGAGAATGTATAAATGAACAGAGAGAGGCACTCAGTCTTTCCAGGTGGTTCTATCTGTAAAATGTAAGATCTTGGATGATGGTCTTACCCTATGTGTCTATCACGTGCATTGGAAAAGGATATGAGCAATTCTGCAGAATGAGGGCAATAAAAACCCATGAAGAGAATAGCAGAATGGAGGTCCCTGGTAGCATTCCAGTCCTCAGCATCCAGAGTTTTTAAGCTAGTTTCCTTCCTGCCTAAATTAGACTGAGTCACTTTGTGTGCATAAGTCCAGAATTGCACAGATTAATTAACATGGACTCTAAGTGCTTCATGAATTTGACTTCTATCTTACCTGTCTACCATCATCCTCAACACTTCTCCTCCTCCCCAATCCCCTTGTCTTCCACCATCCTTAACTCGTCACGACCACTTGTACCTTGCTGTTTCTCATGTGCATGCCACCAGGTGATACAGGTCTAGAACACCAGCCCTCCTTTATCTGGACAATTAGCCGTCTCATCCAAGAAGATTCATTTCAAGGACTACCTCCTCTGGAAAACCCCTACAAGGATGTTTAAATCTAGAAAATGTATTCTTCTCCTGTGTCTTAAAAAAGCTTGTGCTCATATCCGACAAAGCTTTTGCCACATGGCATTGTCTTGTTTCTCCCCCTCCCATGGACTTGAAGATGGAGGGTAAGGGCCTTGCTTATAACCTTAGCCCTCAGTCACTTAGCTCAGCTCTGGACACAGAGAATGGCCTCATTTAATGTTTATTAAATGAAGGGCTGAACTAATTTAATTAATGAATCACTTATTAATTATTAAATAATCAGAAGAGGGTGCCAAATGAAGTAAAGATCAGAAAAACGACTGTCTACGGCCAGTAATGACTCAATAACTGACTTCCAAACCAGATCCTCTTGTTATGGAACTACCGTTCTCAACTATGCAACACAGTACATGATCTTTTTTCCATTTTAAGGGAAAAAAAGCAGGTCAGATGGAAAAAGTCTCTTTTAAATCCTTCTTCCAGAGCATCTCTCCAAGACCATATAACTCACCTCTTCAGCAAGGACTCCTCAGCATCCGGAAGGGTGCTGCATCTTCTCTATGGTACCCACTACAGTCCTAAATGCACTGCATACATGAATCAAGCCAAATGAGTCACCTGGCCCACTTATTGTACAGTATGGGTTTTCCTTGCACCTGAGGCCAATATTCTTGCCCAGGTTAGGCAGTGTGTACATCACACCTACAGAATTGTGATTCATCAGGTAACTGGGTTTAGGATACCCACACACGCACTCTAAAACCAGACAAAGATTCGCGTGCATGTGGAAAATAGTTTATAGAGCTCAGTCCCTGCCTCATAGGAGATGAAAATGTGATCCTTTGCTAGCTCAGACAAAATCCTCCATGCTACATTAGGCTTGATAGCAAATTTTGTACTTGCAAGCTTTTATCAAAACTGTATATCTGAAATCTTAATAACACAGGAAGGTGGATTCTATTTCTCCTCTCTTTTCAGGTTTACATCAACAGAATCAGAACTAATTCCTGATTTGAAACTCAGCAGTTTTAGCAGATCTGTAAGAATCTTTTGTTAAGGTCCTGAAGAGGGCTTAAGGGACCTGACTTCATATACATACACACACATCCACCAAAAATTAGAACCTTAACAAAAATAATCTAAAATAATGAGCATATCCATGGACAGAAAGCACAACCTTAGTCAAATATTGGTCACCTTAAGGAAATACGAAATATATAAATGGAAATTTCAACCTGTATTCTCAAGCATCCTATAGCTGGAGGATTCTCTGTTCATTCTAGTTTCTGCCATCATGCAGACATTCCCATATGCAGCATGGCCATGAAGAGTATCAGATTTAGATTTAGGTTAGGAAGTGAGTCAAATTCAGATTTCAGTTCAAATTTAGAATTTGCCATTTACCAGCTATGAGACTCCAAATCGTTAAAAAAAAAAAATTAGCCTTAGGTTTTTTTTGGTCTATAAAGTGTAGTGAATAAGATATCTTTTGCCAAACGTATGGTGACTTTTAAGGATCTAAATCAATATGAGATTGATTTCTCTACCCAGACTTCCCCATTCCAGTTACATATAATAACAGCAGGGAGTAAACTGCTATATTGTTCCAAGCAGCTTCTCCTTATGAAAGGATCATATATTTCACCTCTGACACTGACCTCAGTCCTGGACATCTGATTTGTTTTGGCCAATGCAATGCGAATAGAAATCTCATGGGTCACTATGAAATGAAAGCTTTAAGAGACATCATGTGATTCTGCCATTCTTTTCTCTCAGGAGCAATACTGCATGTCTCAAATAAACCTATTCCTTCTAACTTTGGTCCAGGAGTTAAATAAATAAATGAGGGAAAGAGAGAGAGAGAGTTTGTGTGTGACCATGTGTGCATACATGTGTATAAAACACACCCACACACACACATGCATCTGTATGCACAGGCAGATAGACAGATAGAGAATGCACACAGTGTTGTGCATTCTGACATATTGGGAACATTTGTTATTGCAGCATAACTTAGCCAAAGCTGACTAATACACTTTAGTACCTCTCTTAACTAATTTTCATTTAAATACCCCATCAGATGAACTGATGCTCTCAATTTCCTCTGCAAAACATACCGAAAGTCCAAAGTTATTAGACTAATATTTAGTATATTAGCACTTTTCTGATCCTACAATAATTACCAAGAATCAACTTCTTTTCTGCCATGTATAACTACTGTAATTTCACACTGTAATTTAATTCTATGAAGAGTGAATTCAATACATTGTTAAGACTCGATAAGAACAAATCACTAAATACACTGCTGTTGATTTTTAAAAATCAAATGGTAAAATGTATATGAAAGTGTTTTCTAAATTACAAACTGCTATGTTGATACATTAGTTGATTCCAATTTGTCAATTAGTATGTTCTTGAGCAACTACTCTTTGTAAGATGCCACGCTGAGAATAACATGAGGCATATAACACAGAACTAATTCCAAAGGACTTTCAGTTCAGAATATTGTAAAAGGAAACCAGCATCAGCATATCCAGCAACACAGCTCCGTGACTGATCATAGTACCAATAAACTCTATTGCATCCATTAAAACAAACAAAAAATGGTGCAGAATGTTCCAGCCCCACTATATCTGAGTTAACAGGGTCAGGAAGGTGGTGTCTCTTTCTATTTTATTATCCATTCCAAAATAATACAAGTTCATTGCAATAGGCTTAAAACAAGGAAATATATATTAATGTTTTGGTATTATGATTTAGTCGTCGAAAGCCTACTTAAAATAAGGGGGCTTTTGCAAGAAGCCTCCTTGTCGGAGCACTTTTTGTCTAAGCCCAGCTGTCTAACTGCCTCCACTGGCAATCGATTCATCAGACCCAGAAAACTGTTAAAATGAAGGTACTGCCCATGGAGCCACACATCAATTTCTCTAGAGAATCCCTGATTTAAATGGATGAGGCAACTTTCATTTTTCTGACTTGGGGGAAAAAACCTGATCTCAGGCAAAAGAGGTGATGACAAAACCCATAACTCTACCTCACGGTGTCTAGAAGCATTATTCACAAGGAATGCTTTCACAAAGAAAAGCCATTGCCAATCAATATGTCATCAGGCCACAAGGAATAGCTCCATTTTAACTTATGAATCCCTTTTCAAGATGGAAGAAAGGAAAAGGCAACACTGTACCCCAGAATGCCCAGCATAAAGCCAAGTAGGAAGAACACCAGCTCCCTGGGCACAAGGAATAGAGCTGGATATGCCCAGTGCAAAGGATATGCCTAGTTGCCAGGTCAGCTCATGGAAGGTGAAATGCAAACACATGCTTCTTAAGGGTAGATATCACCCTGGAGACGTCTACATGTTTCCAGTGCTGAACTCACTGCCTGACATATAACTAGTGCTCAGTAATTACTCCCTAAGCATTGTAATCAATTGACTGATGTATTGAGTGTCCAACTGAATAAAGCAAGACACTGGAGTATCTTGATTTTTCAGCCTTATCATAAAATGTCAAGCATCTGGATTAGTTGATAGAAGCCTAAATTACATAAGTACTACTGCCTGAATGGGTGAAATTTGTATTGTAAGATTTTCCTTATACCCAACCCATCATTCAAGACATAGCTCAAAGGTTACCTTCTCAATAAAGTCTTTCCTAATCCTCAGCATGTGGTCTAGAGCCTTCCTTTCAACATCGGGTAATATGACAAGAGTAAATATATTCAAATTCTGCTTTGCAACTCATATGCTTTGGGGCAAAAACACTTTAATGGGTCAAAATCAAATTAAGAAATAGGGTAGGATGGGATGGGATGAAATAGAAAAAAATTGAACGGAATGGAATGAGATGGAATGGGATAGAATAGAATAGAATAGAATAGACTAAGATAGAATAGAGTATGTTAGAAAGAATCACATATAAAGTAAATACTTCTGTGTGTATATGTGGGCACACACACATGTGTGAGTGCTTGTCTGTACAACATTACAATTAGAATAAGTTTATTTCTATGAGTGGATATAAAGAAGTTTGTAAATCTCTGGTGTAGATTTTAAAAAAGCCAGAGAGACTACAATAATATCTTGTTTCCACCAGTTGTAACTTTGAACAAATGACTCCGCCTTTTAGGACATCAGTTTCCTCATCTAGAAAATAGAAGACCTGCCACGTATTCTCCAGGATTACTCTATGGATTAAAATAGATAAAATAATGTAAGCAAGGTTCATTTGGCATAATAGTGCTGTAGCAAAAATTAGTTCTCTCTTCTTTCTCCTTTATTTACCTTGGTTAACACTGTAACTTTTTAAAGTAACTGATATAGTCATTTTTGCATTATAATTATCTGGATATGTGTCAGATTTCTGCTTACTAGCATTTAAGTTTCTTAAAAGCAAAGAATAAGAATCATTTATTAATTCAATGTATACTTATAGAACCCCCTTTATAGTCAGACAGTTCCAGGCAGTAGGGAGAGAGCTGTAAACACAAGCAATAAAAAGTCCTGGACTTCATGGAACTTTAATTCTAGATGAGGAAGATGAGCAAAAGACAAATAAGTAAGTAATATGCTGGTAGCTAACATGTTAAAGAAAACATTAAAACAGAGGTGAAGGACAGAAAGTGCTGTATGGAAGGAAATATTATTTTAGGATGGTAAGGAAAAGTCTCACTCTGGGGAAGTTATGTACATATGTGTCCCATATACTCCATGATGCAACAAATGTTTAATTAATTAATCAGCTTGCAAAGGAATGGCAATGGACCCCATCTTACATCACACACAAAAATCAAGTCAAAATGAATTAAAGATTTGAACATATGCCTCAAAACCGGAAAACCCCTAGAAGAAAAGAAAACATAGTAGGTAAACTCCTTGACACTGGTTTTGGCAATGAGTTTTTAGATCTGACACCAAAAACAAAGGCAAAAATAGTAAAACAAGTGAGATTACATCAAACAAAACAGCTTCCACACAGCAAAAGAAACTGTCAACAAAATAAAAAGGTAACCTATGGAACAGAGAAAATATTTGCAAGCCACCCATCTGATAAGGGATTAATATAAAAAAACATATAAGGCACATATACAACTCAAAAGCAAAAACAATAACCCAATTAAGACATGGGTAAAAGGACTGAATAGACATTTTTTTTCCAGAAAAGACATACAATTGGCCAACAGGCACATAAAAATGTGCTCAATATCACTAGTCATCAGAGAAATACAAATCAAAATCACAATGAGATATCACCTCACACCTGATAGGATAGCTGTTATCAAAAAAATGAGAGATAGCAAATGCTGATGAGTATGAGGAGAAAAGGGAAACCCTGTGGAGAAAAGGGAACCCTTGAGCACTGTTGGTGGGATATAAACTGGTATAATCACTATGGAAGACAGCACAGAGATTCCTCAAGAAATTAAAAATAGAACTATCATAGGATGCAGCAATCCCACTTCTGGGTACATATCAAAAGGAAATCATTATCTGGAAGAGACATCTGTACTCCCATGTTCACTTAAGCATTAGTCACAGCAGCCAAGGTATGGAAATGTAATAGGTAAGAACAAATCTGACTCCATATTGGATCTGTTCCTTTTACCGTAACCTGCATGCTCTGTTGCCTGTGCTTAGTCATGCTGGCTCTGTACCTTTTATAAAACAGTGTTGCCTGTAGCCTGAAATATACAGGACAGCCCATTCTCAAGACTCTGAGCTTTAAGTATATAACACTTTTCCATTCATATAGAGATAAAAAGTTGCAGAACAGAGAATGACATTTGTTTTGTTGGAGGTTTACAGGAGCATCGTGACCTGCCCTACATGGACAGCTGCAAGAACAAAGGATTCCAACAACAAGAAGTTTGCACCAACTAACCATGCCCCTCCCTCACCTGGCCTTTAAAGATGTTTTGCAGAAACCTTTGGGAAGTTTGGGGTTTTTTGTGTACGAGCCACCTGTCTCTTTGCATGGCCCTGCAATAAACCTTTCTCTGCTCCAGACTCCGATGTTTTGGCTTGTTTGGCCTCACTGTGCATCAGGCACACGAACTTGTGTTCGGTAACAGAAACAACCTAAGTGCTTGTCGATGGTTGAAAGGATCAAGAGTATGTGAAATAAACATATATATACACACACACATATATATATATTTAGTGAAATATTATTCAACCTTAAAAAAGAAGGAAAATCCTGTCATTTGTGACAACATGGATGAACTTGGAAGGCATTATGCTAAGTGAAATAAGCCACACAGAGAAAAACAAGTACTGCATGGCATGACTTAGATGTGGAATCTAATAAATAAATAAATAAACTACCACCACCAGCACAACAAAACTCATAGAAACAGAGAATCAAAAATTTTTGCCAAAAAAAAAAAAAATTGTTGCCATTGGCTGCAACGGGGTGGTGGGTGGGGGGGATGGTGGAAGAAATAGGTAGAAGTTCGTAAGGTCTGAGAATCTAATGTGTAACATGGTGACCACAGCTGACAACACTGTGTTGTTTAGTTGAAATTTGCTAAGAGAGAAGATAACTGTCCTCATGAAAAAATAAATAAAAACAAACAAATATGTGAGGTGATGGATATGTAAAGTAACTCAATAGGGAGAATCCTTTCACAATGTATATGTATGTCAAGTCATGACATTGTACACCTTAAATATCTTACAATTTGTCAATAATACCTCAATAATGTTGGAATAAAAGTTAACCAACTGAAAAAAATAAAGTGAATGGAAGGTAAAAGAGGCAAACATTATAAACAAGTGTAGAAATGGATGGGAAGAGAACAGACAGACCCTTTGTCATTCTTTCTGTAGTCTGAAAAGTGATTTAAAATCTGGGGAAAGAATGTACTTTTAAATGTACTTTTGTGAAAAGTACATTTAAAGGCAGGTATGTTTCAGTAGCATGCCAAATCCATCACAGCAAATGACTTTCATCCAATTTTTGCTGTGCTATTTTATGTAATAGCCAGCACAGACACGTCCTTGGGGGCTACATCTTTAGTGGCCCAAGGACCTGTCAGGGTTGATGTTTCAACTTTGAAACAGCTTCCAAGAAACCAGATGGGGTTGTTTGGAAAATAGGCTGGGTATCCTGAGAGATGTTTTTAATTCAAAGAAAAATCAGACCCAGAGAGACTCAGCATCATTCAGTCCAAAACAGGGTCAGATTTCAAAGGTGCCTAACTCTGAGGAGAAATAACCATGAATAGTGATTCATTTATTCTGTGTTTATTAAGTGCTTGCTGGGTACTTTGGGGGCCCTCTGGAGTAAGAGGGAGCTGACGAGAACTAACACTTATGATGTGTTGTATCATCACACAGGTGCTTTACACAACCTATTTCAGCCTTTACAACAGTCATATGTGGTGGGTTTCTATGAGAAAGGCTGGTGGCTATTCACCGAAACACACTTTCTCTTTTTCTCGGGCACTTCACTAGATGACATTTCCAACCATGTTTGCAATTACGTGTGATGCTGTGACAGGTCTACCCAGTGGAAAGAGGGTAGAAGGAACATGTACAACTTCCCAGGCCTGGCACTCTAAAGCCTCCTTCACGTGCTGCTCTAGGTATCCCCTTCCCTGAGCCAGAAGTCGATACCCACTGCAAACTTGGAACTCACATATTAAATGCAGACAGTGCCTAACGCAGCATCTCTGAGTGACCGCAAAAAGCGGAGCCTCCCACACTTTACAACCAGAAGCACCACCTTGTAGCTGGGCAGTGGATGTCAATGAAACAGAGAGAGTGGGCAAGAAAGCCGGGGACTCCTGTTTTGGAACAGCAAGACCTTTGGTAAAACTGTCACTTTGGATAACTTCGAAGGCAAAGGTACTGCCTGCTGAGCCAGCAGCTCTAGAGAAATGGATTGAAAACACCAAAATACCCAGATGTAATAGCCCCTCCTCTCTGTTTTCACCAATGGTTACAAGAAAGAGAGGAGCTCAGGAAAGAATGTACCAGTTTTCAAGCACACATTAAAATGAGAGAAAGCGAAAGAGAGACAGACAGAGATAGAGACAGACGCAGAGTCACACACAGAGAGAGAGAGAGAGATTCTAGAATGATTTCAATGTAGCCACATTAAGTTGAGAGAGGGTACAAAAGGAAGGAAATAACGTAGGCTTGAAAGTGACATTGTTATGCCTTCGATATTTTTCATGTGGCCAATGGATCTGCCTACCTGAAAACAAACACGGCAATGCTTATGGTACTTCTGAAGGAATCGTGTAGCCAAAGAAACCCTGGGTCTACTCTAAAAGAGCCCGTGACTGTAAAACTGCTGCCAAGCTCCCCAAAATGGACTAACAGAAGAGAAGCTACATAAACCCCTCAGCCTCAAGGAGGATGTGCTCAACAGTGGCCACTGTAGATGTGGTCACGAAAGACAGAGAACAAAGAAAAACTGCCCAGTGGGGGAGCTTCCCAGGGAGCAACGGACAAGAAATTCCTCCCGGAGAGCAGAACTGGAGTCTAAGGAAGGTCTCCAACTGCCAGGACAAAGGTATCACCAACCGCCATGGACCAGTAACTGCTTTGTATCTCCAGTTCTCCTCTTTTCCAAATTCCCAAATGTCTTATTGTGAGGATCCTCTCCTGCAATCCATTGAAAAGGATGTTGTACTAAGTGGTGGCAATCTTTATCACTCTGGCAATCTTTTTAGTCACAGGTTACTTCTCCATGAAAAGCTATGTCTGGTCATGAAGAGAAGGAGTAGATATCACCAAGTGATTTTGACTCTGAGCTGGATGCAAAGTTGGACTGGATTTTGAGTTGTCCATCTTGGGGCTGTGTGTTCTAAATATGTGAAGAAGAGTGCAAATGGATATTTGGTGAAAATACTGCAGCTACGATGGCTAGCTATACACTAAAATCCATTTCCCATTTTTTCTTGCAGTTAGGCTAGATTCCTTTCCTCGGGCTCTGCAGTCAGGTAGACCAAGTGATTGCATTTTAGCCAAAGGAATGTGTGAAAAAAGGATAGGTAACATCATGACCCTTGAGAGCCTCCAATGTATGTTCCCCTGCACCCTTCCTCTGGGTTTGGCTGGAAGGCTGACCTTGGATGTCATGTGTTCATGACAGCCTGGGTCCCCGAGGGCTGAGGAGCAGAACCCCTCTCCTCACCAAAAATCAGAAACGCTCATTTTAGACTAAGCGAACAGGATGTAAACTCACATTGAGTTAACTCAGTGACCTTTTTTTTTTTTTAATATACAGTAGATGCAATGTAATTCCCTCCATTTTGCAGTTGTGAAAATGAGGCTTGGCAAACTTAATTTTCACAATTTAGAGAGATAACAGATGCAGCCATTGGGCTCACATCTCTGTCTCCCCACCTCCAGCATCTTCTCTTAATGGACCCCACGATCATCCAGTGACTGGAGATATATTATCTGTCCGTCAGTAAGAAAGGGGTCTATTGAGGAGTAAAGATAAACCAACCTCTACCCACCTTCAGACATTAGGTAGATTTATTTTCGTCCCTAGTTTAGGGTATGGGTTTTCTTCCAAGCATTAGTGAAAAAAATTATTTTTCTCTGAATCGCTAAGAAAGCGGTCAGGATTCAGTGTGAAAAAAACAGAACCTGGGTGTGCCCTGCACGCTAATGAAAGGGTGCCCCCTCCACCCACCCCAACTGCTGATTCCAAAGGGACTCTTTGGTAAATGAACACCATAAGCCATTTGATCCTGAAAGTTTTTCTGCAAAAAGGCAAGATCAGGTCCTTTCTTTATATTAAATCTTGCCTTGATTAAATTGGCTTTTTTTCTTAGTGAGTTCCCAAGCACTGAGTTACTAGCAAGAAAAGGTTTTAATAGGATCCTAGATTTTAAAGCCATGGGCAACACAGCCTGGGTCCTTTATGATGTGTAATGAATAAAAAAAAACAAATCACTGCTTTTTAAAATCATCTGTGTAAGAAGTATAATAATTTCCCCCTTTATTCCACCCTCCCTTCCTTTCATTGTATACGTCCCCAAAGTTGCTTGCTTTAAAGGGCACATATTAGAGAAGCAGAAACTCTGCTTTTCACAGGAGAGCGTCCTGTCTGGAAGGACCCTCTCCTCTGGGCAGATCCCCTTGCGTGGCCCCAGCTGCTTCTGCAATTCGAGAAGCAGTTGTATCTGCTCCATTTCCCCATCTGTTCCCCTCCCCCTTCCCCTTCCTCCTCTCCCTTTCCATCCTCCGGCTGGCTCATTTTATCTTTGTCTGTGCTCCTTCCTTCTCTTTACATTCTCACTCCCCGGCGCCTTCTGTTAGTCCTGTTATCAAAGAAATCCCACGCTGGTGAGCATCGCAACCTCTCCCCCAGTCAGGACATGTTCCTGCGTCTAAACAACAAAAAGCCCCCTTCTGCCTGGTAATGGTGCTGCTGCCCAGCGCTGGCCACCCTCAGCATGTGTCTCATTGTCTTCTTGGCCCTCTAGGCAGATGGGCAGTCTCTCACCCAATTTCAAGCTGTAATTTTGGGGACTTATTTCCTCTCCTTTCCAAAGCCCTAGAGCACACGCAGGGTGATCTGAAATGAACCAGAATAATTTCCAAACCCTATCCTAACAGAGAAACACTTGATATCCTAACCAGAGAGAAAAAACAAGGATGCTGTGAGTCGCCTCTGGTCCTCTCTTACCATTGGAAGCACCGCAGAGGGGCCAGGAACCCAGGGAAAGCAGAACATTTCCATAAAAGTATTTTATTGTAATTGCTCAAACAGCTTCATGCCAATGAACCATCCCTCGGTGGAGGAAGAAGTGCCTGCAGAGGGATTCATCAGTTCCACTCCAGCCCATGACTGGAGTGAGCAAGGGACCGACGCTTCCAGCTGTCCTCACAGGCGAACCAGAGAGCCCCTGGTCCATCAGAGCCATGCTCGAGCTTCCCAGGTAGAAAAATTGTGCCTGCTTGATGTCTATGCAACCTGGAACAGCTTAATTTTTCTCTTCTTCAGGCCTCCACAGGTAGCCTTAAAATTTTTGGAGCAAAAAGATTCAGAGCATGACTAAACTGCCCAAATTGTGCAGGACTTGTCCACCTTAGTCTTATGGCTGAAGTCATATTTACTGAAGGCCCTGCAGGCCAAATCTCACCTCCCTCCCTATGTCAAAACAAATAGATCCCAATAGGGATTTGTGAGGTTGTAAAATAATCAGGTTATTTTAACTTAACATAAACACACACAGAGACACACTCACTACCTGTCCAAATTGCACAGCTATGAAATCCACTTTAGGTAATGGCAGGGATAGGTTTGCACAAAAAAGTACTTCTTATTAGTAATATAGATTCTGATTAAACTCTAACCTTTAAACACACATTAGGCTACTTGCAAGGTTAACTGTTGCTCTACTTTGTCCCACAGTGGCCCACAGTTCGCTCATACATCTGTTATAGAATTTATCACACTGGATTGTAATGATCTGTTTATCTTCCTTTCTAGCACTGAACTGAGTCTCTTAAGGGTCATAATCAAAGCTTCTTCTCTGAATAAATCAAGGGCTTACCACAGTGCCTGGCACATAGGAGGTGCTTCATTAACTATTTGGGAATTAAAATAATATATAAAATGATGGTGTTGACTCCCATGTGTTTTTGAGAGTGTAGTGAAAACACATTCTAGTTCTACATGGAACTCTGTAAAATTTGAATAATTATCCACTTTTTAGTTACTTAAAAAATTTTTTTAAATGAAGTATAGTTGATCTACAATATTCTGTTAGTTTCAGGTATGTAGCAAAGTTATTCAGATATATATATATATATATATATATATATATATATTCTTTTTTGGATTCTTTTCTATTACAGGTTATTACAAGATATTGAATATAGTTTCTTGTGCTATATGGTAAACCCTTATTGTTTATCTACTTTGTATATAGTAGTGTGTATCTGTTAACCCCAAACTCCTACTATCTCCCCCACCTCCCCCACTCCCGCTCCCCTTTGGTAACCATAAGTTTTTCTATGTCTGTGAGTCTGGCTCTGTTTTGTAAATAAGTTCATTTGTACTGTTTTTTAGATTCCACATATAAATGATATCATATGATATTTATCTTTGTCTGGCTTACTTCACTTAGTATGATAATCTCTAGGTCCATCCATGTTGCTGCAAATGGCATTATTTCATTCCTTTTTATGGCTGAGTAATATTCCATTATATGTGTATATATGTGTGTGTGTGTGTGTGTGTGTGTGTGTATATACACACACACACACACACACACATATATATATAATATATATATATCACATCTTCTTTATCCATTTATCTGTCGATGGACATTTAGGTTGCTTCCATGTCTTGGCTATTGTAAATAGTGCTGCTATGAACATTAGGGTACATATATCTTTTTGAATTAGAGTTTTCATCTTTTCTGGATATACGCCTAGGAGTGGAATTGCTGGATCTTATGGTAAATCCATTTTTTAAGATAATTCTTTTTTTGAAATTCTGTAAGTCATTGTAAGACAATTTGGGGAGTTTATAGGAGATCAATAGCGATCATGCAACTCAGTTTCCTGCTTTTCATAAAAAAGTCCATTTTCAAATAGGTGTCTGGCAAACAGACATTGGTTATATCTCCTAGGACCAGTGAAGCACCACCTCCCAGGGCTGAATTTGACTTCACAATAGAATCCAGCATCTTTGGGGCTCTATAGGGAGATAATAAATTCATCCTGCTCCAGACATGCAAGATATCACTTTGCCAAAAGCTAATCTACTGTTTAAGGCCTGGCTACCAATCCAGTAGAAATTACCAATTCCTATTTCAAAAATACATGAGTCGAAGTAACTAAAGCATCCAGACAGTCTAATAATACCTGAATTTCCTCTTGACATCCGTTCCCTCCACTTCTCCATGGTCCTTCTTCCTTTCCAATTAACTTTAAAACTATAGTCCATGTGCTTTCCAATCAGCAAACAATTACTTGTTGTATATATTGTTGTAACGGGCAACTTGAATATGACTCAGTTTACTCAGCAACCATAAAGTGATAAAGCTACCTTTCTGGCACCACCGGCTTGTCTGTATTAATATGTGCAAAGAGCGATGAGTTCCTTGTACATAATGGCCCTAAATATTCAAAAAGGGCTATTATCATTAATTGCCATTTAGTAATTAGATGTCACTGGTGCCATTACCATATCCACAGATTTTTGAATGTTTGAGCCATAAAGCCTGAGAGTAAAGTACTGTCAAAACTGAAATTCAAATACCTTTCAACGCGACACCCTCTTCTGGGCAGAAGGAATGACATCTTAGTGCTTGCTGCCTTGTGGCCACCTGTGAGTTCATAATGAGGTACGTGTCTCTCAAACAGCTTCAAACAATAACTCCCTATTGAATTACCAGGTAATGAATTAATGGCCACAGAGGGCCTGCTTGATCAAATCTTCATTAAGCAGGGCAGAGGGTTCTATCACTCCCTTTCATCGCATCTCCACAACTCCTGTGGGCTGCACTTCACTCTGGCCAGAGGTTTGCCCAATTTCCTGATGCCAACAGAGCAAAACACCTAGATCACTACAGAGGGTTGGGAATGACCACCGGCTTCTTGGAACCTTAAGAAATCACTATGCCAATTGCTAATGATGCCATCACACACTTCCTTTAGCTGAAATCTCAGGCTTAACATGTCCTGAAATCTTAAAACTGGAAGGCCTTACAATATCTCTTCATCAGGGAGATGGATTGACTGAGCCAGCAAGTAAACCAGGACACGATAGGGAGTCTCACAATCAAGTTTGGCTGGGAGACCTCGGCTTTCTGTGTTTCAGGGTACAGCCTAGATATAATAGGACTGCAACCTGCCCGTAGACAGGAGGAAACATTAAAAAGAATATATCTGAAAAGCCCCTTTAGCTTCACAGATTCAAAAGTCCTACATCTGCTTCCTAACTATGCTTCCAATGGTGTCACCCAGAGCAGGTTATGTTACCAGCTCCCTGAGCCTCAGAACCCCCATTTGAAAAATGAGGGAATTAGACTGTAACCCTGACAAGACGCGTGTTTCCTAAACCGCATTCTAGGGCACTTCCTTGCCCCAGATGTTAATAGGTGTTTCTGATGAAAGGGCTCCCTAGCCAAGTACACACAAGTATGCAGGTGAGAAACTAGGTCAAACATGCATTAATGCATTTCAAAACCAAAGGGTCCTGCACCGCCTTCCAACCACTATTGTGGATTGCAATTCTCTGGGCTCTGGTTATATAAGCAGCATTCTTAAAACTTAATAAACTAAGGAAGCCTGTTCTGATAGAGTCTGTGTGAGTACAGCTGGGGAACTGACACCAGGGGTAATAGGGTTCCAGACCTATTCCATGGAGCCTTGGGGTTCTGCTATGGGGAGCCTCCAGGACAGTCAGGCAGAAGGGCCTCAAACCACACCTGCTTGTTAGCCACTGCTACTATTAAATAGTAGCCTAATTAAATAGGGCTACTATTTTTTTTTCCTTCTGATTTTGTTTGATGGCTTTCATTTCTTAATACTGGATAAGATTTCTTCAGAAGAACAGCTTCTCTGACCAAGGTCATTTGAACATCACTGGACCAGATGTTCTAAAGTCCCCTCCACTGCAAACATTCTACGAGTCTATCACTGTTTTGAAGAAAGATATGTGATGAGATAAAATATTCAAATGACTAGCTTCCTGGAGTTCTCTGGACTCAATGTTTTACTATTTTGTTCCAGGTAATCCCACCTCCACGACTGTTCCTTCCATTTCCTGGTCACACCTTCTATCCCAGAGAATAAATTCTCCTTTACTTCCGCAGCAGCCTGAATAAATGACACGCACTCTCGTTCTTGACATTCCAGAAGTTACATCAAACCCTGACTTCACACGACCCTCCTTTCCTTCCGAGTACCCAGAGGCCCTGGAGAAGAGCCTCCTCCTTGGACTTCAGCCCACCTGTCCCCACCACGGTCCCTCCTGACTCTGCAACTAATTTGGGCAACTTTCTCTTCTCTTTAGCTCATGATTGATTTTCTCCATAAATTATCTGGGGCTGTTCTTGCATATCAGAGGCCACATTACGCTGCACTGTTAACTGATCCCTGAGAATGGAGATTTAGCCCCCCTTTTTTTCTGAAAGCAACACACATTGTATTGGGTGACCAAAGTTTGTGCTTCAGATCTTCATTGGACATCATATTTTTATGGGATCTAGTCAAAAGAAACAAAATCTACTGTTTCTGAGTCTATTTTATGATCTCACCCCTTAACGGGATATATTTATATAAACCATTCACCATGTCATACAAGCACAATGTGCAAATGGCTTTACATAGTCAAGGTTAAGGGTAAACATGTCATATGATACCACTTATATGTGGAATCAAACAAAAATGATACAAATGAACTTATTTACAAAACAGAAATAGAGTCACAGATGTAGAAAACAATCTTATGGTTACTGGGTGGGGCAGGGGGACAGGAAGGGGAGAGGGATAAATTGGGAGATTGGAATTGACATATACACACCACTATATATAAAATAGATAACTAGTACGGACCTACTGTATAGCACAGGGAACTCTACTCAGTACCCTGCAATGACCTACGTGGGAAAAGAATCTAAAACATAGTGGATACATGTATAGGAATAACTGATTCACTTTCCTGTACAGCAGAAACTAACAGAACACTGTAAATCAACTATACTCCAATAAAACTTTTTTTTTTAAAGAGTAAACTCATCGATGAACTTGAACTTGCCAGACTTTAAAACCGAAACCCCTTTTCCTTTACGTGAGGGGTGCAACTGCTTAAGTCTAGAGCTGCAGGAACGGGCTGCACCTGAGTGGTAGGTGTGGCCCTCTCTGAGGACAATTAAAATGTACAGAACTATCTAGCAGGATCAGAATAGCCCTTGCATGATGTGCACCAGCTCACTGTTTTCACAATAGGAAAAGCAGATGCTCCTGGGAAATATGGCAGCATAACGTGTGGGGAAACAAAGCCCAGCACTAAAGGCACATGAGGCAAAAACCGTTAAGCTTAGTTGGCTTTTTGTTCTTCCGTTAAAAATGCAATAAAGTATTCCACCCATTCTCCAACTCTATCAAACACCGGTGGTGAGCAGGGTGGCAGAGAACAATCAATGCGCTTCTGAAGGATGGGCACCAGAGCCTCCGTGTGCAATATGCCAAATAGATTTGATTTCCAATATGCATGTATGCATAGAAAGCATCCAACGGATGGGGCTGACATTTATCTTCTGCAGCTAGGACCGGCGGGGCTGGTCACCCCCATGCTCAGGAGTGGAAGTAAATGTCAGGAGAGATTAGCGGCCGTGTGCTACCCACACACGAGGAGAGTTTCGTTCTCGGTGTATTCCTCCTGCTGCTCTTCATTTAGGTAACAGTTGTGAGAAATGTAATGTACCTGTGCTCCAGAGGGAGCAGAATTAGGGAAACGAGAGCTGTGATAGCACGTGGGCATTTTTGCCGGAATTTTTTCAATGCAAAATACGACTCCCCACACTGGCTTGTTTTCTGCAAATTAGGAACAGAGGCAAGAGGAAGACTTTGAATTCTGAGAATTATGCCCTCAGACTATGGACCCTGGAGCTCCAGAGAGCATATTGGACTTGGTTGTTTACACTAGTAATTGGATCCACTGGTTGTGAATGTGGTGACGACTCTGCAGCATCCTTCTGAATTATCTCTGTGTTAACCAGTGCCCATCTCCTAGGGTCAGAAAACAGGGAGCAAGAAAGGAAGAATTTAGAAAACTGAACACATCCAATGATTTACCAGGATAGACAGTGTGACGAGAACACTGCAAATTGTGACGTGTAAAAGGCAGCTTATAGGTAAGAGCTGGCTGATGGCTGTCCAGCAGACCAGACTCCCTCCCACCAGGCCGACTGGCAGTGGAGACAGAAAAGGAACAATAAAGTGAGAACGATTCATCTCCTTCACTCACCCGTTCCCAGGTCCAAGCCCACCCACGGCCCCACTCTCACTACCTCAACTTTACCCCATTATAAATACATCGAAAGCCAAGTTAAACTGCATTCCGGATTTTCCAAATTTAAAAAAAAAGAAAGAAAAATCAGCCATTAAACTGCACCTATGACATGCTTTAAATACATTCAAAGGCTGCATAATTATTTTTGCAAAGGTAACAAGACCTGTGGACACAGGCCAGGCCTCCCTGAGGACGTCTGGTGCTGGTGCTGGCGGCACGTGACTCTGACGAGGTGCCGTGCAGTCCCCGGTCCAGCACATGGCATCCCTGACCCTGCACAGGGCACACCGCTGAGCTCTCCATGACAAATGACAGGAAATTCTGGGCAAAACTTTTCCCCTTTCCTGATGACCACAGGGACTTGAATTCCACTCCAGACCCACTCCCCTCACGATCCTCTTGCTGTCGAGTACGAGAGCAGTAAGCTGAGGACCCTCGAAGCCAACCCCCTCACAAGAAGGGGCTCTTGAGGAAAGACATTCACAGGGACTCGGGCTGAAACAGCACAGTATTCCGTCGGTGGGTAAGGCCTCCGGTGTGCACGGCGAGGGCCAGCCACACCACACGCTCCTGGACTCACCTCTGCGAGCCCTGGAGGGCCGCTCAGTAAATGGGAGCCTCCAATGATGACAACCGTATTCATGCAAGGTTTGACGCATTTAAGCTTTTATTGTCTGTTTGATTTATTTTTCTTAAATTTGTGTGCTTTATAAGCCAAGCAGACCAGACTCTCCTGAAGAAGGAAAATTCCTTATATGTTCTCACCCACCACCTGAAGATACAGAAGACAGGAAGCAGCAGAAAGGGAAGGGGGGCCGGGAGCTGTATGATCTGAGTATTTTCTAATGCATGCATCAGATCAGATGACACGTCTGAATACATCCACTGAGACCAGAATACTCACCTGTCACTGTGGGAAGACCCCATGAGTAGCCTGCAAGGTAACTGGGGTGGGGTCTCAGAGGACAGGATGTAGGCATAGGATGACTTGGAACCTTTGTGATATGCTTCAGCCTCCTCTAAGGTTTAAACTGCCCCAGACTGTGTCTTCTTTCCAAATCTGAGAATTCTGCAGGCTGGACTGTAATAACGCTGGTACCTGATAAGAATGTACCAGGCCTTGCATACATGGCACCTCACTGAATTTTCACAATTCTATGAGTGAAACATAGTAATTTGGAGATGAGAAAACTAAGGCAAAGAGAATTTTAGTGACTTGCTCAAGTTCATGTTCTTATCTGACAGGGTCAAAATGTGAGCCTAGGCAATCTAACCCAAGAGTCATGTTCACATCTTTTTAATCTATTTTTACATCACACGTATCCTTCACACATTTCAGACATAATACTGTGATCATGGTAGACATTAAATCAATACTTGTCTAGGGACTTCCCTGGTGGTCCAGTGGTTAAGACTCCGCGCTCCCAATGCAGGGGCCCCGGGTTCGATCCCTGGGTGGGAAATAGATCCCACATGCATGCCACAACTAAGAAGTTTGCATGCCACAACTAAAACGTCCTGCATGCCACAACGAAGATCACGCATGCTGCAACTAAGACCCAGCACAGCCAAAATAAATTAAAAAATAAATAAAGATAAATCATAAAAAAAAAATTTTCTTTAAAAAAACAGCCTGAATAAAATTTTTTAAAAGTCCACTCTCTACGTCTGCATCTTTATTCCTGTCCTGCCCCTAGGTTCTTCAGAACCATTTTTGTTTTTTAGATTCCTTATATATGTGTTAGCATACGGTATTTGTTTTTCTCTTTCTGACTTACTTCACTCTGTATGACAGACTCTAGGTCCAGGGAGGGGGAAAGGTAAGCTGTGACAAAGCGAGAGAGTGGCATGGACATATACACACTATCAAATGTAAAATAGATAGCTAGTGGAAAGCAGCCGCATAGCACAGGTAGATCAGCTGGGTGCTTTGTGATGACCTAGAGGGGTGGGATAGGGAGGGTGGTAGGGAGACACAAGAGGGAGGGTATATGGGGATATATGTATACGTATAGCTGATTCACTTTGTTATACAGCAGAAACTAACACACCATTGTAAAGCAATTATACGCTAATAAAATGTTAAAACTAAATAAATAAATAAAAATAAAAGACTTGTTGAATTAGTATGAGAGCAAAAAGGGATAAATTCACGTGTAAATTATAAACATGTAAATGTGCATCATCGTTCAAGTTACCTGAACAACAAATATCCTGAGATGCCAAACAAGATGCAAAAGGATTCTTGTTAAAAGTGGTAGGCTAAATATACTTGGGGTAAGTAGTAAGTTATCATACACACTTTTTTTTTTGAAGTATAGCTGATTTACAATGTTGCGTTAGTTTTTAGGTGTACAGCAAAGTGATTCAGTTATACATACATATATATCTATGATTTTCAGATTCTCTTCCTTTATAGGTTATTACAAAATATTGAGTATAATTCCCTGTGCTATACAGTAGGTCCCTGTTGGTTACCTATTTTATTTATAGTAGTATGTATTATATATGTTAATCACAAACTCCTATTTTATCCATCCTCCCCTTTCCCCGTTGGTAACCGTTAAGTTGTTGTTTTTTCTCCTATGTCTGTGGGTCATTTTATGTTTTGTATATAAGTTCATTTGTATCATTTTTTTAGATTCCACATATAAGTGATATAATATGGTATTTGTCTCTTTCTCTCTGGCTTACTTCACTTAGTATGATAATCTCTAGGTCCATCCATGTTGCTGCAAATGGCATTATTTCATTCATTTTTATGACTGAGTATTGAATATATATACCACTGTATATATATATATATACCACATCTTCTTTATCCATTCATCTGCCGATGGACATTAGGTCGCTTCCATGCCTTGGCTACTATGAATAGTGCCGCCATGAACACTGGGGTGCAATGTTCAAAGTTTGGGGTCTTTTCAAACTATGGTTTTCTCCAGATATATGCCCAGGATTGGATCATATATGCAGGATCATATGGTAACACATTTTTATCACAATTCATTCCCGAATCTATTTTTTCATTAATTCAAGTATGCCTCAAATACCTATTCTGTGCCAGTCACTCTTGTAAATAATGCAAGATGTAAAGGAACAGGGCAATCCCTCCCACCTAAAGAGCTCACCACTGTGGAGTGGAGGGTCAGGTATGGATACTTCACGGGAGAATCACGAATGAAGACTCGACTCGAGCATTTTCTTGGATGGTGAACAGCTGAACTGAATCCACACGCTGTGGAGTAGGGACCAAGAGGTAGTCCCCACATTCAGGATTTGAGGCTTTGGAATTCCCAGAAGCCCTGAGTTACTACAGCAACTCTTGTGTTCAACGCCCTCCTCAGTATTCTACCAAAAGTACTGAATGAGCCAAAAGGATTAGAAGGGATATGAGATGTGGCCTTGTTTTTTTCACTCCTCTTTCATGTAATCATCCTGCTGACCTAATAATAGACGGGAACAGAGGGAAGAGGGAGCCCTGGTCATGGCAGCACTCTCTAGGGAACTTGGAAATCCACTTTAATGAATTTCGAGCTCTTCACGGGTCCTCAGGACCCAGCAGACTGATAAGTACATAGTATTTATTTTGTTCTTGTTAATTTGCTTGCTATTCGTTCATGTGTCTGATTATTCGTTGGCCTGAATTGTTTCAGCTTAGAGGGTGCACCATGATTTAGACCTCTCTGAATGAGATGGTTCACAATGACTCACTGACTCAAACTGACAAAATCAAAGTGACCAAGCTGACTCACAATTCATTCACTCAACAGTGCACAAAAGTCATTGAGTGTCCTTTCATTTAGAATGATATGGTGAAATTGGTAAGTGGTGCTTTTTTTAATCCTTAAAAACACCTTAACTGACTGCCCCGACACCATGCCCAGAAATTTACACAAAAACAAAAGATGCACTGGTGTCGCAGTTCCTAGAGATTTACAATCTAGCAATGGGAGAAGAAAATATGGTTAAGAGTCCTTTGGTCCAGGATAGATTCTGAGAATCTTATGGAAACCACAAGAGCTATACCATGTGCCCTGTCAGTACAGGTAGACAGAAAAACTATGTAGAGATCCAGGCAGAAACACAGCCAGAAGAAATAAGGCAAAGGAAGAGGAAAACCATCCTATCAGGTAGTGAGGCTAAAATAATACAACAGCACAGTACAGGTCCAGGAAAAATAGACCAGTGGAACAGACGAGAGAGCTCAGAAAAATAACCAAGTACATGTAGGAACTCCACACAGAAACAGGAGCCCCACAAAGAAACGGGATGACTGGCTGTTTAGTAGAGGATACTAGAAAATTGGTTCACAACATGGGGAAAAACAAAGCTAGATCCCTACCTTTTGTTATATTAAGGTTATATTATATTATGTTACGGTGGACTTCATATTAATTACCTAAATGAGAACAGTGAAATTATAAAGCTAAAAAAATATATATTTGTCTTCATTGGAAAAAAAAAAACACATTACATAACTTTTTTTTTTTTACAAATTTAAAATCGTTTAATCCCAGTCAAAGTTCTATAAAGAAGGTAACCTTAATATGCCCATTTTATAGACAAAAAACTGAGGACCATCACTAAAGCCACATAGCTAGGATTTGAACCCAGGCACTTTGGTTCCAGCACATATGCTCTTAATCACAATATAATGCACCACTGACAAAAGTAACATTAAATATATATATATGACACATATATATTTTTCTCAACATCTAAAACTGATATGCAGGGACATCCCTGGTGGTCCAGTGGTTAAGACTTCGCCTTCCAATGCAGGGGGTGCGGGTTTGATCCCTGGTTGGGGAGCTAAGATCCCACATGCCTCGTGGCCAAAAAACTAAAATATAAGACAGAAGCAACATTGTAACATTGTAACAAATTCAATAAAGACTTAAATAAAAATAAAGTGCAAAAGCTACAAATCCATTCTGCCCTCATCCCATGTACAACTTTAAATAAATAAATAAATAAATAAATAAATAAATAACTGATATGCAATTAATACCTAGAATATACAAGGAATTCTTGCAGACTTCTAAGAAAAAGGCAGCACAATTTTTTAAAAATATGCAGAAGACAAGAATCTGCCTTACACAAAAGAAAAAGCCATAAAGCAAACAAATCCATGAACAGAGGCTCACACTCCCCATTAAATTGAGAAGTGCAAAGGAAAGTAATGATGAGGTGTCACTTTATGCCCATGAATATGATTTACAAAGACAGGAATCAGGAAGTAGATAAAACTAAGTGTTGGTGAAGATGTGTGCAGATGGAGACACACAGTGTACCGGGGAGTGTACACATGTAAAGCCACATGGAAATGCAATATGGCAGCTCTTACCGCAAGTCAGTATGTGGAATCCTATCACCCAGCCATGCCACCACTGGCTCTGCTTCCTAGAGGAATTGCACTGGGGTGTGTTACGGGGGTGCTTGCCATGTAATGTTTTCAGATAGAGGGAGGTTAGAAAGAGCGCTGATGAACCGGAGGAATGGATACATCAGTGACACGTGCATGTAGTGCACCATCGTGTTCCATGTAGATCCACGTGCACATTTAATGAGATGTACGGAAAGCACTTGTGTGGGGGACTGTGGAAAAAGGAGAACAGGAGTAGATTCTGAGATGAAGGGAAAAGAAGGAAGCACCTTTCCAGGATCAACAACCCCCTTTTCAAGAATGATTGCGTACTGGGGAGTGAGATTAGCTTAGCCCTCAGCCAGCTGGCATCTGTGTGTACATAATGAAGAATAATGAGAGGAGGAGGTAACCTGCAGCTTGGCAATGGTAGTTAATAACACTATTCTGCATATTTGAAAGATGCTAAGAGAGTAGATCTTAAAAGTTCTCACCACAAGAAAGAAAAATGTTTAACTTTGTTTGGTGATGGGCGCTTGCTGGACTTATTCCGGTGATCACTTTGCAATACATACATATATTGAATCATTACACTGTACACCTAGAATGAATATAATGTTATGTCAGTTATACATCAATAAGAAAAACGTAAAACTCAAGAGTGGGATTAGGGATGGATAACAAGGTAAGAACCCTGGAGAAGGAACTGGAATGCCAATCATAGCATGGCAAGCTGCAAGGCTTGCCTGGAGGTTGCTGGCTGGGGGTTGCTGATCCCCAGAAGCGGGGACCACAAGAATGTAAATAGCTGCTGTCTCCACCCTGGAGTCCTGGGAATCCGGAGCAGACAGGTAGGAATCGAGCAGCCCAGCTGGGGAAGGATAAAGTCTGCAGAAAAGGGATGATGACATTAGGCATGACAGGTGAATGACAACCAGGGTGAGCAAGCTGGAAGGTCCGTGTGGAGGCAGTGTTTACTCTGTGCAGAACTGGAGAGAGGCCCAGAGGAAATGAACGTCACTCCACACTCAGCAGCAGTTAGAACATGGAAGCAGACAGGAAACACACAACTGAATCTCATGACCAGCACAAGCAGAACTAAGGTAACACACAAGAAAACTGGAGCCATGATGAGTGTCTTTCTGTAATTGGGAAGAAAAAATCTGACTCCATATTACATCTGTTCCTTTTCCCGTGATTAGTCATGCTGGCTCTGCACTTTTTGTAAACGAATGTTGCCTATATGCTGAAAAAGACTATGAAATGGATAGTCCATTGTCAAGGCTCTGACCTTTAAGGGTATAACACTTTGCCATTCATATAGAGAGAAAAAGTTGCAGAATAGGAAATGACATTTGTCTTGTTGGAGGTTTACAGGAGCATCATGACGTGACCTACGTGGACAGCTTCAGGAATGAAGGATTCCAACACCAAGAAGTTTGCAACAACTAACCACGCCCCTCCCTCACCTGGCCTTTAAAGAGATGCTTTGCAGAAACCCTTTGAGAAGTTCTGGGTTTTCTGCGCACGAGCCACCCATCTCCTTACATGGCCCTGCAATAAACCTTTCTCTGCTCCAAACTCCAGCTTTTCAGTTTGTTTGGCCTCACTGTGCATCGAGCACACAAACTTGCATTTGGTAACATTTTAACACTGTCATTCCTGACCTGGACCCATGAGGGCAATTATGATTTTGTTGTGATACGCTATGAGTGAAATTTCTACCTACATTATTTTCATAGTCTTTATATATATGAATTATCATTTCTTTCCTTATACTAAATGAAAACATAGAAAGGGGAGAAAGGAGAGAGGGTTGCCTGGGGTTAGAGAGAAATTTCAGCCTAGGGAGCAGGTTATCATTTTCAAAATGTAAAGAGTGTCCATTCTCTGTAATGTTTGAAATTAGACATAATAGGAGGACCTCAAAGGCATAGATCTGCCCAGTGTCTAGAGTACTTGTCTTCACATCCTTTGCCACTAAACCCCAAACATTGAACCCCTGACATTTATTATGTGGGTCTAATCCACAGTAAAAGGCATGGACGATGCACCCTGCCCACTCCCCAGCCTCCAAAGCCAGAAGGTTAAAGGACCCTGCTCTCCAGAGATGGCAAATGGTACAGGTCAAGAGGACATAGTTCTGAATAATTACAGAAAAAAAAAGATGAACAAGTCATACAGAGTGGGGCTAAAAGAATGGACTAGAGTTGAGG
This sequence comes from Mesoplodon mirus, assembly GCF_964341445.2. Taxonomy (NCBI): domain Eukaryota; kingdom Metazoa; phylum Chordata; class Mammalia; order Artiodactyla; family Ziphiidae; genus Mesoplodon; species Mesoplodon mirus. Next base: position 138,319,919 of record NC_138983.1, on the reverse strand, counting down.
TTAGGAAGACAAAAACCATGAAAGCTCCTGGGGAATGCAGCCCGTCTCCAACCACTGACCCCCTCTCAGGGAACCCGACAAAGACACCTGGGTACTTCACTTCTGATCAAATACTCCTGCAAAGACTTTGGCCTTTGTCCTGCTATTCCTTAAGCAGCCTACCACACAAATGCAAAACAGAATTAGTCCTCTTCTGTTTTCAGTCTTGAATTGCATGTTAATTGATTTTTAAAAGCCCTGCAGCTGTACCGCCTTTGCCCTACAATTAACTGTGTTTGATCACAATGTTCCAGGGACAGAGGTGGAGCCTCCTTGACTGCTGACAAATGAATCCATCAGGTGGGTCTCCACCATCACTGGTCTTCAACAGACACAAAGTGCAGTAGGAGAAACAGTCAGCAGGGAAGAGCTGAAATCATCATCAGGAGAATCAAGGGGGTGGAAGGCTGTTTGCATTCCGGCACCTAAAAGCTCTATTCAGAATGCCTTTGGAGGAGGATATGTGTGATTTATGACAGTGAAATAGGAATTCCACCCCCGTGCCCTGTTAGAGGTGCCAGCTGAAAAGGCCGCTACTCTCTCACTGCCCTACCTGGCCAGCCAGCAAGACCCGGCAGCAAAATGTACAGCTTGGGGAAGACACAGACCTGACCAGGTAAGATGAGGTACGTATGGATAAGAACACAGTATAGTACCAAGCCAAGTACCACACCTGGAACTGGTATTTGACCAACTTGGGGCCACGTTTAACCCCCTCCACGAGCCTGGAGCCTGCCTTTGCAGATGCATTTGTGGATGGCGGCACAGGCCAGCCACACTTTAGCTGTCACAGTTTCAAGAAACGATTGTCAAGTATGATGCTGAGTGTAAAGGATGATGCACCCTCTAATGGCACATAATGGGCCTGATGACACTGTAGACACCGAGTCCCAATATATTCAGTCGTGGTCTCTTTGTTTGCAGACAGCACATGCTCTGGAAAAGCAGAGCTCAGCTCTGCAGACTGGTTTAGTTCCTGGTTCTGTTTCTCTGTGATATGAGCAAGTCACTGGTTAGGACTTACTTTCTCTTTTCTCAGTAAAACGGGGGAAATAGTCCTTATTTATCTCCCAGAATCATTGTGATTCTTCACTGTGATAAAGTATATAAAAGTGATTTTAAACCATAAAGCATTCTTCTTGGTCAAATACAAGTTACCAAGTGTTAGGTACATGGCTAGGTACTACGTTGTGTTATTTTTCATCTATTCCCATATAAGGTGGTATGACTGCAATGATTTAAAGGCCAGGGGATTTAGGGGATGGAGCAATTCCATCTCTCTATTAGGATGGACTCAGATCTCCTCTCCCAGATTCTGAATGTGCTAACAGTTAATGTAAAGAGCGAGCTTCTCATCCTCCTCAGTTCAGAAAAGAAACTGGTTTTCTGAGAAACTGAAAACTCTCTCTTTTCCTTTCCTACTGCTGTCAGCGATGCCCCCAGGAAGCAAAGCATTATAAACCACAGCCATGTCTCAAGCAGTTAAGGGAGAGAGAGAGGTCACAAAAACCTTTTTTTAGGCTTAAATTATGTTTTCTTTTCTATTGATCTGGTGATTTCTGTTTTGAACTAGGTGAAAGGAAAATCGGTTTTGCAGTCTTTTCCCTTCTTCCCTTTCTCTTCCTCCCTTCCCCGGCCCCCTCCAACCCCGCTGCCTTGGTTCTGGTGCACAGGCTCCACCTTGCTCCTCCCGGGGCAGTCCCATGGGACCACCAGAGTGGCATCTGTATAAAACAGGCCAACTAAAGCACCAACAAAACAAGCCCCGTGAGATTCTGTGACTCCTTTTCTCAAAAATATCAATAGCTCACCATCGATCCAAAATAAAGTTTCAAACCGTGGGCACGGCCAATGAGACCATCTATGATTTGTGGACCTCTCTTCTCTCTCTGGCGGTCTCTTCTCATTTCATGGTTTTAAATCCCTTCTACGTGCTTGTGACTCCTCAGTGGAAGCCTCCTGCCCGGACCTGTCCCTAAGGTCCAGGCTCTTTATACTCACCTGCCCACTTGACATCTCCACTCGGATGTCTAATCGTCATCTGATCCTGCACAAAACAGCTCCAAATCCTTTCCAACGATCTCGAGTTGCCTGCAATATTCCCCATCCCAGATATGACAACTGGAACAAAAAGCCTAGAGCTACCCTTGACTCCTCTGTTTCCCTCACACTCTGTAACTAATCCATCAGCAAATCTTACTGGCTCTCCCTTCTAAACACAGCCAGTATCCGGCCCTGGGTAGCCCGCTGAAGCGCCTTCCTCATCATCATTTGCAGCTCGGGCCACTGTAACACCTCCCTAAGTAACTCCACACCTGGAGCAGCCCGAGTAACCCTTTTCAGATACGTGCCACTCCCCTGCTCAAAACCATCCAGTGCTCCCTGTTTCTCTCAAGGCCTGACACGCTCTAGACTTCTGTCTCCTCTCTGACCTCACCCCATGTACACAGCACCCTGGCCACACTGGCCTTCTTGTCCTGGAGTCCTCACACAGCCTGTTCCCTCTGCCTGGAATTCAGCCTCTAGACAAATATGTCTAGCATTCCATCAGCTCCTTCAAGATACCACCCAAATGTCACCTTCCTAATGATGGACCCTAAATGTGCTATTTGGGCCTGTCCTGTATCTTGTTCCACTCTGCTGCTCTGCTTTCCACCCATAAGCACTTGGTACCTCTTGAATTCTGTATCATTTATTTACATATTATGTTTATCGCTTGCCTCTCTTCCCTAGAACGTAAGATCCATAGGGCAGGTGTTTCATTCACTGTCCTGTCTGAAGCCCTTTCAGCAATGCCCTCCATAGGAGTCACTCAATAGAAATTCATTGAATGAATGCATGAACGAACAAACACAAGTCCCGTTCTTTCTGTTTTAGCGACCTCATCTCCCACTATTCTCGTCCTTCTAGAGTCTAATTAGAATGAATTACTTGTCATTCTTTTATCACATAAATGCACCCTCTACTCAGCCTCAAATACTCTTCCTCCCACCATCATCCCCAGAAAAATACAATTTATTCTTTTAGATTCAGCTCAAACACAGTCCCTTCCCTCCCTCCCACTCTGCCTTCCTGCCTTCACTTCTCCATCCATCCTTCACCTCCTCCCTCCCTCCCTCCATCTCTTCCTTCTTTCTACAAATATTTTGGCATATTTTATACAGTATGTACGATGCTTGTCAAACATGGTAGATTTTTAAAAAATCAAACACAGCCCCACGTTTCGTTAGCACTAAAGATTGCTCCAGTGCCTCTGTATGAATAAATCACTCTGATGCTTCACTTTGTGGGTGGGCTGCCTGAGATGGTGAAAAGAACACATAGTCTTAAGGGTCAGGAGAAGCCGAGTGCATATTCCAGCTCTGTCATTTATCAACAGGCTTACAGAGGACACTCAACCTTTTTAAGCTTACATTTCTACATGTTTAGGATGAGGATAGTAATTCCACCTTGGAGTATTATTTGATAATTGAACTAAATAATTAATAAATAATTATATGTGGCATATCATATAATATGCAATAAGTAATGACAGATAATTAAACGAAACAGTATCAGATGTCCTTGTAGCATAGGGTTGACATTCAAGCATAAAGTCCCTTCTCTTGCCACCAACGGCCAGCAGTTACCTCACTCCTGTATCATGACCTTAGTTTATTTGCCTCACTCTATAAGGTATTTACTTGTCTGTTTCCCACGAGATGTGAGCTCCTTGAGACCTCCCCAGAGTACAGAGCTCTGCATGCTGTAGACTTCAATTCATGGGAGTCAAGAAATAAATCTCCTTTCCTTTCCTGCATTTCCCTTACTTGTCCTTGTGCTTCGATATCCTTCCAGTATTCTTCCCTCTTTGCCAACCCCTTTTTCCCCATCACTTTTTCATCTCATTGTACCGGAAAATTCTTTCTTTCTCACTCTCCACATGCTCGCTCCCCCTGTACCCTCCTCCTCCTCCCCCATCACTGCCTCACCGCCCCCCCCCCCCCCCGCCGCTTTTCCTGTTCCCCTGGTTACAGCACAATCTTCCCTTCCTTCCTCTTGATCATCACTCTCTGTCAGGCTCCTGTCCTCTCAGGCCGGCCAGGGGAAGTTGTATTGATCTCTCCGTAATGCCCGAGTGCCGGTGAAGGTGAAGGTCAACAAGAGTAAAGCATCATGCTGAACCACAAGACCTAAACCCAACTTCAGTATGCAGGGTATCAATTATGGAGCTGTCAGATCACAGGGCACTCTGCACCTGGTGAGGCCGAGTGGGAAAAGGAGGGATGATCACAGGGAAGGTTAGTGTGGGGAAGACCCATGTAACCAGCTAGCATTCCATCAGCTCCTTCAAGACACCACGACCCGGGAAGCACAGCAGTGCTGCCAGGAGGGAGACAACATCGTAAGGTCCGCCACTGGCCATGGCGAAAGTGACGTCTCATGGGATCCCATAACAAAGAGAGGCCACCAAAGAAGCCATTAACATCCAAAGAGTCTTGTGGGCTTTGAGTAGTTTTCTTCTCCCCCATAATCCCACGCATAGCTGGCCTTAATTTCTCTGCCTGCTAAATAATTAGGCACCTGGGGTCTATAAGTCCTATCTAAATCAAAATAAACACGGATAATGGTGGGTTTTGTTTGTCATTTCCACTATGCCCTGGCTTACTTTGCTGACACTTTAAAGGCTCCTGTGCCATCTCAACTATAAAAGTATGGAGAATTTTAGTTAGAAATACACAGGAAACAATGGACTGTGAATTAAAAGTCTGGGGAAAATCTCATCAAGCTTACTCATTCTAAAGAAATGTGTGCCTTAGAATAAATGACCCATCAAAGTAGGGCCATTATTATGACCTATTATGGCTATTATCATGAACCATCTCAACTCACCACCAATGCCTTTGCACATGCAGTTTCCCTACTGGAAAATCTCTCCTCCCACCTTCACCTGCTTAATACCTAATCATCCTTCAGGAATGTTCTTACATGTCACTTCCTCTGGGATGCCCTTCAGTCTGGCTTAGAAGCTCCTCCTAAATGATCCATAAATCACAATTCATAATGCTGTGTGATAATTCCACCAGAAGCACCAAAAGACCAAGTGCACATTATGTCACAGACTCAAGAAACTGCCTGGGTTTGAATCCTGACTCCATCTCAGTGCCTCAGTTTTCTAATCTGTAAATAGGCAAATAATAACAATAGTATTCATCTCAGAGTGGCATTTAAAAATGACTAAAGGGCTTCCCTGGTGGCGCAGTGGTTGAGAATCTGCCTGCCAATGCAGGGGACACGGGTTCGAGCCCTGGTCTGGGAAGATCCCACATGCCGCGGAGCAACTAGGCCCGTGAGCCACAACTACTGAGCCTGGGCGTCTGGAGCCTGTGCTCCGCAACAAGAGAGGACGCAACAGTGAGAGGCCCATGCACCACGATGAAGAGTGGCCCCCGCTTGCCGCAACTAGAGAGAGCCCTCGCACAGAAACGAAGACCCAACACAGCCAAAAATAAATAAATAAAAATGACTAAAATGTTTGTAGATTTTTGGATTTTTTGGATGATGGTCATTCTGACTGGTGTGAGATAATGCCTCATTGTGGTTTTGATTTGCATTTCTCTAATGATTAGATATGTTAAGTATCTTTCCATGTGTTTGTTGGCAATCTGTATATCTTCTTTGGAGAAATGTCTATTTAGGTCTTCTGCCCATTTTTGGATTGGGTTTTGTTTTTTTGATATTGAGCTGCATGAGCTGCTTATATATTTGGAGATTAATCCTTTGTCAGTTTCTTCATTTGCAAATATTTTCTCCCATTCTGAGGGTGGTCTTTTCATCTTGTTTATGGTTTCCTTTGCTGTGCAAAAGTTTTTAAGTTTCATTAGGTCCCATTTGTTTATTTTTGTTTTTATTCCCATTACTCTAGGAGGTGGGTCAAAAAGGATCTTGCTGTGCTTTATGTCATAGATTGTTCTGCCTATGTTTTCCTCTAAGAGTTTTATAGTGTCTGGCCTTACATTTAGGCCTTTAATCCATTTTGAGTTTATTTTTGTATGTGGTGTTAGGAAATGTGGCACATATATACAATGGAATATTTCTCAGCCATAAAAAGAATCAAAATTAGGTTATTTGTAGTGAGGTGGATGGACCTAGAGTCTATCACACAGAGTGAAATAAGTCAGAAAAAGAAAACCAAATACCGTATGCTAATGCATATATATGGAATCTTAAAAAAAGAAAAAAGGTTCTGATGAACCTAGTGGCAGGACAGGAATAAAGACGCAGACATGGAGAATGGACTTGAGGACGCAGAGGGGGAAGGGTAAGCTGGGACAAAGTGAGGGAGTGGCATGGACATATATACACTATCAAACGTAAAATAGATAGCCAGTGGGAAGCAGCCGCATAGCACAGGGAGATCAGCTCGGTGCTTTGTGACCACCTAGAGGGGTGGGATAGGGAGGGTGGGAGGGAGACGCAGGAGGGAAGAGATATGGGGATATATGTATATGTATAGTTGATTCACTTTGTTATACAGCAGAAACTAACACCACATTGTGAAGCAATTATACTCCAATAAAGCTGTAAAAAAAATAAAATAATTAAAATGTAAAGTACGTACAAAAGGCTTAGGATATGATTAGTACCATGTACGTGTAGCTGCCATCAGTGTTATTTTGCCTGCAGAAGCTCTGTCACGGAAGACACCACAACTATGTTATTTATTATAGATCCTGTGCCTATTCCAGAGCCTGTGACATCCTAGTAAGTAGTTGTTGAATCAAGGGATGCTCTCAAGTCAGGACTAGCACTTTAACAGTCACCTGCCCAGTGCCTCTGGCTTGGATCCTTTAACAAGTTTTCAGGGAAAAAAAAAAAAATTCTCATGGTCACTTGCATTTCTGCACATGTTTACAAACAGAGGAACTGACAATCTTTTCACAGATGTTTGCAGAGTGAATAACCTTGGAAGAGAGAGCCAGTACCTCCCTCCAAAGCAGAGTAAATGGACTCTTTGCTGTCCAGTATAATAAAGATCGTGTCTCCTTCCTAGGCATATGTTAGGGAGGTTTGCTTTTAGTGCCAAAGATCCAGGTGCCCTTAACTTGGGGTTACACAGCTGTGATGCAAACCCCCTGGATGCACAGCACCCAACTGGCTGCCCTGAGTCACAGCTGTAGACTTGGGAAGCATTGAAAACTCATGTGAAAGCAAAGCCTGCATGCTTCCTGTAGCCAAGGAATGAAGTTCTTTGTCTCTGACTCAGGGGTCTCGTGTCTTCTGACAGCACCCATGAGCCTGTGGCAGGCTACCTTGTTAGCTTGAAAGTTGGGTAAAATCTCAGACCCTCCACAGTTCCTGGCAGGTTTGGGTGATGAGAATGGGATACTAATAGAGATGGAGCTTTCTGGAAGAGAAAGGATGTGGGCTTCACAGGCTGCACTGGGTGTATAAAACAACTCCTTGGGATCCTGTAGCAAATACTATTGCCCAATGGTGGGTGGAGGGTAGTGGGTAAGGGTCCCCATGTCCTACCCATCAGTGCGTGTTTGGAGACTGAGTGGTGACAGGTAGGGCTGAAACAGTCCCGTGAGTGGAGATGTGACGGCTGCTCACACTTCTCCAGGTGAGAGGAGGAAGGGGTGTGATCACGGCAACGGGGCAGCAAACCTCACAGCCCCAGTAGAACACGGGATGGCTGTAGCCGCTGAACCCAGGAATCCCCAAAGCTGAAGTAGACCGTGTGAGCAGTGAGGATGTAGAACTCTGAGTGGGCTAAAAACACTGGAAATGTGTTTGGTTGGAAGTGCCTGGCTTACTGGAACAGAGCTGCTCTCTACCTCCACACCCCTTGGTCCTCTCACCCCCTCTACCCTGACTCAGCTGCTCTAAGGAGACAGATGATTAGGGGTGGGGCTGAGAGCCCCCTGGTCCCAAGGGGGACTGAAGGGCACCTGCACCCATGTAGGCTAAGGAAATAAATGGCATGGTTCCTTAGGCTACATGGGGACTACAGATGCCTGTTGGATGCAGGCTTCTGTAGTCCCCATCCTGCCTGTTCCCATTGGGGGGGCACCCCGATTCAGCTAACGGGGTTTGAACAAGGGTCACGATGGGCATGCGACGTTACTGTGACCTAGTGGATCGGGCCCCTTCACCAATTCAATCACTGTTGTTGTTGCCGTTGTTTCTACATCAGAAGTAGAAACTGATGTGTTTTATGCTTGTACTTTCACAGCCCACAAATGCCAGAGAGATCCCGCTGATTAGCGAGAACTGGAGGTACAGAAGTATTCGTGGGACAAACTCCCTGACGCGCATCACCAGGGGCTGGGTGGAGATTTAGCAGGAGTGCCTCTCCCCTCTGATGTCCCCAGTTTGTACTCTATAGATGAAGTCCTGTCGATTGGCAACTTGGCAACCTCAGTCTCAGCGGCCCTGAATGCAATGTTATCACCTCTACCAGCTGGGGAGGCGAGTGGATAAACCCCTGCAAAACTCAAGGGCCTGCTTGCCCAGTGAAGGGTCTTTAGATTATGGGGAAAGATTTACAATAGCCACTCTCCCTGGAAGACAAGGGAAACTCCCGTCTCTTCAGGCCCTCACCACCGAAGAGGTCTGACATCTCACTGGACTCTCTGGGTAATGGAGAAAGGCCATGCCATGCCTCTCTTCAGCATTTACTTGCTTTTTTCTATTACCTAACTGTCAAATCAGCTCCCTTTCAATGGGGACCAAACCACCGGGCTGTGCTGGAAGCTGTCCAGCCACCTGTGGCCTGCTCCCTACTTTGGGTCCTACAGCCCTAATGACCCCGCTGAGCTACGAGTCTCTGTGAGTGATGATTTTGCTGACTGGTGATTGGATCTTCTAGCAAAGAGAGGCAACCTCACCCAGAGGTGTCTCTTGGAGTTTTCGATTCTTTGCCTCCCTGACATGACTTCCAAATACACTTCTTTTGAAAATCAGCCATGACCCCGCTACTGGGCTGTTGTCAAATCTGAACACCTGACCCTTGGAGGCCGTGAGACCACCCGGCCTGACATTCCCTTTTGGGGTGGCTCCAATAGGACCCAATGACTCTCGAGGTAAGAGAGCTTAAGAAGCCTTGCTTGTCAAGTGGAAATGACCTATTTGAGAACACAGCCTGCTGAGCTGAGTAGAACCTCAGCTTTACATGAAACATGTCAGTTATCCTTCTAAGGACGTACCCCCAATTCCAGTACTTAAATCCAAGCCATGCACTCAGCAGGGGCCTCAGTTCACAGAGGTTCCCCTAAATGCCTGGACCTGGCTAACCAAGGACCTGATGAAGGACGGGGCTGACATCACCTATGCTGAAGCTCTCCAGTGGTGCCCTCCAGGCTGCTGCAGCTGGTCAACATCAGCACCAGCAGAACAGAACTGGAAATGGGCATGGCAGGGAACTCAAGGTCATCCACATGGTTCTGGCCAATACTCTCTTTGATGAGCCTTGTTACCTACTTCCTGAATCTTGGACTGTCCTCCACAGCCTAGCTGTTTGACCCACCACTTAGAAAACTACAGGCTGGGAGACGAGACTCTCTTCTTGGAGGCCATGAATCACAGAGCTGTTAGTCAAACCACCTGGGCCATTCCTACAGATGTCACAGCAAAGACTCATCTCAGGAGACCTTGAAATCAAGTCACACCACCCTGGCACAGACCTCTGATGCCTAGAGCCATCAATCTACCAGATGTGGCCACGTGCCCACCATCCTGGAACCCACGCTTCTAGTGCAGGGGCTACCACTTGTGACCCCTGTTTATCTGGGGTAGGGGGAGCCACATCGCACCAGGCATCGTCCTGCTCCCTCCTGGAAGATTGACAACGTCTGACCTCTGATTCCCCACTTCCAGGCTACTGAAGCTGCCTCACTGCGGTGGACACCTCTACGGGTACAGTGTTGCTAGTTGCATGTAATCTGCTCATTCTAGCCACAACCTCTGTGGCCCTTGAGACTCATCTGGGTCATGGGTGGAGCTTTCTAGAGCACCTGCAGTCTCACAATGCAGCGGCTTTTATCACTAAAGCAACTCAACAAAGGACTGACAGTCAAGGTACTGGATGACTCTTTACTCTCTCTCTCAGCCAAGGTACCTGATACCACTGAGTGCTGGAAGAGCCTCTGAAAACCTCAATCAGAAGAGATGCAAGAGGGAAGAGATATGGGAACATATGTATATGTATAACCGATTTACTCTGTTATAAAGCAGAAACTAACACACCATTGTAAAGCAATTATACTCCAATAAAGATGTAAAAAAAAAAAAAGAAAGATTTCTGACTCCACTCCCCTCCCCTCCTCTCAGCCACACACCACAACATGTCACTTCGGTTCCTGAATGTAGCTGTTCCAAGAAACAGATCATCTCTTTTCAGCCACTTACTGGATAACAACAGGACAAAATAAATGAGGGGTTATAAAAGCCTTTCTTGAGAATTCAAGATATTGCCCTGACCACTCCTGGGCATGATGTCCTTTCCTTCCTAGAGCAGCAACCCCAGGCCAGCTGGGTTGGTCCATCCTCTGGTGGCAACCTGGCCAAAGGGAATCTAGAGGATTCAAACTTAATTCTGGTCAACCTCCTGGTCCTCTTGTTGGATTGACAAGGTCTGAGATCAAAAGGAAAATGACCACGTGGCTCCATATACTCTTGTCTAAATCCCTCTACAGTGACTAACACAGGCTAAAATGGGGACATAAGGCATCTCTGTAACTTTTATAAAGATGTCCTTGTCGCTCTTACACCTCACTCTTCTGGATGAAAGACCTAAGTACAAATAGATGATGATTGGAAAAGGTGAAGTTATAGCTACTGGAGATGACATGCCATTTTTTTAGAGGTAGAGAGCAAAAATCCAGGTGCCTGGGAAGGGACACCCCAGGCCCTGGGAAGGACAGGGAAGAAGGGATATGAATCACCTTTTGTCTTTTAAAGTCACCCATGGAGCCTTCCTCACAAGGAAAATGAGCCGGTACAGCTCTCCTAAACTGTTGTGAATACCTTAATTCTACTGACTGCCTAGTCTGCCATCACTGCTGATGGCTCTGACCACAGTTTGACTGTTACACCCCTTAACCTTTCTGAAAAGTTGATCAGGAACGGTAGGGGATGGCCGTGCTTCTGCAAGACCCTCATTACATGCGCATCAGCACTGGTTTGTCTCCCCACCCCTTTCCCAAAGTCATGCAAACTGAGTGTACATCACTTGGGCCACACACATCACCCTCTAGGGACTTGAAGAACAAACAGGATTGATGGGAACTTCAAGGCCAAGCTGCTCACTGTGTGAAGAGTCATGAAGTCCTTAGTCTCTGACCCAGGGGTCTCGTGTCTCTCGTCAGCATCCACGAGACCTGGGCAGGCTACCTTGCCTTTGTAGGGCAGTGACATGTCTTTGCAGGTGAGGGCTCCTGTTTCTCTTCCAGAAGATGCTGTTCTCCCTGCAACACGGGCCATAAATCTCATAGAATGTCCACAGAAAATGACAAGGACTCCCCATAGCAGGACAAAAGCAGTGTAAAGCAGGCAAGTGATGGTGCTCCTCTAAATGTCCACTTTCACTGTGTGCTGAGCTGCTTGACTTCACATTACAGAATAGAACTTCACTCATCAAAATTTTAACTCATCATCTTCAAAGCTCTTTTGTTTCTGATACAGAAAACACATCAGGGTGGAGGGAAGAGTTTGTGTGTGTGTGTGTGTGTGTGTCTGAGATCAAAGTCACTGATTTCAGGTTGACAGCGCAGAAGTTCTTGATACAAATACATTTTATTTTTTCTAATGTGATTTTCTCCTTGATGAACAGAGTTCTATGGGGGGAATTCTTGCAGTCAGTGCTAAATTATGAACTCAGGTTGAAGATCTTCTGTGTGGGCTTACCTGCGGGTAATCTTTGTGGCCAGGATGCCGCATCCCTCCATCCTGCATGGTTGTTCCTCTTCCCACCCATCAGGGGCTGGAACTTCCTATCAAAGTGTCATGGGGGAGCAAAGGCCCTTTCCCTGCCCAGTGTTCTTTTCCCTGTTGTACTGAGGCACCCAGGATACTTTCCAAGTGCTTTTTATGTTCTGTATCTCTAAAGACTTCTAAATCGGGTCGGATGTGTGGGATTAAGCTCACCTCATAAAATGTGCTTGAGAAAATCTCAGATCCATTAATGCTTCATAAAAATTTTACAAGGTTTCTGCGAAAGGAAGGAAAACAAACAGAGGTGGTGTCGGCATCTAGGTGCTCTTTAAATCAAGCATTCTCTCTAATGCATTTTTTTATGGCACCAATCAGAAAAGCAATCAACCATGAAGCCTGAGGCTTCTTCTGCTTCCATTCCTAGAGCAGAATTTCCAAGATCTTTAAACACTTTACATGAAGCCATGGGAGACTCTCTCTCTCTCTCTCTCTCTCTCTCTCTCTCTCTCTCTCTCTGTGTGTGTGTGTGTGTGTGTGTATCTCAACTTATCTATCCATCCATCATCCATCTCTACATCATCCTTTGGAAGAACTCTCTATTCTCTGGCTCTAAAGAAGTCTATATCAATATTAAAACTTCATACCCTCCAATCTGAGATTAGGAAAAGAAGATAAAATGATAAAATAATCTTCCATATTTCAAAATGTCCCAGGGTGGCAGAAGCATATATAGAAAGAGTGGATGTTTAAGACTAGTGGTGTGGCCATTAAAATACTCTTACATTTATTACCCTTATTTTTATTTGTGTTGTTTTGACAATAAATAAAAATAAAATAAATCAAGAGTGAGAATTGGGGGCCAGGGTTTGAGGATGCATGAACCCTGTGATGATGCAAGGAGATATTTCAGAATGATTTTCACACAAGTGATCATAAGCAAAAGGGAAGCTGAGCCCGGGCAGTAGAGGTTGGCCCTCTGCAGTCTGAGCAGGGGGACCAAGAGCAGGGCTGTAGCCAAATTTCCAGTTTGACAAATGGACCTGTGGAATGAGGCCAGAGTGGAACTGGTTTTCTGGGATGAAAAGAGAAACTCTAACTCCCCGTCCCCTTATTTCTCCATGCTGTGTTGTTTTCCTTCAGTCAGGGCCTCTGGAAACTTGCCTTTTCGTAACAGACAGGCGACTAGAATACAGAAGCAATAATAACAGTACCAAACAATGGTCAGACTGTTTTATTTTATCTTTCATATATATTATAATCATCTGATCCTCAAAATAGCCCTGTGAAGTAAGGCGACGGCAATATCTTGAAAAGAAAACAAGATTTGCGCTAAAATAAAAACTGGCATTTCTTTAAATCCTAGCACGGCCACCTCTTAGCTTATGCAACCCTAGACCTCTACAAACCTCAGTACCAAGTATGTAAATTAGGGATGCTATTCCCTACCTAACATAAGAAAGATTAACAGGATTAAATGAGATAACTTACAGGGCATAAAGTAGACAGCGCAAAACAGATGCTTGAGCAGTAAAAGAGCGTTCACCCATCCTTTTGAAGAGTTGGAATCTGATTAATGGCACAGAGCACGTTAGCAGCAGACCCTGGGGTTCAACATCTCTTTCAATTCCGAGCCCCACACGGGTGTGGGCTGACCTTGGAGAGAAGGGGGATGCCACATACTCGTGCCTGGTTTCCGTCAGTCACTAGAAAGATACCTCACTAGGACAGAGATGCAAATTTTAAAGGAATGAGAAGGAAGCTCATAAACGTGAAGAGAGAACATGGTCCCTAAGCTGGAATGACGGTCCTGTGTAGAGCCCCCTCTGCACTGTGGCCCAACCATGTGGAGCCAGATGTTGAGAGGACTCTGTGCTCCATGGTGCCTGAAGGCCAGGAGGCTTCTCAAGGTTTCCTCCTTCCCAGGAGCCTCCCCGCTTGGCAAAACTGAAAAATCTGGCCAGAGACCCAAAGTAATGATAAAGTATCTTAAACTGTCTGGGAAAGCCTGCTGAAATCACCTCTGTTGAGAAGAAATCAATTCAAACATCAAGCCCCTCATCTTTTCCCCCCACTCCCAAATGTCTTTTTAATGCAGATGGCTTTTAAGTGTGTCTTTAATAGCTAGGACTTTCAGATGCTCCAGGTCACTGTTCAGACTTAGATGTGGGAGCACCTGTCTTCTCCCCGCCATTCAGACACAGAAGTTAAAAGAAGCAACCATCCAGAGCAGAGGTGAAATCAGCGCACAGAGTTCCCCGTCGTCTTTGCCTGCCTCTGAGCAGGTCTCCATGGGTCCAGCTAATGTAGAGCTGTGGCATTTGCAGAGAGGTCTGTTCTGGAGAAAATCAATGGCAGACTCCCTGACTCCAGATATGAGACACTGGCTTCCCCGCCTGGCCCTGGGAGTTCTGGAGCTTGGTGTTCAGAGAGGAAATGCCTTCACTCAGCTCCCGCCCCACAGGTTTTGTAAATAATTTAGCAAGACAAAGACAGAGCTCTCTCAGGAACAGGCTGCCTTGCCCCAGGATTCTTCGATGTCACAGAGTGCCGCTCCAGTCATTTTCCACCATTATTTGTAAACGCTAAAGCATGGACTGGTATTTAGGAGAGGGATGTTTTTGTACCAGTGAGTTAGGGTAGGATGTGTCCCTGGTGAGGACACTAGCACAAAAGCACCCTGTCCTGAAGTCATGGTGGAGCACTGGACATGGGGCCCGGCTGGGAGGATGGGAGGGCACGCTTTTCTTAATAGGATTCTCTTCTAAGGAATGGATTTCCCAAGACAATTTGTTCTTTTATCATTTATGTATCTTTTGAGTTGTTGCCTTTCTTAGAACCAGTAGAATTGCCTTCAGTTTGTAATTTGCCTCTCCAATCATCTATTTTTCGTATTATATTTTAAAATCTTTTCTTGAACACATTGGATGAGGCATATTTACTACCTGACCTCTCTCCAAGGAGAGGGAAAGCCTAACGGGTGCCATATTTCCACTGTCAGGAGCCGAGCCGGGAGCCACCTGTGCAGGTAACTGGGAAGGAAGATCAGAGCGTGCGTGGATCAACATGTCGGGGAAAGTGCAAACTCATTACTATGCAAAGAAATGCAATTTAAAACAACGACATGGGATGTCTACCTATCAAACTACCAACCTCAACAAAATTACAGCAAGCTCTGCTGGGGTGGCGGGGAGCGAGTGAAGAAGCCACAGGAGCTGCCCTCCTGTGAGCACTGCACAGCGACCCCTACCCCCGGCAGCCTGACAGCAGGTACCAACAAGCTCTGGCGGTCTGCATACTCTCTGCTACATTCCACTTGGAAGAATGCAGGCTGAGGAAAGAATTGTGTCTATGAATAGACTCGAAAGCAAAGATGTTCACTGGAATAGTATTTACAACAGCAAAACCATCGGAAATAGCCTAACTGTCCAACCATAGAGAATTATTAGTTAAATAAATGATGATCCATCCATAAAACAGAATATTTTGTAACCACGAAATATAATTTATAAAATATTTAATAACATGGAAATATATATATTATATACTGTAATTATATATTATGAATATATGTATAATTACCTATTATGCATATAAATATGTATATAAATATACATTACATATGATGTATAAATATACTTTGTATATATTATACATAATTATGTATAATTATATACATATACTATGCATAATTATGCATAATTATATACATATATTGTATATTATAACTATACATAACATAATTAATATATATTATATATACTTATATATACTATAATTATATACAATGTATATTATGATAATATATGTATATATAATATATAGCAGAGATGTTATATTATATATCTTATTGTATATATTATGTTATATATTATATACTATGTATATATGTAATATATACATGTTAATCTACATGTTATGTATGTAACAAAAGATTGTGTAATATAGAGATTAATTTTTGTAAATGGAAATTATAATTAGATATATAACTGCACAGAATAAAGACTGAAAGCATATATATGACTATTTAATGGTGATGAACTGCGGACGGTGAATTACAGATGGTTTTGTGTGTGTCTGTGTCTTTTTACCAGTGTTTCCTAAAACTTCCCACAGCAAACATATAATGATTTTGTTAAAAACAAAAAGGTAATTTATTCTACAAAAGTTGATTGAGCACACACGTGCCAGGCACTACAGGGAGAAAGTATTTCAATCAGGCATGCAGGCTCCAGGAGGTACTAATGGAAAGGGAAGAGTCCACATACTCCAGCTGCAGCGCCGGGAGCCCTGAGCAAGCCACTGGTTGGCTGAACGTGGACCCAATGAAGTACATGAGAAAAGTGGGGCATCTCCCTGGACAACTGGAGCTTCTGCCTACGTGCAGGGGTCAGGACAGTAGGATTGTCCTACCCCTCCCACCACCCCCATAAGTCTACTGGGGCTCCTGGTCTGGTGAGAGAAGCCTCTGTGCTGTTTGCAATGCCTGTGTCACTCCTGGTCCCCATACCGCTGACCTCTGATTCCCAGGCTCTCTTCAGTGCCAGGAGGCATCCTTCAGGGCGATGCGTTAGGGGAACGGAGGTCCTATCTGAAATCACAGCTGTCAGCATCTCACCACCAAAAACAGTGCCGGAAGATGCTGCAGCATCCCTCTGATTTGACTTATTTAATTATAAGTCATTAAATAAAAGGAACTCACCTCTCTACCCTGACAGATAGAACCATAGCACCAGAGACCATGGCTGCTCGGGAGAGCAAGGAATGGCACGTCCTTGTCCCCCTCTCAGGAGCGCCTTGGTGAGCCAGGCTCGCCGTTCAGTGCTTGCTTCTCTTTAGAGCGCACCATTTATTTCCCCTCCTCTTTGTTCTCACCTCTGTTCCCTTTATTTTTTCGTCTCTTGGTTTATTAAGCTCTTTTTAGCCTGCCAACAATTTTCTGGGCTTCCTACTCTTTCCTCCTCCTCCTTTTTCATTGTAACTTGAATTGCCACAGAATCAACCTATTTTACATCAGTCTGGATGCCTGGGGCAGTTCTGTATTTTGTCCAGCAGTGAGCCTCCACCAAACAGTGCTGTCCAGGCCAGTAATACCACAAAAAATTGACCACACAAAGCCTCCAAGTCAATGAAATCACTTACCTAGAGAAAGATCCTCCCTTTGGGTTAGGTGGTAAAAACTGTCCACTTTCCCAAAGAATTTAACATAACTTTAATACTACATTTCACTGTATTTCATTCCCCCTAGGTAGATGCAGTGGTCTGCAGATGCCTGTTCTCAGTACTAAATACACACACACACACACACACACACACACACTCACATTCACACTCATGCTACACAAACTTGGCTTCTGCCATTTCTAAATGCCTCGGCTACCACATCCACCCACCCTCATAGCCAGGAAAACTAATCTCAATTTTTAGTCCTAAGATATGTGGTGAAAATATCTTATAAAAATATTGAGAAAAAAAGGATATATTATGTCTCTATTTCTGGACAACTTAGCACCTCATTTACCATGTTTATTGCAGCATCAAAGAAATGTTGCCAGGACAACAAATCATCCAGTCTTCCTGATGCCTGAAACCAGCCAGGATCTGACTTCTCTACCCCAGGCTCTTCCTTGTCAAAAACTGGAGGAACCTGAACTTGGTGGTTTCTGTCCAGAAAGCCGTGATGACTGGCTACCTTCTGATTTTGCAAAATTGATAAAACTGACCCCAAACAAGTTGGTGTGTGTTACTAGGGTCAGGGACCTTAAAACAACATGCCATCTCACTTAGCAGAAAGACAGCAATGAAATGACTCTACTTAGTCTTTCTTTCCTTTACCCTGGGGGATCTGCAGCAAAGGTAGGAAGAGAGAATGGCAGTGAAGGACTGACCCACAGGCAGAAGTACCACACCTGCGAACAGGTGGCCCTGTTTATGGAGTGTAGCTTGCAATCAGGATCTTTGCAGTCGAGTAACGGATGTCCTCTTCTTTAATGAAAATTGAGTTCACCACTTTTGTGTTCTGCCAAAATTTGAACTGAGAAGTGCAGCCGTACTTTCTAGAAGATGACTGAATCTAACCCTGGACAACCAGATAATGAGCAGTGACAGCTGACAGATGTTTTACAAATACAGAGAGCCGTTTGCCTGCATGCAGAAAGGATTTAGGTTCACTACAGCGGGGCGGGGTGCTGGGGGAGGAAAAGTTAAAATGCCTCCGAGTTTACATGCCTTGGTTTAAAAAACAGTTACTATGTGTGTGTTACATATATGTCTGGTCACAGATATACTACAAATCAGGTTAAACTTGTAGGAAGTAACAGAGAGATGCCCTCCAAGAACCTAGATTCGGGTAGAAAGGTACGCATACAAATATGCATAATACAAGTGTGAAGGTGGTAAATACCACTAACATTACATTGAGAGTCAGTGTGTGGTGCTCGGAGGAGGATGTGCTGGGACATGGACACTTAGGCTGGTCCTTGAAGGGTGTGTAGGATTTGCGGGTTAGCAGGGAGGCGTTCCTGGAGGAGGGATTTATAAGCAAGGACATAAATGCAAGAAAACAGGAGTGACAAAGGCAAATTTACTATCAAACTCGTTAAGAGTAACCCAGGGGTGTTACTTCCTTGTTTTGAGCTTATGTAGGTCCTGCATTATGCCCTAGGCCAAAGAGCAACTTTTGACCAATCAGAGCAGACATTTTTGTGTCTCTCAGGTCAAGTCCCTGTCTTCCTGGCAGGTGGCAGGTAGGGTGGCCAGGACGGGAGGAAGCTGGCCTTTGACTATCAGGACCCTCCCCTATTTCCAGAGTCCAGACAACTATCTCCAGGCCTCTCTTGGTTTCCCCGTGGAAGGCTCCTGATTCACTGGACCAGGCTAACCGGGTGGAGAGGTAGCATCTGCTTCAGAGGAGGCCATTGAGTAAAAGGCAGTAACACTCTCTCCAAACCAGCTTTTCATAGCCTCTTACTTACTGTTTAATTTGGCTGCAGTGTATGGAATTAGGCTAATGGCTGTTAAGTGACTAAGGCACAAACATGGTCCATCTGCCGAGAAGCCTCCAGGCCATTGTCTATTTCAAAGGCTAAAGAAAAAAGATGAGTGAGACATACTGTTACACTAAGAGCCTCATCAAATGCCTTTTTATTCACCCTCTGATCTTATTTCTTTCAATGCTAGTGATTTTCCCGGTACCATATTAAGAGCTCAAAATCAGGGCCTAGCTGCTGGGCCATTACCACAGCGGAAAATAGGCTATCTTTGCCTAATCTAGAGGATATTGTGATAGGAAAAAGTCTGGGCAGTGGCAAAATGATTCAGTCCATTAAAAAAATATATGGAACAACTGTAGTGTTCAGAGTGTCACAGGGAACACAAGACAGGGTCCCTGACTTCAAGGCGTTTCTCATCTTAGATAGACATGAGGGAACAGATCATGTGTAGGAAGAGTTCTAATGCATGGTCAGCACTGTCACAGCCTCCAAGAGGATGGCAAGGAAGGAGAGAGGGGAATTCTCTGAGTTGGGCTTTGAAGAGTAATAAATAGCTTATATATATGGAACACTGCCTCTAAGCCAAACCATCCACACACAACATTTTACTTAACCCTCACAATATCCTTATAAGACAGGTGCCATTATTGCCCCCCTTTGACAGATTATTAAACTACACATAAGCTCAGGGAAGAGTTATCCATTGGCCAAGCAGACTCAGGACTTGACCAGATTCTATGTTCTTTTTAAGCTTAGGTAGGACCTAAACATGCAAAGAAGGGGGTGAGCTTAAAGCGGAGTGATGTCATAATACCTTGCCCAGTGTAGCACCTATGGTCTAAGGCCAAAGACGTAATGGCAGTTATCATCTTACCACTTTATAAGACAGGAATAATAATGATAATAAAGATAACAGAACTCCTACTAGTAGAGGCTGACATTTATCAGGTGCTTACTTCGTACCAGGCTCTGTGGCAAGGGTTTTAAAGGCATTCTCCCACTTCAACCTCATCATTAACCTAAGGAGGAAAAACTGAGGCTTCAAAAGGTAAATTAAACCAATCACAACCCAGTAGGTGGTCTGGCCATCACTCACATTCAGATCTGACTGACGCCAAAGTCCATGTGATTAAGGGGTACGTCGGCTTCTCCCCCATGTGGTAACTGAGTTCATCAGTGTGTGAGGGGGCACGGCCCAGGGTGCTGACGCACTCAGACAAGACCACCAAACCAGAGTCAAGGACAGACCTCAGGGCCCTAGTGTCTCCCAGATGTTACATTCATTCCAATGCTTGGTGCACACTTGGAGCATCCCTGCTCCTCTCTCCCTCTCTCCCTTGAGTCCTTTCATCCTTCATCAGCCACTTTCTGAGACCTTCTATTCTCCAGGCCCTCTGCCAGCTGCAGGGATTCAGTGAAGATGGACAGACACAGTGCCAAGGACACAGCAGGGTGACAGGAATGCAGGTCCTACTGACCTTGAGGGTGAGACCAGCTCCAGAGGCAAAGAGAGTTCCTCCAGTGGACCCTGAAGTTATCCCATACTTCATGTGTGGGATGAGGATGACAGTGACCTCAGGTATGAGAAGCCTGGTTCGTCAGTGCCAGGTAGGGGAGGAAATCGTAAGAGAGCATCATATAAAAAAGCAGGCCCACCATAATCAAAAGGAGGAAGCTGCATGTGGAGTCCAGAGGCAGAAGAGAAGCCACAAAACAGAGCTTTCCCTATAAGAACAACACAGCATAGAACTGGCCCAGCGATAGTCTGGCAAATCAACAAAATAAAAGAGAGTCCAGAATTTGTTCCAGATACATATGGCCATTCTTATACAATAGAGATGGCATTTCCAATCAGTAGGAGGAAGTAGGTTACTTAATAACTGACATTGGGACTATGAGCTGATTTTTACAAAAGAAAAGCTTGACCCCCCCCCTCCTGATATAGAATACATTTCAGATGGATCAACAATTTAAATATAAAAATTAAATTGTAAAAACCATTACGAAAATAACTCATCTTGTTCAATATTTGAGGCGGGACGGGGAAGATGCCATGAACTCAGAAGTCATAAAGGCAAAGTTTTTTGACTGCACAGAAACGAAATAGTTTATATAGAAGAATATATTTGAGAAATAAAATAAGACTGCAAACAACAAAATGGAAAGTAATTTATAATATGCATTACAATGGTCAAATTACCTTAACGTATTATGTAATCTTGAAAATCAATGTTAAAAAGATGAAAAAATAGAAAAACAGGCAAACAATATAAACAAGTAAAGATAATGAAATAAAAATGCCCAGTAAATCTATGAAAAGATGCTTAACTTTATAGTTAAAGAAATACAAGTTAGCCATTTCTCACCCACCAGTCTGGCAAATGCCAAAAGTTTGAAAACACCCATTACTGGCCAGGTTTTCTGGGAACTTCCATACACAGTTAGTGGATCACACGTTACAACAACCTCTCTTTTTGCAATTTTACAGTATTTCTTAAACTTTTCATTTGCATACCATTGGTCTTCGCAATTCCATATCTAGAAGTCTGCCTTATACAGACATGTGAATACACCAAGGTGTTCATGTGGCCTTGTTCAGCAGAGCAGAAGAAAGAAAAATAACTTGCATGTGAATTTATAAGGAACTAGTAAAACAGGATGACATCTTAGAAAACAGAATATTGTTCACCTAGGTAAAAGAAGCAAGAATAATTTATTCACATTGACAAGGATGCATACAGCCAAAATACTGTTTGTAAATGAAAGAAAACATAGATCAATATGTGTAACACATTTCAGTTGTGTACGATTCATATTGTATTCACTGTATTGGATAGAAATTAACATGAAAATACATGCAAACTTGCAGACCCCTCTGGAGAAGGAGGAGAAAGACCTCTCCAAGCACAATTTGCCTAATTCTTAAAATACTGAACTGTCTAGGTTTTGATAATGAGCATAGATCCTTGTCTTCCTTTCTTTTTCTTTTCCTTCTTTTAAACAATAATAATAAACTTTTTCTTTCCATTTTAGCGAACGACAAAGGTCAGGAAATCTGCCTGTTTGATTCTGAGGCAATTTATTTTAGCTAGGTGAGCCTTGGTACAATTTGTCACGTCTTTTCAGATGAATGTTTCTAGGATTTAGAAAGAAAATTCTCTTCTAAAAAGCACATATGGCTGCCCAACCCAAGCCTGCTAAGGATGGAAAGCAGTGAAGCATCCATCAGTGGTCCATTTCCTCATTTCCCCTGTTTCCTGAGAGTCTCTCATGCTGCCTGCAAGCCCCAGCTTCCCAGGCCTGTTTATAGCATCTATCCACCTGATTTATCTCCCTCTCTACCCCGATTCCCTGGATCGCTTTCTCATTCTCCTTCTGGCCAGAATCTGGCTGTGACTTCTGGGCTCTATTCGTCTTCCTTTTAAGCAAGCATCCCCAGTTCATTAGCTGTATACAAAGTATAGATACATTCAATCCATCATCCCACACCATGCCAGTGGCTGTGCCTGGAATGTAAGTTTCTGCCTGCACTGGGAGACACTTAATAGGCAAGATTGCTTATCGCTGGCAGCAAGCGATCTGCCAGGCACCATCTATTCATTTTAATACTTCTGTCTCCCGGAGATTTCAGGGTGGATGCATCACAGTGAGCAATTACATTTACTCTTCCATGTGGGACTTTGGGAGGGTATCCGGAGGTCAATGTACGATTCAGGGGATACCCCGCAGGGGCAATTAACCAAGGAACGTACCCAATTTGCCTTTTGGTTTTGACAAACATTGGCTGGCTGATGATTCCCTTTGAGGTTAGTTCCTCAACTTATTTTGGAAATACTGAATATTGAGGTTAAAAACTTAACACCCGTTTAAACTTTTACTCTTGGGATTTCACCTCTTACTATGCGTAGAGAGCAGTAGCTTCTTACATGTGTTGAAAGGCTCATTCTAGATTCCCTCACTTCACTTTAACCGCCAATGGACCAGAAAGGACAGCTGAGGATGCCCAGGGGGTCAAGAAGCTGCCCCAACCAGGCCTGGTGGAATAAAGGTTTCTAAGCGAGCTTGAGGCTGGATGTGCCCACGTTTGCGAGGATGCTCAGGCTCTTGCTTCTGGCGCTGCTTCGAATTAAACACCTGAATGCACTGGTAAGTGTTACAGCAGACCTCTGGCTGTGCGTGCATGTGCGTGTACCTGTGTGATGGGAGATGCTGCTGAGGAAGTAGGGAAAGAAAAGACTTTGTGTTACGCACGTATTTAAAAACCAGGCCTGATTTATACTATTTTGTGAATCTCTCTATAAGGAAAATGTTATAAACCATTAAAGCACATCCTGCTGTCTTCCTGGATTTGTACTTGGTGAAAGGGGAAAACAAAAACAATGAAATCCTACAACACACCAATGGGACTGTGTTTTGTTCAAAACTCCAGGCATGAAGCCCAAATAGATCCAAGCTGGGCTTTATCCTTACACAACAGGGGGGATGATAAAATGCATTTACTTAGTCCTGCATCATGAGAGCCAAATGACTCCAAACTGAACTAATCCTGTTCTCTCCCAGGAGCACTGTTTTCATTCTACACGCTACATATGAAAACATGGTGATGCCATGGAATGATACATTTCCACGACACCCCTTCGAGTTGATCAGGCAGACACCCCAACACAAAAACGCTCTGTATACATTTGCTTAAAAAAATGAAATGGCAAATACCTATCCCTGAAGTAGCTTCCAACTCTTAAACATGGTAAGGACGCTCATCCTCCTTTTAAACAGGAGGAGATGAAGTGCATGAT
The DNA here is from genome assembly GCF_964341445.2 of Mesoplodon mirus. NCBI lineage: Eukaryota > Metazoa > Chordata > Mammalia > Artiodactyla > Ziphiidae > Mesoplodon > Mesoplodon mirus. The sequence continues at coordinate 138,296,179 of NC_138983.1, read as the reverse complement.
TCAATTCAGATGGAGGGGATGTCAACCCACGGGGACCTATTTCGAATTAGTGAGGAGTGAGCTACTGGATATAAGAGCAGCAGGCAGGATTTTATTTCAAGGGCAAAATTCTGAGATTACAAGCTGATAGCATCGTTCCTCGTGTGGGAGCAAAGCGAGGGCAAGGATGTGGATACTCAACGTGCCGGGTGCATTCCCGACAACTTGTGCATGGACCAGAGAACTGCACAGTCTCTCTCCCCACAACATGGGGGCCTCCCAAACACAGCTCATAAAGAACTCACCTCTAACCAGCAGCCCCTTTCCCCTGCGTTGACTGCAAGAGAAGCAGAAGGATTAATAAAGCACAGCACAGACTCAACTACCGCAAGTCAGTGTCTGGTGATTTTTTTTTAATAAATGGAGAATTTTACTCAGTGCCTAGTAGTTCTGGATATAGAGCACTTCATATTTTCCAGGCAAAGTTTCTTCGCACCAGACAGGGGCATTTTTCAGCTACCAAAAGCATATCAGTGTCACATACAACAGTTTAAAATCACCAGCCCTTTTCTAAGCTCTCACAAAAAAGAAGGGGGGGGGACTTGTTTCAGAAAGCTTTATGAGCAGAAAGAGCACAATTTTCAAACACAAATAATGCCCAAATAGGGCTTTTAGAAAGTTCCTCTAAGAAAGAATCTGATTTAAGGAATATCAGTCTAACAGGTAATTTTTTTCCCTTTTAGAAAAAATGTGAGTCAGAATTAGAACGTCTGCCAGGCAGTAAAGGGAGCAGCTCTGGATGTGTGATCGAACGAACAGACTCCGATGCTATGCTTTTGATTATCTGCAATTTCGAAGGCTATTCTTGGCTTATTTGTGATCTAATTTGGCAAGACATTTCTAATGACAGAACTGGCACCTGTTGAGAAAAAAAAAAAAAAAAGGAAGAAAGCAAGCTGCATTTCTAAATGTTTTTACCCATGCAGAGTGGGCCCGTGTGGAGGGAAGTGATGGGGCGGAGATGGGAGGCCTGAGCTCGGAGGGCAAAGGGAAGCGGGGGAGGCAGAGGGGCTGCAGCCGGCCCGCCCCCTCGCTGGCCCCTTCCATCCTGGCTGAGGGTCTATCCATTCATGTCCCTCCTCCCTCTCTTTCCTATTCCTTTTTTTCCGAGGTAATGGGGTAGCACAGAGGCTCTCCCAGTGTGGTCCCTAGACCAGCAGCACCGAGCATTCTCTAGGAACTTGTCAGAAGTGCAACTTCTCAGGCCCCACCCCAGACCTACTGAATCAGAAACTCTGAGGGTGAACTCAGCAGGGAGAAAGGGTTAAAGTGGTGATCCACACGCTGTAGCATTCATCAGACGCACCCGAAGGGTTTGCTACAACTCAGAGTCCTTAGCGCACCCCCCCAGAGCTCTGCTGGCCTCTAGCTCCCCTTCTCCTCTGCGTCACTAGCTCCGAGTTGACACCTTGGATGTGGCGTTGGCTATGCTGAGCCTAGATTGTGTGTCCACACCCGAGGTGCCAGGGATTGGGCAGGGCAAGTATGCAGAGGGCGTCCAGGGGGGAAATGGACCCATGGCTGGTCCACGGCGCACACAACAGAGAATCTCCTCCAACAGGAAAGGAGTCTGGATGTTGGACAATCACCCTGGTAGATACTGACCTCAAGGCGGGATGGTGGAAAGGAGGGACAGGAAGAGGACGTGAGGATGCTGCCCGAAATGCCCCTTCCCCTGAGGCCCCCAGCCCCGACTGTGTGGCCCAGGTCTTGTGAGTGTCTGCCTGGGATGGCCCGTCCCACTCCCACACGGCTAAACCCTATGCATCCTCAAGAGCCAAGGCAAATGTGGCCCCTGCAGAGTCTTCCTGGGTCCCCGGACTCCTATTCTTGCTCTCGACAGATACAATGTTCCCTGTGCAGAGACAATGTTACGTGTCCAACAAACCATTTTCATTTTCCTCTGGATCCAGCACAAGGATGCCTTTTCCCAGCCCTTTTGCATCTAAGTGTGCACATGCTACAGTTCTGGGCTCCATTTCCAGGTCTGGGCCCAGGAGGTTTGCATGATTCCCTACCCTCCCTCCCCTGTCCACCTGCAAGGAAGCAAGGGCTCCAATATACATGAGTCACACAATGGAAAGAGCCCTGGCCCCTAAATCATCACCTGGAAGAGGTTACCCAGGGGACCCATGTCACCTGCAGTGGACATTGCAATGAGTAATAAATTAACTTGTGTTGGCTCACTAGGATTTGGAAGTTGTTTCTTATAGCAGCCAGTAATAATTTTCCTACTAATCAACTCTCCCTTCCGTTTTTGCAAAGCAGTTTGTATCTTCCCATTTACATTATAGTTAGTTGTTTAAGTGCTCATCTTCCCATGAGATTATAGTTTTCTTTACTTTTTTCTCTTTTTGTTTTTCATCTCCAGCAAACAGTAAAATCCTGGCATAAACCAGATAATTGATAAATGTCTGCAGAAGGGAGGAGAAGATGCAGAAAAAAGGAAGCCAGTAGAGGAAGGAAAATCAGTTATATAATATGGCATGATGTTCAGTAACTGTAAGTGTGTTCCTTAATGTGGATTACTATGCAGCCAACACCTGCCCATCTGAATAGATCTACACTTCGCTTAGATTGAAGGGCACTGAAGTCAAGTGGAAACACAAGAACCGGGTTGAGAGCTCAAATCCATTATGTTGGTTTTTTGGTTTTGTTTGGTTACTCCAAGTGAATCATACCTGTCCCCACTACTAACAATAAGAACCTGTGTTTACTGAGCTGTGTTACGTGCTTGGCAAGCCTTATTCCAATCCTCCTGACACCTCTCAGGCTCGTGGTAGGAGTGAAGTAAAAGTCCATCCTTCCTTTACCTGCCTCTCTCCCACAATGCTGTGGGCCAGGAGCCCTGGCAAACTCTGGAGATGCAGAGATCAGACACACACTCCCTGTCCTGCAGGTGCTGAGAGTCTCGGGGAAGAGGGAGACATAAAGAGACACTGAGGAAATGCTTCACAGCCTGGAAAGCACCACCCAGATGCAAGAACCCATTAGCCCATGTCCAGTTTGGGGACCCAGAACGGTTTAGTGAAACAGAGCAGGGACACAGGACCCAGCGAGGCTTGGGTTCGGATCCCAGGTCACTGCTGATTAGAGGTTAGAGACAGGATCCGAATCCGTATCGCTGGGCTCTTTTCCGGGTGCTCTTCTGACTCCCCAAAGGGGCCACGGCTGGAGGGAGAGAAGGGGTCAGGGATGCAGCCCCAGCTCTGGGCTAATGAGCTTCTACTCTGCCCACAAATACGAAATGGAAAAATGCCAGACAGTGAGAGTGGAATCGGAGCGACGGATTTATGAAGACGGGTAAATGAAAAAGACGGATCCACTGCCCTTTACAAAATATGTAAATACAAGTACGACCGATGTGTGAGAAACTGTAAAATGTGCCCCTCCTCTCTTTATCCTCTGCCGTCTTCCTCCCCTCTACCCCCGAACCCGTCCACATGCTGTGTTCACAGCGTCGTACGACCTTATCCTTCTGGTCAATGGAATCACTTAAAAAGAAAGTTTTAATGTATTTGGTGGGAAGGGCTCACTTTGGTAAAATATTTTGGTAACTTGCATCCATATTCATAAATGACATTTTTTAAAAAAATCACCATGTCAACTCGTAAACTGATTATGTCACCAAAACAAGGTTGGTCAATTTACTCAAAAATTTTTCACATTTCAAAGATGTAGCAACATTCAGGTAACATGCAAGATTCAGCAACAAATCTTTCTTCCACACTTAACATTAGTTGGGTGATTAATCCTGTGTCTGGTGTTAGGTGCTCAAATATTCCACTAAACTTACCCAGAATCAGAAGGAGGACATTCTGCCCCTGAAAATCACAAAGAGTTATTTAAAGAAATAAAATAAGGAAATTCCTAAAAGCTTTGGGACAATTATTTGCAACAAAAGTGTCTCACATCTGAGACTCAAATTAGGGAACTCTGTCTGTAAGGAGCTCCCCAATTATGGAATGGTAGGCAACAGTATGTACATTGTGCATGGAAATCTACTCACGTGTATATTTTGTGTTATTTGTAAAACACGTGGGACAACCAAGTAAACACAGACCCCTATCCAGTAAACTTTACTTATCCAGTAAATTACACCAATTAATGTTTTTACTTGTTTGATCTCCAACAAGCATTCCCCACACCCTTTCCTCCACAGTCAACCATTCCTGGGAACAGCTGACAATATTGTGTTGCTACTCCATTATATTATACAGATATTATATTATATATTACATTATACAATAGTATAACTACACAGGAGCTGCAGGTGGCACTTTGCATTAGGTCAAAAGTGAAAATAAGAAACCACAATTAACCTGTGTCTGGTAAGGTTCACCTTGGAGACTGAATATAAGACAAATCAGATCTCTTCAGAATTGTCCATCCCAAGTTGGGATCACCTACAATGAAGTTAAAATCAGTGAGGAAGGTTCTCTGAAGTGAGATGTTCTACACACAGTTTAAAACAGATTTCTTCTGGTTCAGCTCAGATCTGTAGAACAAACTACTCAAACAAGAGAGAAGATAACAGGTAAAAGTCTTAAGGGCAATAAAGTAGCCCATGGTGGGTCTACTCAAATCAAACTTGATACAGTCACCCCTCAGTACCTGTGGGGGATTGGTTCTAGGACCTCCACAGATACCAAAATCCAAGGATGCTGAAATCCCTTCATCAGCCCTTCATATCCACAGACCCTGCATCTGCGGACACAGAGGGAGGACTCCATTATCCTCACACATCTACTGTCACTTAAACATACCCCTCCTACTGCAATCTGGTACCCATCCCTCTGACTTTCTTAATTTGCCCATATGTCCACAAAACATCGTATCATTCATTCAAGGAGTAAAAGAGGAATCTTGAAAATCCACTTTGTATGTTAAATTCCTCATACTCTCAACAATCTCATTGGAAAATTTGTAAAAATATGTAGTGAAATTGTCCCAGCTGAGCAGTTTACAGGAATGGGTGAAGGGGGTTATGAGAGAAGAAGAAGTTAGGAAGCCAGCACCAGAAGTACTGCCACACCAAGAGTGTGCCCTTGCTTCTTAGAGAAGCCAGCCCTCTACTTTCGCTCCACCTCTCATCTCTGCCCTCTTGCATCGTAACTATCCCATTTCTACTAGAACCTTCTCATCAGCATGCAATCAGACTCTAGTTAGCATGTGTCTAAACACATGCACAAACACACAATAATTTTTATTTGATTCACCTCTCCAATTACCACCACCTGGTTTTGTGCCCCTGCCCTGCTACTCATCTGAAATCCCTATTGCTGAGATCACCAAGCCTTCATCTTACCCAGTTGTTACTGAGCCCAAGCTCGTACTGCTCACCACATGACAGGCCAATAAATCGAGAGACGAGTTGTTGGGGCAGGAGTAGTGACTTGACTCGGAAAGCCTGCAGGCTGAGAATACGGTGGACTAGTGTCCTAGAGAGCCATCTTCCCAGAGTTAGAATTCAGGCTCCTTTTATACTAAGAGGGGAGGTGGTGTGGTTGGTTGCTTGTTGCAAACTTCTTGGTGTCAGAAGCCTTTGCTCCTGCAACTGTGCCCATAGATCTGGTCACAGTGTTCCTATAAACCTCCAACAAGACAAATGTTATTCTCTGTTCTGCAACTTTTTATCTGTATATGAATGGAAAAGTGTTATACCTTTAAAGGTCAGAGCCTTGAGAATGGGCTACCCGGTATATTTCAGACTATAGGCAACTTTCTTTGAGTGATTAACTTGTAGCAAAAGCAATAGAATACAAAGGTTTAAAGTAAAAGAAACAGATTCAATATGGAGTCAGATTTGTTGTTCTTCCCTATTACACAATCCCATGGATGTTTCCATGTTCTCATCTTTCAGACTGCTGGTTGTGGCAGCATTACAGAGATTTGGTAACTCCCTCCTTAGAACAGCTTCTTCTCTTGTACCTTGACTCCGCACTCTTCTGGTTTTCTCCCTGCTTGATTGGCTGCTGACTCTCTGTACACTTTCTGGCCCCTCCTCTCTCAGGCTCCAATCCTTGATCCTGCATTCAAGCCTCTCCTTATTTTGATGGTTTTATCCAGCTTCAAGTTTCTAACAACAAATATAAGCTGACCTCTCCCAAATTTATATCCCCAACTCTCATCTTTTTCCTGAGTTCCACAATCATAAATCCACTTGAACACTCCTCTTGATTCTAAATCTTGCACTGAGTAAACCTTGGGCGGCCCGCTCACCTCCTCCTCTCCCCACCCCCACCTACGTCTTCTCCAGTCTTGTCCATGTTGGTAAAAAGAATCACAATCCATCAAGTGCTCAAGTCAAACCCCTGTAAGTCATCCTTGATTCCTTCTATTCTCTCATCATAAATTCCAGCATCAGGCCTTACAATTCTCCTCCAAAATACATATTTCCACATCTAATACCTTTCTGTATATTCACCGGCACCTCCTTGGTCCAAGCTGCCACCTTTGCGTCTCACTGGCATGACCACAGAACCTCCAAAGTGATCTTTTATCCTTGTCCCCCTCCCACTTTGCATTATATGTAGAGCAGTCAGGGTATTTTAGAAATAGACACATGACCGAGGCTTTCTTTTGCTTAAAACCTCTAACCTTCTCGTTGCACCAGGGGGAAATGCAAAGGCTTCTCCCTGGCCAGCAGGGCAGGGCGTGAGCTGGTGCCTGACTGATTACCTGCCTTCTCTCATTGCTCTGCCACTCTTGTCACTGTGCTCAGACACAATGACACCCTCTGTCCTCCCCAGACATGCCAAGACAGTTGCGGCCACACAAGCTCAGTACTTGTTTGCTCCTCATTATAATTCTGTCCTTCCTTCAGGCTCTCTGCCTGACTGACTTCTTCCCACCCCTCAAGGCTCAGTTCAACGACTCCCAGCTCCAGAGTCCATTCCAGGCCACCCTGCCCCACTTATTTTCCATCACATCACTGCCTCCTTTTCTTCTCCACCCTTGTTTAATTGTGTGTTTATAATCTGCTTTTCCCACTAAGATGTGAGCCTTCTTAAAGGCCAGGACTGAATCTTGGTCACCTGTGTATTGCTCACCACCTGGAGTAATGCCAGCACATAGTAAGGGCTCATGTGTGTTAGGTAATGGAATAAATGAATGAAGAGACGATGCGTACCAGCTAAACTGACAGCAAGATGCCTATCATCACCCTGACATAATGGACAGCATTATTTTGAGATCTGCCGCAATAATCGTACAAAAATAATCGTATAAAAAGCAGTCAAGTATAGAGGACAGGCTATGAACAATCTAAAAGAATTTCACCTTTTCTCTGCCCGTTGAGACATTTTGCTGAATACCCCCTAGGAAATAACCTTAATCCACACCTCATGCCCTTTATTATAACTCTAACATAGGGGCCATCTCTCTAAATGGAATGCTGGATATGAAGAAATTATGATGTATTTCTATAGTTAGACCCAGAACCCGATTATCATGGTATTAAGTGCAAAGCATCCCCTTGCCTAGGTGGATCTCTAACTAGAGAAATGGGAACAGAGTTGATTCCAGAAGTCACTTTCAGATGAAGAATTCCACATCAGCCATGAATGCCTTTGCTATTTCATTCATCTCTGCCCAAGAAACTACCCAGAAGACCTCAATTCTGTTTGCAGTGATGAGAAAGGCTCACTGCATCTCACACCCCCTGCCTGCCACGGGTACCCACGTAACACAGACCACTGCCAGTCCACGCGTTACAGAGGGCTCCCTCCACAGACGCCTGTCGAGCCTCACATTTGATCTCCCTGCCTTATCTGTCTAACAGGACAAGAAATAACACATAGAATATGAAAAAAAACATTAATAGCCAGAATAAATTATTAATTCATTTAGAGGACTAGTCCAATAATGATTCTTTTTCATTGCATTTATTAAAAGGAATAATTGATTGCTAAGACGGTATTAATAAAAACACACATAGAGACTTCCCTGGTGGCACAGTGGTTAAGAATCTGCCTGTCAATGCAGGGGACACAGGTTCAAACCCTGGTCCGGGAAGATCATAGTCCCTCTTCCTGCTTCTCTTTATTTTCACAGATGAAAACTAAAGAGTTAAAATAGTAGGTAGGTTGGACTTCTTCATTCCGACCTAGGACGAGAATCTTCATTGGGACTATAAAGGAAACCTGGTCATTTGGGGGAGGGGGTCATGTTTTTTAACTTTTCTGGGTCCCAGTTTCCTTATCTATAAAGTGGGAATAATAGTAGAATCTATGGTATAGATTGTCATGAGACAGACGTAGCACTTGGAACACTATCTGGTACTTGGAAGTGACTGATGAATCCTGGTATTAATTCTGCATAAGATCTACATGCTCTTTGGTTCCATTATTGATGCATCACAGGTAGGGTCTCTTTTCGGGCATAGTGGCTGATCTTGAGAGCCAGTTTCCTTTGGCCAGTGGTTTGATAACCCACCATTTAGCCTATCCAAGGCTTGAGAAAAAGACACTCAAGGGAACCACTTGCTTGAAAGACACTCAAACCTAAGAGATAAGAAACATGCATTTTCCAGTGACACCTCGGTTTGCTGGTTTTATGTAGAGAAATGCAATGTATCATATAAATGAATGTTGAGACAAACTGAAGTTTAATTCTATATGCACTGAAATGATCACCTTAATTTTAACCGACTTAATGACAAATTGCTTAAAATATATGGCTCACTTCAATGCCTCTGGAGACTAAGTATGCTGAATGTAATTTAATATATTTTAAAATGTTGATGTCTCACGTTCTTCATTCTGAACACCAATTTTTATACTGATACTTTTAGGAGTTAATGAGATATTTAAGAATCTGCTCTCTATATACATGTACAGCTATGATTTCCTGGATTCCTCTCTTCTTACCACTCCTAGTTATTACAATACCTGAGCAAAATTAACATCTTGGTACTTTAATGCTGATTCTACATAAGAACAAAATACCAGTATAATGACAGTGAATGCCAGTATTTTATTAAAAAGTGCCTATGTCACAGCCCTTGTCTGCACAGCTTTTGTTCTTTGTTCTACAGGAGACAGGGCTTGCATCCAGGACTGAGATTCCTCTGCCCTCTTGGACTAAAACTCTACAGGTAAGTAGACTCGAGAAAGAGACCCTAAGTAAAATATATTATCCTATGGGAGACTAAACCAGGTCCACAGAAAATATATCTGCCACTGGGAGTTAAGTGGGAGGGCTGCAGAGGGAATTTGGTGAATTAGGGCAGGGAACTCTCCACCCCTCCTTCCCCTCCTCACCAAATCCTTATCATACCCTCCTTCTATTTTCCTTAATTATCGGTGTTCATCATACAAAACACACACACACACACACCCACCCCAGTCCAATTCTAAAATGACTCTATTAGGAAATTTGGATATGGACGTAGACACAAAAAGACTCTCAGGAAAATATTTATGACCAATACACAAGAAAAAACTCAATTTCAATTTCATAAGTAAAGTAGGGAAAGGGAGTAAAAAAAAAAAATAGGTGCCTCTGAATGGGTTTTAAGTAGGAGGAGGTGGGGTGATGCTTTCTAAATCAGAACATCCATGTTTGATTCAAAGTAGTGATATGGCAAATAATTTTCTGGGTGCATCTCAAGATGTAAGTAACTCATCATGTAAATACCACAATAATGAGAGTCCAACAAAACCACAGTATTCTGTTAGTCTAAAGTAGCACAGAGTACAAGTATCGTAATCACCAGCACCCTTACACTAACTCCATCAGCCTAGTCTGGTTAACCAGCAAACATACCTGTAGCATCTCTCAATTTTTACTGCCTCCACCACTGTCAAATCTGCTGCCAATCCTCACCTGGATTCTGCGTAACCTCTACAAGTATCAGAGTTTCCACTCCTCAGCCTTTGAAACCACTCCCCAAATGGCCAGCCAGCACCATCTTGTTGTAACCCAGTAACTCAGGCCATGTCATGGCTCTATTTAAACTGCTCTGATGGCACCCTCTCATATAATGAAATGAGATCCAAACCCCTTACCTGGCTTTCAGAGCCTTGCCCGTCTGACCCCTCCCACCTCATCCTATATCCCTCCCCATTGTCCACTCTGCTCCAGACACAATGGTCTCTTTTCTCTTCCTCCAGCACATGAAACTCGTCCTCTGTGCCTGGAGTGGTCTATTCTCAGACGCTTCTCTCCATTTGGATCTCAACTCAACTATCACTTCCTCTCAGAAAGACTGTCACTAACCCACCAACCTATAGCAGCCACCCAGGCGACCTGGATCATAGCACTTCCTGGTAGTTCATATATTTGTATAGGTCTGTTTGTTGGTTCCCTCATAAGAACAGAGGCTCCAAGGACATATTATGTCTCTCTTACTCAGCACAGAATCCACGGCCCATCACATGCATGTAAAAAGCATTTCAACGAGAGAATGAGTGTTTACTCTGCACCAAGTACTGCTAAATACTTTATATGGACTATTTTATTTAATCCTTAAGACATCCCTACAAGGTAGTTTCTATTAATTATTATTCGTATGTTACCAGTGAGGTTAAGTAAGTAAATTTCTGAGCTGATACCCGAGTCCATTCTCTTAATCATCCCCCTAAATCCTCTCTGTATTACACTACGATATCCTTCAGGAAATAATGTCCCTGATGCGTTTCCACAACACTATAAAAAGCCTTCTCCTTCATTAGAAAAAGATCAAAGCTGGTTCCTTAGTTGTAGTGTGGGGTTTATTTTACGGTGTCCTAGCTGCTTTAAAATTGGTGATTCCATACCCAGCACACACGGAATCTACAAATGGGGACGTGTAAGACAGTTGCCACAGCAAAGGCCACGGAATCAATGGTCTGCAGTCAAATCCCCATTCCTCCATGCTTTAGGCATAAGGCCTTGAGCAGGTTACAAAAGTGTCTGTACTCCTGACCCTCATTTGTAAAACAGGGATGAACACACAGCTGCAAGTGTTAAGTGAGGTACCACGTAAGGCACGTGGGGACAGAACAGGACCAAAAATCAAAAGGACTTCCGTGAATGTGGGCTAGAATTGTTACTATTATTAAACAGACTTCTGCCTACTTAATTACCCAGTACACCCTGATTCTCACCGAGCTGCATCACACAGATTACAATAACCCCGATGTATTGCCCCTGGGACTTTTCCATTAAGACAGATCCTTCCTCTCCCTCTGCTTTAGCTTGGGTGGAGGTGCAGAATCCTTGAGCTGAGCCTCCCAGGGCTGCTGGGCACAGGGAAACACTAACTTAATAAAAATCAATGATAGAACCTGGGAGAGTCCAGGCACAGTCCTGAGCCATTTGTCATACCGCTCGGGAGGAAACTAACACACGAGGAGAATCTGGCTGCATAACATTAAATAATCATCTAGCAGCCAGAGCAGAAACCAGCAAGTTCAGTATCTCTGACCTGGATAAATAAATGTCTTCTTTAGGATGAGCAAGCCCACTGGAGGAAACCAAAGGATCGGGGACCTGGAATTCCGACCTAAAACACAGAGGTGCTTGGAAAACCACAGCTTTGGGTTTTAACCTGGGATGCAGGACGGGCAGGGAAGTGCAAGGCTTCCCCAATCGGCCAAGTACAACTGGAAGTGCTGAGCCCAAGGGAAGCTGTGTGGCCAAGGAGCGGGGCCACGTGGTACTGGGACACGGGGACATGGGGACATGGCCCTCCCCTGACAGCCCAAGACCGGGCCGCCAACTGGCAGTGGCCGCTGAAGTCGCAGAGAAACAGTGCGGCCCTGCCAGCTCTCAGTGACAAAAGGAGTGTTTATAGCAGGCGCGCGGACAGCTGTCTGAGTGCCACATTTATTTACAAAATGTTAGTTAAATTACTGACAGTTGGCACCGTGGAGGAAAAGCTGGGAGGAAAGCTGACATTTCTTGATCTGGCGGGTGCTCAGAGCTCTGGTTCTGCTCCCCCATCCACTTATTAATGCCTTTATCTGCTTGTTGGTTTATCTATTTACGACTTCTGCCTTCTTCACCAGCCATTGCTGTCAAGAGGCTATGGCTGTCCCAGCAATTAAACTGCCCCATGCAATTTGGATCCAAAGTTCCTTGGGCTAAAAGTTGCCCTGAGGATTGACTGGACAGCCCCTGGGTCTGCACTGGCTCAGACCCAGCCTCAGAAGCTTCCAGAAAGCCTCCTGAGGGCAGGTGTATATCCCCAGCCTGTTCTCTGCAGCATCCACCCACCGATGAGAAGCGTAGGCTCATGAAGTGGTGAATAATGACATAATCGGCACCATCTCGTTATTCCTCTTCTGTTGATCAGAGACAGGTTTTCCGTGATGAAGCCGGACAAAGCGAGTCCATTTTTCAGTCTTTCTGGCAGCGGCAATGAAGGGAGAAGAAGAGGAACCTGGCTGACAAATGAAGATCAGCATTGTGGCTGCAGAGAGGTTTAGACAGTGGAACACATTTCTGATACACATACACAATCCCCTTCCCTCAGAAATATATATTGCCTTAAACTGGTCTCTTTAACCTTTTTTTCCTATTGTGTTTCTTCTGATGTCAAAATAATGTGTTTTCAGGGCTTCCCTGGTGGCGCAGTGGTTGAGAGTCCGCATGCCGATGCAGGGGACGCGGGTTTGTGCCCCGGTCCGGGAATATCCCACATGTCTTTGAGCAGCTGGGCCCATGAGCCATGGCCGCTGAGCCTGCGCATCCGGAGCCTGTGCTCCACAATGGGAGAGGCCACAACAGTGAGAGGCCCACATACCGCAAAAAAAAAAAAAAAAAGTAATAATAATAATAATGTGTTTTCGCTGACAATTTAAAATATACAGGTAAATATAAGTTTGTTTTCTGTGTCTGTGGGTCTATTTGGAGGGACAAAGTAGGAATTTGGGATTAACATATACACAGTATTATATATAAAATAGATAAGCAATAAGGATCTACTATATATCACAGAGAACTATATTCAATATTTTGTAATAACCGATATGGGAAAAGATTCTGAAAAAGAATAGACATGTATAACTGAATCACTTTGCTGTACACCTGAAACTAACACAACACTGTAAATCAACTCTACTTCAATTAAAAAAACACAAAGTGAACCACTGAAAAAAAAATACAGATAAGCAAAGACTAACCCCACAGGCCTCGTCTGACGTCCTACTTGAAATCATGGCCTTCACCCCTTCCCCATCTCCCCACACTCTCCAATCTTCTCCGAAGCCTGCAGCACCAATTAGTAGATTCCATATGTTGTATGTATTTTGTTTCTGTGTGTTTTTGTGTTTCTCCCAGAAGGAAGTTCCATGACCACAGGGACTGGTTTGTTAACCAGTAAGTTCCACAGTGGCTAGAACTCTGCCTGGCACATGCCGGCAGACAACAGATATCTACTGAATTAAATCCACCGTGACCTGGCCACGCAGAGCATCCACTGCTCAGTCTATATGCCGACAGACCCCGACTGCTCGAGGCTCAGACTTGAAATGGGTCAAGTCCCTCCCCATCTAGGAACGGGCCAGCTTCAAAGAGTGACCTCCTGCTGCTCCAGGCCAGTGTCACCTTCTGGCCTCGGCAGCCCAGCTACCCACAGTCCCTCCCTGCCTCCACCCCAAAGTCCTGAGTCCCCTTCCGGGCTCCTCCAACCCACCCCTCCCACATCCTACGTCACAAGTGGCTCCCAGACCAGCAGTGGGATCATTTCCAACCTCTTTCTGAGGTCCTAGTTCTGAAGCCTCCCCTACCTGGCCAGACCAGAGGCTTGGTGAGGGCAGGAACTGCACCCTATTTATCCTTATAGCCCACACAGGGCTTAGCAACGGTCCACACAAGGGAGCATGTGTGCAAAAAGTTCTATGACCCAGACGTGGCGACTTGGGCTCAAAAGGTAGGCTATTTTTACTTTTATTAGATTTTATAACATTGGCCTCTTTCCAATTTTGGAAAACTAAAATTTGATTTCTAAAAATCTAATAGGGCTTCCCTGGTGGCGCAGTGGTTGAGAGTAAACCTGCCGATGCAGGGGACACGGGTTCGTGCCCCGGTCCGGGAGGATCCCACATGCCGCGGAGTGGCTGGGCCTGTGAGCCATGGCCGCTGGGCCTGCGTGTCCGGAGCCTGTGCTCCGCAACGGGAGAGGCCACAACAGTGAGAGGGCCGCGTACCACAAAAAAAATAATAAATAAACAAATAAAAAAATAAATCTAATAAAAATAGAAAACACAAGAAGAAAATCAAGGTCACTCATAATTCCATGACCCAGAAGCTTTATGAGCATTATTGTGTTGGTAGAAGGGCCTTTCAGTGTTTATTATTTTTAGCAGGCATTTGTGTGCACACATACTCCCGTTCCAGGGCTCTGAATCCTTTTTTTTTTTGGCGGTACACGGGCCTCTCACTGCTGTGGCCTCTCCCACAGCGGAGCACAGGCTCCGGACACGCAGGCCCAGTGGCCATGGCCCACGGGCCCAGCCGCCCCGTGGCACGTGGGATCCTCCTGAACCGGGGCACAAACCCACGTCCCCTGCATCGGCAGGCGGACTCTCAACCACTGCGCCACCAGGGAAGCCCCCTCTGAACCATTTTTGACTGATGAATTATAGACCAGTTAATTATCTAAAATGACTTAGAGGTCTGCCTTTATTCACACTCAGATGATATTAATTTCAAATTATTAGAAAGATAAAGAAGATGTGATTCATATACACAATGGAATATTACTCAGCCATAAAAAGGAATGAAACCGGGTCATTTGTAGAGAAGTGGATGGACCTAGAGTCTGTCATACAGAGCGAAGTAAGTCAGAAAGAGAAAAACAAATATCGTATATTAACGCATATATGCAGAATCTAGAAAAACGGTACAGATGAACCTACTTGCAGGGCAGGAATAGAGATGCAGATGTAGACAACGGACTTGTGGACATGGGTGGTGGGGAGAAAGGGGGAATGAATTGGGAGATTAGGATTTACATATATACACTACCATATGTAAAACAGAGAGCTAGTGGGAACCTGCTGTATAGCACAGGGAGCTCAGCTCGGTGCTCTGTGGTGCCCTAGATGGGTGGGATGGAGGGGGGAAGGAGGTGTAAGAGGGAGGGGATATATGTATACTCATAGCTGATTCACTTTGTTGTACAGCAGAAACTGACACACCATTGTAAAGCAGCTATACCCCAATTAAAACGACAACAACAACAAAAACTGATTGGGTCAGAATTGTTAATGTCACGAAAGACCAAAAATAAATAAATTTTAAAAGAAAAAAATGTACCTAACGTTACATGAAGAACACTTGCAGAATAATAAATAAAATTTATTTTTATATAAAGAAAAAAAAAACTGTATCCAAAACAATATACTGTTTAAGGATACTTATATTTGGTAAAACTCTTTAAAAAAAGAAGGAAATGATCAAAAAGTTCAGGGCTGTGGTCAGCTCCTCAGATACAGGGTATAAGATAGTGGGAACACAGGTGATGGAAGAGTAGGGGGAGGGCACACAGGTGACCAGTTTGTTACGTATTTATATACAGATACACTACATACACATTGATGTATATAATATTTCACAATAAAAAGGAAAATAATCCATCTTTGACTCCCAGGATACTTAAAATATTGTGCTACTCAGGTAAACATTTTATCAAACCTTTACTAAGGGCCTGTCATAAGCCAGGCCCAGCATGAGGGGCTAGCAGGCCCCCAAAATAAACACAGACCAATCTCAGGGTGAAGAGTAATGCACATCATTCACCACATCCGTCTGCCTGGACCATAACCCCATCCCCACTTTCTAGTAGAAAAGAATTTAGATAAAGAATTAATAAAAAATAAAGTCCAAATTACAGAATTAATAGAAATTGTAGAATTAATAGAAAAGTTCAAAATGTATTTCTGATAGAAACTATATGTAGATATCTCCTTTAAAAACAGGAGTATGTTTCATTAACATTTTATCTGCAATTTAGCAGTATGATTGTAAAATGCAGACCAAAAACACCATCGGCGCACACTGTGAGGTCAATCAACAACCCAACATCAGCCAAGGCAATAATTACAAAGCAAAACAAACAGTAATTGTTTATTTTTTAGAAGTAGGGAAAAATGTTTTCAATTAAAATAATAAAGTGAGAATATCAGGTTTATGGACTTTCTGCTGAAGCATTTATTACAAATCGTTCTTTCAGGACATTTCACCCATTGCAACCATCGTAAGATCATGAGTGACAGGGGCCTGGTGATGTGGCCGAGGCCTTGATCATATAGGAAAATTAAAGTCTAGGGATGGCATACTATTTATTCACCCAGGAAGCCAACGGCCTTGTTCTCGTGGGGAATTTCTTGTTCCACCAAGGAAATCCTCACAGTGTAACAGTTGGAAGTGTCCTCATACTTTGTGAATCAGTATGAGTCTAGCCAAAGACAGAGACACAGGAAAAGAGCTTTTCCCTACATTCTCGTACATGCTGATAAGACGAGGAGGCTCAGGTGATTTGGGAACTCCAGGGACCTTGCTGAGCCAGGTTCAGGCCCTGGCTGGTCCCTGACACAAGGATACAAGTCAAATATGGGCTTTGCTTTTAAAGAACTTATAACTGAACAATGGTGGGGCAGGAAAATAATAATAAAATACAGAAAAGTGAAAAAACATGTTAATATATAGCCGCCAAAATGATCAAACTGCTCCAGTGGCTTCCAAAATACTAAGAACAAAATGGGAAGTGGTCACTGTGATCCCTGTGGTCACCACGGCCAAGCAGCCCGGCCTTGGCTCTGCCGTCCTCTCCCCTGTTTGTTGGAGCCAAGGATGCTCCAACCTGTGCACCTGGGTGTTTGCTGTGTTTCTTCCCAGAACATCCTCCCCATGTGTACACACACTCACTCCCTCTCTTTGTCAGATCTCACTCAAAGGCCCCATCTCAGAAAGACCTGCCCCAACCAGCGTGTCTCAAATTAGCACCTACTCTCCACGTTCCTGGTGTTATTTATTCCCATTTCACAGATAAGAAAATAAAGGCTCAGAGAAGTTAAGAGTTTCCCAAATCAAGTTCCAGCTCAAGCTGTCCCAACTCCGAGTCCATCTTTTTTTTTATTTGAAATTTTCCTTTTATTTGCCATTTAGTTTCCCCATTTTTGTCCAACTTTCTTTTTTTCTCATTTTCAATTTTTTTTTTTTTATTGAAGCATAGTTGATTTACAAAAACCTCTATGGAGTCCCTCTTTTTTTCTACTACATAACACATTCTCAATTAGCATGTTTTATGCAGATGATCAAGAACTGAGTAGGATATATGTTTAGGATCTGCATTTGTCTATGATATCTAACCAAGCTATAAAGAAAATCCACAGGGCAGGCATCCAGCTACTGGAAGCTGACCTGTGTTAACCCATCTCCTTTAAGTCCTATGATTTCACATCTCTGTTACAGCTTCAAAAAGTCGGTCCATCTCGAGGTCAAATTCTATACTATCAAGTGGTCCACCTTTCATTCCTCTTTCCTTTTTGTTAGTTGGGAAAACCATGATGTGAATAGGATTTTGAAGATCTGTTGAAAATGTTGGCTTGAAGGGAGAGTATAAACCAGAAGGGGCAACAGCCAGTGCACTTGGTCTAGCAGGACACGCGCCAGCTCTAATACACCTTAGGTGAAAACAGAAAGCAGCAGGGAAATCATCTGGTTTGGATAAAAATTCAAAAAATTATATATCTAAACCTCTCATCTACGCTGACTCTCCAAGTCTTCCAGCCGGCGCACTGGAAGGTCAGTCCCGTCTCTCCTGAAGACTAGAACTGTCTGGGGATGGTGCAGGACTTGGCCTCTGATGACTCCCACTACCTGGTCTGAGCCAGCCCAGCATCCCAGGGGGCTCTTTGGAGCCTGGCACCAATCACTATTCCGTATTATTGGTAACAAGCAAAGCAACTACTTATTTCAATACCAGAGATCACCCTAAGGGCAGGGAAATGTCAGACTGGATGCTTAATGAAGTCGGTTCAAAATGCTCTAGGGGTGCAATGTGAAATTTTCAGGCATAAACAGAGATGATCCAAGGAGACAAAAAATGTAAAGACCTCACCTCCTTAGAATACACAGTGTGTAGGTTTGATTACCGAACAGAGATATGAAGTATGTGCTAAATAATTCTTCTCAACAGCTCATTAGGTCTAATCCATCTCTGATTTCTACGAGTCCATGAATTCCAAATATGTGTCTGCTACACGTACGCACATCCACACACAGTTGTGAAACACCGGCTTAATTTCACTGTGCAATATCCTCGAAACGGCAACAGGTAAGACATCAAATCGGATATTAGGCAGATTTTAAATGTTTATAATTTTCGTATGTGATAAATGAAAATGACAAAGAATAACGGACCCAAGAAAGATGACATTTCAGTTAGAAAACATTAGACGGGGACTAGGTACCGAGTACAGGCTGCCACACAACCACGCAAGAGTGAGAGCCTGGACAGACTCCACATGGAAATGCCACACAGCAAATAACGTTGACACAGGTGCTGGCTTTGTTTATGTGGGATTTTATTTATTTATCATCCCCTAAAATTGGAGCTGCTTTCATCATGTGCTCCTGCGTTCTGATTAGTTCCTGCAGACACTCAAGCTCCTAAATCCGTCTTTTCTCACTCCTTGCTCTTTCTCCAGTTTTTTTTTTTTTTTCGTTATGCGGGCTTCTCACTGTTGTGGCCTCTCCCGTTGCGGAGCACAGGCTCCGGACGCGCAGGCTCAGCGGCCATGGCTCACGGGCCCAGCCGCTCCGTGGCATGTGGGAACTTCCCGGACCGGGGCACGAACCCGTGTCCCCTGCATCGGCATGCGGACTCTCAACCACTGCGCCACCAGGGAAGCCCTTTCTCCAGTTTTGAGGCCGCTCCTCCTCACCCTGTTCTTCCTTTACTAGGTCACTGACACTTGCTGATTCCTCGGCCTAGAATGTGTTTCCTGCTGATTCCTGCAGGGCTGTCCCCACTATCATGCTCTGGGCCACCCTGCAAATGCCCCTGTCCCTACACCGCAGGCCATCCTGCCCCTTACCCATATTTAACTTTTCACCGCACAGCATGCCGTTTGTCTCCTCCTTTGTGTACTGGCAGCTGGTACCCGTTAGGTACAGTACTGCAGGTTGTACCCTGATCAAGAGCCCCAGGTGGAGGGGGCTGAATTCCTGCAGGTCTGCCTCTCCAAACAGGAGCCCTAGTAAATGAGTCAGGCTGAAGGAAGGGCACCTGCTCCTAAGTGGTCTGTGCAGGTTGCAGGCTGAGAGGAGATGACGTTCATTCACTGCGTGCAATCTGCAGCCCCGTCTCCCTTTGTAAAGATAGCTCTGTGGGGAGACAACCGGGGCCTAGAACAGTGCCTGGCCCGTACAAGATGCACAGTCAGCGGTGCCGAAGTGAAACATGGATACACTACAGATACAGGAAGCTCCTATTATGTGCCAGGCACCGCGGATCATCCTGAAACAACCAGGAAAACAAAAAGATCCCACTCCCCATACCACAAAATCATGGAACAGAGCCACTTTACATCCTGCTCCCTCTGCATGGCCCCTGTTCCCTCAGGACCCACTCACACAAGGCCTTTCCCTCCTCCCTTTCCTCTTTCCCCAAAGCCACAGGTGATGGCTCCACCACCTGACTGCTCTTCTGAAATCTGCCCTTTGACAGTGGCTTTTCTCTCCTTTTTCTTCAGCGTTTTAAAGAGCAAGGCTACACATCATCCCATCTGTCTCTTTTCTGTGTGTCAGTTAAAACACTGAATGTTAGAATATCTCTAGCACAGAAGGTTACACTAAATAAGACACCTCCAGCCATTAATGAGCACTTTGTTATCTAAGAGGTATTTTCACTAATTAGAGCATGTCTGGGATTGTAGCCATTATGGACATGTGCTAATTTACCTCAAGGTAGAACTTTTCTTTGTCACTGGTTTCCACGTACTTGTAGAGTACAGCACATTTTTACTTGGTTCAGAGATGTAAAGACTGAAGCAAATGGAAATCAAACATCTGAGGCTTCAGTTTGAAAAGGCCATAGTTCCTACTTTCAGACACATGCAAAAGCCACCAAAAGCCTCGCCAAGAAATTTTAATAAGTGCTTAAGTTTGGATTAAAAAATATATCTGTGTATTTCTATGCAGCTGAAATCAGACAATATGAATTATAATAGTTGTACTGGATTAGATAGGGTTATGCTAGCTACTGTAACAAATAAACTCCAGAATCGCAGAAGCTTATCACAAAGGAAGTGTATTTTAATGTATTTTTCCTTCATGCAATCATCTAAGGAACGAGGTTGCTGGTCAGCTGGCAGGGCGGGGGCCGAAGCCCTCTCTGTACGGACATTCAGTAACTCCACTCACGAAACATCTGCCAAATGGGACACGGTTTCCAAGGTAATTTGGGGCATCAACATCCAGATGGCGTAAGGAGAAAGCCTGAAGTATCTCACATGGGAGCTTTTTAGGGGCCAATCCAACAGAACTTTTGCTCACCTTCCTTTGGGTAGAACTCTGTCACATGACCACACCTAAATTCAGAAGAGGCTGGGAAATGCAACTGGGAAAAGCTTTGGGTCAGGAGGTGGATAAACAACTTGAATATTTTTGGACAGCTAAGAATCTCTTCCTCAGATGTAAGGAACTGAACAGAGCAGAATGGATCCTGTTCTCATTCCCCACATGGGGAACGGGGGCTGGGCACGCTGATTTTCTTAGCAGCATCCCGTGGTGGGTTGCGACAGAGCCAGGACTAAAACGCAGGTCACCCTAGGGGAATTCCCTGGTGGTCCAGTGGTTAGGACTCTGCGTGCTCACTGCCGTGGGTGCAGGTTCAATCGCCGGTTGGGGAACTAAGATCCCACAGGCAAGTGGCACGGCCAAAAAAAACAACAACAACTCAGATCACCCTAGCCTTGGACCACTGCTCACATTCCAAAAACAATGAAACTTACCAAGACTTTTCAACATCTTCCTCTACCAAGATGCCCCTGCAGCTGCAGAATCTGCACCAACCATCACCAGCCTGGGCTCCGGTGCCCATATTCCTGTTCCACGTGTCTCTGGGCAGTGGCCCCAGGATCATGAGACACAGCAGCACGATTTGCCCACGGCAGATACATTTCACGCTCTGTCCTTCCCCAGCTGTAAAAAGCTAATACTTCCTGAGTGCTGGGCACTGCTCTAAACGCTCCATATTTCACTCCTGGATCAGTACTCCTATTATTAGTTCCCTGAAACAATGACAAATTGAGGCCCAGTGAGGTCAATCAAGGTGCCAAAGGTCACATACTTACAAAGTGGCAGAACCAGAATTGGAACCCAGAGAGAGGTTTCGCCCTAGACCCTGTGCTCAATCATTGTGCTCTACAGCCTTGAGGTAAAATTCCCTTCATCAAGAAAGTTTCAAATAAAATAATGGACACTGAATACTGTGTTAAATTTCAGGCTCACAGGCTGATTTCTGCCTACCTGCCATTTCTTTCCTTCCCCCCAAGTTCATAGGCCTTAAGGTAGAAACTAATCCCGATTTTCAAGTGTTTATTAGATTTTCTATAAAACCGCTTGTGAAAGTGGAAATTTAAAGGTCCTTTAGATTCCGCATGTGCAGGCTTTATGAAGTATGTCACCCTGTCCCGTGATTCCCTCCACAAGGCCTGTCCTACTCGCTGTCCTAGAAGACAAGCCTGGATCACACACACCCCATCTGAGCTCTGTGTATGAACCCCCAAACCTGGACCAATAAAGAGCTACACCTGAGCCTCCTGTTTCCAATAAAAGATAAACAGTTTTCACTATTAGCAGCTTACTGTTATTCCTAATGAACTTTTCATTCACTCGAAAAATACTCCTTGATATATGCCATGTTCCAGGCAGTAATTTAGCCACTATAAATGAGAGCAATGAAATCAGTGGCCTTGGGGATCTTACATTTTAGTGGAAGAGGCAATAAATAAGTATCAGATAAATAAGTAAAATAATTTCCTAAGTGTTAAGGGCTATGGAGAAAGCTGAAGCTATGTAGGGGGACGGAGTGATGTAGGACTGGGGTATGGCTATTTCAAACAGCATGGTCTGTAAGGTCCTCTCTGAGGATGGGATATTGGAGCAGGCACATGAATGGCATGAAGGAGCCATCACACAACATTAGCAGGTCCTGGGAGAGGAAGGAGCATGTCCTCAGCAAGAATGGACTTGGTGGGTTCAAGAACGACAGGGAAGTTCAGTGAGCTACATCCTCGTGAGCAGGGCAGGAGGACAGAAGGTGTCTGATAGGTAGGCAGACACCAGTAATAAAGCCTTTTATGTGCATTTCATTCTAAATATAACTGGAAGCCTCTGTAGGGCTTTGAACACAGTGATGTGATCTGGTTAATGTTCTGGAATGACAACTTGGTCGACCAGGTGCAGATGGACTCTGGGAGAGCAGACGCGGTGGAAGCAGGAAGACCAGATGAGATGCCACGGGAACAGTCTTGGAAAGGATGGATGGCAGCTTTGACTAGGGAGATAGTGTTCCAGATGGTGAAAACGGTCCACTTCAGGATGCATCTTTTTTTTTTTTAATAAATTTATTTATTTATTTATTTTTGGCTATGTTGGGTCTTCCCTACTGCACGCGGGCTTTCTCTAGGTGTGGTGCGCGGGCTTCTCATTGCGGTGGCTTCTCTTGCTGTGGACCATGGACTCTAGGCATGCGGGCTTCAGCAGTTGTGGCTCACGGGCTCAGTTGTTGTGGCTGCGGACTCTTGAGCGCAGGCTCATTAGTTGTGGTGCACAGGCTCATTAGTTGTGGCGCACAGGCTTAGTTGCTCCGCGGCATGTAGGATTTTCCTGGACCAGGGCTCGAACCCGTGTCCCCTGCATTGGCAGGCGGATTCTTAAGCACTGAGCCACAAGGTAAGTCCCAGGATCTATCTTAAAAGTAAAGACACACAGGATTTATCGATGGGCTAGATGTAGCATAAGAGACAAAGAAAAAATATATCTACTAGGCTTTTGGACAGAGTAGCTGGATGAATGGTGGTGTCTATGCCCAAGATGGGGACAGATGGAGGGAATCAAGTTGGTGGTGGCTGGCAATGGGTCACATGGAGCTGGTATCAAGAACCGCTTGGGAGACAGAGCTTGAAACACGTGAGTCATAAAAGTGGATTTGAAGATTAACACTAGGATGTACAGCCCGGAGCTCCAGAGTGAAGGAGACTGGTTAGGATAGAGAGTAGAAAACTGCAGCAGGAAAGGGGCTGAGGGTACATGGTGTGTGCTTCAACGTAACTGGGGATTCTGAGAGATGGGAAAAGAAATGTCCTGAAGCCACAGTAAGTCATGAGGAGAACATCTCTCCAGCTTTCAGGCCTCATGGCAACAAGGATACAGGAGAGAAACAGCTACTGCTGATCAGACTCTAGGAGTGGAAATGATCCAGAAAACAACCAAGTCTCAGATTGAGCAAAAGCTGAGGGGGGCTTCCCTGGTGGCGCAGTGGTTGAGAGTCTGCCTGACGATGCAGGGGACACGGGTTCGTGCCCCAGTCCGGGAAGATCCCACATGCCGTGGAGCGACTGGGCTCGTGAGCCATGGCCTCTGAGCCTGCGCGACTGGAGCCTGTGCTCCACAATGGGAGAGGCCACAACAGTGAGAGGCCCGCGTACCACAAAAAAAAAAAAAAAAAAAAAAAAAAAAAGGCTGAGGGGAACATTCAGAGAAGAGAGAGGGGACACAGGGATTTCGCTGGTGACAGATCATAGAGGCCAGAGGGTAATAAAAGGTTTCAGAAGATTAGAGAGAGTTTTGCAACTGGGTCAGATTATCATATGTACAGGACCCTATGACAATAAGAATCAAAAAATGATGCATAGTCTGGTAGATCTTTGACTTCTGAGGTGGCTAATAAGATAACTGAAAAGTAAGATGCAATAGGGTTTGTCCTGATGGTCTATTAGGAAAAAGAGAGTAATCAATTCTAACTACATTCCTACTCTGGGTCAGCCTCCTAGACATCTGTGATGGAGTCTGGGAGCTGATGACTGGGGAAGAAACAGTCATACCAGGAGCATTGTACACAGATATTATTTAAGCAATCTCTTTATAACACCCATGTGTATCAGTTTCTGGGTTTGTTACAACAGAGCATTACAATATGCATGGCTTGAAACAACAGAAATGTACTGTCTCACATTTCAGGGGGCTGGAAGTCTGAAATCAAGGTGCTGCAGGGAACATTCCCTATGAAACCTGTAGGAGAGAATCCCTCTCTGCATCATCCTAGCTCTGGTGCTTCATGGGCAACCTCTGGCACTCCTTGGCTTGCAGCCTCATTGCTCAAATGTCTCTGTCATCACATGGTTTTCTCCCTGTGTGTCAACTGTGTCTCCGCAGGTCATCTTCTTATCAGGACACCAGTTGTATTGCATTGGGGTCCCACCCTACTCTGGTGTGAATGCATCTGAATAACTAGTTACATCTGCAATGAACCTATTTCCAAATAGGTCACATTCTAAGGTACTGGATGTGAGGGCTCCAACAGATCTTTTTTTTTGGGGGGTGCAGGTCAGGAGGGGAGTGATGCAATTCAACTCACAACACTGAAGTACTGCTTTTTCCAGTTTTCATGTATAACTTGTGCACCAAATAAAAAATAATTTGCATATATTTTTTCTTTCTTCCTCGTGGGTTCTGACCAGTTAGAATTGTTTTGGATTGAGCTTTCCTGATGAGTAAATGTGTCCAAAGATGAATATTCTGAGTGCAAGAGCACTTTTCCCCTCATCCACTACATTATAGCCTGTTTGAAAGCCACAGAAGATCAAGAAATTATTTTCACACAAACATATCTTCCTTTCCTCTATGGGGCCAGCAAAGCTTTATCTGAAGGTTGATGTCAGTTTTGTCATTTTCCATCAGCCTGGTGGTTGATGCTGTTTTCATTAAAAATTCTATTATTTTAAAAAATCCATCAGCAAGATTGTAAGATTAATTCATATGTACTTTGTACAAGACAAATCTAACCTCTCAAAAGGTTTCTAAGCCAAAACATCTCACACTGACAAGGCAGCAAGTTGGCCAAATACACCCAAATAAACCCAAATAACTCAACCATGTGAATCAATGAGATTTGGGGAAAACAGATCATGAACAACTGAGACTGCTATGTATAATTTAAACTACTTTAAGCCCCATGGCACAGGGTTGCAGGGAGAAGGATTGCTCCTGTAGTTCCATCAGCGAATTCCGAGATCAGTTTCTCATGGCAGACACACTGGTCTTGCCCCAGAACTGCACGGGAGAAAAATGACCAAATGCAGAGAGGCCCCCTTTTCTCTTGTCACCGTTGCTGTGGAAGTCCTGAGCTGGCCTCTCAGTGAACAGGTGAGAACGATGGGAAATACAATCACAGGGCTGCAAAGCTGGAAGGGCTTAACCACCCCCAACAGTCGATGGCACCCCTACCCTGGCTTTCCCAGCTGACTCCAGTGGACTTGTCAGGGAAGAACCAGTCTTCCAAGGAAAAAGAGGTCTACAAATCCTAAATCTATGCATGAACTCCTGACACCATTATCTGTGTCAGATAATCTGGCTCCATAGAACCTTCCATATGTTTATTGTTTTTTTTTAATCTCATAGGAAATTCATCTTCAGAGCCATGAACTGTCATAACTTTCTATGCAGCAATCTTGTGATGAAAAATAAAGGAATACCTTTCTCCTCACTCCCTCTCTGATATAAAATAGCTCCAGAAATTATTTGAACAGAAGAAGATTCCTAGGATCTAGGCAGATGTGTAGGAGAAGCACACAGAGAAGTATAATTAGACATGGATGGAGAGGCATTCCTCTCTTCATAGATCTTCCAGAAGCCAGACACAGTACATCTATCAAAGTGTTGCCACATGGGTGTTTAGGCTACAGTAGGTTATAGGGAAAACTGTTAAATGTGTTACTATTATACACACACACACATGTAAACACATGTGTGTACATTTGTATACGTGGAAAGAAAGAGACTAATTATATAGTTATAGACTAAGCTTTGTGTACACCATTTCATTTTAACCCCAAACGATCCTTTGAGGTAGGTAGTAAATGTCCTCTTTATATGGAAGAATTTTTAAAACTTGCCCAAGAGAACAGAGAGAGTACTTGAGTCCGAGTTAGTGGCACCCTGTCTTCCAGTCCGTTTTCTCTCTGGCACACCACTCCTGCTGGAATATGAGTTAGGAAGGTCTGGTTTGTTGAAGAGCTTTGTCTCCTTCAATTGCACTCACGTGAAACATTCCTACTGCTTCCTCCCTGCCTTTGGCTCACAAGTGCAATTTGAAATTGCATCCTAAACCAAACCAATTCTTGATTTCCTAACAACACTATTATTTGACCATCTGTGTGATGTTAATGGTATTATTTATTTATTACCCCAGGAACTCATCAACCTGCTCCCAAGGAAGCAAAATGATCTCAAATCATGCAAAAATAAAGTCGCATTTTACCCATCAGTGGAGACTTCGAACTTAAGAGAATAAATGTGCCATTCATATTAATTATAATTTGTTCAGGCTTCCCCAGGAGAAATGTCAATGGTCCTATTCCTAGCACAACAAAGAAGGAAATTTATGGGTGAGGGTGTCACCTATTCTGCCTTGCACTGTTAGGGCCGCCAGAGAGACTGGCTTGTGGGCCTCAGAGAAGTGCACTTCCACCTCAGTGTGTGCAGTATCCCACTCCAGAGAGATACGTGGTAATTCTGAGGAATTATTAACTCTCTGTGAGAGGGTCCAAGACTGCTGATATCTGAAGCAAACGGGTGGAAGAAGAACCACCCGTTTGGATAAAATTCTGACTTGAACAATCTATGAAGATTCTACGATCCTCTGATGCGAAGGGACATCTAGAGGCCAGCTGGGTCATTCCCTGCGTCCCCATCGTGTCACAGACCACACCACACCTGACCCACTCCCATACCCAATCCCTAAAATACCTCCAGAAAGGAGGTTCTTGTGCCCCAGAACAAGGAAGGACAACGAAATGCACTCAGTTTCTGGGAAGAGAAGAAGTGGGCAATGATGAAAAGAAGGAACAGAGTGAGGAAAGCCCTTCGGTACAAAAAGAGAATGAGCTTAGTATTCAGACAAAACTGGCTCTCAGCCCCAGGCACATTCACCACCCGACGGTGTGATCTGGGAAGTGGCTCACTCTGCCTTCCAGTGCTTTGCTTTCGTGATCTGTAGAACTGCAATAATAACTGTCTCCACCTCATGGAGCATCTATGAGCGTTCAAGAAGTCTGTGCTGGTAGAGTGCTCAGTGCCTGTCTGACACATAGTAAACAGAGCTGTCCCACCCAGCCAGAGGCAGAACTGATAAAGGCTAAGAATGCCAGCTTTAGTAGCAGAGGGAAGCAGCAGTTAGGAGAGAGCGTGATGACAAACGTTAGCCAATTCTGTCAAAGGCACCCACAGTCAGTAAGATGCTTTTGCACTTAGTAGGACAAGGCAACCTTGTCTCAGGCACAGGTAGCCCTAAGCCAGGGCTCACAGCTGCGTGATGCAGTGTGGCTGGATGTCAGCTCCTTCTCACCCTTACAGGAAGCCCTCTTTGTGGGAGACTGATTATCACTAGCCTCATTATCTGAAAAAAACAGGTGGTTGAACTCCCTGGGCTCTGTAATCCTTTCAAACTCAGAAGAAAAGAGAAGCATTTCTGCAAAGCACTGAACCTTGCAGGTGAGGAGTGCTGGAGAACCGGGCTGCCCCTCTTCTGTAAGTTCTTTAGGTTCTCCTGGCAACTGGCATTGTGCCTTCTCCCCCTGCCCCACGCTCGATTGGGTGTTCAGTTTTCCCATTTTAGTTTCTGGCTCCTCAACAGGCT
The DNA here is from genome assembly GCF_964341445.2 of Mesoplodon mirus. Classification (NCBI taxonomy): domain Eukaryota; kingdom Metazoa; phylum Chordata; class Mammalia; order Artiodactyla; family Ziphiidae; genus Mesoplodon; species Mesoplodon mirus. The sequence continues at coordinate 138,268,284 of NC_138983.1, read as the reverse complement.
GTGTGTGCTTCCAGGAGCCTTCCTCCACAGCGCCATCTGTCCATGCTCTTCTGAGCCCCGGTCCACCCAATGGAAGACTGGCAAGGCCCAGAGGTGAGCAAACAGGGGTCCATCCCGGTAGGGGCCAAAGCAGCCAGAGCAGCACATGCTTCCTGAGTGGCACTGTTATTCTGAACAAGTTAACTCATAAACAACAGATCAATACTTACATGACCATACAACCACTGACAGCAGGCTCCAAATAGAAAGAAGGATGGGCAGAGAGGCACAGAATGATGTGCCCCTCTTTATCTTGAAAATGCTAATTTCCCTGAGGTCTACCTGGGTTTGAGTACATCATCAGAGAGTAGCATTTCTTCAAAGGCTTAAGGACTGGATACGGGAGTGACCTGGCAGAAAAATGGCATATGTTATGGGTGCAGCTATGAAGTAACAGACAATGGACACAGACCATCTGTGTCCTGGACAGAAAGACACCGGCTCAATTACTGACGTGTATCTGTAACCTCCTCCAGAGCAACGTCACACCCAACATAGCATGACCCAGAAACAAAGGACAGTGAGCCAGGAACACATCCGGGGCAAGGACAACACAAGACAGCTCAGGAAAAAAAGGGCAGAGAGGGCAAGGAAAAGACAGTGATCGCAGACATTCCTTCCTTCCTTCACTCATGCAACGGCTATTTACTGAGCACCTTGTACCTGCCAGACACTGCACAGAATAAGACAGAGAAGGCACTCACCCTCAAGGAAGTTACAACCCAGTTGGGGAAGACAGATCAGGAGCAACTAACCAAACAAATGAATGGGAAAATCTCAAATACAGATGATTGCTCTGAAGAAATAATCCAGGATGATATGCCAGCGTAAGCCTGGGGGAAGTGGTAGGGGATCACTTTTATTTGGGTGTCAGGAACAGCTTCAGGGAGGGGGTTCCACCTGAGCTAAGGCCAAAATGATGAAGAACTGCCCATGGGAGGATCTGGACGAGGGGTATGTCCACAGTGGGGGCCATGCATGGGAAGGCTCTGTAGCAAGAGTACGTTTTCTGTATTCACAAAACAGGGAGAAGGTCAGGATGTCTACAGCAGAGTGAGTGAAGGAAAGAGGGGGACCTGCACTCAGACTTTATTAGCAAAAGCCCTGGTCCAAGTCATGGACTAGGAACTAGGGACAAAAACCTAAAGAAGGCAGAGTTCTGGCCTCAAGAGGCCATGGAGTAGCTGGAGAGACGAACAGAGAATCCATCAGCTTCAAAACCGAAATGCTAAATGCTTTCCATGATATGAATAACATGCCACAGTCTCCTACAGCTGGAAGGGGCCCCCATGGCTTTTCTCAAGTATGGAAACCACATTGTTCTCTGCTTTTCTGTGGAACTGCTATACCGAAACCCAACTTCCATCTTGTACATTTCTCAGACCTTTCATTTTTAACTCATATTTTTTAAAAAAGCACTTAGCAGTAGACCCCCAAGGAAACAACTCACTTTACTGGTTGCGGCCTTATTTGGGGAATCCATGAAAACATGAAATGCATCCATCAAAGTTGTCCAGTGATGCTGACATTTAGTGACAGTCTCTAATTAATGAGACCCATGCACCGGGCCTCTCAGGCTCTCCTGCCCCCATCAGAGGAGTGCAGCCCACCCAATGGGAGAGAGGGCCGCTCTTCTCTGACCACGGGTAGACCACCCACCCACGCGATGATGGGCACATCTGCCTCCATGGCTGATGACCTCTTCAACCTCTGCGTCCACAGCCTGGCCTTTTGAGTTGGACCCAAGGCCCTGGGGTGAGAAGCCTCAGCCTCAAGCCTTTCCACAACCAACACCCAGCTCACGCCCTTCATGTAAGAACCACTCCACACATCTTAGTTGGTCGACCCCAGCTGTATAGAGGCTAGGGGATACTTCTGTTTAGTGTTCAGTCATCTCATCTGTTCAGTAAACATTTGGAAGCACACGGTGCTCAGGGCATCACAGAGCAGGATCCCCGCTTCCAAGAGCTAGCAGCTCCCCATCCACGTGGAGAAGGAAAACAGAGAGATAAACAGCATCGCAAGACAGGGTGTGAGACAAAATGAGCAGAGAGACGATGCCAAGTCTCCGCAAGGAGTCGTGAGAACACAGAATGCGGTGGGAAAAGCTCGCCCTGCAAAGTCAAGGAGTCAGCGTTCCAGCTCGGCCACGTGCTAACTTGTGAGATTTTAGGTAAATTCCCCTCTCCAGGCCTCAGCACCCTCATCTATAAAACAGACATAATTTAGTCTATTTCAGAGAGTTGTTGTGAGGATTAATTGTGAGTAACTAACCAATAATTGATAGTACCATTCATCATTCAACATTATTATTACCACTCCTCGTAATCTGGCTTCCAAATCTCCTAGCTGTGCAACCTTAATCAAATTATGTAAACTCAGTTTTCTCATCTGTAAAATGGGATAACCATAGCATCTACAACCAGAGGGGTTGTATTAGGGTTAAATGTTAATGTTATGAGGTTGGATGATGGGTGAGATAGTGTGTAAAACACTTAGAATACTCCCTAAGACATAGTGAGTAGTGGAGAAACTTCAGTTCATGTTATTATTATGGAATATTCTATTTTATGAAACCTCACCCTTTTTAAAAAAATATGCGTACAGACTACTGGCAGGAGGGCAGAAAGACTAGGAGACTGCAAATTGTCTGTAATTCTATTCAGACTGTGGATGCCGTATTAGGTGAAAGGTTTCCCAATATGTCCACAAGGACCATTAGTGTTAACTGGAGGAAATAAAACATTCTAAAAAGTTTCCTCACATTAGAATCTGCTGCTGAAGCATTCGTTCTTTGGGAACTGCAAAAGATCCTCAAAAAATGAAACTGGTGAGAACAAAGCAGAATAAAATGAAATTAGAGCAAAAAAGTCCTCTGCTGGTTGAGAAGAAAACTACAAGTATGAATCTCAGGGTCACCTGTGGTGACAGGGAGAGGGTAGTTCTCAGGGCAGAGCAGGGATGGCTGTGGTCTGTGTAGCTTGGTCACATGCTGAACGAAAAAGAAAGAGGTGAGGATGGGAGGAAGGAAGGAAGGGAGGGAGGGAGGAAAGAAGGAAGGAAGGGAGGGAGGGAGGGAGGGAAGACAAAAGAAGGAAGAGACGACCCACATACACACAATAAAAGCAAAAGGGAAATAACCCAGAGCCCTGAACCACTCGATTGTTGCAACCTGGAATCAGGTTATGTGCAAATTTAGCAATTTCTATGCAAACAAAACACATTCAGAAATTCCTACTTGCTTCTTTGCACACAGCATCACAAAATGCAGAGCCTGTGTTTAAGGGCTTCCGCTCCACAGAAGTGCAGCCCAACACGGGGGCCCCTCCTTGTCTAGTGCAGGGGGGCCTGAGGAGGACGATGGCCATCCTGTGGAGGCTTGAGCGCCATCTGCACGGTCCACCTGCTGCCCCGCTCGCATCCTAAATTAGGCCCATGGCCAACAGGTTGGTGTCACGCAGATCCCAGCTCCTCTAATCCTGGCCCTGTAGGGCTCCCTCCACTGGGAGGGTCTTCCTCCTCCTTGTCCGGAAGACAGTCAGCCTCAGTGGCTGGCCCTGGACGTCAGGAGATGTTCCAGGAGGGCCTTTTTATGCCAGGGCTGGGCTGAAAAAGCCCCACCATATCCCACGCCCTCCCTCTACAACCAGTCAAGCCCAGTGAGTCTACAGCATACGTGACAATGCAAACAAACGTGAGTGCACGAGAGACAAGGAGAGGGGCCCGGAGTGAGTCAGGAAGAGGCATGGAAGCAAAGACAAAGAAAGAGAAGCCAGCCAGTACACGATAACGCGATTTTTCAGAGGAGCTGCTCCAGGCCCCAGCTGAGCGTCTGACAAATCCAGCAGAGTCCTCATTCTCAAGAGCCTGGGGACTGCCCTCTGAAGACCAGATCCCTCCCTTCCCAAATCCCCTCATTATTACTATGATATGGCAGCTACATCTGTCAAGGCCCCTTGGCTACTTCTTTATCCCCAAATCTCTACAGAGCTGACTGCCTTCCTCCTTCTCCTTGAAAGTACCTTCCCATCGTTTCTAAAATATTCTCAGTATGAGACTGTCTCCATCTTGTTTCTTGAGGGCTATATCTTGCAGCCAAGGGTTAGGGAAAAGGGGGCATCCAGAGGACACTAAATGCCATCGACTACATTGCTTTAGAGGTTTGTTTTTGTTTTTCTTTCTAAGTAGTCTGAAATCAGGGCATATTTAAAGTTTCCATGAAATCCTTTATAAAGCAGATACACAGTTATTTCAGGTGTGAGGTGTGAGGCAGTTAGACATCCAACCTTTGCTCAAAATAGTCCCTAACTCAGGGCTCAGTGGACGAGGTGGGTTTCCAGAACCAGTGAGTACCCTGGGGGCATGAGCGTTAGCTCGCCAAAGACAAAGGAGCATGGGTGCTTGCAGACTATGACAGGCCCTTAAATCACACACTTCCTTTGGCAATGTCCTGACAAGTCAGCTCTGTAACCCAGTGTCCCTTTTGCAACATTTTCTATCCCATGGGTATTGCCTTACATGCACCATCCATAAACCTTAGAAGAGCTACCTTAGAAGAACAGTCACAAAAGGTGTAAAAGAGTGGGCACCAACACCAAGGTTCTCTCTCCAAGAATCTTCATGTACAAGGGATGGGAATACTGCCATCCTGCCTTACAGTCAGCTCAGTGGCCCAGTCTGGAAAACTTTAGTTAAGCACGCATACATTCTTCCCATGGATCTTCTTAACTTCTACCTCCTGCTGACTCTCATAAAATTCCAGAGAGTAAAGATCTCCCATTGCAATCACTAATTCTGTGTTGTCCTTCTGTGAGTGGTATGGTTTGTAGACTCTGGAAATTGAGTTAGCATTTCAGGAGGCCAGGGGAAAAGGGAGACAGATTCGTCCTACCTTACTCAAAACATAGTCAAGATTCTTCTTTTCCTTCTCCAATTCCTGTCAGCCTTAACCCCAGACGTCAAGCAGGACCCAAGCCAACACTGAGACCCAATTTCCATTTGGGAGATGAGTTTTGAACATATTGCTTTAGTGGACAGCACAGTTAACCAAAGTAAACGATCTTTTCCACAGACAAATCAGACTCATCTCCATGGCTTCAATCTCAGAAAGCCATGTTCAGACAGAGAAAGCATGTCCCTCTGGCTACCAGCTCATGGCATGAAGACACCCCAGGAAAGCTCAGACGCAGTCAGACCCAGTACAAAACAGCAGCTCTGCCAGAGTACGGGAGCGGGGCTGGCAACACCCCACGGCACAGGCAGAGAGAGTGATGGCATTCACAGAAAGCCAGACCCGGCCTTTGGGACTCGTTAACGCCAGAGAAGACTGTTCACGCCGAGCCCCAGCCAGGCCCCCAGTCACCACGGCCACCGGTTTCAGGGACAGACAGTGCTCAGGCCACTGGCCTCCATCTCAGAGACCCCCTGGCCCAGCCTCCCCTCCTGCTTACCAAGTCCTGAGCCTAGGAGGCCAGTTTGGGGGAAACAGCTCATCTCTGGAACCTCTGAGCGTTTCCCTATGACCACCACCTTTCCGGGGCAGAGCACGCAGCTCAGCCATGAATTGTGCAGCCCAGGGAAGCAGCGACCTCCCTGCCAGCAGCTGCAGAAAACACACCTGCACCCCTACCCCTCTCCCCCATCCCCTACACAAATCACTGTCGATTCAGAGAAGAATGGCGGCTCCCTACCTGAGGGTGGCGCTCTCCCCCTGCCGGACCGTCACGTTGTCCATCGCTTTGGGGAAGGTGGCATCTCCGCTGCGCACGGGCACTCCTGTGGGTACAAGGAACAGCAGCCTGAGAGACACGACCACGAGGCACTTCCAGGGCAGGAACAGGTACCCACAGACCCCCATCCTCGACGGCCACAACTTCCCAGAACTCCGGCAGCCGCTCGGCACACGCCCCCTGGGCGCGCACAGGAAGTGGGTGGGGTGGGGTGAGGCGGGGGAGCGAGCACGGGGGCCCGGAGGCGCGGGCAGGAGAAAAGCGCGCAGACTCCTCCAAGTCTAGTGTTCCTCCCCAAAACCAGCCTCAGCGCTCCAGCCTCGGAGAAGCGGTTTCCACGGAGAACATCCAAAGGGGGCTCCCTCGGTGCTGCTTCGGCCGGGAAAGTGGCGGAGAGAGGCGAAGAGCAAAGACAGGTGCAAAGGTGCGGGCGCGTCTCAGGAGCCCCTTCCTCCCGTTAACAGCTCAGGCATGGCACTTTGGAGAGGAGTAAGCACTTTGGTACCAAAAGGGGACAGGGAGTGGGTTAGATCCGGCTACACAGAGATGGTCTGAATTCCTCAGTTCCAACAAGGGCAAAGCCAACACTTTCTTTGTAAGTTTCAGAGGCAGGCTGGCCAGCAGGAAACAGTCTGTAACAATAGCAGAGCCAGAAAGTGGAACACGCAGGAGGCGCAGGGGCGAGCCAGGAGGAGAGGCTACGCCGGGCTTCGCGCGATCCGGACCGGGGATGCTGCAGCAGCCGCCTCGGTCAACTTCGTCCGAGCCCAAATGCGCGCTGCAGCCGCCGCGATGCGGCCGGTCTCGGCTGGGCGGTCTCCGCGGCGGCGGCCGAGGCGGGAGCGCACGGCGGCGGACGCTCGCTCGCTCGCTCACTAGCTGTGGAAGGCGAGGGGCTGCCGGCCCCGGAGCCGCGAGGACGCCCCGCTCAGCGGCCGCCCCCGGCCTCCGCGCCGCGGGCCTCCCGGGAGCAGCCCCGACGCGCGCGGGCCCAGACCGCCGGGGTTGTCATGGCAGCAGCTCCATCACTGACCGCAGCTCTCCGCCGTACAGGCGCCGAGCGAGCTGGCGGACCGCGCGCATCCCGGCGGGCGGCGGGCGCGGGGCGCAGGCGCCCACCTTAACCCCCGCCGCGCCGCGCCGGGGCCGCAGGAGCCCAGGCGAGGAGTTTAACCACTTCCCCCCTTGAAGAGCTGTCACTTCCAAATTAAGAAGAAATGCAAAGTTACTACACAGCCTCAATAAGCCCAAGACATCTTAATAAGGGTCACAAACTAATTAACTAGGAAAAGAAAACTCTGCAGCATGCACGCGTGCACCTTTAAAATTATCAGATTAATTCATTAGCATTTAGAGTAAATTTAAAGTGTTGGGAGGACGTTTTAGAATCATCTCATATTTATTCAACAGGCAACGCCCACCCCACCGCCACCCCCCAAAAGCTACTTCAAACACCATTCTAAATAGAGATCTTCCATATATAAAACAAATGCAAAATCACAGACGCCTCTTAGTGTGCGAAACTGGCAAAACCGCATCAAAATTTTGGTCAAGTTCAGATACTGACTTACATTCTTTAATCTTGTTTTGCCGACATTAAAAGATGCTAGCCCTGCAAAGTGCTCACTCAGATGAATGAGTGTGAGCCCCTGGCTCTATTGATACAGAGGATTCCCAAGTGTCCTGGGCTTCACACTCCTGCAGAGCTGATTTCATCTTAAGAGGTGTGTTTTTCAAATTCTTGAAACCCAGGGAAGAACTGCATTGGCCTCAGTTGCTGTCACTTCTCCTCTCCGGCTGCTGTGGGTCCCTCTGTGCCTACATCTGCATGTTTCCTCTCACTTCAGCTCTGATGGGACGCAGTTCCTTCCAGCCTGGGCTTGCCTCCTGAGGGAAGGGGGAAACCCAGAGCGGCACAGCCCACCCCACGTGCTAACACCAACATGTTCTCTGCTCAGGGACTCCTGTCTGAGCTCCCTGCACTGACCCAGATTCTCCCTGGGGACAGAGAGGAAGCAGCCGTGGCTCTGTTTTTCCCCTAGACTCTGTCTCAAAGCCAACCAGGAAGCTCTTTTTTTAAAACAACTGTTAAATAACAACAACAACAACCAATGTTCTTCCCAAAAGCCATCCAGCCACCACCAAAGAGACGGAATCATCCTAACTGAATCGCTGTAACCATAGGGTCCTGGTGCCATAAGAGTGCAAGCATCTTTCAACTGGTCACCCCACTTACGTGTAGATCAAACACGGGTGAGTGATGCACAGGCATCTCACTCATCATACCCTGGTCACTCCAACTGCCCTGGATTGGTAGGGACGGAGGTGGGTGTGCAGATGTGGAAGCCACGCTCCAAGGTAACAAAGAAAGACTGAGGGGGCATGGCTTCCTCTTTTAACAGGTGACCCGAGAGTGTACAACAATGTAAAGTCAAGCAACTCACACTGAAGATCTCAATTAATCCATCATTTCACCCATTTTCCCCTCGTCTCCTCTGTTGACTTTTCCAATATTAAATTTTCAGGGAAATCCATCGCTACTTTTGTCCAGTGAGGACCAAAAAAAAAAAAAAAATCAATTGTCAACTTATGACCACAAAGAATGACTTTACTATCAAGAAAAACAAAAATGATGCCTTCAGGGCGCAGGAGGTTTTGTTTATGCTTTTGAAAGAATAGGAGGAGAATTAACCTATTTTAGTACCAATCCGTTCTGACAAGTCCCTCCTTTACCTTCACTTTGCAGTGGGAATTGTGGAAGTAGGAAGTTGCATGATTTCACCAAGTTAAGATGTTATATGAGCAGACGTCAGGCGTGAGGTCATGACTGCTGACCTCAGTCTGCTGAATCTGGGGTTCTCCTTATGCAGAGGCCAAGGAGTTACCTGTAATCATCCACATCCGTTTTAAGCACCGCTCCTGCTCCCCTCCAAAACTCCTCTTTGTAAACAGGTCCCACCACCTCAAATGGAAACAAACACCAGCAGTGGAGAAGGAAGGGGGGCTCATTCTGGGCTTTGGAGTCATTTCCCTCCAGGCTTGAGAATGGCAGGGATGATTCCTTTCATGATAAATTCTCACCCTGACTCTTGCATCTAATTCCCAGGTAGGTACAAATGAGCATTAGTTTTTGCATCTAGGAATGTGGGTAATGACAACAACAGGCCTTCCCGAGGGGCCTACATACATGATTAACTCTACAGTAAAATACTTCGAAATCCATTTAAGGTGGAAGATGCTTTATTAATACATTTTGCCTGCCACTGCTTCATTATTATAGCTGGGCAGAAAAAATAACTCTTCTTACAGGCTCTGTAAGATGTTCAGTTTATACCAGTCTGCATGCGGTTGATCTAAGACACTCACACCATCTTTGTCTCTGGCGGGGGAAGGGAGAGTGGTGAGCTGCAGACTCCCAACCCGGCCGGCAGAAAACCCAGCAGAGATCAGGTAACGCTCAGGCTGGACAAAGAAAAGCCACTGGCAACCTCACAGCTGCTTTGTGGACCCAGGGATCCAAACTTTATTCAAAAATGGAAGTTTAGAAAGTGGTGAGAGGTCAGAGATGCCCGCACAATTAACAAGGCAGGATCCACTTTATTGAAACTGCTGATTGAAGTGGTTTGACTAGACGAAGATCAAAATCATATGTCAACTCCCTTCTCATCCCCTAATCCCTAAATATAACCAACACTTAGTGGCTTATCTTATATCCTGTCTCTTGCTTCATAAAAACTGCTGGATTTATTTTGTTTTTCCCAGCATATCCGAGTTAATGAAAATGGAATGACAGTCAGAGCAATTTCATTATTTGTGTTCTTTAGAGAAATAACTTCCTTTCTACCTCCTGGAAAGCAGATTCCTAACGAGCGCCCACCTCCACTTTCTCCCCCCCACCCCCCTGCTGTCTTCCTCTCCCTCCTCCGTTCCCTCCTGCATACACATATAGTGTACACATAAATCAACTTGTCATAGCTTGTCTCCACGCTGGCAGCTGTAATTGCTGCAGGTTATAAAAATATCTATAGGACAATGCCTTTCAAGCTCGCAGGCATGCACACACACAGACACACACACACACACACACTGCCTGAGCCAAAGAAAACAATCACATTCCCTTTAACAATCCTGGGACTGCAAAGGACGGGGTGAGGAGCTTGCTGGGTAGACTCTGGAGGGCTGGTAGGTAGGTGAGGACGCAGAGCTAGACGGAGACTCCGGGCGGCAGCAACACCTCCTCACTAAAGCAGGGCTGGAAAAGGGAAGAATTGCCAGTGAAAGGGAAATGGTTTCAGCTGTTGTTTTTGTGTTTGTCTGCGTTACCTACAGCAAGCTGGGGTTGGCTAAAGAGCAGTGAATATTCTACACACACAAGAGACCGAAAGAAGAGCTCTAGCCTGAGACATGCCAGTGCTGCTTCTCCTTCTCTAAAAAGGTGAAAGGCCCCCCTCTCCTGGTGGAGACTCCAAATAGGAGCACAGGCCAGAAGATGCGGCACGCAGGGCAGTTAGAGCGGCATGGCACCCAATAGACCTCTCAAGTTTTAATCAGAAAAGGCGGGTCCGTCTGGCTCAAGAGACGGCTCTAGGGGAGTCGGGAAGGGCTGGACTCTGGAAAAGTACATGCTGTTCTTTCCTCCTATGTGAATATAGGGTCAAAATAAACTCATTGTTCATCTGGGCTAGAGTCTGGTGTGTTAGGATTTCAGCAGGGAGGGCCAAAGAGCAACTTGCAGATGAGGAAGAAGCGTCCAGAGAGAAGAAAGAGGTCAGGAATAGAGAGAATTGAGAAGGAGCACGGGAAGAAAAGGCAAAGGTGAGGCTGCCCATGGACTTTGAAAGGTACATAAAGAGGAGGGGTGATCAGCAAAAAAGTTGGCAGGTAGACAAAAAAGTAAAGAAAAGCAGAACAATCGAGCAAAGTCAAAGTACCGTCAAAGGAAAGGCCAGAAACCCAAAGGGGAGCGTTGCAAGAGCCAGGGGTCTTTAGAGAAGCATCTCTCCATATCTAGGTTTGGGGTCATAATAAGACCCTGGATTCCCAGAATCACAGAATGATATGGTCAGAGGGGACATTGAAAGATGTATAACCCACCCATTTCATAAGTGGGAGGAGTGAACCCAGGAGAGAGGATTCATTATCATAGGAATAAAGTTAACAACTCGTAAATCAGGACTAGAACTCGGGGCTGATGGTCCCTGCTCCTGTGTTCTCTCCACTGTACCTGGCAGGTAAGGACACTGCTTAAGAACCAAATGACAAAATATCTCCTTTGGCTGCTACATCTGTGGCAAGAGAGAGGACCGCAGAAGTGGTTATGTTAACACAGAAATGGTAATATTACTGCCCAGTACTGATGCCTCTGGGCGTCCAAGTATTCAACTGAATTCAATGTCAGCCAGTAAACTTGGACAAGCAGACTCTGAGTGCCCCCTGTGAGCCAGGAACTGTTGGAAGTTAGGGATACGAAGATGAAAGACACTTCCCTGCCCTCAACTCGCTTACAGTCTAGTGCTACTGGGGTTGTCAATGGTTCTATTTGCATCTACATCCAGGAAAGTTGAAGGTGTAGTGGACTCAACCCAGCGCTCCCTGGAAGCCCCTAAGAACGTTCTTGTCACCAAGAACAACAAGCTGGGATGTGCCTCCCCCGTTGGGAACAGTTGATTTCCAGGCACTGACCATGGTTTCCTAAGATTCATTTAAAGAGGCATGGGGTGGGGGGGCTTCCCTGGTGGCGCAGTGGTTGAGAGTCCGCCTGCCGACGCAGGGGACACGGGTTCGTGCCCCGGTCCGGGAAGATCCCACATGCTGTGGAGCGGCTGGACCCGTGAGCCATGGCTGCTGAGCCTGCGCGTCCGGAGCCTGTGCTCCGCAACGGGAGAGGCCACAACAGTGAGAGGCCCGCGTACCACACACAAAAAAAAGAGGCATGGAGGGAGGGGCGGCGGGATATTCTCAAGGATTTAAAAATGTAGAGAAGAAATTCATCTACTCAACAAACAAGTTTTCAGTGCACACTATATGCCAGCTATGTGCTAGGTGGTGGATTCCAGTTGTGTGCAAGAGAGACAAAAAACAAAAACCACTGTGCATCTAACCCTCATTAAGGACCCTGGCAGGGGAGACAGATATTAAAGCAAGAACTTTACAAAACTGTAGATACGATGCTGACAAACACCGTGAGGAACTGCAAGAACATACATGATAGAAGTTTCTCTTGGAATCAGGACAGTCAGGAGATGCTTCCCTAAGGAAATGACTCTAAACTGGGACTTAATAGTGAGAAGGAGTTGACCGGGCAGATGGTGTGGGCGGGAATCTAGTTGCAGACAGGATGGAATGTATACAACCGGGGACGGCAAGGAGCCTGGGACGAAGCTGCCTTTTATATTCACAGACTGTGCTCTGTTAAACTAAGAGTGGGGACGTCTGAAGTGCTCTGATTGGAAAGCTCTAACTGCTTCTTCATCCTGTGTTCATGCATTCATTGATCCATTCAGTGCATATTTGTCAATTAAGAATGACCAGGGGCTTTGGACTCAGACAGACCAGAAGTCAGACATCATCTCCTCCATCACTAGCTGTGTGACCTTGGGGCAATAACCTTGTTTGTGAAATAGTGATAAGAATGGTACGTAGCACAGAGGGTGGTGTGAGGATGCTTTGAGACTCTTGGTGGACAGAGGTGAGCACAGGGCCTGGCAGCTGCTGGGCTTCTGCATGGGGACTGCACGGAGGCCAGTGCATGTGCTTCCCTCCTTCGGAAGGGGTCTAGGTGTGATATTTGTCCCGAGAACCCAAGAGCAGCCCTCTAAGTGCCAGACCTGTGAACACCATCCCTGTGCACATCCTGAGGGGTTTCATCCCAGGGACAGAACAGAAACATCACGCTGAGATGTGGTCAGAAAGGGAAGTAGCTTAGTCTTCCAACCAGGGCAGGAAGAAGGTGACCCTCCAGTTCCCACCCCAGTGTCTTGAAAAGCACACAGGATCCAGGCCTGTGGGAAACAGCCTGAGCTTGAGAAAGAGGATGGGGCTTCCTCTTTGTGTGGCAGCCTGGGAACTTTTGTCTGCCATGCTCCCACATACACCTGAAAAGTAGCCAAACAACCTGAGAAAAAGACAAGACGCCTGCATCTCAGCAGTAAATGAGCAGCGCCTCTGACCACCTTCATGGAACTTGGGCCCGTCTTTGCTCCCGTGGGCCTGGTGGTGGAGCCCAAAGCCCCCCTACCCATCCCCAGGTCCAGATTTACACTAGTCACTGGATACTAACATGCATTGCTGAGCTCATTGCTCCCAGTTTCTACCCTTGAGCATCCCAGGGCTGGGCTACAGGATCAGCCAGACTCCAATTCCAAGGTTTGCAAGATGCAGCCCAACCAGAGTCAGTAGTGGCTTCTCACAGAGAAAGAGCCTCTGGATGGTAACCGGCCACCCCAAACTTGGAGCTTAAACCCCAAATGTACCATTAGAGGAACTCGGCTTTCCTCCGCAGCCCAGCCCCATGCCTTTCTCCTTAATCAATTGCCTTTTACTCATGTCCCTCTTTAACCTTTTCTCTGAATTTTCTGCATTTTCTCCCCAGCCAGGAGCAACAGCAGAAGAGGTAAAGCTTAATGAGACAGGAATTTGCTCAAAAACTTATGGGTTCAGTTGTACTTCTTATTGGAGGTGGCATTTTGTAAATATCATTTTATAAACCAGAGTCTCTGGATCCGAGTCTTAACTCAGGCCATCATTAAATAAGTCACTTGCTTTTTTTTTGTTTGTTTTTGATTTTTTAGCTTCTTTGTTTTCAGAAGAACCAACATCTCCATGGTATGTGGACCTTTGAGAAGATCTAGTGTCTAATACATCCAAATGAGCTAATGCACTTTTGAAAACTGTTCGACAGTAAGATGACAGCCTGTAGAGGGCTGGGGTCAAGGGTACTGCTTTGGGCCCCCAATCTGTCACTTATTGGCTGCATGGAGTTCCCCAAGTCACTTCCCCTTTCCTTCTAAGTGAGGAGTTTGGATTAAATGACCTCCTAGTCCTCTTCCAACTCTCAGTCTATGGTTTTAATGCTTCTCAACACTCTTCTCAAGAGCACTGCATTTTCACATCTGCTTATTGGTTCCTCCTATAGAGAAATAGCCCTCCGCACCCTGTCCTTCCACTGTTCCCATTCACCAAGGTGTCCACTTCAAAACTCGGAAAACTGTGGCACAAAGTAATTAATGAGCCACACTGGACCTAAGGCAGGCGATGGAAGAGCCATGATGATTAAAAGTCTTCTGATAAAGGGTTTCTTTAAGGAAAAGAAAATCCCACAATGCAACCAGCAATGTTAATCTTCAATAAATAGGCTGTTAATATTTAACTGGCATTTATTTAAACTTACAGTAACTGTCCCATTAAATCTAAATTAATTGCCCTTTTGGGACTCTTCCCCTAAAGCCAAGCCGGGACATGGCTGTCTAGATCATAGTCTGTGCTAGGCATCCAGCCATAAAGAGGATATTTCAGCCATCCATTTAAGACTAGATGATTAGAATGTCGTGGTTGAAAGGGCTTTAGAGGTCAACTAGACTAGTAAGTTTTATATTCTGTGTCTTTGGACTTTCTGGGGGCCTGTTTTCCCCACCTCTTCAGTAAGGACTTTACTGTGTGTTCTATCTCTGTGTGTCTCTCTCTCCAACCTCTTCATTCTAGTTTGAAATTCCCTCTCATTCTCTTTCCTTTCTGTTAGTGATTATTTTTTCTTTTAGACTTCATATTTTAGACTCATTCTGCTGTGTTTTTGTCTGTCTCTCCTGAGTTTCTTAAGAGAAGCCACTTAAGATATATAGCAAATTCTGTGTGTGTGTGCGTGAGCACATGTGTGTGTGTGTATATATAATTTTATGTGTCACAAAGAACATTTTATAATGGCAGTTGTATGTAAAAGACTAAAAGCTGTGAAATAGCTTTAGAAGGGGCAGTGAGAGTGTAATTGGATAGAACTGATCTTTGCTATCCCTGAAATCAATCAATATTTTTTATTATAAATGTGGTCCTAGCTGAAATTCTGGGATGTTATTTTGCTATGATTTTAACACATTCATAGCATTCCTACAACAACACACACACACACACACACACACACACACTCATTGCGTGCATCAAATCAGTTTACTTGTGAAACGTGGCTTAAAGATAAACACCTCATCAGATGGTTTAGTGTTCAAGCTAAGTTAACTTTCTCAAGAAGTAGGAGCTGGTTGAGACTAAAATAACTCACCCTGAGGTTTCTAAAGGTGTAGGTCCCTGAGTTAGACATATAAATGTTCACTGTTTGTCTCGCAGGGACTGCAGAGGGGTGGTGATGGAGAGAGGGATGCAGTCCTTGATGGATTTGGGTAGGAGAAATATAGGGCAGAGCTGAGGGGCAGGTGGGCAGATGGGAAGGTATCCCACACATTTTTAAGAGGACCAAATCCATTCTCAACTGTTTGCTTGTGGAAGGCTTTCCATGTGTACTGCCTGTAGAACCCATGTTTCTTTGTATTTCTAACACACAAACCATCCCACTTCCTTTTTTTTTTTTTTAACTTCTGTCGCCATCAGGTTAGATGAAAGACACTACACAGGGACTTCCCTGGTGGCGCAGTGGATAAGACTTCACACTCCCAATGCAGGGGGCCTGGGTTCGATCCCTGGTCAGGGAACTGGATCCCACATGCATGCTGCAACTAAGAGTTTGCATGCCACAACTAATGAGTCCGCATGCCACAACTAAAGGAGCCCTGGAGCTGCAACTAAGGAGCCCACCTGCTGCAACTAAGACCTGGTACAACAAAATAAATAAATAAATATCAAAACAAAGAAGACACTACACAATCCTCACAGTGTCTTCAGTTGGAAAACAAATCCTCTGTATTCAAAGCATCTCTATTCTTTACTTTATTGAATCTTATAAATTGAAGAAATGACTGAACACATTTCTACATGCTTATGCATCTCCCTGGCTTTTCCCATGTCTGTCCCTCGTTATGCATTTGCCTTTGGGAGTTCAGGGTCTCTCTGGACAAAGCAATGGAGGCTGCAGAAATAGCATCGCATCCCTGCCGACCTGGGAGGTGATGTGGGCTTTCCCTCCTAGAAAGGAATGATCTCCCTGAACCTTGTGTGTACACGTCCTTCATCTAGGGCACCAGAAAGCTACAACCGGTGCTGCAGGTGACGAGACAGCCAGAGCCACTGGGGAGTGGCCTGGCAAAGTGGACTTAGATGGGGCTCGGGTGGCTCTGAATCTGGGGAGGGGAGAGCAGGGAAAGTGTTGTGAGCGGACATGTGAACCTGGACAAAATATGAAAATAATTCACCCAAGCTTTCACGGGAGTGTCCCCAAGGTTTTAGGACCAAAGATGCCTTAAAAAGAAAGTGGGTAACGAGGAGACTTTCTTTCAAAAGCAGAGAATTAGCTTAAAGCTAAGACACAAATCAGGATAGGTTGACATGTTTCTATATGGAGAAATATTAGTACCAGAATCTCCAAGGGAGAGTTGCTGGGACAAACCAAATGCAATATTTCTATCAATGATCTGCCAAAGGGAATTCGGAGAGGATTCTCCCAAGTTTGAAGAAGACATTAAGTTCCCTTAAGTAATTAAGTCTTCATTTGACCTGGATGAGCTATAAATAATCCACAAAGTTATGGGAGCGTGCAGAGAAGTGGGCAAATGCAATGTAACATATTTGAGGAAAGATCATGGAAAATGTACTTTTTGATGCTGGACGCTGGGCAGTGGGATAGGAGCAGTGACAGGGAGTAGACAGAGGAGTGTGGATGGCAGGGTTAATGGCTCTGACTTTCAGTCCAAGCTCCACAAGTGGCCAGCTTGACCTTTTAATAATTTTGATAATTGATCATTTGACCTTTGATAATTTTCTTGACCTTTGATAACTTTCTTACCTCTCAGAGCCTCAGTTTTCTCCTCTATTAAATAGGAATATGGGCTACCCCAAACATTTGCTGTGTGAGGCTAGATGAGATGGCAGCTGTAAAGTACCCAGAGAAGTACCTAGCGTGTGGTACAGTCTCCACATGGGTAACCAGGGAAACGACGTTGGAAACAGTCATGGCCAGTAGCTCCCAAGCTATGGTCCTTACAGCACATTTTGGAGTACGATAATATAGATTATTGTTGGCAGAGATCAGGAATTTTTGCCAAAAAAGAAATGTTGGGCCTAACATTTTACGTAAACTGTTAGAAGAATATTGGAAACATAGAAACAAAGAAACATTCCCTCTACTCAAAATTACTGTGTATAAATTCTTCAAATGTTACACATAGTATTTATCATGACAGCTCACAAAGCATCCAGGAACTTCATGTGACCAGTTTCTGAGTCAGGAATCAGGACTCATTTCTCATCTCCTCTGTCCCTCCCCCATGGCCCTCTCCCCTGTGATTCTACATTTCTTTATCTCATGGGTTCTTCACCCAAAACATTTCATGTCCAGTCGCCTTTCCCAACCTTCATGGCCTTACCTTGGCCTGAGCCGTCATCTCTTCTTATTTTCTTGTTTGGAATCATGAGACTCCCTCTTACAGGGATTTCATCCATCTGCTTTTACCAGGTCTATTTCAAGCTCCACTTTCAAATCAAGTTTTCCTGAAAACCTGACCATGTCACTCCCTTCCTGATTCAGTCTTTAGTGGTTCCACACAGGAATTTGAATAAAGCCCCAAATGCTTAATGTGGTTTCTGAGCCTTCATGATGTGGCCTGGTTTGTTTTCACCCTTTTCTCTTGTTACCTCTTCCTTTATCGAGCCATGCCACTTTTTATTTTATTTTATTTTATTTTTTTGCGGTACGTGGGCCTCTCACTGTTGTGGCCTCTCCCGTTGCGGAGCACAGGCTCCGGATGCGCAGGCCCAGCGGCCATGGCTCACAGGCCCAGCCGCTCCACAGCATGTGGGATCTTCCCGGACCGGGGCACGAACCCGTGTCCCCTGCATCGGCAGGCGGACTCCCAACCACTGTGCCACCAGGGAGGCCCGCCACTTTTTATTTTAATTGATTATTATTTTAATCCCTCAAAGGTTTCTCTTTTTCAGCTTGGGGCCTTTGCACAGGCTGCCTTCCTGTCAAGAATCCTGTCCCCACATTTTTCAGGTGAAGTTCTATTCATCCTTCCAAGTTCTAACTTCCTCATAAAGAACATAACTATTCCATTCAATTAGGTAGATGCCCACTGCATTGGTACGTCTAACATTTGTAATACTTGTAAGAGTTTAACTTCTTTCATAGTCTCTTATACACCCGAAGCCTCACACAATGCCTGGCACATAATAGGTTTTTGATAAATATTTGTTGACTTTAAGTACAGCTGGGGAAAGCTCAAAAATTAAAATTATTTTCTGGCAGGGCTGGGACTTCCAAATGAATGAATATTAAGATGAACATTTGGTATTCACAAAGTGTACGGATAGGGTGTACACACACTTGATAACCAATCTCTAGCTAGAAAGAAGAAGAATTCTGAGAAATTGAAAGATGGTAGTTTAAGGGCAAAAATAAGCATGTCTGTATAAAAGGTTATACAGGCAAAAAATAATATCTAAATAGGATAAAGGAAGGCTTGGATAAATTAATGGGTGACAGACCCATTCTGGTTTATTAGGTTAGGGGTGTCTGATGTATATCTCTAACCTTTGAAGTATGAGTCCCATGCAAAAGGGCCTCTGTCCAAAACACCTAAGGAGGACATCTGAATTCATATGACCTGAGGTGACCTTTTTAATGTCATATTCTGATGTACGAAGTAATTTTATTGTCCACCTTGCTGGGGATAATGGAATTATGCTCATATTTCCCTCTGCACACCTTATGGCAGCCCGTTCTAGAACAGTTGTGTACACTTGGTAGGAGTATTTTTGAAATGATGCAAGAAAAGGTGTGTGTAGTTTGTGTGAACAAGGAACCCTGAGCAGGCGGAAAGCCCCCTTCAGCCTTGAGGGAGAATTAGATGGACTGCCTTCTGTTTTTACCCTCCACTCCCTTGTCTATTTCCTCCCCGTCTGACCCCCGACTTCCACTTCCCACCTCTGCACACAGGTATCTCTACCAGACCCCTTTCTTTCTTCCAAGACACAGTAGAGTTCTAGGGAACTGGAGTACTGTTCCCATGTTCCTGTTATTTATCAAACCAAAATAGGAGACATTTACACATCAGGTTATATAAATATTTTCAGTACACCATTCTGCTCGTGGGAAAGCTAGCTCACCACACTCTCATAAAAAATCCACTCTAATCCCAACATCCAGCTTATGACCTCCTATCACTCCATCCAAGAATAACATTAATAATAATCAGACTATACGCCAGGGTGCTTGGTTTGAACCTGAAAATTTTGAAAAACGGTCTGATAAATTATTTTCCAAGGATATCATCTTTAAGCATTAACAGGTACAACTGACTCTGAATTCTGGGAATTGAGCATAATTACATGGAAATTGACAGGACACAAATGTCAAGAATCCTGTTAAACTTTAATATCTCGAAAAACCTCTCCTTGTAATTATCTCTTTCCTTTGTCTCAAATGTTGCTGATGAATATGTAGAGACCTAAGCACACACCGAAGTGGATGGATTGGAGAATCCTGATCTTTGGAATCGTGGAGTTTTCCAGGCAATCCATAGAATAGTGAGGTGCTAAGTAGAGCGCTTGGAATTTGACAATTTCCAGAAGTTGTTTCCATCTTTGTATTGACTCTGCTCTAGTTCTCTGCTTACAACTCTCCACGCTGAGTAGAAGCTCCCCTGCATCAGTAATTATAGTGAAAATGTAGGTCACAGGCATTTGGTGTCTAATGCGATTCCTGACCTGTTCTATGTCTTTGGAAGAGTCATTGCATTTTTTCAGGGCTTCAGATTCCCTTTCTGGAAGGACGTGAACATAATGACATACAACTCTAAAAGCAGCAATATTTGTACAGAGCTTGAAACCTCACAGCTGATACCGCTTATCTCCCTTGGGTAGGCGTGTCTCCTACCTTTTTTCTCCTTTCTGGGCTCCACGAAGGCTCCCCTTGTTTGTTTTTTCTACTATTTTACTTAAATCTTAGCTCTCTGCCTCCAGCCTGTCCCTAAACCTGTGCTTCTTACAGGGGCAGGGTAGACTCCTAGGGGGAGGTTGGTTGTCACTGTAATTTCAGAGACATGCCAGCCACTCAGTGCACGGGGGCCGGGGAGGTTAGACACTCAGCAATGCACGTGATATTGTTACCATTGTCGAATACCTGCCTCACATTTAGGTGAGTGATTTTTTTTTATATCTAAGCCTAAACTGTACTCCATTTGATGCATCAACACAAAATATCTTTGCAAGGTTTTAATATTCACTAATCCTTCAGGAATGCAACTACCTGTCAGCTAAGGGAAGACTGTGCTTTGATTTGTTCAGATCCTCACCAAGGATTGTTTACTAGTTTGAAAGATCTCACGACCAATAGTAAAGCTCAACGTAGTCGAGTCACCAGTTCTACAGCCCTGTATCAGTCTGCAACGTAGCCATCACATTCATGGAGATTCTATATACAGACACAAGCTTCCACACTTCATTACATCCTATGGTGTAGTTGTGCCTAAAGATTTATTTTACACTTACTTGATTATCAATCATTTTCTATTTATGTTTCTTATAGATCCAGTTAGGACATTAACTAGGTCATTTTTTTTCAAGTAGGTATATGGGTAGCTTATTTTATCTACAAATTTAATCTTCATGGAAATAAAGGTATTACAAAATATTTTCTTGATGAGACTTGGATCAGATAAATTAGATAACTCCTGACATAAACCATTCCATACACAGAAACCAGCTTTATATTTCTAAAGCACAGCTCAGTAATGTCCTTTACCTGTTCAGGAAAATTCAGTGGCTCGCCTGCTTTATAGTTCCAATTCCCAAGTTTGGTCATCAATGCTCTTAGAAATATGCCAGCCTAACTGTCTAGCATCAGCCTCTGTGGCCCTACTCCGACCCTCACCCACCATCCTGGGACTGTTCAGACCCTCTGTATCTCCCAGTCTAAGTATTTGCTCAAACTTCCCATCTGCGGGGTCTCTTCTCTTCCAACCACAGATTTCTAAATCCCATTCAGACCTCAATAACCAGTTAAAATTCCATTTTCTTCATAAAATATTACTTTCACTGATGCCCCTCTGTCCCTCTCCTTCATTGGTTAGAATCAAACCTTTTTTGGATATACAAGCATACATTTCAGAGAGATATATTACAAACTATTGAACTTCTTATACATATTTTTGTATTATAGTCGACTGCCTATTTGATCTCACCTATGAGGCTAGAAGCTCTCTGAAGACAGGTACCACTTCTTGTCCATTTTTGTATCTTCCCAGGCTGAGCCAAGTGTGTGGCCCTGAGTGTGAGTTCAATAAACATCCGTTGAACTGGATCAGCATCTCAGTCATTGAGAGGGAGAGCCTGGGTACCATTTTCTTTATTTCAGCTTGAGGAAATTGAGCTCTAAGTGAGTTCTGAAAGGTTGCTTTATGTAGAGCATCAGATGAGGCATGCTATAGAGGTAGAACACATCACTGCCGCTAGCTCACTCAAGGCTCAGATCTGTACTTAGGAGAACATCTAGAGAGGCTGGCTCACATTTTTGTTGAAAGAAAACAGAATTTTCCATTTCTAGGTCAGCTTTTCAATATAAGGGTTTGGATTTATATCACTCTGTACACCACTGATGATGGCAAATCTATCCCTGAAGCTTTGTCGCCAAATAGAGCTGCAGGTCTCCATTTTATCACACTATGTTCCCAACAGAATCCAGGCAGAAATTAGGCATGGTTTCCCAGAGACCTCCTCAGGCTCTCCTGGTGCTGGAAGGGTCAGGCTCCCGCCGTGCTGCCCTGCACAGCTCCAGCCCTGACAGAGCCCATCCGTCACAGCCAAAGCCTGACCTTCTCACCCACTGCTTGAGTTGGAAATGGAAGTGGCCTTTTAACAGAACATTGTCTTAGGATTGTGTGGAGCAAGGCTGACAGAGAAAGGAAGATTCATTCCTGACACCAATCATACTAATATCTGTCACCAAAATGACAGTTTCCCTTTAATGATGAAAAATGCATCAGGAAAGAGTGAGGGGCAGGAAGAACATCCATTGACCGCTTGGGTCTGATGGAGAGGAAACCTCTGCAGCAGCTGCTGCTGGTCTGCAACTGGGGGAGGGAAGGAAGGGCAGCCAGTTGGTTATAAACAAACACAACTGGTCCTTCGTTTGGAAGAGAAGGGTGCAAGCCGATGGGAGCCCCTGGTTAGGCAGTGTCACTGAACATCTGATGAATTTCTCATTAGACCTTCTGCCTGGGTTTTCAATAGAACTGCCTCATTTCTTTCAGGCCCAAGCAGGGGTTCATACTGATTTTCAGGGCCACTATACACACATTGTATTGATACCATATCCAGGATTGCAGGGCTAGTCAACCCACAAGACTGCAAAGCTACTGGGGGTCCCCTGGCCCTCATTCACATACTCTCTGTTTCATGGAAGGGGTACACCAGAGGAATCCAGTCTACATGGTAGGCACCATATACACATCCAGGAGGGTCTGTTGCTGGGGATGATCCATGGGTGGGAGAAGGCAAGGCAAAGCCAAAGCTTTATAGCCTGAACACGCAGGGAGGCGGAGACTGCAAAGAAACATTAGGCGAGCAGATTGCTGGCAGTTAACAGGAAGCTGCAGCATCACCTCAGGTGTTCACAGAGTGAATATTTCCCAACAAATTGCAGGTCTTTATCTACAAGCCCATTGCTCCCAAAGACACCAGGTGCTGAAATCTACATAAAAATCCTCTTTTTCTCCCCTCCTTTCTTTTCTACTGGCAGAGCCTGCCCTCCCACAATAGAGGCTAAAAAGGTCAGCAATTCACTGTCCTGTGTCTTTTGCAGCTATGGCTGAACACATGCCCAGTAGCTGAGCTGAGCATCCTGCCCTCACCCAAAAGGCACAGGTACACTCTTCCAGCCCCCTTTGCTCCTGCCTTTGATCATAGCCAGGTGATGGTGTGAGGGCTGGAGAAATGCAGCCACCTCCCATCCATGGAATGAAGACCCCATGTCTCAAGCATGCTGGAGATCAACTGTGAGACCCTGAGTCCCAGACACTGTTACTGAGCTTTTGGACATCCTATCTCCAGGTTTCTTTGATGTCCTAATTTTTTAAGCCCCTGTTAGTAAGGGTTCAATTACTTGCAGCCCAAAGCATCCAAAGTTATCACATTGGCATTTCATCAAGAAAACTGTGTCAACTTTATAAGGATGTCACTCTATTTAGACTCCTTTACTCAGCCTTGAACTGGTACACACACATATTCTGCTTTCTGCTGTGTACACACATATTCTGCTTTCTGCTGACAGCTTTCTCTTACTCCCTCACTCTTATAAATACTGGCATACACAGGCTGGTTCGTGCACCAAGAATCGTACGGCACCAGAGTGCTTCTAAAGTTTGTATGCTTTTGCACTTCTTTATGACATTAACTAACACAGCACCCACGCACTAGCTAACCTGCCAGCAAAGCAACCAGCGTCATTATCTTCTTTGTGGAGAAGGAAACTGAGTCATTTATGTCCCTGTATCTGCATGAGTGGGCTTCTGCTCCCCCCTCCTCCTCCGTGTTCTCACTTTCAAATATATTTTAGGCCAGCAGGGATGTGATTCAAAGGGCCCTCAAAGCAACTGATGCACAAGGGCATATTTTTAAACCTCTTAACCCTATAGGAAACCCTACAAATAACCAAGACCACACTGGCCACATCTTCAATTTCGAGCAAATATGCTGTCCTTCTCTGATGCTCTTGGTCTTTCTGCCTCCCTGTATCCTTTCAGTCAAGGAAACATCCTCCAACATAGAGCTCAGTGGTGCAAAGTGATACTAAGTTCTAAAAAGGATGCTGGAGCTCTGCCCCAGGGGAGAGAAAGGGCATGCGAGACTGTTCCTAGGGAAGGAGCAGCAGAGGCAGGAGAGAAGCGTCCTTCCACCTGGAAGCAAAGTGCTGACCCTGTGGGCTCAGGCGGGCCGGACCCCTGTCAGGGGAAAGACGCTCTTGCTCCTTGAGGGCCTGGGCTGGCCTGAGTGCCACTGACAACCCAGGACAAGGACCAAGCACTCTCTACCGGACCTGTCCACAATATGATCGCTTGTTGAGAGGAGGACAAACTGAGCTTGGACCCCCAAGACCCTTTGGTTCCCTCCACCAGCTGAGTGCAACCACCCAGAGAGCAGGACGTGGTAACCCTTCACAACAGCCATGCAGCCAAGTGTCCTCTAAAGGCACCAGAGGAATTCCATAACCAGTAGAAAATGCATGGAGAAAAGCAGGTGAAAATGCTCTGTATACCTGACTTAAGTTACAGGTCGGCCAGGATTGCCTGACAGTAAAGGAAATTACACACTGCCCGAGAGCAGCTATGTAATATGTACACATAATTTAAAATCAGATGTATTACTTCTTTTGTGGAATGGCTGATGAACTTATTAAAATGATAAAGATTATCTCTTTCTGCACAGTTATAATAACCATAGTAGAAATCAAAATGGTGCATTTACGAAATAAATGACCTTTTGTCATGTAATCTGATTCTCTCTCAAACACCTTGTCCAGCAGAACCACTGCCCCCATTTGACAAATGAGTCAATCAAAGCTCACATTTGAGGAGGAAGCTGACAAGATTCTCAGGGTAGAATATGGAAGATCTAGGTCTCAAATCCCATCTTCTAACTCCAAATTCGAGACTCATTTTACTCCACTGAAGTTTAATAAAAGCAAGGATCCAGCCTCCTTCCTTGTGGAATACCCACTAAGTCCTGGCTCACAGCGGGAGTGGGGAGAATTTTGGCAGGATAAGGGGGATACTTTATGAAGGATGAAAGGACTCCTACAATTCAGGAGCAGAAGGCAAGAGCACTAGAACCTCGTCAAGGAGGGGCCCCCAGTGGAAGCCTGGCACAGAAAGAAAAGGAAGGCCATCCAGGATGTCTGAGCAATGGAGCAGCCTCCATTTATCTCCTGCTGTGTCACCTCTGAGCTTCTGGAAAAGCAGCATTTGTCGTACACAGAACAAAAAGCAGGATTTACAGACACCACAGGCTTGGGGAGCATGAAGGCAGCTCTGCCATGAAGACTATGGCGGGGCATTTCACAGGTGACCATTGTCAGGCCTGCCAGGACCCGGCAGGAGGACAGGAGGCCTGTTATCTGGAGCCACGTTGGTTCAGGACACAACGGTCAGCCTCTCTCATCTCCTGGAAGCCCATGGCCCCCAGAAACACTCTCCTCCTTCTTGAAATGGCCTTTTTCTTTGGAATTCAAGACTCCATGCCTTCTAGATCCCCCTTCTCCCTTCCCTGGAGTGCAGTGTTACCATCACGTGGCAAGTCCCACCCTCCAATGCTTCTCTGCTGATGAAGTTCTCACTCCTCAAGATGCACCTCAGATGACCCCTCTTCCAGGCAGTCCCCTCTGGTCACCTCATTGAGAAATGTCTCCCTCCTCTGGATGCCTGTTATATTTTATATCTTCCCTAGCACGGACAACATATTGCCTTGTGTTCTAAGTGAGTATAAATATGTGATATCTTCCCTACAAGAAGAGAAGCCCGTTGTTAGGAAGGTCTATGTCTTTTTATTAAACCAATTTACTTTAGAGCTGAAAAGACCCATATAGGTCATCTAGGTTAATAGTCTCATTTTATAGGTGAGGAAATGGAGGCCTATAGGCCTTACCCAGTTGAGTCACGTTCATACAATTAGGCCAGATTGGAGTTGGAATTCATCTGCACCATTGGCTCAGTGAAGTGCGTGCCTAGAATGAGGCCAGGATGAAAGACTGTATGAATGATTCCCAACATTCCCTGAGACCTGGCATCCCATGGCCAAAAGGGGTCCAGCCAGAGACACACACGATTGGCAGGGACCCTCAGTCCACTTCACTTCAGAGAAACTTCATTTCATTCAGCGTGTCTGTTCCCATCCAAAGGGGTTTGCATGAGGGATTCAGAGCTTCTGAATAAGCAATTGTGTGGTGATGACTTTTTTACAGTCAGCTGACCAGGGATGAAATTTCTTCAGATTATTATGCTTTAATACATTAAGGAAGTGGATGGAAGATCAATAGGGCGCTAATAAAAGCTGATTGAAAATTGCTAATATAAACCCAATAGTGCAACCTTGCTTTACAAAAACTGAGAATGCTTATGGATTTCCTGTATCCTCCACTGTAAACACTGCCCAGGGCTCAGATCCCATCTCTGCTTCCCCGCTGCACGCAGCAGGCTGCTGCCATGCTTATTATAGGCAGGCTGCCTTACGATTAGCGCAGCAATGCCAATTAATTGCAGTAATGAGCAGGCTTCATATTTAAGGAAACTCACTGCCTGATCCCTTGCAGCCTTTACAGGCTCAAATTGTGTTTAAGACGCTCTGTTTCCAGGGGGTATAGTGTGTGTCTCCACAAAGAAGGGACGGCTCTGAGGGTCAGGGGTGGGGTGTGTGCGTGCGTGTGCGAGTGTGTGTGTGCATGGGTGTTTGTCCACATGCACATGAGGGCACTATCTCAGAAGGGCCAGGCGCCTTCCTTTAGAGAAGGGAACTGGGTCAGGAAGGGGGGTCCTGGTGGAGGGAGGGGAGCACTGCTGTAGGAGGGAGGACCTTTGCACATCTGGGAAGGAGTCTTTGTAGGCAAGAGAAATGAGATGAGGAGTAGGAAGGACCTGGGAAAGAGAGGAACTGCAAGCTTAAGTAGGATGTTTCCGAAGGTGGAGGGAGGGGTTTCCTGCAGGGACATGCAGCCTTGGTTTTGGAAACAATTCATCACACAAAAGAGGCAAATCACAGTGTGCTTTGACCCGCTTGTGTTCCTTTGCATCCTTCCCCATCGGCTTTGCTGAAGTCTTCTGGATGTGCCCCTCTCTCCCTGCTCCAGTCGCTCCTTCTTTTCCTGCCTTTCCACGTCCGTGTAGGCGATGGGCAACGTGGGGGGCAGAGCCGGGGGCCGGGAGAAGCACCTGCTCCTCACTGGAGGCAGAGCTCTTGGGTTCTGTTGTTTGGAACCATGTAGAAATCCTGAGACCATCCCCAAAGGAACACTGGTTCCCCTCGAAGACATTCTAATGGTTTCTTTTGGGTTTTTTTTTTCAGTTTTTTGGTCTTTTTATTTTTATTTTTTAACATCTTTATTGGAATATAATTGCTTTACAATGGTGTGTTAGTTTCTGCTTTATAACAAAGTGAATCAGCTATACATATACATATGTCCCCATATCTCTTCCCTCTTGCATCTCCCTCCCTCCCACCCTTCGTATCCCACACCTCTAGGTGGTCACAAACCACCGAGCTGATCTCCTTGTGCTATGCAGCTGCTTCCCGCTAGCTATCTATTTTACGTTTGGCAGTGTATATATGTCCATGCCACTCTCTCACTTCATCCCGGCTTACCCTTCCCCCTCCCCATATCCTCAAGTCCATTCTCTAGTAGGTCTGTGTCTTTATTCACGTTTTACCCCTAGGTTCTTCATGACATTTTTTTTTCTTAGATTCCATATATATGTGTAAGCATACAGTATTTGTCTTTCTCTTTCTGACTTACTTCACTCTGTATGACAGACTCTAGGTCCATCCACCTCACTACAAATAACTCAATTTCATTTCTTTTTATGGCTGAGTAAAATTCCATTGTATATATGTGCCACATCTTTATCCATTCATCTGCTGATGGACACTTAGGTTGCTTCCATGTCCTGGCTATTGTAAATAGAGCTGCAATGAACATTTTGGTACATGACTCTTTTTTTTTTTTTAATTTTATTTTTTTTATTTTTTGCTTTATAACAAATTTAATCAGTTATACATATGCATATGTTCCCATATCCCCTCCCTTTTGCATCTCCCTCCCACCCTCCCTATCCCACCCCTCCAGGCGGTCACAAAGCACCGAGCTGATCTCCCTGTGCTATGCGGCTGCTTCCCACTAGCTATCTACCTTACGTTTGGTAGTGTATATATGTCCATGCCGCTCTTTCACTTCATCCCGGCTTACCCTTCCCCCTCCCCATATCCTCAAGTCCATTCTCCAGTAGGTCTGTGTCTTTATTCCTGTCTTACCCCTATGTTCTTCATGACATTTTTTTTTCTTAAATTCCATATATATGTGTCAGCATACAGTATTTGTCTTTCTCTTTCTGACTTACTTCACTCTGTATGACAGACTCTAGGTCCATCCACCTCATTACAAATAGCTCAATTTCATTTCTTTTTATGGCTGAGTAATATTCCATTGTATATATGTGCCACATCTTCTTTACCCATTCATCTGATGATGGACACTTAGGTTGTTTCTATCTCCGGGCTATTGTAAATAGGGCTGCTATGAACATTTTGGTACATGTCTCTTTTTGAATTATGGTTTTCTCAGGGTATATGCCCAGTAGTGGGATTGCTGGGTCATATGGTAGTTCTATTTGTAGTTTTTTAAGGAACCTCCATACCGTTCTCCATAGTGGCTGTACCAATTCACATTCCCACCAGCAGTGCAAGAGTGTTCCTTTTTTTCCACACCCTCTCCAGCATTTATTGTTTCTAGATTTTTTGATGATGGCCATTCTGACTGGTGTGAGATGATATCTCATTGTAGTTTTGATTTGCATTTCTCTAATGAGCAAAGATGTTGAGCATCCTTTCAGGTGTTTGTTGGCAGTCTGTATATCTTCTGTGGAGAAATGTCTATTTAGGTCTTCTGCCCATTTTTGGATTGGGTTGTTTGTTTTTTTGTTATTGAGCTGCATGAGCTGCTTATAAATTTTGGAGATTAATCCTTTGTCAGTTGCTTCATTTACAAATATTTTCTCCCATTCTGAGGGTTGTCTTTTGGTCTTGTTTATGGTTTCCTTTGCTGTGCAAAAGCTTTTAAGTTTCATTAGGTCCCATGTGTTTATTTTTGTCTTTATTTCCATTTCTCTAGGAGGTGGGTCAAAAAGGATCTTGCTGTGATTTATGTCATAGAGTGTTCTGCCTATGTTTTCCTCTAAGAGTTTGATAGTGTCTGGCCTTACATTTAGGTCTTTAATCCATTTTGAGCTTATTTTTGTGTATGGTGCTAGGGAGTGGTCTAATCTCATACTTTTACATGTCCCTATCCAGTTTTCCCAGCACCACTTATTGAAGAGACTGTCCTTTCTCCACTGTACATTCCTGCCTCCTTTATCAAAGATAAGGTGACCATATGTCCGTGGGTTTATCTCTGGGCTTTCTATCCTGTTCCATTGATCTATATTTCTGTTTTTGTGCCAGTACCATACTGCATAACTCTTTTTGAATTATGGTTTTCTCAGGGTATATGCTCAGTAGTGGGATTGCTGGGTCATATGGTAGTTCTATTTGTAGTTTTTTAAGGAACCTCCATACTGTTCACCATAGTGGCTGTATCAATTTACATTCCCACCAACAGTGCAAGAGTGTTCTCTTTTCTCCACACCCTCTCCAGCATTTATTGTTTCTAGATTTTTTCATGATGGCCATTCTGACCAGTGTGAGATGATATCTTATTGTAGTTTTGATTTTCATTTCTCTAATGATTAATGATGTTGAGCATTCTTTCATGTGTTTGTTGGCAATCTGTATATCTTCTCTTGAGAAATGTCTATTATTCATCATAGTTTTGGAAGTTTTAGCCACAACAATCAGAGAAGAAAAAGAAATAAAAGGAATCCAAATTGGAAAAGAAGAAGTAAATCTGTCACTGTTTGCAGATGACATGATACTATACGTAGAGAATCCTAAAGATGCTACCAGAAAACTACTAGAGCTAATCAATGAATTTGGTAAAGTAGCAGGATACAAAATTAATGCACAGAAATCTCTGGCATTCCTATACACTAATGATGAAAAATCTGAAAATGGAATTAAGAAAACACTCCCATTTACCATTGCAACAAAAAGAATAAAATATCTAGGAATAAACCTACCTAAGGAGACAAAAGACCTGTATGCAGAAAATTATAAGACACTGATGAATGAAATTAAAGATGATACAAATAGATGGAGAGATATACCATGTTCTTGGATTGGAATAATCAACATTGTAAAAATGACTCTACTACGCAAAGCAATCTACAGATTTAATGCAATCCCTATCAAACTACCACTGGCATTTTTCACAGAAATAGAACATAAAATTTCACAATTTGTATGGAAACACAAAAGACCCCGAATAGCCAAAGCAATATTGGGAACGAAAAACAGAGCTGGAGGAATCAGGCTCCCTGACTTCAGACTATACTACAAAGCTACAGTAATCAAGACACTATGGTACTGGCACAAAAACAGAAATATAGATCAATGGAACAGGATAGAAAGCCCAGAGATAAACCCACGCACATATGGTCACCTTATCTTTGATAAACGAGGCAAGAATATACAGTGGAGAAAAAACAGCCTCTTCAATAAGTGGTGCTGGAAAAACTGGACAGGTATCTTTAAAAGTATGAAATTAGAACAGTCCCTAACACCATACACAAAAATAAACTCAAAATGGATTAAAGACCTAAATGTAAGGCCAGACACTATCAAACTCTTAGAGGAAAACATAGGCAGAACACTCTATGACATAAATCACAGCAAGATCCTTTTTGACCCACCTCCCAGAGAAATGGAAATAAAAACAAAAATAAACACATGGGACCTAATGAAACTTAAAAGCTTTTGCACAGCAAAGGAAACTATAAACAAGACCAAAAGAGAACCCTCAAAATGGGAGGAAATATTTGCACATGAAGCAACTGACAAAGGATTACTCTCCAAAATTTACAAGCAGTTCATGCAGCTCAATATCAAAAAAACAAACAACCCAATCCAAAAATGGGCAGAAGATCTAATGTATTTTTTCTAAAGCCCACACACTGGGCCGTCAAAGTCACATGCAATGTGACAAAGTGGGTAATTATGTCTCACTTAGTGCACATCAAAGAACAAATGGCCAGAGAGCCTGTCCATGTGCAGCGGTGTGTGCGGGAAGGAGGCAGTGGTGGAGCCGTCCGGGTGCGGGGCTGGGTGCAGACAGCAACCTGTGCCGTCTGCTCCCCGCCCTGGAAAGGAACGAGGCCACAGCATTCATTTAAATGTGGGGACGTGTCTGGCCTTTCTTTCGTCTTCCTTTGTTTGGTTTTCATGGAAACGTGTGTTTATAGGAAACTCCGAGCCTCCTTGCTACAGACAGATGTTTTTGGTCTCTGTCCCTCATCTGGCTAAGGAGATGAACCACTATCTTTTTTCTCCTCAGCCAATGCAGGAGATGGAAATAAAGCATCAGTGCTTCTAAGATGCAGAGGTCGCTCTGGAAACAGGTGGTTCCAAGCAGCCTTTGGCAGAGACTCACCTCCTGGAGGTGATGCTAGACCTCATTGGAAGGAGAGGCAGAACCCAAGGCACACATTGCATCCACCATCTGCGTCACAGATACAAAGTGGATTCAAGCTGGAGCCTGCATCACGGACACACGGTCCAGGCTCCTCCTTCATCCCTGGACCCATCCCATCGTCCCTCCCTCTACTTCCCCCACTGGCTGGAAAACTTTGTCACTTTAACACTTGATTATATAAAACCCTGTTCCCTTTACCCCCTGTGGATGAGCAATTGTTCTGCTATTTCTATAAAATGCCACAGGAAATATGAAAATAGGAGGCAGGATTGGGAGTGAGACTGTTCCTGAATGCCTGTGGTTAGAAGCATCAGAGATGGCTGCACAGATTTTACATCTGTGACAGGGAAGCGGAAGGCAAGGGGGACAGAGAGAGAGAATGAGGGGCTGGAGAGAGAGAACAGGCACCACCGAGGAACCCTGTCAAGGTGCTGGAATGTGGCCTTTAGCCTGAAGGGACTGAATCTGGGCCTGAACCCCAGCAGGGCAGCCCCAACCTGTGCCAGGCTCACTGCTTAAGGCAGGAGACCTGGGCCAGCAGATGGGTGAAAAGTGAGTCATAAGCTGGAAGGGATGAACTACACATTTCTTTGCAGTGTGAGATACCCTTTCCAGAACAGGCTGGACAATATCTATGGTCTCATTCATTCTTTCATCAAATATTCTACTGGGAAGCAGTGTTGAGGGATGACTAAAAGTGCAGGCACTAGAGCTCCAATCATGCCTCTTTGACTTGTGTATAAATGTGGCAAGTTACCCTCTCCTGCCTCAGTTTTCCCATCTGTAAAATGGGGCTGACAATAATAGTACCTCCTTGATACAAAGTGCCTGGAATGGTGCTATTCTAGGGACCTAATAAGTAGCTACAATGTAGCAAATACTACCCTAGATACAAGTGCTACATTGGTGTATAAAAGCTTGTGCCTACATTCCAGCAGCTCATAACTTAGTGGAGGGGACAGGTATGTAAACAAATTACTAACAGTGTGATGGGAGCTAAGGTAGTGATATCTAATGAGTGTGAAATTTTGGACATAAGGATCAAAGGACTTGGAAAACACTTAGCAGAAGAGATGGGTTTTGTAGGGTAGGCAGTAAGTTACCAATTGGAGAAGAGAGATCAATTTATTTCGGGCAAAGATCAGAAAGAACAAAGAAACGGAGATTTTAAAAATCATGGCTTGTTTAAGAAAAAAGTGAGAAATCGTTTGTGTCTGAGGAATGGTGGGAGGGGAAGCTGAAGGACCCCATGTGGCTTCATAGAGAGTTTGGGTTACATTTTGTCGGAATTGGGGATTCACTGGAGCTTCTAAAAAAGGGTAGAGGCATGATCCAGTTTGAACGATTCCACCCACTATTATCATATTTTAGTTGCTCTCCTATCACTACAAATTCTTTATATAATAGACAATATTAATAACTCTTCCCTAGCTGTAAAAACTGCAGTAGAACAACGCAGAAGCCTTGAGCAGCAGTGAATGAGGGACGGATGGGCTGGCAGACAAGAAGCAGAGGCCCTGGTATCAGACAATGTGATGGGCCACGGAGACCTCTGTCTTTAAGGGCAGATGGAACTTAAGAGTTTCCTTCCAATGGCTCCTTCCCTACGCTAGAAATGTCCACATAGAAGGGATCCGACAGTGGCAGCCACAGCAAGTTATCCGCCAAGTATATGTCCTCCCCATCTTCTCTCAACATCTCGAGTTGGTTTAGGGTACCTGTGGGTCTAACTAAAAACTGCCTTTCCCAGTTCCCCTATCATCAGAGGGGCAGCACATGGTGAGGCCCTGGTCAGTAGTCCAAGAATGGAAACCTCCCAGAGACTCCTAGTTTTTTTGCCTCTTTCTGGCAATATTTCTTCCCCCTTCTAACTTCTCCTTCTTCCTGCCTAGAAACCAAAGTGAGGGTGAGGTGAAGCCACCATCTTTCAACCACGAGGACAAGAGTCTGACACTAAAGACTGCAGAGAGGAAAGATAAGAGGACCCTGGGATGCTGGTGCCATCAGGCAGCTGGTCCTCATGGAGCCTGCCCATCTCTGGGCTTCGTGCTCCACAGTGAAGTCTGGGAACTTGGGCCTCTGTTATCTGCAGTGGAATGCAGTCCCTGACACCAGGAGGCCCGTGTAGATAAATGCCTCATTTAATGTGCACTGCTATGGATGCACAGATGTTGACACATCAGAAGCAAAATCAGTTTCTCTTTGGCACTTGGGAAAAAGGGTCCATGTCTCACCAGTATTCCCTGCATGTTAGTAACCTGCAAACTAAATTCTTCTGTGTTGTCAGGTGCTAACCATAGATCTCCTACTAGCCTATGAAGAAAAACTTCCCTGGCTCAGCCACCATGCAGCTCAGCCCAGAAGGAAGAGTAGAAGTATCAGTATTAAAGGATAAATGTTGGCTATTAAATGTTTGCAAAATCAGTGAGGGCAGAGGCTGTATCGTTCACCGAAGAAGAAAGCGATCCCCTACAGAACATCAGTAGCTCGGTTTCCGGCCGGTCAAAGGGGAGGCAGGCCTGGATGGAATGTTGCTGGGGAGATAAAGGTAAGCCTGCAAGGAGATGGTTCTTGTCTCTACCTACAGTCTTGAAGCAGAAGTGGGGAGAAATACAAGGCACAGGGGCTAAATTGGGGTGAGTTAATAATAGGCGGGAGGTTGATATAAGGCCCCCAGTGCAAAGTGGTAGAAAAATCAGGGGCTTTAGAGTTATATTGATGTGGATTTGACCAGCTCATTGGCTTTG
The DNA here is from genome assembly GCF_964341445.2 of Mesoplodon mirus. Taxonomy (NCBI): domain Eukaryota; kingdom Metazoa; phylum Chordata; class Mammalia; order Artiodactyla; family Ziphiidae; genus Mesoplodon; species Mesoplodon mirus. Next base: position 138,234,289 of record NC_138983.1, on the reverse strand, counting down.
GGCAAGTGATCTGACAATCTCAGGCTTAGGCTGTCAAGTCGTAAACTGGAAAGAACAGTGCCCAGGTACAGGCTTATCAGGAGGACTAAATGGGACACTGGACACGAAAGAGCCCAGCCCCCAGGAGGCACTTCGCAAACAAGGGCTCTCAGCGTCATCAGGGAGGACAGATGGAAACAACAACCTTGGGAGTGGTCTCCAGGGACTCCCAGGCCCCAGGGATCCGTGAAAAGTGGAAGGACAGCTGCTAGCCAACATTGGCTCTGCCTTGGTTTTTGTCAAGGCTTGTAGGAAAGATCCCTCACCATCTCTGACTTCCTTTTGCCCCTTTGGGGTTCAGGGATCTCATGTGAACCCCCGTGTAGCCCTGTGCCTGGGAAAGAAGCACAGACAACAACCCTGCAGAAGCACAGACAACAACCCTGCAGAGAAATCCTTCCCCACCAAGTACCAACAGAGCTGTAACACACACACACACACACACACACACACACACACACACACACACACGTGTGCGCGGTTCATTCTATAAGCCCAAGGGGTGTGCTGAGGACCCAGACAGAAAGGACACTTTCAGATGCAGAGGACAAATATGAGCAAACGTAACTCAACCCAGGACCGAAGAGGGGTCTCTGCTCCACCAACTAAACCTAGAGCCCGGTTGCCCTAGTACTGCATGCCCCAGGGCAGAGATTCTCCTGCTGCACCCCTGGGCCGCAGGGCTAGTGGAAGAGAATGATGCCTCAGGAATTTGCGATGGCCCAGCAGGTCCAGCCCATAGTGTTTATTCAAGGTTTTGGTGGTAGGGACCATTTACACAAACAGATGGCAGGAGTGGAGGGAAAGGCGGCGGTGAGCCAGGGCAGAGTGAGCGGAAAAGGCTGTGATCACATGGGTGCCCTGGCTCTGCTGTGCCCCCTGTGTCTTCCCCACTTGCCTCATGCGACAGTCAGGTGCAAAGCACGCTGGTCGGCAGGGCCACACAGCTGAGACGGGTCTCCTGGAAACAGCAGGGCAGATACAGGAAAGGGAGAAAGCCTGTGCCGTGTCTCTCCTCGGAGGGAACCCTCCCTTCCCTCCCGATTGGCAAAGAATGAATCCAAGAGTCATCAGGGTGTCCTGCCTTATTTTCCATCAACTCCATCTTTCTGATCTGTGACCTCTATGTGCAGGCTTTGGAAACAGAAAGTTTGCTCACTCTTGTGCTGGGAATGAGGGGCCCTAGGGAGCACCGCTGTCAGCGAACTTCTTGTGGAAAATGTATCTAGTTGTTCCATAATTTACCTTCAGCCTCAGTATATGAAGCCCTCTGGTGCGGTGGTGCTGCTCATGCAGTGAGACACCGTCCCCTCCGTGAGCTAATGTTTTCGGGACAACGACAGGTGGGTAGGAAAATGGGATGGGATGGGATGGGTAGGGGCAGGTGTGGCCACACACACATCCCTGCCGCTCCTTGTTCTTGGCCATTTCTTCTGTAGATCTGGAGGAAGAGCGTGGGCTGTTATCTGTTAGGCTGTGCATCAGGCATTTCATCTAATTTCATAATGAAGATGTTACTCCATCAGATGCGGACGACGTGTCAGCAGAAATGCAGAAGGCCGTTCTTCTGTGTCCGCCAGCTCTCTGCGGGGCACCCCCCTCCTGGAATACTGGGCAACGTGCAGGTTTGAAGGGGTGGTGCTGCCAGACCAGACTGCGCCTCATCATCGAGACGCCAGCTCTCTCCTCCTCCTTGTGAGCGGATCCTGCCAGGCGGTAAGCTTTGTGAGGGCAGGAGTCCTTCACGCTCCCTGTACAGCCCAGTGCCCGGAGCTTGGTGAGTGCTCCATGTGGGCGGATGAATGGATCCCATCTGCCATGTTTCCCAGGCTATGTGTGGTGTCCAGGTTTCTTTTTATAACTGAGGTATAATTGACGCATGGCATTATATTAGTTTCAGATGTACAACATAATGATTCGATGTTTGTATGTGATGCAAACCATCCATCGCCTGTATGGTGCCCATCTTTTTTTAATTGAAGAATAGTTGATTTACAATGTTGTGTTAGTTTCAGGTATACAGCAAAGTAATTCAGTTATACATATATATGTGTATATATATTATTTTTTCAGATTCTTTTCCCATATAGGTTATTACAAAATACTGAGCACAGTTCCCTGTGCTATACCGTTGGTCTTTATTGTTCATTTTATACATAGTAGTGTATGTGTGTTAATCCCAAACCCCTAATTTATTCCTCCCCCTCCTTTCCCCTTTGGTAACCATAAGTTTGGTTTCTATGTTTGTGAGTCTGTTTTTGTTTTGTAAAATTCATTTGTATCATTTTAAATTCCATACATAAGTGATATCGTATGATAATTGTCTTTCTCTGTCTGACTTCCTTCACTTAGTATGATCATCTCTAGGTCCAACCATGTGGCTGCAAATTGGTGCCCGGTTTTTGAGACCAACTTACTTCTCAAAACTGAGACCTCCAGCAACCCTGGTCCACTCCTGAGGACTGGTCCTTACATTCGGATGAGGGATGGCGGAGCGCTGTGACTCTTAGCATAAAGTTATCTCAGCTGTGACCTGACTTGTAAATCTGGGCTTATATTCTGCAACTTTCTGTGCCCCCTCAGCTTCCTCTTCTGGACAATAGAGACACTGCATTCCCTGCCCCATGCTTTGCTGTGAAGCTCGAATGAGGTGACACATGTAAAAGGGCTGAGAACAGGACCTGGAGCTTGGAAGCACTCGATTATTATTAGCCATTATAAAGTTCTAAAAAAGGACATTAATATTCTTTCTCTGTATTTGAGTGCTTTGTCCCAGTAACCTACTGGGGATATAGTTCCTCCAGGACTTGGCAGTCTGCCTCTAAAGGGCAGATCCTACAACCACAGCCCAAGACAGGACTGCTCACCTTCCTCCTTCTTGCCAAGATTTCCCACACTGTGCTCTCTCCTTGGAGCCCCTGGTATTTTATGAGGACCCTCGTGTCTGCCTGTGCTAGATCCAGAGATCTCTTATTTGTGGAGGTCATGTTTTCACAGATAATATTGTCTCTAGCTCTCCAAACCTAGAGGGGCACCACGGGGTAGGAGTTAAGAGCCCTGCCTCCAAAGCCACAAATATCAGCTCTGTCACTTTCTAGCTGTGAGACCCTGGGTGTATGAATAGCTTCGAACACCTCAGTTTCGTTCTCTGCAAAATAGGGACGCTGAGTATCTAGCTCATAGGATTGTTGTAAAGATTATACAGGTTGATTCCCATGAGGGGCTTAGAATAGCTACCGCCTCATATTAAGTATTCAATAAACTGTAAACACTATTAATTGTAGCTACCAAGTAACACGCCCCAAACACACACAAACATGCAGCCACTTAATTAGAGGTCAGACTCCTCCCCATTCTATATCATCTGCCTGTGGAGAGCAGGTCATTCCCACGTACAAAGATCTGAGGCTGCTCTTTCTCTTCTTTTGCTGTGAAAATGAGTTTTATATTTTTAATGTTATATGACCTTGAAAATCAATCACAGCTCAGCATCTTGGAAGAGAAGGTGGGGAAACGGACCTCCCTTTGGCACTAGTTTGTCATCTTCTCCTACCACCCTTCTGCTTTAGTGTTTCAGACACTGGATTTCTAACATAAGCCAAAGAGAAAGTGTACCTGTCTGGGGTCATAAAACTGAGTTCTAGTTTTAATTCTTTCACAAATTAGTGTGTCACACAGAGAAAATCTCTTCCCTCTAGACTCCGGTTCCTGCATCAGAACAATGATGGGAACATACTAGGTGCAGTTTTGTTCCTTCTCTGTTCTCGGACTCTGTGAACGTGACCACGACTCCAGGGTCTCTGAGGATCTGGCCACGGTGGAGCCAAAGCCTTGAGAGGGAATGTGTCAGCCTGTGATCTCTCTTTGGATTTTATGGTGGGAAGGCCCCCGAGCCCTCTATCACCAGCTTTGGAAAGGTGGATGGAGATCTCATGACCTTTGAATACAAGATATTAATGCTTTGACTTTTCCTTTTTAATTGTGTGAGATGCGCTGTAGTTGGCACGAAAAGGTTACGTGCTGATGTGTAGGTCTTGACAGCAGGAAACACCAAAGAGAAGCCCCTGACTCTCTCCTTTACGGGGCTGCTTTGGCCACTTCCTCGGTGTGAGGCTGCGGAGTGGGCAGTGCCACCTTTCCCATCCTCAGGAGGGGTGTGTACCAGGACTTACTTTATGTTTTCTGTCCCAGGGAATATGGCTTTCATGCCTTTAATAGAGCCTGACCTCGCGACTGTCTTGAACTTTCTGATCCAGTCTCTGTTCTCTTAGGACAAACAAGAAGGAATGAAATGAAAGTCATAACTCTTATCAGTTTCTTATTGCATCAAACTTACACTTTCCAATGTGGCCTTCACGGCTCTCTGTAATTAGGCTCAGAATCACCTGCCTCGGCCTCCATCACAAATTCGCAGAGAATATCTGCTCCCGTTTCTTCTCTATTCTGCAGACATGCACTCCCTCATCTCAGTTGTGAATTGTCTTTCCCCTCTGTTCTCCCCTCTTATGCCAGGCTCAGTCCAAACCCCACTGTCTGTGAGACGCTCTAGGAGGGAAGGGAGCTTATTAACCACGTGTGTCATTAAGTGACACACTCCCGGGTGTCAGGATGGTTACTGTTGTGTGTCAATTTGGCTAAGCTACAGCACCCAGACATTTGGGCAAACATTAGGCTAGATGGTTCTGTGGAGGTAGCTTTTAGATGAGATGAAATCAGCAGACGTTGAGTAGGACAGATCACCCTCCATAACATGGGTGGGCCTCATGCAATCAGTTGAAGGCTTTCCTAGGGAAAGACTGCATTCCCCCGAGGAGGAGAGGATTCTGCCAGGAGGCAGCCTTCAGACTCAAACAGCAGCATTGACTCTGCCTGGTTTCCTGCCTTGTTTTGAATTTGACTCAACTATCCTGTGAGCTAGTTTTTTGAAATAAGCCTCCCTCTCTCTACATACACATCCTAGTGTGTATACACACAAACACACACATCCTGTTAGTTCTGTTTTTCCGGAGAACCCTTATGTGTAGCGTAATGTAATGTTATGCTTCCCCTACAGGCAAGATGTTCTCTCAGGCACTTTGCTGGGATGTACCCTTCCTCTGTGAAGATTTCCTGGATCTCCTCCAATTTTCTAAATCCCAAATAATTCATGTTAGGTGATGGTAAGGAAGCAGCCACATAGCACAGGGAGATCAGCTTGGTGCTTTGTGACCGCCTGGAGGGTTGGGATAGGGAGGGTGGGAGGGAGGGAGATGCAAGAGGGAAGGGATATGGGAACAGATTTATATGTATAACTGATTCACTTTGTTATAAAGCAGAAACTAATACACCATTGTGAAACAATTATACTCCAATAAAGTTGTAAAAAAAAGTCATTGCTAAAAAAAAATTAAAAAAATAAATAATAAAATAGAAAAAAAATAAAATAAAATAAAAAGAAAGCTGTGTGAAATTGTTCTCTGCTAGTGATGGAGATGGGGGTAGCACCCCATTCGGCCACACCCCACAGCTGCCCACCCTGCACAATGTAGCGTATGCCATTTGAATAGCCATTCATCTCACAGACCTGTCTCTTTGAGGGTATAGGTGGGTCCTACCTTTCACCTGTTGTATCACCCCTTCACTGGCATTGAACAGTACAGAGACGAGGTATTGGTAAGAAATGAATCATAGGTTGAAAACAGGACTATCCTAAAGCCTTCTTGGTCCTCCCTAAAAGAAGTCTGGGGCTAATCTTTCTCTCCTCTAAACTTGCTCAGTGCCTTTTTTCAATTTTTCTTTCTTTTTTTTTTTAGTTTTTCTTTTTTTTTTCTTTTTTATGTTTTTTAACATCTTTATTGGAGTATAATTGCTTTACAATGGTGTGTTAGTTTCTGCTTTATAACCAAGTGAATCACTATACATACATTTTTTCTTAGATGGGGAGGCAAATGCTGTTGCACACTAGCTGTTTGTACACTATAGCCAACATGCCTTCAACACTGGTGTCTGCTGATTGTTGGCTGCCCTGTGTCAGAGGCTGGGTGTGTGTGTATGTGTATGTGTATGTGCATGTGTATGTGCGTGTGTGTGCACACATGTGTGATAAGATGGCTGCCCTGTGTCAGAGTCTGGGTGTGTGTGTATGTGCATGTGTGTGCACACATGTGTAATGAGATCTCACAATTATTCTTTAGGTAGTTTTTTTTTAATCCAAAAACTGAAATTCAGCAGAATCAAGTAAATTATCTGGGATCATAGAGTTAATAACTGGCCGGTCTCTGATCTTGACCCCCAATCCAGGTACTTTCCATGACTGCAGTGCCTCCTGAAACTCTTGAGAGCAAGGATGGTTAAAAATAAATTAAATTTGCCTATGTTTGGATTGTTTTAACTTGTCATGTGCTCAGTGTGTGTTAATGTGGACAATTGGATGGAAAGCAGATAACCAACAACAGAGACTTAATTCAGTTGGACAGCTGAGTGAGGGCCTTCATAGGAGATGAGAAAGTAGTGAAATCAGAGTGGAAAAGTAAAGGATATCTGCATAGGAAAGCAGATCATGTGGAGATATACTGATTCTTCTCAATAAGGAGATTCCTGAAAAGTTCCATGGAGGCTCAGGAAACCCAGTTCATGACTAATGGATGCCTTTTATGGCTGCACACTTCGTAGGGCAGAAAGCAGTCTGGGGAAAAGGCCACAATGAATAGATTATGAGTATGGAAACCCACGGGGAAGTGAACCAGTTCAGGCTGCCAGGTGGCTGTAGATGACCAATTTCTACCAGTGATTAAAGTGTGCTTTGGATGCCAGAGGGAAACACCTGGCTGAATCAGGACCAGGATAAGAGGGTGGAGAGTGGCTTTCAGATGAAAAGGGTTGTAACTAAGAGAGGCATGTGTAGGTTTTATGCCTGTTACGTGGTGTTGGGGTCTAAGCTGAGTAGCTCTGGGTTATGTGTCCGTTGTGTGCCCTGAGATTCATCACAAGGTAGAGGGCTGGACCAAAGTATCTGTGCTAAGTCAGCTCTCAGAGGTGTTGGGATCTGGAGAGCCAACAGATCTAGAGCCCTCTGTGTGAGGAGCTTCTCTGCTCATCGCCAGCCTACACTTTCTCGTCCTCAGCTCTAAGCCACCGCTCCTGGTCCAGCACCTGCTGAGCAAATGAATAACCCCCTTCCCTTAATTGCATTGCTGCCTTGGAGGTATTTATAGCCTGTGATCATCTGCCCCCGAGCCCTCTCTCTCTTTAGACTATAATTTAGCATCAGACCCAGGTCTGCTGACTGTGGAACTGAGCACAGCCGGGGGGTTCTGCTGCCAGAGCTGGTGCCTGGAAGGGCTGAAGCCTCGTTAAGGCTTCAGCAGTGGTTCAGGAAAGGGGGAAGGCGTCACTCTCAGAGTTGGTCCTCTTGGTTCTCTTTAGTGAGAGTTTTGTGGTTTGTCTGTTGGGTTAGAAGAGATTTAGAGATTTGCCCAGATGTCTGTGTGCATCTATGTGTGTGTGTGTGTGTGTGTGTGCATGATGGGGGAGGATGGGAAAGCAGAGTAGAAAGAGGGAAATTGGTTTTCCTGTATCTCCAGTCTCTAGCTCTCTGGTCCTTTTTTTCTTCTCTTCTATTGTAATTCTTAAAGGTGGCAAAAGCAAAAAGCAAACAAAAATCAAAAAAATAAACAATCTCAAACACTAGACACAAAAATCCTAAAAGAGCCCTTTGTAACATAGATGATTCTTTCAGCTTTTCAAGATTCTGAGGCCACAGACCATTGAAACATGAAGAAGACTATATATGGAATCTAAAGGGAAGAAAAGAATTTGAGAGGATTATTTAAAAGACCATTGAAACATGAAGAACACTATATATAGAATCTAAAAAGAAGAAAAGAATTTGGGAGGATTATTTAAAAGACTGCAAGAGAAGAGCTATGCCTTGAGACAAGGATTTTGGGGGAAAGTTTAGACTTCAAGTAGCTGGAGTCACCTCTCTCTATGATTCAGAAGATGAAAAATAAAAAACTATTTTTCAAATAGATATTTTTGAAAAATAAAATTGAACATATTTTGAGATCAAAGCCTGTCATGTCCTCCTAAGATATCACAAGGATACTAAGCTGACCAGTAAGAATAGTTCCCGTTCCCACCTTGCTGGGACTCTCTATTTTGCAAACACGTAACTGAATTAACCTCATTGCATTTACTTCAGTGTAAGTGCAAGAGTGTTGAAGACTGGGGTGGGGGAGTAGGGTGTGGTGTCAAGATGACTTAAGTGTGGTCTTTCTTGTGTTATTTCCAGGGAAGGTTTTGACACTGTGGAGAACACTGGAAGGTACCAATTTGACAAGGAATCATGTTTAGCCTCTTCAGGTAGGACATGGTAGACTCATGCTTCCTGGCCTGTTGCTCTGAGAATGCAACGTTGTTTCTGTGACATTCCTCCCAAGAATGTACCACCTGGGACTGGTCAGAAAGAAAGGGGGGGGGGGCAGAGCCAGTTCAGGGAGCTTCAGAAGGCAAGGTCTGGATACACCTGACGTCTGATAAGGCCACGAGAGACAGAAGGACAAGCAACTGCTTCAGACTGAAGGAGGCTGTAAGTGATGGCAACTGAGTTTAATGTGCGTTCCTGGAGGAGATCCTGGGCAGGAAAGGAACAAGAGACACCGTTATGGCAACTGGCAACATGTGAAGGGGTTCCCTGAGTGGGACGTTTACATGGGCATCGTACTGAGCTCCTGATGGGGAGGGTACATACTGGAAAGGAAGATAGAATCCTTGCCTGGGGGAGGTAAACGCTGGAGTCATTAGCGGTCATGGGGCCATATTATCAGGCACATCTTTCTCTCTTTCAGGAGACTCTGGGCCCAGGAACAGAGGAGCCGGAGAAGTCTATTCCATGAAACAAAGCGGCCAACTCTGCCAATTCCACTCTGGTCCTACCTTCTGCTTTTTTCCTCCTGAGATCTTTTCCTCTCCCCGTCTCTAGCCACTACCCTGTATCTCCTTCTCACAAGATGCTCCTTTCAGTTTGCCTATTACATAATCCCCAGTCTCCCTAATAACAAGTCTTCTTTCTGAGGATATCAGAATTTGAATAAGGAACACTTGAAAAGGAAATGCCTCCAAGGCCCAAAGGAATCAATCTCTAAACATAGAATTTCCGGCACTGTAAGTGGATGATGAAGCTCTGACTTGTCTCTCACCACAGGTGTCGTGAGAGTCTTGCCCCTTGAGAAGAGGCTAGCCCTGCCCTGGGAACCTGAGATTCCCCAAACCACCTGGAAGAGAGCTGGGTGTCCCGCCATCACCTCTGTACCCATTACTCAAAAGGATGCTCTTCCCTTTTGGTGCAGAAGACAGTTTGATATAGAGGACGGAGTCATCCCTTTAAGTAAAATTCCCCAATAGAGCATTAGAAAGATGTGACAAAATATGCACGAGTTATTAAATATTGTCATCAAATGAGAAATAAATCAGACATTTTATGGTTTCTGGTATAAATTCCATTTATTCCATAAGCGTTTAAAGAAGAAAGTGGAGATGCAAGAGATTTAAGCATTCCTGGGATGGGTGTATTTCATTACTGCTGTGTGGCTGCTGCATCCCCAGGGGAAGCACAGAAGGGCCTTCTCAGGGCCAGCAGGTACCAGCTGCCATCTCTCTGGGACTCTGAGTGCAGGCTTTGGCATCTGAGAATCTTCCTATGAGGTTTTGGCGAGTCAGGAGTTCTGGCCAGATTCCTTCTGGAGGTGAGCTGGAAGACAGCCTGCCCCTTCCAAGCCCCAGACCAAACAAAGAGAAAAGCAAGGTGGCGAGGGTCCGTGTGAGTGCTGGCAGGCAGCCCTGACCGATACAGATCATTAACAGGGGAGGCAGGACATGAACTCTCCAGAAGAGCGGCCACTGAAGACCAAGGAGTGAGGCACAATCCCAGTCGGGCGAGCTGATGTTCAATCAACATTGAGCTTTGTGTTCATACAGCACTTTCCAGTTTACATGTTGTTTCATTACATCTTAACACGGCCCCTCTGTCATCGCCATAGCGGTTTTCATCCTATAGACAGAGCACAGGAGGATGTCTCACTCACACAACCAGGCCTTTCTCAGCTCCTGCTGATGCTTCACTCCTAGTAATATCTCTTTAAAGTGGTTCTAGTTCACGGAGAGAGGATGAAAACAGGCCATGTCCCGAAATTCCTCTTGGCAGGATTTGACCTGCTTCTGGCTTTGGAAAGACTCATGTGTTATTCCTCTAGCAGATTTCTCTAATTCTGTTTTGTTTGGGCTAAGATTAAAATGAATTGGTCATTTCATGATCACAGGGCAAGACACCTGAGGACAAGCCAGAGCGTCAGGATTGGCTGTGGGTCATCCAGAGACCAGGTGGTCTGAACGAGGTGGCAGGTAAGGGGAGCATACCTGGGTGGGCCTCTAACCGTGCACCCCCGTGGCTTATTTAGTGACTGGGATCTTTGTCATAAGATTTATGTGACAGTACTCAGCCTTATGAGTCCCAGCTGTTGCTTACACACACACACACACACACACACACACACACACACACCCCTCCCACACAGAGGGGCACCCATGTGCATCTTTCTACAACACTCACACTGTTTGCTAGACGTTGAGGAGTGTTGGCTTTTGGAGAAAGACAAGATAAATCACTTTGGAGAGGGAGAAAAGGAAAAAGAGGATAAAGAAAAAAATCTGCTTTCTTCCCCTTTTAAAATGCCACAAGAAAATGTCAAGGATATCACTTTACCGGAAATAACAGAGAAGTTCAAAACAAAATTGTCAAGTGTCATCCCTTGGCCTGATTCTCTCTTCACACAGGGCTCCTCTTCCACCTATCAGCTGCCTTCCTGCCTCTGCCTCCAGACCTCTTAAGAAGTCACTTCTCTGGCCTCCAAAGGAGGATGAACCAAAAAATAGCCCTTGGAAAGCCTTTCACTGAAGGGAATAATAGATAATAAACAAAAGGACAAAGAAGTGGGTAAGAGATCTTTCTCAGACAGCTGGCTATATCCATCTCTCGGACACTGTCCATCGGAGACCACATAGGAGAGGTTTATCATCATTTTCAGTGCCATCATTATCCAAAGACTTTATTATGTGATTAATTGTGCAAGGTTATATGCAGGCCACTGTAAATAGGAAACTATATAGGGATGCTTCTGCCTTTTTGTAACTTAAAATCCATCACATGTTTCACAGTCCTACAAAGAGCATCCCTGATTTACTATCCTTTCTACTTCTATTATAACAGCAACCACAACAGTGCTTGGCTGAGAGACACGGGACAGGAGAGCTTTTGTATTATTATATTTGTATTATTATTCATTCCAAAATCAATTCAGGGCCTCTGTCTTATATGCCAGGTCCTTGGCTTGGTAAGACAGAGCTAAGGGACAAATCACAGGTTCTGCCCTCAAGGACCTAACAGATGCTATAAGCTATAATATTCAATTTTTTTTCTTTACATAAAATATTTCTAGGAAGGCCAACATATGAGATTAAGAAATCAGGGTTTTTTGTTCAGTGGGAAAGAGTGGATGGTAATGAGAAAACTTGTAAAGGAGAAAGTATCAATCCCATTTTATGCATCATGAAAAAACCTCAGGAGGTTTGGTAATTTTTCTAACCCACTGCTAACCAGTAGAGGACACAGGGCGAGGCATGGATTCTGCTGGAGCTCAAAGTCTTGCTCATGCTTCCCCACTGGGTCCTAAAATACAAAGGGACATCAGGAAAGGGAACCCAGCTCTTGCCAACTGAGTTCATCCTTTGCAGAATTAACAGTTGCAAAAGTTTTCTGGTAGATAAAATCCAAACTGGGATTGGGAAGAGATGTTGTGATCCTTTTCCTGGATCAGAAGGAGAATTTTGGCAAGAACTAAGGCCTTGATCAATCATTTGGTGACTTTGATAGGCCAAACCAAAAAGATCCTAAGTATTCCTTATATTTATATAAACTAGTTTAGAGTATTATACTGTAACGTAGGCAGTTTTAGAAGGAATGGAGAAAGATTTACCCAACAAACAGAATGCACAAGAAGTAGCAAAGTAGTAACGATAGCTACAACTCTCAAAATCAGGGCCTATAAGATTTGAATGTTATAACTAAGAAACTTGAACAATTAATTATATAAAATTCTAGATTTAATTTTCTTCCTATAATGCTTAGCACTATTTAATGGAGAATAGCTTACTGTTATTTTACTGCTGATACTGTCGTTTTTGCTTTTAGTAATGGTGATTTGAAAACTAAATGTCATGATGAAAATGATTTATCTCAGAAGACTCCCTTAAAATCAGGATGAAAAGCACGATTCTACATAGCAGGCCACCTGCCACGGGTTCACAGCTCCCATTCTTCGTCTTGCTGGATGGTCAGTCAAAGCCATTGGCACCATTTGTTTGCAGAAGGAGTGTATGATGGATCCCATCTTCCCCAACTTACATAAACTGCAGGAGCCTAGGTAAGACCCAGAAGGCCTTTGTCTCTGAAATCTCTTCACACTGAAGCAACTGCCAAGACATCACGCTCAACATTCTGTTATGGTTTTGAGTGCCACTCCTGCCCGCTTTAAATCTGGCCCAATCCCCGAGCATAATTCATTAATAAGATCTTCATGGTCCCGGCTTTCAATAGAGCCACTATCCACTGATAGAAGAATATAAATAGGATATATTCTAAAATACTGCAGTTGTATTCTGTACTCATTATATGCATCACCCCCATCCTTCCAACTACACCTGCACACAGGCCCGTAGGCATAGCAACTTTATTGATTTATTTTCAAATTTATCAAAATTTGACAAGGAAAACCAGAAAACAGTAAGTAGCCATTTGATAATACGAATAGGAGGGCTGTTGTGAAAAGGAGGACTGATGAGCATAGATCTTTGTGGAACTAGCCAATACGTGGGAAAGTCATTGGCCCTTTCGGGGAATCAAGACAAATGAAACAAGGAAGAAGGACATTGAGAGATTGACAAATCTGGACATTCCTAAGTATGTCAATATCTATTTCTCCTTGTGCATCATCTTTCTGAATCTTCCCACCTGAAAGCAGATCCTGTGGAGCCCCAGGAAAATTTAAGGGAGGACTGGCTCAGGGCTGATTGAGGGCTGGCACAAGTGCCTGAGCTTTGCCTTCTGACCTGTTTATGAATAATTTGCACCAGATCTGCTGAATCTACTCTACTCTTGATGGAGGGGGTCTGGGATTTGGTGGAAGGGTGCCCAGTGGAGAAGGATTTGGTAATAAGATGTCAGGTGCACTAACACAATCCGGTGGCACCGAAGAATGAATGAAGCTTGGGAAAGTGCCAAGGAAGTTCTGGAGGTGTACACGGCGTGCCCTCACAAGGAGCCTTGAAATCCCTTAAAGGCACTGACAGTTCTTCCCAGTTTTAGGACTGAAATTGGCTGAACCTCTTCATTCTTAATTGCGAGAAACTGCCAAAGCTGCAGAGTAACAAGAGGAAGAAGACAGGGTATATGATAAGAAAGGAAGGACCTAGGGGACAAATAGTTGAAAACGCAGTGAGAGAAAGGAGAAAACCTCCTCCAGGGAACCCAGGGTGGGATACCCCACAGGACCAGCACAGTGTGGGCCAAGATCCAGAGGGGAGGGTGGGATGAATAGACCAAGGATGCAATATTGTTAGCCCCTTTCTCCTTGGATTGATTGCAAGAAAACAAGCCCATAGATGCAAAGGATTCATATTGATAAGCTATTTATGTAAGATTATACAAATCAATTAATAAACATACAGGAGGTGACAATGTGTAAGCCATATTTCATAGCTGATAGCTATAGTTTTATCATCAAAGTATAAAAGCCCATTATAATTCTATCCAGTCCTGCTGTGTCTGCCTGCCTATGATACCTCCCCATTCTCAGAAGTCACTCATTGCCTCAGTAGCTTTATTTATTTACTCATGATTTATATTCCACCTACTTAGAAAAAGGGTCTGAGACAGCTTGTGATGTTAAAATATATCGAAAGCAGAAAAGCTAAAAATGAAAACGGGAACACAAACCAGTAAAAATGAACAAGGGAGGAAACGTATCCAGCACCACCTGGATTGGGCAAACGAGAGCAAGTGTGAACTTCAAACGTAGCTCTGGGGGTGCCAAGACGGAGACGGACACGTATATTGGTTCGAATGTCCTCACTGATTGAAACATAAGGGAATCAGCTCACATGATCACCTACACTCTTTCTTGGTACCGTTTGTCACATGCAGTAACAGATAATAAGCTGACTCTAGCTACAGATTTATAACATATATAACAGTGCCTTCTCATGGGCTTTCTTATATCTGCTCCCTGTAGATGGCAGCTTGCAGATCCTGTATTTAGGTGGGTCAGGTACTTAAATTGCCCCATCATAGCACCTTCTACCAGGCCCAGGACAGTGGTTCTGAAACAGGGATATTTTTAAACTGTAGATCTGAGTTTCCATCAAATATTATGATTGAGTAACATTTGGTGGGGTGGGGACTCAAAGGTATCTTTAAAAAATATATAGGGCTTCCCTGGTGGTGCAGTGGTTGAGAATCTGCCTGCCAATGCAGGGGACACGGGTTCGAGCCCTGGTCTGGGAAGATCCCACATGCCGCGGAGCAACTAGGCCTGTGAGCCACAACTACTGAGCCTGCGCATCTGGAGCTTGTGCTCCACAACAAGAGAGGCCACGACAGTGAGAGGTCCGCGCACCGCGATGAAGAGTGGCCCCCGCTCGCCTCAACTAGAGAAAGCCCACGCACAGAAATGAAGACCCAACACAGCCATAAATAAATAAATTAATTAATTAAAAAAAAAACATTAAAAAATATATATATAAATATTGGGCAGTACACACAGGTTATTTCTGATGTTCATTCCTGATAGAGAAATACTATTCTCTGGGCTGAAAGGGTTTTATTTCAATCATTTTCTCTCTGAGAATCAGCTTCTAAATTTTGCAAGTTGGTGTCTTTCTATCAGCACTTTCTCACCTTGAAAGTTCAAGGGAACTAGAAGGGCTTGAACCTTGGAGATGGTAATGTATCTCATACTCAAGTGGGGAGGGGATGGTGAGGTCCTGCTCAAAGCTACAAAGGGTCTTTACTTAAAGAGGAGCCCCCCTCTAGCTCACAGCCTGGTATCAGATCCTGGGCTAAGTTCCAGAGAAACACCAGCCAGGACAGGTGCATCCACTAAGCAAAGCAAGGACTTCTGAACTTCCTACTCAAAGGGAAGAAACTGACACTCAGAGAATACCTAGTTTTCACCAGGCACCATTGCCAGACATTCCACACTGAGAACTTCAGTTAATGTGTTACTTTTTTGGAAATAGCATGATTAGCCCATTTTGCTATTAAAAAAAAAAACAGGCTCAGAAAAGTTAAAATAACCATCTCAAGATCACACAACAAGTAATCGGTAAAACCAGAATTCAACTCAGCTCAATCTACACCCAAGGCCCACGCCCTCCCTTTCTGCTGTGGTTCACTGTGGAAATATTTCCCTCCTCTGGGGTTTTGCTCCACCAGAGTGCAGTAACACGGACTCGTTAAAAGCAAAGGTTCTATAGTCAGAATTCCTAGGCTTATGTCTTAGTCTCATCTCTTGAAGACTGGGGACATGAGCCAAGTTATTAAACTTTGCATGTCTCAGTTCTCTCTTCTTGTGAGATTGGTATCTGCTTTGCAAAGTTGTGGTGTGAATCAAATGTGACTTCTGCACAGTATATAGTAATCAGCAAATACCAGCTGATCTAAAGCTGTAGCAATGACAAAGATACTTCAGGTTTAGGGGAGATCGGTGAGAGCAGACAGCAGTGCTCATATTCTAGTGATGGTTCAGAGCCGGATGGCCAAGGCAAAGGCCTTGGAGTTCACCCTCATCCCAAAAGGAATTCCAGGAGCTATCCTGGATGAGAAAGGACACGGACAAGAAAGAAGGGATGTGACAGTGGCAGCTGACTTGAGATCCCCAATTAAGTCTTCTAAATTACCACTGAAGGATCCTTCTGTTTCTAAAAGTCTATAATCTTACTAAGAATAAAATAAATGAGAGCATAAATTTTCAGAAATAGCATTTGGGAGCCTGAAAGCTGGCACCAACTAAGCCATATGAAATCATTTTAAATTTTATTTGGTTCAAAAGATGAGCAAGGAAAGGATAGACCAGTTTCTTGGGGAAGCTCATGAACATTAACAGATGTCAGCTCAGGTCCTGGTTTGCTTCTACACCCATCTGAAGGGGAAGAGAAAAATCATCAGACTAGGAAGGGTAGAAAGAGTCATCCTAGAATTACACAATGAGGGATAGACCTGGAAAGGACTTTCTTCCTCCTAAGCAATGGTTTTCATGTGAGCTGGAGGAGAGGGGAGGTAGTGAGAGCTTGTGCCAGGAGCCGAAGCCCATCTTTCCTCTTTCAGCCACCGCTGATGAGAGAGGGAGGGTGAGGAAGCCTTGTCGGCCATGAGGGGACAGGGTGAAGTTTAAAACACAAACGACTGAGCCCCACAAATACCCTTAGTGGGGAATTGAGGGAACTGAAGGCAGAGGGGAGCTAGTCGGTGGAAAAGACTGGGGTCTCTTGTCTCCTGTTTCCAGGCTGGAGGAAAGACCTCCATCAACCGCCTCAAATCAAAGCTTAGCTAAGGAAAAGCATATCAATGGGCAAATGTTTGTATTAATCTGTCCATAAGCTCTACTGAGTTCCCATGTAGAACAGCTGTGGGAACAGGAGGTGAGAGCCCTTCACGGCAGGGGTGAGTTTGGCAAGGAACCACACACAATGCGGGAAGAGGGCAAGTTACAGAAGAGGGGGCCAGAAGGTGGCCTGGGGAGGTCCGCGCCGGGAGCGAATGGGATGCTTCATGGAGCAGGCGGCTCATGAAGGGAAGATGTGAGAAGATTGGGGCATCTGGAAATGAAATATCAGTAAAAGGACAAATTTCAACATACACAGTGAGATGATGGAGAGACTGACAGAGATCAGGTGAGCACAGGAATAGGAGGAGGGGCTCAGCCTGGCTCTGGAATGAGCAGGGTGAAGCGGTGGCAGCAGCCGGCTGAGAAGACATGTTTCCAGGCTGAGGCTGCCTGGCAGGGGAGATGGCTGAGGTGCCGGGGCCACAGATAGAATCCGAGCTGCGCCTGGGGAAGATTAGCCTCCTGGCAGCGGGCAAGATGGAGGGGAGTGGGAGAGACTGTGGGCAGAGACCCCACTTGGAGAGAATTAGATGAGGTTCCAGGAGGTAATGAAGGACTTTCCTGGAGGGGAGGGAGGAAGAGATGGGAGAGATGCTTTGATGAAATCTGGCTGAGGAAGGACTAGAGGGGAAGGGTGAGAGAGAGGGAGCCCAGGTAATGCATCCCCACGACCTCATCTGTGAAGCCATGGGCACCCTACACTCCAAGGTGCTCTCCGGCTGTAAGGTCCTCATTCTAGGTGGTCGAGCAGGGCCGGTGAGGTCGGAACAAAAGGAGGTCACTTTGTGCAGGCAATTCAATCAGCGAGTCAAACCACATGGGCTCCTTAGTGGGGAAACAGCACTGCTACGTGTATTCAAGTCTTCCTTGTGCTCCACGCTCTCCATGCAGATGGGGTGTGATCTTTCCTTAACTCCTGCGTTCAACAGCATCATCGCTTCCAGGTCTCCAGCAGCCCATGGCCTCGCCTCCTTCAAACTTGTACCTACAGCACCATCTGCTGGTGTGGGATCCTGTGGCCTCTGGGCATGTGTAAAATCTTCATTTTGTGCCCTCAACACTCCCTCATCCACCACACCCATCCCCTGTCCATCTCACCCCACACCCCATACACAGAGCCACAGACACACACAGACACAGATGTGCACACAGACCAACACAAACATATATACACACACACAGATGCACCTAAAGAGCCACAAACACAGACACACCTACAAACAGAGATACACATACAGACACACACAGACAGAACAGACACAGATGCACACACAGACACACACATGTAGACACACGTGCACACAAGCCCGGCTCTTTCCCTCTTTCGCGCCCTGGCTGCAAATGCACAGATTCACACTCCAGCCCGCCTGGCGTCCTGCTTTTCCTTCTTCTCTGTGCTCACCAGCCTCTGAGGGCTGCTCTCGAGCAGGACCTGGAATTGAAGTGGAATCGCACTCTTTCCCCAGCACTACTGCAAAGTGGAAACAGCAGACGGGTAGGACTGCAGGATTTGAGAGGACAAACAGTTGGACATCTGAAAAGTTAATCTGCTGGTTAATTTGCTTGCAGACTGCTAATGGACCCTGTAATTCCCTCCGACCCTCTGCTCCCCAGTCCAAGAGGCCTGGGAGGAGAGAGGATGGTCCTTCTTCCTGCCCATCTGTGTCCTGCGCTCCATCCTGGCAACTGCACACACCATGCCCTGCTCATTCTAGAAGAACCCGGAAGAAAACCTGGTTCCTACACACACATTTCCTATTAACCCCCTTTCCCGAAAGATATCGGTGTGTCTAAAGAATCCCAGGTTCAAATGGATTTTATTTTATTTATTTGTTTTTTTTTTTTTTTTTGGTACGTGGACCTCTCCCGTTGCGGAGCACAGGCTCCGGGCACGCAGGCTCAGCGGCCATGGCTCACGGGCCCAGCCGCTCCACGGCATGTGGGATCTTCCCGGACCGGGGCACGAACCCATGTCCCCTGCATTGGCAGGCGGACTTTCAACCACTGCGCCACCAGGGAAGCCCGGATTTTATTTTTAAACCAGAAAAATCATGACACCATAATGAAAATAACCACTTTTTTTTTAACCTTTTAAGAAAAATGCCATTCCCTGCTACATCTCTTAATAGCTACCTCCTGGTGGTAGCCTAAATGACGAATCCACCAACCTGTTTAAAATGTAAGGGAGGTGATTTCAAAAGTCATCTGCGGGTGTTTCTGACTACAAATGCAAATTTTTTTGTCAGCGGTCTCCGGAGCCATGGAGCGCACAGGTATTTTTAGTCTGCACAGATTTGTGGGGTGGCGCGGGGAGAATATACATACATGCACCAAATTAATGCAAGGGGGGTTCTGAGTTCTGAATATTCATTCCTTTGGGATTTGGAGATCCAAGGGGACTAGGTGGCCTGTGCCTGCAGACGGGTGGGTCCAGGTCCCTGGAACCCTGTTCCCTGGGTTAGTGCCAGCTCCCTGGCCCCCAGGGGCTCCCACTGAGAAACAGGCCCTGCCCATCACAACTGACTTGCCTGGTGGTTCCCAAGTACCAGCCAGCAGCCTACCGGTGATACTGAGGTGCCCTGTCCCTCGCCCTCAAAAGGCATTCCTGTTTTTGTTTTGTGTTGTTTTTGCCCAGGTAAATTTGGGACAAGACTGAAAAGAAAAAGAAGGATAAAAAGACAGAAGTGTGTGTGTGTGTGTGTGTGTGTGTGTGCATGTGTGTAGGACAGGGATCTAGGCCCCCAGGCCAGGTCAAGCATATGGGTATGAGTATACTCAGGGTCTGCTAGCATTATTTTTGCTTGTTTGTTTGTTTTAACCAGCTCTCAAGTGCAGAGCAGTTAGGCTGGTTAAGCAAAGTTTAGGGACTCTGTATGGAATAGCTTAGGTGCTAATTGACCATTTAGTCTATATAAACACAACATATTCTGGATTTTTCTGGATATTCTCAACTTTAAGTAGCTATTTGTAGGATACTCAGAGGCACATTCCTACTTGGTAAAGCATGTATTCCAAACTTCTGTTTGGTGTGACGCAGGAAAACTTGCTTTGGAGTCTAGCAGATACTTGCTTGAACATTGGCTTTTGCCATGTACTAGCTGTGTGACCTTGAGTAACCCTACCTAATCTTTTTCTAAGCCTCAGCATTATTGGAAAATGTAGACATTAATGCCTACCTTCCAGGGAACTTACACATCGTCTCACGGTAGAGTCTGTCACAAAGCACAGTAAATGAAGTCTGTGACTGTCTGTCTCCCTGGCCACCTAGCAAATGCTGGGTGACAGGAGGAAGAGCCTCAGAACCTCATCCTCAATGCAGATGGGCATTCCAGGCGGCAGATGTCCCCAGGGGAGAGGGCAATGAAATGGACCAGTTTTCCTGTTCTCCAAGTGCAGGTACTGCTGGCATCAGGTGACCTTGGGTTGTTGAAACCCAGAAACCTTTAGAACAAGGCAGAACTGAGACTAAAGCATGGAAATTAGCAAGAGGCAGATGTCAGCTCAACCTTAGGAGAGATGTTCTGACTACAAGAGCTATCCAACAAAGGACCCAGAGGTAACAAGCTCCCTGTCACTGGTTGTGTTCAAACAAAGCCAGGTAATTCCGGTCAGAGATGGCATGGAGGGAGAGCCTTCGATGTAGTAGAAGGTCCAACTCTATCAAAATCAAAATTGAATGTTCTCCCAATGCTAAATCTTTGTTTCTGTGAAAGAGAAAGAGAGAATTGCTGCTCCTATTTTCCCTTGAAACCCAACACTCTGCAAGTCCCTGGTCCCTGCTGGAGGCAAAGAAATAATAGGAAACCTCCAGAGTTTCAGAGCCTCGCACTGAGACCATTAAGCAATCTGTTCAGAGCAAGAGGGAGAGTGAGTCTGGGAGGAAGTTTTAAAATAATAATTAGCCTCTGTTACAGCCTTAATTGAAACTGGTTAGTCCAAAGAGAGGATCTCTTGGGTCAACCCTGCCCACCCCGCTCACCAGCAGTGGTGGAAAAATGGCCTCAAAGCCCGAGTGGCCAGAAGCCCTGCATTGGGCAAAGGAGTAATCTGACGCTTTCTCTCCTGATGTGCTCTGCCCTCATAGATGTATTTTGTCTTTCATTGAATTGCTTTTCTCCCTCCATCCTTTTCTTTCCTAACTGCTTGCACTTCAAGAAGGACGCATAACATTCCAAAGGATACAGTCCTTCCATTTCTTGAATTCTGGGTAATTCTGTGATTGGCTGATCTAACTCTTCAACTGTCCTTTCCCTTCCTTCTTTCCCCTTCCTTTCTTTCCTCTCTGACTCCTGACATCCCAGGCTGGGTTCAGCATCACAAATCGAGTCACCCCATTAATTTCATTCCTGGTTTCACCCACCCCCTTCCTATTCCTACAGGCGCCCTGAATTCATCAGGTTCACTCTCAGGACCTGCACTGGTGTATCCAAAATTTGGTTGCATTGGGTCACATTGGTATAAATAAATAGCTCTGGTTTTCAACTAAGAATGCATCGGAGTGCTTCCTAAATTTAACCAGTCCCAGGAGTTCGGACTAGCCCTCCAGGCCCTGTGGCAGCCTGGGCTCATGGTCATGGAGAAGAGGAGACCCTGAGGTCATGGGTGTCTTTTTAGGGAAGAGAAGGTGGACTGGAAGAGGGAAGGAGCCTGTTCTCCCAGTGCCCTGTGCCCTGGTTTTCGGTGGAAGTTGGGTGGTAAGGCTTGGTGCCTCCACAGTTACGGTTTGCAGGCTGGGCTTAGACACAAGGAAAGGGGACTTTCCCCTCATGCCTTCATCAGCCACCAGCCCTGGTTTTCACTTCAGTTCCTATTTCTGCAGCTCCAAGGTTGAATGGCTGGGAGTCAGGGAAGGGACATGGTGGCTTGGTGACTTCCATCGTCCCTTCTTGGGGACACTCTGAAGAGGCTCAGGTCACTGTCCCACGGCATCAATAGGATCAAGAGGATCGACTAGTGTAGGTCTGAGATAAAGGACAAGGAGGTCCAGGCACCAGGAGATGAAGATGGAAACACAGAGAGACATGAATGAGGTCCTAGTGGTGGTGGATTTGGGGAAGCCCACGTCAGCAAAGGGACAGCGCCATCTGGGATTCAGAGACAACTCTGCCTGTCCATGCACTCCTTTCCTCGCTGCCTGACTGGCCACCTCGATACACATCATGGTGGCCTCTGTCTTCCAGAGCACCATTCATGAGAGAAACACAAGTTTACAGACAGAGGAAGCCAAGATGGGAGAGAAGGGAGAGCACTGGTTCGGAGTCCAGAGACCCTGGGGAAGGAGGCTTGCTCTTATACTAACTACTTGAGCAAAGCCTCCTCCGTTTCCCCATTTTGGAAGGATAACTTCATGTGATGACCTGCATGTACTTTCCAGATTTGAAATTCTAAGCTCTTACATGGATGCTTGTGACACCTATAGGATGCCCACTGTAGGTTTCCCTTCTCCTTGAAGGACTTGAGAGATTGTCTCCATATATTTTAGTTAATTCAGCTCGGTTTATACCTAAACCTTAAGGCAGATGTCCAATAACTCACATTGCTGGATTTGGAGCCATCTTGCCCTGAAATAGAAAACCAGTGTTTTGGCTGTCTGTCCAAAACCCCAACATAAGGAAAACTTGGATGTCAGGACCTGTTTTGAAACTAGATACTTAGATATGGAAACTTTTTTAAAAACAACTTTCCTCGCATAAAGGAAACCTCAATACATAAGAAGGAGGCTGTAGAGTTCAGAATGCGGGTTCCTAAGGTTAGTTCTGTCTATGACACATCAAAAAATATGCTGAATGAACAAATAAATGAGCCTTCTACCTGAAACAAAAACCTTGGATGGAAGTCTCCCCAGGGTCACTCTGCTCTATTGAAGACCCCCCTCAGGGACAAGGAAGCACTGTCTTATATGGTGGCTTATTTTTTAGTGGGGACAAAGGTCAGTTAAAAAATGACCTCCCGGGCTTCCCTGGTGGTGCAGTGGTTGAGAATCTGCCTGCCAATGCAGGGGACACGGGTTCGAGCCCTGGTCTGGGAAGATCCCACATGCCGCGGAGCAACTAAGCCCGTGAGCCACAACTACTGAGCCTGCTTGTCTGGAGCCTGTGCTTCGCAACAAGAGAGGCCGTGATAGTGAGAGGCCCACGCACTGCGATGAAGAGTTGCCCCCACTTGCCGCAACCAGCGAAAGCCCTCACACAGAAATGAAGATCCAACACAGAAAAAAATGAATAAATAAATAAATAAACTCCTACACCCAACATCTTCTTAAAAAAAAAGAAAAAAGAAAAAAATGCCTTCCCTAAGTCAGGGGCCAATTTGACTTTGTGCTCCCTGCACTGCTGGCCCCAGTTAAGCCAGAAGTGTCTGCTCCCCCTCCACACACTGTTCTCTGCCTGACAGCCACCATGTCCCCACACATTATCAGGTCCCCTGATCAACTGATCACTGGCTTTGCAATGCGTGCCCACACCCCCGGCCAAGTTTCTTATAGAGTTACCTTCAGAGTCATATTTTATTTAGGCTGATATTAAACTGAACTTTTAGTCCTTGAACCCACACTGAGAGGAGCCAGCGGGGAGAAAGGGGAGCTAAATGTCTCACCTGGGGTTTAAGAATGGGCTCCAGATGTGCAGAGGGGGACACAGACCATCCCCGAGGCATTCAAGAAGCGTGAGCATCTCTAAAATCGAAGTGGAGACAGGACTAACCAGTGTACACTTGTTTCAAGCCACTGCCTGTGGCAATGATCTGAGGCTGGCCAGTAACCCTGCAAGCAGCTGGGTGGCCTACAACACCTTTTTTTTTTTTTTTTTGCCTTCTAAGACATATTCATTAGCGAAATATCAGAAACCTCAGGGGCAGCACGTGCTTCTAATTCATTTTCCAATTGTATAATGAGCCAGAAGTGAAATTTTTAGGGTGAATTTAATTGACCTTCACAGCAACATCAGGCAGATTGGCTTAAATGCTATTAAAGCAGAATGTAACCCGGTGAGACTTTCTGGAAGGTTATCGGAAAAATCTATCAAGTTGTTTTTTCTTAATTTTCATCAAGAAAGAAAAGATAGATAGAGGACATAGAAGGAGGAACAGACAGAGAGGCAAAAGGGGAGAGATTTAAAACCAGGGCAAGATGGGAAGAGAGAGTGAGAGAAAAGGGAGGCTGGGAGAGGGAGGGGAGTAACACACGTCCCTGTTGCTGGGGGTTACGTTTTAATTTACAAAGGCTGTTGAGAATTTTCAGTCAAACCACAGGTCACATTGGTCTCAGTGTGTTTCCAACACTTGAGCATAGGACAGTGCTGTCCTCCCTTTATTAATATTTGATGTTTAGAATGTCTCGAGTGCTGTCACGGAATAGAAGGGCATCTTCTCTGGCAGCTGACAGGGGGCTTCTTTCGGATGCCCTTGCCCCTTTCACCAAAAGACACGTTCAGTCTCAGTATCAAGGTACCTCTGGGGAAGCCAGGAAGCCAGGTGTGGGACTGAAGGGCTCCTCGGGTACTAAGGTGGCACCCTCGTGGAAGGGCTGGCGGGCAATGGACAGGATGGCAAAGCCCATGGCAAGCTGGGCTCAACTGTAGTCTTGGTCAAGTCAGAGGGAGGTGGCCAGTGTGTTAGGGGTGGCCCAGTGCGGGGCATCGGAACCAGTCCACATCAGCTTAGTTACCACCGGCATTAGCATGGTCTCTGGCACCCAGTACAAAGCCAGAAAGAGCTGGGAAGAGAGATGTGTGTCCATGAAGAGTGTGAAAGTCAGGGAAAGGATGCAGACCTATCATTGCCTGAGGAGCAGCAGGTAAGGACTCAGGAGGTGGGCGACCTGAGGCAGAGATCCAAGCCTGATGGAGAACAGGTGTGTGTGGAGAGGGCACTGAGGCTGAGCCAGCACACGGGGAAGACATACCCCCCTGGGGCTCCTGCTGGGTCATCAGTAGCAAGAGGCATGGCCTGGACCCCAGGGTTCCTGATTAACTCCCCTCCCCGGGAGGCCGGACCCGTTCAGAAGTCACGCGGGCCAAGCCAGCATGTGGAAACAGTCGTGTTTTCTAGCGAAGAGTTGGCCCTCGGCACAGAAAGAAGGGAACACAGCAGGCCCGAGGCCGCCGTCCTTAGAGACACCTTATGGCACGGCTGGCCCTTAGCTGGTGTCTGGGACCTCGGCTCTCAGGGTGTCCCCATCACCAGTGAACTGACAAGGCTGGTTTTCCGCGCCTACACTGTCTGCACAGACCCTGTGGTTTATGGTGGACGCTGGCTTTCCTTCCGGGAGTCTGGCATGTTGGCGTGTGCCAGGCGGAGGGCATCCACATGGGCAGCCCCCGGATACAGCCCCGAGCTCTGAGTCTCTCCTGGGCGTCCCTGGGCTGAAACCTCACACGCGTGTTTCTGGGGGAAGAGTGGGCTCTGTGTGACCCCTCAAGGGAGGGAGGGAGCACAAGGAAGCCTCAGGGGGATGCTTCCCGACTTCTGCGTCTTTGTGAGTCCGTACTGTCTCCGTGCTGCAGTGTAGTTAGGAACACATTGCACGCAAAGTCCCATGAGTCCTCCTAGGAGGTAGTCTGGGGGACCCTCCACACATCTCCCAGGGAAAACTCTCCAGCTGGTTCTTGTCCTAACCTCAACCTGAATCCCACAGCTGCTTCTGAGATTTATTTTTGATGCTGACGGCGGCTACCCATACGCGCTGTGGCCCAATATAGACGCCTCACCCCCAGCAGTGACTAAGCTCTCCCAGCACCCAGAGGACTTGAATAGATGTTCAGTTACTCATATATAAGAAACACGTGTTTCTGCTTACCCAGGGACCCACAGAGCTAGGGGGAGTGGGGAGGAAGTGAGAGAGGAGGGGAAAATGTCCTTACTGATGAGAACAACCTTTAATAGTCTCTGAAAGGGAGAAAGAGGAAAAAAGGTGGGGGACGTCTAAAATGGAAATGCACATTGTCTCAGTCTATCTTCACTATCATGATCAGCAATGTCGTCCTCTTCAGTGTTGCTAGTTGAGCAGTTACAGTGCCTCAGGCATGTGCAAAGCCCTTTCTATACGTGGGTTTCGGCTAAAAATTTGTAATGGGGTGCAGTAGGTAATGGGTGATATTATTCCTATTTGTAGATGATGAAAGTAAGGGACAGAGAGTTTAAATGATGTGCCCAAGTCACAAAACTGGTAAGTGATGCAGTCAAGATCCCATCCAGTTGTGTTCTTCAAGAAGACAAGTCTCAGACATAGCGAAGCCCTCTCGCTCGATATTTTTAGACTTGCAAAATGTGGTTGAAAAGGGGATGATAAAACAGAGGGTGACCCCAAGGAGACCTTTTGACACGGACAAGAAGCAGTCTTACCTCTGATTGTCCTTTAACACACCTGAGTTCCTTACAGTACGTGTGGGGAAAGCCACCCAAGATACCAAGGATATGGTTTATTAGCTCCAGATTTTCAGTCCTCTATGTAATTTGAAAGAAATGAGAGCTTTCTTGACACCTTAACTTTCAACTGTTTTATCTCTCCTACTGGTCAGGATTATAGATTTACAGGGATATTATTCAGAGATAACGCCAGTGCACCTAACACAGTGCTGCATCACAGGGGAGTGCAATGGATAGGCTTTGATTGTCTCATCAGACAAACAGGTCCTTCTTTCATTCACTCAACAGACATTTACTGGGCATCCATCATCTGTCAGGCATGGGGACCTGGCAGTGAACACCACAGACCACTTTATATGTAACCCAATTAAACAATATTTCATGAGCATCTATTATGTGTTAGGCACTAGGCTAGTTTCTAAGGATGCTAGGATAAATAAAGCACAGTCCCCACCCCCAAGAAGGTCAAAATTTATTGAGGAGGTGGCGGTCTCAAATCTGTAGGGAGCACAGAGGTCTCCCAGTGCTGCAAACAGGAAAGAAGGAATCAGAAGAGAGACCCCATTGTATTTGGTCTTAGGGGATATTGACCTAAAAATCCTTCAGCCAGATATTTCAATAGGGTTGTTAGGATGAAAAATCAAAGCCATTCATTTAAGCTATAGCAGAAGGCAAGAATATGAAGACCAGTCATTGTATCTAACTGTTTAAAGGGGTTTAGCGGTAACAGGAAAAAGGAAAAAAGGTTTAGTAGTTTGAAGAATGCCTGTGTCAAAAGAAAGGTTTGCTTTTTTTTCATGTTTGGTTTTGTTTAATTTTGTTTATTTTTTGTCAGGATTAGGAGGATCTGAGTTTGTAAGGAGTGAGTGGGAAATTTGAAATATGAAAACTGCCAACCAGGGTAACAACGGAAGATTTTCAGTCCTCTACTGAAGTTGGTATGGAGAGGCCATTGTTACTTTCCTTCCAATTAATATCTTAACATTATGGATGTATCCAAAATGACCTAGTTTCCCTTAGCAACTCATTGCATTCACTTTCTTTTAACCTCTTTAGACTGTCAGCCTGTACCATGTCTTGGAGTAACAAGTTGCCTGTACTTACTGCCTGCTGGGTAAAAAAGCACTTCATTTTAATTGCTCTAAATTTACCCTTTCTAAGCTGCATGTGGTGCCCCTTGGTTCTGATGATCTAGAATTGCCATCTTTGTCCCCTGCCCGGCACTGTGACCAGCTGAGCCCCAGCCCCTCTCTGGGGCCTCCTTCCTGGACCACGGGCTTCACATCGGCTCCACTGCTCATGTTTCCACTCTAGCCGCTCTCCTACTATGGAATCTCAACATGGCAGCTGCAACGATCCTTTGCGATCAGAAATCAGGTCACCACATTGCTCCAGACTAGGGAAAATGCAAGTCCCAATTTACCTGTGACACCCAATGTCCAGGGGTACTTATGAAGAGTGCCCCTTTCACTTTCAAAAGCAACCTTATTTGGACAATATATTAAATGTTCACCCTACTTAAAAACCTCCAGTGTCTTCCCATTGTTATTAAAACAAAACCACAACTCCAAAGACCATGGCTGGACCCTCCCCGTCTCTACCTCCCTGAGTTCTCTCCACCCTCCCCATCCCTCACTGAGCTCAGACCCCACGCTGTTTCCCCAACACACTCAGCCCACACTGATATCAATATCTGAGCCCTTGATGTTCCTCTGCCTAGAGTACTGTTCCTTCTGCATTTTGGGCACCAGCCTTCTCTCTTCTTTCGGATCTCAACTCAAATGCTGCCTGCTCAGAAAGGCCTTCCCTCTCCCAACCATCCACAGGTAGCAATCCCCTCCCCCAGAAATCGTATCCCTAACTTCAATGCCTCTAAGTGCCCATGAGTGACAGACATGCTCTTTTTTTTCTAAATTTGTGTTTTATTATCGTACCTTTTCACTCAGTGGTAGTTCCCTGTGGGAAGCGCCTGGTGTGTGTTATCTCTGTGTTTTGGGCACCTGTCACATCAGGAACACAGGTCAGAGGCCCTCTCTGTACCTACAGCTGGGACCCTTCCAGTCTCTATGCTCAGGAGCAACTTTAGAAAACATATATCCTATGCTGAGACTTCAGTGGTGAGATTCGTTTCTTATTATTAATGCTTTCTTTGTGAGCTGAAGAAATAGCCTTACCACAAAGGGTCACACTGCATCTGGGGTGCCTTCCTAACTTGCTGACATGCCTCTGCCCCAGATCCTTCCATTCTATAATTTCCACTACTGCCATTTCTACGTAATTCCAGAAAAAAATAATTTATTCAAGAGGAGAGTGTATAACTCAGTCACATACTGTATCATTATATACAACATGGGAATATATAAAACAATCATCACAGAAAAAACCGTTTGCAATGACATAGTTTTCAAAAGAACCCGCTTTGCAATATCTTTGAGGAAGGGCAAAGAGTTATTACATCTATTAATGGATGAAAGAAGTCAAGTCAGAATGGCTAAATTGCTTGTGCAAAGTCCCTTAGTGCCCGGGCTGAGATGACAGGCCAGGTTCTCTGACTCCCAGCATGGTTCTTAGAACTGGCTTTATATATAGACAATGTAGACAGTGTTCCAAATACTTTCTCCAAATACAGCCGGGCAAATACTGTAGAGACTTTCTACAAAAGCATTATAGAACTGACTCTGTAAAAATATGACCTAGAGAGGGGGACAATTTTCCAGGCAGCCCACACAGGCTTGGCACTACTGTGATCTCTCATGCAAGTTGCCCTTTCAAGGGGAAACTTCCCGTGGTTGCCAGATGTGGCTTCTCAGCTTTCCGCTGCTGCCCAAGTATACTTCAACCATCCTATCTAATTTACTTAATTGTGTGCTTGCTTACTTCTATATTAATGATTATTAGTTCAGGGAATATACTATCACCATGACCACCTGGCTATAGTTAGTTTATCAAATCAGCTAGTCACTCCCCTACAGGATTCCGGGAATCTCTTAAGACAGAAAAATACTGGTGGGTCAGAAGTCACAACCAGTTTAGTACCGTGGTTCCTAAACTTTCATGTGACTCAGAATCATCTTGAGAGTCTGTGAAACTACAGATTGTGTATCGTGTACAGGTTGTGACTCCTCCAGTTTCTAATTCAGTGGGTCAGGGGCAGAACCCAAGAATTTGCATTTCTGACAAGTCCCCAGGTGATGCCGAGGCTTCCTGGGTGCATGTGTGTGTGTGGGGCAGATTGGATGAGAGGGCTGGGTACACTTTGAGAATTACTCGTTGAGAATCTGAGATGGTGGCAGTAAGGTGACCAGCCATCCCAGTTTGCCTGAGACTGAGGAATTTCCTAGGAAATGAGAGTTTTCAGTGCTAAAACCCAGGAAGTCCTGAGCCATGCTGGGCACACCTGGATGATAGGTCAACCGAAGTGGTGTGAAAACAGGACTCTATGTGGGTGGTGGTCCTCAAGGGGAACTTGACAGACAGGTTAACCAGTACATCATAGGCAAGAGGGTGGCATAAAGAAGTGGTCTGCTTGTGGGTTTTTCCCTGTGTGGATTACACACTCCATAGGGCAGGGCCACATACTATTCTCCTCTCATTGCCAGCATCTAGCATAGCTTTGGGTATATAGTAGGTGAACTAAAAATGGACTATCTGCCTGCACGTTCAAGTGAATGGATGGAGTTGTGGGTGAGGAGATAGGTGAATGGGTGGGGAGATGGATGGTTGGTTGGCTGGATGAATGGATGGTTGGTTGGATGGCTGGATGGATGGATGGATGGATGGATGGTTGGTTGGCTGGCTGGCTGGCTGGCTGTCTGGCTGGATGGTTGGATGGATGGATGGATGGTTGGATGGATGGATAGATGGATAGATGGATGGATGGATGGATGGATGGATGGTTGGATGGATGGCTGGCTGGCTGGCTGGATGGATGGATGGATGGTTGGATGGATGGATGGATGGATGGATGGATGGATGGTTGGTTGGCTGGCTGGCTGGCTGGCTGTCTGGCTGGATGGTTGGATGGATGGATGGATGGTTGGATGGATGGATAGATGGATGGTTGGATGGATGGATAGATGGATGGTTGGATGGATGGATGGTTGGATGGATGGATGGATGGTTGGATGGATGGATGTATAGATGAATGGAGGCAAACCATATCTCTTTCTCAGGGTAGTCCAAGGTAAGCTTGTCCATTCCAGCAATCAAATCAGGGCAAAGGTCCTGGAGTGTGTGGGTTTCTGTCCAGTTAGGGAGAGAAGACCTGCTCCTGACCCAGTGATCACTGTCTCTGAATGTGATTCCATGAACATCACAGGACAGGACAGGGCAGTGGATTGACTTTGCTAGCCTAGTTCTCCTTAAGCCTTGTTTACTCACTAGGGAACCTTCCAAAACCTAGAGAAAGGAATGATTCAGAGTGAAGCAAAAAGAAGAAATAGTCAAAATGGGTGGTATTGAAATGTAAGTTTTTGTCTTAGAAAAATTAAGGGTGTGGGAGTCTCTGTTGTATTAAATTCTCAGTATGTTCAGAAAGTAAATACTGTCCATGAGCAGACAGGAGATTAAGGTGGCAGAAAGAGCAGTTTTGAGCCCCATTAGATATTAATTTCCCATACATGGTCTGTCTTCTCCTTGTTTGAAGTTCTCAAGGCTGGACGCTTCAAAGCACACACTGACTGCCATCTGCACGGAGCTCAGGGCTCCACGGGAGGCCAACCCTGCAGGAGCCTTCCCTACACCCCCTCTGTTGATGTCTGCCCTTCTCTGCATTCCAGAACATCAAGGACAATTCTATCAGCAAGTCCAGCAGCTGGTAATAAAGCCAAGCCATACCCAGCATGGTGAGCATCCCTAGCCTGGCTCCAACAGGGAAATTGATTTAGAAGATGAAATGGAAAGTGACCTAACCCTTCCTTAGAACTCCCACCCAAACGAGGTTTTTCTTCTCCTTTTTGCTTCTCTCTCCTTCTTATTCTCTATCCCTCTTTATTGTTTCCCTTTCATTTTACCAAAGTTTTGAATAATGTACGGGCTATTCTTGCATCTATCATTTGACTGTTATTTTTAATTATTAATTTATGGCTGTTCCATGCTGGGGATGGTTCCTGCCCTCAAGCAGTTCACTGCCTGATAGGACAAGAAGGATGATATGTCCCACAAGCTGCTCCTAGAGATGTGTATTCTGAAGAGGCACAGAAGAGGGATGCTGAGCCATGTTGCAAAGCACAAGGGGGAGCTTCACAGAAGCAGAAAGGCTTTGCCCTGAACTCCCCATCCCAGACATCGGACACACAGCACACATTCCTCCCAGCCTATGGAGCTTGTACTCCAGCTGTGGTTTGAATGGTTTTTTAAATCAGCAAGGTAGTTTGGGGGACACAAGCAATTCTAATGATAATCATAGGAAAACCCAGCCATCTCCCCTGAATTTGGAGAGAAATGTCATTCTTTAAGTTTACTGAAGGATAAAGCCATGTTGAAAGGAAACATTAGCCAAAAAATACAAATAGTAATATATTTTTTCATTAGAAAGACCACTGACTTGTGAACAGCACATCATGTAATCACTTAGGGTTCTAGTTTTATGTCTGTGAAATGCAGGTTCTGGACTCTGTATCCTCCAAGTCCTTTTGCTGTCCAATATTGGACAGGTTTATGACCCTAAGGATGCTATGGCTATATGGAACCAAAGACTTTGAACATCGGGATCTCTGCTGTAGTTTTTACTTTCATTTGATCCTTTATTTAGATCTGCTTGACATCACTAATTTCATACAAATGGAAATCGAAATACTCTCCTTTGGACTTGGCAAAGCAGTCTACTGACCAAGTAAAATTTGGTTCCCCATGGATTAAAGCAATTAACAATCTAGGTTAGATGTGGACACTCAGGAGGTCACATGCTCATCCAGTGACAGTACCAAGATGGCTGTGGTATGGATGGCAGCCTGCAAAGACGGGCAAACAAGCAGAAGGGCAGAGAGCACAGCTCCGTGATCACAACTCAGCTCGGTAGGTGTATTGAAAGAAATCTGGGAAATAACCCACTGTCAATTCTTCTAATCAAGAAATCCCATGGGTCAGCACCCTCTCCTCGGCTCCACACCTGAATTAAAGATGGTGAACTTTGTTTACAGTAATTTCCTGCCAGGTCAGTTATTGACTGAACAATCCCAGCCAAATCCAATGGCACGGCCTGACCTGCTGACCCCCGTTTGAACATTGATTGTTGCTGTTCCCCTCATTAGACCATTCTCCTGAGAATCCGGTGCTTACCCAAAAGAATTTTAGCTATCCCCTCTTTTTGCTTGTTTCTGGGTTTTCTTTAAGCAAATTGAGAGCAATGACCTCCTACTTTGAAGGACAAGCAGAACTTTCCTACCAAGGAAAGGAAACCTAGCTCACTTTCCCTGCTCTGAATCTCCCTAAGAAATGCATGCTCCTTGGGATCAAGAAGGAAAGGTGACTTGCTGGTGTGCAGCAGCCTTGGAAACCTCAGAGCCAAGTGAAGAAGGGAAGGCCAGGAAATAATGTTAGCTTTATTTTTCTTGTGGCTACAAGGGGCTAATGTTCTTCAAGAGCTGCTAGGGTGCAGATTTAATCCAATGAATGGAGAAAATGAATATTCATTGCCTATTATGAATTGTGCAGAAATCCTTCACCTCAAACAGTTTGACTGCTAACCCAAATATCCAAGGATGTGAATGTGAAATGAAAGTGCGTGTTACCTTTCAAGAGGGTGATTTCCCATCTTTATGTTTTCACTAATATTAGCAAGCCATTAAAACTAACCCCGGGCATCAGCCTACTGTTAATGGACACTGTAACCTACACTTAGCATCCTGAGTGCAGACCACGTGCCTCAAGATCAGAGGTCTTCACTAGCATCAAAAGATGAGCTTTAGCTAATCTGTAATTGCCCCTGAAATTCTATGCAATATTTCTTTTGTCCGTGGGAATTTTTCAGGGAAGGGTTATAGTCCTTAAGGGACCCAAACAACTACTTGATCCAAAACATAGTAGGAAAAACTTACCGAGCAGAGAAGCTGGGTCTCCATCTCCCTCTAAATTCTTGATTTGTCTAGCACTGGGCTTTGTTTGAAATATGTCATTGGTAGCCAAAATAACTAAGCTTAAAAACCTAACTCATTTATTAAAAAATAAATAAATAAATAAATAAATAAAATATTTAAAAAAACTAACTAGCCTAAGTTCATTTAGTCTCATATAATAATTATTAGGAGAAATGATTATACAGCTGTTTTATAGATTACAATTTTTCTAAGCAATGAAACAACTTGTGTGAGAAAAGTCAGCTATTTGGCAGGGAATTACTTAAGGCAGTCTTTCCTGGAAACATTGAAAAGCAGAGTAAATTAGTGACTCAAATAACACACCTTAATTTATGGATAAAAAAACAGTGTTGGTACTTCATAATTAGTTGTGATGTATTTAAAAGAGCAGAGATTCAAGGGAGAAGATCTGGGTCCTAGTTCTGGCTCTGATATTTCTAGAAGTATGACTTGAGGCCAATGTGATACCTTCCAGAGTTAGGATGAGAACCAAGGGCTATGCCAGATATAACAATTTTTTGTAAAATGTAAAGATGGTCTAAATGTTAGTTATTAATAGTATTTTGAAAGTGAGCACACACATTAATGCTATTATCAAAGGTCAGAGGCAAGCGGATCTCTTTAAGAAGCATGGAAGGGGAAGCTGATATAAAGCATGAATGTTTCCTAATGTTTTTTTCTTAACTGATATTCTGTCCTAAATTTATGGCAAAGCTTCTATAATACACAAATCTGCCAATGCCTAGTTCCTTGCTCAGAACCCACCCAGAGGCACTCCATCATCCACAGAACAACATCCAAAACCATCACCATACCGCAAAGCTGGCGTGGCCATGCCTGTCTCCAACCTTGCTCTCCAGCTCCATCTACAAACACATTGATCCAGCAACATTGACCTGCCTGTGCTCCCATGTACAACAAGACATTTTTTCCAAATCCATGTCCTCTCTCTGAATCTTCTGTCCAGCTGGTTTTTCTTTATCCCTATCCTGATCTTCATCTCTATATAAAGAACGTTTATGCATCCATTAGGGAGCTTATAGGGCACTAGCTTCTCCAAGATGTCTTCTCTGATCCTCAGGGAAGGTGGGTTAGGTGGCAGTCCTCTAGGTGCCCATACAACCTGGAGCTTATTGGTGTCATTTCATGCATTGCATTTATAGAAGTTATATGCCCCTGTCTGTCTCTGTGCTTCAACTCTTAGATCCTGGAGAATGCATCTATGTCTCATTCATCCTTTATCCTTAGCATCTATCACAGTGCAGATGTGATAGAACACATCCTGGGTAGATAAATAAAGGGACAGATGGAACCTCACTAAGAATATTTAGAGTGTATTAAATACAATCCCAAGCAAAGGCATTGAACTAACACTAAAGCTCACTGTGGATAATGTTTGGGTTGGGGCTATGACTACAGTGCAGAGAGAAGAAATTGCAACATGATTTGCAACTAGACAATTTACAGATGAGCTAGTTTGTTCTCCTACCAGAAAAGCTGTTTAGACCACAGATTTTCTATTGGGTCCTAGGAGAACTGCTCAGTCAGGAAGCTCTACTCAGGCATTCTTATTCCACTGGTTGGCTAACTCAACTGTGATAGGGAGTCTCAATCATTGTTCTTTGATATGGGAGACTTATGACTTGGGGTCAACAATGACCATATCTGTTTCCTTATATGGGTAATTGCCTTGTAGATGGTAGGTATGAATTGGACCCTGGCAATATATCCAACATCCTGACCAATAAGACAAGTAAGTGTTATATTTTTAGAGCTAGACGCAACCTGACAAATGAGGTCTAGACTACTCTTCCCAGTTTACAGAAATGACAGTCTAAATGCACATGTCCCATGTATATGGCAGCCTCCCTGTGGAAACCAACAAAGGCAGGACACAGAACTTACTGCCTTTGGTAGAAAGTTGGAGTAGCACAGGCAACAGCAAAACTCTTACCTAAAAGATACAAATAATAGTGGTGAGAATAGGAAAATATCTCCTGCCGAGTGAAAAGGCAATGAAAATAGAAAGTATTATTCAAAATAATTTTAAGTCTCATCAACTGGACTGAAATACAGGTACAGCAGAAGCCTGCATATGTTTGCTTTGGGCTTTTGGGGGGTGATCTAGATGTATAGGGCTGGTACTGAAGCAATGGGACCTTCCCACATCACAGGATATTAACACCACTCCCCACCCCCAATTTCGGTTTTTGATCTCAAGCATTTTCCTAGTACCAGGCCCTGAGGCACAATGAGAGGATCATTCCTGGGCTAAGAAATGGTTAGTCTAGTCTAGACTGACATCTGATCTGAGGTTACTCTCACATCAGGTGGATAGAAGGGGACAGAATATTGCTGGATTTCAAGTATTGATATATGGGAAGCAAAGATGATTCCTCCATTCTTGAAGGAACCGCATGATTCCTACACACTGGCTCTGCCCCAAAATGAGGCATACCTTCTTGAATCCTCCTTGCAGGTCTGTCCGCAGCCTAAGTTTTGAGAGCAAGTCATCTTTTTTTCCTTATTATTATTATTAGCAATTGCAGGTATTTATATTACAAAATTATGTAATCAAAATAATTTAATATGTAATAATAGCTAATATTCATTGAGTAGCCACCAGATTTCAGAGACCAAACTAACCACTTTATTATTTAACTCTCACAATAACTCAATATGATAAACATGATTATTATTCCTGTTTTATAGGAAAGAAAGCTCTAACCTTGAGCACTGCAATGACATACCTATTGCCCATACAACCAAATGACAGATGTAGTTTTGAAGTTAAATCTATGATCGCAGAATCAGAATCCTTAACCATCACTCAAAATCAAGTTCCTGCTCCAATGGATTTATGCCAGACTCTCACGACTGAGTCCCTAGCCCTTTTCTAAGACATGTTTTGCTTAACTGTCTAGTTCCTGGTTGCTCCAACTCTAATCCATGCCTTGCCCTTTTTTACCCCATTTTCTACCTTCCTTTATTATCTTCCCATCAAAATAACCAGGTTTCAGTTCAGACCCAAACAAATGACTTGGGCCCTTTCCATAATGTCTGCCTCCTCAGCCCAGCCTCAGATCCTGACTTGTCCCCAGGCTCTTCAGAGACTCTGCCCGTTGCCTGGCTGGATGCTTATAGAACCCGGTTCCTAACAACTTAGAGAGTGATTAGAGAATACACATTCTTTTCAGGCACACATGGAATATTTAAATAAGTAAATAATATTTATTATTTATACCACAGAGCAAGTCACTACTAATATAAATATATATGTAAATACATATGATATAAAACTTTCATGGATCAAATAAGAAATATGAGTAAAAATAAAAAATAAAAAAATATTTAGAACTAAATGATAATAAAATATTAAATGAAAAAACGTGTAGGATACAGCTAAAACAACACAATACTTACAAGATATTTAAAGTTAAAAAAAATCAAAAATAAACAAGCTAATCATCTAACTAATGTAGTTAGAAAAGAACAGAATAAGCCCAAAGAATCTATAAAATAAAGAAAATAATAAAAATAAGTGAAGAAATTATCGAATTTTAAAACAAATGAAAATCCTAGAGGATTGATAAAAGTCAAGAAGTAGTTCTCTAAAAAGACCAACAAAACTCTTAAGCCTCTGTTACTATAGGTTAAGAAACATGAGAAAAAAGGCGCAAATATGCCATACTAGGAATAAAAGTCAGTATATGATAATGAATTCAGAAGAAACTTTTAATTAAAAGGAATAACATTAACTGGTAAATTTGAAAATAAATATAGATAAAGAACTGACTAAAAAATGAAAATCAAATCATACATGTGATATTTAAATCAAAATGTTACCAGAAGTTAAAAAATTTAATAACCACCATTAAGCACAGAATAATTTACAGATAAGGTCTAACAAAATTACAAGATGTGGATAACCCCAAAATTAATGTGTTTCAGAGAGAATAAGAGGTGAAACACTCTCCAGACCACTTGATGAGCCAGAATGGTCTTGATACCAAAGCCAGAAAAGGATAACACCAGAAAAGGAAAATTGAGGTCATTTTCACCTATAGAGATACAAAATCCAGAGATACTTTTTTTTTTAATGGCCAAGTGCTTTTATCTTAGGAAAGCACATATGGTGTAATTTTAGAAAACATATTAATATACCAGTTTACCTGAATGGATGTGCCTCTGGTGCTGAAGTGTGCTGTCTAACAAGGCTTGGCAAGCTGTAACGGGCATACAGTGCATCTGGAATCTCAGTGAATGCAGAGTCTGATTTAGTAGGGCTGGAATGGGCCTGACACTCTTTCTAACAAGCTCCCTGGTGATGCTGATGCCGCCGGTCTGTCAACTACACTTGGAGAAGCCATGATGTAGATGACCAGTTTTGGAGGAGTAGATTTCCATTTTAGTCAGAAATCTCTCCCCACCCACCTTCTAGAATATGAACACCAGCCCATCCAATTCCTATTTATTTTTACTCATGTATTTTCCTTGAGCTAGGCTCCGGGTTACAACTAGTAGATTTATTTAGCAAACTTCTGGAATGGTTAGTCACTTTAAAGGAGAAAAAAACCCAAAACTATTATTCCCTTCAATAAACACAGAACAACTATTTAATAAAATGTGATATATTCATGATAGAAACTCAAAGAAAACTACAAATATGAGACTTCCTTCACTTAAAAAAAGAAATTCAAGACAAACATCATACTTAATATTGAAACTATTAGAAGCAGTAACTTTAGGGTCAGGGACAAAGTAGGGATGCCCTTTTTCACTGCTTCATTTCAGCATCAAGTTGGAAGTCAGAGTCACAGAGAGACAGCACGAAGAGATAAAAAAAAAAGCATTAGGAAAGAAGACAATGAAGTGCATTGTAATGTTTCTAATGATATGACTGCCTGTGTAGAAAATCCAAGTAAATCAAAAGAATAATTAGTATTAATATGCAAGTATAGAGAAGTTGCTGAATCTAAGATCAATACAGAAATATTAATTAAAACTTTAAACACAAACTGCACACACATAAAAAATTAATTAGGGGAGGCACTATTTATGATGGCAATGAAATAGGGTTTGTGGGACTTACTGTATAAAACATGTAAGAGATTTACAGCAAAAATAATAATCTTTTATTGAAAACTAAAAAATTATTCCTTAGTAAATGGAAGCACATTGTATGTTCCTGGGTGGAAAAACTCAACATCATAAATAGGTCAATTCACACCAAATTATTCTATAAATTTAATACAACTCCAGTATAAATCCCAAGAGAGTTTTGCACAGTATAATACATTAATTTTAGGAAGATGAACAAAGGGTCAGGAATAACTAAGATGAATTTGAAAAGCAAGATGGGAAGACTCATTCTACCAGATAGCGAGATGTATTTTAGAGCTGCAATAATTAAGACATTGTGGTATGGGTCTAAGAATAGACAATTGGACCAGTGGAACAGGATACAAGCCCCCAAACAGACCACAATATATGGAAAATGGGTTTAGGAAAGAAATGACATTGCAGGTTCTTGGGAAATCAATAAATGTTGCTGGACCCTTTTCTCAACCATACACAAAAATCAATTGCAGACAGATAGAACAGCTAAACACGAAAAGCAAAGCTTTGTCATTTTTAGAATACAAATAAAAGGTAGCATTTTTATGTGCTTCTGGTAGGAAATGATTTTTTTTACGCAAACACACAAGCACACATACACAAACAAAGAAAAATATAATTTTACTTAATTAAAACTGAAACAAAACCAGAAAACCCTTTTCTACCTCCCCCTTGCCTCCCCAAAAGTAAAGTGACATACAAGTCACAGACTGGGAAAGAAATCTGCAATTGCAATGCATATAAATATAAAAGAATTAGTATCCCAAGTGTGATAAAAGAAAGAAAACAATAGGTAAAATCCAGATAGAGGAAAACCAAATGGTCAATAAGTATTTTAAAAGATGCTCAACAGGGCTTCCCTGGTGGCGCAGTGGTTGAGAGTCTGCCTGCCGATGCAGGAGACACGGGTTCGTGCCCCGGTCCAGGAAGATCCCACATGCCGCGGAGCGGCTGGGCCCGTGGGCCATGGATGCTGAGCCTGCGCGTCCGGAGCCTGTGCTCCGCAACGGGAGAGACCACAACAGCGAGAGGCCCGCATACCAAAAAAAAAAAAACAAAAAAACAAAAATGATGCTCAACAACACTAGTAATCAGGAAAATACAAATTAAAACAACACTAAGATATCATTACACATTCAGGAAATTGCCTACTCTCATGCACCCAAGTGAGAATTTAAACTAGTAAAACCATTTTATCAAGCAATTTGGAAATATCTAGAAATTTTGAAGGTGTGCTTATACAAACCCAGTAATTCTCTCTTACCCAGTAATTCTCTCTCAATGAGCCAAGTACAAGATTGTTTATTGCAGCATTGTTTGTGATAATTGGAAAAAACCCAATTGTCTTGCAACATCAGAGAGCTGAAGCAGTGTTATATTTATAAAATGGAACACTGTACTGCAATTAAGATGGACTAAGTATATATTTCATATACACATCATATATGTGGTTTTATATATCATATATATGGTTACATATATATGTATATATCAATGAGAAAAAATCAAAACTCAGAAACAAAGTCACATAAGCAAGGCAAATAACTAAAAGGATATCAACAGACAGAGATTGTTTATAAAAGTTCAAAATCATGGAGAACAACATAATATTTTACCTACACAAATGCATTACAATTAGGAAAAAATTCACTAAATTCATAATTATGGCTACCTATGGGGAGAGAAGAAACTAGTGAGGAGAATGGAATTGAAGTAAAATAAACAGGGGAATTCAGCGTGACCATAATGCTTTATTTCACTAACAAAGAGATCTGAGGTAAACATGGTAAAAATGTTAAGATGTCAGAAAAATAGGCAGTTGGTGCATATTTTTGTGTTTTATTATTCATCCTTTTTTCTATATATTTGGAAAACTAATTATAAACATTGATTTTAATTTTAATAGTGTTTGCATAAAAACATATGCAAATTTCCTTACTCAGTGGTTGATATAGTCAATGTACTTCTACAGTGTCTTTTAACAGAAAGCTCTCCATGAAATTTTTTCCTTTCTCCTGGATGTGTGGAACACCCTTCCAGTGTGGCCCCACCCCACACGTCACTAAGCATCTCTTGCCACTTTCCTCCTACTTCATGCCCCTGCTCTGAACTTACTAAGCCACTCACAGGTTTCTGAAGGTGGCATGTTCTTTCATCCGTAGAGGCTTTGCCACTTCTGCTCCTTCAGCAGGAACACCCTTCTCTCCTCCACTTTCCACACTCACTCTCACTCTTTTTTTTTTTTTAACATCTGTATTGGAGTATAATTGCTTTACAATGTTGTGTTTGTTGCTGCTCTATAATAAAGTGAATCAGCTATATGTATACATATATCCCCATATCTCCTCCTTCTTGCATCTCCCCCCCAGCCTCTCCTATCCCACCCCTCTAGGTGGTCACAAAGCACGGAGCTGATCTCCCTGTGCTATGCGGCTGCTTCCCACTAGCTATCTATTTTACATTTGGTAGTGTATATATGCCCATGCCACTCTCTCACTTCGTCCCAGCTTACCCTTCCCCTGCCCTGTGTCCTCAAGTTCATTCTCTACGTCTGCGTCTTTATTCCTGTCCTGCCCCTAGGTTCTTCAGAACCAATATTTTTTTTTTTAGATTCCATATATATGTGCTAGCATACAGTATTTACTTTTCTCTTTCTGACTTACTTCACTCTGTATGACAGACTCTCGGTCCATCCACCTCACTACAAATAACTCAATTTCATTTATTTTTATGGCTAAGTAATATTCCATTGTATATATGTGCCACATCTTCTTTATTCATTCATCTGTCGATGGACACTTAGGTTGCTTCCATGTCCTGGCTATTGTAAAGAGACCTGCAATGAACACTGTGGTACATGACTCTTTTTGAATTATGGTTTTCTCAGGGTATATGTACAGTAGTGGGGTTGCTGGGTCATATGGTAGTTCTATTCTTAGTTTTTTAAGGAACCTCCATACTGTTCTCCATAGTGGCTGTATCAATTTACATTCCCACCAACAGTGCAAGAGGGTTCCCTTTTCTTCACACCCTCTCCAGCATTTATTGTTTGTAGACTTTTTGATGATGGCCATTCTGACTGGTGTGAGGGGATACCTCATTGTAGTTTTGATTTGCATTTCTCTAATGATTAGTGATATTGAGCATCCTTTCATGTGTTTGTTGGCAATCTGTATATCTTCTTTGGAGAGATGTCTATTTAGGTCTTCTGCCCATTTTTGGATTGGGTTGTTTGTTTTTTTGATATTGAGCTGCATGAGCTGCTTGTATATTTTGGAGATTAATCTTTTGTCAGTTGCTCCGTTTGCAAATATTTTCTACCATACTGAGGGTTGTCTTTTCATCTTGTTTATGGTTGCCTTTGCTGTGCAAAAGGTTTTAAGTTTCATTACATCCCATTTGTTTATTTTTGGTTTTATTTCAACTACTCTAGGAGGTGGGTCAAAAAGGATCTTGCTGTGATTTATGTCATAGAAAATTCTACCTGTGTTTTCCTCTAAGAGTTTGATAGTGTCTGGCCTTACATTTAGGTCTTTAATCCATTTTGAGTTTATTTTTGTGTACGGTGTTAGGGAGTTCTCTAATTTCATTCTTTTACCTGTAGCTGTCCAGTTTTTCCCGGCACCACTTACTGAAGAGGTTGTCTTTTCTCCATTGAATATTCTTGATTCCTTTATCAAAGATAAGGTGACCATATGTGGTGGGTTTATCTATGGGCTTTCTATCCTGTTCCATTGATCTATATTTCTGTTTTTGTGCCAGTACCATATTGTCTTGATTACTACTAGCTTTGTAGTATAGTCGGATGTCAGGGAACCTGATTCCTCTAGCTCCGTTTTTCTTTCTCAAGATTGCTTTGACTATTCGGGGTCTTTTGTGTTTCCATACAAATTATGAAAATTTTTGTTCTAGTTCTGTGAAAAATGCCATAGGTAGTTTGATAGGGATTGCAATGAATCTGTAGATTGCTTGGGGTTGTATAATCATTTTCACAATGTTGATTCTTCCAATCCAAGAACATGGTATATCTCTCCATTTGTTTGTATCATTTTTAATTACTTTCATCAGTGTCTTATAGTTTTCTGCATACAGCTCTTTTGTCTCCTTAGGTAGGTTTATTCCAAGGTATTTTATTCTTTTCGTTGCAATGGTAAATGGGAGTGTTTCCTTAATCTGTCTTTCAGATTTTTCATCATTAGTGTATAGGAATGCAAGAGATTTCTGTGCATTAATTTTGTATCCTGCTACTTTACCAAATTCACTGATTAGCTCTAGTCATTTTCTGGGAGCATCTTTAGGATTCTCTATGTATAGTATCATGTCATCTGCAAACAGTGACAGTTTTACTTCTTTTCCAATTTGGATTCCTTTTATTTCTTTTTCTTCTCTGATTGCTGTGGCTAAAACTTCCAAAACTACGTTGACTAATAGTGGGCAAACTTGTCTTGTTCCTGGTCTTAGTGGAAATTGTTTCAGTTTTTCACCATTGAGAACAATGCTGGCCGTGGGTTTGACATATATAGCCTTTATTATATTGAGGTAAGTTCCCTCTATGACTACTTTCTGGAGGTTTTTATCATAGGTGGGTGTTGAATTTTGTCTAAAGCTTTTTCTGCATCTATTGAGATTATCATATGGTTTTCTTCCTTCAACTTGTTAATATGGTTTATCATATTGATTGATTTGCATATATTGAAGAATCTTTGCATTCCTGGGATAAACCCCACTTGATCATGGTGTATGATCCTTTTAATTTGCTGTTGGATTCTGTTTGCTAGTATTCTGTTGAGGACTTTTGCATCTATGTTCATCAGCGATATTGGCCTGTAGTTTTCTTTCTTTGTAACATCTTCGTCTGGTTTTGGTATCAGGGTGATGGTGGCCTCATAGAATGAGTTTGGGAGTGTTCCTCCCTCTGCTTTACTTTGGAAGAGTGTGAGAAGGATAGCTGTTAGCTCTTCTCTAATTGTTTGATAGAAGTCACTTGTGAAGCCATCTGGTCCTGGACTTTTGTTTGTTGGAAGATTTTTAGTCACAGTCTGAATTTCAATGCCTGTGATTGGTCTGTTCATGTTTGTTTTCTATTTCTTCCTGTTTCAGTCTTGGAAGGTGGTGGTTTTCTAAGAATTTGTCCATTTCTTCTAGGTTTTCCATTTTATTGGCATACAGTTTCTTGTAGTAATCTCT
This sequence comes from Mesoplodon mirus, assembly GCF_964341445.2. NCBI lineage: Eukaryota > Metazoa > Chordata > Mammalia > Artiodactyla > Ziphiidae > Mesoplodon > Mesoplodon mirus. Next base: position 138,190,809 of record NC_138983.1, on the reverse strand, counting down.
CATGATCCTTTGTATTTCTGCAGTGTCAGTTGTTACTTCTCCTTTTTCATTTCTAATTCTATTCATTTGAGTCTTCTCCCTTTTCTTCTTGATCAGTCTGGCTAAAGTTTTATCAATTTTGTTTATCTTCTCAAAGAACCAGCTTTTAGTTTTATTGATCTTTGCTAGCATTTCCTTCATTTCTTTTTCATTTTTTTCTGATCTGACTTTTATGATTTCTTTCCTTCTGCTAACTTTGGGGATTTTTTGTTCTTCTTTCTCTAACTGCTTTAGCTGTAATGTTAGGTTGTGTATCTGAGTTGTTTCTTGTTTCTTGAGGTAGGATTGTATTGCTATAAACTTCCCTCTTACAACTGCTTTTGCTGCATCCCATACTTTTTGGGTCGTCGTGTTTTCACTGTCATTTGTTTCTAGGTAGTTTTTGATTTCCTCTTTGATTTCTTCAGTGATCTCTTGGTTATTCAGTAGTGTATTGTTTAGCCTCCATGTGTTTGTACTTTTTACAGATTTTTCCCTATAATTGATATCTAGTCTCATAGCATTGTGGTTGGAAAAGATACTTGATATGATTTCAATTTTCTTAAATTTACCAAGGCTTGATTTGTGACCCAAGTTATGATCTATCCTGGAGAATATTCCATGAGCACCTGAGAAGAAAGTGTATTCTGTTGTTTTTGGATGGAATGTCCTATAAATATCAATTAGGTCTACCTTGTTTAATGTGTCATTTAAAGCTTGTGTTTCCTTATTTCTTTTCATTTTGGATGATCTCTCCATTGGCGAAAGTGGGGTGTTAAAGTCCCCTACTATTATTGTGTTACTGTCGATTTCCCCTTTTGTGGCTGTTAGCATTTGCCTTATGTATTGAGATGCCCCTATGTTGGGTGCATAAATATTACAATTTATAATATCAATCTTCTTGGATTGATCCCTTGATCATTCTGTAGTGTCCTTCTTTGTCTCTTGTAATAGTCTTTATTTTAAAGTCTATTTTGTCTGATATGAGTATTCCTACTCCAGCTTTCTTTTGATTTCCATTTGCATGGAATATCTTTTTCCATCCCCTCACTTTCAATCTGTATGTATCCCTAGGTCTGAAGTGGGTCTCTTGTAGACAGCATATATACAGGTCTTGTGTTTGTATCCATTCAGCCAGTGTATGTCTTTTGGTTGTAGCATTTAATCCATTTACATTTAGGTAATTATTGATATGTATGTTCCTACTACCATTTTCTTAATTGTTTGGGGTTTGTTATTGTAGGTCTTTTCCTTCTCTTGTGTTTCCTGCCTAGAGAAGTTCCTTTAACATTTGTTGTAAAGCTGGTTTCATGGTGCTGAATTCTCTTAGCTTTTGTTTGTCTGTAGCGGTTTTAATTTCTCTGTCAAATCTGAATGAGATCCTTGCTTGGCAGAGTAATCTTGGTTGTAGGATTTTCCTTTTCATCACTTTAAATATGTCCTGTCTCTTCTGGCTTGCAGAGTTTCTGCTGAAAGATCAGCTGTTAACCTTATGGGGATTCCCTTGCATGCTTGTTGCTCTTCCCTTGCTGCTTTTAATATTTTTTCTTTGTATTTAACCTTTGATAGTTTGATTAATATGTGTCTTGATATGTTTCTCCACGGATTTATCCTGTATGGGACTTTCTGTACTTCTTGGACTTGATTGACTATTTCCTTTCCCGTATTAGGGAAGTTTTCAACTATAATCTCTTCAAATATTTTCTCAGTCCCTTTCTTTCTCTCTTCTTCTTCTGGGACCCCTATAATTCGAAAGTTGGTGCATTTAAAGTTGTCCCAGAAGTCTCTGAGACTGTCCTCAAAGCTTTTCATTCTTTTTTCTTTATTCTGCTCTGTGGTAGTTATTTCCACTATTTTATCTTCCAGGTCACTTATCCGTTCTTCTGCCTCAGTTATTCTGCTATTGATTACTTCTAGAGAATTTTTAATTTCATTTATTGTGTTGTTCATCATTACTTGTTTGCTCTTTATTTCTTCTAAGTCCTTGTTAAATGTTCTTGTATTTTCTTCATTCTATTTCCAAGATTTTGGATCATCTTTACTATCATTATGCTGAATTCTTTTTCAGGTTGACTACCTATTTCCTCTTCATTTGTTTGGTCTGGTGGGTTTTTACCTTGCTCCTTCAGCTGCTGTGTATTTCTTTGTCTTCTCATTTTGCTTAACTTACTGTGTTTAGGATCTCCTTTTCACAGCCTGCAGGTTTGTAATTCCCATTGTTTTTGGTGTCTGACCCCAGTGGGTAAGGTTGGTTCAGTGGGTTGTGTAGGCCTCCTGGTGGAGGGGACTGGTTATTGTATTCTGGTGGATGAGGCAGGATCTCGTCTTTCTGGTGGGCAGGATTGCGTCCAGTGGTGTGTCTTTGAGTGTCTGTGAACTTATTATGATTTTAGGCAGCCTCTCTGCTAATAGGCGGGGTTGTGTTCCCGTCTTGCTAGTTGTTTGGCATAGGGTGTCCAGCACTGTAACTTGCTGGTCATTGAGTGGAGCTGGGTCTTAGCGATGAGACAGAGATCTCTGGGAGAGCTCTCACCGATTGATATTACATGGGGCCAGGAGGTCTCTGGTACACCAATGTCCTGAACTCGGCTCTCCCACCTCAGAGGTTCAGGCCTGACACCCAGCTGGAGCACCCAGACCCTGATGACATTGTTTGAATCCTTAACTCAGCCCTGGCTGGAATCTATTTTATTCCTTGAGTTTCCAAGTCTCCTATTTATTTCTGAAATTTTGGTAACTTGTTACTCACAATTGAAGACAGGAATGCATGTGGTCATTCAAAATAAATGGCACAATATAAGAAGGATAAGTAATGCCTGCTAGTATTGGAGGGTTTCTTGCAGAGGCAGGGGGTGGCTGTGGCTCACTACAGGGACAAGGAAACTAGCAGCAGAAGTTCGAGGAAGTGCTCCTTGGTGTGAGCCCTCCCAGAGTCTGCCATTAACCCCACCAAAGAGCCCTGGTCCTCACTCATTCTTTACTCAGCCCCGGTGGCTCTTCCTCCCAAGGTGCTGAATCCTAGTATCTTCCCTACCTTACAGCATTTTTCACACCTATATTTCCATTTTCTGTGTTCCTATATGTCACTCCCCTGAGATCAGTAGTCCTCTTCCTTGACGGCATGTTGGAAACACTCGGGAACTTGAAATATTTGACTTATTAATATGGGGCACTGTCTGGATATCTGGATTTTTCAAAACACCGAGGTGATTCTAATGTGCAGCTAAGATTAGAAATCACTGCAGTACTGGCAAGCTCTTTGAGTGAAGAAGTTCTCTTATTTGCCATTGTAGCATGAACACCTAGCGCAGTGCTGGAGTCTTAATAAATGCTTATTGAGTAAAAGAAGGTATTTACAGAGAGTCACATTCTGATTCTGATGCGAAATACCCCACCAGCTTGATGTGTCACTATATTTGGCCACAGCACTTGGCAGTAATTCCCAAATCAATGAGTATAACTCAATTATAGAATTATCACAATTCATTAGGGTTATTGATTTCATATTTCAGTCTCTCTTGCTGTGGGACTGTGAGTTCTTTGAGGGGAGGGACCACATCCTATTCATTTTATACCTCCAGGGCCAAGGACAGCTCATGGCCTATAAAATTTCTCAAAAACTTGTACTTGACTTATTTAACTGACCATAAATTGTATAACCTCAGTTTAGTTAGTCATCAAAAGCCCCAAAAGGGCTTCTATTATTGGACAACCTTAGCATCCCACTGGTTCATTCAGCGTCCAACTCCCCACAATGACCATTTCATGAGTTCTCTCTTCTTCAGCCTTAAACCTCCATCCAGCAGCCTCATATTCACCTCATGACCTCACTTCCTAAATCACTCAGAAAATTAAACTGTTCAGAAGAGTATTTGTTAGACTTACCACCCCTTTATCCACCTGCCAATATCCATACCCACAGTGAACACCAGATCCCACTCCATCTAATGGACAGTCATCCCACAGGATCCAAGAGAGATAGGTTCCAGGACCCCCCGTGAATACTGAAATCCAAGGATGCTCAAGTCCCTCTGTAAAATGATGCAACATTTTCATATAACATATGCACATCCTACCATATACTTTACATCATCTCTAGATTATTTATAATATTGAATACAATGTAAAAGCTGTATAAATAGTTGTAAATACAATGTAAATAGTTGCCAGTGTGGGGCAAATTCAAGTTTTGTATATTGGAACTTTCTGGATATTTTTTTCCTGAATAGTTTCAATATGCTGCTAGTTGAATCCGCGAATGTGGAACTTGTGGATACAGAGGGCTAACTGGACTCAAAGACATCATTCAACCATACTTCACACTCTCTCCTACAGGTCATTTTTCCTCTTCTTTCTGGATCATTTCCATCAACATACTAACATGTTGTTGTGTATTTTATTTAAAACAAAACAATACAAAACTCTTATTTGACCTTACTTCTCCTGTCATTTTTTGCCCCCCTCCTAGTAAAAGATGTCTCAAAAAAGTTGTCTGTTTTCTATGCATCTCTTCATGTTCTCTCTTAAATTATCTTCAGGCTTCTGCTCCCACCTGAAGAAGTTCTGAAGGCTGCTGTTGAACTCTCTGCTTCCAAATCTAAAGGTCACTTCTCAGCCTCATCTAACGTGACCTATCAGCAGCATTTAATCACTCCACCCTCCGTGATACACCTTCTTCACATGGCATCCATGTTCTTGGTTGTTCCTTTACAGGCTCCTTAATATTGGAGGGCTCAAGGGCTCAATCCAAAGCTCTCTCTCCATTCCTATTCACTTCCTTGGGGATCTCATTTGCAATCATGGCTTTAAGTAACATCCATATGCCAACAAAGTCCAAGTTCACATCTCTGGTTCAAATCTGAACTAGATAAATGAATATTCAATTGCAGACTCTTCACCTCCACCCATGTCAAATAGACACACTAAACTCAGCATCTTCAAAACGGAGCTCCTGACCTGACCTCCCAGGCGTGATCCCCTCACAGTCTTTACTGTCTCTGCTGAAGGCAAATTCATCCTTCCAGTGGTCCAGGCCAAATGCCTTGCAGTCATACATGCCTACATGCCTCTTCCTTTTTCTCACACTCCAAATTCAGTCCTTCAGGAAATCATGTTTCTCTACCATAGATGTGTATCCAAACACTCATCCCTTCTTAATGGCTGCCCTCCTACCACCTTGGTCTACGCCACTGCTCTCTCTTCCTGGGTTACTACAATAGTTTTCCTTATCTTTCTCCCCACATTTACATTTGCCCATGCCCAGCCAAGTCTAGTCTCAACACTGCAGCTGAAAAAGTCGTGATTCTTTTCAAATGTAAGTTCTGTGCAAAGCCCTGCAGTAGCTGTCATTTTCTCTCCGAGTAAAAGCCTATGTCCTTACAATGACCTATAAGTCTCTCCCTTTCGAGCTTCCTGTTATCTTTATTACCTTCACTCCCACCGCATCCCTCTCACTTAGCTTCAGACACTGACTACCTTGCTACTCACTGAGCCTGCCCCACAGGCTCCTTAGGGCTTTTGCACCGGCTGATTCTTCGCCTGGATTATTCTTTCCCCTGATGTCCACATGCTTCATTTCCTCATCTCCTTCAAATATTTGCTCTGATGTCAGGGTCTACCCTGATGACCCTGTTAAAAGTGCCACCTTCCCCAGCCCTGAAACACCAATCTTTAACCTTTTTTCTGGTTCTTTTCTATCTTCTATTACCGTAAAACCTAGAGCATGATTCATTTACTTATTACATTACCATTGATTGTTCAATCCACTTTCTACCTTGAGAATCTAAACTCAAAGAAGGTGGGAATATTTCTTTTATTCGTGGACATATACAAGGCACCTAGAAGAGTGTAAGTACATAGTAGGTGCTCAGTAGATATTTGATGAGTGAATGAATAATGGATTTTTTTAATTCTAGAAAATTCTTTTTTAAAACTTAAGCCTCTCTTTTTTATTCATCCAGTTTCACTATCTTCTATCTGATCATTTTGAGTACATATTTTATTGAGATATGTGTCTGTGCACACACATGTACATATACACACACGGTCATATATTTTTAACTTTCTTTCTCATGTTCCATATTTTTGCACTGACAATTTTTTAGTGACCATTGAACTAAGGACTTTCCCTACACTATCTCCACTCCCCACAACAATGCAAAAAGGTAGATATACCTATATTTATTTTAAATATGCAGAAAACGAAGCCCAGGGGAATTTCTTAATTTGTAACACAACTATTAGATCACAGAGCCAGGGTTTGAATACAGCCTGCTGCTCTGATTGTTAGCCCTCACATAGGAATGCAGAATGTGTCTCACAAGGCCAGACACTCACTAAACGGTACTATTTCTGTCTTTCTCACCAGGAGCTCCTTCAGGTCTGTGACATCCTAAACGGCTAGACTCCAGACACAGGAGACAGGACCCGCCCTCCTGGACCAGCAGGCACTGAGCATGCACACGGTCCAGCGTGGTTCCCCTCCCCGGCCACAGCAGCTGCAAGCCAGGAACCAGGTCATCTTTCCTCTACCTGATGTAAAAATAAATAACCGTGCCAAAAAATCCAATCTCCGTTTGGAGGCACTAAATCCCCTCTCCTTTCCAGATGGCTGGGAGATTTCTCCCAGGTGGTAAATATATTATTAAGAAGTCATTTCACCGTGAAATTGACTATTCAAAACACAGACAGAAGTTAATATATTAGGACAACCTGTCTGAAAACTCGCTTTGGAGAAATTTATTTTTGTTTAATATAAAACCTGGTATGATACAAGACCCCTTTCTACCTCAGGCAGCTAAAGTCATCCTCAGTTAGAACATGTCAGGGAGCCTACCACCAGGAGTCCTACCACCCACCTAGAACCAGTGATTACCCTTCCCTATGTGGAGCCCTACATCAGGGCAGGTAATGTTGCTGGGTCTCCCAAGACGTTATACGTAGACTTGGGTGCACAGTAACTTTCTCCATCCGGGAGCTGAGGAGCTTAAACATCCTTTGCTGGTCTTGTTCTAGGTTGGCCTTCAAACTTATGATTAAGGACCATCCTGGGCAAAGGTGGTAGAATTAGCATGACTTCTGTTTCATCATTAGAAAAACCATATCAGTCATGAAACAGAACAAGGGCTCTTAGCAAGGACCCAATTGAATGTGACTCTTCTAAATATTAACTGCTTCATGCATTGCTGATTCACTCTTTAATAGCCGATTTCTTAGATTACAGAGACAATTACTGGAGCAGGTTACCGGCTATCAGTGAACATCTACATTATAATGAGAACAGGGTTTGAGGATTTGCACAATCTGTTAGAAAAATGCAATTTACAGAGTCACTAACCACGTAATTGAGAGGTGAGGGTTAGAGAAGACATGACAGAGGAAGTACCTTTTCAAAGGATCTTGAAGATGGGGTGAACTTCATGGGAAACTTGAAAGAAATGCTTATCTACAAAGGACCCCTGCCTGCCCTGGTCTTGACACCAACATCGCTCAAAAAATATTTATTCCTTCCCCAAAAAATCTAAAAAAGGGTGGAAATATGTATACCTATGACTGATTCACTTTGCCGTACAGCAAGATACTAACACAACATTGTAAAGCATTACACACCAATAAAAATTAATAATAAAAAAGTATTTATTCCTTCTCCAGCAAAGGTTTTTCAGGTTAATATAGATGTACTTTCTTTGTAGCCTGACTTTTATGTTTTGAGTTTTGTCAGTAAAGTTTAAAGACAAAATGCAAAATATTTCATAACTTACATGTAGGGAATACTGAGGTTCTCCACAGACCTCACAAGAGACTTCCCTTTTGTTTTAAAATGAATCCCCTCAGGAGTGATAGATTTATTACTAATCACACAATGAATTTGTTACACATCACCAGTAGCAAAATCGAACTGACACCTAAATAATGTCTATTAAAGAATTTCTTAATTTAGTCAATTATTTTGATCTAACTAATTACTCACTTAAATAAGAATTCATCCAAGCAACTGCCTAGGCTTCTTTTTCAGAAAAAAAAACAAAACAAAAAAAAGAAAAAAAACCCAGTTCCAGAGTAATTAGTAAAGCAGTAATTTAATAATCCCCTGAGGAATGAAACCATTTTTCACATATTTAAAGTAAATAAAGCATCCCTTAATGGGTAACTGACTTCTGCAGAGACTAAGTAAAGGTCTAGACACTCATAAAATGGAGAGAACTCTACAAGGGACGTCATGCTTATTGGAAAACCATTTTAAATGAGCTTGAATTTCCAGCCTCAGATAGCAGTATAGATACTAAAAAGATGTGTTAGGGTGATTTAGAAACATGGACCCACCCTTCACTCACACACAGCACTAATTGTCTCCTTTCTGTGTTGCAGGCATTGTGCTGTGCTCTGGAATATAAAAATGAGAATTCCCTTAACAATAATTTTAATTCACTCACTACTTCAGTCCATAAAGGTTTAAGGGAGATTTACAAAAGTAAAAAAGCAAGAGCTCTGCCCTGGAGAAGATTTTAAACTATTCTACAGAATTAAAATTCCATGAGAAACCTTGAAAAACAGAGGAAGAACCAGGAAATGCAAGGTGGTAGATATCCTGATTATTTTGAAGAAAAGTTTTTATTGGAATATAAATACATATACAGTGGGCAGCATGAGCAGTATTCCCACAGAAGACAGAACTGCTTTAGTGCCATCACTGGTTGAAGAAATAGAACATCACCCTTATTCAGAAGCCCCTCTCTTGACCCCTCCCTACCTCTGCTTTCCAAAAGTAACACTATCCTGACTTCTATCAACCGGTTAATTCTGTCTGTTTCATATGCTATATACACAGGATCCCTTGCGGTGAATTCCTCAGCATCTGGCTATCTTTGCTCAACATTCTTCCATGTTATATACAGTTTGTCAGTCTTAGTGTTTATACTATTCCATTGGATGAATATATCCCAATCTATTAGACTATTCATATGAGTTACTTCCAGTTTGAGGGTAAAACAAATAGTACAGCTATGAACATTTTTGTAAACTATATGTTGGGGCATGTCTATATCTAGGCTTGGGGAATCTTCACTTGGAAGAATAACATGCAATTCTGTAGCTGGTAGTTCTACATAATTTTCTAGAGGGTTTGTACCCACTTAGACCCCCAGCAGCAGCATAAGGGGGTTCTAGTTGCTACACCTTCACCAGCACTTGGCAGTGTTAGTCTTTTAATTTTAGCCATTCTGATGAATTCACAGGTAATATATCGTTGTGGTTTTAATTTAAATGTCCCTAATAATTAGTGAGGTCAAGTTCCTTTACAACTATTCGTCATTTTGTGAAGTGCCTATTTAAATCATTGGGTCATTTCTATTGGATGTCTGTCTTTTTATTTTTGATTTGTAAGAGCTGTTTACACATTCTAGGTATGTCTTTTGTCAGTTAGGTGAATATCCCAATTGCTCAGATCAGGAGCTTAAATTCAACCCCCTGTTACTTGGTCATATGTCATAGCCTTTAAACACACATAATATACAAACATATTTGGCAATTTTCATTTGACATTTTGAATGGTTATTGTGGGATTTGTGCATTAAACTTTGCACTATCACTTAGACCTTAAAAACAGAGAAATGCCTCCAGATCTGAGCTCCAAAAGATAAAGAAAGTCTAAGTAAAAAACAAAGAACAAGTATTTACCATCCCCTAAAATCTATTATTCTTCTTACCATACATTTACTCTACAGGTTAGTAAGCCCCATGAGGGTGGGGACCTTTGCAGATCCGTTTTGCTGCTGTGTTCCTCGGAGTTGAGAACACTACTGAGCACGTAGGAAGGATGTCAAAGACGTTTATTGAATGAAATGATGACCAGGGTCACATGGCAATGACCAGGGTCACATGGCAATGACCAGTGTCAGATGTCAATGACCTGTCTCAGAGGATTTTACCTGCCTTATACACACCAATAATGATCAGCAACCCCATCTTACTTGTTAGCTATTAAGGAAGCAAGCATTTTAGGTCATATAGCCAATGGGAAGCAGTAGAGCAGGGTGATTTAAATCATGCCCTATAGAGCAAAAACACCTAGGTTTGGATCCTGGCACTAGTGCTAAGTAGCTGTGTGACCTGGTTAAGTTATCTAACCTCTCTGTGCCTCAGATTCCTCATGTGTAAAGTACACATAATAATATCATTTATCTTACTGTGTTGCCATGCAGATGAAAAATATTAATATATGTGAACTATTTCGAGGAAACTTGGTCTGTGGTAAGAGCTCACTAAGTAGTAGTGATGGTGATGATTTTGGTGGTGATGACACTGATGTTGATGATGAGGATGATAACAGAAGCTCTATTTGGTAGACCTGGGTTGTGCATCTGAGATTGACATTAGCATTCTGCAGTCCTCTTTGGAGTTTTTCTTCCTTCAGACTATCTCTTTTTACACCCAGCCTTTCCCTTTGGGTGCTGTCTTCATGTCCTGCTCTGTTCTGCAGTGCATAGCCAGCCCTGTCTCTCCACCACACCTGGGCCCGGCTCCAGATACACCTTATCCAGAAACCAGGTGGAGAAGCTGAGAGGTAAGTGCTTTCCTAGTAAGTGAAGCCTATTGGAAAAGCCTGGAGGCTGGCAGATCTGGGCACAGATCTTGATTCATCTTTTGTAGCCTATGGGATCTAAATGACTTTTTTGACAGTAACCTACTAACTCTCCATTGTCTCATCTGTAAAACAAATAAAATTAAATTTATTTCATGAAATTTATGTAAGAATCAAAAATGATTTATTGTATTTTTTTATTATTTTATTATTTTTTAAAATTAATTATTTTTTTTGGCTGTGTTGGGTCTTTGTTTCTGTGCGAGGGCTTTCTCTAGTTGTGGCGAGCAGGGACCACTCTTCATCGTGGTGCGCGGGCCTCTCACTGTCATGGCCTCTCTTGTTGCGGAGCACAGGCTCCAGACGTGCAGGCTCAGTAGTTGTGGCTCACGGGCCCAGTTGCTCCGCAGCATGTGGGATCCTCCCAGACCAGGGCTCGAACCCATGTCCCCTGCATTGGCAGGCAGACTCTCAACCACTGCACCACCAGGGGAGCCCCGATATACTATATTTAAAGCACCCAATTAAGTGCCTGGGTGTAGCCAGCTCTCACAATTGGTGGTGACTGCTAGTGATCCATCAGAGTACCACATGGCACTCTAAGACCTTCTCTCCCAATTAGGAGCATGAGCCTGGAATCAGATGGGGTCCAAAACATCCCTCTGCCTCTTACTAGCTGTGTGACCTTGGGCAAGTCATAGAAACCTCTCTGCTCTTTAGCTTGCTTCCTTGTAAAATGGGGATAATATGAGTACCTACTTCTTCGGGTACTTTGAGGATTAAATGAGATGATGTATATGAAACACATTTCCTGGAGCATATTATATGTCAGCTAATGTTAGTTATTCATAAAAATGACAGAAATGGAGAGTGAATTGCTGGTGCTGACACAGCTAGGAAATGCTGGCTAGGTAGACAAACTCAGGTCTATCTGACTCAAAACCCACATCCTTTCCACTGTGCTACAATTCTTAAATACCCAAATCAGGAAAGATATCTAAGGAAAACATGCAGACAGGTGTAATCTATTTGGTAATACTTATATTTATAAACTTCTGTTCAAGATTCAGCCAACAGGATATATTTTGTGAGCTTAATATCTTCTGGGCTAGTTACTATTACAGAGGAAAACTTTATTTTGTGGCTATTAACTACAGTTCTAATCCTGCTATTTCATAAATATTTTGTTCACGCTATGAAAAATAGCAAATTAGTCTGTAATTACTAAAGGAAAAACCTCATTACAACAAATATCTTACAACAGAGCAGCCTAAATTATATTTTTAAATTACTTTATCATTTGGATAGCACTTAACAGTCTTCAAAGAGTGTTCTCATATGTGTATGCATGTATGTATGCATGATATATGTATGTAAGTGTATATATGTGTACTGTGTATGTGTGTGTGTTTTTACATGTACACATACATACAGGCATACACTTCCCTCAGTTGATCCAAAAGCAATCCTGAGAAAAGGTTACTAGTATTTTCCTTGCTTTACAGCCAGGGAAGCTGGAGCTTGAAAAGTCTTAGTAACTCATCTGAAGCCACAGAATTAGTAAGTGATGGGTCCAGAATTTTGATATCAGATCTTGCTCCAGGTTTCCCTGCACTGGATTGCCTCATATCCAAGCTGAGTGTGAAGTCAAGATTAATTGTCATAGACTATTTCATAGACCATTCATAGGTCCACATTTGTCCTATATTGGGATTAAAAACAAAGCTCATAGTCAATTCTCTACTGCCAGTGAGTCTATACAGTCATGATTCTTTTTACCATGAAAGAACAAATACACAGGTCAAAACCTCCTCAGGGCATCATGTTTTTTTTCTCAGAAGTGAGGTTTCTCTGTAATGATTCCTTTGCCAAATATCACATGCTCAGTCCCCTGGCTGTTGCTTCTGAATTTGGTCTCGCAGCCTCTGACATTGACTTAGCAGGTGAAGAAATTACTCTGAACTGATGAGTGAAAGGGAGAAGAATCATGCATACATATGACCTCTGCTTTTTCCTCCTCTCACATCTAGAATTCGACCTGAGTGTTTATGCTTGTGCTTGAGTGTGTGTGGCTTGTTTGGATGGGTGGTTTAGGAGTTTGAGTACGTTTTGCAACAAATCCTTTCCCTTTGTTCATCTATCTGTATGCAGACGAATCTTCCCGTGTAGGAGAATTGACTAATATTGGCTTTTCACATATATATGTACTAGGTAATCAGACCTCTCTGCTCTCCACCTTCAGTATGTAGATTAACTTTGGGATCCTTTGTGCTTTCATGAATATTTAAGGGACTCCTATAAACCATGAGTTAATCGAACACGGGGCTGGTCTGAGAGCAGAATTCATTCTCTTTAATTTAGGTCTAGAATATCTGAGACCTAATTTTTACTGAAAAGCCATAGTATGAATGCAATTCAGGAACGCTCTCCTCTGCAGTTCAAAGGGTGGCTTTTCCAGGGAACGTTACCCGCTACACAAGCCATGAGGCCTCCTGGAAAAGATAGGCCATAGAAAATGGGTGCATTAGGGACAAAATGACAGGCAGGTTGTTCTCACCTGAGAGGCATGGATTCTACAATCCTGTCTCCACAATACACAGTGATTCTTTGTCATCTCACTGTGTGCAACCCATGATGACTCCTCATCGTTTTTTCCCACCTCTGCCAGGAACGCTTCATCCCAGTGCTTTGCATGGCCAGGGACAGCTAATTCCCCAAACTCTCTGTCTATATAGACCCAAAGCCTCTATGTAAGTATGTCTCTCCTCTTTTCTATCACAGCATCTTACCTTTTACCTTTATATGCAACATATGATTAGATTTGCATTTGTGGGTTTTGTTTGCTATTCATTTTCTATCTTTCCCAAGTAGACAGTAGGGACCATGAGGGTGGAAATAACATCTTTCATCCATCAATGTATACCTAGAGCCTGGTACAAAATAGGTACTCAACAATGTTTGTTGGATGAATAGAGAAACTAACAGATGCATGCATAAGTGAGAGAATGAAAGCACTGCCTGTGAGCACGGCTATCTCCAGCCATGAACTAGAGGGGCAGAGACTCTCAGATTTCTTATGTATGTGTGCTAGTTGAAATGTCACTATCTCATGCTGTGTAAGTGCAGAAACTGTACACCTGTGTTTGTGACCACACTGCTCCTGGGAGCCAGAGACTGCAGATTCAGGGGCTCATATCACAGAAGCTTTAGAAGTCAACTCTCTTGCTGTTTGGAACTAGACTACATCCTCCTCAAAAGAACTATTGAGAATGAACCACTAACAAGCCTGGGTCTTGTTCCTTTGTACCTCTGTCGATATCCACCCCCACCCATCTCTTCTACCCCTGGCCTTTTCTCCTCTGTCTCCTATTCTTCTCTCATCCACCAGGGTTTCCACTGTGCCATCTAGAGTATTTCCTCCATAAGCTTTTCAAGGTGTTATGCTCATTTCCTTAAATTAGCTGGCTGCCGAAATCTGGATATCTACTGAGCACACTGCTCCTTGGAACTTTAGCCTTATATTCTCTCAAACCGACACCTGCTTCAGAGTCTGCAGGTGCAGAGGTGTCCTTCCTGTTGACTATCACCCTTTCCATACAACTACTCACTCACCTTCTTGTTAAAATTGCTTCTTGAGGCCCATGTCCTTTGTCAATTCCACCTCCATGTCTCCTTGTTTCCATCTTACTAACCTCCTTGTTACTTCCATTATTCATCAAGAACTTTGGAATCTGCATAACTTACCCCAAACCCTGACTTAATTCGTGACCTAACAATCAATAACCCTTTCCCCTCTTCTATCTCAAGGATCTATTCCCGTAGAGATCACAACTTCTGTCATAACCTGTAACTGATCTAATTGTAAAATTATCGACTTAACCTTCCACTTTCCTGCCATAACATCCTACTTTCCAATCTTCTTTTCCAACTTCCACTAGAAACATTCTTCAAATTCATTGATATCTCAGTATTGTATTGAGATATTGTATTGTATTGAGATCCCTCAATATTTTATTGTATTGAGATCCCTCTTTTTCCCCCCAAATTAACATCCTTTCCACAATTTCTCCTAAACTGTTTAGTTTTCATGACACTTCATTTCAATTACAGTCTTGCCAATGTCAAACTACCTTGACCCTCTTGTGTTTCCTTTGCACCTTTCTTGAACTGGGTAGGAATCCAAACATATGCTTTATCCATGCTTATGAGCAGCCAAGAATGTCAGACAGGAGGTCAGATTGATCCCTCTACAAATTCATTATCAATAACTTCTAATGAATCCACATTAATGCTTGGAAATCCTTCTCTGTAACTCTGTCCAACTAGTATTCCAACGCTCTGCCATCCTTAACTTCCTAATACCTTATCCACATAATAAGATGGGATGAAGTGCTAGCAGACCACTTCACATTTTTCTGAATTTATCAACCACTGCTTACCCATTCCCAGTTCAAAGGAATCACCTCCTCAAGTGTTTGACTAGAAGGTTTCTGCCTTGCAGCCCCTCTGTCCTGACCTAATATAGAAAGATAGAAAGGAACATTCTTGAGGGAAGTCCTCTTTGTGAGGGAGAGGAGAAGAGAGGGGGATGTCTCTGATTTATTCTCCTTTCTAAAGTGGAATGGAACTGGATTGCTGCAAAAATGTCTCATGAAGTTGATGGCTGCCTGTAATAATAAGGTAATTGCCATCCAGTTAATAGTTGTTGAGCTGCAAGGCCTACTGACCTGAGTTGTATTATTAAAGTGAAGAGATGAGCACTAGAAAGAAATGGGATGGTGTATAACCACAGAAGGAGATCCATACTATTCCCTGGAGTTCCAATAGTCCCGTAGACTTATGCATGATCTATCTAACAGTGTTTGTGGGCCATGAACGTGTGGGAGTGGATAAGGTTGTGGGTTTGAGGATTACTGAGGACTTCATCAGACTGGAACAGAGAGTCTAGAGCATCTGAATAAAGTGATGACTTCACACCAGCTGAGGATCAGCTGGACAATAAGCTAGATGACTAGCTTAGACCCAGAGCTTAGAGTGTAACCAACACTCTTTGGGCAGAGATTGTCCTTTTCTCTTTTTGTCCAACTTTATTGAGATATGGTTGACATATAACATTCTGTATGTTTAAGGTATACAATGTGTTGATTTGATACATTTATATATTGCAAAATGATTACCACCACAGTTTTAGCTAACACCTCCAACTAATCACAATAATTAGAGCAGATATGAATTAATACAGACCAGAAAAATGATAGAAAAAATCGTTGAAAATAAGCACTATTTTTTGAAAAGATGAACAAAATTGACAAAACTTTAGCTAGAGTAATTAAGGAAAAAAACAGAGAAGATTCAAATAAATAAAATCAGAAATGAAAGAGGAGACATTACAAGTGATACCCAAAAAATACAAAGGACCATGAAATACTACTGTGGATAATTATATGTCCACAAATTGGATAACCTAGAAGAAATAGATAAATTCTTAAAAACATACAACCTACCAAGAGTGAATCATGAAACAGAAATTCTGAACAGACAGAGAATGAGTAAGGAAATTGAATCAGTAATCAAAGATCTTCCAACAAAGAAAAGCCCAGGGCCAGATGGGTCACTGGTGAATTCTACCAAAAATTTAAATTATTAATACCAAGTTTTCTCTTCCAAAAATTTGAGGAGGAGTGAACACCCCCAAACTCATTTCATGAGGCTAGAATTACCCTGATACCAAAGCCAGATAAGAACACTACAGGAAAACAAAACTACAGACCAATAAGACTAATGAATATAAACACAAAAATTCCCAGCAAAATACTAGCAAACTGAATTCAACAGTACATTTAAAGTTTCATGCACCTTGATCAAGTAGGATTTATTCCTGGAATGTAAGAATGGTTTAACATATGCAAATCAATAATGTGATATACCACATTAATAGAATAAAAGATAAAATGATATGATCACCTCAATAGATGCAGAAAAATCACTTGAAAAAATACAACATCCTTTCATGATAAAATAATAATTTAACAAATTGGGTGTAAAAGGAACATATCTCAACATAATAAAGGCCATATATGACAAACCCACATCTAACATCACACTCAGTTGTGAAAGGTTGAAAGTTTTCCTTTAAGTTCAGAACAAGACAAGTAAGCTTATTGTCACCACTCAAATTCAACATAGTACTGGAAGTCCTAGCCAGAGCAATTAGGCAAGAAAGAGAAATAAAAGATATCCAAATCAGAAAGGAAAAAGTAAGATTACCTTTGCTTGCAGATGGTGTGTTCTTATAAATAAAAATTCTAAAGACCCCACCAAAAACATGTTAGAACTAATAAAAGATTTATTAAAGTTACAAGACACAAAATTAACATACAGAAATCAACTGTGCTTCTGTATGCTAACAACAAGATACCTGAAAAAAAAATCCCATTTACAATAGCATCAAAAACAATAAAACAATAAAATACTTAGGAATAAATTTAACCAGGGAGGTGAAACATCTGTACACTGAAAACCACAGACTGTAATGAAGGAAACTGAAGAAGACACAAACTAATAGATATCCCATGTTCATGATTGAAAGAGTTAATATGGTTAAAATGTCCACACTGCTCAAAGCCATTTATAGATTCAATGCCATCCCCATCAAAATTCCACATCATTGTTCACAGAAATAGAAAAAAAATCCTAAAATTTGTATGGAATCACAAAAGAGCCTCAATAGCCAAAGCAATCTTGAGAAAGAAGAAGGCTGGAGCATCACACTTCCTGACTTCAAACTCTACTACAAAGCTATAGTAAGCAAAAGAACATGGCTAATAATAGTCATATAGACCAACGGAACAGAATGGAACAGAATCAAAAGCCCAGAAATCAACCCTTGCATATACAGCCAAGTAATATGTGACAAGGGAGCCAAGAATACACAATGGGGAAAGGATAGTTTCTTTAATAACTGGTGTTGAGAAAACTGGATAACCACATGCAGAAGAATGACAGTAGACCCCTATCTTATACCACTCAAAAAATTATCTTGTTAAAGACTAAAACATAAGAATGGATACAGTAAAACTTCTGAAAGAAAACACAGCAGAAAATCTCCTTGACCTTGGTTTCAGCAAAAATTTTGGGGGGTAAAACACAAAAAGCACAAGTAAAAAAAGCAAAATTAGTAGGTGGGACTACATCAAACTACAAAGCTTTGGGAAAAGAAACACTCAACAAAATAAAAAGGCAACCTATGGAATGGGAGAAAATATTTGCAAACCATATATCTGATAAAGAGTTAATATCCAAAATATATAAAGAACTCATACAACTCAACAGCAAAACTCAAACAATCTGATGAAAAAATGGGCAGAGTAACTGGAATAGATGTTATTCCAAAGAAGACATATAAATAACCAACACATACATGAAAAGGTATTGGACATCACCAATCATCAGGGAAATCCAAATCAAAACCATAGTGACACATCACCTGTTAGAATGGCTATCATCAAAAGACAAGAGATAACAGGTATTGGTGAGGTTCTGGATAAAAGGACATTGTGTACTGTTGTGGGAATGTAAATTAGCACAACCACTATTGAAAACGGTATGCAGGTTCCTCAAATAAGTAAAAATATAACTACCATATGATCCATCAATCTCATTCCTGGGTATATATTCAAAGCAAATGAAAACAGAATTTCAAAGAGATAGATGTACTCCCATGTTCATTGGAGCATTATTCACACTATTTGTATTATAGCCATGATATGGAAGCAACCTAAGTACCTGTCATAAGATGTGGTATATAAATGCAATGGGATTTTTTTTTTTTTTTTTTTTAGTTCTGAGAAAGAGGAAAATCCTGTATTTTGTGGCAGGATGGATGCACCTTGAAGACACTTTCTAAGTGAGATAAGTCAGAGAAAGACAAGTACTGTAAGTACTGTATGATGTCACTTATATGTGGAATATAAAAAAGCCAAAATCATAAAACCAGAGAGTAGAATGGTGTTTACCAGGGACTGGGAAATGGTGGGAATGTGGATATATTGTTCAAAAGTACAAAATTCTACTTATAAGATCAACAAGTTCTGTGGATCTAATGTACAACATGGTGATTACAGTTAATAATACTGTGTTATCTATTTGAAAGTTGCTTTTCTATTGTTTTTCTAATTCATATCTGCTCTAATCTTTGTTATTTCATCTTTTTATCTCCTTCCTTCTAATAAGTTTGGGCTAAGTTTGTTCTTTTTCTTCTGGTGTAAAGTTAGGTTGTTTATTTCAGATTTTTCTTTTTTCTTAATGTAGGCATTTAATGATATATACCCTTGCAGGACATTTGGTCCTGTCCAAGATGTCCATAAGGCATTTAAACCATAGGACACTTGATCCATGCCAAAAGGTCCATGAGCATATTTGGCCCATGCCAAATGGTTTTGGACAGGACCAAATATTGAGAACCTTATGGCATGAACCAAATGTCTCCACGGACATTTTGGACAGTACCAAATGACCAAGAATCATTGGTTATTTTTGATGTAGACCAAATGTCATATGGACATTTTGGACAAGACCAAATGTCAAGGACCTTTTGGCATGAAGCAAAAGTCTGTTAACCCTATAAATTTTCCGTTTAGAACCTTTTTTGCATCCTCCCATGGGTGGGTTTTGGTTTGTTGTGTTTCCATTTTCATTTGTTTCAAGATATGATTTTATTTCTTCTTTGGCCCATTGGTTGATCAGGAGTGTGTTGTGTATTTTCCACCTATTTGTGAATATTTTAGCTTTCTTCCTGTTACTGATTTCTAGTTTCATGTCATTGTGCTTGGAAAAGATACTTGGTATGATTTCAATCTTCTGAAATTTTCTAAGACTTGTTTTGTGAACTATTATAAGATCTACCTTGGAGAATGTTCCATGTGCACTTGAAAAGGATGTGTTTTCTGCTGCTGCTAGATGGAACGTTCTCTATATGCTTCTTAGGTCCATTTGGCCTAAAATATGATTTGCGTCCAGTTTCCTTTTATTTTTTTTCTGTCTGGATGATCTACCCATTGTTGAAAATGGGCTATTAAACTTCCCTAGTATTATTATATTGTTGTCTATTTTTTCCCTTCAGATATGCTAGTATTTGCTTAGTATATGTAGGTGCTAAAATGTTGGATGCATATTTCTTTATGATTATTATATCTTCTTCAGGAATTGACTCCTTTATCATTATATAATGATCTTCTTTTTCTCATTTTATCATTTTGGGCATAAAGTCTATTTTTTCTGTTACAAGTATAGCTACCATTGTTCTCTTTTCATTTCCATTTTCATGGAATATCTTTCTCCATTCCTTCACTTTGAACCTCTGTGTGTCCTTAAAATTTACATGAATCAGGGACTTTCCTTTTCCATTTGCTTCCTTACTTGCATGAATATCATTTATCCACGGAATGCAGGTGGGTTTAAGCAGTGAATGAGAAGACCATACCACAGGCCCATCTACATTTCAAGCCATTCAAATAAAAATCTGAGTCCTTGTGGGGAGGCAGATTTGAATAAAATACGAAATTACAATATTAAACCAGGCTGGTCAAGTTTTAAACATTTAATCAATTGAATAGTTATGGAATTAAACAGATGTTATTGAGAATCCCTACTGGCCATGTGGAAAGGGGATCCTATTTTTCAGAAAGGTTGACAGAAGTTATTAGAAAAGCATTCTGTGTTTATACTCAAACTGTGTACGTCCACTATCACACCTATATTGGAATTCATTCTCTCTTTCTCCTATCACTAGAATATAGGAGTTACTACTTCTCCTAGCTAAACTCTCTCTCTCTCTCTCAATATTTCACTTGGGTCTTATCCCCTCCAGCCTTCTCCAGAACCTGATAGTGCTGATTTTCCTTTTTATTCTTCTGTATAGGTGGTTGGTTCCTATAACTACATTTAAACAAGCTCAATCTATCTTCAGAATCTTTCCCTCGACTCCTTATCTCTCTCCATCCATAGCCCCATTTTTCTTCCTACTTTCACAGTCAAACTTATTCTCAAAATAGTTGTATATATTGTATTATTTCCTCTTCTCCCTATTACTCCTCATCCTACTGCTGTACCTACTGTCTTATGGCACCATGCTAAGGCTTCAAGACTTTCATGTTATGAATCCAATGCCCCCTCTTCTGCCCCCATCACATTCCCTCAATCATCAACACTGTACATTGTTAACCACTTCCCCTTTGTGAACTAATTTCTTCCTTGGCTTGTTTGGCTATTTTTCTCCTGTCTCTCTAGCCACTTATCTTCTGCAGGCTTATACCTCTCTCACCAGTCATTAGAGTTGGAGTGAATCAAAGCATACATCTCAGCCTTCTTCACTGTATACTACCTTCTCCCTAAGACACTCCATTCATAGGCAGAGTTTAATTTAGGAGTTAACATATATGACAATCATCCCCAAATCTATATCTCTAGCCCAGATCTTTTTTCTGAGCTCCAAGATGTTCCAGCATCATACACAACACTTCCTCTAGGGTATTTCAAAGGTATCAGTACTTCCGACTCTATACATCCAAGGCTAAATTCAAGATTTTCCTTGGTAAATCTTGTCCTGAGTCCCTAAATAACACCGTCTTTCATTCAGTTCTCATCCTTGACCCTATCTCCTTTTTACCATCCAAATCCATCACTTGGTCTATTGACTTTATCTTTTAAACATCTCCCTAATCTGTTAATTTATCTCCACTTCTATTTTCTCCATCCTGGTATATCCTAGTCCATCTTTTCTCACCCAGATGACCGCAATAATCTCCGAGATATCTGTCCACACACAAATTCTCCATAATGAATCCTACAGTGAAGAGGCAGGGATACCTTTTAAAAATGCAAATCTGACTACAGCATCCTCTGCTCAAAAATCTTAGGATAAAGAACCTACTTCCTAACATGCCCTATCAGTCCTCAAAGAAGTCAAAGTCATAAGGTGGCAGCCTCACTCCCAGCCTCATTCCGTCATGTTGTGGGTTGAGTCATGCCCCTTTCCCAACAACGTCATATGCTGAAGTCCTTACCCCCAATACCTTGGAATGTGTCCTCATTTGGAAATAGGGTCATGGCAGATGTGATTAGTTAAGTTAGGATGAGGTCATGCTAGAGTAGGGTGGACCCCTAATCCAATTTGATTGATGTCATAAAAAGGGAAGATTTAGACACAGACATATCCACAGGGAGAATGTCACCTGAAGATAAAGGCAGAGATCAGCATGATGCTTCTACAATAAAGGGACACCAAAGATGGCCAGAAAACCACCAGAAACTAGAAGAGAGACATCTCTCTCAGAGCCCTTAGAAGGAGCCGATCTTGCTGACATGTGATCTCAGACTTCTAGCTTCCAGAAGTGAGAGACAATACATTTCTGTTGTTCTAGGGACTTCCCTGGCAGTCCAGTGGTTAAGACTCTGTCTTCCAATGCAGTGGGTGAGGGTTTGATCCCTGGTCGGGGATCTAAGATCCCACATGCCTCAGGGCCAAAAAAACCAAAACATAAAACAGAAGCAATATTGTAACAAATTCAATAAATAGTTTTTTTAAAAAATGGTCCACATCAAAAAAAAATCTTAAAACACAATTTCTGTTGTTCTAAACCACCCAGTTTGTGGTCCTTTATTACAGCATCCCTAGTAAATGAATACACATACCACATTCCTCCTTGGTCTGTGAGAGACCGTCACACTGGCCTCCCTTCTCTGCCTGCAACTTGCGTTCCGCCCACAACAGAACTTTACAGGTGCCCTTCCTTCCATCTGGAAATGCAAACTCCTTTCTATCTTTCACTTTAACTCTGGCTCTTCTCCAGTTCCATGACCAGCTGAGGAAAAGCATTCCTGAGGAAGACCAGCCTAACGAAGGTTCATTTTTCATTTGACTTGTTTCAGTTTATAATTGTGTAGCATTCATGTCATTCTTTGACGAGTGTAATATCTGTCACAGTGTAGGCAAGCAAAAAAATCATTTGAATGAATAAATGAACACTCACATAAGTACATATTCTGGGCTGATTGAAATGCAAGTCTAGGCAAAATTAATTGCTTGCTCATCTGTGCTCCCCTGGTGATTTCTGCTATCCACAATTACAGAATTCTCCGCATTACCTCCTGTGCATGTATCATGTCACACGATGTCACCCCTTTGAGAATAGGGGCTGTGACTTCCTTGAGCCTTAAGTTCCCAAACCTGGCACTAATCTGGAACCTAGTGGGCACCCAACAAATATGTGTGGAAGTGAATCGTGTAGCAATTGTAGGGCACGAGGGACTGCATTATGCAGATATGTAAGGGATAATTATTACCAAATGACTTGAATTATTTTTCCCTGCACTGAGCAGGGCTTAAGTGTGCTACTCCTGGTAAGTAAAGCTATGCTCAGTAAGTTCCTCCGTCCAGCCTCCAGCTTCTGTGGAAGGAAATTAAATGTCTCTTCCTCACATTCATTTATAACTCACTCCTCAGCGGATGTGCTCACAGTGCCTTCTGAGAATTCTTTTCAATTCTCTCGATCCTCTTATCCTCCCTCCTCCCTTCGATGTTTGTAACCCAGGGGAAAACAAAGCACTTAAGTGCAACTAACACTGTAATCATACGCAGCCTTAAGCTGCACAGAGAACAAACAGAAATGGGAAAGTCTTCCACTTACTCTCACATCTTCCCAACTTACACTCTTGTATTTGGACACTTTAAATATAAATCCAGGCCAAAGTAACAGCCTTCTACCTTTGGGGTTAGCCGTGGAAATCCATTTAGCTCCAGTTGAAACAATATAACTGCAATTACTTCTCTAACTCAAATCTGTTTGTTTTTTATTTTAAGCAGTGTATGTCAGGGCCATTTGAAGAAATATAGAAATCTTATAAATATAGCAATATGATAGGAAAATGCTCTTTTCAATCAAGCAATGATAACATTAATAATAAGGTATATTTTTATATTTTTTTGTATCCAAGTTTCCCAAGGTGCTTTTAAAGACTGTATTCTAGTACATTAAGGTCAAGGAAGAAGTATTAGGTACAGTCAACAGAGAATGAAAACCAGACGCTTGCTGATTAGCACTCTGGTCACGGGTCATCCAGGTGGTTCATAGCACATTCCTTCATTCCACCGAGATGCCATATGCATCTCCTGTGGGCCAGATGAGCTAAATCTGTTTATAATATAGTTTCTCCCGTTTCTAATTTCATACTCAACTAGTGCCTCGGCCGTTTACCCTTCCTCTGAAGGACAAAATCAAAAGATTTGGATGAATTCAAAGAAGTGAGTGACTGCAGGGTGAGACTGTGCTTGGTCTCTGCTCTGCTTCCAGTGGCCAAGTTTTCTCTTATCCAACACTGGAGAAGAGCATAACCCTCCAAGGGTCAATGAGGATTTGGCTAGAGATGCCCTGTGAGTATCATTGCTAGTGCAACCTGTCCCCCAAATAATATGTTTTCTTCCCCATTCCTGACACTGACTTCGAGGTGTCTCTAGGAACGCCAGGCTCCTATTGGATTAAAGATCCAGCTCCCTAGTCTCCTAACTTTCGGCATTGAAAACAAGAAAATTTCTGCTCTCTGCCCAAATGGATGTTGCCTTGTAGTCTGTTCACAGAGACAAGGTATTTTCTTGTGTATTTGGCTTTCCTTTTAGACCTGCCTCTTTTTTTTTTTTTTTTTGTGGTACGCGGGCCTCTCACTGCTGTGGCCTCTCCCGTTGCGGAGCACAGGCTCCGGACGCACAGGCTCAGCGGCCATGGCTCACGGGCCCAGCCGTTCCGCCGCATGTGGGATCTTCCCAGACCGGGGCACGAACCCGTGTCCCCTGCATCGGCAGGCGGACTCTCAACCACTGTGTCACCAGGGAAGCCCTAGACCTGCCTCTTTTGAGAAGCAGATCAGTCCTTGAACATTGAAAACTCACCTCCACCCCACTTTACTTTTCATAATTTCCCCTTCACCATCTGCCTTATCTTATGGAATGAGATACCATAAACCCAGTGGAGAGGCAACGAGCCCTTCACTCAAATATAGGAATGCATATGAACTACACACCAAAATACACATTACGTTGACACCGGGAGAAACGATTCATCGGAGTTTCCTGCTTTCCTTTTCTTTATCAGATACTCATTCAAGACATTGAAACCAGCTATTATGAGGGGCTGATATTTGCTTTACAAAAGAAGAGAAGCTCCCTCTGTACACATATTCTTATTCTTCCCACTGATTCGAGCGTTAATAGTATTTGACAGGTCGGTAATTTGTTTCTTTAAAAAACCATAATTCATTTAGTGCCGTTCTGCTTTATTATTGTACGTTTTACACAGTGATGCACAGAAAACGTTGTTGTGTTTAACAATTCCATTCCTTTCAGTAACCATTCATACAAGGGGGCCACATGAGAGTCTTGGTGAACATGATGGGTGAATTGTGGCAGTGCCCAAAGGCCAAGAGAACCAGGAAGAAAACACCAGAAGAGGGTGAGGAGAAAGAGCACGAGGAGCTGGAGACAGAAACAAAGACAGAAGGGGTAATTAAGTGGGGTGACAACTGCACGAGAAAACAATGAGGATCGTGGAGAAGAAAACAACATAAAAATACCACAGCTGTGCACCTGAGAGCAGGCACTGGACTCTGAGCCCGCTCTCTCTCCCCCCTCCAAAGGGATCTCTGCTGTGTCTTGACGTTACTGAGTTTTTACTGAGAGAGGAAGGAAACGCTCCTGCACCTCCCCAAAGGACAGTTAGGAAAAGGTGAGGAAGAAGGTCAACACAAGCCTGCGTGCACAAGTCTGAGACTTTGTCCACGCAGAAACTGGCTCTACCAGTGTCCTTGGGCAGGTCTGGAAAGGTCTCTGAGGAGTGGCTCCTCCCTAAACTCCCAGGGCTCAGTCCAGGAAGCCAGAAGCCCCAGGAACAGGAGTCTGAAGGAAGGGAGGTGGCGGGGGGATCCCATTCCCCACCCCCCTGCCGCGGGGCACTGGCCACTCCAAGCCAGACACACGCTTAAAGCCTCGCCTGCCACTTCCTGGCTGACCACCGAACGCCAAGCGCGGTGCTTTTGTGAGGTCAGCATTTTACAGATAAGGCAACAGAGGCCGACAAGTTAAGTATTGGTTTGCAATCACAAAATTAGTGAGGGTGAGAACACAAACTCAAGACAGATTCTTACGACAAAACCCAGATTTTTGCCAGTGTGCCCACCTGACTTGCTGAAGTTTCCAGAGAAACAGAGGAGAGAGTGCCGATCGGCTCGAAGGTCCGGGTAATTGAGCAGAGAGTCTCTCACAGGCCGGGGACACCCTGCCTGGGCCACCAGAAAGAGTATGTCTGTGACTATGGACCCTTCCTGTTGATGGCTTAAGACTGAGATTGGTCACCAAGGAGAATGGGAGGAAGGGTCGAGTCTCCAGTTCCATTAGGAGGATGGTGATGCTTCTGTTCAACTAAAATACACCGGACGGTGGGAGAGCAAGAAGGAGAACTTTGGGGGGTGAGTGGTTTTCCTTCCCTGGTGCTACTGTCTTCCCTGCCAAGCAAAGGCAGAAAGCGTTTCTCTGCACTCACATGTGAGATAGGACTAATAATCCATACGTTTCATTTCCTTACACTTTTATGAGAAAATCCCTCTCGAGACACCTAAGCGTTACCCACTGAAGGAGCAGCTCTTACAACTCAGCAATTCCACATCCGGGCTTGTGCCTAAGGAAGGGCTTGGTCACAGCCCAGGAGATGTGACTCCAGACACCATGGCAGCAACCTGTGTGACAGCGAAATGTAAGGAAGCAGCTAAACTGCTTCCAACAAAGGAACAGGTGAGTGCATCTCTGTGATGTATCATACGACAAAGTATAGTGCTGGCTGGGAAAAATGAAGGAACTTCAGCTCATGTATCAAATAAAAGAATGTCACATGTAAAACTTTCAGATTGTTGAATACACATGCTATGATAACGTGTGTGCATTTAAAAACATGCCGACAGTATTTTACATTGTTTAGTGGCACGCATGCGTGGTAGAAATATCAGTGAAGGCCTGGGAATGATAAGTATGAAATTTGGAATAGTATGGAATCCTCTGGGGAGGCAGAGAGGTGGAGGCGGTCAGAGGATGGTCCTCAGGAGACCTCACTTGTACAGGTGACATATTTTTTGTTAATCTGGGTAGTAGATACACTTATGTTCATTTTCCCTCTTTCTCTTTTGTATGTTTGAAAGCTTTCATAGTAAATATTTTTAATTGAAAAATATATAAAAACAAGCAGAGAAAGTCCTAAACACCAACGGGCAACAATCATTGGGATAGGTAATTCCACTCCCCAGAGGCTAAGAGCAGGCCCAGTGTCCAGGTGGGGGGAAGCTTCTCCCTAGACCGCCATGCTGCTTGGATGGTGGGAGACGGTCCAGTACCAGATAGAGATGTGATGGGGGAGGAAGAGGGGTTGGAAGAGGGAAGACGGGGAACTGGGATCCATCGGGTGAGAGAGAGGAGGGGCCCTTGCTAATCCTGCCAGGCTGTTGTGGTTGAAAGGACCCACTTTGCTCCCAAGAAGCCGCTCATGTTATTATTTCTCTCAGCGGGTTTCAAGCTGCCTGCAATTCTCTGTTAGTTAATAAGAAAAGTGAGAGATGCAACAACTGCTTTTGCTTGGCTGGCTTGTAAAGGCTTTGTCACTCAAAAATGGAACAAAGGCCCTAATAACACCTTGTGCCATAAAGGCAAGTGTCAGGAACAGACCAAAATCAATTATCTGGGAGAGACTCAGAGACAGGAGACTCAGACCTGCACACGGCAGCATCCCAACCACATAATCCCATTAATAGGGGGCTGCCGCTCTCATGGGAGGGCAGAGCCACACAGGAAAATGATAATTAAAAGTAAATAATGGGAAACGAGCCCCTGGTGCCCCTGTCAGGGCCCTGAGCACGAGTGTGGTCCCAGCAGACAGCGGCAGGCCTCCCACGTGGCTCCCGAGTAAGGAGGCTTGGGAAGCTGGAAGCCTTCAGGGGCTTGCCAGCCAATCCTGCTTGTGAGTGACATTTAGGGACCTGGCGAGGGATTGCAAAGTCCTGTGGTGTGCTGGGAGCCTAGCAGAAGCTTCCTGACACGGGACGTGGACTGCTTTGGAGATTTCCTATGTGCATGTCTCTTGCTAAACTAATACTTAAGGAAATATGTGACATGAAGTGAATTAATGAATGAACACAGCAGTAGAATGCATGGGTGAATGGTCCACTTGAGTTTCCCTAAAAGCAACACATAAGAATCACCTAGGACGTGTAAAAATTCAGTAGCTCAGATCTGACCCAAGTCAAGTAAGTTAACATTTTCTGGGGGGTGGGACCCCATCCTCAGTGGTTTGACGTGTTCCTCCTGGTGACTCTGCAGGGCCAAAGCTGAGAACCTTTGGACCAAATGGTCTCTTACAGCGTCCTTCAGCTGGATGTAAAGGTTCTTGTCATGAACTTATGCAGTAGACAGAGTAGCCAGAAGACAATTAGGATGAGTGGGACGTGATTTCACCTCCACCAATAACTAGCTTTGTGACTTTTGGCAAGTAACCTAAACTCTCCAAGTCTCAGTGTCTTCATCCATTAAAAAAGGTGGGATTTGATTACTAGATCCCTTTGGGTTTGACAGCTCTCTGACCTTGAAACTCCATAACTCAGAACTTGTGTAGAACCTCCAGCACAAATATTTACTGGGTGCATTTTCTGTGTTCTAAATCTCTGAGGGGAGGTCAAAGACGTTTTCTAACAAGGGGCAGAGAGAGGACCCTATACATCCTGGTTTACTCTGCGTAGATGCTGGGTAGAAAGATAGACAGACAATTGGTAAGTGTAGATAAGCAGTGTAGACAAGTGCTAGAGCATTTGACACTGTGATCATTTCCCTCCAGTATCTCCGATTACGGACAACGCCTGACATAGAAGGAATTCAATAGCTATCAGTTGAATGACTGATGGAATGGGTGAATGAATGAATGGTGCCTCTCATGGGTAGATCAAAGTGTAGTTTGTCTTTGGAAATGGAGTATTTCTGTCTCACTAGGTATTAAATAATCACCTTCTCCACAAATTTCCAAGAGGATGGCTGCCCTGAATTGTGCTTGATGGCTTCTAATATCCCAACCCAGCTACGCAAGTCCATGGATTCCATCAATATACAAATGTATGGCTTTGGAGCCAAGAGGGATAAGGCTTCTCCTCCAGGAAGGATGCATTTGCACCCAGTGAGATTTTAGTCTTTGTCACTAGGTATAGATCTTTATAACTCCTTGAAAAATGGTCTTCCCTTTTACTTAAATGTGTTTTATCCATTTACTAAAGTCAGTAGGAGAGTCTGGGTTGAAATCAGGCAGGTCTGGGATACCGGCAGGATAGTAGAAAGCCATTTTAAATTAATTCCCTGGAAATCATTGTGAAGGATGCACTGCAGCGTGGAGGTGGTTCGGGAGCGAGGAGGGAGATTTCAGGTTATTGTCCCTCTCAGACTCCTTAAGCTGATGGCTGCTGGGTGCAAAAACCTGCTAATGTGTGAGACGGTCACCAGCCCCCGTGGCCCTCCCTGAGCCTGTCGCTTTCAGTGGTGCAATATCTCTTTGGAAGGAAGTAGTCAGCTGGATTCTCCCTTATTTGCAAAGACAGTAAGTGGTACAGTTCAAACCCAGCAATAGCAGCTGGCACCAGTTCCATCTACTTCTCAGCCCCGGGGAGGTTAGAAAAGGATCCAGAAGTTACTCGGTATAAACCAGTGACATAAAGGGGCAGTGGTGAGTCTCAGGTCAGTGCTCGCACTGGTGATGATTCATTGGAATGGTGTGGCCAAGGCCCTGGTGCTGCACAATAGGTTCACCCAGAAAAGCAGGGCCAGAGGGGAGGGCTAGGCAGACCACCAGCAAGGAAGCTCAATACCTGCTTCCAGGGCAGCCTTTGAAGGGACCCAAGTGCCCGTAAAACACGAGGATTCCCAGGGCATTTGCATTGGCCTCTGCTTCTTTATGTCACTGGTTGAGAGATGACAGAGCAGTGGCAGATTTGAGGCTGGCACATCTGCCGGGAGAGCTGCTACTGAGACGTCCAGTGAGAGACCGGGCTAGTTCAAGGTCAGGCTGAGGCCAGGTTCCTATTCCTACTAATAGAAAAGACTGAGAGAAGCAGTTTTAGGGTCAGCTATGTTTTGTTAAAATCAGCACCAGCCATTAAATTCTCACTCTCCCTAAATCCCTAAAGATGATTTTATTTTTTAAGCAGATCTGTTCTATGTGAAATAATTCTTGGTCTTAAATGTCGCACATACCCTGAGGCTGTAATGCTTTGGGTGCAGTAGTAATGAATCAGATACATTATTAATACACAAGTACAACGACACACTGGGGTCTTTCAGGGAAATTCATGCAGGTATGCAGAGTGCTTAGAACAGCCTGGATGTGAATGCAAAGAAAGCCTGAGAACTTCAGGGAGAGATACACCTTAACACGCTGAAATTAAAAACCTCAAACAATAGACCCAGCTAAACCAAAATTAAGTGATGTGTCCTCATGTGCCCCTGGGTTTCCAAACGCCCACACAGCCTGCAGCCCAAGTAAGAAATATTTGGAAATAGATTCTGTGCCACAGTTAAAGATCTCAAGGAGGGTTAGGTAAAATATTTGGAAGTTTCAGACACTCCGAAACCCAGTCAGAGTCTGTGAAACTAGAGAGCCCATATTCAACATTAATCCAGTCAGTGTTCACTGAGTGCCTGCTATGATTTAGGCTGTGCTAATAACGGACCCTTTGGCCTAGAGACCCAACTCTAAGTGTTTAAGATGCAAGGAGCTCGCGTGGGGCATGCATGCCCTGATGTCACTCTGCATAGAGCTCCTGTCAAAGACACGGCCCTGAAATGCCCTCCATCTCCAAAGCCTCTAATGTGGTCTGGCAAAAAGCAAGCCAGCTAATTCTAAGCCACCTCAGTCAATAGAGGTTTGTATGATTTGGGGGAAAGACTCCCAGACTCAGGTTCTTCACCTGTCCACAAGGACTTGGACTTTAAACTCCTTTTCCAGCTTTAATATCCAATGGAATTATTATTCCATTATTACTTCCCCATACAGAAGTCAACTGCTTTTGTCTTTAATCATATTAACAAAACCTCTAAAATATGCAGTATCCAAGAAGGGACATACCCAAGATGTTGTAAAAATGTCAACTCTCCCTTTTCAGGGCTTTTCAGAAGCAATCATGCTAAGTAATCTTGGGGGCAACTGGCTACTATTTGGGGAGTCGTGGGGGCTGAGGGACACTGTACCCCAGGCTATACCACATGACACTGGTGAAAATAGCAGATGATTTGGGATCAACACATCTGAGATGCACCCATGATGAGTGATGAGCCTTAGCTGTTTCCCTCCACGGATTCACTTGGTGTGATCCAGAATAAATCCTCTCTGCTTCTGTGTCTCCGGGTTTAGTCTTCATTGTTATATAATCCATAAATGTAGAATTTTCCAGCCACTAATGAGAGCACTTCACATTTAGAAATAGGAGAGCTTTCTGAATTGTATGTAAAGGAGAAGGAAGAGCAGATAATTCAGTCGGGTTGTTAAAATGTTGAAATGGAAACGATTGCCTCTTTGCCAGATCTCTCTCCCCATTCCCAGCTCCTGGCTTCCCCAGTGCGCAGCCACCCACAGACTGTAACTCAGGGCTCAGACACTCTGCAGCCCAGCCCTGCCCACATGCCGGAATCTTCTCCCACCACCTGGAAGGAAGCAAGATTAAAGGCAGCTGCTTAATCCTCCCGCAAAGCTCCTTAAGCGTTTCTAGCAGGGTCAGCTCAGTCAGTGAGCACTCACTCAACTTGCCCCTGGAAAATATCCCAATTTAGGCCCTTCTGCTGACTGTTGAGTTGAGAGAAATGAGAGGCTGGATCCCGATCAAGACAGGCTGGGGAGAGAGACAGGTGGTGGGGAGACTGTTCAACCATCCCCTTCTTGTGCAGAGAGGCGTTCCTGTTCCCACCCCTGGGGTGGTTTTGGTTTCACCCCTGATTGGCTTTGTCTTCCCCCTCAAAGGATTCTGAAAGTATCCTCCCCATATATATGGAGCACCTACTGTGTTCCAGGAACTGGGCTAGCCCATTGCTGTGAGCAGGAGAGGTAATGCCTGTTCTCACTGAGCACAGTCCTGCAAAGGAGACAGCTGGTCGGATAGGCAGCTGCCACAGTGATGCGGTACGTGCCATGAGGCAGGGTTTGGAAAGCCATGGATGCTCATAAACGGCCATGGAGCAGAGCATAGTTGGGTTGGAAAGCTTCCCAGAAGGAGTCACATTTAAGCTCTTAAATCAACAGATAAATTGTAGATGGAAAGTGCCAGCAAAGACAGGGGTGGGAAGGCAGGGGAGTAGCTACAAGTAACAAAGCCAGCATTGGGAGAAAGAGTCATGGGGGGTAAGAAGATCCTTCTCAGCCAAGTACAGAGTCCAAGCTTGATCCCATCCTGAGAGCGACAGAAAGCCATGGAAGTATTTTCAAGTGGAAACCACCAAGATCCTATTGCGTTTTAACAGATGTCTGATTGCTGAGTAGAGAAAGGACTGGAGAAAAGGAGGGGGACCATCCAAAGGCATCACCTGCAGTGTGCTGGTACAGGAGATGGCAGTGGAGGCACAGAGAGGTGGCTGGTTGTGAGAGACACAGCAGAGGTGGCATCGCCAGGCTCACCCGGCGACGGTCTGGAATGGATGGCTGAGGAAGAAGAAGGAATCAAGAGGAAAGTCCAGGTTTCTAGACTGGGCACCAGGACGGGTGCAGCAACTCAGAACAAAGGGCAGCTGTGGAAACCATGCAGAGATGAAGAGCCGTGCAGGGCACTGTGGAGGCACAGTGCACGGCAAGCAGCCAGAGCTCAGGGGGGTTTCAGTGGGGTGCCTCTCACTGCCCCATTCTGTCCTTTTTTTATGACCACTTAGAATATTTATTTTATTTTTCAAAAAATTTTTATTAGAGTTGCTTTACAATGTTGTGTTAGTTTCTGCTGTACGGCAAAGTGAATCAGCTATACATATACATATATCCCCTCTTTTTTGGATTTCCTTCCCATTTAGGTCACCACAGAGTATTGAGTAGAGTTCCCTGTGCTATACAGTGGGTTCTCATTAGTTATCTATTTTATACATAGTATCAATAGCGTATACGTGTCAATCCCAATCTCCCAGTTCATCCCACCTCCCCGCTTTCCCCGTTGGTGTCCATACGTTTGTTCTCTACATCTGTGTCTCTATTTCTGCTTTGTAAATAGGATGGTCTATACTAGTTTTTTCAGATTCCACATATATGCGCTAATATACGATATTTGTTTTTCTCTTTCTGACCTACTTCACTCTGTATGACCCCATTCTGTCTTTTGAATTTTGTTTTGTTTTCGTTTTTTTTCACATTTTCTTTTCACTGGATTAAGAACAGGACATACTGAGGAAAGCCTGTTAGGATCCAAGCTATTGATGAAACATTTTTAAAAAGCTGGGAGTGGGGAGGGGTGAAAATGCACTGCATGAAAATGTCCCAGAGGCTTTGTTTTCACGCGACCATTCAGATGTGTGAGAAGAACGTGTTTGTGTGGACTCATAATCTGGTGTTGCAGAAAATGAGCCGGGGGAGGCACCCAGAGGGAGGGAGGCTGAGGAGGGGTCCCAGGTGCAAACGTGCACAGCAGCCTTGTTAATGATCAGAAAGAGCAAGCCAACTGCACAAGCAGGAAGTTTTCAGCCGAGGAGCAGAAAAAGGAAACACCAGGGAAAATAGCACAAGAATTGGAGGAAAACCCAGGGCGCAAGCGGAGACTAGGGACCATGTGCGCCCACTTTGTGCTGGTGAGTTATTACAGTGCAGCCACGTTCCTCCTGAAGACAGATGAGAAGAGGGCTGTATTAAGGCTTCTAGGAGGTACATTAGCCCCAGAAAGCTACTGTGTTGTGGTTCATTCAAAGTTTCATTAGGCGTTAAATGACAGATTATGGTAATGGTGTTAACCATACACGGCTAACATTTATTTAACTCTTACTCTGTGCTTGACCCCAAGCTCAACACGTTGCCTCTTTTAATATTCTATGAGCCCTATTACAAAGGAGAATGAAGGTTAGAAACTTTAAGTGACTCGTACAAGATCTCATGACAGTTAAGTGGCAAATTTGAACCCAGGTCTTTGTGATTCCAGAGGTTCTGGTCCTAACCACAACCTTACTGCCAATTGCATCATAGAAGTAATGTTACAGCCAAGTCCTTAGAGGAATAAGAGATTATGGGTAAAGCTGAATAAACCTAATAATTATAGCATCATTTTAATTTTAGTAGTGAAATTCAGTGAAACTCTGTGTGGATCAGCTATTTGCATCAAAACTCCCTTGCTCCCTCATCAGCAAACATTGCCTGTGGGAAACTCCAAAACATTCTTTAAGATAAAGCACAGGGCTTCCCTGGTGGCGTAGTGGTTGAGAGTCCGCCTGCCGATGCAGGGGACACGGGTTCGTGCCCCGGTCCGGGAGGATCCCACATGCTGCGGAGCAGCTAGGCCCGTGAGCCATGGCCACTGAGCCTGCGCATCCGGAGCCTGTGCTCCACAATGGGACAGGCCGCAGCAGTGAGAGGCCCGCGTCCCGCAAAAAAAAAAAAAAAAAAAAAAAGATAAAGCACAGATATCTCTTTTGCTGAGAATCCCAGATACCAGCAAAGGCCATAAATCCCTCTACTGTCCATTCTTTACCCAGTCCACTCTTCACAGTAGCTCAGCTTATGATGCGTCTTCCTCATTAGCTTATGAGAAGGACTCATCTTATTCATCTTTGTGTCTCTATCACCTAGGAAAGTGCCTTGAACTTAGTAAATTCTCAGTAAGTATGTTTTGAAGGAGTAAAAGAATGATGGGATGATAAAGCACAGATGCTATTAACTAACGTATAAAATTAATTTTCTGTCACGATAACAATCATCTAGTTATTGAAGAAGTACATAAAACACATTAAACTGAATTGACAAATATGTTTGGTAAATCCTTAGTTCTAAATATTACATGCGTAATTACAAGCAATGAGCACACTCAAAGGCATGATTTTGATGATACATCTTATTATTGTCAACTTGTCTTTCTTACCACACAATTGGCAATCATATTCAGAACAAGACCCAGGTTATTAGAGGCAAATACATAAATAGAGCAAATATGAAACATTCCTATGTACCAAGGGACCCTTTGTGTGTCCTCATCCACACCTTTTAAGCAGGCGCAGCCAGGCTCTTCGGGACAAGAATGGTTTCTTTAGCTTTATCTCTTTCTGTCCCTTCTCAGGTGTCTGTTTCTCTTGCATCACTGTAGATGCAGGTCCTTAAATCTGCTAAATGTTTTCTTGCTCTGGATACATGGGCAGCATATTTTTCCTTGGTAAAATCCCCCTTCCCACTTTTCCTTGCTACCTTCAACCTTGGCTCAGATGCTGATTCCTCAGGGAAGTCCTCGTTCTTTATCAGACAGCCACCCCTCTTCCTTGGTCCCATGGAGATACTCCTCTGCATCCCTGACATTTTAGAGCAGCCTTTGTGAAGAGCTGTCCTGAGGTTCTTTCCTCCTCTGTGTTCCACATGCTAACCTCTGTCTCTTTCACTCCTGTGTCTCCAGGACCTAGCTTGAGGCCCGGTGCACACTGGGTAGGGAGGAAAAGAGGGAGGGGTGGATAAATAGAGGAAGGGGAGGCTGACTCTAGTGCCATCCTGTCATTTTCTAATGTTGGGGACAAATATGAAGTGCTCATCAGCCATCCAATTCAGGTCTGGAGTCTGTCCTCATGGCTGAATATTTAGCTGACGTTGATCCAAACATCATGATTTGTTGAGAGGATAAGTCAATTTCCCCTACTCTCATATGTAATAGACATTAGCCCACACATGATAATGGCATCCTTATTAAAGGAGAAAGGAAGGGGAGAATAAGACAGAAGTGCACGCGTGCGTGCACACATGCACACACATGCAGAGAGGGAGAGGGAGAAGAGAGAGACTGATTATTTTCCTGGAATAGGGCAGAGAAAACCAGTAGAAGGCAAGAGTTTCGGGGGCAAATGGAGTTTTAAAGTCAAGGTACCCATATGATACCACTTATACGTGGACTGTAAAATATGACAGAAACAACTTGTCTATGAAACAGAAACAGACTCACAGACATAGAGAACAGACCTGTGGTTGCCAAGGGGGAGGGGGATGTGAGGGAGGGGTGGGTTGGGAGTTTGGGATTAATTAGCAGATGCAAACTATTATATGGAGAATGGATAAACAGCTAGGCCCTACTGTATAGCACAGGGAACTACATTCAATATCCTGTGATAAACCCTAATGGAAAAGAATATGAAAAATAATGTGTATATATATGTATATATACATGTATAACTGAACCACTTTTCTGTATGGTAGGAATTAACACAACATTATAAATCAACTATACTTCAATAAAATAAATTAAAAAAATAAATTGGAAATATCTCAAACATCACAACTATAGAGATAGTTCCATTTAATAAGTAATGTACCTATGTAATTGAAAAAAAAAAAAGTCAAGGTACCAGTCATTCACATTGTTACTCTATAAGCATTTTGAGATTGATAGGCTGGGGACAGATAAAAACCATGGAGTGTTTTTATTTTTTGACCATCTCCATACAACTGAATTTCATATCAGCATCACCATCTACTGCAAATACTTGAACCGGGGATGTTACGGTGACTTTATAGAAAACCTCATAAAATATGTAGATTATCTCAGGGATGAAAGTTGAAAAATAATTATATCTTTAAAGTCCATTGCAAACTCCAGATGCTTGCACAGCTGTATTTTAATATTCCAGTACTAGGACAAAAGTGGATCTTGCTATGTGCCTCTTATCTTCCCCTCACATACCAGGGTTGTCAGTGCCATTGGCAATTTTACATGTAAATGAGCCTATCCATCACTCCTTACTTTGCAGCAACTCACTTCTAAGCCTGCCATAGAGTCACACCATTAAATATCCCTGCTTTACAATATACATCATGGCATATTTGACATCAATCAGCTGTGTCACCCTGCTCACTGTAAACCATAAACTTGCTCTGCATCCCTCTCTGCACGGGGTGATTAAACCTGCTTGGGGTTGTCTCCTGACTCCAGTGATAAATGGCAATTCATTTCCTCCCTGTTCTTCCTCCAAGCGTCCCCAGTCTCTGTCCCAAGCTCTTCATGCCTGCCTGTTGGAGGAGGTAGGGGCCAGGGGAAAGTGTGCACTGAGTGTGAATTTGTGCATTCGCGTTCAAATCCTGACTTGGACCATCACTGCTTGGCTCTGGGTTATGACTTTATTATGTTAAAATGAGGAGGAGGGGCTGCATCCTTTGTCATACTACAAGGACATAAGGGATGGGTGTTCAGAGTTCTTCTAAAGACAGCTCTCCTGCCTGGAAGAGAAACACCAGGGCAGCGATTCTCACCTCCTCGTGATGGATGCTAACCACATGCCCATCATCCCCCGGCAAAGAATGTGTAATTTCTGCCAGGTCATCTCTCACTACATCCAAGTCCTGTCCAAGAGATCATATCAGAAATAATGTGAGTGAATTGACGCTATTATAAGTATAACCTAGAATGTGTTCTAACTGATGTTTATAAGTAGTTCACTTGCAAACCAGGTCTTTATTAGAAGTAACACATTACGTGTAATGTGAAGGGAAGTTGCATCACACAGTACGGTTGATTGAAACATGCCAGGGTATCATGATGCTCCAGCTGAAATCTGCTAGACTAGATGATGCTTTTTTTCCAGCAGGAAAAGCCATGAGGAGTTTAGTAACATGAAGAGATAGTCCACTGAACTGACTAGGCAATTCATCTGATCACTCCAGCAGTCCTTTCGCCCTTCCTTTTGTTTAGTCCGAGATAACAGCTACTTCTTCTGCTTCCTGGCACACTGGCCAGGCCATCTGCTGACCAGTGGAAGCAGCCTCGATCATGTGTGCACTCCAGAATATCTCCTAGGCAGTCAATCAGAAGGCTCTTCGGACCCAACAAAACACTCAGTGGTAAACATTCTTTATCCACGTGTACCCCGCTTCAGCCACAGACCTAGCACCTACCCACCTACCGCTTGCTCTGATTTCTGTCAGTCTGGCCACTCACTCATTCATCTCTTGAGTCCATAGTGGTTTGTCCAAACCAGGGAGGACAAACCCATCTGGAAGGAGCAGAGTGGAGAGCTGTGCTGTTGATTTCAGCCACAAATCCTATTCAATGTCACGACCCTTGCAGGATGCCCACACACACAAAAAAGAACATGTTGAAGGTGGGTGGCAGGAGAGCAAAGAGAAATATAAGGGAACAGGACAGAGATGGGGAATGGGAGTGATCCTGCTTGGAGGATTCAGCTGGTCTCGTGAAGTAAAAGGAAGGGCTGGGCAGAGAACAGGAGGGTGGAGAGAAGCAGAAGGCAAAGGAGGGGCAGGAAGGGAACAAAGGAGAAAGTTAGCTTCGTGCTTTCATTCTTGGGACATCCAGAGTAATGAACCCTCTTTCTAGAGAAGACGAATGGGCAGCTGTAGAGATTATGAGTGAGGTTTTATTGCAGATCAATAAATCTGCTTCACACATCCCCATCTGGAGGGAGTTTTAATTTAGAGGAAAGAGTGATGAGCTCACGACAACAATAAATCAAAAAGTTGTGTATTCACGTATGCATTAACCTTCTATCAAAACATACATCGGCGTCAAGGCAGGGTTTGGTAACAAATCTGGTAGGTGATGTGTAAGGACAGCCACTGGAGGCCCATAGCTCACCTCCCTTGGGACACAGTCAGAGAAGCTTCTGTCTCACTCGGCACCCCAGGCCCCCGTGATTCTCACGAGAACTGAGGGGAAGCCGAGGATTTATATCAGTGCCCTTAACAGGAGTCGCCGGTTGTTACCTGAGGACAGCTGCCTCAGATCAACATCAGAAGAGCTCTGCGCAAAGGAGAAAGGAGATTTCACAGCAACAAAACTGAGATGGCAGCTGACGAAAAGCAGAATGGGGGCACATCTAGGAAGTTCTGAGAGCCGTGTGCAAACACAATTTAAGTGCTGGAGGAAACTCAGAAATCCTCCCTGTTGGTGCCAATGGATCATTTTGGTTTCTCCCCCTCTGTGGTCCCCTGTTCTGTACCAACACCCTTCTCCCACCACAAGATCATGATGATGGCTGGAGGCCTGGGAAGGCGTGGTCATGAACTAAAAACAGAGGATACCCTGGGCAGGGGAGTGTGGATGTGCAGAACAGCACTGCAACTTGAAAATGTGAATCCAATCAGACACAGTATTAAACAGCTACAAGATATCCCAGGAAAGCTGGCGTGTGGGAAAGACACCACTCACTTGCTAACCAGCCGGTGTTGGTGTTGCCTAGTGATGTACTGACTATACTGTTCTCCCAGAGACTTTTATAGAAATCGGGGAAGGAACTAAAGAAGTGAAGCACTGAGTGTCCACCGTCAACTCAATCAGCGTCTGCAAGCATTTTATACATGTGGGATTGCGTATGTGTGGCCACCAAAGCAGACATATTCTGTTTTTCCAAAGACTTTTATAGAAATCGGGGAAGGAACTATGTTGTTCTTCCAGAGGCTTTTATAGAAATCGGGGAAGGAACTAAAGAAGTGAAGCCCTGAGTGTCCACCATCAAATCAATCAGTGTCTGCAAGCATTTTATACATGTGGTACTGCGTATGTGTGGCCACCAAAGCAGACATATTCTGTTTTTCCAAAGACTTTTATAGAAATCGGGGAAGGAACTATGTTGTTCTTCCAGAGACTTTTATAGAAATCGGGGAAGGAACTAAAGAAGTGAAGCCCTGAGTGTCCACCATCAAATCAATCAGTGTCTGCAAGCATTTTATACATGTGGGATTGCGTATGTGTGGCCACCAAAGCAGACATATTCTGTTTTTCCAAAGACTTTTATAGAAATCGGGGAAGGAACTATGTTGTTCTTCCAGAGGCTTTTATAGAAATCGGGGAAGGAACTAAAGAAGTGAAGCCCTGAGTGTCCACCATCAAATCAATCAGTGTCTGCAAGCATTTTATACATGTGGTACTGCGTATGTGTAGCCACCAAAGCAGACATATTCACTTACCGTATATGCACCTACTAATGCCTTTATTTTCTAGGACACGAATAGACATCTCTAGTCACAGTAGCACTGCTAAGTAGGTGCAATGAATCCCATATTACTGATGAGAAAATTGACATTCAAAGGGATCAAGAAGCCAGGATTCCAGTCCTGACCTGTCTGACCTCACTGGCTGGGCTTTTCTTCTATCCCACCAGCCTCTTGGTGTGTGTGTGTGTGTGTGTGTGTGTGTGTGTGTACAGGTGCATTCTTCTACAGACCTGACTCCCTTCCTCCTTTCCAATCTAGTTTCTAATGCGCTCCTCCCATGTGGGCTGCTTCACGGGGATAACTTAGTACAAGCCTTGCATGTGATGTTTCA
This sequence comes from Mesoplodon mirus, assembly GCF_964341445.2. NCBI lineage: Eukaryota > Metazoa > Chordata > Mammalia > Artiodactyla > Ziphiidae > Mesoplodon > Mesoplodon mirus. The sequence continues at coordinate 138,150,671 of NC_138983.1, read as the reverse complement.
CACTGGGACACCCTCCCTGATCGGACTCGCGCTTGGACACCCAGCTCATGACACAGCACCTTCACTAGCACCAGCTCCACTCAACACCTCCTTGTTTTCTACCTTGTAAGTATCTCCATCGGAGCACTCTTTTTTTTTTTTTTTTTTTTTTAGATGTTGGGGGTAGGAGTTTATTAATTAATTAATTTATTTTTGGCTGTGTTGGGTCTTCGTTTCTGTGCGAGGGCTTTCTCTAGTTGCGGCAAGCGGGGGCCACTCTTCATCGCGGTGTGCGGGCCTCTCCCTATCGCGGCCTCTCTTGTTGTGGAGCACAGGCTCCAGATGCGCAGGCTCAGTAGTTGTGGCTCACGGGCCTAGTTGCTCTGCGGCATGTGGGATCCTCCCAGACCAGGGCTCGAACCTGTGTCCCCTGAATTAGCAGGCAGATTCTCAACCACTGCGCCACCAGGGAAGCCTCAGAGCACTCTTTTCTCTTCATTGAATCCATCTTTTTACAGGTATGATTTCTTTGTGTTCGCAGCTTACAGGGACTAGGGCTTCTTTACACTTATTTACATCTTGCTTAGCGGAGTGTGTGACCCAAATTAGGTCTTGCTGAGAACTCCAGTCCCGGAAGACTTATAACCGGACTGCCAATCCCTGCCTGTCATTAGGAATCTATGTATTCTCCAGGTGCCCTCCCCACCGACTGCCTTCATCCTCCTTAAACCATCCACACGTATCTGCTCATCAACACAGAAACGTCTATGAGGTCAGCTCATAAATCCCATTCCAGAGATAAGTAAAGTGAGTCATAGAGAGACCATGGCTGGGCCCTCATGACCCAGTGAGTCAGCTGAATGGCCCAACACGACCCTGGACTTTTGAATGATTACAGCTTAACCTTAGCTCCCTGCTCTTCTAAATCAAATTCAAGGAATGATGCTTCCAAAGTGTTCATGTTCAGCTTAAAGCTTCCCAAGCCCTCTGCTGAATACACTGAAAGTGTCAGTCAGTTTTAGAAAAGATCGTGACATCGTGAATAATCTTCCACATATCAATATACAGTGCCTGAGCACCAGTTACCATCGTTATGGAAATAATTCCTGTACAGTCCTATCAGAAGGGTATAAAGAGAGAGAAGGTACAAAGAGAAAACTTTGATAATAACAGCAACAGCAATAACAAATAGTTACTAAATGCCTAGTGAGACACTTTTCTAGCACAGGGAGTACGCTGGTGAGTGAAAAAAGTGCCTGTTCGCAGGAGATCTGCACTCCACATAACATCTTTATACCACCAGCAACCACCAGTGTTTACTGGGGACTTTCTGTGAGCCAGGAACCCTCATTAGCACTTTATTCCTGCAACAGCAGGAGTGGGCACTTTGCAGATTAAACACTGGGGGCAGAGAATTTAAGGAGCCTGTATGGGGACACAAAAGGGACAGCCAGTCTGAATCCAGCACCCGCCCAGGTTGCTAGTTCTCTCCATAATGTTTCTCCTATGTGGAGAAATTCTCCCTGCTCTCAGCACCATTTTCCTTTTTGGAGGGAACTTTTTCTGAATTTTGAAGCAGCTCTTTCACTGCTTTCCCTGCCGCCAGTCTGTCCACACTGATCATACGCCAGCCACAACGGTTTTCCAAAAAGGGTAGTGCCCACCTTCAGGCACCTTCAAAGCTCTCCAGGACAGAACAAAGAAAGGCCCGATTCCCAAGCATGGTCCTCAAAGATCGGCCACATTTACACATCCAGACTGCATTCCACATTCCTACCATGGCTCCTTCAAGTGACAGCCTTGGGAGCTGCAGGACAACCACGTGCTGCCTCCTTTGCTCTCCCAGACTTTTCCTACACCCAGACCGTTCCCTTCTCCTCTTAGCTTATGCCTGCCCCGTGTTTCTTTCCAAAATCAGATAAACTATCACTTCTTCTGTGAATACCACTCCACAGCCTTCAACTCTACCCATCCTATAAGCCAATGTATTAACTCCATTCACGGTGAGCCCACCAGCACTTTCCCTATGTCTCCATTATGGTGTTTATTTCCTAATAAGTATTTAGTAACGTTTATTTCCTAATAAGTATTTAGTATGTGTTTTTCTCCTCCATCAAAATTTGTGAAGTTAAAAGCAGAGACTGTGTAATTCATCTTGTAATCTCTGTAGTGCTGAGCACCATGCCTGGAATATAACAAGAGCTTAATAAATATTAGTTGAACTGAATTTGTTCTTTCTATTATGAAAGAGTGTATCATCACATCTGGGAAATGGCTGGTATGGTGTGAGGTGTGTGAAGAGCATTAGACCAGGAAACACAAAATCTGGAATGAGCTGTTTGTTCTGCCCAGAGCTTGTCGTGTGCCATCCCATTATCACATCTAAAATAAGAGGGTGGCACTAGATAGTATGAATTCCACTATGTTACACTATAAAATCCTCAAAAATCTTCCTCGTATGCTTCACCTATTCGGTAAATATTTACTGAGCATCTTTTCTATTCGAGGCACTTTATTAGGCTTTAGGGGTGTGGAAACAGACAGACTCTGGAATCAAGAACCTTACATGCAGTTCTCATATCAACTTTGTGATCCAAGCCAGGTGGCCCTATTGACCACACTTTCTTTATCAAAAGAGAAAACTAAAGTTTGGAGATCTGGTGATTATTAGATTCTCTTAATGCTCTTATGTTCTGAGGCATAGTCACTGAAGGCATATAAACAATTCTTTATAACTTTCCCCACCGTTGAGAACAAAGTTCTTCAAAGATTTTTCACTTAAGTTTATAGAAACACTTAACTACTATATGGAATTTACCAGGTAATCTAATTTACCTCATTGACCACTTTGGAAAAGATGTTGTCAAGTCAACATTGTTTCATTTTTTCATGCTCATAAAGATATAAGAGGCAGTCCTCACAGAGGGAACAAGGAACATTTCCGTTAAAGATACTGAAATGAATTCATGATGTCTAATCTGATTTTCCCATAGAAATATGTTATCATGTAGGTTACATTATTCACCCAAAGAGTGAGGGCCAACATTTTATAGGCATGGTGATCAACATCATACTTAATTTTGTGCAAATGATAAAACTCTATTCTTTGTAAAGCAGAAAGCTTTTAAAATCAGTTTGACCCATTAAATTCAACAAATATTCTAAGCAACTAAATTATGCAAGGAGCTCTGATAGTCTCTGCTGGGAAGAGAAATGTGAGGAAGATAGTTTTCTTCCACTGGGAGCTTTGTTCTATTATTGACAAGAAGAAAATGACGTGAATATCGGTGCTAAAAGTCATAGAATGATAAATGCCTTAAAGAAGGAAGAACATGAATTAACATTTATCGATCATTTGCTGTGTTCCAGGTTTTATCATCCATAAGTATTATTGCCCTTGAGAAGAGAGTTGTACTGCTAGAGTCATACAGAGTAAACTTTTAAAAAACGAAGGAATAAAGTTCTGTTAGTTTGAGTCCAAATCTACCGCAAGCTGGATAACTACAAATCATGTTCTTTCCATGTTTTGGAGTTCCCATACACACAGAAAAGTTCACTTGGTAAAGAGGTCAAAGACGTGTTCCTGTGGGAGAAGGTTTTACTCTGAGCTTTATTGGGATGGGTAGAATTTGGGGGAGTGGATAATAAAGGAGGGATTCCAGCTGGAAGTGGGGACCAGAGCAAAAGCCAGGAGAGGCAGGAGCTTGTAAGGATGGTCATGTAATAACAAACCTTCCAGACTGTTTAGAGGTGAGGCTGGTCATTGATCTCATGTCTATTCTACGGTGGGTGCTACGGCTATAAAGATGAAGAAGATGGTCAAGGTGGTCCCACCCTCATAAAAGCAGATACAGTAACACAGAAAAACACAAGGCACAGTGAGAATAGAGAAGGACATGACTAATGTCTCATAAGGTGGAAGAGTCTTTGCAGAGAACATAATCTTTGCACTGAGTTTTGAAAGATGATAAAGAGTTTGTCAAGATGGAGGAGATGGTGTGAGTTTGGTGGGGTGCGGGAGGGAACGATAATCTGGCAGAAGGAACAGCGTGATCAAATTCAGACACGTCATCCAGTGGGGATGTCTGGTGCGGCTTGGAATGGTTGGTCCATACAGAGGAAGAACGAGAAGGCTTGGGGTGGACCGGCACATGCGTGGGGAACCCTGAGCATCAAGCCTGATCCCTTCACCTGTGCCTGAAAACAATTTGGACTTAATATTCCTGGCAAAGAAGGTATTGATACCATGCATTGTTTCTGATAAAGGATGGTTCAGGTCAGAGCTCTTCTTTGGGAAGATTAATAGAGCAGAGACGTGAAGGGGGAGAGATTAAGTGGTTGTCCCGATAGTTCAAGTGAGAAGTAATGAAATGATAAACCAGGATGGAGGCTGCTGAGATGAAAAGGAGGGGTGGGATATTATAAAGTTAGAATCAACAGATCAACAGACCTGAGAGACAGACTTTGGGTAGGGGCAAAGGAGAGAGGGCTGGTGACAGTCCTCAGGCAATTATAAATGTAGGATTCGATTTCAAGAGAGGAGTCAAGGTTGGAGACAGATTTAGGCATCATCCCCGCAGAGGTGTTAACTGGACAGTGAGAGGGGAGAAGAAGGCCAAGGAGGAGAGTACAGAAAAGAAAGGAAAAAAAGCCAGGGACCAAACCCTAGAGAATTCCTTTGCTCGGGAGGTAGAGAAAGGCAAGGGGGCGGGGGACAAGTGGCTCCAGAGATAGGGGAAGGACGGGAAAGACAGTCTCCAGAGGAGCAGTGGACGCCCGGGGAAATATTGCAGAAGGGAGTAGGAGGGGTTGAGATTCAGCCAATTATTTGATGGTTAATAAGTCGGTGACAAACTTTCAGAGATGAATTGGGAAAGAGCGTTATGAGGAGAAAACAGGTGCATAGAGATGACAGAAAACACTAAGTGCTGGATGTTCTCAATGTGAAAGGAAGGCGAACACCCCGCAGAATTAAGCTCACCCCCCTGCTGTGGGGACACATTATTTACACTTGCCTGATTTGCTGTTTGCATCTCTGTGAAATGTTTGGAAACTCAGGATGCCGGACCTACCAAGTGTTAGAATTAAGTGCGTGTGCCCGTGAGTGGCACCGTCCCTGACCAGGCAGAGCACTGGGGTCAGCATCTGCCTAAAGCTCCTCCCCCCACCCCTGGGACAGCACATCTGATCCTAAGTAAGAGGCAGCAGGGATATTGCACAGCAGGAGGGATAAGCCTCAATCAATAATCCGACGAGCAATTTTATAAAGTGGGAAAAACAGCACCGTGTTTTTGCTTTTCCCCCGCAGTGGTTCCAGCTATTAGTTGTCTTCTGAAGTGCAGGAAGGAACATGAGGGCAGCGCTCTGGCCGCTCATGATTCCAGCCTCTGCCTTCTGCACTCCCGTCACAGACCAACAATCAAGGATTAATCAGCAGCTCAGGAGCAGAAGCGCGACGCCCCAGGAGAGACACCTTGCTGGCAGCCCACCCTCGTGACGCCGCCCTGACCCCGCACCTCAGCGCCACCCAGTCCCCCGGGGTGCCCATTTGTACCAGAGAGAGGACGTAACCTCCTGCCTGAAGGCACCCACACTTGGTGGGTGCAGACAAGAAGGCTCCATGGGGCATTACGAACTCTGAGGGAGAAGAAAGAGCAGCAGATAAAACCCCAAGTAGCTGAAATGCTGTTTTCATGCAAATGGCCCTAAGTGAAATGAAAAGAGGCTGTCCTGGGAGGAGGGAAAGGAATGAGAAAAGGATGTAAGAGAAAAGCGGAGTTAATTCTAAATGGGAGGTTTTTCAGAGAGGCATTAGCCGCTCTTAAAGGAAATAAATAGGCTTTCTCCCCACATTTATTAAATTTCTATGATTCTCTTATTTAGGAGTCCTTTATTTTCAGTGGAAAGAGGATAAAATTCAGGTACATTTCACAAAGAGAGGATCTCTATTACCTATTTACTATAAAATGCCCAGAATTATTTCTTCAGGAAATGGAAAAATGAGGAGAATCTTCCCTGAGGGAGAAGGGGGTATGGCGGGCCTGGGGGGCGGCAGGAAGTCTGTGCCCCCCTCAGTCAAACAGAGGGAGTGGGAGAGGATTCAAAGACATCAGAGAGTGACATGGGAAGAGCACGGGGTTTGTGGGAAGGAGGCCTGGTTCCAGTGCCACCTAATTGGATGTCATTTAACTTTGGTTTCCTCATTTACAGCACTGCATTATAAATAGTTCACCTCCCTTCTGCACTGTGAGAAGAAAATGGGATGAAAACATGAAAATGTGCCAGAAAAAAAAAAGGTTACAATTGTTCTATATAAATACAAGATGCTAATACACTTGAAAGAAGGGAAAAAATGTCTCCTGGTAAGGACATTTTTAAAAAATGAAGGGTCTCTCTCCTGGTGCAAAACGGCCACAGCAATTGTCCATCTCCACGTGCTGGATGGAACGCCCTCTCTAAGGGGACCTGGGGCTTCAGCGGGAAATCGAGTGGCCCAAGGCTGCTGCAGGAGCGAACAGGAGGAGAAGCTGCTGGCTTGCTCCCTGGCTCAGGGGGTCCAGACGTCTCAGCTGGGTCCTTTGCCCACCCAACGTGGTAACTCTTAATAGGCAACTGAACCCAGCGAGCTGCCCTATATTCAGGACAAATACATGCTACCTGTATCTGCTGTGTTCTGATTTAAAATCTCAACTTCAAAAAGTTTTTGAACTGTTTCTTTTTTTCTCCTTGACCTGGTAAAAGTAGTTCAGGCGAGTCATAATGGGTTTGATTTGATGCAGAAGTGACCCGTTGCGTGTTGTGTAAAAAGGCTAATCTTCCCCCAACCATTTCCAAATTCTTTAATTCCCCTGACACATTAATTCTAACTCCAATATAAAATGCCCCAATACCCCTGAGAATCCTAGGGCAGAAATTATAGCAATTTCCTACACTGGAATCAAATTCCAAGGTTGGAGAGCATGGGCCATGGCCTGGCATTAACTCAAACATCCATGTGAAAGATTATGGCAGGCAGCTGTGATTCCGTTAAAGGGGGCAATTTCAACTCCATTTCCTTGATAAACAGACACAAGCTCGCCCCTAAATTGGGCTTGATAGATTTGATTAGGGTAGAGTTTTTGGAGGTTGTGGTTTCTGCAGGAGAATTGCTATTTGATGTACAAGGCCAAATTGCACTTGAAATCTCCTTGCATCCATAGAGGAGGGAGAAGGAAGAGGATGGAACACCTAGCCAATTGCTAGCATCCAAGCAGCAGGGGAGCCAAGCTGTTGTATTCAAAATATCTGTTAGGTATGCAGCCAGTGTGTGCTGTAGAAAGCGTGCCAGGCTCAGGGGAAACAATGATTAAAAGCAGCAAAACCAAATATTATTTAAACAAAGCAAAATGTATCCATCCGATTTCTTTAGCCCACGTGAATCTTTTTCAGGGAGAAGGAAAGGTGTGTAACCTCCTTTGGTTCACCTGTGGTCCTATCTTTCAGAATTCCGAATGGGAGCGTAGGGCCTGGGAGGCACGGAAGCTGAACCTCATCCTTTAAAGCACGTTCTCCCAGCACAAACACAGAATGATGGGCCAACTGACCGTCAAACCTCCTCGCCTGCTTGTTTCATCATAAATAAATGGGGAACAACACTTGTGTAGGTCAGCTCCACCGATAAGACGATGGGGACTGTAATGACCTCTGAATTCCAAAAGTCGCAAACCCTTGTTGTGGGTAAATCTGTTTGCTTCCTAAGTATAAGCACTCCCAGGGGCGCTCGGACTCCTTCACGAGTGCCCTTTCTGCCTGGTCCAGTGCCAAGGGCACAGGGAATTGAGATTTATTGAGGATCTGGAAGGTGCTAAGATCCACACTTGGGGCTTTATGTGCACCGCCCCCCATTAAATCCACTCACAATCTTGGAGGTGGCTACTGGTTCTTCATTTTTAATTAAAGGTCATCAGTTTCATAAGAGTTAAAGAAACATGCCCTGTTCTTGTAAGTGACAAGAGGTAGACTAGGATGTAAACTGGAGTTGCCTGCGGCCAAAGTCCTACGCATTCCATCCCACAGGGCTGCTGCTACAGGCGATGCAGGTGGGCTGTAAGGGCTCTGGCGGGAAAGAGGCCACACTGAGTCAGTAGTACAGGACGGGTTCCGTCCTTGATGAAAGCATCAGAGCTTGAAGGACAGAGTCAGTATAAAGAGCAGATGAAAATGGTACATGATTTAGATGACTGGAATTTAGCATTATATGAAGCAGTCATCAAATCAGCCTCCTTTAAAGAGAAACATTGATTGGCAAGTGGCTGTCTTGAGGAGACATGAGGAGACAGTGGAAGAGCTCTTAGGGACACGGGGTGCAATGCCTCCTTCTGCCACCTGCCAAAATCCCTGTACTGCATCCTTTGGGAATTTCACAGATGTGGAGATTCATTAAGCAGCATCTTCTGGGTATGTCACTAGGTTTTAATGAAACCAATCTGGTACCCCAAATTGAAGATATTTGAGAACCTGGGTCCCACGCACATGAATCTACTGTTTTACAACACTACATTTTTATCTTGCAGCACTGTCTCCTCACATGAATATGTCCAACCTGGATATTTAATAGAATCTACCTCAACCACAATTTTGCAACTTTTCTGTGCTGTTCCCTGTCCTCCTGAACCTTCGACTTTACCGATTCAAACCAAGCCTTCAGAAGTGACTTTCTATATGGATCAAATACGTTCCTAAGAACATCAGAATATACTCTGCCCACCCAGGAACTGAGCCAGACTCATAAATGTGCCAACTCTCTATTTACTTTCTCCTCCCTCTCAGAGCTACTCCCCTGTATCTGCCTCAGAGGAGAAGTCACTGGCTCTTGTAACTACTGCCTTGATCAGCTGTCACTGGATTCAAAGCTCCAGAACCCGCCTCCCCACTTCTGGCACACAGACGGAAACTGAATCTCCACTGAGCCAGGATGGATCAGGCTGGATTCCAAAGCTGAAGACAACCCGATTTCCCTCCTGTCTTCAGGAGCCTTTAATCACCACTCCTCCCCTCCAACTTAGACTTCTGAACGACTCCTACCCTATGGGTGGCCCACACATTACCTGAGGATGTAGAACAAATAAATGCAGTCCTTTTGGCTTGATCTGTACACCTGCAGGGTTTCTTCCTGATGCAAGAGTCAAGGATACCTGTTAGCCCTGATCAGACTATTCCTAACTAGGTCCCTGGAGCCTCTCCAGTGTTCTGTGCCAAGTACCACACCCCAGGCTGACTCTGTGAATTACATGGGATGGTTTGAAGCAGCCTCTCCACTGTCATATAGGATGCTACTCAGGATTGGGGTCATACTGGGGTTTGGGAGTGGTGTATAGAGTATGTAGTCACATTTATCTTTCAAGATGGATATTCTGAATTGATTATAAAGGGTGAGAGGCATTGGCAATTTTGCTTCCTGTTCTTTTTACTGTTTTAGAATTTTAATCAACGATTAATTAAACAAATATTTACACTGGTCTAATTGAAGGGAACATATTATTGATTAAGATAGACATGAAGTCTGCTCTCATGGAACTTAATGGTCTAGTAGGCGAAAGATCATTGAACAAGCAGTTAGAAGTTCACTGGTTGTTACCCTCTGCTTCCTGAAAGCACCTAAAGACCCCAAAGCAGGTGCAGGGACAGACGGTCCTTTCCCATCTACATGGAAGGAGACTGCAGTACCCTCAATGGCCCAAGATAATATCTCAGAATCCATAAAATTGGAAATGATCTAGCTACAGCATATCTGATATTCACACATTAGTAGAAATGGACAATTACAACATACTGTTTGATAAATATAGATCAACAGACCTTTAACTGTTGGAGGTGAAAGAACATAGGAAGTGGATTGTCTTTCTTTCTAGAAGTTAGGAAACCTTAAAGTCAGCACCAACCGTAGTACCTAACCCATAATAAGCGCTCATTCGATATTTGTTAAGTGAATCAATCAAAAGATCTGCTCTAAAGTGATCAGGCTTTGGACCCCTCCTTCCTGCCTACCTTCCTACCACATCCTTGTCCTGGTGGGAGCCAGGCTGTAGGAGGGCAGATGCACGGAAGCATTTGGAAGAGCCTCCCTCTGCTCCCTGCACATAGATGCTGATCCTCAGAGGAAGAAGAGAAGGACATGGCATCACGTGTGGGTCCTCTGACATCTCCGTGATAACAATGGCAACTAGGAAACGGTGCCCAGGGGAACCTGCAGACTGCAGGCTGAACACCCACACACATCATCAAGACGAAGATCATAAGAGCCACTTCATAGCACAGCTCCAGTTAATTTAGTTTATCCTGTCTCCCATTATTACTACCCTTTTCTTGTTCAGGTCTTGTATCAATATGCTTGGCTAATTTTTTTCTGCCCAGCTGCCATCCTTGGGCAGAAAAACATCTGGTGTATCCCCAAAAGGCATTAGCCCATTAAGAAAGGCAAATTGATTTTTTAAAAATTTCATAAATCAGCAGTCAAATGAAAAATATCATTTTAAATTATAAACATAACCGAGTTGAATACACTGTTGCTACTTGTGCACAATTGGAATCATTTATGACTGTTTAATATCTGTTGGGGGGGCATTGTCATTTTAATTATGTGTCACAAGGTAAGATAATTATTTACTGGGGCTGACATGGAATTGCCAATAATTACTTAATATCTGTTGGAAATTATACAACAGTTTTTAATTAGTGATACATAACTAAAGTGACTGTTATTTTCCAACAAATACAAAAATCCATCCATGAGAAAAGACACCTGGGACTTATATTAGTAATTGTTCTAAAATGCATTATTGATTTATGCACGTTGCCATGCTGTGTTATTACTTTTCAATCTTTGAGGGATTCTTGCCTACATCAGCAAAAGAACAAAAAAGTAAGAAACAACACCCAGAGTGGGCCATCAGCTACAGGAAAAGACATATATGTGAACTGGCCCCACGTGCCTTCTGTGTCCTTAGACTCTCTCCCCGGGATGAACAGATATGTTGCTACAGGCATACACAGCGCTGTTTGTCCACGCATCTCTTCAGTTCAATGATGAATGCCTGGATGGTGGGAATCGGGCCTTTTTTCTCAGGCTCACTGTATCACATCCTCCCTTCTGGGACCACACCTAGAGTAAATGTTCTATAAAGAAGTTTGGATGAAGCTGTGGAACTGAGACAGTCCTTCACAAAATGCCTTTCATTGTTTTGTTGATGTTCTTTTGCTCGCTCTTGGACACCGCAGAGGAAAAACAATGTAAAGACACAGACCTACTAGAGAATGGACTTGAGGATATGGGGAGAGGGAAGGGTAAGTTGGGACAAAGTGAGAGAGTGGCATGGACATATATACACTACCAAACGTAAAATAGATAGCTAGTGGGAAGCAGCCGCATAGCACAGGGAGATCAGCTCGGTGCTTTGTGACCACCTAGAGGGGTGGGATAGGGAGGGTGGGAAGGAGGGAGATGCAAGAGGGAAGAGATATGGGAACATATGTATATGTATAACTGATTCACTTTGTTATAAAGCAGAAACTAACACACCATTGTAAAGCAATTATACTCCAATAAAGATTTAAAAAAAAACAATGTAAAAATGATCTCACTAGTTTCTAATAAATGGTTTTAAGTCATTTAAACACTTGGTGTAAAGATTACCCAGGAATACCATTACTTACTGAACACATTATTCCGAATCTTTAAAAAAAATTTTTAAGCATTTAATTAGAATTACATTATTAGATCCTGCTAAGTATTTTCTTTATTTATTCATTAAACAATGAAGCTTTACTAAGAGAAAACAAAAGGAAGAAAGAGATTTCTATTTAATCTTTTGCTAAATATTTCCATGACTTGCTAAGGATCACTTCCAAATACTTGTAAGTGTAATAAATTCAACCCCTCCTACATTGACTTGTTACTGCCTCCCTCTCTAGGAAGAAGGAAGGGAGGGTTTCATCCTCCCCAGAAGACACTCTCTACCCTGGGCCATGCGTTACAGGGGACCGGGTGTTACCGAGCCTTTGCTCCCTCCCCCGCGGGGGCTCCACCGACCTCCAGCTCCAGCCTCTCACCCCAGCCATTAATGCCAAGGGTGTCCGCATTGCTTATACGCCCTGGGTCTCTCAGCTCCAAGTGCACCCTTTATATTCTGCCTGGTGATGATGCGGCTGGGATTCTGCAGACTAATTTCTTCTGTGCCACCTGGCTTCCTGCTGGCTCTTCGGCAGGGGACAGGAAGGATGGAAGGCAGGAAAGGGACAGGGACTAGTGCTCCTTCCTGCTGGTGGCTGTTCCGTCAGCCTCACCCCAGCAATGGCCTTTCACCCTGGAAGCAGTACTTAGTTCCAGGAACAGCTGGTCGGTTTCCAGCTTCTTTCCACATTCCCCAATTCAGCTACTTGTTCCCGTCAGGAGGACCAGCATGGGCAGTGGCCAAGCGCCCCGCCCCCCCAAGTCTGCTCCCAGCCCCGCATAGCCGGTCCTCCGTGTTCCTGAGACCCTCCCTCTCCTCCTAGGGCTGGTCCCAGTTCGCAGGGTCTTTGTATAGATCCCACAAGTGCTGGTTTCTGACAATCCTAACTTCTTCCCCTTGTTCCCCAGCCCCAAATGGACTCCAGTGTTTCCTTTTGTCTTTTCAGTCTTCCAGCACCTTGTTGCCTGATTCCCTCTATTAGATGCTCTCGGGTGAAATAACTAGAATGGGTTTCATCTTCCTGCCTGGCACAGATGTTACACCTCTACACACAAGTGCCCATTCACAGCTCATGACGTCCTCTCCATCAGAAACATCTTTCCTCTTCCTCACCTGCAGAATGTCTGATCTGCTGTTGTGGTTCAGCTCAGGCATCACCTGCTCCCAGAATGTCACCCTCCATGCTGGCCTGCACATCTTCTCTACATCCCAGAGCACCCTGTACATCTTTGTGACTGTGCACCTTACTCCATCACTCAGGTGTTTCTACGGTCCTTTCTCCCCAGTCAATTGTCCCCAAGACAGTGTTACAACATGGGTCACTACCTCTCCCATACTTCCGACCACACCCAGCATCTAGAATAAATATCACAGATTTGTACAGTTTGTCCTGAACTAACCTGCACTAGCCCCCTACTGGCCAAAATGTGAACTGAATTCCTAAGAGGATCCTGGGCCTCTACAGTTGTGGGACCAGGATTCTCACAGGGGAAACACCGGGTGAAAATGGCCTCGCTGTATTCTGACAGGACACTGTTTTGCCATCAGAAAGAATCATAGGATAGGAGGATAAAAGTCAGCTTAGTGGTGACTGCGTATCATTTCCTCAAGTTATATATTAAGTATTTGATCTTAGAAGAGTAGTCTATTTAAGGACAGTCCTGAAACAGCACTAGTCCTTTCTTAAGTGATGCTAAGCGAATAGTTGATAAAAATATCCACTGCTGGGCTTCCCTGGTGGCGCAGTGATTGAGAGTCCGCCTGCCGATGCAGGGGACGTGGGTTTGTGCCCCGGTCCGGGAGGATCCCACATGCCATGGAGCGGCTGGACCCATGAGCCATGGCCGCTGAGCCTGCACGTCTGGAGCCTGTGCTCCGCAACGGGAGAGACCACAGCAGTGATAGGCCCGTGTACGGGAAAAAAAAAAAAAAATCCACTGCTTGTTGCTCACAAGCACCTGGACACTGCACTGTCTCATTAAATTCTAACAATGACCTTATGAAGGACAAATCACTAACCTACTTTGCAAAAATCCTTTTTTGCAAAAATAAATCATTCACTATCTTATGATGAAGAAAAAAATGATACTGAAAGGATGGGACTCGGGTGAAGTGAGGGAGACCTCCTTAGGAGCAAAATCTAAGGAAGCAGCAAAAAAACTCAGTAATCAACACACATATGTTAGTACAATATTTTTACAATATTTTTAAAAAGTCAAAATGAATATAAAAATAAATGATAAACAAGATATGAAAAATTCAGGCAAAGATCAGGTAAGTGTTGCTGATTTTTCCTTTGTCCTCGGGCTCTGATATGGCAGCACTCTTCTGAAACATGCACAAGACTCACAGCCAGTGAGATGTGGAGCAGAAGTGCAAATTCAGGCTCCCCAACGCCAAACACTTATCCATCTACTGCTTAGTATATGGCCAGGGTGACCATGACATTTATCTGTAGAAGGCACTGCTTACTGTAGCTTTCTGTGCTCAGTGGAGTGCGATCCAGTTAGGGGCTTTCAAAGGACATGAATGATTTTCACATGTCATATGGAACTTTCTTTAAACTCTACTCAGTCTATCTCTGGTTTTAGATGCCATGCATTTTAGGGTTAAAAGGTGCAGTTTTGACTTTATATGTACTACTTATTCATTAATTCATACATCCATTTGTTCAACTAATAGCCACTGAGCGCCTATTTTGTATTCAGTCTATTACCATTCTTTATTCAAGTACTTTTGGAGTTCAATGAATTAATCAGAAAAAAAATTAGCAAGGAGAGAAATTCTATCTGTCTGAGGAAAACTACCAAGGAATAAAGTAGTAAACTGTGGATGAGAAATAAACGCAGACTACTTATGTTATAGTATTCATTTGTACCTGAAACTAGAGACCATGGAGACATCAGGTGACTTGTCTGGCTAATGGCTACTGCAGATATATTATCTGAGTTCTGAGTATCACTGAGCTAAAGGAGTGCCCTTTTCCTCTGCTGCCTTAGTTTTAAAGCAGGTCATGATAAAATGATCACCCAGGTGCTAAAGACTGGCTTATACACCAAATGCCAGTGTGACTGCCCAGGGGTCCAATGTAGAGATGGAGTTAGCTCCCTGGCCAGTGGTGCAGCAGAGAACACGGGGTTGTGAGGTGGGAGAGGGGCACCGAGGCGCTCAGCAGGCTGAGGATGACATCACGTTTCACACCCTCCCAAACCCCTTTCCTTTCTGACAACCAGCATCCGCTTGCTTGGAGAGTCCAGTGGTCTGAGGTGATCCCACCCAGCAGACATCTGTAGATGGGTATTCTGTCTGTCCCACAGTAACAGCTCAGACAAATGGTAAATTCTGAGGTCTTTTAATCTTATCTCACAAATAAATCCCTCCAGCTCTCTAATCATTCTTGTTGCTTTGTGGTGACAACGTTTCCACTTGTCTACCTCGCTCTGACACAGAAATGACAAGAAGCAGAGCCCAGCACAGCAGCTGGAACATAGCGCTGGACCCCATCTCCATGTTCTGATGCTCAGACCAAAGCAGAAGCCCCAGACTTTGCATCTCTGCTTTAGAAACCTTCCACCAGGATCTCTTCCTAGCATACTGATTCCCATTTTGGGGGGGAAGAAAAAAAAAGAGTGGGAGGAGGGAAACATGACACGTCAGGTTTGCAGAATAGAGGGATTTAAAGTGGTCTAAAAGAAGATTCTGCCCCTGGTTCCGAAAGCCGGCACTATTACAGAGCTATGGAAGGGGCTGTACAGATTCCAGTCAGACTACTGGGAGGGAAATACTCAGGTGCTTTGGCTTCAGGAAGTTGTTCAACATCTCTGCTTCTCAGTTTTCATGTCTATTAGATGGAGATAATGCTTCCTAGTTGATAGGGCTGCTTCAAGTTAAAGGAGATAACACAGCAAAATATTGGGCATGGTATCTGGCATGCCTTTATTCAATCATTAACCAATATATATTGAGTCTGTGCCCAGTATGAAGTTCTGGGGTTAGTGTATACATGAGGTTCAGCATATAGCATTATCATCAGTGTCATTAAAAATGATAACAATGAGAGAAGTCATAGCAGCCAGATAATAGTAGCATTTCCATTATTATTATGATGAAAATTATTCTGCAAATATAGCTGGCTCCATATCAGCCTCTCAGACCACATCCCCAGGTGGAGCTCAGTGTTTTGCAATTTTAGTGATGGAGATGAATAATGGAAAACTGAAAAGTCCTTCTAAACAGCGTCAACTCTGGCTAAGGAGAGGTCCCACGGCCTGCATTTAAATGGAACTGTCTCCACTCAACTTCCAGATGTGCATTTGCCCACCTGCATTCTGGGGAATCTGACCCAGACGCTTCCATTTTATAGGAGAGATAACTGCTACTAAGAGAAATTAAGCAGCCTAACTAAAGTAGGTATCATTCATTCCACAAGTATGTGTTGATACTTATAAACAGATATTGGACAAGTTATGCAGACAACAAACCATTTTTATCGCCTAAGCATTCTTCCTATATATCAAATCAACTACCTTTATGTTTACTCTTTTTAACTGGAAAACAAAATGAAAGCAATACCAATTCAAAGAGCAAGGGCCGTGCACAGCATTTCGGGAGGAATGGTGTGGAGAGGCCATGTCCATTTGTTAGGGACGGCTAATCTGCATCCTTTGCTGCCTCTGATGGAATAAGCAATGAGTTTGGAGGTGATGGTCAGAGAGAGAACTTTATGCGGAGGTGGTGGCAGCATTGTGTAGCCGTGGAGAGAGGCGCTCTCTTGGTGGGGGGCCGTGAGAGGCTGGGCTAGAATGAGACTGAAACCATCAAGGTGTAGAGTTGGAACTTGGGCTTAAGTCCAGTCAGGCAGGCGATCTACCACCAGGAATAAGCCAAGGCTTGGAGGATCAGAAATCCATGAGAACACACTCTGATCACAGGACGCTGCAAGCAGGGGAGCAGGAATCCCGATCAGGACCTGAACTTATTCGAGGACACAAGCCACACTATGCCCACGACACTCTCTATTTGTTGACCTCTTTTTGTTTTTTGCTGGGATGCTGAGTATGGAGAAACCTTTTCCACTGTATTAAAATGTCATTCCTTAAAAGGATTTGAATGTTATTTAAGAGATAAAGATCAAGGTAAGGGGATTAGTCATGTCCCAAATACAGACAGCAGAATCCTTTTCTTGCTTTAACAGTTATTAGGTACCAGTAATAAACAGCCTATTAGGTGCCGGACACCGGTTCTACATCCATTAACTTTAAGGCTTACTGCAAAAAGCCCTAGGAAATAGACTTTGCTGTTTCTATCTTTAGATGAGTAACCTGAGGTTCAGTGAGATTAAATAACTTGCTTCAAATCACACAACCGATTAAACTTGTATCTTCACTTCAGTCTTTAGCTCCAGAGTCATACCTGGCTGTCTTTCACCTTCTAAGCGTCTTTTCACTAAATTCCTACTCACTCAGTTATTCACTGATGCCTTCATTCATTCATTCAACCCGCAGATATTTACTAAGCACAGCAAACTTTCAGTATTAAATGCTGGATGTAGCGTGGTAAACCAGGTTATTCTTGTAAAAGCCACTTAGGCTGTGGAAGTCATGGTGGTGGCCATCCTTCAAGGGGTGGACAATGACTGGGAAGGAGCACGAGGCGGTTCTCGGATGTTCATAGTGTCCTGTTGCTCGATCTTGGTGTTAGTTACATTGATGTGCTCAGCTTGGAAAATGCATGAATTTATACACTTTTATGTTACATGGACTTTTCTGTATGTACATATCTATGTAGGTATATGCACACACATACACAAATGACACAATGAAATTGTAAACACACACAAAAACAAATAAACAAGGAAAAAAGATACTGTCTTTGGCTTTAGAAAGCTAATGCTGTAAAGAATTTTTTAAAAAATCACTCTTCCATACCAGAATGTCTGAAGGTACTCTATTCATATTGATGTCAGGTGTTGCTTACTTTTCTGTATACTTTGCTCTACTTTATACGTACTTAGCTTGAAGGAGTTAGGACCAAACTAGCCTTGACTCCCTCTTGCTTGTTCAGATAATTGTGCAAAAATCATTGGACTTGGAGAGAGAAAGCCTGGGCTCTGTTGCTGTTCTTTACTAACCTGTACATTCAGGCATTGCTCTAAACACTTTTAACCTGATTTCTCATAATAACACCCACAATACAGGCTGATTTCAAGGATCACATGTGTTTAGTAAACCTTAAAGTGCTACTACTAATTAGTAGTCGTTGCTGCTGCTTGCATTCTCAGTTCCACTAGAGACCTCTCCAAAGATATTTTTGAGTGATTCAAACAGACCTGGCAAAGTGGTGACTGAATGCTTCTCTTTTCTCCTTACTTCCAACTTTAATCTGTCTTTCTTGAGCCATGTCTGAGGCCAAAGGGAAGGCTGATGCGAGCAACTCTGCTGGAATTGCTATGAAGAGAATTTCTATCGGACTTTCTCTCCTGTGAGCTGGAAAAGAGCTAGGAATTATCTGCAGGGAGTCTTTGTCCAGACTAGAAACTGCTGGACCTTGGGACAAACCTGTCCCACAGCAAACTGCAGGATTCTAGGTGGAAGATCGAATCTCAGCATCTGCCTGGTTTGAATGGCCTGGTTCTCCCAGGTCCTCAGGAAGCCTTGGAGGAGCTGAACAGGTGGGCTGAGTCCTCCTTGCTCCTGAGGCCAGGAGGGGAAGAGGAAGTGATCCCCAGGAGGAGAGACTGCTTCACCCTCCAGCACCTAACTCGTAATTTCTGAACAAGACCTGAATCCCAATCTACTGAAAAAGAAAAATAATCTATTCAAGGAGCACCAGAAGTTAGAGAATCATATGCTCAGCGAAGTAGAGCTGCTAGAGATGACAAAGTGAATTAAATATAGATACATATTATATATATAATATAATATATACACAAAGAGAGATTCAAGTGCAGCACACAAGTATATATGAAGTTTAAAAAATTGCATAATTTCTTAACCAAAAAATTCTATTGTTGAAAAGAAAGAGAGAATGCCACCATTGAGACTCAAATTAGTTGCCTAGAATATCAGGGGAAATGTATATCTCAAAGCACAGATTAAAAGGATTAAAAGATGACAGTCATGAGGATAGACACAGGAGTTTAATATGCAAAAAAAAGAAACTTGTTTCATATAGAAAAAAAAACTGAGAAGAGAGAGGCAAAATCTGAGCAAATAATGGAAGAAATTTTGGGGGAGCTGAGGATAGCCCTGAATCTGAATACTGATGGGTTCACTCTACTCCAGACTGGATTGGTAAGAAAACACATGGCTCAGCGTATCGCAGTAAAATTCTGGAATTCTATGTAAACATACAATCATGTAAACTACTACATAGAGAGTAGCTTACAGAGGGAAATAATCAGACTGGCTTTGAACTCATGGGTAATGCAGGGAGTAGAAGACAAGGATGTAAGACCCACAGATAACTGAGAGCAAAGGATGACAGTGTGAGAATTCTGTGCTCCCTCAAGGTATCATTCACCTGTCAGAGCAAAAGAAACTAGTTGAGACAAGGCAGTCACTCAGGGACTGCTTAATGCATACGGCCGATCTGAAGGAAATGCCAAGAGCAGCTCGGAGCAAACAAGGAATGAGGCGCAACAGAGGCTTCAGGGCAAAGATGAGAGAAGAACGGGAGAAAGAAATCAGCACTTCTCTGGCTCCTCCCAGAGCTGAGCTGATGAGGAGAGCTTGCCCCACAGTGTGTTTAAACCCATCCTCGGCAAGGAAGGCAAGTACACTCCACCCACACACATAACAAAAGATAAAAATTGTCCAGAATGCTGCATCAAAACCTAGAATTTCAGGTTGGGAGGAAAGAAAGTGGGAGAAGCAAGCAAAGAATAGCAAAGATTCGACGTGTGGTAAAGGGGGAGGAGGAAGAGACGTTTTCGAAGCATCGTGTCTAGTCGGGGAGGATTGGAGGAAAAAGAGCATTTTTCTAGATGAGAGTCAGTCCTAGTGTAGAGGTTATATTTTACATTGTTTTCAAATAATAGGGAACAAATATGTGTCTGATTGTGTCAGCAAAGAAGACTATAACTATTAATAATATAGAATGGAACTTTTAAAAATGCAAAAGGGGAAACGTAGGATGAATAGTGATTAAGATGTAATAGGTGTATATCTATGTATCTATGTATCTATCAATGTGTCTATGTATCTATTTTGTATCTATGTATGTGTGTATCTATTATCTCTCTATCATCTATGTATCTATGTATCTATGTATGTATCTATAATCTATCATCTATCATCTGTCTGCCTTATACAATATAGTCAATTGTATAAAACAAAATTATCCATGATGCAAGAAACACTTGATAAAAATAGATATAATAGGAAAGAGTAATACAACTTTCCTAGAATTTGGCACACTTCATAGACAAAAAGTGATAAAAAGATAGAAGAATTGAAGAATATAGTCAATAAAATCGACCTCAGGGGCTTCCCTGGTGGCACAGTGGTTGAGAGTCCGCCTGCCGATGCAGGGGACATGGGTTAGTGCCCCGGTCCGGGAAGATCCCACATGCCATGGAGCAGCTAGGCCTGGGAGCCATGGCCGCTGAGCCTGTGCGTCCGGAGCCTGTGCTCCGCAACGGGAGAGGCCACAACAGTGAGAGGCCCGCATACTACAAAAAAAGAAAAAAAAAAAAAATTGACCTCAGATGTACGCTTACATTCTTATATGTTATATTTACAGAGTATTAATTTATATGCATACAAGGTATCATTTAAAAAACTAATCTTGCACTGGACTACAAGGAAACTTCAAGAAAATTTTAAAATAAAAGATTTTATAGGCAGCATTCTCTAATCAAAATTCCTTAAATTAGGGCTTCCCTGGTGGCACAGTGGTTGAGAGTCCGCCTGCCGATGCAGGGGACAAGGGTTTGTGCCCCGGTCTGGGAAGATCCCACATGCCACGGAGCAGCTGGGCCCGTGAGCCATGGCCGCTGAGCCTGCACGTCCGGAGCCTGTGCTCCGTAACGGGAGAGGCCACAACAGTGAGAGGCCCGTGTATCGCCAAAAAAAAAAAAAAAATTCCTTAAGTTAGAAATAAATAATGAAAGCATGATGGAAAACCTTTACTTAGAAAATAAGAAACATATCCCAGATCATCTTTGGGTCAGAAAAGGTAATTGCAAGTTATCAAAAAGCAAGATAAATTAAAATATCTCACATCAAGTCTATGGAACACCAGGAAAAATGTATCCTTAATTGTCTTTAATGAAGAGAAATGAAAAATGGATGAACTAAATAATTGTCTTAAGAAATTAGAGAAAGAACACCAAAATAAGCAAACACGCCTACGAAGAAGGGATTAACATGGATGCAATCATAAATTAATTTAAAAAAACAAATTAAAAAAGGGAAGGGAAAAAATCCAAAGTTAGTTCATTGAAAACTCCTTTGTGAGCCTGATTAAGAAGAAAATGGAAAAAGCAAATATAGGCATAATTAAGAGTGAGGACCTAGAAAGAAGAAGAGAAAAATACGGAATCCACACAAACTAAAGCATTTTAAGAGAGCAGTACATGAAACTCAACAGCAACATGGACAAGATGTACATCCTAGCGAAATCCAAGTTTACAAAAAATTCACCTAAGAAGTGGAAACCCTGAACAGATCAAATTAAACACCTGCTAGTTTTAATAGGAATCAGGACCAGATGGGTTCACAGTTGAAGTTTAACTAACCTTTAAATTCCAATGGTATTTGAAATATTCCAGGTTACAGGAAAAAAAAAAAATTTCCAAATTTGTTTTATAAATCCAGTATTATATTAACACCAAAACCTAATAAAAATATTAAAAATCCATTTCACTCTTGCATATAGACACAATTATTAAAATATTAACAGAATTGAGCAATTAACTAAAAAATATTATATTGTAATAAAGTATGGCTTTCTCCTGGGGCCAGGGGTACTCCAAGTAAAACTCTAATAGAATCAAGAGATTACTGGAAATTAGAATTGGTTGAGAGCAGCAATTTCAGCTTAGGACCTTTGAAAAATAATCTCTCTACCTTAACGAGTGTAGTTTCTGTAGTTAATTAGAGGTTTGGTTTTAGCTCTCAAAGACAATAGTGAGTGCAGATTTAGTAATATTATTGCTCATAAAATGACATATGCATGGATGTTTACAGAAACACAGAGTTTATATAATTCTATTTGTGTCCTTCCATCACTTTAAAAAGAAAAGCACATGACAAAGCTCAATGGACAGGAATAGTCTATGGCCAACAGATTGGATGGACCTCTATGTATGCCTCTCCAGACCTGTATCTAACTTCTCTTGGTAGCCAGCACTTATGATGGAATAGTCTCCTGCAGGTGCAATCTCTAATTTAAATGTTACCAATTAGAGCTGTACCTTAACACAGTTTGGGATTCTCCTTTCATATTTAGATAACATGATAAATCTAAAAGATCAATCGCATCTTTGTACTTATTGAGCTCTTTAAGAGTGCTTTACTTATTTTTTCAAAATTCCCAGTGCCCATTACTGTTTCTTGATCTCCTTGGTTTCTTGTGGGTGCTCAGAAATCATCTGGGACATTAAATTATGCTGAACTAAAGCGTGCCTTCCTCGAGTCTCTGTTTGACTTTAATAATGAAAAATCTCAAAAAGCATCCAAACCTGGGCGTCTCAGCATCACTTTTACCAAAATTGCAAACACTGCACTTGCAAGGCATTCATGAGCACAAATATGTTCAAACATCCCTATCCCCAAGGCACAGGTGAAGCTTTCAGCTCACCTTATAGTGTACTCATGTTGGCAAACACATCAAGAATTAGGCTGTCTAAAAGCTAGACATGCCACATTGTTAATGCTCAAGTCACTCTGATGAACAACGAGGTCAGCTGTAAGACTTCTCTTAAATATTTTCAAGCTAAAGACATTTTTTTCCAGGTTGTGTAAAACTTTGAGGTCTTAACCAAGCCCATGCTTAAATACTTTAGAAGACAGAAAGCTCTTCCCTGAAGAAAATGCTGGCTCTACCTGAAAGAAACCCTGCTGTCCCCACCTGTTCTAAAGCGAGATCGCCTTCTGTCTGGTTCCTCACCTTTCACAACAGAATGACATCTTCCTCCCCATCTGGTATGGGAAGCATATGGCCATCCCAGCAACATAGGATGCTTGCACTCCAGGCACTTGTTAAAGGATGCAATCATAAATTGTCAGTTTCAGCATCAGACAGGGGCTCTCCTAATACATCTGATATGAGGAAGACAGTTTAATAGGCATATAAGCTATTTTTTCCTTTATTCCCTTCTAGTGCTACTACCTCTGTATTAAGTTAGATGATCAGAAAGCGATGCCTTAACCTTGTGTCCCAAACTGACCATTTTTTATCAGGTCTCCATCTTGGCATCACCTCCTTTGCCCTCTTGGGCACAAGGACAGTTTCTATGAGCAGAGTTTCTGACTTAAAAAAAAACTCTCTTCAAGATACCATTTACCTCATTACCAAAAGTTCACTGTCCCCATAATAAAGTCTGTCTTCAGTTCTGCTCTGGAAACACATTTTCTATCAGAAAATTGTCATGCTTTCTTTCAGTGGAAAAGGATAATTAAATAATACTACATAATTTCTTTGTTAGCTTTAGCTGCCAAAGGCTCAAGTGTAAAATTAGCTTTCCTGGGTATCTGGAAGAATCGACTCTTTCATTTCTGAGACTTTTTCTGATCTTTTTAAAATCTCTGTTTCATTGCACACTATGTTTAACTTGTTAAAATTCATATAATCTTGATTTTTGCTTCTGCTCTGGCTTTGGCTTCACCACAGCTCAGGTGCTTTCGTTCTGGCAGGCTTGCCTGGCCCCCTCCTATGGCTCATGCTCTTATATAACAAGACGAGAGGGCTGTACAGTTCAGCTCCAGCAAGACAGATAAAGAAAATTGTAAATCTTAATTCCAATGCACAGGCTGATCATCCTTTGCTGTTTTTTGTTCGTTTGTCTGTTTTGTTTTTAATGACAAATCCAGTATCTCTGGTAAAAGGAATCCTACATATGTATATATACAGTCAGGAAGATTTAGGACTGTAGTCTTTGTAGATTCTGATTATATTTGGTAGAGTTGACTAGGTTGCTCATAAAGAGTACTTACATACTACTGCAAGGGCAATAAAAGTGGATAAAACTAATATTTTAATTAGTTTATTTTGATGAAAATTTGAATACATGAGTTCAGAGAGAGAGAATTTAGAAAATACAGAAAGGCCAAAAAGAGAAATTTAAAACCATCTGTAAACTCACTCTTGTCAACTTTATTAAGGTATATTTTACATATGATAAAATGCAACCGTTTAAAAGTGCACAGTTCAATGACTTTTGACAATTATATACACCCATATAAGTACCACCAAAATCAGGCTTTAGAACATTTCCAAAACCTCTCCAAATTAGCTCATGTCCCTTTCCAGTGTATTTCACCAACCCTCCCTCTACTTCCCCCCCTCCGACTCTGATGCCAGACATCTCACTCTGCTTTCCTCTCACTATAGCTTGGTTCTGCCATTTCTAGAACGTCATGGGATTGAAATCCAATAATATGTTCTTCTTTGCATCTAGCTTCTCTGGCTCAGCATGATGCTTTGGGATTCATTCATTCTGTTTTGTATTTCAGTACTCAATAGAATTCCAACTTACAGCTATAATACAAATTTTTTATCCATGCACTTTTTGATGGACATTTGAATTATTACCAGTTTGGGGCTATTATGAATGAAACTGTTATGAACATTGGAGTGCAAGTCTTTGTGTGGACAATTTTCATTTATCTTAGGTAGATACCTAGGGATTGATAGGTCATATATTACGTGTATATTTACTTTTATAAGAAACTACAAAATTGTTTTCCGAGGTGATTGCATAATTTTACATTCCTACCAGCAATATACAAGAGTGCTACTTTTCTCACATCCTATTAACACTTTCTTTTTTGGTCTTTTAAATTGTATCCATTCGAGAAGGTGGGAAGTTGTACTCTTTGCTGTTTTAATTTGCATTTGCTTGATGGCTTGTTTGATGCTGAGAATCTCTTCATTTGATTATTGACATTTCATAAATCTTCTTTTGTGAAGGATTTTTTAAACATTGGGCCATCAAAAATTATGTTATTTGACCACTTACTATTAAATTGTAAGATTGGTTTATAAATTATGAATATAAATCATTTGTCAGATACATGCACTAAGAATATTTTCCTCCATTCTGTGGCTTGTCTTGCTATACTCTTACACTTCTAAAGAGTAAAATATTACAATTTTGATCAAATTCAATTTATTAGTCTTTTTCTTTTGGTTTACACTTTACATGTCAGATCTGAAGACTATTTACCTACCCACAGGGTCATAAAAATTTCCTCCAACTTTTTTCTAGAAATTTTTTAGTTTTCATTTTTACATTTAGATCTGTGGTTCATTGAGTTGAGTTTTGTGCAAGATACGAGGTAAGGATGGATTTTTTTTCCATATTGGTATACAGTTATTTTAGTATGATGCACTGAAAAGGCAATCATTTCCCCTCACTTAATTTTCATGGAACCCTTGTTAAAAATCAGCTGATTACATGTATATGGCTATTCTAAATCAGCTTATCAATTTCAATAAAAAATCATGCAGAGATTTTGATTGGAATTTTGGTGAACCTATATATATATATATATATATATATATATATATATATATATGTAAAATTTGGGAAGTATTGACATCTTAAGTGTACTGTCTTCCAATTCATGTGTATGGTACACCTCTTCTCTTTTATTCAAGTTTTCTTTAATTTCTCTCAACAATGTTTTGTAGTTTCAAGTGAATCAGCATATGTATGTAAAACTACATGTTTTTAAAAATCCACATCTAAATATTTCATGTTTATTTTGATGCTACTGTAAATGAGACTTTTTAGAATAGAATTTTCCAATTCATTATTACTGTACAGAAATAAACTTGGTTTCTGTACATTAATCCTGTATTATACAACCTTTCTAAATTATTAAGCTCAAAGTGAGGGATGAAAAAAGATTCCACATTAAAGAAAACCATAAGAAACCAAGGGTAACTATATTTATATCAGGCAAAATTAATCAAATAGGTTTAAGTCAAACTGACAAAACTTTAGCTAGACTTGCAAAGAGAGAGAGAGGGAGACAAGAACTCAAATAAATAAAATCAGAAGTAAAAGACATTACAATTGATACCATAGAAATATTTTTTAAAACGATGAGACTACTATGAGCAATTATATGCCAAAAAAATGGACAACTTAGAAGAAATGGATAAATTCCTAGAAAAACACTACCTCCCATGTATGAATCATGAAGGATTAGAAGTATGGACAGAACAATAACAAGCAAGCAGATTGAATCAGTAACCAAAAATTTCCCAACAAAGAAAAGCCCATGACCAGATATTTTCACCGGTGAATTGTACCAAACATATAAAGAATTAATACCAATTCTTCTTAAAATCTTCCCCAAAAAAATGAAGAGGAGGGATATTCTTAAAATCATTTTATGAGGCCAGAATTACCCTAATACTAAAGCCAGATAAGGATATTACAAGAAAACTATAGGGCAATATCCCTGATGAATGCAAAATTTTCAACAAAATACAAGCAAACCAAATTTAATAGGACATTAAAAGAATCATACACTATAATCAAATGGAATTTACCCCTGGATTCAAGAATAGTACAACACATACAAATCAATAAATGTGATATGCCACATTAATAGAATGAAAGACAAAAATCATAGGGCATTTTAATAATCGCAGAAAAGTATTTGACAAATTCAACCTCCAATCATGATAAAAGTTCTAAACAAATTGGGTATAGAGAGACAATACCTCAACATAATAAAGGCCATATAAGACAAACCCATGGATAACAACATATGCAACTGTGAAAGGTTGGAAGCTCTCCTTCTAAGATCAGAAAAAAGACAAGGGTGTCTATTTTCACCACTCCTATTCAACATGATAAAAGAAGTCCTAGCCAGAGCAATTAAGCAAGAAAAAGAAACAAAAGGCATCCAAATCACAAAGGAAGTAGTAAAATTGCCTGTTTGCTGATGACATGATCTTGTGTATAAAAAATCCTAAAGACTCCACGAAAACAAAACAAAACAAAACAAACTGTTAGACCTAATAAACAGATTCAGTAAAAGTTCAGGATACAAAATCAACATACGAAAATTAGTTGCATTTCCATCTACAAATTCAATGCAATCCTTATCAAACTACCAATGGCATTTTTCACAGAACTAGAACAAAAGATCTTACAGTTTGCATAGAAACACAAAAGACCCCGAATAGCCAAAGCAATCTTGAGAAAGAAAAATGGAGCTGGAGGAATCAGGCTCCCTGACTTCAGACTATATTATAAAGCTTCAGCAATCAAGACAGTATGGTACTGGCACAAAAATAGAAATATAGATCAATGGAACAGGATGGAAAGCCCAGAGATTAACCCACACATACCTTATCTTTCATAAAGGAGGCAAGAATATACAGTGGAGAAAAGACAGCCTTTTCAATATGTGGTGTTGTGAAAACTGGACAGTTACATGTAGAAGAATGAAATTCGAACACTCCCTAACACTAAACACAAAAATAACCTCAAAATGGATTAAATACCTCAATGTAAGGCCAGACACTATAAAACTCTTAGTGGAAAACATAGGCAGAACACTCTATGACATAAATCACAGCAAGATCTTTTTTGACCCACCTCCTAGAGAAATAGAAATAAAAACAAAAATAAACAAATGGGACCTAATGAAACTTAAAAGCTTTTGCATGGCAAAGGAAGCCACAAACACGATGAAGCAACAACCTTCAGAATGGGAGAAAATATTTGCAAATGAAGCAACTGACAAAGGATGAATCTCCAAAATATACAAGCAGCTCATGTAGCTCAATATCAAAAATACAAACAACACAATCCAAAAATGGGCAGAAGACCTGAATAGATATTTCTCCAAAGAAAATATACAGATTGCCAACAAACACATGAAAATATGCTCAACATCACTAATCTTTAGAGAAATGCAAATCAAAACTACAGTGAGGTATCATCTCACACAAGTCAGAATGGCCATCATCAAAAAAATCTACAAACAATAAATGCTGGAGAGGGTGTGGAGAAAAGGGAACCCTCTTACACTGTTGATGGGAATGTAAGTTGATACAGCCACTATGGAGAACGGTATGGAGGTTCCTTAAAAAACTAAAAATACAACTACCGTATGACCCAGCAATCCCACTACTGGGCATATACCCTGAGAAAACCATAATTCAAAAAGAGTTGTGTACCACAGTGTTCACTGCAGCACTATTTACAATACCCAGGACATGGAAGCAACCTAAGTGTCCATTGACAGATGAATGGATAAAGAAGACGTGGCACATATATACAATGGAATATTACTCAGCCATAAAAAGAAATGAAATTGAGTTATTTGTAGTGAGGTGGAGGGACCTAGAGTCTGTCATACAGAGTGAAGTAAGTCAGAAAGAGAAAAACAAATACCATATACTAACACATATATATGGAATGTTAAAAAAAAAACGGTTCTGAAGAACTTAGGGGCAGGACAGGAATAAAGACACAGACATAGAGAATGGACTTGAGGACTTTGGGGGGTGGGAAGGGTAAGCTGAGACGAAGTGAGAGAGTGGCATTGACATATATACACTACCAAACGTAAAATTGAGAGCTAGTGGGAAGCAGCCACATAGCCCAGGGAGATCAACTCATTGCTTTGTGACCTAGAGGGGTGGGATAAGAAAGGTGGGAGGGAAAGATGCAAGAGGCAAGGGATATGGGGAAACATGTATACGTATAGCTGATTCACTTTGTTATACAGCAGCAACTAACCCAACAATGTAAAGCAATTATACTCCAATAAAGATGTTAAAAAATAAATTAAAAAATTAGTTGAATTTTCATACAATAACAATGAGCTACCTGAAAAACAAATAAAGGAAAATATATTATTTACAATATGATCAAAAACAATAAAATACTTAGAAATAAATTTAACCAAGAAAGAGAAATTTCTATACACAGAAAACTATAAAACATTGATTTACAAAATTGAAGAAGACGACAATAAATGGAAAGATATCCTGTGTTCACGGATTGAGTTAATATTGTTAAAATGTCCATATTACCCAAAGTCATCTGTAGATTCAATGCAATCCCTATCAAAATTACAATGTCATTGTTCCTGAAAACAGAAAAACTTTCCTAAAATTTGTACAGAATGACAGAAGACCCCATATATCGAAAGCAATCCTGAGAAAGAAGAACAAAGCTGCAAACGTCATACTACTTGATTTCAAACTATACTGTAAAGCTAAAGGAATCCAAACAGTATGGTACTAGCATAAAAAATAGACATATAGACCAATGGAACAGAATCAAGAGCCAAGAAGTAAACTCATGCATATACAGTCAATTAGTATTGACATGGGAACTAAGAATACTTAGTGGAGAAATGACAATCTCTTTAATAAATGTTACTGGAAAACTGAATATCCACATGTTAAAGAATGAAATGAGACCCCAATATTATACCACCTACAAAAATTAACTCAAGATGGATTAAGGACTTAAATGTAAGACCTGAAACAATAATATTCCTAGAAGGAAACCTAGGGAAAATGTCCTTGACATTGATCTTGGCAATGAATTTTCGATATGATACCCAAAGCACAAGCAACAAAAGCAGAAATCAACAAATAGAACTACATCAAACTGAAAAGCTTCTGTACAGCTAAGGAAACAATCAACAAAATTTAAAAACAGACAATGTACATAATAGGAGAAAATATTTCCTAATGATATATCTGATAAGGGGTTAATATTTAAAATATACAAGGAACTCATACAACTCAATAACAAAAAACAAACCAAAAACCCCCACAAAATTTGATTTAAAAACAGGCAGAGGACTTGGATATTTTTCCAAGGAAGACATACAAATGGCCAAGAAGTATGTGAAAAGGTGCTTAACATCACTAGTCTTCAAGGAAATGCAAATCAAAACCACAATGAGATATGACCTTACACCTGTTAGAATGGCTGTTATCAAAAACAACATGATGCAGAGGGTGTGGAGAAAAGGGAAGCCTCATGCATTGTGGGTGGGAATGTAAACTGGTGCAGCCACTATGGAGAACAGTATGGAGATTCCTCAAAAAATTAAAAATAGAATTACCATATGACCCAGCAATGTCACTTTGGGTTCTATTTCTGAAGGAGATGAAATCACTGTCTTGAAGAGATATCTGTACCCCCATGTTCACTGCAACCTTATTCACAATAGCCAAGCTATAAAAACATCCTAAGTATCCATCAAGGAGTGAGTTGATACAGAAGATGTGACATATATATGTATGTGTGTGTGTGTGTGTGTGTGTGTGTGTGTATAGACACACATATATATTTATAATGGAATATCATTCAGCCCTGAGAAAGAAGGAAGTCCTGCCATTTGGGATACATGGATGGACCTTGAGGGCATTATGTTAAGTGAAATAAATCTGACAGAGAAAGACAAATACAGTATGATCTCACTTATATGTGGAATGTAAACACATAGGCCTCTAGAAACAGAGAACAGAATGGTGATTTCCAGGGACTCAAGGGTGGAGTAAATGGGGAGTTGTTGGTCAAAGTGTGTAAACTTTCATCTATAAGATGAATAAGTTCTGGAAGCCTCATGTGCAGCATCGTAAATATAGTTAACAATACCATATTGTATACGTGAAAGTTGCTATAAAAGTAGAGCTTTAATGGTCTCACTATAACAACAACAAGAACAACAACAAAATGGTAATATGTGTGGTGAAATATGTATTAACTAACCTTATGGTGGTAAACATTTCTCAATACACATGTGTATCAAATCATAACATTGTACACCTTAAACTTACAAAGTGTTATGTGTCAATTATATCACAATAAAGGTGGAAAATATTCGGTCCTAAATATTTCATGTTTTTGATGCTAATGTAAATGGGATTTTTTAAATTGAATTTTCCAATTCATTACTAGCATAGAGAAATAAATTTGATTTCTATATATTGATCCTGTATCATCCAGCCTTGCTTAATACACTTATTTATACTAGTATTTTTTTTTAGATTCCTTCAGATTTTCCAAGTATGCAATCATGTCATCTATGAATTCAGACAATTTAACATCTTTCTTTCCAATCTATAAATTTTATTCTTTTTCTTACATTATTTCACTAGCTTGGACATCCAGTTCAATAATAAATAGTAGTGAGAGCAGACATTCTTTCCTTCTTTCAGTCTTGGGGGAAAACACTCTGTCTTTTCCCACAAAGTATGATGATAGCATTCTGTAGATGCCCATGTCAGATTGAGAAAGTTATCTTCTTGTCTGAGTTTGCTGAGTGTTTATCATGCATAGATGTTGAATTTTACAATGCTTTTTCTATATCTATTGAGTTTTTTCCCCTTTATTTTGTTACTATGGAAAGTTATATTGATTGATTTTCAAATGTTAAATCAACCTTGTATTCCTAGGATAAAATCCAATGGTCATAAAGAATTATCACTTTCATATATTTCTGGATTCAATTTGCTAATATGTTGTCAAGGATTTTTGTGTCTATGATTATATGTGACTTTGGTTTTTAATTTTTTTAATCTTTGGTAATTTCTTTGGTTCTGATATCAATGTAATGCTGGCCTGATAAAATTGACTGAGAAGTATTTTATACTTCTCTATTTCCTGAAATTGTTTTCATAGGTTTGGTATTATTTCTTTCTTAACTATTTGATATAATTAACCAAGGAAGCCATATAGGCCTTGAGTTTTATTTGTGGGACCATTTTAAACTATGCATTTAATATCTTTGCTATATTATATATATAGTAATATCTTGTTAATATATATGTATCATTTTTGTTTTTCAAGGAATTTTCCATTTCATCTAGGTTGTCAAATTTATTGACATATTATACATCCTTATCATCATTTTGTTGTCTGTAGAAGCTGTAGTAATACCCCCCTTTCCATCTCTCTTTTGATAATTGTTGTCTTCTTCTGCTCTCTTCCCTGAATACCCCTCATGTCTGATAATGTCGCTCCATGCTAGGTGGTCAGAACTCGAGGATCTCCCGGCCCTTTTCCAATTCCAGAAATTAGACCACTGAGAAATCCCTGACAGTTATTTTCCTGTCTGTGTGCAGGTCCACTTTTTGCACGAGTCCCTTAGTATTCACCAACAAAATTATGGGGACACCCTCTCGATTTCTGAGGCTCTTTGTCCATGCACTTCCCTCTTCCCAGGCTCCCCAACCTCGCTGGACACTTATCTCTATTCAACTCAGCAAAACTGATGTGCTTCTAGAAAATGCTTCTAAGCCAAAATCAAAGTGAATCCTAGGGTTCACCTCATCTGCTTTCATATTTTCAGCGATCACGGTCCTCACCACTGATCGTTGTGCAATGTCTGAAAAACATTGATTCATATGGTATGTACCATTTTCTAGTTTTTGTTATAGCAGAAGGGAATTCTGGCACCAATTAATCTTTTATGGCCAGAAGCAAAATTCTGGAAGCCTCACTATCAACTTTTTTATGTTTGTGGGATTTCTTTCAATATTTTATTAATTAATTCAACAGAATCTTATTTAGCATTTGCTATAGTGCCAAGCATTTAACAATTATAAATTAATATATAATATAACATTTAGACTGGGTTCATATAGATCCCTATGTTCTTTTTTTTTCTTTGACTGATTTCACCTGGTGTTTGGTAAATGGATTTTTTTAATGTAAATTAAAGTGTTTACTTATTTATAAATGTTTATTTATTGTATATATGTTGTTCTCAATTGGCAAGCTATGTTCTCAGAGGACACAAATTCTCCTTAGGTAAGAACTGTTTTTCTTTCTACTTTTTAAAATTTTTTGAATTTTATTTTGTTTATTTATTTTTTATACAGCAGGTTCTCATCAGTTGTCTATTTTATACATATTAGTGTATATATGTCAATCCCAGTCTCCCAATTCATCCCACGCCCCCGCCCACCCTTGCTTTCCTCCCTTGGTTTGTTCCCCCCCATACGTTTGTTCTCTACATCTGTGTCTCTATTTCTGCCTTGCAAACTGGTTCACCTGTACCATTTTTCTAGATTCCACATATATGCGTTAATATACGATATTTGTTTTTCTCTCTTACTTCTTTCTATTTTAATTCTTTCATTTCTTTGTTCTTCACCTTTTAATTTGGAAAAAGAATTCTCAAATGTGTTCTCTGCATCACTGATTAAATTTTAGATAGCTATTTCCATCCTATCCCCCTTCTCTTGAATTTTAGTTTCCTTAAATATTTCTTGATATAATGGAACACTCTTTTAACACTCTTTTAACTCAGTCTGCTATTACATCATCTTCTATTCTATCACTCTGTTCACAGAATTTTTTTGGCTTTATGGAAATTATATATGTTACTCTCTAAAGTTGTCTTTTGAATTCTGCAGTGTAACTATTTTAAAAATTGTATTTCCTCCCTTGTATCTTGGGTGTAATGATATTCATCTCGTAATTACAACAAAGGCTCTGCCAAGTCTTTTAACAGGTCTCTTATGGTGATTACTTATTTCTTTGCATTTATCCTTGAACAAGAAGGTATATGGAAATTGATGGGTAGGTGGATTTTCCTCCATGCCAGCATCACTTCTGAGCTCCGAGCGGTCAGAATCCTCTCTCATCAGAATCTAAAGTGCTTCTGGATATGCTTATCCCATTTCAAACCTTTTGACATTGGACATATGCTTGTGTTTCATAAGTGTTCTTTCAAGAAGGCGGAAGAGGGGAAATCAAGTACCAGTGGAAATCTTGAGTATAGAAGTTTCAAAATATTTAGAACAGAACACTGAACAGGATATATCAGCTTGGAAGCACTCACTCACTCTCATGACTTCAGATGTACCCTGCAAATCCTTGGCTTCCAAATTAATGACCCAGACATTCCTAGTGACCTTGGATGCATGTATCCCCTTCCTACCAGATATCTTCACCTCAGCCCCAGGCATCTCAAACGCAGTGTGTCCAGGATGAAACTTATCATTCCTCCTACATTTCCTACATTCGAAAATGACCATCCACATAGTCACGTTAACCAGACACCCGAGGTTCTTTTTAAACAACCTCGTGCCCCTAAGTTAGCACACTTGGTCTGTGCAAATTCTACAGCGTCTTCCTCCTTAAAAATCTGTCTTATTTCTCCACTTCTTTCTGTGCCCACTGCTCCTGCTGTTTTCATTTGGCTAGACTATTAGAATAATATTCTAACTGATTTTTCTTCCTTCTGTATTATTCTCCTCCCATCAGTCCTTCTCCTTTCTTCCAATGCTTTTTCAAAAAGATAGGTCTGATTGTGTTACTACCTGCCTTAAAACATTTCAACATCTCCCCCTTACCTAAAGGATAACATCCACATTCACCAGCATCAATATGCTCTAAAACACGAAAGTGCCTGTGAATCAACTGAGGGGATAGTAAAAGTGTAGATTCTGATTTGGTAGATGGAGGTGGGGCCTGAGATTCTGCACGTCTAACAAGTTCCCAGGTGATGCCCATGTTGCTGCTCCTTGGACCACACTTCGAAAAGCACGTTGATAAAATAGGGCTTCACACCTCTCTCTTCAATCATCTTTCTTTTCTGCCCCTTCCACTGCAGGCCTTTTCACCCACTTACCTACTTAAAGTGCCTAGAAAAACATCTCTGTGATTAAGTCATGTAGCTTCTCTGTTTAGACTGCTCTTCTCTCCCCTTTTCACTGGAGAATACCTACTCCTCTCTCACAATTTTCTCAAGTTGCATTTTATAATACAATCTTTCCTTGTATCTCCCTTATCTTATAAGAAGACTTATTTACTTCCTCTTTGTGTCCTGGCTGTACTAGGTATGAGCCAGCTATTCTTAGAGCACGTTACCCATTCTTAACAGATTTTGTTTCTACACCTATTTTCTTTACTAGTCTGCAACACTTCAAGGTCAGGGACTGTGTCATATCACCGTACATAGCATGCCATCTGTCGTTTTGCAGCTACCTAATAAATACCTTTTGTAAGAACGAATGAATATAAAATGAAATGGTAGAATGAATTGAACATTCATTTGAAATGTTGCATATAGTTATATTAGTTTTCTTTAGCTGCGTAGTAAATTATCACAGATTTAGCAGTTTAAAACAACAAAAAAATTATTATCTCACAATTTTCATGGGTCAGAAATCCCGGAGTCCTCTGCTCAGAGCCTGCCCAGGCTGAAAGCATTTTGCTGTGATCTTATCTGAGGCTCCAAATTCTCCTCCAGCTCATAGGCTGGGACAGACACTCTTCCTGTGCTGTCAGCCTGAGGGAACTGCTTTCTTGCTACCTGTGGGCTGCTTCCACTCCCAGCTCCTACAGCCGGACTGTGGAAACCTTCAGTACATGGTCCGAACAGGCTGTTCACAAGAGTACTGTCGCTTTCTTCCAGACCAACAGGGACACACCTGTCTGACTCCATCCCTCTCTGGTCTGCTATGATGGGAACTTTATGAACTTAACCTAACCACATCGCCATATAGCATAACCTAGCCAAGGGGGCGATGATAGACGATCTCATCACATTCACGGCCCTGTCCTCACTCGTGGAGGGTTCCGTGGGCATGGACAGCAGGGTGAGAATCTGGGGGCATCTTTGAATTCTCCCTACTCCAATAGTTAACAGGAAAACTTGAGGGGCTCATGTCAAGTTTGGGCAAATGGGAAGGGGAGTCAGTATTGAAGAGGAAGATAAAATGAGATCTATCTATAGGATCAAGATATGAGATTTACCATTATGATATGCTAGAGCTGTTTTCTTTAATATGTTGTTCAATTCTTCTTTTTATAAATGACATAAAATTTGAGGAACTTGTACTTTGTGGTAGAAGCAGCATTCCTGACTGCTATTCAAACGATCTTTCTTCTACCTTATGACTGCCTTCTACTCCAATTCATTGCCAAAAAA
Organism: Mesoplodon mirus; assembly: GCF_964341445.2. NCBI lineage: Eukaryota > Metazoa > Chordata > Mammalia > Artiodactyla > Ziphiidae > Mesoplodon > Mesoplodon mirus. Next base: position 138,114,883 of record NC_138983.1, on the reverse strand, counting down.
CAAACAAAAATCCCTCAGCCTTTGTGTAGCTACATGTGTGAAAAGGGACTCTACTGTGGAATAAAGTCTGATCAGCCACTCTTAAGTTTCTTGTTCAAATGATCAACTCTAAAGCAAACCTTAAACTTCAAGTTTAGAACAATGTAGTTGATGGCTTTTGAACCAAGACGGGCAGCTTATCTTTTTGCAAAGCATAAGTGCACGGAGGCAGCTGCATTAGCTTCTGCTTAACCTCCTAGAAAGCCAGGCACCAGCCAGGATTGCAGGTTTCAGCTCCTTGTGGAAGGTGTCTGTTGCTTTTCTACAAATCCATCTGGATCCTGGGATTTGAATGACAGGCACTTAATGTTACTGAACAGACTGGTTTACCTTTTCATCTCCTGCACTGAGTGGGATTAAACTTCTGAGCTGTGACAGGTGATGTCATGACAGTATTATCCGTTTTTAAATTTTTTAACACTTGCTCACTCATGGCCTATTCCCCTGGGATAGTTCCTCTCTTCCTCTGGAATCCACTGATGATATATTATCATGATTCAATATATTCATCCCACACCAAGCCAGCATAACTGGGTCAAATATTTTTGCTCATAGGTAGAACTCCCATAGGCAATTATCAATTCCCTTTATGATTAATGTAAAAACTGTGGTGTTTCTATTAATGGAAGTGCATGCTGGGATATTCACAGTCACATACTGGAGATAAACTTTGTCATTACATTAAAAGAATGTACAAATTCCTGAAGCAACCAGAAACTTGGGAGCACCTGTAATTTCTGAGCATATCAATTTGCCAGGAAATTAGAGTGACTACCAGCATGACAAGCTGTATTTTTGGGAGCCGTTTTTTGCAAAAATGAGAGTGAAGTTCTTTGGTTTTTTGAATCCCATACTTTGAAGCAAAAGCACAGACTCTGAGAGCGCACTCTGTTCAACTTCAAACTCCTCCTAAGAATATTACTGTTTTGCAGGAGAGGAGAATCTGATGTAGATGCTTCAGTGCAACTAACACCAGGATTCCATATGGTGGAGCATCTACTCATAAAGAATTGAGCATGGAAATTCATGGCTTATATATTTCAAAACAAAACAAACAAACAAAAAAACAGCCCTTGAAGCATAAAGATGAATTGGAATCCTATTGTTCACAAAAAGATCTTCACTTACAGTGTGTGGTGTGTGTGTGTTAAGGTGTGTGTTTTCTGCATGGAGCCTCGTGTTTCTCCTTGACAGTCACTCTTCCCAGACCAAGTTGTGTAACTCAGGCCTGCAAAGAGAGGCCACCCTGCCTCTAGAGGGTATTGGTGAAAATGTTATATTCCATATATATATATATAGTATTTACATACATAGTATCCATATGTACACATAATATATGTACAAGTATTATTGAATATTTATTTCGCTTCTGTAGTAGAACTCAATAATTTCTTCAGAAACGTTTTTCCATCTATGGCAGAAACAGCTTCCGGCCAGCAGAACGTGTGCTGTAACCTTTTGTAGTGTACTGTTGTTGCTGGGAAGTGGCTGCCCAGACAGAGACCACACGTGCCAGCCCCCTCACACATCAGTGCAGCCACTCACTGAGTGCTAGTGAAGTGAAGTCTGAGAACAAGTAATTAGCCCCACTCCCAAGGCTGCTCCACAAAGGCCCCACTCCTCTCTCCTGGCTGGAGGCTGAAGAAGTGGAGGCCCTGGGACAGGACAGAAGGAACATGGATCCCTGCATCACCGTGTGGAGAAGAGCCAGCCTTTCCTGACCCAGAAACATCTGCCCTGGAATTTGTATGCAAAAATAACCTTTACTTAGTTATGCCACTAAAAGGTGAGGATTTGATTCTTGCAGCTGCTAGCATTACCTGAAACAATACGGACATCAAGGACTTGAAGTAGGTGCTGCCATAATACATCTAAAATATCTGACAGGAGTTTAGCAGTTTTGCAGTAGGCAGGGAGGAAACAGATCAAGCAAGCTGGAAACCCCTGCTCTGCTGCAGTGAAACATTTGGTAAAACGGTCACCCTTGTTAGCGTGGAGGGCAGACCCGGTGCCTACTGAGTCTGTGCATCTTGGAAAAGTGCTTGGAAAGAGCCAGATGCTAGCATATGCTGATCTTCCCTTGCTGTGTTTGGCAAGGTATTTCAAGAAGGAATGAGCTGGTTTGCAGACGAAAAGGAACAGAAAAAATAAAGTCTCAGAAATTTGGAGCTGCACAGGTTTGAAACTGCTTCTACAGGACAAACAATGTGAAAGAAGGCTAAATCTTTGAGCCCTCAAGACCCATTAAGACTTCTCAATTAAACATAGCGACACAGCCCTGCAGCTAAAACCAGATTAAGCCATCCACCCAAGACTGTTGTTCCAGATAGCCTCAAATTGCCTACCATTACCTTAACAGAAAGGGGCATAGAGGGTGAGGGGTGATCAGAGAAATAAAGGAGGCACAGGTATTTTTTCAGAAAAGAGTGTTTAGTGTGAGTTGCCATGATGCTGGCTGGAAACGGTGAGCAGTGAAGGTTATCTTTGTCAAAGCGCTTATTCTGTCCTATCCAACACACTGTCCCAAAGAGTCACCAACTTCTTATGCACGACTCCCCTGGCAGCTTGCACTAGCTCACATCCATGTCACGTCACCTTTGCTTACTTGGCACGGAAGCCTTCATTTGGCCATAGGCATCATGTTGACTGAGTTTCTTATATTCCTGTATATTCTAAACGAAAGCCTCCTAGAGGAAATAGACAAAGTACATGCAATTATTTTCATGGTGTGCCTAAGTTACATGTGTCACGTACCAGGAATTTCTCAATGACCATTCCTTTTGGATGGTAGAGATGATCAAAGCTGGTATCTGGAAGATATGTTCCCTAAATGCAAACCTTCAGGTGCTATCAGGGGAGGGAGGAAGGAAATCATGGGTCAGATGTTTTCCTTTGGGGATTTATCAAGTAATGAAAACTAAAATGATAAAATTTTCAGTTGTGTGGATTCCTATCATCTAAAAATCATCAAAATTTCATCTCATCTTTGCCTGGTAAACAAGCCCACCTCCAGGGAGGAAACACAGGATCATTTTTCTTGTTAAGCAAGTGCTGTACACAGCAAAAAGTGACCTGATATTAAACTACTAACCAAGGGAACTAATAAATAAAGGTGCCAACCGCAGCTGAGGAGTAATGCTCCCTAGCTAGTATTTTCAGGGGACTGGCCCCATGCAAAGTGTTGCCACATATTTTTCTAAGATGTAGCTGAATGTGTTTTGTAAGTTACAGATTAGCTGGAGGTGTAGCCCTCCCCCAGAGGGACTCTGTGGTGAGCTCCAGTCCAGGGACATGGAACAAAAGCAGTGCTGAGACTGACTGTAAACTGGGCAAGCATCCACCTTCGGAGTGGTTATTTCCAACTCCCATACAAGCAAAATGCCCTGAGAGATGTGCGTTGCTGAGCCCTATGAATGTGTACAGGGAAGGGAGAGGAAGATAAAAGGGAAGGGAACATATGTACCCTTTTCTCATGAGACATCAAGGGATTTCTCTCAGCAGTTTTGAAATCTGAGTCTCCCCCAAAAGCTACAGGCATCTTAGGAGGGAAAGGAGCCCACTGTAGTACTCAGATCATTAATGATACACTTCTATTGAATGCTGAGACGCAATTATTTTCACCTGAAGTTTAATGCATTCCTGGAAACCACAAGAAGAGCCACTCTGAAGAATGTCCCTTAATGGCAGGTGATAGAAAAAAAAAATTCTTGCTACATTTCTTGGCACCTAGACAATTACCTAAATCAGAGATAGAAAATTATATTTGGAGCCAAAAATATGACCTCTTCATTTATTCCACATGCCAGGAATACATCCGTGGCAAGTAGATGTTCTATCAGCCTGGCTGGAATGATACAGATAGAGAGGACTATTCCAGAAAGCAGAAGGTGGGGAAATGTATATCATTCTGCCAAAAAGAAGGATGGTTAGGCAACTGTCAAAAATGACTTCTCTAGCTCATTAAGAAAGTGTGTGTAATTGTGTGAGAAGTCAAAGGCAAGTGTGAGTGCTAAGAATGAACATCCCCAAGGGGAAGACAGAATGGGGAGGGGGAAGAAATAAGAAGTGTATCCGTGGCCTCCCTAGGATGCTGCTTTGGAAGAAGAAATTGAGGTTTTAAGGGCAAAAACCAGTGCCTAAGGGGTAGGAAGCTTAATAAAAGCTACTGAGATAAAGGAAAGCTCTTGGAACAGATGGGTTTCCCACTGACATTTATGAAGAATTCACTGTCGATTAAGTACACTGAGCTTGGTGGAAGGTTTCAGAGCAATTTTAGGAAAATGGAAGGAGGCAAAGTCAATGACACCAAGGCTATTGACTCTTTTGTTTAAAAATGGCAGGACAGAAGATGTCAGGAATCGGAGGTCCTTCACACTATTGAATTCAGGCTTTAAAACCCTTGTGGGGATTGTACAGTGACTCCAGCCATCGTAGCTGACAGAATGATACATGAGGACCCAGACCTTGTAATAAAGGAAGAGCACGCACTGCTTAGTCACCGAAAGTGAAGAGCGGAACACGCGAAGTTGGGACCTAATCAGGTTACCCAGCATTCTTGGATAAAGACAAGATGGTGGGTGGCTTTGGGATGCTAACGTTATGAGTTTGAGGTCACACATTAGCTACGTGAGGATGAGGGTCCTCAGAAAAGAGAGACACAGACAGGAGACAAGGTCAAGGTGCCCTCCCAACTATTTGCTACAGGGGTTAATCATGTATTTCTGATTTTAAAATGTATTGATGTGAGGCTAATGCTGGGGAGAGGGATACAGAAAATTCTGAGCAGTGACATATGTGGGACATCAGTGACGTGGAAACTCAGATGGCGGTAACTGCACCTCTCTGCCCGTGGAATGTCCATGAGTATGATTGTTGAATGGCTGTATTAGGATGGAAGGAAAGTGAGCACAGACATCCCCCGCTTAGTTACACCAGCCCACCAGCTGCTCTGTGGACATATCTTGGAGGATGTCACAGCCATAAACCTCTCTCCCCTTCATCTCTCTGCAAATCTCTATCTTCCATTAAGTCTCATCTCAAATATCCTTAGTCTCTATAATATTCCATTCTTTCTCAGATAGAATTAACTGTTCCCGCCTCTCTGATCCCCTGGTATTTGCTATAAATGACATGTGTCAGTTTCCTCTTGTTGCAGAACTAATGACCATAAATTTAGCATCATAAAACAGCCTGCATTTACTAATTCACAGTCTTCATGGGTCAGGAGCCCTTACTCTTTAGCTGGGTGGTCTGCTCAGGATCTCACAGGCTGAAATGGGGACGTCAGCCAGCTGTACAGTCATCTGCAGGCTCCAAGGGTGAAAGATCCACTTTCAGTCTCCCTCAGGTTCCTGGGGGAATTATTTCCTAGGAAGTGAGAGGCTGAGTCCTGTTTCCTGTTGGCTGTCAGCCAGGGATCTCCCTCGGGTCCTGGAGGCTGTCCTCAGGTTCTAGGCCTGTGGTCCTGCCACAGGCTGCATTCTTCCAGGCCTGCAGGAGAACGTCTCCCTGCCTCTCCACCTTGTTTTAACAGGGCTGACCAGATTAGGTCTGCCCGCCCGGGATTATCTCCTTTTGATGAACTCAGAGTCAACTGGTGAGCAACCTGATCATGGGAGCAGTATCTCATCACATTCACTGGCCCTCACCCACACTCAAGGGAAGGAGATTCTACAGGGTGTGTATGTGACCTGGAGGAGGACTTGGGCATCCTCTTGGCTCTCTGGCTGCCATGTTGTACAACAGTCACTTGTGGTACCTTATCATACACACTATTATAGTGTGACTAGGATAGATAGGTAGTTAGATAGATAGATAGGGATAGAGATAGATAGATAGGGATAGAGATAAATAGATAGGGATAGAGATAGATAGATAGATAGGGATAGAGATAGATAGATAGATAGATAGATAGATAGATAGAGATAGATACATAGGGATAGAGATAGATAGATAGATAGATAGATAGATACATAGGGATAGAGATAGATAGATAGATAGATAGGGATAGTGATAGATAGATAGATAGATAGATAGATCCATAGAGCTATAACACAATCTCTTGCGTGTAAGCACCCCTAGAGCTGAGACCATCCCTCTTTCAAATCAGCATCCTCAGCAACTAGTGTGATGCTAAAAATACAGTAGACATTCAATAACTTCTCTTAAGGTCAAAGCCAATAGAAAAACAACATATAACAACAACAACAGCCACCAACAGCAAAACTTGGGATGGGCTTTGGGGGAAATAATGAGAAATAGATTTGGAAATGGCATAGGAAGGTAGAGAATAGGAAGGAGAAGAGCATTTCCTGGAGAACATGGAAGATAGCCTCCAGCAACGTGGCCAACCCAGCCTGCATGTTTCACTCCAGGCTTCTGAGTAAAGCATGTGCTACTTTATACCACTCCCGGCAGAAGTGTCAATATGTTTTCAGATATTTGTAACATCAAAGAGAAACAACATGACCACCTCAGGGCAGGGAGCAGGGTCTGCATTCTCTCCTAGTCCCAGAGCTGGGCGGCACTTCCCGGGGGAAGAGCTGGGGCTGGAAGGAAGGTGCAGGCCCAGGTGCAGAGCAGGAGGGGACCTCTGAGCTCAAGGCTGCATGCAGCTGGGGGTGGAGGTGCAGCTGGGGGTGGAGGTGGCTACGTCTGGGACAGTCGCCTTGGTAGGAAAAAGCCCCACTGACAGCTGAAGAGCCCAGCTGCCCAGCACACGGACAGCCGAACAAGGAGCACGCCAGCCCCGCTTTCTTGAAAACACTGATCTTTGTAACTGGATTATAAGGAAATTATGAAACAGTGTGGCCTGGGGTCCAAAAAAGCCTTAGTAACTTCATTTTCAACTTCTAGCAGGTTTCACTGGGTGATGAAGACAATTAAGGCTCATAACAATACCCCAAGAAGTCCTGACTCGTTACCGGAACAGACTGTGGTCTCAGCCTAGTCAGATTCTGGGGCCATCAGGACTAAAGCCCTGGCATCTTCATTCCCACCTCGTTACCTATGTAAGGGACGCCGCTTAGAGCACAAACACTGAGACCTTCACGCACAGCAGCAGGCTTGCACAATCACATGGAGACCAAGCTGCCTTTTACTGCCATCATGACCCAGAGTAACACACTTTATAAAAACTTTACAGTCCGATAGAAGCAGCATTTTGAGAATTTCCATGATATATCAAGAAATGACAATTTTTTATTGCCAGACTTGTTGTGTAAGTTTTACAGCTGGTGGTGATCAATGTTCACAGCTCATTCGGAGATGTGGGGTCTCCTGTTCACTGGGCACATGCTCAGAGGACCTCACCATTTGAGTTGCCATGGCTACAACAAACGTGAAACAGAGCATCGTCCCAAATCTGTGCATCTGAAAAAACCAGTGTGCAGTGCACAGACCAGCAGCAGAAAGAACAAAAAGCTCTGGGCTTTGTCTATGGGGACAAACATAGACACCGTTTCCTCAATGATGGGCCTTTCTGACCTCAGCCTGACTCTGAGATGAGGCTGCAAGCAGGGACACTCATCACACCATCTGAGAAGTTGAGGAGCAAAGTTGTGAAGGGCCAGTATCCCCAGTCCTTCCAGGGATCAAAGGCAAAGCACTGAAACAGAGACAGTGCATAGGAGACTTCAGGAAGCTCCAGTTCAGTCTCATGCAGCTCAGAATCTGGGGATTTCTGCATGCAAAAACTATCATTTCCACCCGCAAGCTAATTTAGCAGACTTATTTCTTATTAGGAAAATCTGATGACTTATGAAGCCAGGGCTCAGAAGTAATCATAACTCTGGAGCCCGCAAAGTAAACACCTAATCCAACCAGACTTGCCTAAGAACTCAGGCAAAGAAAGCTGCACTGTCAATGGAAGCCCGAGACCTCTTGTTTTATCGTTTGGAACTTGGGTATTTTTGCTGCTGATGGGAGAGTTCCCACTGTGAGGACCACATCAGTTCTCTAAAGCGAGGCTGAGTCTAGAGCCACATCCCCTCATCCTCCCTCTGACCTTAATGCCCTTTTGCACCTTCTGTGCAGACAGAGGAGGGAAGCAAAAGTCTGAGGCTGCTCAGCTCTGTCCACCTGGTCTCCCCCGTCAGTGGAGGGGTAAAACAGGTGATTGGGGATGTGAATCGTGCTGTCTGTTGACCTGGGTAAAGGATTTAATGAAAAATAAATGAGCAAACAAAGGAGCGACATGGACTATTTGCCTCATCCTCTCATTTCCAAGAGGAAACTTGAGTTGGAGCCACGCTTCTGAGCACCTCCACCCCAGCTCACTCCCACTCACTCTCCCCTGAGGAGAGGAGAGCCCTATTGCCTGGTCTGCCTGGGCGAGGTCCTGAGCTCACGTGCTCTGGCTGGACAGGTGCCCCTGGGTGACCCCCCACCATGCGGTGAGGAGTGCCAACCAGCAGGGGCCCTGCAACGGCGTTGCTAGTCTGCCTGGGACTGCACAGCACCAGGGACAAAGCTGATACTGTCATCTGACTTCTTGGTCTATTTCTCAGCCAGTCAGGATTCGAAGGGCAGTGATGTGACTGATGCTCCCCTCGTGGACAAGTGGGAAGAGAACAGCATTTGGAAACCAGGGCCTTGATTCAAGTCACTGGCTGTCACCTTGAGCACTTCTCACCAACACTCTGAATCCCTGTTCATTTGTAAAAAAGAGTCAATGAAATTAGCTCCACAGACAGGGTTGTGCAGAGCTTATCTAGATAGGACAGCATGATCCAAATGCCGGCAGTTAATGAACTCAACTTATTTTGATCTCCCAGAAAAAAAGGAAACAGTAAATGCTTTACAGATACCAGAAGCTAGCTACTGATGGGCACTTAGTTTTCTTCTTTGTTCTTTAATTTCCTTCTTTTCTGCTTCCTTTCTCCTCTTGTTTTTTTTTTTCCAAGTCAAACTGTATCCAGCTTTATTAAAGATACTTTTTATAAACAATCATGGTATTTCAGGCAGGACATGGGAAGGCAATCGTAAACAGTATTCAACAACTTTCAAACTCCCTTTTGCAATGGACTACCAAAATCAGAAAGCCACTATAAAACCCCATGAAGTCTTCATGTGATGCTCTGAACAGGGAAAGTTTAGAGTGAGGGTTGACATTTCACATTTAGTATGTTGTTTAACAACTTTTCACAAGCCGACCCTGACTTTCAGGAAGTGGAAATGAAAATGGCAAAAGTATCAATCTGAAGATCCACAATCTAAAAAAGGAACCACTGCTCTTTTGAGGGACGCCATCTCAATGGTGACAATGCAAAGGCCAGATTGCCTGACATACTGGTAACCAATTTTTGGGGGTCAGGTTCCAACAGGTCTCTGGGTTTAAGGGAGTCAAGTCTAAGCTGAAGGTGGAGAGGCAGAAGAGGACATAAAAACTAATTTTAGTTTCTCCACACCACAAGGCGTCTGTGCCAAGGTGGCTACTGTGTGTCAATATCAAGGAACCCCTCCTTCCTGGGAACCAAGAGGAAGTCTCTCAAAACCAGACGGGAAAGGTGTTTTCTCCCCATGTCAATCCAGCTTCAGAGACAATCTATTAGTGACATGTGTTCTTCCCCCAAAAAACAACAATGAAGTGTTCTGTATGCTAACAACATAGCTTAAAAAAAAAAAAAAGAGTAAAACAAAATTCTGCATTTTTATAAAACTTGATAAAAAATAGTATTTCAAACCGTACAGTCACCAGAAGTACACAGTTATCAAAAATGCACACTTCACTTGGCATCTCCAGCACCTTCAGCTTTCTGTGCCTGGTCTGTTTTGGCATCTCCGTTTTCTGCAGGGTTATTCCCATCCTTGCCAGCATCAGCTTTCCCCTTTTTCTCTTTGGGTACCTTCTCTCCCTTCTTTGCAGGGGCCTTTTTAGGCCTGGGATCTGGCTTTGGAGGAAGAGGTTTAGCAGATAACCTTGCAGATCTTCTCTGTGGTTCATCCTTCACCTTGGTTGTGAGAGCGACCCCTGGACTGGCCAAAGCCGCATGCCACTGCACCCCCGTGTCCAGCGCCTATGTCCCACCGCCGTCGCCACCATGCCCAAGAGAAAGGCTGAAGGGGATGCTAAAGGAGATAAAACCAAGGTGAAGGATGAACCACAGAGAAGATCTCCTCTTGTTTTTACGCAGAGTTTCTCTGCTGGCATTTCCACAGAGGCGTGAAGCTTGAAGAGGGTTTGAGGGTGTTTTCTTCGTAATTGAAAGAATAGTTTCAGTAGAAGACTTTTTGCCTTAAGAAACTAAAAATACCAAATCATTGTAGAATAAAATAAGAACTGATAGAATGGAAAAAAGTATAGGGGATTCAGAACTGGGTGTGAAAATTTAAATCGAGGAAACTTGAGGAGAATCTCTGTGAGATAAGAACATCAGCTACAGGACAGAAGCCACTAAAACAATTGTTATTGCTGTGATAAAATCGCCTGGAACATGTAACACACACACATGGAATCAGACTCGGCATCTTATGCCAACACTTAACAACTTGTTCAGATATCAAGACCCTATCAAGACCCTCCACCTCCCCTACTCAGGGTTACTTTTAGTTAATAAAATCAATAGCATTTAAATGAGTTTGTTATTAAACATAACAGCAACTGCACACTTTTCTACAATAGCTAAGACATGGAAACAACCCAAGTGCCCATCAACAGATGATTGGTTTAAGAAGATATTCCATATATATATATGTATGTATATATATATATACATACATATATATATGTATGTATAGATAGATACATAGATATACATATATATATATATATATATATATATATGGAATGCTATTCAGTCATACAAAAGAAAAAATACCGCCATTTGCAGTAACATGGATGGACCTAGACATTATAATACTAAGTGAAGTAGGTCAGACAGAGAAAGGCAAATATATGATATCACTCATATGTGGAATCTAAAAAATGATACAAATGAACTTATTTACAAAACAGAAGCAGACTCATAGACATAGAATACAAACTTATGGTTACCAAAGGGATAGCGGGTAGGGGAGGGATAAATTAGGAGTATGGGATTAGCAGGTACAAACTACTATATATAAAATAGATAAACAACAAGGATTTACTGCATAGCACAGGGAAGTAAATTCAATATCTTGTAATAACCTATAATGAAAAAGAATCTGAAAAAATACATATATAAATAACTGAATCACTTTGCTGTACACCTGAAACTAACACAATATTGTAAGTCAACTGTGCTTTAATAAAAATAATAATTTAAAAATATCTAGGTTGTGTCATTTATCCAGCCTGCACTGCCCTGGGGTCTGGGTGCCACAGATTGGGAACAAGGACTTACTCTCTGCTGGTGCTATTAGGACCGTAAATGCTTTCATTGTTACAAATACTACTGCTACTATTAATGATGTATTGAGAAACCACTAAGCACTTTATATGGATTGCCTTGTTTAAGTCTTAAAGCCTTTGTGAGTGAGGTAAGATTGTTGAACTCTTTTAGGAGAAGAAGGAACCAAGGTCCAAAATGTTCAGGTGCCTTTGACCTGAGATTAGGAGCCTGGCCAACTGATTTCAGAGCTTGAATTATTCACTCTTATGTGATAGTTATTTCCTTGCCTACAAGTTCTGGCTATAAAAGAAAACACAGAGATGACATAAACTAATTAAGTGATTCCTTCTTGGTCCCATCAGTGAATAACATAAAAATAAAATAAACAAGGGTGATGACAATTGAAGAAGATAGAGTTATGGTAGCAAAGCCATCGGGAAAAAGGGAGAGGAGCATCCTCTTGAAGATGAACTTAGAAGTAAAATGGGAATTAGAAAGGGGACAAAGAGGGCCAGATCTGAATATTTATGCTCCCTGTTATTCACGTGGCAGTGACTGAAATGTGATGGGTAAGAATAAAGTGTCTGATTGGAAAGGAAAATAATGGAAAGGAGAAAGACCACATTGTTATAAATAATATCACTTATACTTTTAAGATCACACATAGATATATAACCCAAGGAAGGAAAATGCTTCAATAAAATTATAATAAGAAGACAGGTGGAATAATGGAGGTTGGTCGGACTGAGTTCTTTGGTGGCAATTATACAAACGAGATATTCTTGGCAGAAGAGGGGTCTGGCGTGCGACCCCTGGAAACGCAGCTGTTCCGAGTCCCAGAGTTTCCACTCCAATGTCAGATTAGAACAACAAGCCTGACTGCCTTCACTTTTATGGGACAAGGAGGCGCTCTCCCCTCAGCCTCCCAGTGCCTCTGATTCAGCTGCCTTCTCCCCACGCCCTCTGTCCCCTGGATGACCACATTACCGTCCACTGTGCTCCCAGATCCCAGACCTAACATACTCTCATCTAGGTCTAAGCTTTTGAAGCTGGGTGCTGTGTCACGTCTCAGGTGTGAATCAATGCCCCACATGAGAAAATACAGCCTCTCTTCTTCCGATTACACATGAACTATTTAAAGCCCAAGGGCATCTACAGCCACAAAAAGGCAGCCATTCCTTCCATGAATGAATGTTCACCAAGGTCCAGGTCCTGAGCTCTGTGCCAGGGCCGGACTGTGAACAAGCTGGACACAGTGCCTGGCCTCATGAAGTTATATCCTAGTGGAGGACGCCCTGAAGAACACAGAGGATCTGAAAAATAAAACAACTGCAGCGACAGTACATGTTACACGTGAAATGAATAAGCTGTTTACTAATGAACAGCAGGACATGGGGCCGGGGTTAATTTAGGTAAGGCTTTTGGGGGAAACTTCTTAGAAGAGATTATAAGCTGAGATGTACATGATGAGAAGGTAGAAAGCATTCCAGGTGTAGGAAACTGAGTGCAACAGCCTGAGCAAGACAGGGGTGGAGCTTGGTTGGCATGGTTGAGAAAGGTCTGGGGCCTGGCAAGTGATGGAGCAGCAAGCAGGGGTCACATCATGGAGATGCTTAGATGCAGACCCTGGCAAGGTGTTAAGTTTTAGCTTTTTTTTTTTTTTTTACATCTTTATTGGAGTATAATTTCTTTACAATGGTGTGTTAGTTTCTGCTTTATAACAAAGTGAATGTGAATTGGTACAGCCACTATGGAGAACAGTATGGAGGTTCCTTAAAAAACTACAAATAGAACTACCATATGATCCAGCAAACCCACTACTGGGCATATACCCTGAGAAAACGATAATTCAAAAAGAGTCATGTACCAAAATGTTCATTGCAGCTCTATTTACAATAGCCAGGAGATGGAAACAACCTAAGTGTCCATCATCAGATGAATGGATAAAGATGTGGCACATATATACAATGGAATATTACTCAGCCATAAAAAGAAACGAAATTAAGTTTTATCTTAAGAGTAATGGGAAAGCCACTGGAGGGTCAAAAAGGAGCAATTACGGCTTCTGATTTACATTTTAAGGTGATTACACAGGCTCTTCTGCAGGGAATGGACTGGAGGGGGGAAGACAGGGAGGAGGGAGCTGACTCCTCAGAAGGCGTAGGCACTCATTTGGCTACTTCTGGATGTAGCTGCTGGGAGGTGCACAGTGTAGCAAAAGAACACCTGCCGTGGAGACAGCCTGGCTGGGCTTCTCCCAGGCGCCACCACCAATGAGCTGGGAGGACTTTGGTCAGTTCCTTAACCTCCCTGTATCTCCATTTCCTCAACTCGGTGACAATAATCGTAATTACCTTTTAGGGTGGTTGTGATGTTTAACCAGAGAATGTGTGCAAGGAATCTGGCATGTGTCGATTGCTGACCACATATTAGCTATTTAACTATTATGATGACGTTTAGGGGCCTGGGAGGGCGGGAGTTGAGTTGAGAAGGTTAGAGGAAAGTGATCCATGGGAAGGAGAAATTCAATCCATGCTCTCCCTCTGACTCTCATCCATGAGTAGCTCCAAAACAGTAGCTGTCCACAGGCATCCACTGCAGGCCTTGTCATCTGCACCCATTATTTTCATTTCATCCTCACAATAGTCTCACAGCTGTTAGACGTTATTACCCCCATTCTAGAATTGAGGAAATTGTGGTCCAAAGGAGTCAGGCAACTCGTTCAAGTTCACCTAGCTAGTGGCAGAGCCAGAATTCAGGACAGATCTGTCTCTTTCCAAAGCCCATGCTCTTCCCCCCATAACAGCTTCTCCAGGGCACACACCTGTACCCCAGACACATCTCAGGTTCTTAGGATTCTGAGCAATCTGTGTATCTCAGCACAGGGTATCCTAACTGTGGAAGGTCCCCAGATGACATGGGGAAGAAAGAAATCTGTCTACTCCAAGCCTTATAAAAAAGGACAGAACAGATCTCTTCCATCTGGTATTCTATAAAGCACAGCCTTGCCAAGTAAACTCTGGAAATGAGGTTGTACCCACTGCTGAGAACCAAATGCTCTATAGCTAATTAACCACAGAGATTTGGGAAGGAACCCATTAAAGGGACCAAATACAGCACGAAGGAAAAGCAAATGGTAATGTTGCTGCTTATTACTGTTATTGCCATTAATATTAATACTATTATTTAGTTTTCCTGTTGCTCTGATATATCATTATTATTGCTGTCTCCTAGCATCTTCCTCATAAATATATCACCAAATGTTTTAGAGGTCTAATATCCTTATAGTTATGTAATTAAACAAATAGAAATAATAGCTGCAGAATTGCAGAGTTACATAATTATTGCGCTGTGATGGAAACAATAAATAAAACTTACATGCTTCCATAACAGTTACATTAACAACGATAGAAACACTGAAGGCTGAAGCTGAAGAATTATGTAATGGTTACATAATTAAATAATAAATTATCACAGAACTACAGGGACGTGCATTATATAAAGCAGCTTGCAGAATGGAGGAGAAAAGGAAATTGTGAAGGGATACCCAAAAAAAAAAAAAAATTTGCCTGTGGATCCAAAGCAAAGCAACATGGGCCTAGGAAGAGGAGCCTGGGGTTTGTAATATGTTCTCATTCTAGATTCAGACATGTGTGTGGATCTTACCTCCAGAACACAAAGTAATTTGTCTATGGCTATAAATCATTCAGATAATATAATCCCCTTAACTGAATGGCTTATCACATGTGACATACATTTAATCTCTGTGTTTTAAAGTATCTCAAAATGTAGCTTTAATCTCGGCTAAATATCATATCACTACTCTACAGCTACCTGCACTGAGTCGGTGACTAGCGTGTGCACCAAGGATGGAATGCTTGCCAGAGGTTGAGAATGATACTGTTGGGAAAATTATTCGAGATTTTATTGAAACAATCACCCTCACGATGTTTCTCTGGCTGTGTTATCACAATATTAGCATTCTCAAATATTTGGAAAGACTAAGATGTTTGATGTTAAATCAAATCTCCAATGACTGACTTGCGAACTTTTTATCCCAAAGTTTTGCAGTCAGGCTGCCTAGATTTTATAGAAAGGTGTGTTCCTCAAGGTCCAGGGGGAGGGACACCATCATACACCTGAAGACATGAAAATGGGCACCTGCTTTAAAGATTGAGTTCAGGTGGAGATGCCAGACTGACAGCAACATTTTGCCGTCCGAATCCACCCATCCCGCTCAGTGTTGGCAGATCGAGCCCATTGTTGGAGGGGATGGCACGATGGGTATCCCTGGGATGCCAGCAGCATGTGGCATGAATCAGCACATGGCATCACTCAGTGGTGACAATGGGGAGGCAGAAGGCTCCTGTCCAGAGCCAGCAGGGACAGAGCCATATCTGCCAGCCTCTCCATAATGCATGTTTCAAGGAGGCTTTCACTTCTCCATCAGACCTGTTCTGAGAGTAGCCAGGCCAGGCCATTATCATAATGGGGTCAGCTGGGAGGCTGGGAATCGACAGGGGAGCAGTCTACTGGGGAGAACGAATTGACTCCTGTGTCATTACTTGGTTCAGCTTGACAGGCAGACCTCGTGATTGCAGAGGACGGCCTCGGAGGAGGTCTGCACCAGGGAAAGGCCAAGAGGCCAAGGCACCTGCTGGGCCTGGGGGGCTGTGGATGCACTTCCCAGTGTCAGTCCCACAGGTTACGGCTGTAACTGTCCAGTATGCAGCTCTGACTTGGCCCCGGCCGACAGGGACACCACGCTGGGCATCTGCCTGTGTCTCTGAGCTACAATGAAAAAGAGCACTCAGAATTCAGACCCCTTGGCCTCATTTTGAACCCAGGCCCCAATATCTTAAATCTTTTTATTAAGATTGTTTTTACCCTCCTCAAGAGGAAGGTGAAAGTAAGGTCCTTCTCCAGGTAAGCAGGACGGATTTCCACCATCCAAGGGCTTCCTTACCCACTGTTACATTGAGCCACATGGGAACTTAGGCAGAGGATGTCCAGTTTCCCATTACCATTGAGGGAACTCCCGGGGGCACTACAGTGCTGCTGAAGGTCATCGGCTTTGGGAAAAGCAAACCTGGTGCATGTGAAAGGAAAATTGAAATGGAGGCAGTGTTGCTAAGAGAGCTCTCAGGAATGGAGCCGGGAGCCATTGAGGAAGTGTGACTTACGCACATCTCACCTGGGATGGAATCTGACCTTTAGACCACCCATTGTCCTAACAAAGGCATCCAGAACACCTGCCAGAAACTCAAGATACTTATCGAACACGACCCCCAAAACACTTCATAAGTCCTTAGGGACTGACTGGTGTCCATCGCAATTTTCGCCGCGCAACTTCAACAGCCCCTGCCTGACGCTTTCTCTTCCCCAGAACACTCTTTTGGTTTAATCTGTGTCTCCTGAACTGTGATTCTTTTTTTTTTTATATATACAGCAAGTTCTTATTAGTTATCTATTTTAGACATATTAGTGTATACATGTCAATCCCAATCTCCCAATTCATCCCACTCCACCAGGGTCGGGGTGGTGGTGTGATGAACTGATTCTTAAGACCCCAAATAAAGCTCATTATTCTTTGCAGCCTTGATGTTGATGACTGTTGGACATGGATTAGCCCTGACTGCTCTAACAAAGAGACTGGGTGACTTGAAGAGTAGAAATGTATTTTCTCAAGTTCTGGAGGCTGGAGTGTGAGGTCAGGTTGCCAGTGGGGTCAGGGGCTAGTGAGGCCCCCTTCCTGGCTTGCTTGGGGCTGACTTCTCACTGTGTCCTCACATGGCTTTTCCTCCCTGACTTGAAGAGAGACAGAGAGAGAAGAAATGTCTCTCTTCCTCTACTGCTAAGGATGCTCATCTCATCAGGAGGGCCCCATCCTCTTGACCTCAGCTAGCCGTAGTTACCTCCTTAAGGCCCCATCTCAAAAACCATCATACGGAGGGGAGGGAGTAGGGATTCAACATATGGATTTGGGGAGACACGTTCAGTCCATATAACACCTGGGTTTGATTTCAGCTTCTTCTTCTTATTAGGTGTGGATCCCATAGGACTTCAGTTCCCAGAATATCAGTTACCTCACCCATATAATGTGTCTAACACCACCTAGTACATTGGACTGCCCTGAGGGGTGAGATGAGTTCACATAGAGAAAGCCTCTGACACATACGAGGTATAAAAACTGTCCGTCCTGTCCCATCCCTCTTGCTTCCTTCAAGGAGTCTCTGATCCATGGTAGCATCTATTTTCACCAGAGGTTTCACCCTAACCCTACCCCACATGGAAAAGGTCTCTTCTTTGGCGATTCTCTTCATCCTGCTGAACTGGGCTGGGATGTACCTTACATTCTCGGAAAATGACAAGAGCAGTAGGAATTATCCTCTAGGAGCTGGAATAGCTCCTCCTCTCCTGGAGCCCCACTGAAGGAGGGGTCACGTTAATAGGACCTTTGGAGAGACAGGGAGGTCATGGGCAGAGTCCTGTGCATGTGCTCTGACCTCTGGGAGCAGGGCTTCCCAGCCCCCAGACCGTCCTGTGCATCTCCTTCTGGGGCCCCTCCTGCCTCACTTCAGACTCCCAGTGTCTGCAGCACCAAGTCCTGTTGCAGAGCCCAGTTTCCAGAGGAAGAATCCCTGGCCTTTCCTCCACAGCCCGTCACCGCTGACTCTCTCAACAGCATTATCTCCATCCATTGCAGCCAATGTCAGTGCATCGACACAGCCCAGTGATCGACACTTCCCCTGACTGACGTCTTTGTCCTGAGCAGTGGAATCAGAACAGAACAGATGTTTTAAGGACTCCATAAATCCAAGAAGATAAAAACCCACCCACTCAGCACTTTTTAACAATGTGCCATGCGGATGAACCGGCAAATCGGAAATACCAAAATAAATATAAAATCCCACTGGAGTCTCAGAATAAATCTTAGGGTTTTTTTTTCTCTTTTTTTCTCTTATAACATACACCAGATATCATTTTTAATACTCAGTGAAGACCCACCACTGGGAACAAAAAGTCTATAAAAATGCGGCTGCTTCCCTCTGAAGTGACCCAGTGATCAACTGCACTGAGCGTGAATCACCCTCCAATCGCTTCCTGAAAAACTCATTTCACTCTCCCCCAGAACCTTCTTCCTCTCCCACCACAGCCAGTGTTGTCATGTTGCCTCTCATAACTCCTTGCTGAATTCCAATGAGGTTTTCTAATTAGCCTAATTAATTTTCTTCCCAACTTAATAAGACTGTCTCTGGTTCAGAAATAATTGGACTTCCCAAACACCATTTTCCCTCCCTCTGTTTCTCAGTGGTGAGTTGTGATCCAGCCTCCTTTAATAATTCAAAATTAGCTTCTGTTTTTCAGATGATGGGTTCATGTTCAGAGAGTTATTTAGTTTTTTCATTAACACTCTGATGTCACACTCTCCCTTCTATGAAGAATACCTAAAAAAGCACTAAAGATAAAATGAAACTTGGATTCCTTCCTGGAGAGAGAAATCCATCTGGGATCAAAGTTTCAATGGATTCTTGCTTCCTATCTTATCAATTTCAGGAAGGTAAATTAGTGATGTGGATGAAATCTATTCTTCCCTGCAAATTTTGATAGCAGCTATGAAAATAAGCCCTAACAAGCCCAAGTATTAACATCATGAGAAAGGTCTTAAACACTTTCAGGCAACTGGTCTCCTATGGAAGAGCGGCCTTCTTTCTAATCTCTTACAAATTTGTTTTATATGGTTATGAATTTGTTACTATATGCAAACAGACCGTTATTATAAACATAGGTGTGCATTCTCCAAACAAATGAGTTAGAAATAAAAAGAGAAAGAGATAAGAGCTAGGAAAAGAAGGTGATGAAAGACCAGTTGTTCAGCCAATGAAAATGTCCATGTTCCAATTCATATTTGAGTAAGATCTGCAGGGCTGTGTAAATTGAATATTGTCTTCTGTTTGCTCTCAAGTTCCAGAATGCTATGCAATCTTAGCCTCTCTAGTATTGGTTTTGCAGCCCCAGGAATACTTCACTTGGAACCATGAACCTGGAATTATTTTCTCATTCTCTGAAAAGACTGAAGCACTTTTTAGAGGACTTATAAACATGGCAATGAGCAGTACTAGCGAAAAAGGAACATAGTAAGATGGTATGCTTTCAAGCTTTCCCTTGCACAGCTGTGAACCTTCTCATTATGGCTGCCATGTTCTCCGTGGAATCATAGAGGTGTGAAGGTTTTCAAAGAATGTATTCCAAACAGTAGCTATAGAGGTGCAGCCCTCCTCTTCTCTTTGGATTATACTAAACTAAACTTTTCAAAGATGAAGTGCCTGGAGTGGTTAAGGTTGTCTCCTTATGTCAGTGGAGTTGCGTGATCTGCACATGTTCCTACAGTCACTGCTTCTATTAGGACCTATCTAGGCAGATAAATGTTTTAAGAATATATCATTCGAAAAACTCTGAATATACCAAACTGGTAAGTTTGGGGATAATAATCTTCTACTAAAAAAAAGAATCAATCTTTCTCTCTCTTTTTTTCTCTCTCTCCATCTCTCTCTTCCTCCCTCCCTCCCTCCAAGAGCTCTGAGGATGTCACTTCAAAGACAGTATTTTGTAGCAAATGTGAAGTATGACTCAATTTTTTTCAAATGTTAATAACATTCAATTTCCCACAAATGTCCAGAAATGAAGCATTCCTATATTATGAGCCCACATCAGAGTTTGCTGATGTAAGTAGGTAGGAAAAAAAAAAAAAAGCAGAAGTTGGATTATAGGATCAAAGATGAAAGTGAAAAGAATGGTACCATTTGTAGCTATAAATTTAAATGAACCACCAACTAGAACAACATGAAACTGTATAAAGTAGTCTATATTGGACTTAACATCTTGGACTTTTCTACTTGTTGCTTGAGGCCACTTGCTCTCAGCAGAAACCTGCAATGCCCAGTGGTCACTGGGGGCTCTTTGAAACATGACCCATTTAATCCCATAGACTATTCAATGGAGGTCTGTTTAAAATTTATAGCTGGTAGAATAATAGCTAAACCTTAAGTCCTTAATCCACATTTTATCCCTAGCATACACTTTCCATAACTGTGTTTTTTTCAACGCTCCCTGCATTTTAATTTGGGATGGGTTTCCTTCCTCAACTGGGTACAATTTTACTAATCTTTGTCCTACTGCCTCTGCTCTGGTTAAGTTTCTCTGTAAGATCACTAAATTACCCTGAATCCTGATTTTGTATGAATACCTTAGGGATAACCTCCCTGTAAGAAAATAAAACATCAAGTACAACAACAATAGACAACTAATGATTTAACTTCAAGTCACACAAGTAGAATCCGGAACTTCAAGTCCTGGCACCGCTGTCATCCCCCCTGAGTTAATGGGATATCTTCAGTCACGTAGCACTGACTGTGGAACTGGTCCACCCCTGCAGTTGGACTCTAGAAGAGCAGGAAGAGATTCAGTTCCCATATCTGCTTCCATCCAAGTTTGCCCTGACTATGCAGCTACACAGACCCTGCCTAACCTATCCATCCTATTCAAGACTGGCAGAAATACCCTGGGGGAAATGGCATGTCCAGGTGCATCCGTCAAGGGCCAGTCAGACAGAGGGCATGCATGACAGGCCTCCAACAGAAGGAATTTCACACTGGGAACTAGTTATAAAGTTGTTGGAAAAAGTAAAGGAGGCAATGATACGGCCACCTATAAATCAGCAGCCAGAGGAACTTTATACCAGGCCTAGGACTGAGGGGCCAAGAAAAAAGTGATGTTCCCAGTGCCAAGAGCTGCTCAGGAATGTACTGGACCAGGAGAAGTGGCCCAAAGGCCGGCCTGCACTCCTGAAGGCAGAAGCTGTTGCTCTGGGCTTCCAGGTGGCACCTGATGCTCTGCTCCAAGCTGCCTAACCAGCTAAGATTTTATGGCTCATAAAATAGTTGGATCCCCTTTCTAAACATAGCCCCTGGTTCTGCTTCGGTGACCTCCCATGGCAGCCAACTGCAGAGCAGATAAAGAAGCATTTCCTTTTAATGGCTGGAATTCACTGGCCATAAATTTCACCGCGTGCCCTCAGGTCTATGCGTTGTTGACAGGTAAAGTAAGTCATGGGAGTAAGCAGTTTTCACTATTCCCCTTGAACATCTTTTTTTCCTTTTTCTTCCTGAGATAAAATAATTCCCTTTTGTAGCAAAACTTTAACAGGAGGAGACTCCCTCCAATTTCTCCAGAGTAGATCAAGACCTTTCTTTATTCTTCCTCAATTTTACACACCCTTCCTTTCATTTAAGAAGCATCAGCAGACGGTGGAAATGACATTTCAGTCCCATTCTTAACCCCACCGCTGCAATACTTACCTGTCCACGAACACCAGTGAGTCTGAGGGATACTAATGCTGTAACCAAGATGGCAGCCCAGAGCCGCTTTCAGAATCAGGGTCATTGCCAAGGTTATGGCCAACAGTGAGCTCCTCCTCTCACCACAATGTTACGGTTTCTGAAATTTGAGACCCTAAGCTCTACTGGCCAAAGCATTGCAGCCACGGAAAAGAAGCAGTTCCCCAGATTAGGGATGACAAATACCTGGTCCTTCTACTGGCACTCCTCGAATCAAACTCTGAGTTGGATGTTATTATCCTCACTTTGCAGAGATGTTAAACAACTTGGCCTAACTCTCAGAGTGAGTTAGGAAGAAAAATTGGGATTAGAATCAGGTCTGAGTCACTACAAAACCCACATTATTTTCACCGTATAATATTGATGCCAATTTTCCATGTGAGCAGCATCATAAAATGCAAAATGTGTTGTAAAGAAAATCTTTCCACACGTGAATTCAAACATTCTGGTGATGATATGGTACACTGGAAGAGTTGCCAGCTTTAGCAAATAAAAATACAGGACACTCAGTTACATTTGAATTTCAGATGCACAACAATTTTTGTGTAGTTTTTTAGTAAAAGTGTGTCCCAAATATTGCATGAGACATACTTATAGTAAAAATATTTGTCATGTATCAAAAATTGAATTTGGATGGTCATCCTGTATTTTTCCTGGCAACCCTAAAAGTAGTCCATCTGTATCTTAATGCCTTGAGACTCTAGCTTCACTTTGCCATGACAAACTGAAAATACCATCAAGGAAAAAATAATCTATCTCTCCCCTGCATCATCACTGGTCTCCACTCCCTGGAGCACTGGGATTCCTCCTATGTATGACCATTTAAAACTGATGTTCCCAGATGTGCCCAGTGGAGCTTTTTAAACCAACTTTATCAAGGTATCATACATATATATGCATACACACACACACACACACACACACACACACACACACACACATATATATATATGATACTCTATACACACACAGTAGAATGTATCCATTTAGGAGTGTGGTTCTATGAGCTTTGATGCATGTATGTATACATCTATATAACCACCAAGATACAGAATGTTTTCCTCACCTCAGGAATTTACCTTAAATCCTTTGCAATCAATCCCCACGCCCCAACCAGCCCCAGAAAACTACCGTTCTGCTTTCGTCACTATAGGTTAGTTTTGCTTTTCCTTGGAGTCCATAGAATGGAATCAATAGAGTTGTACCATCTGTGCTGTTCTGTATCTGCTTTCTTTCGCTCAGCATAATGGTTTGAGATCCATCTCTATAGTTGCCTCTATCAATAGTTCCTCCCTATTGATTGCTGACTCATATTCCTTATACAGATTTACCATCATTGGTTTATCCATGTATCCATTGATGGACATGGATTGTTCCCAAATTTGGCTAATTTAAGTAAAGCTACTATTAACATGTGGGCACAAGTCTTTGTACAGATGTATGATTTTATTTACCTTAGAAAAATACCTAGGGGTGAAATGGCTGGGTCCTACAGCAGGTGTATGTTTAACTTTTTAAGGACCTGTCTTGCTGTTTCTCGAGTCGGTCTAGCACTTTGTATCTCCACCATCATGCCTGCTTGTGCCAGCTGCCCCACATCTTGGCTAACACCTGGTTATTGTGGTCAGTCTTTTACTATATTAGTCACTATAATAGGTGTGTGTGATGTCTTACACTAGTTACGCTTTACTTTTCCCTGAGGTCAACTGAGTTTTAAAACACCCAGAAAAATAAATTAAATGTTGGTGTCTCCACTCATTAAGCAATTTTTGAGCATCTATCCCTCTGGCAGGTATCAGGCTACAGACACTGAGTTTAAAATGTCAAATAAGGGACATGATCCCTGCCATACACGAGGCTTATTTATAATCTAGTGAGGCAGACGTGAAGCAAAATAGTTATACGTAGATAAATACATACCTACGAATGCTAAAAATTATCATTAGGAAGAAATAATTCACATGGAGAGAGGATAACAGAAACCACCCAACTGAGACCAGGAGGTGAGAGGTTAGCCCTCTGGAAGAAGCACAGTGGAGCAGCCTGGAGGGTGATTATGGGACAGGGCGGTAGTGAGGGTGAGGGCAGAGGAGGCGTCTTTCAGATGGAGGGAAAGATGCAGCAGATGGTCGAGCTGGGTGTCTTCTCCTCAGGACTGAACGGAGGCCCCTGTGGCTGAGAACACTGCGAGGGGCCAGAGGTGGGGAGAGGGCAGTGTGAAGACGCTGCAGACCTGGGCGAGCCTGGAGGCTGGGGAGTTTTCCAGGGGCTGGAAAGCATTTAGGATCTCATCTGAAGTGGAGTGGAAGTTCACCGCAGGGCGAATGGGAGTAACAAAAGCTAATTCATGCTTTCAAACTCTCTTCCAGACTCCAGAGAGCAGAGGGATCCGAGTGAGGCTGGGGGTGAGATGTTGGTCAGTGGCTATTGCTGTAGTTTAAGCAGATGACGGAGGCATGGGCCATGGTGGAGAGAGGGGAGATGTGGGAGTCCAAGATGAATTTTGGAGGTGAAATCAACAGGATTTGGTGATGACCTAGATGACAGGACTGTAGGAAAGGGAGGGCCAACAGGCCACTGGGTCTCTGCCTTGAGCATGTAGGTTGGTGAGGTACCCTGTAGAGAGTTAGGAAGACAGGGGGCAGAACAGGGAACCCTGCAGTTATTGCAGGAACTTGTACGGCAGCGAGCGAGGCTACAGGGAAGGAGGTGATAATCTTGTTACCAGAGTAACATTTTTCCTGACTGCAAAAATAAAGACAGTAAAAATACACGAGCACGTGGCAGTGTGCCTGTGACTTCATGTAATGTCTTAGGGTCTCTCTCTAACTAGACACTGTCTAACTGGGGAGATTCAGGGCTACCCCATGGATGTGCAGGTTGTACCTGGTCCAGCTTGAACAACCATGTACAATAGCCCTGGACAACCTTGGCAATACCTAGTCTTATGAATAGAAAAAAAAAAAGATGTTTCTCAAAAGGAAAAGCAAGGCAGGTATTCTAAAAGACAACTGTAGAGAGAAATGGGAACATTAGGGTAACTGGTGCTTTTTCTCTGTCACATGTAAGCAGGCACCTAATGGCTTGTCACCAGAGGTCTCCTAAGTGGGACCTTAAGTAAACACACCAAGGAGCAAGTGCCCTGCTTTCCTTGGCTGGTCATCCATGGAGCCGCTCTTCTATGACAGAACACTGCCTAAACACAGCAGAAGACTCAGCCTCCACCTGTACAGCTGACAGGAGGAAGTCCAGTGGCCCTGCATGTAAAACCATGACAACGCATAAAATGATGACAACACACAGGGGTATAAGTGCAAAAGAGACCTGCATCCTCAGGCCTAAGGTATCATAGCAGGACCTCTATCGAATAAGCCAAATTCCTTCAATTGGAAAAAGGAAAAGAAAGCCTCCCCTGTAGCGTTAGCTCTGTATGTTTAATAATAATAACTGTCAGGCTCATTGCTACTTTTGGATGCTTGCTCTGTGCAGACACAGGGCTGAGCACTTGGCAAGTTCTGTGCATTTACTCTTCAGGGCAGCCCTGGGAGGTGGGTGTTACTGTCATTCCTCTATTAAGTGCTAGGAATCTGTGGCTTCATTTGCCCAGAATCACATTCTTAGGAAGTAGCCAAATGGGGGTTTACACTCAGGTCCATGTGACTCAGAAGCCCTGTTCCTGATGACGATGGCTGTTGGCTGTCAATGTTGAATATATTCAGAACAGATTTTTTTTTGCAGGGGGATGAGGTTGGCAGGATCTACTACATCTTCTCCAGCACTCACTGATGCTTCAACGGTTGACCTGATATAACCCAAAAAGGGTTTAAGATTCCTGGATCTAAGTGCTGAGGACATGGACTGCTCTGTGCCCTTTTTTTCTCCAGCCAGACCAAACAGGCGGCTGGCCACAGGGGTGGGCCCAAGAGCAAGGCCACACAGGCCCCTCAGATGTCAAGGACCCCACACTGCTGGAGAAGCACCTCTGCATCCCCTGCAGCAGCACAGAGCCTCACGCGGCCCCCCAGGCTTTGTGTACAGAGCCCAGGTCTCCACGGGGAGCAGAGAGAGAGCTGGTGCCTGCCGTGCAGTCCCCTCCCATCTGTTCTGCAGAAGAGAGAGGGATTCTGAAAAAGCACATCAGATTAAATAAATTAAAAGAATCGCACCCCCGTGGGAACGCTCTCAAAACAGAAAGTCATTTGAACTGATGTACGATTCACTCACAGCCTCTCTCCTTATAGGAAATGAATACAATCAAAATCAAAATCACTCCTCACTCGGTGTAGTAAGAGGCAGTAGACGGCTAGGGAGCGAGGGAGGAGGAGAGTGGGTCACAGAAGCCACACTGTTTACAAAGCCATTAAGGAGAATGAATAGATCCAGTCTGGTCTCAAAAGGCAAAGAAATGTGAATGTTCACATAT
Organism: Mesoplodon mirus; assembly: GCF_964341445.2. NCBI lineage: Eukaryota > Metazoa > Chordata > Mammalia > Artiodactyla > Ziphiidae > Mesoplodon > Mesoplodon mirus. Next base: position 138,088,712 of record NC_138983.1, on the reverse strand, counting down.
AAATAGAAAACGTTTAGAATGTTATTAATTCAAGGCAGAGTTCCGTCCCCTGGATGATGGATGTCTGGGTGTCTGATTGGCTGCAGTGACACCTGCTGGTAGGAATCACTCTCTGCTGCTCTGATCCCTAATTTTCAGAACTTTCAGTGGTTCCAGGGACCAAGGGAGAAGACTACGTCCATGCTTATATATTACCTGGACACTCTGGACATCCACCCCAGAACCCCGTCACACTGTGTGACCTGGAATGTGTTCCAGTACCTCGCACATAGCAAGCCCTTAGCAAGCTGGCTGAGTGACTGCATGACCAAACACACACAGCACTACTGTAACGTTGAGAATATTTGGCCCTTGGTACCTTCATCTTGTATGAAGAGGGACACTGAAACCCCTTGAACCCCATCAATGGATTCTGCTAAGAAAGATGTGTCAGATAAAACTAAAGTCACCGTGAGAGGTGACAGGTGCCATGGGGTGCCCTGTGACACAATGGCGATGGGGTGGCTGTGTCTTGGAGCAGGCACACCTGAGGTCACAGAACGATGAGGAGCTTGCCAGACAAAGGAGGAGGGGGAAGGGAATTCCGTGCAGGGGAACAGAGCATCAGGCAGGACAGGTGCATAGGGTTTTCAGGAAAGAGATGTGGTACTGCTGGAAGTTCCAGTGGGAGGAAGGTCTGGTGGTGTCTGTGTTTGGGAGGCCATGTGATAAAGAGCCCTATTCATCCTGATGAAAAGCTTGAGATTATTCTATGGTCCATGGGGACCCCAGGAGGGGAGAGGGGTTACATTTAGGATTGATCTGGTTTTCTTGCACTTTAATTACACAGCTCTGTCGAGATTGTGGAAGACAGTTTCAGGGTTGAGAAGAGGCAGAAAGCCCCACTACAAAGCTATTGCATTTAGTAGAAACACAAGAGGCACTTCACTGAGATGTCAGTATAGGAATAACAAGGAAGAGACTGATAGGAAGAAGGCCTTGGAGGTATAATTTAAAGGTCTAGGCCAGGCCTGTCTGCTCTACAGAAGGGAGGCCAGGATGTGGCTCAGACTGCAAGAAGGAACCCAGTAGATTGGTTCAAGGTAGTGGAGTAGAAGGACATGTGCTCACTCTCTCTTGTGAGAGCACTGGAATCACAACTAACTGCTGAACAATCATTGACAGGAAGACACTGGAACTCACCAAAAAAGATACCCCACATCCAAAGACAAAGGAGAAGCCACAATGAGATAGTAAGAGGGGCACAATTACAATAAAATCAAGTCTCATAACTGCTGGGTGGGTGACTCCCAAACTGGAGAACACTTATACCACAGAAGTCCACCCACTGGAGTGAAGGTTCTCAGCCCCACGTCAGGCTTCCCAACCTGGGGCTCTGGTAACAGGAGGAGGAATTCCCAGAGAATCAGACTTTGAAGGTTAGCGGGATTTGATTGCAGGATTTTGACAGGACTGGGGGAAATAGAGACTCCACTCTTGGAGGGCACACATGAAGTAGTGTGTGCATCGGGACCCAGGGGAAGAAACAGTGACCCCATAGGAGACTGAACCAGACCTATCTGCTAGTGTTGGAGGGTCTCCTGCAGAGGTGGGGGGGTGGCTGTGGCTCACCCTGGGGACAAGGACACTGGCAGCAGAGGTTCTGGGAAGTACTCCTTGGCGTGAACCCTCCCAGAGTCTGCAATTAGCCCCACCAAAGAGCCTGTAGGCTACAGTGCTGGGCCACCTCAGGCCAAACAACCAACAGGGAGGGAACTCAGCCCCACCCATCAGCAGACAAGTGGATTAAAGTTTTACTGAGCTCTGCTCAGCAGAGTAACACCCAGCTCTACCCACCACCAGTCCCTCCTATCAGGAAGCTTGCACAAGCCTCTTAGATAGCTTCATCCACCAGAGGGCAGACAGCAGAAGCAAGAAGAACTACAATCATGGAGCCTGTGGAACGAAAACCACATTCACAGAAAGATACACAAAATGAAAAGGCAGAGGACTATGTACCAGAAGAAGAAACAAGATAAAACCCCAGAAAAACAACTAAATGAAGTGGAGATAGGCAATCTTACAGAAAAAGAATTCAGAATAAGGATAGTGAAGATGATCCAGGACCTTGGAAAGAGAATGGAGGCAAAGATCAAGAAGGTAAAAGAAAAGATTAACAAAGACCTATAAGAATTAAAGAACAAAAAACAGAGATGAGCAATACAATAACTGAAAAGAAAAATTCACTGGAAGGAATCAATAGCAGAATAACTGAGGCAGAAAAACAGATGAGAAACCTGGAAGACAGAATGGTGGAATTCACTGCCATGGAACAGAATAAAGAAAAAGAATGAAAAGAAATTAAGACAGCCTAAGAGACCTCTGCGACAACATTTAATGCACCAACATTCAACTTACAGGTGTCCCAGAAGGAGAAGAGAAAGGACCCGAGAAAATATTTCAAGAGATTATAGTCGAAAAATCTCCTAACATGGGAAAGGAAATAGCCTCACAAGTCCAGGAAGTACAGACAGTCCCAGGCAGGAAAAACCCAAGGAGAAACATGCTGAGATACATAGTTATCAAATTAACAAAAATTAAAGACAAAGAAAAATTATTAAAAGCAATAAGGGAAAAATGACAAATAACATACAAGGGAACCCATATGGCTAACAAGTGATTTTTCAGCAGAAACTCTACAAGTCAGATGGGAGTGGCACGATATATTTAAAGTGATGAAAGAGAAGAACCTACAACCAAGATTACCTGGGAAGGATCTCATTCAGATTTGATGGAGAAATCAAAAGATTTACAGGCAAGCAAAAGGTAAGAGGATTCAGCATCACCAAACCAGCTCTACAACAAATGCTAAAGGAACTTCTCTAAGTAGGAAACACAGAGAAAAAAAGGACCTACAAAAACAAATCCAAACCAATTATGAAAATGGTAAAAGGAACATACATATCAATAATTACCTTAGACCAGAGGACAGACAGCAGAAGCAAGAAGAACAACAATCCTGCAGCCTGTGGAACAAAAACCACATTCACAGAAAGGTAGACAAGATGAAAAGGCAGAGGGCTATATACCAGATGAAGGAACAAGATAAAAGCCCAGAAAAACAACTAAATGAAATGGAGATAGGCAATCTTCCAGAAAAAGCATTCAGAATAATGATAGTGACGATGATCCAGGACCTTGGAAAAAGAATGGAGGCAGAGATTGAAAAGAGGCAAGAAATGTTTAACAAAGATCGAAAAGAATTAAAGAACAAACACATAGAGATGAAGAATACAATAATTGAAATGAAAAATACACTAGAAGGAATCAATAGCAGAATAACTGAGGCAGAAGACCGGATAAGTGACCTGGAAGACAGAATGGTGGAATTCACTGCTGCAAAAGAGAATAAAGAAAAAGGAATGAAAAGAAATGAAGACAGCCTAAGAGATATCTGGGACAACATTAAACGCAACAACTTTCGTATTATAGGGGTCCCAGAAGGAGAAGAGAAAGAGAAAGGACACGAGAAAATATTTGAAGAGATTATAGTCGAAAACTTCCCTAACATGGGAAAGGAAATGGCCACCCATGTCCAGGAAGCACAGAGAGAACCATACAGGATAAACCCAACGAGAAACACACCAAGACACATAGTAATCAAATTTGTAAAAATTAAAGACAAAGAATACTTATTGAAAGCAGGAAGGAAAAAACGACAAATAACATACAAGGGAACTTCCATAAGGTTAACAGCTGATTTCTCAGCAGAAACTCTACAAGCCAGAAGGAAGTGGCATGATATAATTAAAGTGATGAAAGGGAAGAACCTACAACCAAGATTACTCTCACCGGCAAGGATCTCATTCAGATTTGATGGAGAAATCAAAAGCTCTACAGACAAGCAAAAGCTAAGAGAATTCAGCACCACCAAACCAGCTCTACAACAAATGCTAAAGGAACTTCTCTAAGTGGGAAATGCAAGAGAAGAAAAGGACCTACAAAAACAAACTCAAATCAATGAAGAAAATGTCAATAGGAATATACATATCGATAACTACCTTAAATGTGAATGGATTAAATGCTCCAACCAAAAGACACAGGCTCGCTGAATGGATACAAAAACAAAACCTATAAATATGCTGTCTACAAGAGACCCACTTCAGACCTAGGGACACATACAGACTGAAAGTGAGGGGATGGAAAAAGATACTCCATGAAAATGGAAATCAAAAGAAAGCTGGAGTAGCAATACTCATATCGCATAAAATAGCCTTTAAAATAAAGACTATTTATTACAAGAGACAAAGAATGACACTACATAATGATCAAGGGGTCAATCCAAGAAGAAGATATAATAATTGTAAATATTTATGCACCCAAAATAGGAGCACCTCAATACGTAAGGCAAAAACTAACAGCCATAAAAGGGGAAATTGACAGTAACACAATCATAGTAGAAGGCTTTAACACCCACTTTCACCCATAGACAGATCATCCAAAAGGAAAACAAATAAGGAAACACAAGCTTTAAATGACACATTAAACAAGATAGACTTAATTGGTATTTATAGGACATTCCATCCAAAAACATCATTATACACTTTCTTCTCAAGTGCTCATGGAAGATTCTCCAGGAGAGATCAGATCTTGGGTCACAAATCAAGCCTCGGTAAATTAAAGAAAATTATAATCATGTCAAGTATCTTTTCTGAACACAACACTATGAGACTAGATATCAATTACAGGAAAACAACTGTAAAAAACACATAGGGCTTCCCTGGTGGTGCAGTGGTTGAGAGTCCGCCTGCCGATGTAGGGGACACAGGTTCGTGCCCTGGTCCAGGAAGATCCCACATGCCACGGAGCGGCTAGGCCCGTGAGCAATGTTTGCTGAGCCTGCAGGTCTGGAGCCTGTGCTCCGCAACGGGAGAGGCCATAGCAGTGAGAGGCCTGCATATCGCAAATAAATAAATAAATAAATAAATAATACAATAACATGGAGGCTAAACAATACACTATTAAATAACCAAGAGTTCACTGAAGAAAACAAAGAGTTAATCAAACAAAACTTAGAAACAAATGACAATGAAAACACAACAACCCAAAACTTATGGGATGCAGCAAAAGCAGTTCTAAGAGGGAAGTTTACAGCAATACAATCCTACCTCAAGAAAAAAGAAACATCTCAAATAAACAACTAACCTTACACCTAAAGCAATTAGAGAAAGAAGAAGAACAACCAAAAAAACCCAAAGTTAGCGGAAGGAAAGAAATCATAAAGATCTGATCAGAAACAAATGAAAAAGAAATGAAAGAAAAAAATAGCAAAGATCAATAATACTAAAAGCTGGTTCTTTGAGAAGATAAACAAAATTGATAAACCTTTAGAAGGACTCATCAAGAAAAAATGAGCAAAGCCTCAAAGCAACAGAATTAGAAAGGAAAAAGGAGAAGTAACAACTGACTGCAGAAATACAAAGGATCATGAGAGATTAGTACAAGCAACTATATACATAAATTGGACAACCTGAAAAAAATGGACGAATTCCTAGAAAAGCACAACCTTCCGAGACTGAACCAGGAAGAAATAGAAAATGTGAACAGACCAATCACAAGCACTGAAATTGACACTGTGATTGAAAATCTTCCAACCAAAAAAAGCCCAGGACCAGACGGCTTCACAGGCGAATTCTTTCAAACATTTAGAGAAAAGCTAACATCTGCCTTTCTCAAGTTCCTCCAAAATATAGCAGAGGGAAGCGCACCCCGAAACTCATTCTATGAGGCCACCATCACCCTGATACCAAAACCAGACAAAGATGTCATAAAGAAAGAAAACTACAGGCCAATATCATTGATGAACATAGATGCAAAAACCCTCAACAAAATACTAGCAAACAGAATCCAACAGCACATTATAAGGATTATACAACATGATCAAGTGGGGTTAATCCCAGGAATGCAAGGATTCTTCAATATATGCAAATAAATCAATGTGATAAACCATATTAACAAATTGAAGGAGAAAAACCATATGATAATCTCAATAGATACAGAAAGCGCTTTCAACAAAATTCAACACCCATTTATGATAAAAACCCTCCAGAAAGTAGGCATAGAGGAAATTTACCTCAACATAATAAAGGTAATATATGACAAACCCACAGCCAACATTGTTCTCAATGGTGAAAAACTGATACCATTTCCACTAAGATGGTGAAAAACTGATACCATTTCCACTAAGAACAAGACAAGGATGCCCACTCTCACCACTATTATTCAACATAGTTTTGGAAGTTTTAGCCACAGAAATCACAGAAGAAAAAGAAATAAAAGGAATCCAAATGGAAAAAGAAGAAGTAAATTGTCACCGTTTGTAGATGACATGATACTATACACAGAGAATCCTAAAGATACTACCAGAAAACTACTAGAACTAATCAATGCATTTGGTAAAGTAGCAGGATACAAAATTAATGTACAGAAATCTCTTGCATTCCTATACATGAATGATGAAAAATCTGAAAGAGAAATTAAGGAAACACTCCCATTTACCATTGCAACAGAAAGAATAAAATACCTAGGAATAAACCTACCGAAGGAAACAAAAGACCTGTATGCAGAAAACGATAAGACACTGATGAAAGAAATTAAAGATGATACAAACAGATGGAGAGATATACCATGTTCTTGGGTTGGAAGAATCAATATTGTGAAAATGACTGTACTGCCCAAAGTAATCTACAGATTCAAAGCAATCCCTATCAAACTACCAATGGCATTTTTCACAGAACTAGAACAAAAAATTTCATAGTTTGTATGGAAACATAAAAGACCTTGAATAGCCAAAGAAATCTTGAGAAAGCAAAATGGAGCTGGAGGAATCAGACTTCCTGACTTCAGACTATACTACAAAGCTACAATAATCAAGACAGAATGGTACTGGCATACAAACAGAAATATAGGTCAATGGAACAGGATAGAAAGCCCAGAGATAAACCACACACATACGGTCACCTTATCTTTGATAAAGGAGGCAAGAATATACAATGGAGAAAAGACAGCCTCTTCAATAAGTGGTGCTGGGAAAACTGTACAGCTACATGTAAAAGAATGAAATTAGAACACTTCCTAACACCATACACCAAAATAAACTAAAAATGGATTAAAGACCTAAATGTAAGGCCAGACACTATAAAACTCTTAGAGGAAAACATAGGCAGAACACTCTATGACATAAATCACAGCAAGATTCTTTTTGACCCACCTCCTAGAGAAATGGAAATTAAAACAAAAATGAACATAGGGGACCTAATGAAACTTAAATTTTTTGCACAGCAAAGGAATCTATAAACAAGACAAGGCAACATCCCTCAGAATGGGAGAAAATATTTGCAGACAAAGCAACTGACAAAGGATTAATCTCCAAAATATACAAGCAACTCATGCAGCTTAATATTATAAAAAAAAAAAACAATCCAAAAACAGGCAGAAGACCTAAATAGACATTTCCCCAAGGAAGATATACAGATTGCCAACAAACACATGAAAGGATGCTCAACATCACTAATCATTAGAGAAATGCAAATGAAAACTACCATGAGGTATCACCTCACACCGGTTAGAATGGCCGTCATCAAAAAAATCTCAAACAATAAATGCTGGAGAGGGTGTGGAGAAAAGGGAACCCTCTTGCACTGTTGGTGAGAATGTAAATTGATACAGCCACTATGGAGAACAGTATGGAAGTTCCTTAAAAAACTAAAAATAGAACTACCATATGACCCAGCAATACCACAACTGGGCATATACCTTGAGTAAACCAGAATTCAAAATCAGTCATGTACCACAATGTTCATTGCAGCTCTGTTTACAATAGCCAGGACATGGAAGCAACCTAAGTGTCCATCGACAGCTGAATGGATACAGAAAATGCGGCACATATATACAATGGAATATTACTCTGCCATAAAATAAATCGAAATTGAGTTATTTGTATTGAAGTGGATGGACATAGAGTCTGTCATACAGAGTTAAGTAAGTCAGAAAGAGAAAAACAAATACCATATGCTAACATATATATATGGTTTCTAAAAAAAATAAATGGTTCTGAAGAACCTAGGGGCAGGACAAGAATAAAGACACAGACGTAGAGAGTAGACTTGAGGACACAGGGAGGGGGAAGTATAAGCTGGGACGAAGTGAGAGAGTAGCATTAACATATATACACTATTAAACGTAAAATAGATAGTTAATGGGAAACAGCCTCACAGCACAGGGAGATCAGCTCAGTGCTTTGTGACCACCTAGGGGGCTGGGATAGGGAAGGTGGGTGAGAGACACAAGAGGGAGGGGATATGGGGATATATGTATATGTAAAGCTGATTCACTTTGTTATACAGCAGAAACTAGCACAACAATGTTAAGCAATTATAGTCCAATAAAGATGTTAAAAAAATGCTGTATAAAATAAATAAATAAATAAACAAGTAAATAAATAAATAAATAACATTTTTTTAAAAATTAAAGTTAAAGAAGAAGGAACCCAGAAGGCAGCACAGGTCTGCAGGGGAAATTCAGAAAGGATGCTCTAGTTGGGTGCTTTAAGTTATTCAGCTGACATCTTGACGTCAGTTGTAAGCTCATAGGAGTTGTGGCTGCAGTAATACTTTGGGGAATTGTGAGTTTATAGACTGCAGTAGGAAAAGCTACATTTTTCATCTGTGCCTTAGTTTCCCTCTGGTGTATTTACATAAAAAGGAAACTGTTCCTAAGGGGACCAGTGACTTCTAAGAAATGTTTATAACAATCATCTTACATTTGTATAATGTTTTACAAAGAAATAGGTTATCTATTTTTTTTCCTTACACAACCCTACAGGTAAAATATTTTTACCCCAATTTTACAGGTAATAAAATTGAGTGTCTAAGATGAGGTGACTTGGATAAAAATACTACAGCACATCTGTGACTTAGTAGGGATTTAATCTCTAGTCTTCTGCTTCTTTTCTATATGTGTCATTGAGTTTTTGTTACAATAATTTGTTAACTTCATTGTTATCTTTCTTTCCCCTTGATGGTACAGTAGACTCATGAAGGATGATACTGATATTCAAAGCTTTATAAGAACACTAAGTGTTTGAAGAAGGAAAAAAAATAAAAGCAATGTCCCATCATTTATAACACTCTGAGCTCCTTGGAAGATAAAGGTTATTTAAATGCATAGGCTTACTAATGTCTCTGCAAACTCATAGTTCTATTCATCTGAGCACAACCTGAAACTGCAAGTTGACAGGAGGAGACAGACAACATGCTTAATGCTTATCTTGATGTGGAAAATTACGTTGTAAAGATCAAGAAAGGCAAACTTAGACCCTGGGTGCATAGCAAAGAAAGGAATTCCTGAGCAACTGTCTTCTTTCCCTTTGCAGCCTCCTCCTTTCCTGTCTGTGAGACTTCCACCACACTGATTTGGCTACATAAGTCAATGCAGAGCTCCTCGTTGGGCGATGCTCCACTTTTCCGGGGTTGGAAAAGAGCAGCATGTGCCCCAATCCCACCAGCAGGCAGGAAATTACCCAACCAGCTCTGCAAACAACTGCCATCCCCAGTGGTTGCCACGGAGAAATAAATTACATCTCGCCAAACCTGAAAGTCACCTTCAGAGGGAAGATGTTTTCCCGCTCTCCACCATATCTACTTACCTGTCCTTCTAATTATCCATGGGAGCAGGAGGGTATAAAGACTCCCCAAGAGGGCAAGTGAAACATCCCCTGGTGGGTGATGACACAGGCTGGGGGGCTGGAATCATCTGGGTCCCCTCTCAGTGCCCTGTCCTCTGCCCTGGACCACCCAGCAGCCCAGGTGAAAGAGGGTTACCAGTTAGAGAGGGAGCATATTCCCTTGAAATGCTTCCTTTGGTGAAATTAAAAGAAACAAATAAAACAGGGTTTCTTATGCCCAATGAGAGGGATTTATTTCAGTGCTAAAACCTCATTTATGCTCTGTCAGGATGTGAGGTTCCCCAAGAGCGAACCACAGCAGAGGAGGACGCAGTGATGGACCCGAGGCATTGTTAAACCAGGGAGAAGGCTCTGCTCCTAGCAAAAATGGCGGTTCCCCGGAGCATCAGAGCACCTATGTATTTGCATAGGGCGTTTATGATTTCCGATGCCTTCACAGTTATTGTACCATGTTGTCCTCCTCCTGGAAGTTGGAAAGTAGCTTTAATAACCCTCCCAATTTGAAAGATGAGGAGACTGAGGGGAAGAGCCCTTTTCCTGGCCTGGCCCACGTTCTTAATGGGGCCTCCCAGCTCCCACTGCAGGACACAGACACTCCGGTCTCTTGAGGAGTCCTGCACAGTGCACAGGGACAGCTCCAGGAAACAGCCCCAGCGATGCGAGCAGTCAGCGTTTTCACCCAAGGCTCTAATTCCACAGAGTGGTAACTGGGAGCCCCATCAATGAGTAAGTCATCACAACCCCAGAGAAAGTCCCTGCTGCCTGTGCCAGGGTTTGTTTAAAGAACATCACCCCTTTATAAATGCCAGAGATGGCTTCAGCTGAATCCTCACTGGGGGACCGTGTCAGTGGGCAGTGCTTGCATTTGCCCTGGAGATGAACACACGTGCAGCCACTAGCCCCGATGGCCTAATATTCAGTGAGTCACCAGTGACCTGGGCATGACACACGGCGGGGCTGACGCACCTTTGCAGTGTGATGATGTCAGCGGGACATGCAGTAACCAGGGGCTGAGCATCCCTGGGGCTAAAGGAAGTCCAGCCAGTCCCCTAGTCTATTCCTGTGTCTTGAAGACGTTGGGCTTGAGGGCAAGCACCCTATGCTTATTTACCAAAATTGTTTCAGAGTCCAGAAAGCACCACAATTAGGAAATTCTTGATTTTTTAACATCTTAACATCATCTAATCCATACCAATTCCTTAATAGACTTCTCTGTTCCTCTTACCTTCTCCCAGGGGGTTTTCTGCAGATGGCTGGAAGAGGAAATTGCCAGCAATGTTTGAAATTAGGAGGTTTTTCCCGCGGGACACTCACTTTGCATCTAATGACAGTCATTTCTTTTACGTTTTTATGAACTTGAGGAGGAAGGAGTGGATTTGCATGTTCTGTATTACACACAATAGTAATCTCTGTACAAATGTTAGATGGAAAAAACCCCACTTTTTGGTAGATTTGCTGAAATATTATAAACTCACAAGAATAAAGTCAATTATTTAGCCCCTTTAGAGTCTAGATTGCAATTTATTTGTATGGAATTTAAAATACTTAGCACTTTATGGATCTAAAGTACTTTACAAATATTAACATACTAGTTCTCTTATCGGTCCTTAAAGTTAGGAATAATTGCCACTGATTCAAAGATGAAGAAATCAGGAAAGCTTAAAAGTCTTCATTCAAGTTACAGAGAAAGTCAATTAAGTCCAAACACAGGAAGCAGAATAGGACTTGCTTCTCAAAAATGGGCTAAGTTTGGAACATCAAGGGCTTGTAGTATAAAAAGACATTTAGGTTTCATCCTGAGAACCAATCAAATGCTGGCAGATTATCAAAGTCAGAAGATACCTTGAGGAAAACAGAAATGACCACCAAGGCTATATTTGGTGTGGGTGCAGGAAATGAGCAGACTAGATGGTATCTAAGAACTGGGGATTGTCCTGGATATGACAGCACTGCCCTGAGTTAGAAACTCTAGGTAAAATTCTATTTTATCTGTTTCATGCTGTAGAGTGTACACATTTTCAGAAAAAATAAGAACATCTAATTCCACTGTTTCACATGACTTCCCATCCTTATTGCTTTTTGCCTGTTTTTCTTGAGATGTGGAAATAACGCTCAAAGGGACAGTGGCTTGCAAATACATTTGGGAAGTGGGATGTCCTCATTCTTCCAGAGATACCTTTATTGTGGTCAAGCACTTAGTAGGGACACTGCATCTGGCAACTAAGGTTCATTGAATTCATGATCCTGAACGCATTTAAAATCCACATAGCTAATTACCCCTCTGAGGAGGAGTACTAAGAAGGTCCTAGCATTATATTTTGTTTGGTTTTATTTTGTTTCACAGTTTGTGCAGAAACTTGCCATATCTGGTTTCTAGAAAATAGGGTGATGATTTTTTTAAAGGAAATTTTGTAAATGTAAATCCCATAACACATTTTATCTTCACTTCCATTCTATCTCTGCAAAATTATTTCTTAAATTATTACCAGATACCAGAAATGGATCTATCCTAACCAAGAATTATAATTTTTAAAATGTGAAAAAAAACCACCAATATTAACAGTAGCCAGTGAAACACACAATTAAGAAAAGTTAATAATAAAAAGAAACAACTTGTTAAGACTTGAACATGTGCCCAGGCCTGCATGGTTACCACCAAGTCTCAGCTCTTGTAGAAACAATTGCACACTTCATGAGCAGGGGAAAAAAGACAGAGATGGTTTTTCTGAAATCCCTTCTTGAAATAATTGACTGAACAATCAAGCATAAAGACCTCAGATGGTTCATATAAATGCATAAAGTTGAAAAAAGTGAAGTTGAATCTATCAGCCTCTCGTGTCAAACTTCAGAGATGCCTCTGCACAAATTTCTTCAGAGACAGTCAGCACTAAGGCATTCAACTCATACAAATTTAATTTGTGCACTTGCTGGATTGTTGCTATGAAAAACAAACTATTATTTCATTTCTGTGTTCTTGCCCTTCACCTAGATTCTATTCTACTTGAATACATGGCCTTTTTGTCTGTTTCTCCCAGAGCAATCAATTCTACTTACATTGGTTTTTAACCTGACCAGCTTGTTTACAAGGACTTCTCCTGCTCTTAGTTGAAAGAAATTAAAAGAAAAGAAATAACTTATGCTCCTCTTCTCATATATTTCACTCAGAGCTCACAACATCTTTCAACTGACATAAGTGCCCATTTATCTAATATTGGAAACTCCTTCGCTAAAATCACAGTTTCTATGTAATACACATAGGTTTTTTCTCCAGCCACAATGCAGATTACAGATACCAAAAAGAGACTCGTGTGCTCTTTAGTTGTATTGGCGCTTTCTTTTAAAAAGGAAAAAAAAAAACATTTACATGGTGTTTTTTTCAATATAAATAGTTGAACTCAAGGATCACAAAAGGAATAAGTGTGAGCACAACCAATGAAGTAAAAATGTCACTTATAGAATGAGGTAACGTATTATTTAGAAATATTTTCTAAAGGCCACAACACATTTTGCCCAGAACTCATACATTTTGAGTTTCTTTATTAAATATATGGTATTCAATGACTATAGAGTCCTGTTTTCTTATTTCATTAGATAATTCACAAATTATGCAAAATATAGGCCATCATTTATTCATTCATTTACTCATATTCTCCTTTTCTTTGAGTTTCTTCTATAGTCTCACCTTTCAACTACCTTGTTTATTTGCAATTCCACTTGCAGGCAAGTTGTTTATAATATTGAAATATTAAATTAGCATAAATATATTTTACTTTCTAATTATGTTTCCATCAGAAAGTCTGTAATCATCTCAGTGAATGAAGAAGGCAAGTCAGTTTTTAGGAAAAATTCCCAGTTGCCAAAGATGATCTGAAAAACAGAGTGTTTTTCTGTGGCTCTGACACACTTGAAACTGGGGGTCTGTATCACCAGTGGAACTCAGTTGTTTCTCGGCACTCAGTCACCCGGGTCAGGGGATGCAGAGTCACGCCCACAGGTGAGTGCAGAGGTCAGGCTCTCACCTGTGATCCACTTGCCTCCTCTCCACCCAGGCCTCCCCTTCTCTGGGGACGCTGTCTCCCTGGACTCTGGCGTGCTCGCCAGGTTGCTTGCAACATCCTGTCTCTTAAAGGTCACTGACACGATCAAAGATGATCACACTTCCCTTGTGACAATTACACTGTGCCCAAGCCTAGCCTGCCCTCAGTTCCAGCTGCCACATTCAGGGTCAATAAACTATTATTGTAACTGCTTTTCATAGCCCACTGGCTCGAAAATGACTGCCTGCAGCTCTGTTTTACTGCATGGAGGACAGAGAGGGAGAAAGAAAGAGAGAATCATGGATTAAAGGAAGGAAACTCTGGGCTTCCCTGGTGGCGCAGTGGTTGAGAGTCCGCCTGCCGATGCAGGGGACGTGGGTTCGTGCCCCGGTCCGGGAAGGTCCCACATGCCGCGGAGCAGCTGGGCCCGTGAGCCATGGCCGCTGAGCCTGCGCGTCCGGAGCCTGTGCTCCGCAACGGGAGAGGCCACAACAGTGAGAGGCCTGTGTACCGCAAAAAAAAAAAAAAAAAAAAAAAAGTTCTCAGCACACTTGCTCCAGTACCACACATTAAAAAAAAAAGGAAGGAAACTCCAGATTCAAGAAAAAAAAATTCAGAAACAAAAATTTTCTAGGGATTTTAATTAGTATAAGCCCTTTAAAAGCATACACATGGTTTAACAGGCATCCTAGTCTAGACCAATTAGTGGGTAAGAACTATCTTGTCTTGTGTATAATAAGCTAAAATCAATAAAATAATAGCATCAATAATGGCCACTTACTAGGAAAGAGGGGTATATTCGTGGACTGTTCATTATGTCAGGCACTGAGCACCTTAGGATTCTTGGGTACGTCATATTGTTTAATCCCCACGATGCCCTTTGAGACAGGCAAGAATTATTTCCCTTGTTTCACAGATGTGGGAATGGAGGCGTACAGACGTAAGCAGCTTTCCTGGAGACCTGCAGGTGTCATTGGTGGGGCTGAGATTTGAACACTTACTCTGTAGCCCTGTGAGGGAGCTATTACTCTGGTCTCATAAAGAAGGAAACTTGAGTCAGTGAAGAAAGCCGTTGACTCAGCATTCTGCCAGGAGAGTGTCAGAGGGAAGCTTCAAACCCAGACTTGACTCCTAAACCATCGATTCTTCCATTAAACCAAGATGTCAGATAATTGCACACCTGGGTCTCAGGGCTGAGCATTTAGCTCCCTCCTCATTACCAGTGTTTCCCCTTCATTTGTGCCCCTCACTTGGGGTTTTTGCAGGGTCTTCACCTTCGGCTGGCTGCTGGGTGTCTGTCTGTATCTGAGGACTGAAGAGAAGCCAGAACCTCAGGCAGCCTTGGGCAACTTCAGTTTCTTGTCTGGGACTTATTGCAACATTGCGATGGTTCTCCTCTCCTGGGAGGGGAGCAAACACTGCAACTAGAACCAGGAGTCCTCATGTGACAGCAGTGCCTGCCCACCCTGGACTGGGAAGCATAGGACAGGGTCCAGCACAGGGTGTTTCTCAGTTACATGGCGCTGAGCTTGCCGGGTTCTGGAAGCTTCTGCAGGCATTGGAAAGGACAGGGGAAGAGGCACAGGCAGGCATACTGCGATCCGTGAGTGATGGTGAGAGGTTCGTCGTGGTTATAAGGCAGCATAGACACAAAATTATTGCTCTCAGTGTTGAAAGAGTACTGATGTAATAAAGATGGTTAATTATCCCTGCAGCTTTCCATGGGAAACATTGTTGTCCCCCCTTTTAAGGTTGGGAAAATAAAGTCCCAAGAGACTGAGTAACTTGCCTGTGAGTGTACCAAGTGGTGAGTTTGGGATACAAACCTTAAGTTGCTTGATTCCAAAACCCATCTTTTTTGTTTATTCCGTTCTGACAATGAGCCTTTTTGACTTATCAAAAGCCGTCCAACTCTGTTAATATTGATTCCTTTGAAAACAATGACGGGGGTAGGGGTGTGAGAAAGAACTTTTCCTCTTGAGAGGCACTGAAGCTCAATCATCTTTAAAATGTTGCTGTGAGTGTGGCCGGGGGAGGGCCTGGTACCTCACTTGGCAGGTGGAAAACCCAGATCAATAGCCACTCTGGGCCAGTGACACAGCTTCAGGGATCAGAGCTCACATCCCTTGGCCCCCAGTCCAATCTGAGAGAACAAATAATCTCATTCTTGAGCTTTGGCTCCTTTGATGGGAGTTGTCCACACCTCCTGAGTTGACTTTCTAATGTATAAATTATGTCCGAGCAAACCCCTCTCCACATACAAATCATGTGGACCCAACATATTATGGGGAAATTGGGGGAATGCTAGTCACATTTGTGAATAACTAGTTTGTATCCACCTTATAGGTGTCAGAATCAAATAGGTTTCTTTGGGGAGTGATGCATAGCTTATTGGCAAAGAGTAGATGCCCACTTGAGGACCATAGATCTTGGTGTCTAATTATACCAAACAGTGGTGCAGCTACATATACAAAAGCAATTTAGAATGAGTTATGGCAGTTGGGATATGAAGAGAAGCCATGGTTTTCCTGGAAATTCCTCTAGAATTCACAATACTGAATACAGCATAAAAGCCACTTCCTTTTCAGTACTCTGGAAAATTTCTCATTGCTTCTGCCCTATTTCACAACTTCTTACCTTGATTAATTCACAGTGACCATTTTTAGCAGGTGAACACGGGCTTCTGGAAGGCAGGGTGGTAATGGGAAGTGTGTAGAGACCACGGGATATGTGTCAAAGCCTTCTTGTTGATGACATTTCGAAGCACAAGAGATGTTGGTTGTAGTGCTTACAATCAACAGGGCAAAGAGCGCCTCCATCCTCACCACCCTTCACCCTCAATGCTGTGGCTGGAAACCTGAGCCCTGGGTCCATCTGCATTTGTCTGGATTGGATATGTCCATCCAGAAAAGGAATTTGAGGAGAGGGACCTGGGAATGATGGCTAGCCCAGCCCATGCATTGCCATCCCCTTGTGCCACTGATAATGAAACCCACAGCTGCTGGTTATCCTGGCAGCCTCAGGAACCGCAGAGAGGGGAAAAAAGCCCTGAAGATGAGGAAGTCAGTTTGATCTACAGTGTAATTACAGCCGTGCTGTGAGACAACACAAATTTGGCCCCTGTGCAGGCATATTTCTTCTTGTCCAGAAATTAATTTTCATATCAAAAAATAAACCATTTTACTCCTAAAACTGAATTGGACAAGGGAGAGAAAATGCCGAAGATGGCAACCTGGGGTCTGGGGTGTCAGCCTTGTACTGGGCATTAATATTTCCGACAGAGTTTGAGAAGAATGGGAACTCCCCCCATACCTCCCTGCCTCACTCGAGGGCAAAAACCAAGAATCAGATTCGAAGTGGAAGATATTTGTGGAAGCAAGGGGAGGGCAGGGGAGGGGAAGGAGGCTCATAAAGGAGAAGGAGAAAGGGGAGAGGGAGCAGAGAGCGCAGACGTCATAAAACCAGATCTATTCATCTTCCCCCAGGATCAGGAAGGGAGAAGGAAAATGATGTTTGATGCTCTTTTCTGAGTTCTGGAGGGCAAATGAAATAACAAATAAGAAAATGCTGAAAAATCAACACAGTTTATACCAGATAAAAATAGAGGCGCAGGAAAACAAATAGCATGAATGGTTCCTCTTCTACTGAGAAGTGGTGTGGAGAGAGTGTGCTCACTGAACTTCAGAACAGAGGTTTCCTTGATGTGGGCCGTTTGTGGTCAGACTGGGGTGGGTCCTAAGACTAAGACAAAGGGATGCAATCCCCCAGTCCCGCTCCTGCGCTATGCCCCTCCCTGCCAACTCACTTAGAATCCTCCCAACCACAATGTGCCTTTTCTTGGCCCTTATTGCACTGAGCGGGTGCGGCTGATCTCACGTGCCCAATTGTCCCCTTTTAAGTGAGCTGCCATATTTAAGGGGATGCCTTACCCAATGCCAGATACATCAGAAACCAGTGAGTGTCCATTCCCCCCTCCCCTTGACACCATTAGCCTGACAGCTTGACATCCAGAAGAAGCAGCTTTCTCAATACTAACAGTAGAACACCCTCATGCATTTGAAGGAGCCGATGTGATTTTAAGCTCCCCGAGGATAGTTGTTTTGTGCAGGGATCTTGCAATGGCACTGCTCCCCGCATAAGAATAATGGCTTATTTATAAAGTAAACACAGGCCTCAGTAAAACACGAGAATGTGATGGAGCAACACTAAATTCTCAGCTAAGATGGACAAACCTACCTCCTTCCGGACAGAAGCAGGGATGGCAATTCTCTCCTCCCTCATCCTCTTCCTCCCCCTTCCCTCCTCTCCTGTGCAACCCTTAGAGAAGCCAGGGGAGTTTTCGCAGGACTTTAACAAACTTGAGTTAAGCTGATCATCTACCACTTTCTCTCTCCTTTGTTGTGTCTTGGGCTGCCTTGCCAGGGGGTGAGCAGTTTTCAGCAGCTATCTCGGGAGCTGACAGAATACCATCTCCCCATCATCTCCAGCTGATAAAGTGTCAAATGAGATGGAACAGAAAGTGAGATCCATTTGAGTAGCCGCCAACACTGGGCTGACCGATGGGAGGAGGAGAGAAGGGGGAGGAGGAGAGAGGGGGGAGGCGGTGGGCAGGGCTTCCCTGTCCCTCCCCATGGGTGCCTCAGTGCTTTTTTTTTTTTTTTACATCTTTATTGGAGTATAATTGTTTTACAATGGAGTGTCAGTTTCTGCTTTATAACAAAGTGAATCGGTTATACACATACATATGTTCCCATATCTCTTCCCTCTTGCGTCTCCCTCCCTCCCACCCTCCCTATCTCACCCCTCTAGGTGGTCACAAAGCACCGAGCTGATCTCCCTGTGCTATGCGGCCGCTTCCCACTAGCTATCTATTTTACGTTTGGTAGTGTATATATGTCCATGCCACTCTTTCACTTTGTCACAGCTTACCCTTCCTCCTCCCCATATCCTCAAGTCCATTCTCTAGTAGGTCTGCATCTTTATTCCCATCCTACCCCTAGGTTCTTCATGACCTTTTTTTTTCCTTTTTTTTTCTTAGATTCCATATATATGTGTTAGCATACGGTATTTGTTTTTCTCTTTCTGACTTACTTCACTCTGTATGACAGACTCTAGGTCCATCCACCTCACTACAAATAACTCGATATCGTTTCTTTGTATGGCTGAGTAATATTCCATTGTATATATGTGCCACATCTTCTTTATCCATTCATCTGTTCATGGATACTTAGATTGCTTCCATCTCCTGGCTATTGTAAATAGAGCTGCAATGAACATTTAGCAGAGCAGAGTTTGTGTTTCAGGCAGATGATGCCACTTCCAGAGCTGCCTAGAGGATTGCATCTGCTGAGGACTTTTGAACCTGTGGGCAGTAGAATAGAGATGGCAGACAGGTGAAGGACAGGTAAAGGTGTGTGAATCTGTAAAGGAGAGATGTAACTATTTCCATGGCATGCTGGATACAAAGGAGCTTCAGTAATGTGGAAATAACTCTGGCATCTAGGGGTCTAGATTTCCAGCATCCATTGAGGCATCTGACCTAGGAAAAGTCACCTTTCCTAGATCTTTGAAAGAGTGGGAATAATGTCTGAGCTGGGAGGGACAGCTTGCCCAATGTCTCCCTGTTTTTCTTTTATGTGAGAAAACTGAGACATAGGGAAGTGGAATTTGTGGAGGATTCTACTGCTTTGAGTGTTTACACAGAATGGTTCAACCATACCCAAGTATATTTATGTCTTGAATGGAAAACTAAGGAAGGGCCAAGGTCTCCAACTCCCACTCCAGTGCTCTTTCGCCAACATGTGCATGGCCTGGCAATGTTCATCTCTGTCATAAAATTAACAGAAGGAGCAACCGAGTTACAGAACACAAAAGCACTCAAAGAAACTGCCAAGCATCAGGTAAACACAGGCCACAGCTGAGGGTTGATTAAAGGTAAAACTCAGGCTGTAGCTCTTGTTCAAAGCCAAACACCTTGCCAAGGGATACGTGAAACAGAACTTGCCTGTTCTAGCTGTTTATTTTTTTCCTCCTGATTTTGTTTCAGACAGTAAATTGCCATCCCCTCTGACTTCTAATACCCATGTGCTTCATCAAAATGACTGTTGTGTTGCTATTGTATAAGTTTCATTTAGAAACAGCCATTTTCCCTGGCTTTTCTCATGAGTTGTACGCCTGGGAATTATATCCATTTCTCAGATGGAGAAACTGAGAGTCCAAACCGACAAAGATGCATAGAACACGGCGGGTGGGGAATGAAGTGTGAAGTTTCCCTTAAGCCCTGCAAAGCATTCACAGGACCTGGAGAGCTGTGAGGAGTGCCTGGGAGCCTGGCCAGCATCTAGCCACAGGGGAAACATTCTTCAGTGTGGTTCTCATAATCAAAGAGTTGTCTTTCCTTTTCTCGATATCTTTCCCCCCTTGCAGCATATTTTTGGCAGGATCAGCTAAATAAGTGTTATACAATCTAGTACCTCTTGAGACCTCAGTGGAAAAAAGGCTACTGAGTAAGGAGAGAATTTTTGAGCTCTCAGGGAGGATTTTGTCACATATTCCAAGCTGATCCTATTAGCACCTGTCACAGGGAAGTTAGCCTCTTGGTTGTGTTTTCTTGGCTCTCTCCGTTTTTGTCATCTCATTTCTATTGTTCTTGGTGTTATTTTAATTATTCTTCATTCTTATTATTGGATTTTAATTTTCTGAACAGCCCCTGGGTGATGGTAGAAAAATAATAAAAAGAGGTAAAATAATAACTATTGTGAGTAGAGGCACAAGGGATATTGTGCTCCTGGTCATACTGATATTGTTATTGGATTATTAATAATGATACTAGTCGTGGCAATAATGAAAGTAGTTTGCATCTAGAAGCTCAGAGCACGTTAGAGAAATATTAACTTGTGCACACTTGCACATCTTGGGGTAGAGCAAAGGGGAGGAGTCTGGGTATTAACAATGTCTCTACCCTAAAGTAAGAGAAGACAGGGCAACACAAGCACAAGAAAGAGCTGGGAGTCCCTGACACGAGGAGGGACAAGACTAAAGATTTTTGACTCTGTGTCCTATGACTGATGACTCCTTTAGCATGGGGTAGTGTCTCATTCACTTCTGGGTCCCTCTAGCACACTAGCAAACATGTATTTACCCCACAATTTATGCTTGCTGAAAGGGTGGAAGGAAGGGAGGTAGGAAGAAGGAAGGAAGGACTCACGAAAGTAGAAAGGTATCAATCAAAGTCAGAAAGGAACAAGGGGGAGGTACTGGATCCATAGCTGGGCTTTATCAAATATTCCAACGGCATTATGGTGGTGATTCAGCCACTCCAAAACCAGGCTTATTTCCAGAGTGACTGTTCAAAGGACAAGTCAGCCTCCAAGCTGGGGGATGACGTGGTAGAATGACAGATGGGAAATCATTGACTAACAGGTTTGTGCCCATCTTCGCATGTCTCCCTCCCTGTACTGCCCCTGTGTGTGTCCTTTGTTGTCAGGTGTCTATGTTGGGCAGGAGTCGCCACCCGTCGCTATTTTAAATACACTTTCAGGTTGTCAATCAGTTATTCCAAAAAACTGTCTATTGATGTAGACAAAAAATTATGAACAATGATGTTTTTTATAACATTATTCATAATACCAGATAATTGGGAATTATCTTAATGGTCAACAATATGAGGATGTTACATAAATTGTGGCCAAATGATATGATAGATTATTATGCAGCTATTAAAAGAGTACTTTTAAAGGCAGGGAAAATATGATGGTGTTAAATGGGTAAAAAAGCCAGGAAAGAAAACTAGAGGGCAAGGTGCTGGTTAGTGGAGCAAAAGGAAAGAGGAAGTTGGATTAGTAGATTCTAACATACCTTGAATACCATGCTATAGGGATTTGGATTTAACTCATGGAGATGGGGAAGCAGCAAAATTTCTTTGTAAAAGAATAACATAGCTGTCATTTTTCATTAAAGCAAGGCTTCAATATTTGGTTAATAATTATATTCATCATGCTAATGTTATAAATTAATAAATGATTATCACCATAATAATGTTAATGTAAAGCAGTATATTATATCAACAGAATCAATCAAAAAAGAAACGAAAACTTATAATTAGGAACAAATGACTAAAGCACATGAGACTTTAACTTTTCCAGGTATATTTTATTTTGCAGGATGTAATAGTAATGGATATTATTAATTGATTTGATTCTTCTCAGAGGGTGCAGCTCTTTAATAAAAATGAAAATTATAGCTCATTTTTTTCTCCCACTCTACTTTCTATAACAAATCTGTGTTTTAATGTTAGTATGTTCTTTATAAAATTGACATGTGATTCATCATCATGTAATGATATGTATGTAATTATGATAGTATGGCCCTTGTTTCATATGGGAGTATAAATAAAATAATATTTCAAAGGTAAGAAATGCATATGGAAAAATATACGTTATCTACAGACCTGGACCATGAATCCTGGCAAAAGAAAAATGTCCACACAAATAGACATCATCCACGAATACATAAACCTAAGACGCAACCAGGACGGAAGAATATAGCACCAGGCTGGAGATTATGAGACTTTGTGTGACAAAAAGACCCATGAAAATCAAAAGTGGCAGGGGCGGAGGGGTGCAGGGGGATTTGATTGTAATTACAATTGATATATTGCCTTAAAATTTCCACTAAGGCAATCTCACAGTGAGAAAGTCAGTGCTCAGTTTGACATGGCCAACTCTGTGTTTAAGGAGAACAAGTGTGATGACACTGGAAAGAGAAAAGGAACAGGCCAGTGGAGGGTGAACGGCAGAGCCACGGAGACGGTGAGGGCCTGAGTGAAGGCGCGGCAGCGGGAACAGGGAACCGAAGAGGTGATGGAGCTGGAGATTGTCTGTGACACCATGAAGAGGAAAAGGCAGCCAGTTAGATACGAGTGAGGATGAGGAGAGAAGTGGATATTTATAAAGACTCAGAAGTTTCCAGCTTGGACATTTGGGTGACTAAATAACCAACTGGGCTAATAAATAACAAAACGCACGATGGATTTTTGTACTTTCTATTGTACTGAGAACTTGCTATAGCTTCTCTCATTAATTCTCATGACAGCCCTATGAAACAGGTTCCTTAATTATCTTCACTTTACAGAAGAATAAAGCAGAGGCCCAGAATGTTTACATAAAATATGCCTAAAATCGCCCAATTAAGAAGTGGCCGAGGGCCTCCCTGGTGGCGCAGTGGTTGAGAGTCCGCCTGCCGATGCAGGGGATACGGGTTCGTGCCCCGGTCTGGGAGGATCCCACATGCCGCGGAGCGGCTGGGCCCGTGAGCCATGGCCGCTGAGCCTGTGCGTCCGGAGCCTGTGCTCCGCAACGGGAGAGGCCACAACAGTGAGAGGCCCGCGTACAGCAAAAAAAAAAAAAAAAAAAAGAAGAAGTGGCCGAGATAGTGGAATTGGAAAATGCGTGCCTTTTCCAGACTTTTATGTTACACCACGCATAGTAGGACATCAGATGGACAAGCACATGTACAGACAGAGGCACTTGCTGGGGTGGCGGGTGAGGGGATGGCACAGAGGGATCGCAAAAGCACAGAACAGATGCCGGCAGCCACCAGCACACACAGCCCAAGAAGCATTTTTCAGAGAAGAGCAATTCTCCACCGCTGAGGCTGTGTGGGTCTGGCCCTCGCCTCTGTAAATACATTTCGATGAATTCAGTCATGAGGTCCAGCCAGCCAGCTGCCTGCCCACTGGTGAACTTTTTTAAGGAATCTTGGCAGCCTACGTTCAGGGCCAATTCTGTTATGATTGCTTCCACTAAATCAGGAAGAAAATTGAAAAGATTGACATACACACACATGAGCCTGTGTGGAAGTCTGGAAAGGCGATGATTGGTGCCCCAGCCGTGACCTTTATTTTCCATTAATGGACCTGGGTGAGTGTCAATTGTGTTTGAAGCTGCATAAAGTGAACTGAAATAAGAGGGATAAACGGGAACAGTTAAGAGCCTTTTTCAGAGGAATTTGGAGTTGATTAGATAACATCGTATACAAGGAGATGCTCTGATCAGACACAAATGGAAAGTCGGCATCAAAACCAAGCACTGACCTGCCCAGCCAGACTGTGTTATTTTAAGCAACATGAAAATGGGAGCTGATCTACATATCCTTGATCTAAAGAAACCAGATAAGCATAAAGTCCAGAAAGATCTGCAGCACTTGTGATTTTCTTTGGAGTCCTCTAAATAGAGCAAAATTAAGGTCGAGAAATTGGACATGAAGGTACAAAGAGAAAGCACATGTTAGGGGAATGAAGTTGTGGGCCCTTAAAAAGTTTAGAGCCAACAGTCAGGCCTCCCATTAAACTAAAAATTTTTTCCTGGCCTGAGAAATGTAAGGGAAAACAATACTACACTCTGAATGTCTAAAGTATTTCATTGATTTTAATAAAAGCAGCCCAGCAGTCTGATGTAAGAAGTATTGGGGAATGTCCTACAGAGAATTATTTTTTTTTATAACAAAACCTGATGAGATGTTACTGACTGGATTCTAGAACTGGTAAGGATCTTCCTGTGGTCTGGTCTATTTCAGAGTGAAACCACTGATCTCCGGCAGTTTGCTGATCCTAATAGAATTCCTTGAAATTTGAATTTTGCTTTCCAAGAGGCACCCTAGATCCATTCCTGACTTTTGCAGATCCTTTTTTTTTCTTCTTCTCTTTCTCTCCTTTTACTCTTCCCTGAGCAGGGAATCCTGGATATATACCCAAGAGAAATGATGACATATGTCCATGAAAAACTTGTATATGAATGTTCATAGCAGCATTTTTATTTTATTTGCGATGGGCACCAAAAATATTAAATCCATCCTAAGTCTGAAAATACTGGAAAAGTGTCTGGGCAGATCAGGGCATAATCTACAGAGAAGAGATTTTTAAGTAGGTATATGATCCAAAGAAGGAGCACTGTTGAAAGTGGCAGGTGTGATTTCAAAGGGGACTTTCAAAACGCTTTGCCTCTAGCGGAGAAAAAAGGCCAAAAAGGAAGGTAGAGATACTCTTTGGCAATAGAATTGTGCAGAGGAAAAGAAAACTAAGAAGGCAATTTTAGGGTGCTATAGGATAAAAGAAAACCGTGAAGCTGGAGACTCATTAGCCTTCCCTACCACCCAAACAACAAACACACAGAACACTTGGATTGTGCTATACTAACTAAAGGTAGAAGGTGTTTATGGATCATGCTCTGGTGTGAATAAGAACTCTTTGATTAACCCTAGGTTACAAATATTTTCTCCCATGTTTATTTTTTAAAGTTTTGTAATTGTATATTTTAGATTTCTGATGCATTTTGAGTTAACTTTTTGTATGAGGTATAGGGTTTAGGTTGAGGTATACTTATTGGTTTGTCTCATAATAGCATTATTAATGATAGCCAAAGAGGGGAAATATCCCAATTTTCTATCAGTTAATGAATGGATAAATAAAATGTGGTATATCTACACAATAGAGTATTATTTAGCCATGAAAGAGAATGAAGCACTGATTCATGCTACAACATGGATGAACCTTGGAAACATTATGCTAAATGAAAGAAGTCATATACAAAAAGCCACATATTGAATAATCCCATGTACCTTAAATGCTCAGAATAGACAAATCCATAGAGAAAGAAATTAGTAAACACTATGTCAGGGGCTGTGGAGGAGGGGGAGGGGGGTGATGGCTAATCGGTACGGGTTTCTTTTTGGAGCGATTAAAACAGGTTTTGGAGATAGTGGTAATGACTGCACAATTTCATGAATATACTAAAACCCACTGAATTGTATACTTCAAAAGCATACATTTTATAGTATGTGAATTATATCTCAACTACAAACAAACTAATATACTGTGAAAACTAACTTGTTTTCACAAAACAACCCTCATCTCAATATCCCATTTTCATTGGTGAGACCCTGTCACCTCAAGCACCCAGGTGCCTGCATTCACCTCAGCAGTATTTACTGGGTGTCCATTGTGTGTCCTGGCCCTAACAGTTAGCACTTACTGACCACTCAGCCCATCCCAGGTGTTCTTTGATGTACTTTACATGGATTAACTCATTTAATTGTCACAATGGCCCCTTCCAGCAGATGAAAAACTCAGGGCAGAGAGACTATGTAATTGCCTAAGATCACACCGCTTGTAAACATCAGGGCATTTCAGATTTCAAACCCATAGAGTCTGAGTTCTAAATTGATACTTTTTATCATTACATACTATTATCCAACCCTATACTACATTATACTACACCTACATTATCCACTACCCTCCAGGTGTATACCTGGCAAGTGAGCCTACCTGAGTGGTTAATGGTTCAGTAAGCATTTGGTTCTATGACTATTGTTTTTGTTATTATGACTACACTCTAGTCTACCTTAGGCAAAGTGGTATAAGAGATGGCCCCTGCTTTCATAAAGCTTATTTTCTAACAAACATTTTCACAAATACCTACAGTACAGATGTACCAAGTGGAGTGTGCTGTGTTCTACAGAAGAGCAGAAGCAGAGTGATGGCTCCCCTGCTGGGCGGGCAGGAAGATGATGGTAGTGGCCACGTGGACACTGGGCTTGGCTTGGGGTCTGTGTGCCAGCAGGTAGGCTGGAGAATGGGTCTAGGGGCACTGGGAGCCTTCACCCGGATCTGCCCGAGCCTGAGTCTCAAGTTGGCTTTCCTGCTTCCAGACTCTCTACCCTACAGTCTATCTTACAAACTTTTTCCAGACTGTTTTTCTTTAGATGTTGTTTAAAACCTGTCTTTCTTTGAACAAAAACCTTAAAAGGGGGGGGGTTTCCTTCATGCTGAATCTAACCTCCTCTCCCTGGCATGTTTAGAAGGGGGCCCCTCTAACTCGCCTGATTCAAATTACTCCTGCTGCTGCAGGAAGCTGTTCTCACTACTTCACAAATAGGTCCCCATAGTTTGATGCTCCTCTTATTTTGAAAGCCACAAAAAGCCAAGTTTGTAACTGTCTTCCAGCAACGCTTAGGATGGAAAAGCATGTGTTTTGTGTACTGGCTTCACATTAAGTTCCTATTCTTGTTTTGGCTCCCCTCACTGTTTCTGCACTATTTAAGGTATATTTGATCCTGTGTAACTAGGAGATGTGGGTAAAGGTGTTCTTATATAAATTGGCTGCTTTGGAAACCAGATGCCCCAGGAGGACCATGGAATTTGTCTTCTTAAGAGACCTCTGTTTTTCTTTAGGAAAAGGCCTTTCCAGGCTCTTTGGGGTGATGACAGTTCAAGGTCCCGAAGACATGACTGGAGGAAGAGTAAGAAGACAGCAGTCCTTGCTCTGTGTAACAGGGTAAGAAGAATTTAGGAGTCGGCCAGGTCTCAACGGGAATCAGCTTCAAGAGCAGGGGGCAGTACATTCTTGGGAGAGAGAAGTGGGCCTCATTACAAAGCAGCAGACGAAGGCTTGGGAAGGACGATCAACAAGAAATTTCCAGAGTCAGGGATGCTGAGTAATGCTTAGGACTGTGAAGTTTGGTGCTCAGTTTTAAGTTGCTTTCTGTTCTGTGCTCTTATGACTCTCCAGACTCAGCAAGCCTTCCGTAAAAGCTTGTCATACACAGCAGTCCTGGGCTGGGGGTGATTTGGGCAAGAGAGCAAAGTGGATTCCTGCAGAAGAAAAGTGATGCCAAATAGGGCTGGCGGGGGGTGTGTGGAAGGGAGGTGGCTGCCACAGACCCCAGAGGTGAGAGGTACTAGAGGTCAGTGAGAGCAGTGGGCTGCAGGGTAGATTAAGGCTGATACTGATTGGAGATCTCCCTTTTCCTTTAGACATAATACAGGAAGGAGAACTTTGAAAAGGGGCACCAGGCAGACTAGAAGTTGCCACAACAAAGATAAGGTCTATATACATAAATCATAGCAATATTTTCTTAGATCAGTCTCCCAAGGCAAAAGAAATAAAAGCAAAAATAAACAAATGGGACCCAATCAAACTTAAAGACTTTTGCACAGCAAAGGAAACCATAAACAAAACGAAAAGACAAACTGGGAGAAAATATTTCCAAATCATGCAACTAACAAAGTGTTAATTTCCAAAATATACAAACAGCTCATACCGTTCAAGATCAAAAAAACAAACAACCCATTCAAAAAATGGGCAGAAGACCTAAATAGACATTTCTCTAAACAAGACATATAGATGGCCAACAGGCATATGGAAAGATAGATGCTCAACATCACTAATAGAGAAATGCAAATCAAAACTACAATGAGGTACCATCTCACAATGGTCAGAATGGCCATCATCAAAAAGTCTACAATTAATAAATGTTTTAGAGGGTGTGGAGAAAAGGGAACCCTTCTACACTGTTGGTGGGAATGTAAATTGGTGCAGCCACTGTGGAAAACAGGATGGAGGTTCCTTAAAAAACTAAAAATAGAGCTACCTTGTGACCCTGAAATCCCACTCCTGGGCATATATCTGGAGAAAAACATAATTCAAAAAGATACATGCACCCCAATGTTCATAGCAGCATTATTTACAATAGCCAAGACATGGAAACAACCTAAATGACCATCAACAGATAATGGATAAGGGAGATGTAGTGTGTATATATATATATATATATATATATATATATATATATATATATATTACTCAGCTGTAAAAAAGAAAGAAATATTGTCATTTGCAGCAACATGGATGGAGAATACCATACAAAGTGAGGAAAGTCAGACAAAGACAAATATTATATGATATCACTTATATGTGGAATCTATAAAATAATACAAATGAATCTATATACAAAACAGAAACAGACTCACAGACATATAGAAAACAAACTTATGGTTACCAAAGGGGAAAGGAGGGGTTGGGATAAATTAGGAGGTCAGGATTAACAAATACACACTACTGTATATAAAGTAGATAAGTTACTGTATAACACAGGGGACGATATTCAGGATCTTGTAATAACCCATAATGGGAAATAATCTGAAATGTATATGTATATATATAACTGAAGCACTTTGCTGTATCCCTGAAACTAACACAATATTGTAAATCAACTATACTTCAATTAAAAAAAAAACAGATATGGTCTATAGAGAGAGCTCCACATAGATAATCCTGTTCCACATTTTATAAACTGCCCTCCACCTTTTAGCAGAAGATAAAATGGAGAAGAAAAAGCACACCACTCTGTGTTTGCTCATGTAATTCCTCTTTTCTTGAATGATTCCACCGTTCACTCTCCCAAACCCTACCTGTTCTGCAAGGCCCAAGACCAGTCTACCTCCCCCTGTGCTTTGTCTCTCATTTCTTCCGATGGTCTCTCCAAGCAGTTCTCGAAGTGAACTCCTCCAGATCGGAGGCAGCAGCACGAGTAGAGAACTTGTGAGTGAGGCAAAGTCTCAGTCCCTACCCCGGACCCACTGGATCTAGGGGTGGGGGTCAGCAACACATACCTTAGCAAGCCCTGCAGATGATCCTGATGCACCAAAGTTGGAGAACCAACCCAGGGGCCAGAGACATCAGAGTGGCAGTCAGATCATCTCTCTTCAGCACAACACCATCCAACAGATTCCCATCTCACTCCTAGCAAAACCCAAAGTATTTGTAACAGCCTTCAAGGTCCTACACATACCCTTGTTCACCTTTACCTGCCTGACCACATTTGCCCCACCTACCACTGTCCCTGTCACTCACTCCACCTCAGTCATGGAGGCCAGTGACTGGAGAATGTACCAGGCTTGCATCGGCCTCAACGCCTTCGCGGGGGTGGCTTCCTGAGCCTGTCACATGCTCCCCCAATGTCTGCATGGCTCAGTCCCTCCCCTCCTGCAAGTCCTTTCTTTTGTGACGTCTGCCTTGGTCATACTGCTTGTAATTACGTTCACCCCCATCAGGACGACTCATTCCTGTTTTCCGATTTTTCTCCATCACATTTATCTGTATATAACATTGTGTATATTTTGCTTCCTCAAATTTTTTATTGTCTCACTCTGCTAGAATGTTAGCTAAGAGACCAGAGATCTTACTTCATGTTTTCCTATTTTGTTCATTGAAATAGTACCTGACTCATGTGGTGATGAATATTCAATACGTGTTTGCGCAATGTGTGAATTTAGCACTTATTTCCTGTCTGCCCTGTTCAGGAGCTACCCCATCCATTGTAGTCTTTGTGGTTCACTAGTTTGTAAGCTCCATGGTAGAGATAACCCATCTTGGATGCCCTTCCTCCCCACCATGCCCAGCACCATGCTGAGAAATTAGAAAGCACATGATACTTCTTAATTATAGGTCTGACCACATTGTCCCCTGGACTTGGGGTTCAAGACAGAAAGCCCGTGCGATGCCCCATATTCATCTGGAGCTCCCTCCTCTCCACTCCCTCTGATCACTGCTCAAAGCTCCCAGCCTGCTTCCTCTTCCTCGTCCAGCCATAATTTCCAGTCCTTTCCCCTGGTATGTAAAGAGTCCACTCTCACTGGCTGCTGTCCCTGCCCCCAGGCTCTCCCTGCTCAGGCAGCCTCCATCTGTCCCTCAGCCGCGTTCCAGTGACCCCGCGTGACAGCCGAGATCCATAATTTATTAGAGCCCTTCTGCTGGGCCTTCTCTTCCTTCCTTCCTCCTTTCTTCCTCCTTCCTTCCTCTTTCCTTCCTTCCTTCCTTGCATCACTGGTACACAGGGTTGAGTCAGCAACATCAGAGGGGCTGCAGGTGTTTGAAAGGCCCCCAAATGAAGGTAATTTGAGTCAGGTATTGGGCTAAGATAAGCAATTAGAGACTCTGGAACATGCTGTGCAGGGGGATAAACATCCTTATTACTTTAAATAGTGTCCTGGAATCTCTTCACCACCCTTCTTATATGCATTTGCCTGAATGTATAGTAAAATCACATTTTGCTCTTTGAAGAAACACGTACCTGGTTTGAGGCTAAGAATCTCTGCAAGTCGGCACGCATGAGTTGTCTTCTCAAACCTCAGTAGGAAATATGTGTTTTTAATAATCATCTGGTAATTAACAGCTGTGATTCCAAGCCTTTCATTAGGAAAAAAAATAATAGTTTTACTTCCTGGTGCCAGGAGCCAGATGGGCAGCCGAAGAGAGAAGCCTCCAGCTATGTATCAGACAAGTAGAGAAGGTGGGGTCCACGAGTTCTCTGGCGACCCTGCAGCTGGCACAACATCTGGACGGGAGAACAAAACAACGGCCTGGATACCTTCACCCCGCCCCCCATACACTGGTCCACTTAGCGCTAATCACAGTACTGGCTTATAATCCTGGCTCTAAAAGTTATAGTCCCTCCCTCTGCTGACTTGTTTGAAATGACCTCTTTTAAAAGATGCACTACTTGATAAATAACGTCAAACTGGGATATTATTTTGAAATATCACATGTTCATGAATTTTTTATTTGGTTTAAAGAAATTGCATCGGCCCTTAGGCCTTCTTGGTGTTGGCTACCACCACCTCTGCATCTCCCCTTCCCCTTGCTGGTTTCTGTCACCTCAGGGTCAGTGAAGAGCCAATCACCTTTGAAGCATCACCTGTCTGTAGCAGATACTCTCAGTATCTTCACAAATCTCTTTCTCTCTAACACAAACACATAGTTGCATACACATACATCCCTTGCTGAAGATATCAATAGTGGGGAAATAAGTAAAAGAAGGAGGGTGACAATAAGCAAATGATCTGGATATATTTTTACTATATTTCTCATCACTCTAGTGTATGGTCTCTTAGAAGCTTGGAATATGATCACTGGAGTTTATCTGCTTGGCTGATACCATTTCAAACTTGACATGGATTTGAGGCTGTGTTACCACTCTCGTAGAAAGAAAGAGAGGAAGAATGGAAGGAACAAAGAGAGGGAAGGAGGAAGGGAGGAAAAAGGAAGGAAGGGTAGAAGTGGTCTTCTGTAACCTACCATGTTTATTCCTGTCTTTGTTTGCAATATGTTTAATATGAACGTATCACAGGATAGATCCCATACGGCAAAGCCATCTTACAGGTGACTGAATTCTGGTCCAGTGGCTGTGTGATCTCCATCACTTGAGTGGAAAAGGACCAGTGGTAACTGATTCTTGACTCTGCACTATTCCCTCCATCACCAGGAACAATAGCAGAGCTCTAGGTGACTTTCCAATCCTGCTTTCAGGGGCTTAATATTTTGATGGTTGCCATGGCAAGAAGACTTAAAACACTACTGGGCGATATGAAAAGCAGAAGTGATGTTTTGTAACTTTCAACAGCCAGAGTCTGAAAAGAGGTTTTGGGGTTTTCCATTTTATATAGTGGAAAGAATAGAAAACTGAGGATCAGAAGAACTGGATTCCAGGTTCAGATGGGGCATTAAATAATTACATGACCCTAGATGGCTTGTCACTTCACCTCTGGGCAGAAAGGTTCCTCTTCTGAAAAATTAGAAAATAGTCATGAATGCACTAAATATTGGGTTAAGAGAGTAATAATGTAAATTGTGGTCAAAGAGTTGGAATCTCTTCCCTCCTCTCCATTAATGAACTATATGAGACTTAACCTTGAAGAACAATATTTTAAGCATATAGAGGTTTTGATACAGTGGAAACCAGATGATTGAAAAAATAATAATGAGAGTAATTACAGTTGTACTTGCATCTGTTATTATTTATTGGACACTGACTGTACACCAGACATTGTGCCTGGTGATTTACAAGCATTATTTGCTTGAATCTTCACATCAACCCTAAGAGAGAGACAATTCAATCCTTACTGTACAGATCAAGGGACTGAGGGGAGGTCTAGGGAAGGTCATTACCTTCAGGGGATCACACAACCCTGGCGGGGGAAGGGGGAACTCAAATCCAGGCATATCTGACTCCACACTCTGTGCTCTTAGCCATTATGCATATTTAGTATTTATTAAGCACTTATGATGCCAGCTAATGTTCTAAATCTATCACAAACATTATCACATTTTATGATCACAAAGGTCTAATGAGGGAAGCATTATTATCTCCATGTCATAAATGAGAAAACCGAGGCTCAGAAAGTTTAGGTAACTTGCCCAAGGCCATTCAACCAGTAAATAGAGGTGCCAGGAATCTATCCCTTGTCCCTTTGCCCCCAAAGCCACTGTGCTAAGATAAAATTTGAGAGAGGCAAGGGGAGCATAACAGTATAAAGGAAAGAGAAAGCCTGTAGTCTCCTGGGCTCCAGTAGTAATTCTGACGCTATTAGCTGGGTTATTCTGGTTCCCCACTGTCACTTATTCTAATTGGGCAAGAGGGTTTTTTGGAAGGGTAAAACATTCTGTATCTTAAAAGATATTTCCTATTGTTCTTTCTAGTTCTAAAAGCATTAATTTAAAGGGCATTAATTTTTTCCACAGGAAAGATAAACAATTTCCATTAACTCTAAAAAGGAAAGCGTTTCTATGTACAAACCGGGAAGAAAAAGATGACAATAATGATCATTTAAGTACTTAGAATGGACCAAATCTATATGTGCTCTACTCATTTAACCCTTACAAAATCCCTACAAAGTACACACTTCTATCATCCCTATTTTATCAATAAGACGACTGAGGCAAAGGGAGGTTAAGTAATTTACACGAGATCTTATAGACAGTAAGTAGCAGAGATGGGTCCTGAACTCAGGCAGCCTATTACACAGTCCACGCTTTTCACTACTATAATATATTGCTTCTGGAGTCAAAATAGTTCATTAGCCTAACGGGAGTCAACATGGTACTAAATTGTATTGGGAATGCAGGGAGCTGTGGAAAGATTTCAAGTCTAGGTGACAGACAAAGTTGGGTTTGAATCTCAACATTGCCACCATCACTAGGCTGCCAGCTTTATTGGACTATCTGATTAATCTCCCCCGAGCACCTTCATCACCTACCCTATATATCTATTGAATGAATGAATGATTTTGGGGGGGTTGAGCCAGCCTTTGAAATTACACATGTCTGAGTCCAAAGTCCAAGAGCTTTCTGTTTTCCAGGACTACCTCACAGAATACATTCATATACAGCTGTCCAAAGCTGAGGGTTCTCCTGGCAGCATAAGCAAAGAGCTTGAGATTCGAAGACAGACACACTGCATTTAACATGGTGTATGGCTTCTCTGAGTCTCCACTTACTTCTCCATAAATTTGAGAACATGTTGTCACATGTGCTTGTCATGAGAATTAACTTATGTCAAGCACCTAGCACTCTCCTGGCACAATGTAGTCATATAGTAATTGGTCACTTCTTAACTGCCTTTCTAAAAAGCATGTCAACTGAAGCAATAGTATCTGTAGCCTGGTGCTTTTTGAATTGTGGTGCTTCTTTGCTCTAAGGAAGCACCCACTGAAACACCAGGGCAGTGAGCCCTATGTTTCCTCCCACAAAGGTTTTCAAGGATGCAAAATATACAAAAAGTGAGAATGAACATCAGTGTGAGAATGACACCTTGTGAAAAAAGGAAGTCCACCATTTGGGCACACTCAGAACAAAGTAATTTCCCATTATTTGCAACTCCCCCCCTTATGAGTGTGTCCTAAAGTTGAAGCTGTTGTTACTCTTCCACTTAGATCTCAGAGAGTGAATTTCCCAGTGGGCGTAACGTGTGATGCTTTGGCTGCTCAGCTCCCATTAACGTTGATGGAGCACAACAGGATGCTGCAAATAAACAGGGTCCCCTTGGCCTCCATAAATGTCTCCACACTTACCAAGTAAGTAGCACGTTCAGCTTGGAATCACAGGCCTGGAACGGCTTGTTGTCAAGTTCCTACGGCACTCAGAGGGCCATCTGGGAACTCATCATTTCCCTGACTCAGCCCTCCTGAGGCATTGTCCCTTCACTATATTAAGCCTCCAAAGCTATGGGGCCTCCTGCTTCTGTTCTGAGCACCCCCATGTGACCTCTGCCTACTTTATTGCAGCTTTCACTGCTACGGGTTATTAGTAGCTCTATCTGTCTTCCTCTCCCTGAAAGTTTTCTCTGACATCATGGACCTGGCACAGCCAAACGCTGCCTCTCCAGGATGACACTGCATGGTTTCCCCCAGATTCAAAAGCTAACTGCCAACTTCTGCTTCTGGCCAAGATAGAGTGACAGGCACAAGACTACCCTCCTATCTGAAACAAAAACAGCAACAAGAAAGACAAAATTTATGAAACAGTAGTTTCCAAGACACTAGACATCAGACAGGGAAAGACAGTGATCCCTGAGAGATGGAAAACAGATGAGGTGCGCCCTGCCCTTGTCCCAACTTGCTGCAGGGAGAGAGCTCCCCAACATGTGCAGGGTGGGTGGAGGGGACCAGGCAGAGCCCAGAGGACTCTCAGAATTGAGCAGCTGGGGAACCAGGGAGATGGCGGCAGTCAGAGTTCTCAGGATAGAATACCAGGCAGGAGAGACCTGCACAGAGAGAACTCCAGAGATCTGTTGAGGTCCCTTTGAGTATTCAGCAGAATAGTTAGTTCATATGTGCAATGAAACTGCCAAAGTCTAGGGAAAGAACCTTCTAGAGGATTGGAGGGCACACTGCCCACTCCACACACAGGGTCAGGAATACTGCCTGTACCTACCAGTCAGACTGGAAAACCTGTGACTCATGACATTCATGAGCATCTCACCTCAGTAGCAGGTCCCAGCACTAAACATTGCATTGATTTCACCAAACAAATCTTACAAAAGTAAGACCCCAAAGAAATTGAATTTGTAGATAAAATCCCACCACAAAGAAACATGCAAGCCCAGATGGCTTCATTGGTAAATTCCACCAAACATTTAAGGAAGAAATAATATCAGTTATAAATAAACTCAGAAAACTGAAGAGGGGGAAATGATTCCCAACTCATTCTATGAGCTCAGCATTATCCTGACACAAAAATTGTAAAGAGACGTTACAAATATCCATCAATCAATCGATCAATCAACCAATAAGTAAATAAATAAAACTACAGACCAATATGCTTCATGAACATATATACAAAAGTGCTAAGCAAATTGAATCCAACAATATATAAAAAAGATACATCAGGACCATGTATCTTTTACTATAGGAAACCAAGTTTGGTTCAATAGTAAAAAAAAAAAATCAAAACAATGTAGTTCACAATATTAACAAACTAAAATAATAAAAGCATATGATTATCTCAATAGGTAGAGAAAAAAAAGACTCTTGACAAAATCTAACATCAATTCCTGATTAAGGAAAAACAAAAAACAACTGTCAGCAAATTAAGGTGAGAAATTTCTCAATCTGAAAAACCTATAGCTATCAGCATATCTAAAAGTAAAAATCTGAATGCTTCCCCTAAAAAAATAAGAAACAGGAAAAGGAAGTCTGTTTACATGATTTCTACTAAACATTGTACTGGAGGTTCTAGCCAATGCACTAAGGCAAGAAGAGGAAACAAAAAGCATCCAGATTGGAAAGAAGTAATAAAACAGGTATCTGTAGGTGACATGATTGCCATTATAGAATATCTGATGAAATATATCAAAAAGTAACAACTAATGAGTGTAGCAAATTTTCCAGATAAAATATTTTATGCAAAATCAATTGAATTTCTATATACTAGCAAAGAATAATCTGAAATTTAAATTAAAAAATAATTCCATTTAAAAAGCATTCAAGGGCCTCCCTGGTGGCGCAGTGGTTGAGAGTCCGCCTGCCGATGCAGGGGATACGGGTTCGTGCCCCGGTCTGGGAGGATCCCATATGCCGCGGAGCGGCTGGGCCCGTGAGCCATGGCCGCTGGGCCTGCGCATCCGGAGCCTGTGCTCCGCAACGGGGGAGGCCACAACAGTGAGAGGCCCGCATACCGCAAAAAAAAAAAAAAAAAGAAAAGAAAAAAAAATAAAAAGCATTCAAAATTTAAATATGAATACTTAAGGTTAAATCTATCAAAGTATGTTGAAGACCTGTACCTTGAAGACTGCAAAACATAATGGAAGAAAATTAAAGAAGACCTAGATAGAGATATACACTCAGCTAATCAGTCAGAAGACTCATTATTGTTAAAACTGCATTTCTCTCAAAATTAGTCCATAGATTTAATACAATCTCAATCCAAATACTAGAAGTTCTTTTTAGTTTAAATTGACAAACTGATTTTAAAACCCATAAGGAAATGTAAAACACACACAATAACAAAAACAATTTAGGAAAAAAAATTTGGAGGCTGAATGTTACCTGATTTGAAGACTTGCTATAAAGCTACAGTAAACAGAACAGTGTAGCATAAAGATAGAAAAATAGATCAATGAAACAAAATAGAGTCCAAAAATTGACCCACAGTTATGAGGCCTAAATTTTTTAAGTGCTAAAGCAATTCAATGTAGAAAAATATATAATATTTTTCCACAAATGGTGCTGGAACAATTAGATATCAATCAGTTT
Organism: Mesoplodon mirus; assembly: GCF_964341445.2. Taxonomy (NCBI): domain Eukaryota; kingdom Metazoa; phylum Chordata; class Mammalia; order Artiodactyla; family Ziphiidae; genus Mesoplodon; species Mesoplodon mirus. Next base: position 138,051,586 of record NC_138983.1, on the reverse strand, counting down.
AAAAAAAAGAGTTTCCATCTATGCTTTGCACCATGGACAAAAATCAACTCAACATGGATCAAAGACCTAAATATAAAACTTTCTCGAAAAAAGCATAAGAGGACACCTTTGTGACTCTGGGTTAGACAATGATTTCTTAGATGTGACACCAAGAGCACAATCTATAAATGAAAAAATAATACTACACTGGACTTCAGAAAAACTTAAAATGCCTCCTCTTTTATGGGCACTGTTAGGAAAATAAAAAGATAAGCTACAGATGGGGAAAAATATTTCAAATTATATACATGAGTAGGTTTAGGGGACTTCTGGGGAAGATGGCGGAAGAGTAAGACGCAGAGATCACCTTCCTCCCCACAGATACACTAGAAATACATCTACACGTGGAACAACTCCTACAGAACACCTACTGAACACTGGCAGAAGACCTCAGACCTCCCAAAAGGCAAGAAACTCCCCCACGTACCTGGGTAGGGCAAAAGAAAAAAGAATAAACAGAGACAAAAGGACAGGAACGGGACCCGCACCAGTGGGAGGGAGCCGTGAAGGAGGAAAGGTTTCCACACACTAGAAGCCCCTTCACTGGCGGAGACTGTGGGTGGCGGAGGGGGGAAGCTTCGGAGCCATGGAGGAGAGCGCAGCAACAGGGGTGCGGAGGGCAAAGCGGAGAGATTCCCGCACAGAGGATCGGTGCCGACCAGCACTCACCAGTCCTAGAGGCTTGTCTGCTCGGCCGCCGGGGTGGGTGGGGCTGGGAGCTGAGGCTCGAGCTTCGGAGGTCAGATCCCAGGGAGAGGACTAGGGTTGGCAGAGTGAACACAGCCTGAAGGGGGCTAGTGTGCCACGGCTGGCCGGGAGGGAGTCCGGGAAAAGTCTGGACCAGCCGAAGAGGCAAGAGACTTTCTTCCCTCTTTGTTTCCTGGTGCGCGAGGAGAGGGGATTAAGAGAGCTGCTTAAAGGAGCTCCAGAGATGGGCGTGAACCACGGCTAAAAGCGCGGACCCCAGAGACAGGCATGAGACGCTAAGGCTGCTGCTGCCGCCAGCAAGAAGCCTGTGTGCGAGCACAGGTCACTATCCACACCTCCCCTCCTGGGAGCCTGTGCAGCACACCACTTCCGGGGTCCTGGGATCCAGGGACAACTTTCCCGGGAGAGCACACGGTGCGCCTCGGGCTGGTGCAACATCACACCGGCCTCTGCCGCCGCAGGCTCACCCGACCAACGTACCCCTCCCTCCCCCCGCCTGAGTGAGCCAGAGCCCCCGAAGCAGTGGTTCCTTTAACACCGCCCTGTCTGAGGGAAGAACAGATGCCCTCCGGCGACCTACATGCAGAGGCGGGGCCAAATCCAAACTGAGCCCCGGGAGCTGCCCGAGCAAAGAAGAGAAAGGGAAATCTCTCCCAGCAGCCTCAGGAGCAGCGGACTAAAGCTCCACAATCAACTTGATGTATGCTGCATCTGTGGAATACATGAATAGACAACGAATCATCCCAAATTGAGGAGGTGGACTTTGAGAGCAAGATTTATTATTTTTTCCCCCTTTCTTCTTTTCCTGAGTGTGTATGTGTATGCTTCTGTGTGAGATTTTGTCTGTATAGCTTTGCTTCCACCATTTGTCCCAGGGTTCTATCCGTCTGGTTTTTTTTTCTTAATAATTATTTTTTATTTTAATAACTTTATTATATTTTATCATACTTTATTTTATTTTACTTTATCTTCTTTCTTTTTTTCCTTCTTTCCCTCCTTCCTTCCCTCCTTCCTCCGACCCTCCCTCCTTTCTTTCTTTCTTTCTTTCTTTCAACTTCTACTAATTCTTTCTTTCTACTTTTTCTCCTTTTTATTCTGAGCCGTGTGGATGAAAGGCTCTTGGTGCTGCAGCCAGGAGTCTGCTGTGCCTCTGAGGTGGGAGAGCCAACTTCAGGACACTGGTCCACAAGAGACCTCCCAGCTCCATGTAATATCAAACGGCAAAAATCTCCCAGAGATCTCCATCTCAACGCCAAGACCCAGCTTCATTCAACAACCAGCAAGCTACAGTGCTGGACACCCTATGCCAAACAACTAGCAAAACAGGAACACAACACCACCCATTAGCAGTGAGGCTGCCTAAAATCATAATAAGTCCACAGACACCCCAAAACACAGCACCAGATGTGGACCTGCCCACCAGAAAGACAAGATCCAGCCTCATCCACCAGAACACAGGCACTAGTCCCCTCCACCAGGAAGCCTACACAACCCACTGAACCAACCTTAGCCACTGGGGACAGACACCAAAAATAACGGGAACTACAAACCTGCAGCCTGCAAAAAGGAGACCCCAAACACAGTAAGATAAGCAAAATGAAAAGACAAAAAAACACACAGCAGGTGAAGGAACAAGATAAAAACCCACCAGACCTAACAAATGAAGAGGAAATAGTCAGTCTACCTGAAAAAAAATCAGAATAATGATAGTAAAGATGATCCAAAATCTTGGAAACAGAATAAACAAAATGAAAGAAACATTTAACAAGGACCTAGAAGAACTAAAGATGAAACAAGCAATGATGAACAACACAATAAATGAAATTAAAAATACTCTAGATGGGATCAATAGCAGAATAACTGAGGCAGAAGATAAGTGAGGTGGAAGATAAAATAGTGGAAATAACAACTGCAGAGCAGAATAAAGAAAAAAGAATGAAAAGAACGGAGGACAGCCTCAGAGACCTCTGAGACAACATAAAACGCACCAACATTTGAATTATAGGGGTTCCAGAAGAAGAAGAGAAAAAGAAAGGGACTGAGAAAATATTTGAAGAGATTATAGTTGAAAACTTCCTTAATATGGGAAAGGAAATAGTTAATCAAGTCCAGGAGGCACAGAGAGTCCCATACAGAATAAATTGAAGGAGAAACATGCCAAGACACATATTAATCACACTGTCAAAAATTAAATACAAAGAAAACCTATTCAAAGCAGCAAGGGAAAAACAACAAATAACACACAAGGGAATCCTCATAAGGTTAACAGCTGATCTTTCAGCAGAAACTCTGCAAGCCAGAAGGGACTGGCAGGACACATTTAAAGTGATGAAGGAGAAAAACCTGCAACCAAGATTACTCTACCCAGCAAGGATCTCATTCAGATTTGATGGAGAAATTAAAACGTTTAGAGACAAGCAAAAGCTGAGAGAGTTCAGCACCACCAAACCAGCTTTACAAAAATGCTAAAGGGACTTCTCTAGGCAAGAAACACAACAGAAGGAAAAGACCTACAATAACAAACCCAAAACAATTAAGAAAATGAGAATAGGAACATGCATGTCGATAATTACCTTAAATGTAAATGGACTAAATGCTCCCACCAAAAGACACAAATTGGCTGAATGGATACAAAAACAAGACCCATATATGTGCTGTCTACAAAAGACCCACTTCAGACCTAGAGACACACACAGACTGAAAGTAAGGGGATGGAAAAAGATATTCCATGCAAATGGAAACCCAAAGAAAGCTGGAGCAGCAATTCTCATATCAGACAAAATAGACTTTAAAATAAAGACTATTAGAAGAGACAAAGAAGGACACTACATAATGATCAAGGGATCAATCCAAGAAGAAGATATAACAATTGTAAATATTTATGCACCCAACATAGGAGCACCTCAATATATAAGGCAAATGCTAACGGCCATAAAAGGGGAAATCGACAGTAACACATTCATAGTAGGGGACTTTAACACCCCACTTTCACCAATGGACAGATCATCCAAAATGAAAATAAATAAGGAAACACAAGCTTTAAATGATACATTAAACAAGATGGACTTAATTGATATTTATAGGACATTCCATCCAAAAACAACAGAATACACATTTTTCTCAAGTTCTCATAGAACATTCTCCAGGATAGATCATATCTCGGGTCACAAATAAAGCCTTGGTAAATTTGAGAAAATTGAAATTGTATCAAGTATCTTTTCCGACCACAACGCTATGAGACTAGATATCAATTACAGGAAAAGATCTGTAAAAAATACAAACACATGGAGGCTAAATAATACACTACTTAATAACAAAGTGATCACTGAAGAAATCAAAGAGGAAATAAAAAAATACCTAGAAACAAATGACAGTGAAAACACTACGAACCAAAACCTATGGGATGCAGCAAAAGCAGTTCTAAGAGGGAAGTTTATAGCAATACAATCCCACCTTAAGAAACAGGAAACATCTCAAGTAAACAATCTGACCTTGCACCTAAAGCATTAGAGAAAGAAGAACAAAAAAACCCCTAAGTTAGCAGAAGGAAAGAAATCATAAAAATCAGATCAGAAATAAATGAAAAAGAAATGAAGGAAACAATAGCAAAGATCACTAAAACTAAAAGCTTGTTCTTTGAGAAGATAAACAAAATTGATAAACCATTATCCAGTCTCATCAAGAAAAAAAGGCAGAAGACTGAAATCAATAGAATTAGAAATGAAAAAGGAGAAGTAACACCTGACACTGCAGAAATACAAAAGATCATGAGAGATTACCACAAGCAACTCTATGCCAATAAAATGGACAACGTGGAAGAAGTGGACAAATTCTTAGAAATGCACAACCTGCCAAGACTGAATCAGGAAGAAATAGAAAATATGAACAGACCAATCACAAGCACTGCTATTGAAACAGTGATTAAAAATCTTCCAACAAACAAAAGCCCAGCAGCAGATGGCTTCACAGGTGAATTCTATCAAACATTTAGAGAAGAGCTAACACCCATCCTTCTCAAACTCTTCCAAAGTATAGCAGAGGGAGGAGCCCTCCCAAACTCATTCTACGAGGCCACCATCACCTTGATACCTAAACCAGACAAGGATGTCACAAAGAAAGAAAACTACAGGCCAATATCACTGATGAACATAGATGCAAAAATCCTCAACAAAATACTAGAAAACAGAATCCAACAGCACATTAAAAGGATCATACACCATGATCAAGTGGGGTTTATTCCAGGAATGCAAGGATTCTTCAATATACGCAAATCAATCAACGTGATACACCATATGAACAAATTGAAGGAGAAAAACCATATGATCATCTCAATAGATGCAGAGAAAGCTTTTGACAAAATTCAACACCCATTTATGACAAAAAACCCTGCAGAAAGTAGGCATAGAGGGAACTTTCCTCAACATAATAAAGGCCATATATGACAAACCCACAGCCAACATCATCCTCAATGGTGAAAAACTAAAACCATTTCCACTAAGATCAGGAAGAAGACAGGGTTGCCCACTCACACCACTCTTATTCAACATAGTTTTGGAAGTTTTAGCCACAGAAATCAGAAAAGAAAAGGATATAAAAGGAATCCAAATCAGAAAAGAAGTAGTAAAGCTGCCACTGTTTGCAGATGACATGATACTATACATAGAGAATCCTAAAGATGCTACCAGAAAGCTACTAGAGCTAATCAATGAATTTGGTAAAAGGCAGGATACAAAATTAATGCACAGAAATGTCTGGCATTTCTATGCACTAATGATGAAAAATCTAAAAGCAAAATCAAGAAAACACTCCCATTTACCATTGCAACAAAAAGAATAAAATATCTAGGAATAAACCTACCTAAGGAGACAAAAGTCCTGTATGCAGAAAATTATAAGATGCTGATGAAAGAAATTAAAGATGATACAAATAGATGGAGAGATATACCATGTTCTTGGATTGGAAGAATCAACATTGTGAAAATGACTCTACTACCCAAAGCAATCTACAGATTCAGTGCAATCCCTATCAAACTACCACTAGCATTTTTCACAAAACTGGAACAAAAAATTTCACAATTTGTATGGAAACACAAAAGAACCCGAATAGCCAAAGCAATATTGAGAACGAAAAATGGAGCTGGAGGAATCAGGCTCCCTGACTTCAGACTATACTACAAAGCTACAGTAATCAAGACAGTATGGTACTGGCACAAAAACAGAAAGATAGATCAATGGAACAGGATAGAAAGCCCAGAGATAAATCCACGCACATATGGTCACCTTGTCTTTGATAAAGGAGGCAGGAATGTACAGTGGAGAAAGGACAGCCTCTTCAATAAGTGGTGCTGGGAAAACTGGACAGGGACATGTAAAAGTACTAGATTAGATCACTCCCTAACACCATACACAAAAATAAGCTCAAAATGGATTAAAGAGCTAAATGTAAGGCCAGAGACTATCAAACTCTAAGAGGAAAACATAGGCAGAACACTCTATGACATAAATCACAGCAAGATCCTTTTGGACCCACCTCCTAGAGAAATGGAAATAAAAACAAAAATAAACAAATGGGACCTAATGAAACTTCAAAGCTTTTGCACAGCAAAGGAAACCATAAATAAGACCAAAAGACAACCCTCAGAATGGCAGAAAATATTTGTAAATGAAGCAACTGACAAAGGATTAATCTCCAAAATTTATAAGCAGCTCATGCAGCGTAATAACAGAGAAACAACCCAATCCAAAAATGGGCAGAAGACCTAAATAGACATTTCTCCAAAGAAGATATACAGACTGCCAACAAACACATGAAAGAATGCTCAACATCATTAATCATTAGAGAAATGCAAATCAAAACTACAATGAGATATCATCTCACACCAGTCAGAATGGCCATCATCAAAAAATCTAGAAACAATAAATGCTGGAGAGGGTGTGGAGAAAAGGGAACACTCTTGCACTGCTGGTGGGAATGTGAATTGGTACAGCCACTATGGAGAACAGTATGGAGGTTCCTTAAAAAACTACAAATAGAACTACCATATGACCCAGCAATCCCACTACTGGGCAAGTACTCTGAGAAAACCATAATTCAAAAAGAGTTATGTACCAAAATGTTCACTGCAGCCCTATTTACAATAGCCCAGAGATGGAAACAACCTAAGTGTCCATCATCGGAAGAATGGATAAAGAAGATGTGGCACATATATACAATGGAATGTTACTCAGCCATAAAAAGAAACGAAATTGAGTTATTTGTAATGAGGTGGATAGACCTAGAGTCTGTCATACAGAGTGAAGTAAGTCAGAAAGAGAAAAACCAATACCGTATGCTAACACATACATATGGAATTTAAGGAAAAAAATGTCATGAAGAACCTAGGGGTAAAACAGGAATAAAGACACAGACCTACTTGAGAATGGACTTGAGGATATGGGGAGGGGGGAGGGTAAGCTGTGACAGAGCGAAAGAGAGGCATGGACATACATACACTACCAAACGTAAGGTAGATAGATAGTGGGAAGCAGCCGCAGAGCACAGGGAGATCAGCTTGGTATTTTGTGACCACCTGGAGGGGTGGGATAGGGAGGGTGGGAGGGAGGGAGATGCAAGAGGGAAGGGATATGGGAACAGATGTATATGTATAACTGATTCACTTTGTTATAAAGCAGAAACTAACACACCATTGTAAAGCAATTATACTCCAATAAAGATGTAAAAAAATTATATATTTGATAAAAAGCTTATATTCAGAATATACAATAAACTGTCAAATGCAATAAGAAGAATAAAACAAATTTTCAAAAGATTTGAACAGACGTTTCACCGACGAATATATACAATTAGCAAATAAGCACACAATAAAATGCCGAACATTATTAGTCGTTAAGGAAATTCAACTTAAAGCCCAAATGAAATAACATTACACCCGTGTTAAAATGACTGTAATTAAAATTCCAAATGTTGGCAAGGGTATGGAAGGACTAAAACTTCTCTTAAACTGCCTGTGGAATGTAAAATGGTGGAACCGTTTTGGAAAAGAGTTTGGCAGCTTCATAAAAACGCTAAACATACACTTAATGATATGATCCCGCAATTCCGCTCCAAGGTATTTACTCAAGAGAAATAAAACCATATGGCTATACAAAGACTTGTTTATGAATCCTGCTAGTAGTCTTATTTCTGCTAAGCACAAACTAGAAACAACCCAGATATTCATCAATATGTGAATGGATAAAGAACTCATAGTTTATTCATACAATGAAATACTGTTCTACAATTTAAAAGAATGAACTGTTGATAAATGCAACCACATGCATAAACCTCAAAATAATTATGCTGAGCAAAAGAAGTCAGAAAAAAAGTGAATACATAATGTGTGATTTCAGATACATTAAACTCTGTAAAGTACAAATTAATTTATGGTGCAGAAAGGAGATCAGTGGTTGCCTGGTCGGGGAGGGGATGGCAGGAGGGAGGATTACAGAAAGGAACAAGGGAACTTTTGACATGATGGATCTGCTCACTACCTTGAATGTGGTGAGGGGACCTCAAGAGAATTCATGTGTGCAGACATATCAAAACTTACCACATTGCACACTGAAATATGTTGTTCATTGTATATCAATTATACCTGATATCATAAAGCTGTGAAATATATGTAAAAATAGCAAATAAAAATTGGTGGAGGAAAGAGTCTGAAATGCTAAAACAAAACAAAACAAAAACCTTTCACCTATTTGTCCCATACTCTCCTTCAGTCTGGAGTATCACAGTCTCTGCAAACCAACTTGCCTTTGGGAAGTATTACTGGGGTCATTACACAGGGAACTTAGGGCTTCCGTGGCTTGGTTTTGCTGTGCATAGTAATAGGAATTCTATAACCGGCTCCCTCTTTGCAATGCCTCTTTTGCTGGTGTCACACTATTCTTTAAACACAACTGTGTTTCCTACTGACATAATATGCAGAATACTTCTAATAGGCTCTGTGGTGAGTTGCATTGGATTCCCGCAAAAAAGTCCCAACCCCTGGTACCTGTTTATGTGACCTTCTTTGGGTATAGGGTCTTTTTAGGTGTAATCAAGTTAAGGTGTGGTGTAATGAGCTGCATTATGTTCCCAGAAAATTCATATGTTAAAGCCCTAATCCCTAGTATCTCAGAATCTGCATTTTTCCAGAGTTTAATATGTTTGAAATCACACATTATATATTTACTTTTGTCTGACTTCTTTTGCTCAGCATAATTATTTTGAGGTTTATGCATGTGATTGCATTTATCACTACATAACATTATGTAACTGTTATGGAGATAGGGCCTTTAAAGGGGCGATTAAATTAAAATGAGGCCATAAGGGTGAGTCCTAAGGCAATCTGATTGGTGTCCTTATAAGAAGAGGAAATTTGACCACACAGAGAGAGCCCAGAGGTAAGCACACAGAGGAAGTGCCATGTGAGGACACAGCCACAGTGAGAAGGTGGCCGTCTACAAGCCGAGGAGAGAGACCTCAGGAAAAAACCAACCTTCTGCCACTTTAATCTTTGACTTCTACCCTCCAGAACTGTGAGAAGACAAACTTCTGTTGCTTGTTTAAGCCAGTTGGTCTGGTATTTTATAACAGCAGCCCTGACAGACGATTACAGGTGTTCCCATGGGGTCAGGGGGGTCCTGACAGCCAATGGCTGGTATCTTTACAGAGGAAAAAGAGGGGGGTCTGGATATTGACATGGGGAGAGAACACCACATGGAGATGGAGGCGGATCCTGGAGTGTTGTGTATACAAGCCAAGGAACAGCAGGCATTGCTGGCCACCCCCAGAAGGAAGAAGAGAGATAGGAACAGAATCTCCCTCACAACCTCCAGAAGTAACCAAACATGCCGGCACCTTGATTTTGGACTTCTGGCTTCCAGATCTGTGAGAGAATACATTTCTGCTGCTTAAGTGACCCAGTTTGTGGTAATTTGTGATGGCCGCTCTAGAACTGACACAGCCTCCTGGAAACCATGTTTGCTTCCGAGCTGCTTCTCCCCTTCTCCAGTTTCAGATGGGCATCTGGCTATGCAGTTACAGACTACAGTCCCCAGGCTTCCTGCAGGGGTCTTCATGTGACGGGTTCAAGCCCACGGCGGCATATGAGCAATAAAGGTGCAAATCGCTTGTCTTACATTCTTCCTTCCTCCTTACTAACTGGGAAATGGTGATGCCAGGGCCCTCATGCAGCCCTAAGCCCCCTTTGTCCTGACCGTCAGGTGAGAGGCTGTGGAATCCTATCTTTGTTAAGCCACCGTATTGGGGGGTGGCCTGTTCCCCACCTAATAACCATGTGTCCAATAACCATCTCTTCCTCTGTCTTGCATCATAAGCTTCTAGAATCTAGTGCTTGTTGTGAATTGTCCTGAAGCACCAGGCACAATTCCATGTACAAACAGTTCTTCCTTCTTTCTATTGTCATTAGAAAAGCATTTATTAAGGAAGCGTGAGTCTAGGACTGCTTCAGCTTGCAATATCTTGGAGGCCATTTCAATAAATGTCAATGAGTATAAATCAGGTGAAATAGCATCACTCAAGCCACAGTCCCTCATTTCTCGGCCCTGGGAAACAGCAAAGGCTGGGGGATTTGGCCATGTCTCTGCAGAGGGCCAGCTGCAAGTAGTATCTAATGTCACAGACATAAGAGGGTTGGTAGTGGACTCAAGAAGGACACCTCACTGTGAAGACAGGACGTATGCCTTCCACGTGGGCTGCTGCTAATGACGGCATTTGCTTCATCTACGACAAAGCACATTTAAATTAATTCTTAAAAGAGGGGAGTGGGCCTCTTTGGAAACAAAAAAGAAGAGGATATGGTCGCCGACCTGTAGTGTAAAACACACTTTCTTGGGGATTAAGAGAAAAGGAAAACATGCAGAAAAGAGGAGAGGAGAGGAGAGGAAAATCTTTCAGAGACTAGCTCTTTAAAACATGGAGAAGAATGAACTGGACTTATTAGAGAAGCTGAGAAAAATCACTGGAGACACAGCCGCTCCTGGTGGCAAGAGGTGTGAATGAGGCATTTAGCATTTGGACTTTGCTTAATAGCAGAGGCTACACTGAGACAGACTAGGCTGAACCATGTAGATAGGAGGATAGTTAATGGTGAGAAACAGAACTTTATCACAGTGAAGTGACAACAATACCCTTTTCTGAGCAGTGGATTGTTATCTTCCCTCTCTCTCTTTTACTTGCGTGTATGGCATTGTGGAGTTTATATTTAGAACATGTACTCAACTATTTTCTATTTTGTTGTTCCAAAAATTTCCATTTCTTTATAATTACAAACCCAGTGGGTAGCATGTTGTCCTTGTTTTCCCACACAAAGGCAGGCTCCATTCCCCGTTTCACGCCGCTCTACAGAGGTGCTGGGCAGCTGCTAGAGTGGCTGAGATGGAGTTCCAGGGGCATACACATCACCACGAACTGCTTAGACCTCCACATACCTCCACCTGCACCAGGCTTAGCCTCCCTCTGACCCTCCACGGGCTCCCCGCTGCAGTCAGAGCACACCGACCCCTACATTCCACGGAGGGGCTGGTGAGTCTGTCCTGTCCTTTCCTTTCCCCTCCCTTCCTCCCTCCCTTCCTCCCTTCCCTTTTCCCTCCCTTCCTTCTTTGACTCATTCATTATTATTTCTTTCTTCGTTTCTTTACAGTTTTCACTCATTTTATCATATAAGTGAAATACGTCCACTGCATTTTACCATACAAGTGAATACGTCCACTGAAATATGTCGACAGCAGAAATTTTGGAAAATGTAAAAGAAGGAGGAGGAGGAACAACTGAGGAAGAAGAAGGAGAAGAAAGCCATTTACTGTCCTGCCAATTCTGGATAATTGTCCACACTTTATTGTGTTGATACACAGATATATGAATGATGGTCCCTATCTATTTGTAAAATGTGTATATTTATATATGTGTGTGTATATCTACAAACACACATACACATTTATAAACACACATGCAAATATATGATGTCCTAACAGTTGACAGCAGAATCTCTCCCCTTAAGGGAGACTATTTGTCTTTATTTGGGAGGCTATTTTGAAGGTACAAATGTTGAGAAGAGAAAAGACAACACAAGTTACATGCAGCTGAACTGCTCTGTAAAAGACACCTGGAAGCACTGCTTTTATCCCTAAGAGAGTGAGGAGAGGCAAGAAGAAGGGGAAGAAAGGAGCCCTGAAGAGAAGGGAACCAGGGAGGTGACCGGAAACACCCCATGAGGTGGGGCGGGCAGAGGGATTTCTAGCAAGAGAAACACCTATTCGTCATTTTTGTGCAGTTTGCAGTGTGGCTTGAGATGAGAGCCTTCCAGGTAACGCATGGGTGCCTTCCTCACATTCCCCATGGACCGCAGCCTTGACCGTGCTGAGGCTCTGGGATAGGGCCTCCGAGTGGCCTGAACGGCCTGCGACCACAGATTGCTGGGTCCTGCCCCAGAGTTTCTGATTCCTTTAATCTGGAGAATTGGGGGCTGGCAAATTTGCATTTTTTACAACTTCCCAGATGCTGTTCATGGTGAGGTCTGGGGGTCCCACTTTGAGAACCACTGGATTAGAGAATTAAGGAAAAGAGACTGAAGCCTATGTTTGGGTAGGTGGTGGCATCACACTGGGTATTTTATTTGGTGTCATTTACGTCCTTCAGCACGGGATCCTGAGCATTTTCTGATGTTGTTAAGTAGTTTTAAAAACCAGATTGAGGCATTGCAGGACCTTTATATGCTGATGGGGATGATCCAGGAGGAGAGTGATGGTGTGGGAGAGAGCGTGGAGGGTTTTCTTTGAGGAGAAGGACCCAGGTCTGTGCACAGGTGAGTGGGTTAGTGCAGGCTTTCTCTCTCCAGCTGCCTCCTCTGCAACCCTATCTGCCCCCACCATCACACCCACCCCGTGCCTCAAGGTCACTAGTGGCCTCCACACTGCTGATCCAATGTCCCATCCAGTGTAAGTCTCCACCACACTTGGGATTCACGCAAATTCTAGCACACTTTCTTCCCTCAGCCTCCAGGGCACCACGTCGTCCTGTTTTGGGCTTGGTTTTCTCCTCCTATTACAAGGATGGCCCCCCTTACCCTCTTTTGCTGGTTCCCCTGCCCATGCCTGGTGCAGTGCCTGAGGCTCACACTTTGGACACCTTCTTTTTTGCACTTCTGCAGCTTTTTGTGATCTCATCCAGGTTTTTAGCTTTAAATATCATTTACATGCTGATGACTCCCAAATGCGTCAATCCTGCAAGACTTCTGCTCTAAACCTCAGACTCACGCAGCCAACTGCCCATCCCACATTTCTACTTGAACTGCTAACGGATGTCTCAAAGTGAACACCTCGAAGAGTGACTGCTGGTCTTGCCTAATCAAGGGTCCCCCCATTCTACGTTAGTAGCAGTGCTGTCCTTCCAGATGCTGGAGCCAAAATCCTTTAGCTCAGTTTAACTCCTGTCTTTCACCTACAACTGTCAACCAATCCTTTAGGGAATCCCATTGCTTTTGCTTTTAAACCTACCACATCTACGTCTATCTTACCATTTCTACTGCTTCTACTGTCATCTCTTTCCTAAATTATTGCAAAATAGTCTCCCAACAAGTCTCCCTGTTCTACTCTTGCCACCTGCAGTCGAAACACAACAGAGAAGCCGGTGATCCTTTGAAATCACGAGTCCTTCCATTCCACTCCTCTGCTCAGAAGTTGCCAATGGATTTCCATTGACCTAGAGTAAAAAAGCAGAAGCTTCTCCCTCGACCTACAAAACTCTACCCTGTTTGCCTATACATTCATTTGTTGTATTTTTTAGATTCCACATATAAAGGAGATCATATGGTATTTGTCTTTCTCTGTCTGACTTATTTCACTGAGCATCATATTCTCTAGGTCCATCCATGTTGCTGCAGAAAACAAACTTGTGGTTACCAAAGGGGAGAGGGAAGGTGGGAGGGACGAATTAGGGGTAGGAGATTAACAGGTACACACTACTAGATATAAGATATATAGGCAACAGGATATACTGTACAGCACAGGCAATGATACCCATTATCTTGTAATAACCTATAATGGAGTATAATCTGCAAAAATACTGACTCACGAGGCTGTACACCTAAAACTAACACAATATTGTAAGTCAACTATACTTCACTAAAACAAACAAACAACAACAACAAAAACCTCTGCTCCGAAGTAGTGCCTCTCTGGACCCTCCTCCCCTGCCTTACCCATCCCCCTGTCCTGGCATCTCCCACCCCACCCCGTCTCACTCTGTTCTAGCCATACTGTCTTCCTTACTTGAATACAGCAGACAAGCTCCCATCTCAGGGCCTTTGAAGCCTCTTTTCCCTCCGTGGAATGCATCTTCTTTCCACACAAACGTCCACAACACTTACTGCATTCGTTACTGTCATGTGTTTCTTCAAATAACACCTTCCCAGTGAGAGCAACTTTGATAATCCACTTGAAAAGTGCAACCCACCACCTCATGCTTTGTCTCTCCCCATCTCCTACCCATTTATATTTTTCTTCTTAGCACTTACATCTTCCAGCCTTTGCTTTAATTTGTTTATGTTATTTTTTAAATCTGTCTTCTCCCCACAAAAATTTAAGCTCCCCAAAGACGATTTTTGTTGTTTGGCTCATTGATGCATTTCCAGGATTTAGAATCATTTCAAACACATAGAAAGTCCTCAATAGAATTTTTAATGAATGAATGTGACTTCATAATTTGCATCATATTCACTGTATATAACCATTCTCCTAAGGCTGGGCGTTTAGGTCCTTTCCACTATTTTGGTGTTTTATAGAACACTGCAACAAATAGCCTTTTATAAAAAACATTTATTAGTTCCATTTTAACCACCCAAGGATATAATCCCATAAACGGGAACACCAGGTAAATGACGTAGGTATTTTAATACCTTTGTCGCACGCAGCCAAACTGCTTTTCAGTTTAATTTTCCAACTGTTTGAGAATATCCACTACTAAGGCAGAGTTAGCATTTTTCTTACCTTTGCCAATTTGCCAGGCAAAAAGAGGCACATCTCAATCTTCCATGAATTTGAGTTTCTTTGATGCAAAGTGATTTTAAGTTTTTGTTTTTTCTTACACATTAACATCTTTTTAAGTAGCTCTTCAGTTCCTTTGCTTATTTTGCTACTGAAATATTCATGTTTTTCTTATTGATTTTTGAAGTTCTTTATGTATTAAAAATATTGTTTGTCATATTGTTAAAAATACGTACTCATATTGATTATTTTTAAATTTTATGTTTGACATTCAGAAGGATTTATTGGGGTGGCCAAAAAGTGCCTTTGGCTGTTAAGTAAAAATAAAAGACACATTTTTCATTTTCACCAAGAACTTTATTGAACAACATATTCACCCTTTTGTTCCACTACCTTCTGCCATTTTTCAGTCAACTTCATAGTTCATCTTCCCAAAACTTTTTACCTTTTTGAGCAGAGAACTGTTCCAGGTGCCTTTTACAGTCTTTCAGGGAATCGAAATTTTTTCCATTTAGAGAATTTTGTAAAGACCCAAATAAGCGGAAATATGAAGGTGCAATACAGCAGATGAATCTGAACTTCCCGGCCAAGCTGTAACAGTTTTTGCCTGGTCATCAAAGAAACATGCGGTCTTGCGTCATCCTGATGGAAGATGATGCGTTTTCTGTTGACTGATTCCAGACGCTTTTCGTTGAGTGCTGCTTTCAGTTGGCCTCATTGGGAGCAGTACTTGTTGGAATTAATCATTTGGTTTCCCGGAAGGAGCTCATAATAGAGGACTGGCTTCCAATCCCACCATATACACAACATCACCTTCTCTGGATGAAGACCGGCCTTTGATGTGGTTGGTGGTGGCCCATTTCGCTTGCCCCACAATCTCTTCTGTTCCACATTGTTGTACAGTATCCACTTTTCATCGCCTGTCACAATTTGTTTTAAAAAAGGAACGTCCTCATTACGTTTAAGTAGAGAATCTCATGTGGAAATATGGTCAACAAGGGGTTTTTTTCGCTTAACTTAAATGGAAACCAAACATCAAAGCGATTCACATAACCAAGCTGGCGCAAATGATTTTCAACGCTCGATTTGGATATTTTGAGTATGTCGGCTCTCTCCTGCGTGGTATAACATTCATTGTTCTCAATTACTGCCTCGATTTGATGGCTATCAACTTCAACTGTTCTACCCAACTCTGGAGCATCGTCCAGTGAGAAATCTCCAGCACAAAACTTCAGAAACCACTTTTGACATGTTCGATCAGTCACAGCACCTTCTCCATACACTGCACAAATCTTTTTTTGTGTTTCAGTTGTGTTTTTACCTTTCTTGAAATAATGAAGCATAATATGATGAAAATGTTGCTTTTTTCTTCCATCTTCAACATAAAAATGGCTACACTAAAATTCACCAATTTTGATGTTTTTTTTTTAATGCATGCTGATATGACAGCTGTCACATACCATCTAACAAAATTGTTTCGAAGTTAAAGACAACTAAGTGCTACTAGAGCCATCCTACAGAAAAAACTGAATGAATCTTTTGGCTAACTCAATAATTCTAATGTTGCCAAATTCATCAGTCTTTCTGCCCTTATTATGCCATTGCTTTGGGACACAGATAGACCTGTAAACTTACTTATATTTACTTCTAGTTTTAATGGTGTTGTATTTTACTTTCTTCTCTGTAATCTGTAATGTATTCTGGAATTGGACTCCATATAGATTTCTCACTATGAGAAAAATCTACATCACTTATGGAATATCCCTTTCTTTCCTAACTTATTTCTGAAATTGTCATATTCATATCCCCAAATCTTATATTTCATAAAAGAATTTCTGGGCAATCGATTCTGTTACATAGACCCATCTATTGATTCCTATGCCAGAAGCCCACAGTTTATATTACTGTAGTTTGTGAAATGACTTAAAATAGGCAGGACTCTTCCTCCCACCCTCCAGTTGGTTTCTCTTTGGGGGTTTTCTTGGCTAAAGCTAAAAGTAAACACTATCCTCCCCTGACAGCTATTCCAACAAAACAAAACAAAACTATTAGCATTTTGCTTAGAATTGCCTTAAAACTATAAAGTCACTTGGGAAAAACTGACATCTTAATAGCCTTCAATCTTCTTGTCACAAATATAGTTTCTCTCTCTCTCTCTCTCTCTTTTGGTTTGCTGTTGTTGATTCTGTCCTATTACACATCTCTCCAGACCCTGAAAGCTCTTCACTTGCTCTGGAATCAGAGAACTTGGGTTCTAACCCCAGCTCTTCCACCTGCTCACTGTGTGACCTTGGACAGAATATTTGATCTTTCTAAATCTATAACTTACTCCATAAGATGGAGGTAAAGCAGTAACTACTGGTGAGATGGTCTTAAAGATTAAACAGGGAAATTATGTTGAAAGCCCTTTGTCTGGAACTAAAAATCACCCACTAAATATTGACTTTCAAAAATCACCACGTCTTCACTCCACTGTACGGTAGAAACTAACACAGCGTTGTAAAACAACTATACTCCACTAAATAAATAAAATAGCTAACCAACAAGGGCCTACTGTATTGCACAGGGAATGAGGATCAATATTCTGTAACAACCTAAATGGGAAAAGCATTTGAAAAAGAATAGATACATGTATATGTATAACTGAATCACTCGGCTGTACACCTGACACTAACACAACACTGTTAATCAACTCAACTCCAATATAAAATAAAAAGCTAAAAAAAAAAATCAGCACGTCTTTATTGTTACCATCTTTGCTTTTTATAAAGAGAAGGAGTGAACGTCACTGGAGGAGCAGAGATTGGAGATCTGATGTCAGGACTCTGCTTCTTAAGGTCAGCTTTTCTCAGGTTTGAGTTGGGCAGTGGGTGAAAAGATGAAGCCAGGGCTGAGGAAGAAAGTTTGGGGCGATTTATGAGCATTAAGGGGAGGCCACAGGGAGCATGTGGAAAAGAGAGATGGGTCCTCCCTACTGGGGCCACTGCATAGGTGGGTGCCCCAGGAAGTCCCACAGGGTCCCGGCTCACAAGGGCTCTGAGTTTGGTTTCATGCTCTGCTAATGCCACCCTGAAATGCTTAATAATTTTTGAACAAGCATCCTGCATCTTCATTTTTCACTGGGACCACACACGATGTGCTAACCCGTGCCCACTGCTTCCATGGTGGGTCCGGCCTTCCAGCTGATGGGGTAAGGACGGTCCTGTGTCCCTCTAGGCCCTTCTCCCCCAAAACCCCTCTGACACACCATTAAATTAGGAAATGAAAAGGCGCCCAGCAGTGCACTTGTGAAGCAGCTGGAGCTGGAGCTTGTGCTTTTTCAGAAATGTGAGTATTGGACATCAGTGCACAGTCAGAACATAGGTCGTGATTTACAAGCTAACTGGATACTCAGCTCTCTTAAAAAAAAAAACAGAGGATAAAATGCAAGAGAGATGGGAATGTCAGGCACAATTCTTGCCCAGGATTCTAAACCCCGTAGTTAATGACAAAGCTGACAAATCTGCTGATTTGCTCCCTCTCTCCTTCCCATTCCAGATGCTTCTCTGGCAACTAATTATTTTCTTCTTAGATGTGGATGGGGTGAGTAACTGCCATGAATGGGGGAGAAGAGGAATAACATTTATTGTGTGACTATTTTATGCCAGGCATTTTGCTGGGGACTTTACACCCAGTTTCTCCTTTATTCCTCACAATGGCCATGTGAGTGGGTTGTAGCATCTCCATGTTACAGATAAAGAAGCTGGGCCCAGTGAATCAACCAACCTGGGCCAAGTCACACAGATGGTAAAGGGCAAAAAAGGATATAATCCTAGGTCTGTTGTCACCATTTGCCTTGTTCTTTTTAGTGAAACCGAGACAGATGAAGACATACTTCATATTATATTCCAAGCACCATACTAAATGCTTTCTATGTTTTAACTCCTTTAATTCTCACAATGAAACTGGGGCTCAGAGAGTGTAAGTAACTTCTATAAGGACTTGCAGTTGTGAAGTGGCAGAATCGGATTCAAACCTAAACTGTCTGGCTCCAAAGACAAAGCTTTAGCCATGACCTGATGCTGCCTCTCCTAAGAAAAACTGGGATAGCAGAGCAAATTTGGTGACTGAATATAGACTGAATATAGAAAAGGTCAAGGAAGATTTCCAGGTTTCATGGTTGAGCACCCAGTGGGAAGATGGTGTCATTTAATGAAATGTGAACTGTATAAGGATGAGGTGCAGGGTTTAGGGGAGTGATTGTGACATCATTTGTGGGCATGCTGAGTTTGAGGTATCTGGAAGGCATCCAGGAGGATGAGCTACAATGATGGCCCCTTCCTTAAAGGGTTGCTGCAAAGATTGAATGAGTTAGTTCATGAAAGTGCTCAGAATGGTGCCTGGCACAGAGTGAGTGCTACAGAAGTGTTTGTTATTATTATGGCCCAGTAAACAACTGGGTCATTGTGGAGCTAAGAAGATTATTATGACCCAGTAAGCAACTGGGTCGAATGGAACTAAGAAGAGATGCAAAATCAGGAATTCTGAACGTGTAGATGGTAACTGAAGTCGTGGGAGAAAAGGAGAAAGGATGGAGTGAGAAGATATCCTTAGGACAAGCATCTTGAGAGATACACAAATTGTCTTTGAGAAATTGGATAAAGGCTGGCCATTAGAAAGCCATTTCCAAAGTTTCAACAAAAGAGAAATCTTTCTTTATATTTGCAATAAAGCATTGAGTCTCTGACCAAGGAAGACTATTCCTTGACTGGTAACCAACAGAATCAGAAATAACAAATGAAATTAGATGAAACCAAACTCCTAGAGAAAAGGGACCACAGCTATCCTGGCTGCTCTGTTTAGCCCCCCGAACAGAATGATCATGAGTTTGCATACACTGATAATTTTCCAGTCCCTAAATCAGCTTCCAACCCAAATGTGATACCCAAGCTTCTATATGGTGAAGAGTCCCAGGACTTCAGAGCTGTGGTCCAGTTCAAGACACTGAACATGTGCGCGTGTGTGCGTGCACACACACACACAGGCACACATGCACACACGTGTCCGGTACTTTCTGGTTGCTGCTTTGACTAGTGATGCTGGGTGATCCCTCCTGATCCCTAGGGCTCATTATGGGCTTCCTGCAGAAAGACTTTTGTGCTTCAGCTGGGTTTGATCACCTCCCTAGTTCCCTACTCTTGCCTCTATCTTAGCAATTACCCACTTTATTGGAACTTTCTACTTTTCTGTCTTCCATATTAGACTATATAAGCTTATATCAGGGATAGTTTTATTCATAGACCCAGGACCTCCCTATCATAGGTGCTCAAAGACTCTCATTTAAAAAATTTATTCCTGGAAAGTGCACTTTTAATTTCAGCAACTTCTCTGTAGTCCAGCCCAGTTTTGTTCCTATATTAGACTTAGAGGATATGTGACAGTATCAGTGACCCGGGCCCCTCTTTGTCCAACATGGGAGGGTTTTGGTGGGCATGTGGGCAGTCAACGTTGTTGAGGTGAAATTTACACAGATTTTAAGTATACCAGTCAATGAATTTTAACAAGTGGATATACTTGTGTCACCACCACCATAATCCAGATGAAGATCATTTTCATCGCTTGTATGTTTCTGCCCATCATCCCAAGAAGCAGCCTGCAAGATGGATGCTTAATGCATAGAATAGATGGGGATGAGTCGACCTCGGGTTTTATGAAGGGAATGAATGACTGCAGATCAGAACGACTGCTGTTATGTAGGAGGTGAAATACATGGTTTGGCTCAAAGAAAAGGTGAAAAAAAAATCACAGGTGGAAAGCATCCTGGCAAAGCCAGGAAAGCAGGAAGCTGAACCTAGGGTAGTTTAGAGCAGAGGTTTTGGATCAGGAGGAAGCAACGCAGTGATGAGACAAGAATTGTTTGGGGTAGGAATGCAGGTTTCCACACAAGCAGGGAAGGTTGGAGGCGTCTCATGACCTCGCTGGCATCTGCCCTTGCCTGGGGAGGGTAAGGTCACTTGTGGGCACTGGACTCTTACAAGCTGTAGGACACACAAAGCAGCACAGGGACCCAAGAGCTTTCTCCTGAGATGTGAAGTCACTCGGCTGCTCTGGATGATTCTTTGCCTTCTTCAACCCAGAGGGCTGCTGTTCCTGGCCTCTTCTTACTCTTTCCTGCCTTATCAGACCTGGCAGATCCCAGGCAGGGATGACTCCCCATCCCACCCTTTCTTACTCGCCCTACCTGGCTTTCAAAGCCCAGTCTTCTTGATGAACGAAGAGAGAGAAACCTTTGGGCTAAAAGGTAACAGAAGGAGCCTCTGCTTCTCTGTTCCTTTTAATTTTTAACCATCATTCTCTGTAGAAATAGAAATATAATTTCAAAGCATAATCCAGAGACTAATTGATTTCAGCAGATAGATTTTTGTTTTCAAAATGACTCACATTAAGGGAGGGAGTCCACATCACCTTTAAGCCTCTCATTTAGAGATGTTCTATCTGTATTTATAAATCTCTCTGGGTTTGTAAGAAACACCCTTTGTGGAAGACAAAATTTAACAGCCAACCTCTTATAACAATTTTGTGATCCATTGATACAGTCCTTTTGGTGTCTTCCCTAGTACCAAGGTTGGTTAGAAAGATTAGCCGTAATATAGAGACACCCGAAACAGGTGAGCAAGCCCACCTTTATGAAGAGGGTGCCATAAACATTCTCTCCGATTTCCCTCCACAGGTACGACTTTGACTACAATATAAGAAATGAGTAGAACTTCATCAAAGGAAGACTCTTTAACAGGGAAATCTGGCTCTGGGCTGAGGGTCTGGTTCTGACTCTGCTGTGAACTAACTATGAGAACCTGGGAAAATCCTTTTCCTTTATGAACCTGATTCTTTCCCCTCTGCTATAAAACTATTACCTACATCTTTAGGATGCATTTTTTTTCTTCCAATGGGGAGTGCTTGTTCTTTAAAGAAAATTCCAATTTTATCATCTGGAAAATGGGGATAATTATAGCATCTGCCTCATAGTGTTATGAGTGTAAATGAGTTAATTCATATAAAGCAATTAGAGCAGGGCCGGCATGTAGCAAAAGGGCTCAGCAAATGTTGGCCATGATAAGGCTGCTGCTGAGGATGATGATGATGATGGTGAGAAAATAAAGGGATTCTCCAAGACTAACACTAAAGACGGTGTAAAATAGAGTGGCCGGGGCATGAACTGGTGCTTCAGCTGCCCGGGGCCGGGGGCGGGAGAGTCAACTTGTGGTGACATAAGCCAAGGGGCCACGACCTCACAGGAACTTGGAGAGCGAGGCCAGGACTGGAGGACATTTCCACAGGAGGATGGAGCCCTTGAGAGCCTCCAAGTGTTGGATTAGGAAAAGGTCCCCAAATTAACACAAGGACAGCAAGGAACCTTGTCTGCCCTGACCTGGCTCTGGATGGAGCAGCTGTGTCTCCCCAGGGAATTTGTAATTGCAGGGAATTTGTGTGGTGAGAGGTTCGGGGGTCCAATTTTTGCTTCCGGTGCTGATTCACTCCCGCTGTCCCCGCCAAGGTAAACAAAGAGGGAGAGACATGCTCTCATCCCAGGCCACACAGGCGTTCCAGGCCGCACAGGCATTCCAGGCCACACACTCGCCTGCTGAGGATGTACTCCTGATCCCAAATCACCAAACACACGAGGATGTAGCCACATCCTCTGAGGCCCCTGTGAACTTCAGTAATCAAAAGACTAAATCGAGACTGGAATCGTTCAGCTTTAAAAGCAGGTATCAAACACATATGAAATGAAGACATAAAAAAAGTAAAGCCTTAAAGAGCTGTAGGAAGTAAAAATTGAAGTCATGAAAATTTTAAAATCTCAATGAATGGTTAAGCATTATCTGAGAAGATAAAATTACCAAAGTGGAAGATAAACCTGGAAGTCATCCAGATACATAGAAATGAAAAATATGAAATAGCAGTTAACAGTGAGAGGACCCAACACATGCCTCACAGAAGCTTCAAAAAGAGAGAGCTGAGAAATAATATTTGAAGAGACAATGGAAGATTAATAATTCTCCAAAATTATTAAAGGACCTAAGTATTGCAAGTAATCAGCCAATATGTCAAACCATCAAACGTGAAGTATTCTGGACTAGGCTGCAGTGGCCACCCCAGCACAACTATCAGAACGGACACCATGCCAGCAGGGACAGCACAAGCCTCTGGGGATGTCCAGGACTCTGAGAAGTACAGTCTGCACAGCTCTGGACTGATGCATCCACATTTGCAAGCTCATCCCCAAATTTCACTGACCGTGATCTTCGTGTGTACCACACGCAGGGCCATCCTTCCCTGTATCCTCATCCTGAAACGAAATCTGGGAAATTAACAAGCACGGAGTCTGACAACTCACGGGCCAGTCTCTGTGCCCCCAGTGGGCTCCCTGCAGTCCCCGCTGCCCCTCCTGTGGGGAGAAGGCTGTCTCTGCTGCCTTCCTCCACACACTCAAGGCTAGTCCACTAACATTTCAGGTTCTTGTTTTCAGTGCCAGGGGCAAGGTGACATTCCTTAAGATTTATTATCATTGTTTTCCATCACCTGAGGAATGTCAGTCCTCTAAAAGCCTCTGCACCAGGTCGATTCTCTAAGTTAACTCTGACTTCGCATAGATTTATTGGTGAGGTTTGTGGTTTGCCCTGTGTGTGTGTGCACACGCGTGCCATGTTTCAGACACAAAGGTGAAGGAAGAGAGAAAACCGATATTTATTTAGCTTTAATCTATGCCATCCCCTGAACTAATTGCTAACATATACACCGATTCTTTGCGTCCTCAGGGCAGGTACGGGGAAGTAGTGCTCATTTATCACACGAGGACAATGAGGCTCAGAGAAGTTAAGGAACAGGGAAGGGTCACATAGCTAAGCATCTAGTTCTGTAGAAAAAAAAGGAGACAAACAAGATAGAGAGAGAGCCACATGCTGCAAGGAACCCAGAATCCACGAGTAAATGGAAACACAGCGGTGTGTGGTCTGATGCAGGCTTGCGGGGAAAGTGGGTCCATCTAACGGGGAGTGATGTTCTCTGCAGGGCCCACGGAGGAAGCGAGTCACCGTGCTGGCCCAACCCCTTAACCCAGGATATGTGGAGACTCCGTCCAGAACCACTGAGGCTGCGTGCATCCAGCTGTGTGGTCAACTCTGTGTCCTGGGCTTGCTTCGCACTCTCCTTCCTGTCTGCCTGTGATCTCTCCTGGCAGGTCCTGGACCGTGTCATCCTTGTCCCAGTCCACACAGTGACAGGGACCACCTGCTATGGTCCCGATAGGCGATTCTGCTGAGGAAACATGTCTGTTCCCTCTGAGGACAATAATAGCTCTTTTGGTCCCAAATGGAATTAGCCTGCTCTCTCCTTGGCCTTGGATTGTCACAGGTCTACTGTGTCAACTGCACTTTCTTTTGGGAAGCTACTACTGAAATGTTAAACAGGTGTGTACATTTCTGGGACACAAATTCAGCCTCCCTCAGCCCCACCTGGCCCAGGGGGCTCGCAGACCCCAGCGGTGCGGGTTCACAGACCTCGGTCGCCCGCTGGCTGTGCTGGCTTGGGACAGGAACCTCCCTGAGCCTCAGTTTCCCCATTTGAAAACCGGGGTGTAATCCTTCCCATGTGGTTGCCTCGAAGATCAAGTGGGAAGTGTCCCCGTAAGCGTCTCAGCTACAAACAACGCCTGACATCTGGGGCTCTCCGTTCCAATCTGCTTCATTATACCCTCCCCGGCCCTCAGGAAGCAGATAATCTTCTCTGAGACACAATCTGCAGATTTGCCACTTACAACATAGAAACACACCCTGTTTCAAAGGACAAAGGAGATTGAGAGGATTCGGAGTGAAATGGCAGGAAGCCCTTGAGTCCACAGCACTGCCTCATTTCCTGGCAGATCAGGTAACTCGTCTGAATTGCATTTGCGAAGTGTTAACCTGCACCTCTAAGGGTTACCCCGAGGTTTCAAGGAGACAGCACGTGTGAAAGCACACTGGACACGTGAACTCATCCTCTTGGAAGCCTCCGGGCAAGCCCCTCCCATCTCCAGCACCGTCCTGGGGGAGCTGATAGATGTGACAGGTAATGCAATAAGCATCAAACCGGGGGTCTGGACCACAGGCGTCCCGGCTTCTCATACAAGCCCACTGTGCATCTTGTCAGTGGAGCACAGAGATTTTTTCAAATTGAATCCTTGGCCTGACCGTGCCCCAGAACAATTTAAGGTGAAAACGGCCTGGATATCACATCAGCACTCCCCCAATAGAGAGCTCTCTGCCCACCCTCCCTGTGGCTGCACCTGGACCCTGCGGCACTGCCTGCCTCTAGGCCCTCCCGCCACTGCCCTCTGGTGGCTGCAGCTTGTAATGCCATGGCTCTTCTGGAACCCTGGGGTGGGGGGGCTTCCCTT
Organism: Mesoplodon mirus; assembly: GCF_964341445.2. Lineage (NCBI taxonomy): Eukaryota > Metazoa > Chordata > Mammalia > Artiodactyla > Ziphiidae > Mesoplodon > Mesoplodon mirus. Next base: position 138,026,398 of record NC_138983.1, on the reverse strand, counting down.
CCAGCCCCAGGCCCTGCCAGGCTGCCTACTCTGGGGGCAGCCCCTGGGTGCTGACAGCTGCACTAGGGTGTGGTGTAAGATTTGCTCTCTCGCCCCTCCCTAAGGCAGGCAGCTTCTGGATCTCTGTATTGTCAGCCTAGCTGATCTTTTCTCTCCATCCTGGTCCCATCCAGTCCTGAGTGATCTTCTAAGCTAACCCTACTCCTTGTGGACAGGACTGCGGTGCTTCGTTTAAAAGCCTTTGATGACTGTTGGTGGTATATCAATGTAAACTGATACAGCCACTACGGCAAACAGTGTGGAGGTTCCTTAAAAAGCTACAAATAGAACTACCATACGACCCAGAAATCCCACTACTGGGCATATACCCTGAGAAAACCACAATTCAAAAAGAGACATGTACCACAATGTTCATTGCAGCTCTATTTACAACAGCCAGGACATGGAAGCAACCTAAGTGTCCATCAACAGATGAATGGATAAAGATGTGGCACATATATACAATGGAATATTACTCAGCCATAAAAAGGAATGAAACTGAGTTATTTGTAGTGAGGTGGATGGACCTAGAGACTGTCATACAGAGTGAAGTAAGTCAGAAAGAGAAAAACAAATACCGTATGCTAACACATATATATGGAATCTAAGGGAAAAAAAAAAGAAAAAGAAAACCAAAAGATCAGAAGAGCCTAGGGGTAAGACGGGAATAAAGATGCAGACCTACTAGAGAATGGACTTGAGGATATGGGGAAGGGGAAGGGGAAGCTGGGAAAAAGTGAGAGAGTGGCATGGACATATATACACTACCAAACGTGAGGTAAATAGCTAGTGGGAAGCAGCCGCATAGCACAGGGAGATCAGCTTGGTACTTTGTGACCGCCTGGAGGGGTGGGATAGGGAGGGTGGGAGGGAGACGCAAAAGGGAGGGGATATGGAAACATATGTATATGTATAACTGATTAAATTTGTTATAAAGCAAAAAAATAAAATAAAATAAATAAAAAAAAAAAGTGAGAGAGTGGCATGGACATATATACAGTACCAAACGTAAAATAGATAGCTAGTGGGAAGCAGCTGCATAGCACAGGGAGATCAGCTCGTGCTTTGTGACCACCTAGAGGGGTGGGATAGGGAGGGTGGGAGGGAGGGAGATGCAAGAGATATGGGGACATATGTATATGTATAACTGATTCACTTTGTTGTAAAGCAGAAACTAACACACCATTGTAAAGCAATTATACTCCAATAAAGATGTTTTAAAAAAAAAAGCCTTTGATGGTCTTCAGTGCCCTGTAGCGAAGCTCAGAATCCTCAGCATCAAATAAACATGCTCCTTCTGCAACATCTCCCTGTTTATATGTCTAGTCCCAGATGTGGCAGTGGGGCACCCTTCAGGGGTACCTTGGGCCCTGTGCTGCTCCCAGAGACCCCTGATCCCTGTCCTGCCCAGAAGTGTTACTGAATGCAATTCCCACTTGAATGCCCTATCCTGACCCCAACTTCAACAGGCCAACCCTTACAAAACCCAACTCGAATGTCACTTTCTCAATCAGGACCTTCGCTAGCAATCCCACCTCCCCTCCAAGTGAAGTACATACCTAAGCATCCTGTTCTCAGCTCCTCCGCGACAGGACTTCCCACCAGATTCTGTGCTCCCAGACCCAGGAGCTACCATCTCTGCTTCATTATAAAAATCTCCGCAGCCCCAGGACATATACAGCATCTGGCACATAGAACTCGCTCAGTAAATGTTGAATGAGCAGCCCTATCTAGCTCGGGAACCAGAAGAATGGCAGATGCTGCAAGGGTAGAAAATAATCTCTGCTACTTCCATTTGCATAATAATAGAATGGTAGTTATGGAACATTTGTTATCGGCAAGGCTGTGTTAAGTGCTTTAAATTCACTTTCTCATTAAATAGGCACAGTCTATCTAAGGCACAGTCTATTATACTATCTCATTTAATCTTTACAACAACCCTGGCTGGTAGAGGACAGCCAGCAGCAGATCTATTACGGATGAGAAGACAAAGCTAGGAGAGGTTGATGGTCAAGCATCCAAGGATAAGGGGAGAGCCAGGGCTTTCGCATAGGCGTGCAACCTCTCTCCCTGTGACACGAGTCTGCTAGCCCCGTTATCACTCTGCCACCCCTTCCTGAAAGAGGCAGGTCCCAGGAGGCAAAGCCAAACACAGAAATGTGCTTTGCCTGCAGACTCAGGCTGTAAAAGCAATCACAGCTTCTCTCTTGCCTCCAGTTCCTAATCAATTATGGAGGAAATGACAATGAGGCAAAGGAGAGAGAGACTCAGACTGACTGCAGTTGATTGAAAAGATTCCCGAGGCTTTGTTTCTGCAGCTACACTGCCTGGCTGGGACACCAGGGCAAAGAGATGTAGGGTTTGGTGCATGACACGGAGACAAAGGAAAAATGACCAACCAAGTGAATTAGTGAAGGTGAAACAAACGGTTCTCAGCAACAGATGGGGCTGATGCTGGGTAATTTTCTCCTGTCACCTCCCCTCCGGTAATAGATAATCCTGCAGCTGCTGGAGTGCCAGGGAAGGCAGGTTCACAGCCTCGGTCCCCTTCCTGTTTGGAAGCTGTGCCCACCCCCATCCCTTAACCTGTCTCGATGATAAAAATCTTAAGAGCCCAAACTTTTTGCAAGACGTATAGTGGCGATTTAACTCAGTCCTGGCTGAGGCGGTGATCCGTCAGGCTGTCACGGCGACAGGCAGATTTGTAAATGCCCTGGCTCCAGTGTCAGGTTGAAGGTGACATTTTTCAGCTGGAGATTTTTTTTCCCATCCCTCACAGAGACGGAACAGCTCAGGACTAGAAAGCAGCCCCTGAACAAGCCTCCATCCCACTTACGCCACCCTGGCCAGGGCTGTTGACCTTTGGCTCCGAGACTGTCGCTCCCTTCTTCTGGGTCACCTCTGCCCTGTCCCAGAACACTTAAAACACAGTGATTCCTGTAAAGCCAAGCCCCAGACCCACGCCCCTCCCAAACCCAGTCCCGGGCATGGCCTGATTTCACCTTACAATGACTTGTCTTGGCTAACAGTCGCTCTGCCATTACCATTATAAATACTTACATAGATTAATTAACCACAGTATGAAAACCCAGAATCCCAGCTAGGTTCATTAATGACCTGCCAGGCTCTTTCTTGGCTGAAGCATTGAAAACTAACCCAGAATGTTCATGACATCCTTCCCTTTGATTTCTTCCTGGAATCAGGAAACCTTAATCATGGTTCTGTTTGAACCCTTTCTTTCCCCACGATTTTATTCTCGGTGTCTTTACCCCTGAAGGAGCCTCATGAGGTGGGGTGACCAGGTTTCCTGCCCAATTCTCCTGCACTTAACCTGACTTCCTTTATGAAGTTTGGGAAGACACTTTCTGCCCTGATACTACATCGGCGCTCGGGCAAGGGCTCCATTGTCCCTGTTTCTTGGCCTGGATGCCAAAATGGAATCTTTCTGTCTCCCTCTCTCTCCCTCTCTCTCTCTCCCCTCCCTGCTTCCTTCCCTCCCTCCTTCTCTTCTATTTTCTATCTCCCCCTTCCCTCTCCCCATCACCCCTCCACCACTTCTCTCTCATTCTCTGTCTCTCTCCCCCTCTCCTGTTTCTCTCCTTTCTTTAAAGAGGAGCCAGCCTGGTCTCAGCACCACCCAGAGGTCTCTGCGGGGAAGGTGGCTCTCACATCACCTCCAGGAGGGGTCCAGGTAAACCTGGGGAAGGTGTTGGGGGCCAGCAGGGAGGGAAGAGGCCATGGAGGTTGTCAGTGCAGAAGTGTGAGCCTGTGGTTCCCGCCCCTCGCTTTGTCTTCCCCCCTCCCCTCCTGAGCCTTCTGTCTCCTTGGTTGCTGTTTCCACCCCACCTGCAGGGCCACCCAAAGGTGTTCCAGCCAGAGCGCCTTTCTTCCTTGACCAGGTGACATGGCCATAGCCACGCTGCCATCATTTTATCATTTTCAGTATCTGACATGATCACTGAGCATCTTATCTTCAGTTTCTTCATTTGAAAAGAAAAGTTAAAGGTATCTACCTTGTACCATAGTGTGTGTGTGTGTGTGTGTGTGTGTGTGTATGTGCATATACTGAGTAATGAGTGAGGTTGCATATGACAAGCTCCTAAGAAACAGTAAAAGCTCAGTGGATGTTGGTTCTCCCCACCCGTAGCCTCCGGCAGCTCGTTATTCTCCGCCAAGTTAACACTGAAAATACTAATGCTTAACGAGCTCCACCCAGTGGAGGAACCTGAGATCAGCAAGGTCACCGTTGAGGAGCCTGAGCCTCTGGAGTGTGGTCAGCATACTGTCCCCCCTTTGGGGGTTTACATTAAAGGGGAGGAAGAAACAAAAGAGGAAAAAGAGAAGAGGAGAAAAGGAAAGAGATGGGAAGAAGGCTGGGGACAGGCTCTCAGGGAAAAGAAGGCAGAGGGAATCTATCAGAGGTCGGCGCCCACAGAGTTCCCTGGACGGGACACGGGAAGAGGAGGGAGGGGCAGGGCCTGCTCAGGCGCGGCCCCCACTCTGGCCCTGATGGCTCTGCTCAGCCAGGCTGGGCCCCAGGGTTCCTGCCAAGAGACCTCCTGGTGGACCCTGCAGCAGGGCAGGGGCAGCCACAGACGATGCTGCTGAGGTCAGCGCCATCAATGTGGGCAGGAGAGGTTTGCACAGGAGGCAAGAAGAAAACCCACCCGCAGACGCAGCGCAGACCGCATGCCACCTCCTGACCCCCAGGCCGCTCCACAGAGGGGCTGTCTCTGCCTTCCCCTGTGAACCGGAGTCTGTAAAGGTTGAAGATGAGGGAAAAGCGCTCCCTCCCGCACTGACGGGAGAAGAGGCAGCGCTGCATCCAGAGCGGGGGCGCATCCCGCGCATCCGCGGGCAGGGCCCTGCCGCTGGTACCTGAATCCTCCGGAGCAGCTGCTGGAGGAGACGCAGGGCCCGTGTGGGGATGGGACGGACTCCTCTCCTCTGCCGGCCCGAGCCCCTCAGCTGCGCTCCAGCCCTGCACACCCTCCTACAAAGTGAGAGGCCGTCTGCTGGGTCATCAGCCCCTCCCCTCCCCGGGGCATATCTGAGTGTGTCCCCTCCAAGAGCTGTCTTATCTCTGACGAGGCTCATCAGAGGCAGGCGCTGTATCCCTTTTGCCCTTTATGGTCAGGAGGAGGGGCTGGACATGAGAGCGGAGACCACCCACAACTTCCCCAGGCCTCACTTTCTCATCTACAGAATGGGGTGATGACAGCACCCATTCCTGAGGGTTGTCACGAGACAGGGATTAAAGGATGAACACAGGGGAGGTTTTTAGCACCCTGCCCACACAGCACTGGCACTCAGCTTGCGGCAGGTATACTTAGCAGTCGTGCTCTGTGCCATCTCCTGTGATACGAAATGGAAGAGCATCGGGTGTCGTAACGGTAACAATAGTATCACCTCCTCAGAGGCAGTGGGACACTGCAGGGAGGCAGAAATGACAGTCGAGTACCTGGGAAAGGACGAACAGGGTATCTAAAGAGGGGGGAATGCTTTCTGAATCAGCCTTCCCAAAATGCATGCAGGTGGACCCACGACCTTCCCAGAGGCAGACAGAAAGCAGCAGAGGAACTGACATCTCCTGACGCTGAGGCCTCCATCCCCTCCTTGCACAAGGACACCCCAATCCCACCCCTCCTCATGGACTTCACCTCAGAAAGAACCAGTGCTTTGGGGGAACTGGGCTAAAAGCAGCATTTTGGGGAAACTGAATTTCACAGGATGAATGTCATTAAGTCTGGCCTAGGGACTGAGCCAGCCTTTGAATTAAGGCCTGAAAGTTAAAGAGCTATTGTCTGGCCCTGGGACCCAAAGGGCATGAATTCACCTCCACCTGCTCCTTCATCCCTTTCTTCCTTCTCCTGTCCTCCCAGCCCCTCCTGGGCGATCCTGCCAGGAGCTCCTGGGTTCCCGAGGGTGGGGTCTCACTGGGGAGGTTGAGGCAGGTCAGGACCACCACCCCACACCCCCCCAACCTGCCTGCCTCTGTCCTGGCTCTCCCTGGCTCCCGGCACAGACCCACAGGTGGTGGCAGAGGTCCCAGGAGAAAGAGCAATCCTGCCCTGCGGCTTCCTTCCTTCCTTGGCCCCCAAGGGCCTGTGGGCATTTTCCTTAACAAACATCCAACTCGTTTGCTAGCATTTGCTCTTCCTGAAGAGTACGCCCGTGGAAAATTAAAACTAACTGAACACACTTAAAAAAAAAAAAAACAACTAAAATAAACCTTGAAGTCTCGCGAGTGGTCTAGAAGTCCTAAGGCAGCACCTCTAAGGTGTGCTGGGGTCCGTGGGCCTCTGGGATTGGGTGAGACCATCTCAGAGGGTGACTGGACGTCCGTCCTTTGGTCTGTGAGACTGAGGGCTGCATTTTCCAATACCAAATGGTGTCACATAGCCTGAGGACAGGATCAAGGATTTGGTGGTCAGACCACAGGGAGCGGCTGGGATCTTCCGCACAAGCATCACTCCACCCCACAAGAAGCAGTGTCAGGTTCAACTCAACATGAATTTCTATCAGCATCATAGCCAGGCGCTGGGGATGCAAGGTGGATAATCCAGGCTCTGGCCCTGCCGGGAGCCCCCAGGGGAGCGGGGTGTGGCTGTGGGCGTGCCCTTGGGATGCCTGGGTCACGTGTGCCCCAAGGGAAGCAGATGGAGGTGCGGGAGTTGGAGACCAGTCTGGCCTTTGGGACTCACCTCGCAGACTTCTCCCAAAGAAAAGGATACATTCAATCACATTTGGATGTGATTTGAAAGGATTTTTCGGGCGCTTTAAAAATCATCATGCACGTGCTGCTATCTGATTTAGTCATGTGTGCTTCCCAACCTCCTCCAATTGTACCTGTGTGGTTGGCTTTGCAAACCATTGTTTGGACACAAAGCCAGGGGCGCGGGGAGTTAGAGAGCAGGGCAGGCTGCCCTCCCTCCGCGGAGCCCTCAGAGAAGCGCCCCACGCCCAAGTTTAAGGTTTCAGGGGTCCGCGAGCCGGGAGCGTAGGCAGCGGCGTGGGGAGCGCAGGCGCGCCCTCCGGTGGCCGTCCCTGGAGCTGCAGGCTCGCCCCGCCCCCGGCCTCCGCAGGCTCCCGGATCCAGATGTGCGAACCAGCGGGCCTTGCCGCACCCCGTGGGGTTTAGCCCGCCGTAATGTCAGCGCAATAATAGTCCCGGGGAGGCCATTGCACCACTGTTTTCATCCAGAGGAGGGCTATTCCATCAACTGCTCCAGAGGCCTGCTTGGTAAATGATTTTTCTTTTAAAACTACATTTACTTGGGCCTCCCTGGTGGCGCAGTGGTTGAGAGTCCGCCTGCCGATGCAGGGGATACAGGTTCGTGCCCCGGTCTGGGAGGATCCCATATGCCGCGGAGCGGCTGGGCCCGTGAGCCATGGCTGCTGGGCCTGCGCATCCGGAGCCTGTGCTCCGCAACGGGAGAGGCCACAACAGTGAGAGGCCCGCATACCGCAAAAAGAAAAAAAAAAAAATACATTTACTTGATTGCCTTGCTAGAGCTCATTCTGGCACCAGGGGACGTGTCTGGGGCGCAGGGCCCACGGGGGCTGGGGACCACCCGAGGGGGAGCAGCAGCGGAGGCCAGGAAGTGTCAGTTCACAGACCTCCTGATGCCCGATTCTCGGTGCCGTTCCCCTCCTGTGATCCTTTGTCCCTCTCTCCCTGGCGACAAGAGGTGGAGTCGTTTTGCTCCCTGGGGAGAAGGGTCCTATATCCACTGGTCCCATGCCCCACCTGGCACGGTCTGTGCAGGAGCCGGGGGAGCATCAATTCACGGAATTGCGGTTGCCGGGTTCTGTCCTCAACCCAGGAGACAGGGTACACAGATCAGTGGGATTCCAGGCTGGATGCCCAGGAAGGTCCCCTCACCCTGGGACCAGCCTGGTGACGGAGTAGGGACCCTGGAAGCCCCAGGCCGCAGCAGAAGGCAAGCTCTCGCCCTCGTGCCGCCCTCATTAGGGTCACTGAGTGATTGAGCAGGCTGGACGCTGCTGGGGACCCAAGCTGAAAGGGGCAGACATCTCTGGGGGCAGAAACCCCACATTCACACAATTGGGGTGGCGGCGACCCTGGGAGACGCCGTGCTGCTGGCACCTGTGATTCGTCCTTGTTCACTACCGACCGTATAACGTGTGTTTCACCCTTGATGCAGCTGCACTGTTACTCTCCCAGGAACACTGGTTACTTCAGTTGTCTGTTACCTGACAGCAAGCAAGCGGGGAAGCGGCAGGAGGCGGTGAGGGGTAATTAATGAAGCAGGAGCACTTTGAGGCTGGGCCCCGCCCACCCTGAGTGCGACTCCGGGTTCAGGGTCCCTGCTGCCTCCAAATGCAGCTGCCCTTGGGCTGTCTGTCCTGGCCTTGGAGGACGCAGCCTGCAGGCCTGGCTCCAAGGCCCCCTCAGCCCTAGGACAAGGGCGTTTAGCTCAGGCTGCTTCACTGAGGTGCGCTCCGGCAGGTCACGTCTGGGGTGTAATGGTCTCTAATTAGCATTTCCCACAGATGGAACATTCCCCAACCCCCAGCCTACAGCTAAGTGGTTCTCAGAAAAGCACAGAAATTATATTCTACCTTTGAAAACATCAAAGGAAATTAGCCTGTTCCCATGGGTGTCTCTGGGCCAGCCTCGCTGTGGCACCCAGGGAAGGCCCAGCCTTTAGAGGTGAAGAGAGGGCGTCTCTGAATGAGATAATCCCTGACAGGAAAGTGAGCCGGTGCCCAGCCCTGTCCTGCTCTCAGCCCCTCCCAGGCAGCTGTGTGGCCCCCTTCCCTGTGGCTCTCTCTCCATTGGGTCTCTCATGGGCGCCTGCTGGCTTAACACGGGTGCTTCCCTCCCAACCCCCCACCATCTCCTTTGGGAAGATAAATCCTGGGAGCAGGGCCAAGTCTAGACTTTGCAAACATTCAGTGCCAAGTGCAGCACTGCTTACGCAGCGTAAGGTCAACTCAGAGTCAGAGAAGTCCCTCGGTTACTGTGACTAGATTCCCCAAATTTACTTTCTAAGCCTTCTTCTGCCAACATTCCAGACACTGTGGATGGAGACATGGCGATGTCTCTGAGCATTTGGAACTTTAATTCTAGGAGAGAGAGACTGACCCAATGGATAAACAAGTACATTCATAACATGCCAGGTGCTAGAAACAGCTAAGAAAAGTGATAAACTGCGTTGTGGAGATGGGGAGGCGTTTCTAATAAGGTGTCATTGATGAGACGGGGGGAATGAGGAACAGCCCACCTGACATACGGGGGGAGCGCTGCAGGCAGAGAACCGGCAAGTGCCAAGGGCCCGGGGTGAGAGTGTGTTTGGTGTTTTCAAGGAACAGCTGGGAGATCAGTGAGTGACTAGAGGACAAGGCTGAGATCAGACGCACATCATCCAAAGGCAAGAGAACAGAGTTACAGCTTGGCTGGGTCTGCACCTGCCAGCCCAGCTCTCCCATCAGACCCCACGTGTCTCCTCCAGAGGCTGGCTGAGCCCCCCAGCCTCAGTGTGAATGTCCTGGGGACAGTGGGCATGAAGGGACTTGTTTGGCCAGGACGTCCTAGCCCCTCCCCAAGCTGGGGGAGCTCGTCAGGTTACCCAGCTGTCCGGCTTCTGCTTCCTCATCTCTAAAACTGGCATCTTAAATCTCTCCACACAGGAACGCTGTAAGAATTAAGTGAAACACCTGTGTAGGGCACCAAAGGAAAGCCAACCCCTACCTTGTAATTTCTAGAGAGCTCTCTCTTAGCCTGAGCTTTCCATCTGGATGGGTCCGAGTTCTGGACCCCGAGCAACACCAAGCAAGCCCCGGTCTGGTCTCTACCGAGGTTCCGCAGACACCAGCTTTCTTTCAGCCCTCGCTCTGGGAAGCTCAACAACCCTCTGAGGGTCTTTCTGGAGTTTCCTCCCCTCCAGGCTCTGCTCATCTCTCCACCTCCCTCTCTCCTCCCCCGCTTCAGCGAGGGACGCTGAGTCCCAGAGGGATGTTATCTCTCTCAGGGCATCACCTGGGCTGGGATTGAAACCACAGCCTCCAGACACCTCCCTGGTCTCTAGGAATGTGGGATGTTGGGACAAGTGGGGCCCACAGAGGGATGAGGAATGGGAGGCAGGAGGCAGGTGCAAGAGGCCTGAGTGTGGAGGCCAGAGAGCCCCAACCTGGGCTAAGCCCAGCTGTGCAGCTTCAAACCCAGAGCTAAACAAACAACATGAAGAAAGCCAGTGCCCTGGCCAGAGGACAGGAGACTGGCCGGGACCGAGCCCGGGAGTGGAGGCTGTGCCCACCCCCTGCCTCCCCATCAGCACCCTGTAAGCTGCAGCCCAGGGCGGGTGAGGGCGTGAGAAGGAGGATGCTGTGAAGCGCTCAGAGGCTGTTGAGAGGTTTTCCACGCAGGGACCCAAACCCATGCTGCATTTGCCCTGGAAGCACAGGGAGAACCACCTTCCCACAGTTTGTAGGTGGTGAGTGGGGTCAGGCTACCGTCCTATGATCCAAGACGTCACCAGTCACCCATGCAGGGTGACCCTCCGTGGACCGCTCTGGAAGGGTGGGGGGAGCCAGAGGGAGCTGCCATCCTCGTGTCAGTTTGCATCAACACATCCATCACCCCTTCCCTCTCTCTATGCCCGGCACTGGGGTCAGTGCAGTCACGGAATCACTTCATTCCCACAACCAAGTCCAGGGGTGAATATCCCCATTTTACTGATGGGAGAAAATGAAGCTGGGCAAGATTAAGTTAAACACCACCAGCAAGTCACAGAGTTGCAATTAGAACCCAATTCTGTTGAACTTCAGGGCAAGAGAGAATTTGTTCGTTCACGAGAACCTCCTCTTTCCACGGCCTGCCCTTCCTCAGTGGCCCTTCTAAGCCCCTCGGCCTCCCAGGGAACCCTCTCCTTACAAGCAACATGGCAGCACAGTCGGGAAGATTGGAGGTGTAGTCAGCCTGGGCACCATCGGGCCCGTGACATGTGACATGGGGAATCCAGAGGTCCTCGCCCACCGGACCTTCCTGAGCCGTCTAGCTGCCTGCTCTGTGGCATCTCTCCTTCTGACGCCCAACTGGGAACATGGTCTGCGCCTTGGAGGTGGGGGTGCCTCCCCGGGAGCCCAGCCCCTTTCACAGCGCTGATGCTGATTGGCTGAGTCACGCAGGTTTGCTGCTGACGCGTCTGGAGCGCATTTCCGCAGGGATCACAGAGGTCTGAGGGCCAGGCTGGCACACAGAACCGCGTTCTCTGACCTCTGACACCCTCACCCCTCTCACCTCTGGTCTTTCCATCTACCTCGTCAGACTCTGGAGCCAATCATATGGTTTCATGGCTTCCCAGGAGGGACTGTCCCCTGGGGCTCAAGCCAGGCTCATTCCCCCTCCTCCCTGTGCATCCTGCACGGCACCCGGGACACGGACTCATCTGCGGAAGCGTCTCGTGTAACACACGCACCCTCGGACCCTTTCCTGTCTTACGTCGGAGGAGCAAAGACGAGGGGTGAAGTCAGGGAAGCGATGCTTGGCTGGTGGGACATTGATTAGGAATAAAACGTGCAGACCTGCAGGCTGGCCGGGCTCAGTAGGAAGGAGGAGAAGCTGTACTTTAAAGGAAAGTTCAGTTATAATGACAAAGGAGAGACATGCAGATGACTGAGTGGTTATTTACACCAGCAGAGCTTCTGGAAAGCTCTACGGGCCAGTGTCCGTGTGTGTTTCTCTGTGTGTGTGTCTGTGTGTGTGTGCACGTGTATGTGTGCATATGTGTGGTTGAGAGAGGAGAAGAGGGGAAGCTGCTGTCCTGTCTCTAACACTCACGTGCCTTGAAATCGGGTTCTATGTCACAGGCAGGCCTGGCTGGCAGGAAACATGCACCTGAGCCATCAGCACAGAGACGTCCTCACACACAGTGCGCAGGTGCTGGACCCGCCCCTCTCTGGGCCGCCAGGAGCCAGGAGGGACCCAAACCCCAAGAGGAGGTGAGTGCAGAGCCGGAAGATGACACTCCTGATGCGGGAGGGAGCCAGTTTCAGATACAGCTGTTAGAACGGGACTGAACTGGGGTAACTTTCATTTGTAGATACTCTGTGGACTGGAGCAAAGATGCACCCAGCGTGGAGTGAGAAGAAAGGACCGGCCCCTGCGTAGGGGCCTCCAGAAGCGGGGGGCGGGTCCTCCCTCCTTGCTCGGTGATGCTGAGGGCCTGCAGCATCCCCAGCCGCCACCAGAGGGCGCAGCCCTCCGCACCGAGACTGAGAACAGGGTGTCCTGCTCTTACTCTGCAGCTGTCTTCAAACTGTGGGCCCAGAGAAGGACTGAGAAGGGGAGAAGGGACCACAGGCAGCCTTAGTTCCTTGCACGCCTGGCCTCTGCGGAGTTAAGGAAGTAAGAACACACAGAGGACTTGAGAACACGGGGAGGGGGAAGGGTAAGCTGGGACGAAGTGAGAGAGTGGCATGGACATATATACACTACCAAATGTAAAATAAGATAGCTAGTGGGAAGCAGCCGCATAGCACAGGGAGATCAGCTCGGTGCTCTGTGACCACCTAGAGGGGTGGGATAGGGAGGGTGGGAGAGAGACGCAAGAGGGAGGAGATACGGGGATATGTGTATATGTATAGCTGATTCACTTTGTTATACAGCAGAAACTAACACACCATTGTAAAGCAATTATACTCCAATAAAGATGTTTAAAAAAAAAAAAAAAGAGCATACAGAGGAAGGAACTGGGACCCGGTCCTCCATGGGACCTGCAGTATGTCCCCAGAGGAGGAGCTCAAAGCGCCTTGAACTTCAGTGGCGATTTTATGGCCACAGATTCTTAGATTAGTTCCTCACAACAACCTTTGAGACAGGTATCGACCCATTTCCAGGTGAGAAAACAGGCTGGCCAGACGTATGGCAAGCCAGCAGTAATGCACCCTTCTCTTAGTAGCTGACGAAGGACTTGAAATCGGAAACCTGTAGATGGAGTCAGAATTCAGCCCAGTGACCCTCGTGGCCTGTGAGGTGTCTCAGCCATGGTGCAGACATTGAGGCCGGCAAGAGGGGCCACCTAGTGTGGAGGTTTGCCTTTGGCCCTCGGGTCTGGGCCCTGGATGTGGTCTTCCCAGAGATGTCACCTGAGATCAGGTGGGTGAGCTTAACCTCTGAGTTCATTGACCTTGATCCTCCAGCTGTAGTGTCCAAGGAGGGGAAACAGACACACACACACACACACGTGCAGACACACACACGTGCACAAATGCACACAAGCATTCATGTCGATAGGTACTCCACTTCCCCCAAAAAGCCCAAGTCTGGTATCTTCTCTGGTTCATTCCGATGAAATCCAAAATGCCAATTTCATGAGCAGGCATGACCCGGGGGAGGGCAGGCCCGGTGATGCGATGGCTGGGACAGCGGCATGAACCTGAGAAGCATGGGGTCAAGGCCCTCCTGGAATGTCTTCATCTGGGTTCACATCCAGGAGGGATTTACTGAAGCTGATAAAATCTGCTGCTGAATATTGCTATAAAATACACTTCACCCAGAGAATCCTAAACCTGTAGATTCACCTTCCATGACTTTGTGAGAAGGAAGGACTTAGTCACAAGCCAGCACCAGCCTTTCCATTTCAGCCCCACATCCTGTGTCCCTCCTGTCCTATTACTCACTGGTTCTCATGTGCTCACCTGTGTCAGGGGGGCCTGGGGAGCTGGTCACAGATTTCTGGGTCCCACCTCTAGAGTTTTAAAGTCAGTACATTTGTGCTGGGGCCCAAGATTTTGCATTTCCAGGAAGTTTCAGGTGATACTGATGCTGTAACGTTTTTATATTTCCTACAACCTTATTAGAGGAAACTCACTGCCCCAGAAGCTGTCAGAAGAAAATGGGAGAAACTGGACCCAGAGAACAAAGGAGATAGCGGACAGCATACTCAGAAGTATGACATCAGCTCCTGGATGACCAAACACCAGCTCCCTCTGTCTGTGCCCACGGCAGGCATTACTAATCAATCACGGCCTTCCTTCTTGTTGAGCCAGACTTGGCTTCAGAATCCTTCTCCACCTACTGGTCCAGAAACCTGCTAAACCTGACTGGAAACAGCAGGCAAGGTGACAACCCTGCACTGTATTTGACCGAGAGACCGGACCACACTATTCCAGACACGCTCCCCATCACTCAGTCCTTCTCTGCTGCTTAATACTCCGCGCTGACTGAGCACGAGGGCCATCTGGACCCGAGAACAAAAGCGGAGACGGAGGAATAGCCGGGGGGAAGCATGACCTAATGTGAGAGGGACAGACCGGAGGACGGGAAGGGACTGGGTGGCCAGTCATAGAGCCAACCAGCATCGGGGGACCCAGGCCCAAGGGACGCAGAGCACACAGGAGGGGGCCAGGAACAGTGGCTGCATTCCTAGAGCACTTTCTCCAGAAATGGACTATTTCCCCTTTTTAAAGTGATTATGTGCCACGGAGGACGCTTGCCTAAAGTAGCAAGGCATTTGCGCAGGTGGTCCTGGGACCCTGGAAATGTCTTCACGCCCCCTACGCCAGTAGTGCAGGCTGTAGGGAGGGGCAGAGGTCAGGGACAAAAGGTCAGCCATGGAAGGCCAACAGAGCCAATCTGGAAAAGACCCAGGAAATCAAAGGGCTCTTGCTGAAGAAAGAGGCAGAGAGAGAGAAGGAAAGGGCGAGCAGTGGCGTGGCAGAGCTGTGACAGGAAGAGGCGTCGGGGCGATGAAATGTCCAAAAGCCAAACCCAGCGGCCAGGCCTTTCCTGAGCACGTGGGGCTCAGCACGGGTGGGGATGGGAGGCGGTAAGGCACCCCTAGCACTTGCTTCCTCTGTCTGCTCACACAGGACGCAGAGGCCTTGCCCACAGATCCAGCCTGCCTCGCTGGCCGCTGTGTGCGGCTAGGGCAGGAAAAACGGCGAGCAGCATTCTGAGTGACCCGTGCTGTCCCCGACGGGGCCATGCCACCTAAAGGTGCGCACGGCCTGAGGACTGGGCCGCCCACCCTGTAACGTCAGGCAGTCTGTCGGCCAGCTGCACGGCCGGATGTTTCCAACTTTAATGTCTGATGTCCATTCCATAAGCCTTGATGGAGGATCACCCCACTGAAAGCAGCATGGGGACAACTGGTGAGAGCCTGGGGTGTGCTCTGCAGACGGGTATCCAGGACCCCAGTCTTAGCGTGATCCAGAACATCTGTTTTCTGTTGCCCCAAATCCTGGGCCGGCCCCCAGGCAGGGAAAGAGAGAGGAGGTGCCTTCCCAGGGGCCCCAGGAAGCTGGGATGCTTAGGATTCCTTAGAGAGTTCTGTACACTCACATCACTTCACAGAGTCAACAAATGAAGAAACTGAGAAGGTCAGGAGTGATTGTAGAGCCAGAGCTTATTAGCATAATCTGCATATCAGGAAGGAGCCAGGTCCTGCTTTAGAGCCAGTAATTTACAGATTCAAGTAAACTGTTATTTACTAACAGTTCGTCACTGGGCCACCCAGCATGTATTGGGAAGAGTGTAGGAAACACAGTCACCCCCCCACACACACACACACATACACACACGCACACAACGATGCCTTTGCAGGAGGGGTTGGAAATGTGCTTCCTGCCTCCGCTGCCCTGACTGTGTGACTTTGAGGCAATAACATCATCTTTCTGAAGCTCTGCGTTTTAACAGAGGGATCCTAAGACCTTTCAGGTTCCATGCGCTTCGGGGGCTTCTCTTGGCAAAGCATTTGGCTCTTGGTGGAGGCTCAGTCCGCGCAGCCACTTCTCCTGCACAAGCATCGGAAGGTCGAGCGGAGAGGAGGCGCCACTGAGCCCCAGGAGGAGCCGGGACGCCAGGTCCAGCCACCAGGCCAGCAGCCCCGTCCGGTCAACCTGCTTTTGCTTTTGTCCACAGCGTTTTACAGACTTTTCAATCTCACCATGAGAGTCTAGCTGCAGGCTGCCTCGCTGGTGTGTTAATAATAAATTATATTGTAGTGCGTGGGTCTAGCTCTTTGCAGTAGTTTACTAAAAGCACTTTTCCCTACAATATGCCACTTAATTCTCATGACTGCCGGGAGGTGAGGGAGCTGAGGGTCATGGGAGGCGGGGCACGGGCACAAGCTCAGAGTTCACACCTTGGCCATCCCTGCCCTGCCGGCCAGGATGACCAGGGCGCAGGGGCCATCAGACACGGAGCTGTCTGCTGGGCATCTGAGCAACGTTTGAAAAGCACCAGGTACTACCAGTCTGTCTGTCCTCTGCAAAAACATCAGTGTCAGGACAGACGGTGGCTAAGGAGACGTGAGATCGCATCCAGTGGCATGGACGGTCAGTGGTGGGACAGTGTGATGTAGGAGGTGTGACTGTGTGACTGTGTGAGGTGACAACAGCCCCGTATCTGTGTTAAATGTCCTGAATTTGATCATTACTTCGTGATTACGTAAGAGAATGTGTGGCTCCTACAAGGTGACGAGCAAGTGTGGGTGAGGGCTGCTCGCGAGCTATCTGTGTTACTTTTTTAAAGGCTTGAAAATGTTTAAAAATGTGCAACAGGGGCCTCCCTGGTGGCGCAGTGGTTGAGAGTCCGCCTGCCGATGCAGGGGATACGGGTTTGTGCCCCGGTCTGGGAGGATCCCATATGCCGCGGAGCGGCTGGGCCCGTGAGCCATGGCCGCTGGGCCTGCGCATCCGGAGCCTGTGCTCCGCAACGGGAGAGGCCACAACAGTGAGAGGCCCGCATACCGCAAAAAAAAAAAAAAAAAAAAAAAAAAAAAATGTGCAACAGGCAGGTTTCTTGAGTAAATACATGTCTCTGATAAAGAGTGTGCTGCCTGAAGGCCCATCTTAAAATTGAATTATAGAAATAATTCTGTGATTCTAACACATGGAGTCGTGAAAGTCATCTGATCAGATCTGTTTGCCCCTTCCCGTGTGGGCATGAGAATGTGCATGCATGTTCACGTGCACGCACATACATGCTTTCACGCACACGCACATTCACACCCAGTGCTAGAAAAACTCCAAGGCAGCCCTTTACCTCTTTGGGCACCTCTGACCTTTACATTTATTTTATATGGGTCTGACGGTCCCCATATAATGTAAGCCTACTGGTCTTGGCTTTGCTTGACGTGATCCTATAGAAAACATCTCATCCTAGCACTTAAGTATTTGAAAACAGCTACGGGTTCTCAGAGTCTCCTCTTTCTCAGTTCCTCTCCATAGTTTTGCATATTTTAGAGCCAACATGGACCTTGGAGCCTTCCCAGAGTCTCCTGTCAGAACTCAAATTTGCCAGAAGAGAAAGACAGTGGTTCAAGCCCAAGGCTCTTATTACAAACTTTGCAGGCGTCAGTGTTCTCAGACTGAGAGATACAAACCAGCTCGGTAAGTTCCTAAGAGTCAAACCAATGGACCACATTTCTCTGCTGGAGCTCTCACCCCCAGCACTAAATATTAGAACAATAAAAACCCTCTCAGGTTACGTGTCTGGGCCCAGATTCCTGCTCATTAGGAGCTAAACCGAGGTCTGAGCTTTTCCCTCCAAGGGCAGGGCCATTCCTGGGATGTCAGTAGGACTGAAAATGCACTCTGTTCAAATTCCGAGTCACCTTCACAGGAGAGGCCACATGAAGCCATGGCCTAACTGCTGACCGGTGGACCTGCCGCTGAATCAAGGCCCAGATGGAATTTCAGCAGAGGCGGGACTACGGGTGGAGGGTGAGTGTGAACAATGCATGGGCTTTGGAGCCAGATCTGGGTGTAGGTCTTGTCTCCTCCAGGTTACAGTAGCTGTGAGAACTGAGGAAGCAACTTAGCCACCACCCCACGCCTCAATGTCCTCACCTGCGACAATGAGATAACTTTGTCTCCCTTCCAGGGCTGTAACAAAAAAATAGAAGAAATAAGGCAAAGCTGTGTGGCCCTAAGTAGGCACTCAACAAGTACGAATTATTTATGGATGTGGTCACCATTCCAGAAAGGTTACACATGATGCAAATTTGGCAAATGTCTACTCTGTGTTTTCGGCTATGTAAGAAACAAATTAATTATGAGAATAACATCAGTGAAAGCACATCATAGTCAGTAATAAGAATTTTTAAAATGTGTTGGGAAAATAAGCCATGATATATTGGGATAAAGCCAAGACAACCAGTAGACAAACTGTTGTGGCCAAACAGATGAGCTTCTGTGCTGTTTAATACACTTAATAAAACAGTGTAGCTTCCTGAAAGTGCTGTCTTACCAAACCGAAATATCCCAAGGGTTTAAACAGAAAAGATAAATGACCCTGTCTGCCTTATGCAAGAAGTAAGGTCTGTGTGAGCTGGTCCTGCTCAGGACCAGGAGGTAAGGGCAGCGGGTGAGGGTTGACGTTTGCTCAGCTCACACGGGCTAAACGTCTGAAAAAAGAGGGAGGCTTTCGGTACAGAGGGATTAATGCAGAAAATGGTAACTTTTCTTGACACAGTGCTCACTGGGGAGCTTTCTTGTCGAGCAGTAAGTAAGTGAACTGTGTTAAGATGCAGATGAAAGGGGAAAATGTAAGAGCAAATACCGCTAACTGTGACCCCCAATTCAGAGCTCAGGGTGCCACCCGCCCACCAGCCTTCTGTGGGTGCGCACGTCTGCAGCTGGAGTGAGTTTAGGTATCTGATAAACCATAGACCCCAGGAAAGGTTCCCTCTCTCTCCAGTTTCAGAGGCAGCATTACAAGTCACAGACAGGGAAGTCAGGCTCCATCATGACAATGGCGACATTCTTGTAACAGCAGGGGGAACAATGGGGCTGGTTCTGTTACACTGAGCTAACAGGGGATTCATCGGTGAAAGCCTGTCCTAATAACACTGAATGAGTTTAATGCAGTGAAGGAACCCCGTACAAAGAGTCCCCCCTAGACTGACATCAGTGACTCACCAGGTCTCTGATGTCTCGGCATTTCTCAAGGGCTGCTGAGACCTGACAGACACTCCCAGCTGGAAGGAACCAGAAGCACTGTCCATTTCTAGTTTATCATTTTGCAGGTGATGGAACTCAGATCCGCAAAGGATATGGAGCTGTAAGTCACAAGGACCAAACCAAGCTCTGGATGCACTTGCATTCCTACTATAGCTTCCTCTTCTCGTGGAGAATGCCAGCCATCCTGGGAGTGATAAAATGTCTTGTGTGGAGAAGGGAGGCTTTTAGGAACTTCTCTCCTTTTGAATCAGGGGCACTTTCTGGCTTTAATTCAGGCGGTGCTGCTGGCTTCTCTGGGAAACAGAACATGGGATGGCCACGAGGCGGCGCCAGTGCTCCGTGCTAGGACCCTCTTCCCTACCTGACTGCCCATACAGCGTGTATATATTTATTTTCAATGAGGTCAGGAGGATCAAGGTTGTAAAATAACATATTTTCACTTGTTTTATTCCTACATCTCAGACATAGCTTTTCTGAAGTCAATTATCTCCCTGAGACGCTGTTCTCCCCGCCCCCTTTCTCTCTGAGCTGCCTTTCAACACATCAGAGTCTGACACCAATAGACTGAGAATTGGGGGGTGGGCGGGTCGCTGGGAGGAGGGAAAAAAAGCAACTTTTTCCCTGACTGTCTCCCTGTTCTGGCGTTTTGTTTTAAATGGCAGTCTGCAGATGTAAGGCCTCTGTTCTCCAGCCCCGTGGGGGGGAGACTAGAGATGGCTAGGGCTGTGATGCTGCCTGGGAGGGGTCGGGTGTCAGCTGAGAACCTCCCCTGGCCCGCCACGGGCACAGGGCCTCCAGCACCATTTCTCTGGCGCCCCTCCTGGCGAAGGATGGAGCAGCATTCATGGAGAGGTCCCGACAGAGGACAAAATGAGGGCAGTGAGCAGACACCCCCCAGACTGAACTGTGTCGATACCTGGTGCCGTATTTCAATGGAGGCTTTGTCCAGAGCCGGGTGACCGGGATGGTGAGAGGGCGCGAGGAAAGAACACGCGTGTTCACACACACACACACACCCTCACACACGCAACCGGGCAACAGCTTACAGCTCTTCCCAAGTGCAGACCTGGAGCCTGGCAGACACCTGAGTTTCATGTGGTCCAAAGACCACGTGCTCCTTTCAGGGCTGCCATTTCTGGTGCTCAGAGAAGGCCACTGGCTTCTGTGTGTCTAAGGCAGTAGGGATCCTTTGAGTCAACTGCAAGCCCCACCCTCTCAGTCAGGACCCCTACGCCAGCCCTGGGCAAGTGTATGCCCTGGTTTACCAGCAGTACAGCAGTGGGCAGCCAGTGGGTGGGGGGATCACTTCTGGTCCCATCACTGTCCCCACAGTTCATCACAGAAACGCCAGTGGGTTTCTGACCCTGCCCAGCCCTCTCATCAGTCTAGATCTATTTTGATATTTTTAGGCTTCAAATAACACAGTAACTTCTTACTCCAATGCACGGTGATCTTCTCTGTTCTAAGGGAAAAGCTCATCGCAAAGCCTTAGTTTTGGGGCTGGGAAGAAGAGGTCTGGGTGCGTCCATGAGTATTTCAATTCCATAAACCTCTACTAAGTTCCTAGTAGGTACCAGCAGAACTAAAACCTAAATAAGATCATGTCCATTTCCTGAAAGTACTAGGAATCTACTGGGAAAGAAAAATAAATACCAATACCGCCATCCCATTAAAGCCATCCTAGAGCTATGGGAACAAAGATGGGGGCTGGGGAGGAGGCTTGACCAGGGTCTTGAAGGATGAATGGGAAGTGTCCAGTCAGAGGAGAAGGAACAGGAATCACAGGAAGATGGGACCTCCTGAGCAAAGTTGTGTCACAGGAGAGTCCGTGGTGCTTGGGGCCGGGAGGGGACGCAAGCTGTCCAGGGTAATCAGTATGCCCAGTGAGGTTTCTCCAGGTGGCAAAGCCGTAGGGCACTTGGCCCAAATCCGCCCCACACATATGCCTTGTTGAGTGGTGTTAGGGTTTAAAGTCAGCTCTGAATGCCCGCAGGTGGTCCTTTAGATGAGGTGCATTCGCTCTAGTCTGTAGCCCCCTGCCACTCCTCGCCTGACTCCTGAAGGCACTTGGGACAGCAAGTTCTGTGTTAAGCCTCCCAAATGGAGCATCTCTGGATATAATGGCCCTGGGGCTGCGGATAGGAAGGGAGGGATGCTTGTGCCAGCACTGCTCAGAACTGTTTTCTTGCCTCTGCTGAAAAGGCCTGTCCACCAGGACCCAGGGTGTCAGAAAGTCCAGTCCACTCCCAAAACAGACAGGTTGTTTGGCAAGAGGAAGAGGGTTGGGTCACACTGAGATGAGCCTGTACAGTGCCCATCTCAGGCCCTCACCACCTGTTGCCTAGTGGAGACCAACCCGGGGGGAGCCAGGACCCAGGGTCGTGTGCTGGGGCTGGGTGGGCCAGCTCCTAAGCCCGGTAGCCGCCGCTGTCAAAGGTGCCACATTCTAGAGTCTCCGGACCTCGACTTGACCTTCAACGGGGCCTCAGCCCCCAAACCAAGAAGTAGCGTTGCCTCAGCCAGCCTTCCAGGACCTCATTCTGGACTGCGCTTGGGGCACACAGTTCTCTCTGCAATTTTTTTTTTTTTTTTTTTTTTTTTTTTCGGTACGCAGGCCTCTCACTGTTGTGGCCTCTCCCGTCGCGGAGCGCAGGCTCCGGACGCGCAGGCTCAGTGGCCATGGTTCACGGGCCCAGCCATCCCGCGGCATGTGGGATCTTCCCAGACCGGGGCACGAACCCGTGTCCCCTGCATCGGCAGGCAGACTCTCAACCACTGTGCCACCAGGGAAGCCCCTCTCTGCATTTTTGATGTCATCTTTTTGATCAACTATTGTCGATTGACACTTTGTCACCCTCTGGTGACCTGCAGACTTTAGCAGCCTTAACTTCTTAAGCCTCTGAGTCCTGGCAAGTCCTCACTAGCTAAGCCACTTGCTAGCTCCACCAGGTTGCAGAGATGCCCTGTACAGCATGGGCTCCCGAGGAGGGTGAGGGTCCTGCTGGCGCCACCCACTACCCCACCAGACCCAGAGTCTGCACTGATTCTACCACATTCTCTGCAAAGCCCAGAGCTGACAAGGCGAGTGCAAGCAGGAGCTGTGAATTAGTCCCCTGAATATGCAGGTCATTTAGATGGAAGGAGGTGGAAGAGGACAGGTGCTTCATAAATATTGTGCAGCCAGGGGGTGGAGTGGGGCGAGGACAGAAGCCAGAGAAGGCCCCAGGGAGCACAGGGGGCGGGACTGGCCTTCCAGGCTGATTACTCCTTGCAGGAGGGGGCAGAGACAGCTCCACCTTGACAGCCATAAAGTTGCTGAGTGCAGAGCTTACCTAGAAAGGCAGGGAGCCAAGAGCTACACAGCAAATTCTTGAGCTGAGCCTTCTGTGGAGGAATCCCTGGCCCTTTTGTGTAGAGAGAGAGCAGGGGGAGGGGAGATGAGAAGAAGGGTGATGGGAGCACAGGAAGTTGAGGACAGGGGAAGATAAGATGAGGGTGGAGGAGGGCTGATGAGGGAGAGCTGAAAGGTAAGGGGCTGGGGTACCAGCACTCCCGGGCCCCACCCCTCCCCGACCCTCAGGGTTAGCATCTAGCTGGACACCTACATAACCCCTCAGGGAGGGGTTGCAATCTCCACTCTCCCCACTGCCTAGGCTTATTCAGAAACATCTAGTGACCTGCCATGTCCCAAGTGGCTCAAGTATCCAATATCCCTAGGCCTCCCAGCTCTGCGTCAGAGCAAGGAGACCTCCCTGACCCTGGAGGCCCATCCACGATGTCCCAAATGGCAGGGTTCCTTCCTTCTTACAGCTAAGTAATATTCCACTGTATGGATATACCATGTTTTCTTTACCCATTAATCCATTTGTGGATGCTTAGGTTGTTACCACATCTTGGCTACTGTGAATAATTCTGCCATGAATATTATACTAAGTGAAATAAGCCAGACACAGAGAGACGACTACTGTGCCGTCTCTCTTACGTGTGGGATCTAAACTAGTGGAGCTCATGGGGAGGCGGATGTGGGGAGATGCTGGCCAGAGGGCGCAAAGTTTCGGTTGTCAGGATGAGTGAGCTCTGGGGATCTAATGTACAGCAAGGTGTCTATAGTTAACGATACTGTATTCTACACTTGGAATTTGCTAAGAGAGTAGATCTGGAGTGTCCTCATCACACAAAATGTGGTAGCTGTGGGATGCCTTAGTTAGCTTAATGGCGGGGATCATCTCACAATGTATCCATACCTCAAAGCACCATGTTGTACGCCTTCAACACGTACAAATTGTACCTGCCAATTATACCACAGTAAAGTTTAAAAAACCCAGTTCACTTTGGAGCGATAAGAGGTGGGTGGGATGGGGAGAGGAAGAGGGGAAAGTGGCCCCGGTGGTCCTTTCCCAAGTCCCCTCCTCTCCTTCTGCCCAGCCAGGCTGATTCTGGGAACCTTGTGTAGTCTCCCACCCCGCAAAGCCGCAATGAAGAGCTGACCGAGAAGCTGCCCAAACCCAGCTGAGCCCTGCCTCTCTGCACCCCTCCTACAGCTCCCAAAACGCTCAAGAAGAGAACAGCCACACAATCACAAACAAATGCAGGTATTTGTTCTTTGGGGGTGGGGGGGTGGGGGGGAGGGAGGCGGAGATTTCGGCAGCAAGAATTTTTTCTATTTTTTTCCTAATTGGTTCCTTTTGCTTAAAACCCAAGAACCGAGTTTTTGCCCAAAGGGGAGGATGGCATGGAGGCTGGAAGTGGATGAGCACTTTGGTGTGTGTGGGGGGGGGCTTCCATCTCCTTAGGATGATGCAACCCAAAGCGATCGCTTAACAGGGACTCATTTTAATAGCCTACAAATGAGAAGTCGGAGACAATTAAGATTCATTCCCAATTAATTGGTTTTTTTCTTCTTTCATTACCAAGAGTTGCCAGTCAGATAACAACAAAGCCTTAGAAACAAAGCAGCCAGCAGCCTCCACTTCAATGGTGCCACCTGGAAGGAGGCTCGGAGCCTTCCAGCCTCTGGGGTTCAGCAAATGACTTCCCAACCCCTCCGTGGGCAGGAGTGAGAGGACATCCTTAGAAGCTGAGGAACCTCTAAGCTGTGAAGTCATGGACGCGTTTATTACCAGGACGCTGCCGAGTACTTTTTTATAGTTTTTAATTCCGGTTTATTTACCCTTGGGAGTAATGGCCTCAGCAAGCACAATTTATTACTGACTCAGTCTCTGCTGTGGCTCCGAGCAAAGGCCCCCTCCGTCTCCCCTCCACCTTCCCTTCTCGGATCCTACCAAAATTCTAGGCGACAGCCAGCCTGAGATGACAGCCCTTCAGGAGGCTGGCGCTCACCCCCCAGGGACAGTGGCTGGACAGTACCTCTCTCTCCCCTATCCTGCTGCCCACATCCCTGCCCCAAGGGAACCACCCGCAAAGCCCCGCACCCCTGCCGGCTCTGCAGCCTTATACTGACATCAGAACATGTGCTGATGGCATCCACCCAATGCTTGATCGGTGCCAACCTGACTTAATCCCCACAGACAGCCCTCCTAACCAGACACCTCCACTATCACCAGTTCTCTGATAAAACAAACAAACAAACAAACAAAAAACAGGCTAAGTAACTTTTTCAAACACACAGAGCCGGGATTGGAACTTAGCTAACCCCCGACTCTCTATTTCCTGCACAGTTTTGATCTCTGACCCTCTTTTTAGTGCACTGGAGTCACTAGAAAAACCCTGACCTTGCCCCCCACTCCTGCTCTGATGTGGGAGAATGTTCCTGCTGAAATCCTGGCCTCACCTGGGTCTAATGGCCCCAAATGGATGGCTCTGAATAGCCAAGCTGCAGAGACACAAGGGCTGCAGGTCACAGAGAGGCTGGGCTAGGGAATCATGTCCTGGGACAAAACCCTGAGATTCCAGGAGATTCGAGAATCTGCCCCTTTAGAAAGCAGGGCTGGTCCTCACAGCTCCCACCAACAGCCAGTCTCCCCGGGATTAGGGTTCTCACTGAACCTTTACTTTATTATTATTATTATTATTATTATTATTATTATTATTATTATTATTATGATTGTTGGTTGAAATGCCTTGTGAAAACTGGGAGAGATTTCTTAGGAAGGCAAATAATGGGATGCATTTCCACTCTGGCTTTATAATTAATGTTTGCATCATTTATCTTTCGTGGAAAGATTATTCTGACTAACAAGGTTCTGGGCCACTAATTCATTACACTGCCTTGTCACTTCCTGGTCCTTCTTATTACCCAGAAATAGACTCATTAGTCAGAGTTCAATGACGGGGAGAAATTGTCTTCGTTAATTTAATTCCCTCACTCATTCTGGGTCCCATGTTTGTCCGAAATTGGTCTTTAGAAGGGGGAAACGTTGGTTGTCTCAAGTCTTTGCTTCTGTCTCATTATACCTTCCACTTTGCCCCTGTTCAACAAGAAAAAGGCCAGGACAGCTCAGAGCAGTGGCCACATAGGCCACTCAACTCAAAGCTGTTGAGTGGGGCTTCCCTGGTGGCGCAGTGGTTGAGAGTCCGCCTGCCGATGCAGGGGACACGGGTTCGTGCCCCAATCTGGGAGGATCCCACGTGCCGCGGAGCGGCTGGGCCTGTAAGCCATGGCCGCTAAGCCTGCGTGTCCGGAGCCTGTGCTCCGCAATAGGAGAGGCCACAACAGTGAGAGGCCCACGTACCTCAAAAAAAAAAAAAAAAAAAAGCTGTTAAGTGGTAGGTGAGGGGACATAGCCCAAGGGTTTAGGCACTTGTAACATATAATTGAGGTGCTGAGATTTTTTTAACCTCTAGTCTCAATTTGTAGTACTATCTGGGAACCCTTAAGAATACCCAGGCATCACCCCCAGCAGTAAATGATAATATATACACATATTTGTATATGTATTATATATTATATATTACATATTATATATATACACGTATACACACACACACACATAGGAATGATACACAGTGTCCCCAGAATCCTCTACCTTAAGCATGGCATGTAAGGTGACGTGATACAGTATCTATAGGCTGGGCTCTGGAGTTAGAGAGACATAAGTTCATGTGGGCGCTGTGTGTCTTTACTCCAGATGCTTAATCTCTCTGAGCTGTACTTTCTCACCCATGAAACAGGAACGCCAATAGCTATCTTTTGTTATTATGAGGATCAAGCAACATGAGGCACCAGAAGCAGTTCTCGCAGTGTGCCAGGACTCTTAAGAACTTGGAGGAAAGATGCACTTGGAGTTAAACTAATCAAGACTCAGGCAATGGGAAGAGGAAACGTCTTCCAGCAGAGCTCCAGAGCTGGTGCACATGGAAATGTCCGAGGACTCCCAGGGCCACCCAGACTATTTGAGTGGGCATCCCCAGGCACAGGGTGAGGGTGCCAGTGCTTTTATAAGCTGCTCGGTTGTTCTAAGGTCAGGGTTGAGGATGACTCAACCTCTTGAGGTCTGCAGGGAGCTGCTTCAACCTCGGTCAAGCAGACAGTAATAACCCCATTGCATCTTTTTGAAAGGGCTGCCCAGAGATGTTCTACTCCCAGAAGGAGTTCACTGCTGTAGGACTGGGATATTTCCCTGGGTGGCTCCACGGGCACGATTAGGACCGACGTGGTTCCAGGAGCTGGGCAGACCACAGGAAGCAAAAGCAGTCCCAGCACCTGGTGTCCTGGGGCTGCCAGTCTCTCGGGGAACTGGAGCCAACTCATCAATGGATAAACTTAAGTACAAATCAGCACAAACACGCCGAGGAGAGCAGGCTGATCCCAGGGCCGTGACCCAGCCGAGGGACCAGGAAGTCTTTCCCAAGGAAAGGCATTGGATTGAGTTATAAAGGATGCCTAGGAGCTCCTAGGGAAAGAGCAGGAGTGCTCTCCAGGCAGAAGAATCAAGGACCAGTGCAAAGCCCATATGGCCAGATCAAGAAAAGCGGGGGAAGAGATAAGCTGGAGAGAGCAGAGACCAGGACGTGCAGGGCCTGAAGGTTTGGTTGAGGGTTTTGGTCCTCCTTCATAAGGGCAAAGGGATGCTCTTAAGTTGAGGTATTTTAAGTGGGGCAAACAGATGGGATGGCAGGATGGAATAAGCAGTTCCTCAAGCACACTCACTTCCTGGCCTATGGTCCTGAGGGTCAAGATGATGGCATGACGGCGAGGCCAGGTAAATACTCCCCCACCCCACCCCCTGCGCTGAGACCCTCTGGTCAGCCCCTTATGGGAATCACGATGGTCCTGATATGCTCCCTAGTGGGTGGGGCTGTATCTCTCAGACATGCAGGAGAGAAAATATCAGAGAACATCTGCTCTAGATCTTTACCCACCAAGAAATGGACCAACAACTCAGCTTCCAGAAGTGTTGATACCAGCAACCTCTAAAAAGCCTTGTTCTCCCCATGGTAAATTATTCATTTGGAATTCTGGTATGTCCATCACCTGTTTGTGATGGTAGCTCTGTGAGTCTGTCACTAGGAGTCTGGGCATGTCTGGTGGACTGATTCACCCATTTGTGGACTTGAAAGGCTGAAGACCATGTCATATTGGTGAGTGCACAGTGGGACCATCAACTGGGACTTCATGGCTTTCAATCAGTTTCTGCCCGGAGGTCACAGGCTTCTCACATGTCAGGATGTCAGAGTTGTGTGTGTTCACTGAGTATGTTTCTCCATTCTGAGACCCACTGATCTGGGAGGGCGTGTTGCAGGCAAAGCGCCATATCCAAAAAGACCAGGACATTGGCAAAACGGTTGACCCCCATCCCTTTCAGTGCCCGTGTGTTTATGGTGCATGATGTGTTCACAGTCAGTAATCTCATCCTCAGAGATGTAAATAATTATGTGAACCCTTCAAGTCTGGCCACACTGTCTGTGATTGTAACTTTCATTTAAATAGAGGAACATCTGGAGATGGTAAGAGAGGAGGCAGGCCAGGGACAGGGGTGTGGACCTGTCATGACCTGTGACTAAGGCAGTCCTTCTCCCCAAGCCAGGAAGGCTGAGATCTGATGGGTGTCAATCAATGAGGTGAAGAGTAGAAAGTTCAGAGGCCCTCATTCAGACCCTGGCCTACCGGTAGATGAATTCAATGATCCCAGGCAAAGTGCCCTGAGACCAGACTTGTTGTTTTCAATTATGAGGGGAGAAAAAGTCCAGATTAAATGAAGTACCCTGGGTGAACGTTTAGCATGATGCCTAGCACACACTGAAAGTCACAATAGTATACCTACAATTAGTTTTTATTCCTATCACTATTAAGAGAAATAAGAGTTAGAGAACTTGATGTGTAGCACTATGTTACAATATTTGTTACTCACTATCTCAATTAATTCTCAACGCAGCAGTGAGATATATATCGTACCCATTATACAGATAAGAAAAGTGAGGATCAAAATGGTAACTTGCCAAAGGTCAGGAGAATATGGTAGGGCAGGGATTTGACTTGCAAGCCTGCCTATTTTTTTTGATCCACAGGAGCCTCTGTTGTTCCCAGACACTTGTGCTGAATCTTGATTAATTCATTCAGTGACTGTGTTAGTTTGCCTGGGCTGCCATAAGAAAGCACCACAGACTGGGTGGTTTAAACAACAGAAATTTACTTCCTTACAGTTCTGGAGGTGAGAAGTCCAAGATCAGGGTGTCTGGTGGGTCGATTTCACTCTGGGGGCCTCTTTCCTTGGCTTAGAGATGGCCATGTTCTCCCTGTGTCCTTAGATGGTCTCTCATCTGTGTGTGTCTGTGTACTTATCTCTTCTTGCAAGGACACCGGTCAGATTGGACAATGGCCCATTCATGTGACCTCAGTTTACCTTAATTACCCCTTTAAAGGCTCTATCTCTGAAGACAGTCACATTCTGAGGTACAAGGGTGTAGGCTATCAACGTACGAATTTTGGAGGGGACACAAGTTACCCCATAACAGTGACCACATAGTCCAGATAAAGCTCTGTGTCCTTCACTCACCATGGCTTTTCATATCAACTCAGTGACTGTGTATCTAAAATATTTTTCGCCCCGTAGTGCTAAAGAGGCTTTTCCTCTGAATGGTTAGGCAAACGTCAGGATGAAGACCCCTTACTCCAGAGCTGAGGTATGGAAAGGTTGGGTAAGCAAGTAGCTGCCTCAGCGGTCAGTCTTCAGAGGAGATCCTCTGTTAATCTTCCAGAGGGGTGGGAGGGAATATGTGAATACAACTGGCAAACACAAGAATCACTGACAGACAGGCTAGTTCCCCCAACTTCATGCGGGGTACCCGTCCGTTGTCTGCAGAGAGCAGCTGCGTGGGTTCTGTCCCGGGCACCAAATAGATGCACAAAGGCATCAGCTCAGGAGAACCAAGTCAGCCACACAAGCTCTGAGGGTGTGCTAAGTGGGCCTAGTCCCTTGTTCACGTCTCTGCTTTCAGTTGGCCATGAAAGGATGGTGACCAGTGTGAAAAGAGGCTTTTAAATAGTTCTGGAAAAAGAAAATGTTCAAAGCCAAAAGAATGATGTAAGAGAGGCATACCCACCTTCCCACTAACTCCGTCCTATAACCTTTGGCTTTGGGGGATAATGAACTACATCTCAAATCCACTAGGTTTGTTCTGTTCTACTCAAATGATCAAATGAACGTATAGGAGGAAGAGACGGGAATGGAAACGCCTGGCCTGCGTATTCATTTGGTACCTGGCACTTGTGGGGAGACAGCTGGAGAAAGGGGGAATTTAATTTCCTGGGGCCCACACTTTTCTGAGTGATTGGCAGGCTAATTTTGCTCTCCACTAGGCCTGGTATTGAAAGGAAGTGAAGGCTCAGAAACCTGCCAAGAACTGTTCTTTGCTTTTGGCAAAAATTCTAGACCTCATCAGAAAAATTAAGAACTAGGCTTAGAGATTTGGGGATCCAGGATGAAAGGCGATTGTTCAGGTAATGATAATGAGTAGGTATTGTTAGAGCATCCTTACATAGGTACTGTTCTCTGATGTGGTCTCCTATTAGGCTTATAAAATAGAACTATACTTCATATGCCTTTTTCATGATGGAAGAGGCTAAGAGAATTACATAAATTGCCTGGAGTCACACAGTAAATTGATAGTAGATTCAGACCTCAAACTTGAGTTTGAATCTTAAGCCTGAGCCCAGTTCTTTTCCACCTCCCTGGGCTGGTGCCTCCAAGACCCTGTCCAGAGGGTGTCTACTTGGTCCAGAGTTGGGCTGATCTAAACAGCTAGAAAGGAGCAAGCCCTGTGTGATTTAAAGACTTCCCCTCCCTGTCACCCTGTCATCTTCTGGGACAGTGTAGGTGCTCTAAGTGGGATACAGCAGTTAAGAGCATGGATATAATAATGAAAGAGGGGCAGATTCAAATTCAGCCTTCAAGGTCACATGACCTTGGGCAAATTATCTCATCACTTTATGCCTTGATTTCCCTGTCTGTAAAAGGAAGATGATAACGCCAACATGATAGGATCGTTTTGAAAATAAACTATGTGAGAGAGAGATGTGTGTGAGTGTGTGCGTCTGCATGGCTTAGCATGGTGTCTGCACT
The DNA here is from genome assembly GCF_964341445.2 of Mesoplodon mirus. NCBI lineage: Eukaryota > Metazoa > Chordata > Mammalia > Artiodactyla > Ziphiidae > Mesoplodon > Mesoplodon mirus. The sequence continues at coordinate 137,995,904 of NC_138983.1, read as the reverse complement.
TCAGGAAGGTTCGCTTTAAAGAAATGTAACAGAATGGTCCTTGTCAGAAGTGTGGGGCTTCCTGCCGCCCCCGAAGCAGGCCTTGCAAAGGTGGCAGAGGAGTGGCTTGTGGAATCTGACCACCTCACACTCACTGCTGCCTCTGGACACCCAGAGAACCCAGGGCCCAAGAAGCACAAACTCCATCGGACAGCCTGGCCCTCCTTCCCGGCCAGAACTGGTGCGGACGGACAGAGCCAGCAAGGAAGGCCACAGAGCTGCGAGTAGAGAGAAGATCAGGGAGGGAGATCAGTGCTAGACCCTGGTGGTTAACTGTGCCCACCAGGGGGACTGAGGTGGGCAGGGGGACGGATCAATGGAGTCCAAAGCAGATGAAGAAACTGGCTTTCAGCGACCAAGCTGTGAAGTAAATACGGTGACTGGGCCGGGTGATGGGGAGGTGATGGGGCAGCGAAACAGCAAGGTCAAGCTGTCTTGGGAAACAACAATGAGAGGACCGAGCTGGTTCTGAAAAAGGTCTTTGCTCCTTGTCCCCTTTCAAAGGCAAACATCACAGCTTTGTGTGTTTGCATCTAAACATATGCAGTTGTGTGTTGTATGGGCAAGTGTTGGTGTGTTTGGGGGTGTATGTGTGTGCAAGCCCTGCCTGTTCGTCCTCTGATTCCACAGGACACAATAATGCTGTGGATGTGCTGTTTATAACGCAAAAGGAATTTTATTCTCATAGTTCGGAGAGTCACAGCGTATGGAAACTATTCAAATATATCCATTGTTCTTATAAACCCTGTGGAAATTTTTCTTGTGAAATTCACATATACTCTATTACCTCCTTATTAATAGGAAATTCCAAGGCACTGACTTCATCCATTCCAGCACACTGGCTTTTCAGTACCCCTGCCTCTGACCAGCAAGGCAAACCGGCAAGTCCAAAGGGGAAGCCTAGGGGTGAATGCTGCCCCTCTCCCCCAACACAACATCTGCCATCCACAGAAAAGGCAGAATATCAAGACAAAGAAGAAATTAGGTCGCAGCCCTTATTCTGTTGACAAATTCCAAAAAGAGATGAACTTTCCAACAAAGTCAATGACTCGATCAACCTTGATCCATAGGTAGCAAAGAGAAATCTGCATTTTGTGACAAAGGGGCTACAGAAAGCCTTATGGCTAAGAACCCCATCTTTGTATTGCCCTGTCAGGCAAGATTCTAGGATTGCTTCTTTGGTGCAGTTTTTCTGCATTTTCAAAACAGGTTCAGGGTGTACAGAGCTTTCTCTTGGACTAGGATCCCAGTAGATGCAGCCTAATTTTCCCCATTTTGCAGGGCAAATACCAAGAAGCATTCCCAGGCCTGTCTACAGCCATGAAAATGCAACCTGAGTCACCGTGCCTTCAGTGAAAATATAATAAAAGAACACAAGATTGGGATATGATGTCATAAAAAGAGATGCATGGCGATTTTCTGGATACAATGAAACTTTTCACATTTCAGAGGAGGTCATTGCATTTTGAGCTTTTATTTCCCCCCTCTGTGTTGAAATTGAGGAAAAGAGAATTTAAAAAAGCAACCATGTAGCCAAAATTTAGAAATGGAATTAAATATCTTAAACAACAAATTCTTGTATTTTTGCCTCTTTCTAACATTTCTAATGTCTGCAGATTTGTCTCCTGTGTGTGGATGAGAAGTTCCCCTCTGAGGACCACTGACTGAAGTGGTTTATACCTTTCTCTCCTTCCTCCCAACCCATCCCTCAATCAATTCTGTTTATCTCTCTTAACTGGACATGATAGGACCCTGCATTTTAAATATTTTTATTGAGTTGAGTTGTATGTTCCCCACCTAGATTTACAGACTATTAAATAGAATGCTTTACATTTCTTTCTTTCTCTCAAAGAAAATAGCAAATACACGTGGGCAGAATCATCAGCCAATTATTTTAGTGGATCGTTCACAAGTTATAGGAGAAACAAAAGTCCTTCTGCTTTAATCTTAGGGGAGAGCAATTGAATTTCAGAAGAGTAGAAAGCCCAAACTCATCTCAAACTTCAAAATACCTTCCCTGAATGACCAAGAAGAGGTAAGGCGGCTATAATGACAAATCAGCCTCCAGCTTTAGATGCCGCTTTGCTGCAGGCCAAGGAGAAAATAAGTGGTGTCTTAGCTGCAGCACCCAGGTAGGAATAGAAAAATATAGCCATAGTAACTAGACAGACCTTGAAGTTAAGTAAATGATTCTTAATGTACCAGAGGATCTCAGTTTCACCACAAATCTCCCTTCTGTCCAGAAATTTCCGTTACATTTGCAGTCCTTTCACAACAGGAACGTTCACCTTCCACTTGTCTAATTCTCCTCCTCGGGATGTTTGTTCCGCCTCTCCAGATGCAAACACGTTCACCTCTATCTCCTCTACCAGCAAACCACAGCAACGTAGCTGATACACAACACCGGGATGCAAAACCCGACGCGTTTCAGGATGGGAATCTCACCAGGGAAAGACTTCTTGGCAACAGCCCTGGGCATCCAGTGCTGAGAACAGACCTCCTCCCAGGAGCAAAGGCGCTACATGTCAAAAGCCACAGCCACGACTCGGACCTCTAGTCCTGGGGCAAGGCGTTCACCTCCGCTCGGGGGCGTCTCCCCCTCCCTGCCTGCTCAAAGGATGCCGATCTCGTGGGCACCTACCTGCACCGCCCTCGACGGCCACCTCTTCCCACCTTCCCCGTTTCTTTTCCGATCATTTTTTTTTCCACTTTAAAACCATCCAACTTTGCCTTGGGGATGAGCAGAATGAAATGTCACTTACCTATAAAAAGAGAAACAGAAGAGAAAGCCGTGCATCACATTACATGCAAGCTCTTTGAAATCAAGGCCAACTTCCGACTTTGAAACTTTAACAATGAGTGGATATTATTTTCTCATCCCACCTTTCTATATTTAATGAAACTCGGGATTCTGCAAGAAGCCCATCCCCAGGGCCCAGCCTCCCCTCATGATTTCCTTTTGTTTTGTGGCGGCTGCTTGTCCCTCCCTGCCACCCTGACCCTGCACTGCCTGTTCCCTCTCTTCATAGAGAAAAGGGCAGGAGGATGAAGGAGGACCAGGCACCATGGAGACCAAGGGGCTTGGATGTGGGCAGTGAGCTTGGACAGTGTGTGGAGCCTCTCCTCTCGGGGTAGGGAAGAGGGGTGCACCGGGACCTGGGGTCAGTGCTGGCCAGTGCCTGCCCGGGAACAGGGTGGCAGCTCCCACAGGGTGACTTTCCTTGGAGGCTCTGGGGCCTCTTGGATGACTCTGGCTCTGAGTCTTTCTCTCCCTCCCTCGCCCACCTCCCCCTCTCTCCTCCCAGCTGGGACGAACTCACCCAAGGTCTCTATCCTCCCCACAGCTGCCTACATCACACAGCATCCAAGGGTCACTTTTGTGCCCAGGGTTCACACCTGTTTCTACAGAAATCGCTAGTTATCTCAGTGCTGTGAGGCCAGCTGAGACCTGCATGAGTGATTTTCTCTGGTCTCCTCCCTCCAAGCAGGATCCAGCCTGGTCCATCCACATCCTAGGAGACCCTCTGTCTTTGAACTAGGGATGCTGGGGCCCTTTTCTGGCCCCTGGGCTCCAAGGCGCCCACCCTTCACACCGCAGGTTCCTCACAGCTGAGCAAACCCCCAACCCCTCACTCTGCTACCAGGATGCCCGGCTCAGTCCCCTGTTCTTCCAAGAACAGCCCCTCACCATGCCAGGTCCCAAATCCCCTCCCGTGCTCAATAGTTTAAAGTTGATTTTAGTGGTCTGCTAGTATCTTTTTCTTATTATACCTGAATAACTCAGTTCTTTTGAGCCTCTTCTTAGAGATTTCATTTTCTGTTTTTTCCCCTCCAAGCTTCTCTGAGAACGTCTACAGAGGACACCCCAAAGCTGAAGTTTGAATAGAAAGGTTACCACTTATTCCCCGTTTGACCAGCTCTAAGGTTGTATTCATTCCCCAAAGAGTTTTCCACTCAAGAAGCTCTGCTAAGTTCAGAATCGTGGTTGAATATGGACATGCTGTGTCCCCTTTGCCTTGGAGATTCATGACCACATCAGTATATTAAAGGCTTGGAGAAGGTCCATAGTGAAGAACCACGCTTAAGCTTTTCCTAAAAGTATGTGACTCAGAAACTTTTCTTCCTACACACAAATTAAAACCTTCTTCTCTGCTTCAGAAGGATGGTTATGTTGATGTCTTTTACGGGTGTTACACTACAAATAACTGATCAGGTTTTATCACAGGTTGTGGCCAGAGACCAGGAGAGCAATGCCCCCTCCCTCCATGCCCTGTAGGAAGCACGGCCCAGGACCTGCATCCCAGGCTCTGGCTCCATCCCTCACCCAGTGTGAGACGTCCACCAGCTTGCTTAGCCTCAGCGCCCTCATCTGAGAGGTGGAGAGGTTTCTACACACCCTGTAAATTCCACCAGGATGTGATGAGGCTGTTATGATTCTTTCAACGTGCTCTGTAAACTGTAAAGAGCAAATGGTTTTCAGGGCTTGGTGTCCAGTACTGGTGTCTTTCGGCTGCACTCCTGGCAAAAGACAGACAACACTGGGCTCCAGCTGCCCCAGGGAGATGGTGAAGAACACGGCTTTTGCACTCCCAGTGAGTGAGAGGTCCGGACTGGTGGGCCTTGACTACTTCCCCAACTCCGCTCCCCAAGGGAGGGAACTGATCCCATAGGTGTTTCTCCATCTTTAATATCTATGCCTATGAGTTTCCCTCTGTTGCACAGGAATGATTTCTCTGCCTTCTCCGTGTTTACACCTTTCAAAGCTTGTCATCCTGTCCCCTCTCTGCTCTGTGGCACTGCAGCCGGGCAGGTTTCTCAGTAGGCCAAGAACCTCTAGGTGGGGGAAGTAGAGAGAGGTGCTGAATCAGATCAGGGAGAGCAATGCCTCATCTGCCTCCGTTATTTCTCTTATGTGAGGACAAACGGGCATTAAAATAATGACGTTTCACGAAATTGAGCTATTTGTAATGAGGTGGATGGACCTAGAGTCTGTCACACAGAGTGAAGTAAGTCAGAAAGAGAAAGACAAATACCGTATGCTAACACATATATATGGAATTTAAGAAAAAAAAAATGTCATGTAGAACCTAGGGGTTAGACAGGAATAAAGGCACAGACCTACTAGAGAATGGACTTGAGGATATGGGGAGGGGGAAGGGTAAGCTGGGACGAAGTGAGAGAGTGGCATGGACATACACACACTACCAAACATAAAATAGATAGCTAGTGGGAAGCAGCCGCATAGCACAGGGAGATCAGCTCGGTGCTTTGTGTCCCCCTAGAGGGGTGGGATAGGGAGGGTGGGAGGGAGGGAGACGCAAGAGGGAAGAGATATGGGAACATATGTGTATGTATAACTGATTCACTTTGTTATAAAGCAGAACCTAACACACCATTGTAAAGTAATTATACTCCAATAAAGATGTAAAAATTAATAATAATAATAATGACATTTTAGTGTAGGTACATGGATGCAAGGAATGTTCCACTCTGGTGGGGCTGTTGATAACCGGGGAGGCTTGTGTAAGGGGGTGTGTGTGCGAAATGTCTGTACTTTCTGCTTGATTTTGCTGGAATCTAAAACTGCTCTAATACAAATAAAAAATAAAGCTCATTAATGTAAAAAGTCACACATTCTAAGGTTTCACTTATTCAAGAAAATACAGTGGACCCTCGAATAACACAGGGGTTAGGAACGCCGACCCTCTCCCCAGTCAAAAACCCTCACGTAACTTAGAGTCGACCCTCCTTGTCTGCGGGTTCCACATCCGGGGATTCAACCAACCCACAGATTGTGTGGTACTGTAATATTTACTACTGAAAAACATCCAGTGTAAATGACCCTGCACAGTTTAAACCTGTGTTGTTTAGGGGTCAACTGTATTCTTGGTCACAATCTATGTGCAAGGCCCAGAATTCTTTCCTGCAGAATAGGAGAATTCTGGATAGTCCTCAGAATGCCTTTTACTGGGCCACGTGGAAAGAATGGGAAAAAATGGGGCAACGTCCCAGCCCTGGGAGAGCTTGGAAACTCCATGGAAAGAGAAGAATGCAGAAAGTTCAGGAAATCCTTTTACATGATGTTCTAAGTTTATCTCCCCACCATCCCCTCATCTTTGGGAATCGGACCTACGATTTAAACCCAGCTCAAGTGCAGGGAAGTCTCTGAGGCTGTCCTGTCCACGCCCCCAGAAGTATTAGCCCTTCCTCGGAGCCCTGCAGCTACTGCTTGCACCAGCTTTTAGTGTTTCTTCCACAATGTCATTGGTTAGAGTATGTTGTCTCCACTCTGCTACTAAATCTTGACTCTGCAAACCTGCCAACACCTGGCCCAGATCTTACTGCAAAATGAGTTCTAAGAAAACTTTAGGTTTTCAGAAATTTTGAATTCGGAATTGCAAGTAAGGGACTGTGGATCTATATACACCAGGTACTGTGATAGCTCTGGGGCTGCAGAGATGAAAGATGTGATCCCTGCCTGCTTGGAGTCTAGAGGGAGAGTGGACCAGGAAGCTCTGAATTACAAGCCGGCATCAGGGCTGACACGACGGGACAGGCACAGGGTGCCACGAGAGGACCGAGCACCCACGTCTTTCACTTGGGTGCTGAGAAGAATATAAAGGGAAACAGATAAACTGGAATTCAGTGGAGAGGATCAGGGAAAACTTTAAAGAAGAGGGTGCCCTTTTTCGAGCAGCTCCAGCTGCATTAAAAATCCGCTGCTCACCCTGGGTCCTCCATCCCTCCACAGCAAGGTCACGCTCACCTTCGTTTTCTGTCTCCTGCCCTACATCATTCTTCTGCGAAGGAATTCCCCACTGACCTGTCTCCGAATCTAAGGTGGGGCTCGGATGCTGCCTTTCTGAAGGGCTTGGGATGCAGACAGGAGCTACCTCTGCAGACAGGCTCGCCTGACATTGTCTCTGCTCAAGGCACTGCAAGCCCAAACCATTTCAGTGATTTTCCTGTCTGCTCTTTATAGGGCCATCGTAAAACCACAAGTGGTGACAGCCTGACTGTTCACGATAGTTTCTCAACTGCAGACGGTCTTCTGCAGACCTCCATTCCTCATTTTAACCTGAGTGTCAAGGCGGCTCTGTTAACCCATTGGGTCCCACAGCCAGGACGCTCCTTAGCCTTTGAGAGTTAAGAAAGAATGCCCGACCCCCAGGGTGACTCACCGAGCACCAAGGACTCAGGCAAACCTGGAATGTACACGTTCCAAAGGTAGTTCAAGTGCTCTCCCTGGAAATGGGTCTTCTGACATAGAAGTGTTTATACTGACAGTTACATACTTATTCCAAACTTGAGCCAAGACTAGCTCTTCTCAAGTCCTCCCTCTGATGGCCTTTGGGCCTCAAGGGAAGGGAGACAGGATGAAAAGGCAAGGGCCCAGGTCCAGAGCTGGCAATGCCTGTCCTCTCCTGTCCTGCTCTTACACCCACTCTGCAAAGTGGGAATCTGAAAATCCATCCACAGGAGCCACATCCCACATCCTTCAACAGCATCTCTGTAACAGGCCACACATGGCCAAGCCTTCAACTCCTCCTTGGCATCCATCACAGCTTTGTGCCAGCTCCCACCAGGAGGGATGACTCCTAAAGACCTGTAGTTATTCTCTTGATTCAGAGACACCACACCACAGCCCGTGCTGTACTGCAGGAAAGAAAAGCAAAAAGAATTGCTTCTGAATCATTTGAGGTGGGGAAATGACGTGGGATCATCTAGAGATGGAGAAGTTTTAGGCAGGTGTTCTAAAAGGCAGTGGGTTGGATTTGAAACCTCTTTTCCAGCCAACCCCCGAATGGGATGGGGGTGGGGTAGAATCTCTCGGGCTCATCTCTGTGCTCCCTTCTCCCCAAAGCAGAACTGCTGAGATGCAAGAGCCTCCACTTTTGCTACCCACATCCTCTCCCTACTCTGGAGACAGAGGGCTGGTACTAATACTTTATTGGTGGGAAACCCTAGGCCCAGGGACATGCCAGCTGGACTCTGGTGAATGCAGGGGGAGCGAGGGAAGGGTGGGGAGAACTGACTGCCAGTCTGGCTGTCGCTCACGTGTCCTCGCATCCTTTCCTGGGGTGAAGCAGGAGTTAGCAGCGTGGCCAGCGGTGGGTGGGCACAGATGCCAAGACGGGCAAAGCATTTCATCCCAGCATCAGAAGGGAGCTGTTTTTATGCTCTCTGAGGCTTCCACTGGAGACCAGAGCTCCTCTGGGTAACGTCTTTCCTTCCTCCTCACTACCTCACACAGAGGTTGGCTGGGTAGATTTTTTTTTTCCAGTGACTATATTTCCTGATTTTTACAATCAGACATGTGCCCAACATCCAGGAGAGCTGCATTTTCCTCCCTGCCAGCCCCAGCCTCTTTTCTCCACCGCTCCTCAGGGGGGGTTTGGGGTGGAAACTATGTCAGGAGAGGAGTCTGGGACTATAAGCAGGGACGCAGCCCAGTCCACTCATGGCACAGGTAGGGGAAAGCCACCGGTGCAAAGCCAGATGTACCAGCAACTCCCCTGCATTCTAGGAAACCCCAGGAACGGGTACTGACCTCACCTGGCCGCATAGTCCCCGTTTACCTGTGACTGTCTCTGTAAAGGAAGGTGAAAGGTACCAGCTTAGATGGTATTAATTAGCATCTTCTAATGACTGGGCAAACGTCCCCAGATTGCTAAGTATTCCAGAAAACAAAAAGCATAGCAGCCAAAATTCTGGGATGGGATAAGGATCCGAGGCCCCCTTTTCTGTGACATTGGTGATTCTCCACTTTCAATGCCCATTAGAATCACCTGAGCAGATTCAAAAATCCCAGTTCCCAAGCTTCGTCCCAGTCTAATCAAATCAGAATCCCTGGGAGCAGGATCCTAGCATCACTGTTTTTGAAAACCTCCCAGTTGACCCCAACCTGCAGTGCAGTTTGAGAACCAGTGAGGTAGTGCAGGCCTGAGGGCCCCCAGGGGGCTGGTTAAAGGACAGGCTGCTGGGCTCCAGCCCCCACTTCTGATTGAGCAGGTTTGAGGTGTGGCCTGAGAATCTGCATTTCTGGGGAGCTCCTGGGTGAGCGCATTAGACAGACCCTGAGGCTCTTTGAAAGAAACATGCCCTGGAGGAGTTACTCTCCATGACAACTGCAGTTCCTGGGGCTGTGAGGACCCTGCACATCCCACCAGGCTTCTCTGGAACAGACGTAAGGGTGCTAGCCCTGCCACAGAGAAAGGGGGTCCACCTGGCTCGTCCTTATCTTCCCAGGGCTGTGCCAGGAAAGAAACGTTTCTGTGAAAGTGGCTTTACCAGCAGAAAGGGAAGGAGGCCGGTGTTTCCTTGTCCCACCTCCCCTGCTGCCAGAGATGGACTTTACTCCTTTAAGAAGGAGCTGCACAAGCCTACCAAGTAGTGTCCTCAGGCAGGAAGGAGGTTGTCTTGCAGTGTGACCCCGGGGACAGCCGTGAGCACAAGGATATATGTGTTCTATGTCTGCTGAGCCAGTCTGTGAGTGGACGACCCATTAGACAGGCAGGAAACCACGAGGTTGTCACACTGCCTTCTGGCAGAGAGTAGGGCAAGTGCTCAATCAACAACTGTTTCATAAACTCCTTCTGTGAGCGCCACATGCGCCTTTTTGATAAGGCTGGAGGCCGTGATAACCTGAGACGAGGTTTTTATTTGCTTGGACTTTTGTAATCTACAGCCCTCTTTCAGCAACATTTTCTCACCAGTGCTTCTCGTCACCCACAAGCCAGGTCCCCAGGAGAGCCTAGAAGAGGCTGAGAGGGCAGAGCCCGAAGGCAGGGTTCTTGGCTACCATCTCCATCTGTGTTCTCGTACCGGAAGCTGCTCCAGGAGCCCACACATGCGGGTGCTCCCGGGCTCTCTGCCCAGGACATTCTGGCAGGACCTGAGGGCAAGCCCCCCTTCTGCATCTGGCTAAACATCTGGGGACAGCAGCAGCCGGGCTGCCTGCTGAGTGCACAGCCCCTGTTTCCACCTCTTCCAGGACTGCTCTGTTCGGGGCAGACCCCGGCCCACGGCAGGGAGGTAGAGGAGTCTCCAATGCCCTCCCCTCAGCCACACTGCAGCAGGGGAGGGGCGAGTGGGGGGCTGCATTTTCTCCCTCCTTCTGAGCTTGTTCACACAGTAAAACACAGAGGCCCCGCTGTGACTGTTGATCACATCCAAAGCAAAGGCAGGTTTTGAAATTCATCCGAGATTTCTCCCACAGCTGCAGCCAGCCAGGCCTGAGCCTTGCCATCCCCCCACCCCACAGGGCCTGCTGGCTGCTGCCAGGCCTCCAGGGGGAGCGGCGAGGGCTATGAAGCTGTCTTTCTATCGCCCCACATCTGCTTCTTGAGGCTAAGAGAGACACTAGGTAGAGGAAGACTGAAAGAACAGAGGGAGAAAAAAAAAAAAAAAACACATTCAGCAAAAAAATGCATAAAAAGGGAAAAAATTTAAAAAGAGACTGCTGAGATCTCTTTCTTCCTTCCTTCCCCCTTCTCGTTTCTGGAGCTGGTTCAATGTTGCACACAGTGTACATCACTGGGGACCTGGTGACAAAGGCCTGCTTAATCCAGCCCCTGGTGAGTAATTGCAGAAGCTCATCATGCAGGCTGGCAGTTGTACTAATGCTATAGCCTATGATCTATGGAGTTTATGGGGATTTTAGGAGATTGGTAATAAGGCTGCCCAGTAAACAACCTGGCAGAGCAGTAAAAGATGAAGGCAAGTCACAGGTTGCATTCTAAGTGGATTTGGGAAGGTGGAGTGACAGCCACCAGCAGCCCCTTGATGCGCTAAGAGGTCAGCCCGGCTGCAGGGAAGAGGAAGAACAGAGTGTGATGCACCTTCCCTTGTTGGCTGGTTGATTCATGACACAGTGGGGATGGCTCTTCCCTCTTCCCTTCTGGCTGCCCAGCAGCCAGGGGAGGGCAGGCTGGACAGGATTGAGCTCCAGAGCTTCTGGCCCCAGACTTCTGACTTCCTGGAGCCCCTAAGGAGGTAAAGGATGGACCCTTTCCCAACCCAGGACTTACTCTGGCTCTTTCCAGAGCGAAGTGAGTCAGCTGCTGTCTTGCCCCAAGTTGGACTGCTACCTATTTGACAACACTACCGAGGCACAGTCTTCCAAAAAGATCAACAACAAGAGTGGGTCAAGCACTCAGGAAGGTAAGCCCCCATCTGTGTGGACTTGGGCCTGGGGCCCCTGCCCCGGGAACCGAGACTGGACCACCATCTTGCATAGTTTTGGTTTGTGGCCACTGGAAATCTGAGTATTATCTGGACACCTACCTTCCCAACGAATACATTTGGTTGCCAAGGAAGCCTCATCAGAAACCTGAATGTATTATCTCAAAGCTTTTCCCCCTGGAAAGTCATCACAGCGATAGCTCCTCTATTCATGTGCTGTACAGCATCCAAGGTCCTTTCATGCCCCTCCTCACTATCACATTTGATAAGAAGTCTAATGACGTCAATATTCTTTTCCATTTCCACTTCACAAAGGAGGAAACATGTTAGAGAGCCCGTCAGTTGCCCAAGGTCACAAGCTATTAACTCCTAGACCTAGAACTCAGTGGCAGACCCTGGCTCTGTGCCCATATTCTGAGGATTCTGATAGAGGGCTGCCAGCAGGGGCCACATCACTGGAGATCACCTCTAAGCCTGTGGCCGACTGCTCATGGAGCTCCTCAGAGCAGCACAGCGGATCGGCTGCCCTAAGTGTCCCTTCCTCGTGGGCTCCAGTTTGGTTTTTATACTCTCTTTATTTATTCTCAGCCTAAGAGGCCAACACTGAGACTTGCTAGTTAGCCCCAAGTCGGATGCATATCCAGGAATCCTATGGATATCGGTGAATAAGCTTTATTCTGTGGCTTCTACCAGGGAATCCCACACATTAACTATCAAATGCATCCAGTGGATTTGGATCCAGATAGTAACACGGAGTTAATTCTCAATAAATGGTTTTAATAACTGGTTGGTATTTATTCAACTTGTTTTTGTCTAGATATACATGACTTGAGATTATATGGTGGTTACTATGTGTTAAATGAAAATCAACTGATTATCAAAAATGTATTTACTGAAGACTAATTCTGCAATCACCCCCTACACAGAATCTATCAAAGCAAATCCTCAGTAAATGCATATTTGGGAGCTTAATTTAAATTGTTTTTACAAAGCAAACTTAAAGAAAAACGTTTCCAGGGGAGTTGGCAGTTGCAGAAGCCAGGAACTAGAGTTTCTTGTTAGGTTAACTATAAAAATGATAGCTTTCTTGGCCTTTTTCAGCTATAGATTTGTATATCACACTGTACCACAAAAACAAGAAACAAACAAAAAACCTAGGATTCCTGATCAGTAGATTTAATTTTACATGTAATTTATTGACAATAAATGGTGTCTAAATGCCTGAAAACATTTGGAGCTGGCACTGGAGTCACCCCTTGGCTCCAAACATTTATCATCCCAAGAGGATTGCAGAGGGATTTTTAGATATCTCCTTGGAATTGAATAACAGAATTTCCCAGTAATTTTATTTTTAAAAAACTAAATATTTTTTCTGCTGCAGTGTAAGCCCATTTCCTTTAACGAGGCCACAGCAGTGATGAAAACTAGTCAATCACTTTTTCCTAATAGTCCTCAACACAACCCTTCTTAAACTGATGATGATGATGGTGATGGTAACTGTTTACTGAGAACTTTCTGTGAATCAGGCCCATAACCTCATTTTAGCTTCATAAACATCCTTTGGGCAGTTCTGTTAGTTTTGCTGTTCTTCAGTCTTTACTGAGAAAACAAGGAAGTCTAGATCTAGTCTTCGATGTAGATCTAAGTCTAGCTTCTTGGCATCTTTGAAGAAGAATGGGGAGCCGGGGTAAGTTGAGGGCCTGGAGAGAAGGCTGAGGGCCACCGTCATCAGATGAGGCCAAAAAGGCAAGAGCAGCAACAGCTCCCCTGTCAGGCTGCACAGACGTAACCCTAAGGCCACACCTGAGGTGTGTGAGGATGTGAGAATCTGACCTCCACCTTTAAGAGGACATTGCTCTTTGCATCATCGGGGAATGAAGAGATTTCGTCTCCGAGAAAAGATATGTGCTGCCCTCAGGCTGTGCCTTTCCCTCTCCGAGAACATGATCTCTTAGTAAAATGAGAGATTTTGCACTCAGCAAGACCTCACAGTTCTGCTACACCTGAAACAACCCGTGGGACTTTAGACAGCCCTGCACCTACCTGGACCTTGTTTCTCTCATCTGACAGACGTGGAGGTAAGAGCACGGGATACCTAAAACTCCTTCTTGTATTACTGCCTATGGTGCACTTCATCAGGCCAGTGGGAAAGAAGTTTGTTTGTCCAGATTCTAAAGCCATGGCCTGGCTCCATTGTTGACTTGTTGACAGCTTACTTGATCTGTATGGGAAGGGCTCAGTCTAGGGAACACTAACTTTGCAAAGCAAACACCCCAGATGCTTTTGCTCCAGAAGTTAAAAAAGGAAAGCACAAATGACTGGTTATTCAGAGACTGCTGTCCACTTTCCTTTCACCTACCTGGCCATCTCTATTGTCCTGGATTCTAGGGAGATTTAAACAACACACACACACACACACACACACACACACACACACACCCCGTTTCTTATCTATGGTACTTCTACTGAACGAGGTGATTAACACCTTGACCTTATGGAGCTCTAACATGACCTTGGAGAGCAGATAGAATCTTGTTATCTTGTAATGAGTTTTATGGCTTATTTCAGTCCACTTTAGCCATGTTTCTCTAGTGATTAAGGCAATTATCAGCCTATGCATTTCAAGATTATGAATTATGGAGCTCTCTCCAGGTACTGAAAGGGGCTTGGGAATGCTCAGACTGCTTCTCAGCCCATTCAATACTTATCCTCCCCGTGCCCCCATAAACAGACACTGCATTCTATTTCTGGAAGCTCCACCCTGTACTCAGATATGGCTATCAAAGCAATAACTTTAAGATTTAATTGATTTAAGTAAATTCCCTGATTACCATTAATTGGCGCCATGCACAGTGTTTTAATTACTATCATTATTAGGATTTAGGGAAAGAAATCTTTCCATCTTCCACTGCAATGTCACAGAGGGAGGGGCAGTGCTAATCTGAGCGCAGGTTGTCAGCCTGTCTCCAGGCACCTGGCACGTGACACCATGAAACGAGCAACACTTGGTCCAACATCGGAGACGTCATGGGCCCCTTTTGTCTCTGAACTGCTTCCGTACCGCAAAAAGCAGTTCACCTTAAGAACGTCTCCAAGAGAAATGGGCCACACATCTCGGGTTCTATGCCTCACGCTGTAAAATATAGAGAGAGGACAGGAATGTGACAGGGGTTTACATGCCACTGTCCACACCTCCACGTATGATCGTTAAGGTACTTTAGTTTTACAAAGAGATGGGCTGCTAAGAGTATATGCTACCATGGGAAACTAGGTCCTGAGCTGTACTTAGCCTAGGACACGCAATATGCCTAAAGGAAATTACCTAAAGTATTAAAATCATCATTTCTAGTGGGCTAAAAACAACAACAAGCTTATTTATAAGCTACATAAAAGTTAATGTGTTCTCCCGGCTTTGGTCCCCAGGAGAGCTTGATACACTAGTATTCCTACCCAGGATGGTGAAAACTCAGATAGGAATTTATGTCCTGTTCCATCATTTACAACTCTATGCCTTTGGACAAATTGTTTGATTCTCATTTAATGAGGATGGTGTATAGAATTCAGAAATTTGGCAAATGTCTACTGAGGTTGTGTATAACAAATGCTCAGCAGACTGGGAACCTCATTGTCTGTGGGATCACTCAGCCCTCATGGTGTTTTCTGTAGCCTGTGCTTCCCTATACTAGAGCTGAGCGGTACCCCCAAAGGCATCTTCCCTGTGAGTCTACATTGTTGCCCCTGCACACAGTGTGGTGAGTGCCCTCTGGGAGGCCATTCTCAAAGGCTGGACAGGCACTGAGCCACCCCTATGCTCTTTACTAACCCACTGAGGTCCATCCATGCACTTCAGAAAACCCTTAATGGTGAGACTCTCAAGTTTGCAGTAAGCTGTGAATTACTTTCTTTGCCCAGGGCTCCTGTTTTCCCTGCACCAAATGCTTCTGAGTCTCAAGGACATGCCTTGCTATTTCTAGACCCCTCTCCATGATCCACTTGACCTTTAGCTAAGGAAGGTTGGTGAGGAATATAATCCTACCGGTAAACGTGTGAGATTTGAGATGCATTAGCCCAGAGTTCTCAGGTGGTACTGCATGGGTCTGAAGGCTAAACGTCCTATGCACAGCCTACGGCCTGGGAGCCCTGCAAGCAGTTGCATTGGTTACATGTCCCCTTGCACGGTTTCTGGCTCCATATAATTCAGGGCTTAGGGCTTTTACACATCCCTTTGTGAACACATGGTAGTGTGAACATGGCCCAGAAACACTGAGCACATCCTTGTATTTCTTCTGTAATATAAAAATCAATACCGAAAATTAGGAAATATGTCTTATTGGGAATAGTAGGTTAAAATGGAAACAAAACTCCAAATGTTGAAAAAGCAGAGATTGAACCCCCCCCCCCCCCAGAATTCATTTCTTTTCAATTTCCCACCATACAGTTCTGGTTGGAGGTGTCAAGAGGTGTCAAGGATGTTCTGATGGCTATCAACACGTACCCCAGAAATTCCTGGTCAAATTGCAAGATTTGGCAGAGAGATTCTAAGTGTGAGACGATACACAAAAAAATTTTAGTACCATTTATGCTAAAATGTACTTATAAAAAAGTAGAGCACAATAAAAAAAATTTGGAACCTCATCTAAAATACGCTTCTAAGTAGACCATGGCTTTGAATATTCTGAGAAAATAATTGACTTGCAGGAATGTAAGTTCTGGACATCTTTTCAAATTGATATTTGTAGAAAGAGAAGTAAATGGCTTAAGGTCTGGCGAGAAAGTTGGATTTTCAGAGATTTTTCCTTGTGAAGTTTAGAAGTTGTGTGTGTCAAAAGTAGAAACAGAAAGGGCTGTGTAATACAGTTGAGGCTTTTGGGTCACAGTCTCTGCCTCAGTCCCGGACACCACTGATGCAGTGTGAAGCAGCCCTGGATCACATGCCACAGGCTGAGCAGGGCTGTGTTCCTATAAGACTTCAATGTAAAAGCAGGTTGACAGGCCAGACTTGGCCCACAGGCCAGAGTTTGCTGAGCCCGGTCTTAGATAATCGCTGTGTATCTGCCCTTGAAGCCTATCCATAAAATAAACTTCCATACTTGTCCATTTCTCTGTATTGATTGTGTAGGTACACTTTTTTAGTACATGCTTCTGTAAAGTACACATCTGCAGTTGAGCTCAGTCTTGGGGTTTCATGCTCTTAACCATTAGAACCTAAACTTTGTATTTCTCCTTGCAAAGGCCAGGCATCATGGACATTTTTGATGGTGTAGAATGGTGTCGAGGCCATGATCCAATCCCCCAAATTAGTTGTTCATCCATTCTGTGTGCCCCATATAACCTAGTATCTACAGACCTATCCAAGTTCCTATTGGGAGAATCATATAATAAACAGAATGTTTGACCTTCCCAAGGGGAGCCTCCAATCCAACGGAGGAGACAAGAAACATAAGTACATATTTTTAAAGACGTAATAGAGTTGGTCCTTGAATAACACGGGTTTGAACTGCGTGGGTCCACTTGTACACACATATGTTTCAAAAGTAAATACACAGTCAATGCTTGGTTGAAACCACAAACACAGAGATACTGTGGATATAGAGGACCGATTATAAGTTTTATTCAGATGAACCCCCATGTTGTTCAAGTGTCAAATGTATAATTATGTATTATATATATATATATATATCCAAGAGCACCTACAAATCTAGCCACGGAGACCTAAATGCATAAGAACTAGAAAAACGCCAAAATAAAGCATTGGAAGAACGCTTCACGGAAGAGGTGAGTTTTAAAACCGGTGATTGTATTCAAAGAGGAAGGCAGGGCTTGAGGGTAGAGAAGATTCCCCAGGTTGCCTCCTGCCTTTTCCATCTCTCCAGCCACGGGGCTCTGATGCAGCAGGACTCGGTGCTTTGTAGAAAGGCTGAGAAGAATCAGCACATTTGAGAAGAGAAAGGAGGCATCTCTAAAAGCATGATGGGGATCTCAAGTATGTGGCCTTGTCATTGAAACTAGACCTCTCACCCCTTTCTTATCACCTTCGGGGGTCGCTTAACCTCTCTGTGCTTCAATTTTCCTAACTGTTAAATGGCTAATAATAGCATCTACCTCCTGTGGTTACTGTGAAGTTTCCTTACTGTAAATGAAGCACTTGAAGGAAGGCCTGGCATGCAGTGAGGGCTCCGTTCCTGGCACCTTTCTGTATGGACAAGAGAACAGAGACCCCCAAACTTGAGCCCGGGAAGCCCTGGCATGCACTCATTTGGCAGTGTTTCAAGCCTGTCCTCTGCAGAGGAAGTGTTTGGAAACAATGCACAAAATGGAATAAATGATGAGGCACAGGCTCCCATCATAAAGCACCTGAACATACATGTGCTTATTGCCATCCTAAATTCTTTTTCAGGAAAAAAAAAATCATTTCCCTCTAATCCAATATTTTATGCTGACAAAATATTCAGGGAAAGAAATTGAGAAATGCTGTAAACTAAGTCCCTTATAATAAGTCTGTCCCTAAAACATATATATGATTATGAAGAAAATCCATATATGAAAGGATTTCCCAAGCAGTGCTGGTGTACTGCAGTGATCTTATGTAGTGTTTAGTACAATAACGTTCTGTGGCAGGTAACGAATTGGGACCGCCCCTGAGCAAGAGCAGACCGCTCAGCAGAGACCCCCTTCTGCTGGCCTCGTGCTTGTTTTTGGCCATGAGTCTGGGATGGAGGGGACATCTGGCCAGTAATCAGTCATGTGAATTGGAAGAGGAAATACCTCCCAGCAATGTCAGCTACGGGCCCTCAAATGAAGTTTCTCAACGTCCCACCACTTTCCACTGGAACCAGAGTTTCAGGTGGTCACATAGATCACTTATGCAGGGATCACCACCTAGGTTCACACAGATGCACACATTCTATGTGGCTAGAAAAACGGTTAGGTACTCGGTCTAACTGGTGCCTTCAAGCATCTTCCACCTCCCTCGGCCCCTCCCCCCGCCACATCACTGGTCTTAGCTGGGAAAGAGAGAGGAGCCTGAGGATAAAAGGAAGGAATCTCCCAGGGAGACGGCACCTAACCTCTCACACATCTGGCCAGAGCCAGCACCTCTGGGAAATTCCGCAGAGGTAGTCTTATGACGCATGATGATAGGATGATAAGAGTGCAGAATTTCTGTGCACATGTGATTATGGCCATAATGCAAAACCCCAAGCCAGTCCCATTGTTTTTTAGGCAGCATTTATCTTCAGGCTACACCTCAGGTCTCTGTTGGAGGATTCCCAGGTCTAGTTTGTACATCTGTCCACGCACACACTCGGAATGAGTTTGGCCAAGTGAGCTCTCGGCCCCCTCAGTTTCTGTGGCCCACGGAGCTTCAGGTTGACGAAGGCAGCACTCACTGCCTTGTACTGTTGTTTCAGCAGCTAGACACAGTAGGAAGTCAGTGAATAGCTGGATGGATGACAGACAGGGTTGTCGGGCGGGACCAGCCGCCCTGCCCTGCACCTCCCTGTGGAAGAGCGGGTTCCCTGCAACCTCAGGGTGAGTGTGAGCACAAGACTCTGCACCACAGTCAATGGTGAGAGCTGAGCGGAGCCCCAGGGAGTGCCTGGGCCGGGGCACAGGACAGTAGTCAGACAGCTCTAGAGGCACAAAATTAACATCATTCGTCTCTTGGGTCTCCTGCCCTCCTGACAAGCACACGGACCTCCGACCGTGATAGCTCACAGGTGTACCCAGGTACACGTGCTCTGGAAGAGTCAGCAGGTTCCTCACAGCCCCCCGCCAGAGCAGGCACAGCCAGGACAAACCGGGCACACGGAAAGCGTCAGAACAGCAGGTGCCTCCTGATGACAGAACCATCCCTTAATTCACTCTGAGTTGGGCCACTTAGTTACCTTGATCCATGCTTTGTTTTACTAAAGTGAACGTCACAGATTGGGTGTTGCTTGCTGGACATAGCGACAGAGGCTTGAACACGTCAGCAGTGGGAGATGAAATATGATCTCTCTTTTTCCCTGAATCATTTTCTCATTCCCCTCTTCTCGAGTTCCTTTCCAGGCTTTTTTGTTTCTTTTAAGTGGAAAAGGTAAAATATTAATTTTAAGCAGAAGTAAAATTAAGCCCTCTGGAAACAATTCTGAGAAACTGAGCCATAGCCTGACTTAATTAAGAAGCGATTATGCTGAAGAGCCTACATTAAGACTTCACAGTTCTGGTACAGAGAGAATTGCTTTTAGAAAAGTCAAGTCAGGCAGCAAAGGGGCACTGAGGGAGGGGCAAGGATGATAACTGGATAGATGAGAAAATGCAGTGTTTGTTGTAGTGATGGGAAAAAATAGTAGAGGAAGTGTAAACTGGTTTGGAGATTTCTCAAGTCCACTTTTCAGGAAGGTCAAGATGAGAACATGGGTGACCATCCCTATTGCATCCAAGCTCTTTGGACCACTCCAGGAAGGGCCATCTCCATCTCTCTCCCTTCCCTTCCAGCTCAGGTGTTGGAAGAGGCAGGGAGAATGGGCTGTGCATGTAACAAAACTCCAGGGAACGTGGTTAGCCCCCTGCTGCTCTCAGGATGGCAACAACAAATTAGTCCCACAAATTTATGGGCTCCAGCGATGTGACCAGATGGGTATTTAAGTTAACAGCAGATTCGATTTGTCCTCCATTAATTCCAGAGTGATACCTGAGTTTATTGGAGTTTTATATTGTTTCATCTATTTCAAAGTCAGTTCTCCCACTTCCCCAGATTGTCATTCTTTTGACAAGCAACTGTCTGGATCTCTCCAGTTTCTAGAAGGGAATACTGACTCCCCTCCAAACTGCTTTGCCTTTCTCATATGCCGGGGACTCCTGAGGGGGCTTCAGCCCGGAGCTCTCTTCCCAACCCTTCCTGTTTTCCAGGCTCCATTCAACCTGATCAGTTGTTCCAAAGTTGTGCCAGGACAGGGTTCTCTTGTCAAACATTTAAATAGACGTCTCTTTTTTTCTCCACTTCATTTAAGAGGTATTTTAGGGATCAGAAATCTTAAAATCCAGAATATTGGAGCTTTAATGAAACTCAGGGATTATCTACTGCAGTGGTTTATAAGCTGGTGTCCTGCTCATGGCCACCAATGACTCTTATCCGTGCTGTTCTCTCCCAAGAAGGAGGGGCTGCAACCCAGAGTTCTCCTGGGAGAAGGCAGGCAGGCAGACAGCGCACACGCTCACAGGGGCCTCAGTCAATGAGGTTCAGCTCTGCCCGCCCCTCCTGAGCTCACGAGGGTTCACACTGGGCTCAATGAGACTTCACAAAGGCAGAGCTCTGCTCTCAGCTCCTAACACCTGGCTGCAGCCAGAGGAACTCCTCCATAAACTTCTTTATTTTAGAAGGGTTCCACTCTGAAATAGCTGTGGAAAACCCATTTCGTCTATCACACCTCTTCTTATAAATGAAAAAAAACTAAGGCTTAGAAAGGATAGTGACTTGCCCAAGGTCACAGTGGTGACCAGCTCTTGAAACCCCAGAGTCATGCCCATAGTTTCCCAGAACTGCTCAGCCTAGTGAATTGGGTAAACATCATCCTCACCACCATCATCATCCTCACCACCATCATCACGATCATCACCGTCAACATCATGTTGATCTGGGTACCAAACATAAGTCTGATCTGAGAAGTTAGCAAGTAATGACAACTTGGCTGCACATTAATTGGCCTAAGGCGGCCAACGAGAACAGAGGAATGGCTCCTAAGAACACTGTTTTCTTGTGCAGACTCACTTCAAGTCTCTTGAGCAACATCATTCCCATAATCCCCTTTGTATCTGTACTGACAGCAAACACTTGGTGCTGATCTTAGTGTCTAGAAAATTCAGGTGACTTGTTTAATAACATAATCTGCAAGAGAACAGAAGGTAGACACTAGCAGCCTTTGGTCACTGATGAGAAGTCATAGTCCCAAGTCATACTCAACCTGGGCTGAGCATCAAAATCACCTCTGAAAATTTTAAACAACACGGATGTTTCGGGCCCTCCTGGAGATTCTGATGTAGTCGTGCTGGGGTGGGTGGGACCACGGCATCTACCAGTTTTAGAAACCGTCGCAGGTAATTTCCATACTGAACTAGGATAAGGCCACAGGGTTGTGAGTCCCAGCACCTAACTGAAGTCACCTGTGCAAGGCAGCATCCTGCTGTCTGGCCTCTGAACTAGAATTTCAAGGTTTTTTCCAATGCAGTGGGATAGTTATCCTCATGAACAAGACAAGAAACAGCCAATTAGATGAATCCCATGGTTCGGGCAATGCCAAAGTATGGCTTATGAGCACCCTGCAGGGCAGCCTCTGTTGGGAAGGGTAACTGTCCTCCCCAAGTGTTACCTTAAAGGATGAGAACAAGCCAGAAGCTCACGTTCTACTAATCATCTACTCTGAGATACATGGATCTGAGCCTTTCATGAACGCATTCTTGTTTTCAGTCTTTGTCTCATTGTCACAATAATAAGTTGCCTGTGTTGATCCCTCTAGCAGGAGGAGGTACTGCTTCTTTTGATTTGGCCTCATACTTTTTTCTGGCCTAAGGAAGCCCTTTGAAGACTGTATTCTTCCCAGCTACAGGAAGGTTACAGAACCAGCACGGAATCACAGAAGAAAGAAAACACAATCATTCTCAGAATCGGGGCTCCCCTGCTCCAGTGCTGTCCTGTCCCAGGTGGCCCTCCGTCCTTCCCAGCACAACAGAACCAAAAGGGGATTTGGCCACAGCCCCTCTTTGAAAGGCTGCCAACTTCCCCCAAGAGAGTGTCAGGAGAGTCCTTTGCCCAGTGGGCAGGGGCAAAACTTGTGCTTTGGGAAGAATCTCTTCTACCTGTTGGTTTAACAGAATACTTAGGTCTTGCAATTCCCGACAATGTGAGGACTAAATATTTGGCCCACCAGGTAGGAGTCTGTGGCGTGAGGTGAAAGGCAGCACACAGCATTTTTTTAGATTTTCTACACTTCCTTCTTGAAAGCTGCATTCCCACTTCAACCATCAAATCCTATCTCATATAGAAGCAATTTTACTTGTAAAATAAATGCTATTAGCAAACAGAGAAGGGCCAATCAGCAGCTTCTTAGGAAATCCCCAAACCAGGAAAAAAACAAACAGTATCAGCATCACTTTACATTCCAAATGGTGTGATTGCACTTTTTTCTATGCTGACAAACATGTTAACATTCTAGAATACGTCTGTGTGAACTGCTGTGACCACCACCTCCTTTGTTAGGGAGGCAGTGTGAGATAGGAGTGCCAGTGTGGGTTCAGAAGGCCTGGTGTGAAATCCCAGCTCTACCACTTGTCAGCTGCGTGACCTCAGGCAAGCGGCTCAACCTCCCTGCGCCTCTGTTTTCTCATCTGTCAAATGGGGATAATAATAGTGAACCGACTTTTAAGGTTGCTGTGAAGGCTGAGTGAGCTAATTCACGCAAAGGTTTCTAGAAGAGCGCCTGTAAGAACGCCTAAACTGTCATCACCGTTGTTACTATTACTATTACTCTAAATTCCAGCTTTTAAAAGGGTTTTCATATGGCATACGGGGTGAATTACACTGTTTGATTCTAGAGATAATAAAATTATGACCAAAGAGATTGTGCAAGATCTCCCAGCTATTGGGTGGCAAAGCCTGGGACTAAGACCTAGCTTTCTAGAATGCAAACCTCACATAAGTCAGGACCTTCAAACCATACAAAGGGGGTGCAGCTCGGGTGACATAAGAGGGACGTCTTGAGATCAGCATTCCCATTTCAGCCAGAACAATTCCAGAGTATAGCTTCTTTATCTGATTTACGTATTAGGCATCCTTCTATGCCTGCTTTTTTTTTTTTTTTTTTTTTTTTTTTGCGGTACGCGGGGCTCTCACTGTTGTGGCCTCTCCCGCTGCGGAGCACAGGCTCCGGACGCGCAGGCTCAGCGGCCATGGCTCACGGGCCCAGCCGCTCTGCGGCATGTGGGATCTTCCCGGACCGGGACATGAACCCGTGTCCCCTGCATCGGCAGGCGGACTCTCAACCACTGCGCCACCAGGGAAGCCGTACGCCTGCTTTTGAATAAAGTTTTCCTACATTTTTAAAATTCAGTCCCATTTGACTCTTTCCTATGACAGTAGGGCTCCTAACCCTATCAACAGGGGCACAATTTTCCAGTCATTGGTAAATTTCATGAACTGATACATTCACACTCACCCTTCCAGAAACGTTTACCCTGCATGAGAACCAGGATTTCTCGAACTACAAGGGGCTCTTCAGATAACAATGGTCACTCCACTGAGGCTGTGCTGTGCCCGGAGCAGCAGTATGACATGGTAGGGTCTGGCCGTTGAGGACAAGGGGTCACTGGGGGAAACTGGTACTTGGTTATCAGACCACAGAGGAGCTGAGCTACAGGAAGAGGCTAGAATCAGAGTCTGGGAAGCAAATAGAAAAGTCTACCATTTTATTTTTGAGAGCGTATTTGCTCCAAGTTCTTTCATTTTTGCCTCAACCTTGCAACTTCTCTGCAAGATACATTCTCCTGTGCACCACCAGGACTAGCTCGGCTTTCGGGAGGTAAAATTTCATGCAAAATATCTATTTAAGGACAGTGGTTTTGAATTTTTGTTTTTATCCTTGTGACTTGGGCACAAGAACTGGAAAGAAGGGAGGTAGTGGAGGAGGTGGGCAGAGAACAAAATTAGGGGCAGATAAGACTCACCATCGACCATGGTAAGAGGGGACCAGTTATTGCCTTGCAACTCATGAACCTTAATTTCAGGCCAGGCTTCCTTGTCTAGCATAAGGGACAGGAATGAGTAGAGGAAGCTGCTGGTCTGGCAAACGCAGGGGTGACCTGGACAGCATGGCCTGGACAGTGAGCCAGCTGGAGAGGACCTGAGAATACAGGTGGGTCAGATGAACCCAGTTTGGGAACCAGGGGAGGAGACATGATATAGGTGTGTGCGAGGCCTTGAATACATCCATAATATCCACACACATTCCTTTGAGACTTTACAGATTATTTCCCTAGCAGGTGGGATGTCTCTCCTGCTATTTGGCTTTTTAAAATTTCATTTAATGTTTTTCTATGGAAAATGACTCTGGCCTTCCATGGAGAAAACAATCTCAGGATCAGCATGCATAGCTGGCCAGAGGCAGGTGTCCCAGCCGCACAGGGCAGACCTGACTGGACTTGGTTGTTGCAGGGACTGAGCACTGCAGTGTCGGGCAGGTCACCAGGAGGCAGAGTGGATGGCCTGGGCCTCCATGCTGGCATCCACCGCCTTGGAAAAAGCAGCAAATGTTTTCTGCAGAAGCTGAGAGGTGAACAGGGGACTATTTCTTTGGTCACTCCTGAGCAGAGGTCACTATGAAAAGAGCAATGTCAAAGTCCAACTCTGTCCCAAACTGGGCCAACTCCAACTGCAGGGGAATTCAGGAGACAGCTGATGTGGGTTAGAATCCCTTGTGACGTAGGGACGGCGGCCTCGCAGAAGATGTGCAGGGACTTGCCCAGGCTTACGCAGTTGTGAGGGGAGGAGTCGGGAGAGCCTGGATCAGCCTGATACTGAAGCCTGCTCTTCGTCCACCGAGCTTGGCGACGGCTCAGAGGTCGTGTCGCTGCTACTGCCGTAGCTGCTGCTACAGGTGCCCATTTAAAAAGGACTTCATAGATGACAGGTGCTCTGTATGATTTTATGTAACACTTACCACAGCCTAATGAAATGTAGGACATTAGTACTTCGATTTTACAGATGGAAGAATGGAGGCTTAGAGAGGTTAACACCCAGGGCATGATTGGAACTCTGATCTTTCCAAATCCAGGACCAGAGAGTTAAGTTTCTCTTCCAGGTGGGGCTAGATATCGCCTCCTGATTCTCCTACAGAATTGCTGCCTGTGGTTGTGTGGAACTGGGTAAATATTTCAGCAAGATATGACTGCATGAATTACGGCTGAATGAGTATATAGACTTTACATGTGTATACACATATCCATATGTAATTTCTACCTTGTGTGGAGTGCCAACTCTGTACAAGATACTGTTCATGTAAAAGTATTATTTCTCATGTTTACAATAACTACACAAAGCAGAGAACATTAGATTATATTATTAAATTCATTTTACAGAGATAAAGATGGAAGCTCAGAAAACAAAAAATGAATTGTCAGTGGCACACAGTAAAGACTGGAGCAAGGATCCAAACTTTGGCTGTTTGAAGAAAAAAAACTCGCACCTTCTTTTTCCCCCCTGCTGGGTTGTCCTTGTGTAAAATGATCCTAAAGTAGCCTCAGAGAGCAATGGTAAGACCTCTCCAGCACAAAGCCTTGGGAAGCACATTACAAAATAAGTTTATGAGTGTTCAGTATCAACCTGCTTTTGGTCAGTGCACTGAAATCACAGAAAAACAAGTTTCAGCTTAGAAAGAGCTTGTTTTCATTGCTACATCATGCAGAGGAAGAGTCTCTTGGAGAAAGTTTTTTTTTTTTTTTTTTTCAGGGGGCTTCAAATTTCCTCTGAGCAGCCCTTTGGAGAAGAGTTATTAGAATTTATTTTCAATTATACACCAGAATAAGCCTCCTGCAGTATCGTTAACTTTCAATTTCAGCCAATTTTCGACGCATTCAATCATAGATGCCTCAGTGGTTAAGAATCTATGTTGCAAAACAATTCCCACTTTGCAGCAATGCAGTCAAACAGATCTACAACTCCTAAGATACTATCCAACACTTTTTCAGCTCACTGGTGAAGTGAAATAGAATTTACCAACCATCCCCGTTTACCCAGTATGCTCCAAGCTCATTTGCAAACAGATCTGCAACTCAAAACATCTCACCAGGGGGGTTTTGGTTTAGCACAGCCTGGAAGAGAGGAGCTGGTCTGCTTTGGATATTTATGACTTCTGGCTGCCTGTTTCCTCCTTCTACTCCTAATGTACACTGGCTGAACTTCATACCACAAGGAAGGGAACTCCTCCCCATGCAATTCTATAAGTGCTCTCCATGGTAGGGATTCTGATTCATTAGGAAGACCCAGACAGGTTTATGTCCAGCTGTTTGCTTTTCTAAATTGCATGGTTGTGTGTGTGTGTGTGTGTGTGTGTGTGTGTGTGTGTGTGTGAGAGAGAGAGAGAGAGAGAGAGGGAGGGAACCTTGGGTGAAACACTGAGAAAGATATGCAGCCAACTTAAACTCTTCCTTTAAAAGTTTGGAAGACAGGACGATCTTAATAAATGTATAGAAAACTGCATTTCAGAGACTGAATCAAGCCATACTAATCATTTGTGTTGGGCCTCACTTTTAATACAATGCCTCAGACATGAAGTTCTGATTGAAGTCCATGGGACAGGCAAGCTGGTAAAATGGGTGATGAGGAGGAATAAATTGGGAGTTTGGGATTGACATACACACACTACTATATTTAAAATAGCTAACCAACAAGGGCCTTCTGTAGAGCACAGGGAAATCTGCTCCATATTCTGTAATAACCTAAATGGGAAAAGAACTTGAAAAAGAATAGATACTTGTAGATGTAGAACTGAATCACTTTGCTGTACGCCTGAAACTAACACAACATTGTAAATCAACTATAGTCCAATATAAAATAAAAATTTTTAAAAAGAAAGAAAAATATGGGTGAAGAGGAACAACAGCCTCTCAAAGAGGATTAGCTTCTCATCGACTGAGTGAAGGCTGCAATGTTCCCAAATGAAATACTCCTGAGTTCAGGACAGTCCCCTTGGGAATGTACAGCTAACAAAATATGAGAGGGTAAATCAGAGCTCAGTTATTGAGAAATACTTCAAACGGACCCATTTGCCCTCTCCCCTTGCTGCCCCCCCAGGCTATGGTGGGGTAGAACGCTGAAGACCTGTCTCTGAACAGGTCTGGGGGGGAATGAGAACATCAGAACAAATAGATGGGCTGCACAAAGCTGCCCAAGAATGATCAAGATGAAAGGGAGTGCTATGGCAGCTCTGCAATCACATTACAAAAAATAAAAAGGAAAAAACGAACAAATTAGAAATAAAGAAATGTTGCTTGCAAACATCAAATGAAGAACCCTGTATGAAAGAAAATCTCATTTGAAATGCATGAGAACATTCTCCATGAGTGCTTTGTGTTGTACAATGACTTGATAAGAGCATGAATGCAAAATAAGAATTACAAGAAAAATTGGAAAACAGTAGACTAAGATGAAAAAGTAAGTCTTGGATCTAAGACCCAAACTGAAGATCATTTCAGGACTAATCAATTGGGGCCATTAATAAAAATGAGTACATAAAGGACATTTCAGTTACTGGCATAGAGGAAAGACTTGGGATATTCTTAGGATGGAGGAAAAAAGACAAAGTGATTAAAGAAATTAAGCAGAAGATAATGAATATGGAGGGAATCCAACATAAGAGAAAGTGGTTTCCCTGAACCAAAAAACCTAATAATGCACTGAAAATGTATTCAAGTATATAATACAGAATAACCCTGAAATAAAAGAATAACTGAATCTACAGATGAAAAAAAGCACTTTGTGTTCCTTGAACAACTGTTTCAGAATGATTGGTGCTGAAATATATCCTTGTCATATAACGCTGAGGATAAGGTAAGAATTCTGTGGCATCCAGGGGAAGAAAAATGAAGTCATCAGTAAAAACAAAGTATACAAGCTAATCTCAGACTTCTCCAACGTAACATTCAATGCCAGGTGATATGAAAGCAGTGTTTACCAAAATTTGAGGCAAATGAAATGTGACCCCCAAATTTTATGCAGCCAAGTTGCCCCAAAGGCACTAGCAGACGTTCTCAAACATGTATGAATGTGTGAGCCAAAGTGAAGCAAAGGAGGTGAAGGACTCCTTGGGTGTGAAACTTCGATTTAAATTTACAATTAGGACCAAACAATTATGGAAATTGTTGTAACAAGAATGAAGGACAATGGAAAAATAATGACATAATTAATAGGAAAATGGGAGGAAGTATCAGGGTGCTTATTTCCATATCCTTTTTAGTTGTGAGTCACTTGCTACTGTCTATAGTGAAAACATGAAGTTTAAAAACTATTCCAACATCTTAATGATTTTAATCTCTTTTATCAACAATAGAGGAAACTTTAAGAAAAAAATATGCATTATAATTTAAAAATCTGTCTTGGCTTTGAAAGTAACAACATGGACCTCTCTCTAGGTACTTTCGGTAGTAAGTTCATTTATTACCCACACAATTTATTGAACACTTAGTAAGGTAAGTACTCTCCATACATTGTCTCATAAACTTCTCACAATATCCCAATCTAGGTATTATTATTGTGAGTGAAAAATCTAAAATCAGGGAGGTTAAGCAAATTGTTAACAGGGGCCAGAGCCCTACTAAAATCCATATAGTATATTTCCAAATACCTCCCCGAGTCCTTAACCACTATGCTATACTTCCTCAGTCTGATTTCACTCTGACCAATAGAACCAAGTTTATGCAAGGATATTAAAAAGCAGGCTGGCCATTGTGGAACATGTAAGACAAAAATTGGGGCAAGCTTTTGGTTTCTGAAAACATGGTTTTACTTTTAGAGTTTTTTATCCAAACTTGCTTCTTGCTCTGAAGAATAATGTCAGAGCGACATCATTAAACTTTAGGCGTTTTGAAGGAAAAAAACTCTAAATCCCTAACAAACCCTAGTTAAAATTTCATGTAATGTACCAGAGATAAAGAGAGAAAAATATTCAATAAAAGGCTCAACCTGAGATCCAGATAACTAATTAACCTCCAAGATATCCCAGTGCGGAAGGCGATTATCGTGATCTGACCCAGGAGGGATATAACAAAGATAAAACCTAAGTTTCTAAAAGAGCCTGTTGGATCGTATATTAAGAGTCCTCGACTCCTGACTTGTTCTCCGATGGCAGATCTCATTTTTATCAGCTGTCTGGTCCATGCGTGGAGGATAACGCTGAGGAGTGAGAGGATATTTTGAGGAACTGATCATCAGTCTGGTAAACTCTGACCACACAAAGATTGTTATTCAACTCAAAGGGGCTTACCCAAATCTTTGAAGCTAGGATTAATCACAAGAGACTAAGCTGGGGCTTGGAAGATGGGGGGGGGGTTAAAATATATATATATATATATTTGAGAAGCATCTTCTCCTGGAAATATCAGATTTTGGGATATTAAATGTAATAGATTTCTCCTGATCCAAGGTGGGTATTGCTAACTTTCTATCCCAATATCCATTCTGACCTTCATAGACTCATCCATTTTTAGTGGAGCATGTGGCCCAAACTCCTTTGTAATTAGATATGATTAAGTTCTAGCCAGCAGGAGGGTTGCATGGAAGCTTAAAAGAATTATTCTAAAACATAGCTGGTTTGTGCCCTTTGACTTTCCTTCTTCCCTCTGTGCTGCTTGGAAGGTGAATGATATGACAGCTGGAGCTCCAGCTGAGACCATGTAGCCAAGTGTCACACTTGAAGGGTGCATTGGTCCTGGATGAGCACAGAGCCACCAAACCAGCACTGCACTGCCTATCTTTAGAATTTTACATATGAAAAATGGAATTCTATATTATTTAAGCCATTCTTTTCTAGGTTTCTATTACTTGCAGCTGAACCTGGGGCTAAGCGATACATCTTCTTTAGCAAAAGCAAACTTTATTCTTGCACACAGAGTGTGGGTCTAACAAAAGCAAGTAAGGTTCTGTCCTTTGTTCAACCAAAGGAGCCAAATGTAAATACTCCCATTTCTCAATTGTGTGCATGTATCTGTGCAACCTCCAGAGTGTTTCTTGTAAGCGACCTGCTTTCTCCCTGGGGCCCCCCTCAGTAGGAGCAATTTTAAGCATATAAGTGTGAGCAAGAGGCAGCCGAACATCCCATTCTCTGCAACCAGCCAATTAATCAATGTATGGATAGCGTTGCTGGCACACTTCCTTGTCACAGAGCTGCCTGTTCTCAGAACTCTGCTCAGAAAGCAGGTGTCCTCAATGTTCATTGCAGCTCTATTGACAATAGCCAGGACATGGAAGCAACTTAAGTGTCCATGACAGATGAATGGATAAAGAAGATGAGGCACATATATACAATGGAATATTACTCAGCCATCAAAAGAAATGAAATTGAGTTATTTGTAGTGAGGTGGATGGACCTAGAGTTTGTCATACAGAGTGAAGTAAGTCAGAAAGAGAAAAACAATATTGTATGCTAACACATATATATGGAATCTTAAAAAAAACAGTTTCTGAAAAACCTAGGGGCAGGACAGGAATAAAGACACAGACAGAGAGAACAGACTTGAGGACACGGGGAGGGGGAAGGGTAAGCTGGGATGAAGTGAAAGAGTAGCACTGACATATAAACACTACCAAATGTAAAATAGCTAGTGGGAAGCAGCCACATAGCACAGGGAGATCAGTTCGGTGTGTTGTGTCCACCTAGAGGGGTGGAATAGGGAGGGTGGGAGGAAGACGCAAGAGGGAGGAGATACGGGAATATATGTATACGTATAGTTGATTCACTTTGTTATACAGCAGAAACTAACACCACATTGTGAAGCAATTATACTCCAATAAAGATGTTTAAAAAAAAGAAGAAAGAAAGTAGGTGTCCTTCAGCTAAGGATGCCAATCTTTTCCATGTGTGAGACCATTTCAGAGGCCAGGCAGCCATGCAAACTTGCAATGGTGGAGGGTGAGGAGTGATAGGGCTTCCTTGGGCTTAGGTTGAAACTGGACTCCATTCAGGCATGACCAGAAATGATCAGACTAAAAGAGCCTTGTATAAAATGACTTACGCATTCTGTACTCGTTCTAAAGATTAAAAAAAAAATCTTTAATGTATTTGCAGCCACACAGCTTTACTTTTCATTGAATCCATTATTAAGTCCCTGGGAAGGAAGACCTCTGTCATCTTCATTTAAAGGGATGATAGAAAAATTCCCCAAACTCACAGCTACAAGCTTCACAAGGACACTGCCCAAGATCGCTCAACTCTCAACCGACAAGCCTAGCAGACAGCTAAGCCACAGGCTGCGGTGCCCTATCAATGGCTTCTCCCTTCAGCTTGGCCCCAGCCCTCACACACCATGCGCCAAATGCCCCCAAAATGAGGCACCAACCACCGCTTTGCAGGACCTGTGCCCATCTCCTTTTACTCTGTTTCCTTTGTTCCACAGCCCTGGCTCTTGGGCACACAGCTCACCACCCCAGCTGGACACTGGCCTCTGCTTCAAGGGTGCAGCTGTTCCTCAGGGTCCCCTTTTGACTTTTGGTAAAACTTTGACAGTACATCAGCTTACTCTTTTAACTGTATGTCTCCAGTGATAAAGGCCTTTCCGCAGACTTCAACTCAGATAACCCTTGATGTGCATAGACCAACAACACTCTGACACGTAGTGAGATTCAGATGGAGACTAATTTCCTTAGAGAGCTGGATAATTAGCATTAGGTATGAGGATGAAAGACACGCGTACCATTTGGGTACCTGACTCTTGACTACAAGACATGCCCAAAATAAAACTGATGAGCAGTTAGTTCTAAAACACACACACACACACACACACACACACGCAGAGGTGTGTATGCACACACTGTGACTCTACCTAAAAGCTTTTTAAACGTCTATATTCTCAGGCAAAGGACCCAAGAATGTTTAAAATATTCCTGTTAACAAAGATGTTTACTAAGCACTTATTGCATATGCCAAACACTGTGAGAAACACATTTTCACATGAAAGTACTCTTTGTGAAGTATGAATAACTATTATCTCCCCATTTTGCAAATGGAAGAACAAACATCAGGACGCTGAGGGACTGTCCCACGCGTGCCCAGCTCGTGCTGTGAAATGAACGGGGCCTGAACTGTCACTACAAGTGGAAAGGGTCACCAGAGGAGAAACAGGCAGAAGTTAGGGGGTCTTCTCGTCACATCCTGCTGATGCCAGAGTGTCAGGATTTTGTCTCCTCTTCCCTCTATGTTCCTCCAGAAGGTGAGTTGTCTATTTCCTCACCTGGCTTGATGAGTCCTCCAACCTTTCTGAATAATCCTGAAGCAGAACCAAAGTTTCCCACCTTGGATAGTCCATACATCCTTCACACACACGGCTACTGCCATAGACACCGGGACTTCATCTGGGGACTTAGGGCATAAGGTGTCTGCAGTGGGAATAGGGGTTCCTGTCCTCTCCTGTGGGGGTTACATTTCCTTTGACGTTAGGACTTGTATTTCTTTCCCAGAGGAAATCCTTATTATGAAAAGGACCCCTAATAGGACCCGGGAAGATGAGACTTAATTTGTCCTCCACTAGGGGCCCTTTTCTCCAGTAACCATAGGGGTGGCACAGTCTGGCAGCCAGTGGCCAAGAAACAGAGATTCTGGCTCACTTCAGCTGATCTCCTTTTCCTTCATCTTGCCTCAGTCACACGTCTTATAAAATCCCAATGCCAAGTTCACTTTCCTCAGAGAGGTACTCCGGACGCCCCCTTGCTTCCAGGCAGGGCAGTGCGCACAGTCTTCCCACTCCCACTACGTCCACTTCCATCCGCCTCCAACCCCCGTCGCCCCAAAATGCAGTCTGCTTTATTTCATGCATAAATAGCAATTGCCAACCAAGAAGAAACACCTGGGAGAGTCAGGGCACTCGTGGTACAAGATAATTAGAGATTACTATAATCGAAATTTCATTGCCACATCAAACTGTGTCTTTTAGCATTAATTAATCTCCAATCCCAGCCCCTGAGCCTCTCAACTCTTCTGCTGGAGAGAGACCAGCTTGTCAAGCGCGCCCAAGCCTTGCATCTCATTATCTTATCACTGGTGCAGGGCAGAGAGAGAAGCAGAGTGATTCCTCGGGGGCTTTTGCCCAGGCAGCTGTGATTCACAGGGCAGTTTCCCTGGTAAGAGGCAAGTGGAGGAAGCAATTTTGAGGAGGAGAGCTGGGCTCTTTATTTATTTACTTATTTATGCTTTCTCAGCAAACTCAGAAGCAGAGGATGCACATGGCTTCCATGAGGAGAACTGTGTCACGTAAGAAGGATATTCGTCGCTCACAGGTGGAGACTAAGTGCAGGTGGTCCAGGAACCCTCACCCCTTGGCTGATCCTCTGATTCTATCCTGATCATTCAAGTGATAGAAAGCTGTCTGCCAAGTCATGCCCATCCTCTCCCTCTGCCCACCACTTACGGTTTGCAATGTTTACTGTCACTTTACATATAGAACATTTCCAAACCAGCATTCTGAAGACTGGTCATTTCTTTTTGAGAACCACTCTGCCTGCAACTGAAGTAAGCTGCCCCATCTGGATGAACAGCTAAGTGTCCCAGAGTTGTGGTTCTATGACTATGTTTTTCACATGCTTCCCCAGTCATTTTGGTGATAAAATAGAACTCTTTACCAAAAAAAACCAAGCATTAGGTTTACATCCTTTCTGTAGTATTACTAATGATTAGTACTGCAATAATTACTAATTATTACAAAGAAATAGTGGAAGAAGTATAAATGCCTTGATACAGTTAGATTATCTTTCTCACTACTATAGTCTCTGCAAACTTTTAAAATACATTTCTATGAACCTTTGATACAATTCCCATAATGTGTAGCATATTCACCTAAGAGAATACTACCAAGCATTGAGAATGGCAACCAAGAATACAGAAGCACAAATGCTGAACACAATGCATAGCACAAATGCATAACACAATGCTGAACAGAAGCCAGTCTCAGCAGAGAACATTCTGTAAGATCCCTTTCAAGTAAATTGAAGAGCAGACACACCCCTGGTGCTGGGAGTGGAGATGAGATTAGCTCCCCTGCGGGGGGAACTGTGACTGCGAGTGGTATGGGGATTCTGGTGTGCTGTGTTCTACTCCTTGATCCGAGTGCTGGCTATCTGGGGGTGTTCAGTTTGTGACATTTCATTGAGTGGGCGTTCGGGGAACTTGGCTGTATGTATGTTATACTCAAAGACAGTTTTTCAAAAAAAAGGAGTATGTGAAGCCTTTCTTCTTTCCCTCCCTCCCTCCCACCCTTCCCTTTCCTTCCTTCCTTCCTTCCTTCCTTCCTTCCTCCCTCCCTTCCTTCCTGCTTTCTCTAGGAAAAGTCTCCATAGAACTCATTTCTATGAATCTCAAGAAGTGAGTGCCTTACCTTCTGTTCCTTGGTCAGCTCTGCATCCTAAAGATTCCTGTTCCTTCCTCTGCCAGTTACAGGAATGGAACCTGAAGGTCACTTCCTCTGCAGGGGGCTCCCTGTGGCCAACCCGGGGAGGACCCTATTAGGGTGACCAACCACACCTGCATCTTGGCCACTGATGGAGCCACACGCCTTTGAAAGGCCATTGTCATTTCCAAAGAACATGATGATTAAACACACTTACAAAAGACCATGAGTATTCTTTTAAATGAAGTGGGTTCTCCACCTTGCTGCCTTCTGTGTAAGAGACGAGGTTGAAAGGGAGTGCAGAGCGTCCGAGTTGGCAACTCTGTTTCTAGTTTTAATGACAGGTAAACATAATAAGGCGCAGGTTATTATTTACATACCATCAAGTTTTTTAGGTTATGGAGACCTCTAAGGACTTTGGATCATGGCTAATTTCTGTTTTGAAGGAGCAAACATACTTAAAGCAGATCAGCAACTGGAACCCACTCACTCCTCTGCAGCCTCGTGGAGTCAGGACCCTGGCTGCCTTGCTTCTCACCACCTCTCAGATCCTGGCTCTCAGGAGGCAAGAGGGATGTGGTTAGTGAGAGAACCAGGGCCCGCACCCAGCAAACCGAAGCTCAGGCCAAAGAGAGAGTGCTTTGTTCTCTGCTCAGGCCTTGGAGAACTTCACGGTGAGCAGGCAGGCGTATTTTGACTTTTCTGTTCCACTGTGCATGAAGAAAATCAGACTTGTGTTAACAAACCAACCTTTTGTTAAATGTCTATCCCATGCTCAGCAAAGTGCTAAGTGCTACACGTGTGACATGATTCCTACCCTCAAAGGCAGACACTCGTGAAACAGCAAATAATACAAAGAGCTCACAAATGGTGCAAACATGCAGCAGGGCCCTGTGGTCGTTTGGGAAGAGTAGTCAAGGGTGGTGGAGCAGACAGGGGAGACATTCTATGACGTCTGTGGCTTACAAGGTGGCAGATGCCGTCTTGGCTCCGTATTTGGATGACTACACTTAATACTCAGAATTACTCTGTGGGTGAATGGCACTGGGTCCATTTTATTGACAGGAGCCCTAAAGCAACGTGCTTTAGATCGCAGAGCTGGTCAGGGGTGTTCTAAGTGCAGAGACACAATCCACGCTGTCGCCGGAAGATGTGTTGGATGAACTGGTCTGTGAAAAATGAGCAGGGCACCGATGGATAGGATGCCCAGATCAGACCTCACCAGGGAATCACCCCGTGAACTGGGAAAATGGGCTCTGAGCCCTGCCGTCCACCTGCCCCTGCAAGCACAAACAGGAGGACTCACCCGGGAGCAGAACTCAGGATGCCCCGAGAAAAGACTGGGGCAAAAACATCCCACCATGGCCCCATCAGCTCTTTTCACAGGAAGAATTAAGAGTCTTCAGCTACCTTTGTCAAAGCAGCTGCCTTTGTTGGATGAGTGTATGTGGTACACAAATGCTGAACTGCCAGGGCATGTCCTCCATTTTATCCTACCCCAATGTGAGGTTTTTACAGGCTGAGGAAAAGCAGGACACAAAAAGGATACGTTAAACAGACACACACCATTGACTTCTCCCCACTGTCTACATATGCATTAGATGCTTAACTGTGCAGTGCGCCTTCCTCGCGGGAGGCAGAGTGGTCCTAGCCCAGAGGGTGACGCTGAAGCACGAGGACCATGGGCTCTGATCACTCCCAGGCTGGGCCACTGCACGTGCTCTGCATCCTCATCTGTATCAGGGCCTAATCTACCACTGATTATTTGCTTATTTAGTTATTGCTCTCTTGCTCCAAGCGTGCTGTCATCCAAATGAATTTCTACTTAAATATGCAAGCAGTGGAAGATGGAATATTAACATGGAAGCACTTGGACTCTCTAACATGATTTGGTATAAAATGGAATTTGGTGTCCATCATGGGGTCTGTCTTAGACTTTAATCAAGCACTTCTAGATAGTGAACAGCCAAAAGGATCTCATTTTAATGATAACCAGTATTTGTATAAAGCTTTAAATATGAGAAGGTATAAAGCCTTCTCACATGTATTTTCATTTGATTCTCAAAACAGTCCTGGGAGGCAGTGTTACCACCTGCACTGATGATACAGGGGCTGAGCTAAGGTCACCCAGCTATCACATGGTAGAATCAGGACTCAGCCTCCATCTTCTGATTGCAAACTTCATACTCTGCACTGTGTCCACACCACCACCCAACGGGGTCCCTTCACCTCATGGTGAGCTCATCTTGAAGGAACTTGCACAGTAAAATTCCAGTTCAACGGGTAACTGTGCACTCATGGAGCCCCACCTCTGCCATGCTGTAGGTCTCTGAGTGAGTGACTTTTCTGAAATCTTCTGAGATAGCCATTTCCCACTTTCTTCTTCTTCTTCTTCTTCCTCCTCCTCCTCCTCCTCCTTCATCATCTTCTTCTTCTTCTTCTTCTTCTTTTTTCTTTTGAAGAGCTCTAATTTGAAAACCAGTGTACCAGCAAGCATTCCTGAGTGGAAGGTGTCTTAGTGACAAACACAAAAACATGATTTAATTGACAAATGCCAACTGATTTTCACAGTCCGCAGACTATCAGCCAGTTTGATTTCCTCTTTTATTAACTAAAGGGTCCAACACAGACAATCTCTGGTGGGTCACTGGGATGTGGACTCCCTGGGGGGAAGTCAGAACACTGCCCTGCATTTTCATCCTGTCTGCTTCTGAAGAAGACAGGGAACAGGGGCCTGCAGGCAGAGCCGAAGCTGTGTGCCCCGGTTTACTCCTTTTATGTCCAGGGCTTTCTGAACTGGATTGTCACAGAATAGATATAATCAGTTTGTATTCTGTTTGTGAAGCAAAAGTTTGGTTACCTAATAATGGTTAATTTAATAATCTGGTCAACTTAGAGATAATTGACAAAATATTCATATAAATGAATTAACTTTTCAAGCAAGAAATAAATTATTTGTTCATTCTTCCCAGAACCGTTTTTGAATACTGGCCTACGTTGAGCATACAAATGAATGGCTGTCCCCGCCTAGCGTAGTTCATGACAGAGCTGGATATGCTTGGGTTTTTTGTTTGTTTGTTTGTTTTCTGGCCACACCACACAGTTTGCAGGATCTCAGTTCCCCAACCAGGGATTGAACCTGGGTCCTGGCAGTGAAAGCCTGGAATCCTTACCACTAGGCCACCGAGGAACTCCCTGAGCATGTCTGAGGATCAGAGTCTCAGCTCTCGATGATTCTTTACATGAGGTTATAAACAAAACACACGTTCACCTACTTTATTTCTATTCATCTTTCCGAAGTCCTCATCAGCTGTGGGTACCCATGAGGTCACATTACTGTTAATAATAAATCTTGCTGGCTTTTCATGTCTCTTACATAACTACAGGGACTCAGTCACTGGCCATATCTTCCACACTGATTGGTTTGGATCCCTAGAAGGCCCCCTCCTGCCCTCACGCCTGGCCCTTGCTAGCGTCCATGGCTGCAGATGGCTGGAGCAAGGCCCCTTCCATGCCCACAGTCATTGACGCCCTCCTCGGAAACTCGGCTTTCCTGGCTCACGTGCTGTTTCCCACACTTCCAGTGAGAGACTGGACAGACATTTTGTCCTCTCTATCGTTCTTTGCAATTTAGGTCCCCAATACAGGCTGCATGTCTCATAAAGTCCAGCCTGGAAGCAGTCCTTTCGGTTCCCGTCTGCAGCTCCCTTTTCCACAGGGGTGACTCTTGAGCTGTGCTCTGGCTCAGGGACAGACACTCACTCTCCCTTGCATATGCTCACAACTGCCCCTCGGCTGTGCACCCACGGAGCTCCCTCACCGTGTCCAAGGGGCTCCTCTCCTCTCCCTCCTCACCTCCTGGTCACCCACCACTCTGTCTACGGTATTTCACAGATGCTCTGCAGTTACTGTCTAATGAATACATCTGGTCTTCCCCATTACAATCATATTTTTTCAGAGGACAAATAGCTTGCTGACTCGTGTAAACAAGCAAAACTCTGGCCAGTGAATAGAAACCTAATTTATTGTCTGGACACCACTTACTAGTTATATGAACATCAATGAATAAGACATGTAGGGTTTCATTGTCTTAGCAGGAAGTGGGGTCCATCAGCTCTGAATTCCCTTCGTACTCTCTTACATGACATCATTTAGGGCTCCTGTATCCTTGCTTCATACGCGTTTTAGAGCTCTGTGTTCTGGCAGCATCCAGTTACTGCAAGTGACTGGTGTCATTGGTTAGCATCATTCCCAGTTATGATTGATTATTAGTTCATTCATTTCACAAACAGTTACTGAACATCTACTCTTCTGGGCACTGGGGATCTATCAGCAGACCAACAGAGAGAACTGCGGCTATTACAGAAATTACATCTTAGCCTGGGAGAGAGAGACTGTAATGAATAAATATGTGATTTAAAGTCAGATAGCAACGCGTGATGAAGACAGAGCAGGGCTGGTGGCGGAGGGTGTGCGACATGAGGAGGAAACATACGAGCACAGACCTGAATGAAATTATCGAGTAGCTCTGTGACTATCTGGGCCCAGAACATTTCAGGCAGAGGTAACAGCCAGTGCTAAGGCCTTGAGGCAGGTGGATACTTGGCAGATTTGGGGAACATCAGGAAATCCCATGCAGCTGGGGCTGAGAGGGCATGGACCGGGGGTAGGACAGGAGGCTGTGGAAGGGTTGTCAAAGTCTTGTGAATTGGGCTGTGGCATTTGTATTTTATCTGCATGAGATGAGAAGCCACCCGGAGATTATAAGCAGGGAGAAACAGCATGTTCATATAACTAGTAAGTGGTTTAAAATTTACCTTTTAAAAGGATAACTCTGTCTGGTGAGTAGCGAATAAGAGAGAGGGACGGGCAAAACAGGAAGATCAGTCAGGGGTTTTTAAAGAAGATGAGGACTTTGAAAGGGTTTTAACAGTGTCATTAGGAGCTCCTTGGTGCGAGGAAGGGGCAAAGAAATCAGAGAAA
This sequence comes from Mesoplodon mirus, assembly GCF_964341445.2. NCBI lineage: Eukaryota > Metazoa > Chordata > Mammalia > Artiodactyla > Ziphiidae > Mesoplodon > Mesoplodon mirus. The sequence continues at coordinate 137,956,577 of NC_138983.1, read as the reverse complement.
GTATGTATAAAGAAAACCTCAGTTCAGCTACTCCTGATGGTGCTAAATTTAGAGTGACAGAATGTACCTCCTTGGGTGAAATGTCATCCTACTTTTATTTACTACCTATATTCGTGCTCTAGTATACAGATATTTGAGGTAGAAATATTGCTTCTATATTCTCCCCTATTATTTTCCTGGACACCTCATCTACCACATTTCTTTCTACAATATATCACACCTGCTGTTCTCTGTAAGATTTGATGCTAGAGTGCCATCAGGCATTTTTCTCCTTTTCCCACAAGTTTTGCTTCATGATCCTCTTAATCGTCGGGCCAAATGTGTGCTTCCTCTCCCTCCCATGGGTACATTCCATTTATTGCCATGCCCACACTTTTTGTCTGATAAACTATGGTTTCACAGACAAAATGCTGGGTTGTAGTACCAAATATATAACCAATTTTTATTTTTTCCTTTCTGCATCTTATTCCTGCCCTTCTCTTCAGTGTTAGAAAGGATGAAAACCCCATCTGTGCTTCCACTGTGGTATCTTGTCCAAGCCTCCACTGTCACTAGGACATGTCTCTTCCAGGTTCTCCTGCCTGGATCAAGGGTTTTAATATAAAACCAGAGTGGGGGCCATCGTGGGATCGGTGAGTCTTGGCTATCTCTCCATGTTACCATACAGTCTGAGAAGAAAGGAAACTTCTTAAATAACCATGTCAGGTTTCCATCTAATCACCTCCATTTTCCTTATTAGGTAAGACCCACCACTGCAAACACTTCTTTTCTCGTCCTCAGCGGGCTATGCCTGGGCATACTCCTTTGAGCTCATTTAATCTGGAGCTACTGCATCTCAGAAGTGCCACCTACTTCCATGGGCAAAGTTCTAACATCTTCCTTCCCTTTCCTTTTTTAAAAACATTTTTGCATACATCTTTAGCTTAGCATTAATTCTTTCATTCTTAGTGTGCTTTTACTCACGGATTTCTGTCCTATCTAATCACTCGCTTTAAACACATTCCAGGTAATTATTCCCTCTATTTCCTCACTGTCACTTCCTTAGGAACACTATCTTGCATTGGTAGCACAAGTAATTGGTGACTAATGCTTATGGGCAACCAGATACAGCACATAACTTCTAGCTCATTAAAACAGATTCTTCTGTATCCATGCATGGAAGATGTTCTAAGCCTTCTGTTTCCAGAACATATTGATTTTTGGTACTCACTTGTACCTGAATGAGCTAAAAATGCAAGCTGACTATGGACTGTGAGTATTCGATGATTAAATTCCAATTTCTCCATCTCATCTGAACATCAAGGAGGCTAAAGCAGGTCCTGATGTTATCAGGAGCAAAGACTTCTACCTACCTCTTTTCTTTGAACTGAATATGTTGTTCCCATCAGAATGAATCAGAGTCCAACAGGAGCATGGAGCCATATCAAGCTAATTTAATTTGGAAGGCATGTCGCCATAGGGCACAGAAAAGAGGTACATTGGCACATTTGCTGACTAACTGACTGCTTTTGAAATATCTGTATCCATCTTGGATTGCGTTTGGCTATAGTCCAGAAAATATGTTGTTCTTTTTCTGCTCAGCTTTGTTTTGGTACCAGTGCATTAGGGAGTTTGTGAAATATCCTTCCTGAGAAATATTTAAAATGAAACACCATTGCTCTGGAATGGTTGTAGGCAAGACCTGCTTAGGGGAAGGGGCTGCACTTAGTAACCTCTGGGGTACTTTTGAAGTCTTGGATCTGCTGAATTTCTACTGTAACTTCTTCAGTAAAAATCACCCCCAAAGGCCTTCCTTACTGTAAGAGAAAGGCCCCAAGCCTTTCTGGGATTGCTATTTTGGCACTAAGTCCCTACCCATCTCTCTGCCCAGCTCATCCCAAAAGCTTGGTCCTGGGCCACATCAGAGTAGCCTGGCTCTGGCCCAGAAGGGCGTGTTGAAAGCCCGCTATTGCTCCTATGATGGCTCCATTACAGCCTGCCTCAAAGTCAGATGGCACACAGGGTGGGTCTGCGCCCCACCCCCGCCCTTCCCCCTGCCGCCTACCTGCCTTCTGGTCTACATTCACCCCCATCATCTAGAAAAGGCATCTGGCTGTCTTTGCAGGGATCTGTTTCATTACTTCAGCCTCAATGACAACAAAACTCCCTGGGGAAAGACCATGGTTTCAACAACGTTTTGTGTTGTGGAAGGTGAAAATGGGGGGAGAACATCTGAGCTCTGCTGACAGGAGCCCCTGTATTGCTAGTTCAGTTCATGAACAATGTAGCTGAACTCGGACACATTAAAGCAACAGAAATCACCTTCAGAGAGCTGGCACCAGGGCTGTCTAACACTCAGCAGTCTTGCACACACCACTGCGTGCTGAGTACAACTCCTTCCTTCTTTGCAAGTCCGCCGGGCTCACGTTCTCCCTTTAAGGCAGTGGCTCCCGGCCAGGCACAGGGCAGATGCTCAATGCACAGATGCTGTCTCTGGTTTGGTTACATCAAATCCCTAAATTACAATCTCCATAGAGTAACGCTGACATCCCATGGACACAAAAGACACAGAAAGGTCAGAAGCTCAGGAAAACTGAAGCAAAGATAACCTTACCAAACACAGGCCTGGTGTAAATGTGGATAAATGCTGGCTTCCACCTGTGCGGCTGAGCCTGCACATAACACACACTCTCTTCCCATACGGCAGATTCAGTTTCCCTGTGACATGGCCCATTGGTGAGCAGTTTCGCAGTCTTGTAACCCTAGACATTTGCAGTCCCAACCGCCCGACCCGCACTGCACAATTCCTGAACACAAGCACAGCCTCAATTACAGGTACACACACACACGCACACACATGCAATCAGAAAGCAGAACCAAGGCAACACTGACATCTGTCACACTCCCAACCCTCGCCTGCGGCAGCTTCCAACTCAAGTCTCCAACTCTGCTATCAGGCTGACAACTGGCAATGCCAAGCCTCCCACCTCCCACCCCTTCCAGATTCCTGTGATGGAGCCCGTATCTGCTGAATGAGCAGACTGCGTTCCAAACCCAGCATCTGAGGTGTAAGAACTCAGATCCTGGAGCTTATTTCAAGGTCAATTTGCTTCAGAATCAAAACGCATGTGCCATAAAGTAGAGAGATGCTAGGGAGAGGAGGAGGGCCTTAGGAAGGGAAGGCCCAGTCATTAAAACGGCTGTGGGAAATCTACACACACACACACACACTCACACGCACAACCTGGGTATTTCGAAAACCCTGTCTTGATCTGAGTTTCCTCTCCACATTCTCTCTGTCCCTATGGCTTTTCTGAATGGATGTGTTCAGCCAGCAGAGGAGTGGAGCTGGGCAGGAAGACTGTTTCTGCAGCTCATCATCTTGGGTTAAAAACAGGAGCCATGTCCCCTGGCACAGCTTCAGCCTGCCACCTCATTCCAAGCCATCAGGCCATTACTAAACTATTACCAGTTCCTTGCAGACATTTTCCTGAGCCGGTGACATATTTCTTAGAGCCCAGGAGTAAAGCTCAGGGTGTCAGGGAGGTTTGGCAGTGGCAATTTTCACCTCATTGTCAAATTGTTTCCTCTGTTTTGTGGTGGCCTGGCTCCTCGGCCCTGTGTCTCAGGTCATTTCCTCTCCCCTAGTTTTGAGAAATGTTTCTTTTCCCTCTGTCCTTTAACTCTCAAGCCCTGTTCCTGGGCAGTGGAGGCCTGCATTGAGCAGTTTGTCCAGACGCTGCCGTGGTCAGAGGAGGAGATGGGGTGCAGGAACGTGGCACAGGATAGGAGGGTGAGGGGAGTGGGCCCTGGCCCCCCGTCCTGCATTGTCTCACCAGCCTGCCATGGACACAATCTATTCTTCGCCTCGTTCTCCTGAGCAGAGCTGGTGATTGTTATTTGTATTGATAGATGAGTTGTACCCACAGAAGAAATAGGCTCTGTAAGTGCATGAAACTGAGGAAGCCGTCAAGAGCAGCAAAGAGCCGTAGTTAGCTTGTCGTGATGACTCCACTGAAGGCCAAGCGAGAAAATGAAGAAAAAGCCAATTTGCTGGATATACTTATCGAAGTGCCACACGCTGCTCTTCGTGGTGACCGACGCTGGGTGTGCAGATGACAGTCTCAAACTCAGTTCTTGTGGGTCCCGCAGGGGAATGAATACGCAGGCCATAGATAGCCAGGTTAGGCCAAAAGCAGCAGAGGTCCCACCTCGCTCACCTGTCCCAGCGCTGGGCTGTCCATTCTTCAGCTGATTCAACAGTTACTCAGTGACCCTGAGTATGTACATTTTCAGCACCACGCAGGGTACCAGAGGGTTCACAAAAGAAGCCTGGGACAAAACCCTGCTTTCTGGGAGCTGGGAGCCCCCAGGGGTCAGGGCCTAGGCATCCTGTGTGCAGTTGGGGCCAAGGTTTACCAAGAGCTTCCTGGGAGCCAGGTGTGGTGCTCAGCTTTTAACCCCGCGCCCCCTGGCCCTGGGAAGCAGGCATGATCGTAATACCCGTATTGCCGGCGAGGAAACCCAGCCCGCGAGCGACTTAGTAACTTTATCCGGTTCGCAGAATGAGTAGGTTCTGAAGAGCCAGGATTTGAACGCGGGTCGCTCAGACTCTTGTCCCCGTGCAAGTGTGTAACCACCCTGGGTGCTGCCTCGGGGAAGCTGGGTCACTGCTGTGACTAGGAGGGTATCTGCTCACCAGCACCTTGTGATGGAGAGAGAGGTTCAAGGTGAAAAAACTCCACCTGGCTGCAAGACCTCCTGCTCCACCACCTCTCAGGGTCGGGGCGGGGAGGCGGGGCAGGACGAGGGGCGTGGCCCAGAGCTGGGATCCGAGGGGAGGAGCTGGAAGGGGGCGTGGCCCACGGAGACACAGGTCAGGTGCTTCCAACAAAGCACGTTCCAAATCCGAGCGTGTCCTGCAATTTCACAGTCATGGTGGTCATTGCGGCTGCAACAGCTTTTTGTGCTGAGACCTGGGACAGACAATGGCAGTTTTATAACTCAGGAGACCTTGAAACAAGACCTGACAAAGCAGTGGCAATCTCAGTGAAAAGTCATCCTGAGCTAGCCAGGAAAACTGGGCCAAGTCTCGCGGAAGAGCTTCAGGCCAGCTTTGGCCTCGGGGGACAACTTCCACCTCCTTGGCCGTGGCTCCAGGGCCTTCTTCCGAGGCTGTCCCTTCCTAGGGCGTTCAGAGGGTCCCCGCCCCACGTGCCCCACCGTGCGCCACACTGTGGGAACATCAGCAGCTTTGCCCCCCTTGGGAAGAACAAGAGATCAAAAGAGAAAAAAAAAAAAAAGCTGACCCATTTTTGGGAAAGTGCCTATTTCCAGCGCAGGTCTGTAATTGCTAATAGTAGGGCTGGAGCGGGGAGCGGGGCCCCAGGGGATGAGAGACAGGAACTCCTTCCGACTCTGTGCAGCCCTCCGGGCACCAGGACATCGACAGGAACTGCTCTCCGGTCAGGTCACGCTAGGGACAAGTCTAGAAATAGGGCCCTGTGACTGACCCACAGTCCCTGCAGAGACCTGCCTATGAGACGGGAGCTCCCCGCACGCGTCCTCCCGGTTCCAGGCGGGCTAGGTGTCACCCCAGAATCCTGGTGGCACTTGGCAAGCACTGAGCCTCTCTACATCCTGCACCTGTGTTAAGTAAGAGGCACTCGAAGTCCGGTGATGACACCACTTTTGAGGTTTTCTTCAAAGCAGGGAGGGACACGCGGGATGCATGTCTGCAGAGGAGAAATGGCATTTCACAGGTAAAGGCAGGCAGGTGGGTTGGGAGAAAGCAGGGCAAACGAGGCATTGCCCGGTAGAGTACCTCTGCTTCCCCAGCCACAGACTCGAGGCTGGTGCGCAATGCTCTCTCAGGTCCTTCCAGCCTTGTGGTAGTGGAGCGCCCAGGGACCTCCAGGTGGAGACGCTACTGAAATGAAAACACCTCAGGTCCCACAGGCTGTGTGGCTTTAGGTAAATACTTAACTTCTCTGAGTCTCAGTTTCTTCTATGAACCAGGAATGGTAAAAATCTCTCTCAGAGGCACAGTGAGCATTCAGTGTGACCATGGACACACTCTTCCCGGCTCTTCGTCATGCCTTATAAGTGGAAGCTGTAACTATTCATATTTTAAGATTAGACTATTGAACTTGAGTCACAATATGTTTTTAATTTTTACTAAATCTGAAGGAAGTGCCCAACCGATCATGGATCCCTCTTCAGTCTGACATTTGGACATCAGCGTTAGAAAGGGGAGCACAGCACACCCCAGAAGGGCAGCCTGAGGAAGGGGCCGAGAGAGCTTCATGGTACCTACTGGAAGAAAAACATACTCTTCACAAGGGTTCGCAGGGGACCTTCTATAATTAAAAATTCTATTTCAGAGACATCACTGTGAGGATGCCAGGCTGTGGGCAAACTAGGAACTGGCTTGTGTCCACAGTTCATGGGATGGTGAGTGAGGTCATCAGGGGTCCGATTGTAGGAGTGACCTAGGAGCTTCAAGGGCAAGGACAATACCCAGACATGTGGGCTGATGGCTAGCTCCCAGGTGAAAGGTCTCAAACAGATTCTTTCAGCAAGAAGTGGACCAGATGGGAAAGCAGGAGCTCCTGTAAAGGAAGCAGGAACTGGGAACAGAAGCTTGAATGAAGACCCCTTGGGGAGGGACAGACCAGGAGGCTTCCCTGAGGGCAACTGAGGCTCTGTGTCCTCAGATGGGCCTGGTTCCAAGGACAAAAGCTTCAGCTTAGGGAGATGGCATCAGATATGATTCATTTCACCTGCCTGGACTGAGGTGACGCTGAGCTGGGTGGGGAGGGGTATCACAGAAACACTCCTGCAGCAGAGGCCAAGGGAGGGGGTGACAGCCAGGCCATGGGGGAACACGGCAGGGATAGAATAGGGCTGAGCTTCCTCCTGCTCTGGGCGTGGTCCTGGGCCCAGAGAAGATGCTGTCCTATCCGTAGAGTCTGCCACTTGCCTTGCTCTGGTGTGGCTGGGCAAACTTGAGTTCCACCACATTAACCTAAGCCACGGAAGTGTTTCACGTCCTACACTGTTGTCAGTAGTTCAGCGTTTGATAAACATGTGAGGTGACAATGTAAAGTGCTTCATCTGTAACTGTCTGCAATTGCAATTCAATTTAACTCAATAAGCACGTGCTTGACATCTAATATGCATCCATTTCTCTTCCTGAGCTCTGCTTCCCTCCATGAGACTTTGTACATTTTTGGATAGACTTTGGGCTGAAAACATTTATTCATACATTTCAATAGCTTGGCGATGCATTACAGCAGCCAAAATATTTTTCGCATCAAACATTGAGAGGAACATTCTAAACAGTTCTTGTACATTTCTTATGACTCTAGTGTATTAGTTATCCATCACTGTGTAATGAATCAGCCCAAATCTTAGTGGCGTTGACTACAAGAATCCTTTATTATCTCTCACAGTTTCTGTGGGTCAGGAATGAATTCGGGAGCAGTTTGACTGGGAAGTTCTGGTTCAGGGTCACTTAGGAGGTCGAAGTCTAAAGCCTGTGGGGCTGAAGTCATCCATAGGATTGACTGGGGCTGGAGGACCCACTTCCAAGGTGACTCCCTAATGTGGCTGCTACATTGGGGCTGCTTGTTGATGGGGGCATGTTGGGTGTGCTTTGGACTTGGGGGGTGGCTTACCCCCAAGCAAGTGATACAAGAGATCAAGGCAAAAAGGGCAATTCCTTTTATGAGCAAGCCTCTGAGGTCACATCCCATCCGTTCCTCCATATTCTAGCATTGGGCTAGCCCTGATTCACTGTGAAAAGAGACTACACAGGGTGTGCATTCAGGAAGTGTGGGTCACTGGGGCTCATCTTGGAGGTTGGCTACCACAACTAGCTATTTGGAATCTACTTTTGGACTATCTTCAGAAGCATACGTTCACATACAGACACACAAATAGACAATTCTATCTCCAAGTGGCAAAAGTCTCAGTTGACATATTTTAGTGTGTTTCATTGGTTCCGCCAGCTTCCGTTCCATCACCCCATTCCAGTTGAGTTCAGCCCTGCCCTCCTTCCTAAGACCTGTCTTTTCTCCTTCGTTCCCTGCTGGTCCTAGCTCTCTGGTTGCTACTGCAGGACTAGTGTCTGGTCAGCTCCTTTTGAATTGCAAACCTTTTGTCTTTGTTCCTTGTTCTTTTTGTCTTTCCTTACATAAGTGGATTCCTCTTTGATCAATTGTTCTCTGAGTCCCAGAGCAATATGATTCCACACTGAGGAGCAGGAGAGGCAAAGAGCTAGAGGATCTATCCTGTAATTACCAAATTCACATGCATATGCACAGTGTGGCATATTATTATAAAATGCTATCTCATGTGCGGGCACCAGGACTTAGTTCTGCACAGATCCAAGGTGCCACTTGAAGTTCAATTTTTCATTGTGTTTCTCCACCTACCTGTGCTAGGATGCCGGGCTATTACCTCATACTTGGCATATTTAAGTAAAGCCAAACTCATCCTCCTCCTAAAGTCAGCTTCTCCCCCTGACTAACATTTTTCTGCTCATGTTTCCACCTAAAAAGGTGCAAAGGTTGAAAACCTCAGTGTCTGCTTAGCTTGCCATGACCCCCTTTGCCCTGTATTACACACAGTGGTCGGTGCTGAAACGCTTCTCTTCTCATCCCTCTTTCCTTTTTATCCTTTTACCTGGTCCTTTTACCAGGACCACCTCCGTCCTGGTTTCGTCCACCTCTCAACACGCTATCTGCACCTGTATCCCAAGTTGTCTGGCCACCCCTCGTGCTCCCAATCCAATAGATGCTGCATGCTTTGACCAGATCGATTTTTCTTAAAGGCCACTTTCATCATTTCATTTTTCTGCTTGGAAAAACCTTCCAGTATTTTTCCACTGATGTCCGGATGAAGTCTACACTCCTTGGCCTGACATATATGATCCTTACCATTCATTCCAGAGTATATTTCAACGTACATGTCACTTGTGCCAACCTGAGAACTTCACCAGTGCCTCTCTGCAGAATGTTCTCCATTTCTGGTGTTGCCCTGTCCCTGCCCATCCCCCCAAGCTCTTGCCTTTCTTAAACTCCAACCTCAGTTATTGTCTGCTCTGCCCATTTGCCCCAGTATATAATCTGTGTTAAAGTCAAGCTCTTCTTGCTCTGGGGGCAGAGCTCCTTAAACAACAGTCTCCTTGTAGACTAGACCCTGGGTCTTCTCCACACTTGAGCAACTGTTCTATGTCGGAGAAGCTTTCAGTACTTATTTACTAACAAATTCTCTGGGCCAAAACCCCAACAAAAGCCCCAGAAACAAGGTTTTTAATGAATTCCTTTCTTCCTCTTCTGTCTCAACAGCTACTTTGGGTGGAAACGGCTGAGTTTCCCATCATGGTTTAAACCCCGTACCTTGGCTTCTGCATCAGTGAGGGGCATGGAGGCATCCCGCCCCTCCCAGCACTGGAGGGGGATTCCATCTACTCTGCCATCGCTGACGCCCCAGGCTCGTTGGTTTGCTTGCACTGGGCTTATGTTATCTCTCAGTTTACCCTGTTTATTGTTTGACAATCTAATGATCTTTTCTGGTGCCACTGGCAAGTGTCCTATTTAGGACTACCCACTGTGGGAAGCTGGAGTAATTCGTTCTTATACATGTTTGTTTTCCACAAGACGCTGCCCTGGTGATAATGCCAGAACTGTGCAAGTGACTGAAACAAAGGAATGTGTTTCTCCTGCTGCCAGGGGCAGAGACTCCCACCTCCTTTGCTAGATGAAGGGATGGAGGCAAGAGGAAGATAGGCATCCTGAGACCCGCCATCCTCTGGAAGAGGAAAGCCTATGTTTGGCATCTTCTCCCTTTGAGAGAACAACGACCTTAAGCCCACATCCTAATGAGCATTTATGTTAAGTGAACTAGGGACTGGGTAGAAGGGTTGAAGACAGACGCATGTTTTGGCTTTTTGGGAGGAGTGAATAAAGGGGAGCAGTTATTTCCTCCTCTAGTTAATAAGAATCTGTTAAGTGCCAGACCCAGGGACTATCACTGCCATTCAAACAAAACAAACAAACAAAAAAAACCCAAGACATAAATCCAGCTCAAATGCAAACCACAGTCTGCTTTCTCAGTGCCCCGCCCCATCACAGAGTCTTTGATATTCTCTGGATTAGGTCAGAGGCTGTAGAAGGAAACCCAGGCTGAGTCACAGTCAGGGACCCACACAGCATGAATGCCGAGGAGATTGAAACAGGAGGTGGAGGAGGCTTAGGTCAAAGCTTCCATTACCAGGTGTGGGCGGGGGCTTCCCCACGGCGCACTCTCAGACTTGGTCTTGTCTGGGTTTAATGACTTGAATAATACAGCTCTGACCATCACCTCACACCCACTATTAAACCAGGCACAAAGACAGTGAAATAACCCACCATGCCAAGCAGCCCAGGCGCACACTCTCAGCGTGGCCGAGACAGACCAAGTCAGGAAGATCGTACCAGCCTGACCCAGGGATGGAACCCGGTGGTCACTCCTCACCGTGTCCAGCACGTGGAGACCCTGACCCTAGGCACAAGCCAGCGTCCCAGGGTTCAGAGGGAGGCTGAGTGGGTGCGTTTCCTGTCCACACCCTGACCCGAGCTCATCTACTTTTCTTGGTTTTAACTATTGGGCGTGAACATAGATTTATTTTGATAAAAGGAGTTCCCTTGGTTTAAAAAAAAAAGGTTCTACATAATTATTTTAATCAATATTTCCAGGTACTACAGGTAGAATAAATACAGGAGAGTCAAAAAGTTCAGGGATTAAAGGTTTGATATCTAATCTAATCGTGACTTTGCCACCCACTTTGTGGGACATCATTGAATCCAATGTCTCTGAAAATGTTTTCTTGTTGAACAAATGAAGCACCTCCACCAGCTGGTATCAGAGAAGAATCCCCAAGCAAGGCTTAAGAAGAGAGAGGGAGAGGGAAAGAGGGGGGCGAGGGTAGGAGAAAGGGAAAGAGAAAAGGGGGGATAATTGGCAGGCTGGAAGGGAAACGGGAGCTGGTACACACAGAGCTCCTGCAGGTGCTCCCAGGAACAGGCCTGGAGACCAGGACAAAGCTTCATCTGCATCTGATCAACCACAGATCCCAGGTCAGGAAGTATTAGACTCACTTATGAAAAAATGGTGTGACACTCTCACACCATTCACAGAGAAGGCTCAAAAAGAAGGCGCTTTCTCCTTAATGGAGATTTTCAAATCTGCCAGTCTGTAGACAGAATCTGAGAAACATTCAAACTAGTGAGAGGAATAGTTAACTTTATAAATACCAACTGTGGCACCCGGAGCACTTTCCTATTGTTTCCTCTCATTCATTCATTCAAAAATGTTTATTGAGTGAGTGATGTGTACTCAGTTTTGCCAGAGAAGGAAACAGAACAATCACTCCCTCTGCCTTCGTGGAGTTTATGGTCTAGTTTACAGTATATGTTGGGAGGATGGCAGTAAGTAAATCAGTACAGCAATCATCAATTATAATCTCTTTTAATAAGTGGTACGTGAGCATTAGGAACTTCGTTTTACAGACCACGAGACTGAGTTTTACCTTGTTTGGCATTTTGCAGCTAGAATCATCACGGGCAGAATTTAAACCAAGGTCTGCTAACCCCAAATGTCTACTCTTTCTATTTCATACACTAGCCACCTTTCCTCCCCCAGGAGAGAAAATGCGTTAACAAGAAAATAAAGAAATAGGAAAACAACAAAATTGAAATTACGGGTCATGTTACTGTTGGGGTTGATTGGCCCAGGAGAAGTTACCATTTGCTCAACAAAATTTTCAAATGTATAATTTGGCCACTACAGTGACCAGGATGACCTAGAAGAACAAGACTGTGATGAAACAAGCAAACAAAATAAACCACGGGGAGGGTGCTATCAACAAAACTGCTGAGAAGCACAGGACCCTCTTCCTCTCTCTGAGGAAGTGAATAGACCATTGCAAGGAGCCCTCCTGAGCTGCCCTCAAAGGCAATTCCACTAACAGATTCATAAACCTTCCAGCCATGGATGTGTCTTTTCTGCCAGGTCCAGGCTGTTTGCAAGCAATGCAGACATTTGTGTGAGATATACAAAGCCATTTCAGCTGCTCAAAAGCTATCAGCACGTACATGCTAGGTTTGAGCAAAACAGATCCTGCAGTACTCAGGGCATCAAAGGGGATTACCCAGAAACCCATAACAGATTTTAATTTAGATGATCATGATGGAGGCTCAGGAGGGGGAGGCTGAGAAACGGGCAGATTTAACTCCAGGGCGGTGAAGGGAATAAGATGAAACGGATGATAAAGGTACATTTGGAGGTTGATTTACCCGGCCCCTATGCTGTCTCTTCTGGCATGGCCTTTCCTTTGTGACATGCAGCAGGCTGGGGTAGGGAAGCCCCCAGAGCAGGCTGGCCCCGTGCCTAGGATGTTAGCCCACTGGGGAGAGAGTAATAGCTATTATTGTTCTTTGTTACCCTGGAAAGAAACAAAACATCCTCTTAAACAAGTATATCCTGGACTTGGGGTGGGGTATGAGGGTGTCCCACTTCAACAGAGCTTCTCTTGCAGTCAGTCTTGGCTACCGTTTGAAATCCTTCATTGTAAAAGATTTTCTACTATTTTCCCGACTCGTTACTTGTCATCTCTACTTCAAGTCCAGTCACTGGCCATCAGTCTTTTTTGCTTCTATCTCCTGAGTGACCATTCAGTACTATCTGTATTCCTATATAGGACACATTCATTTCTTCACTTATTCAACAATATTTATTGATTGATCAACTACTATCTCTCAGGAACTGTGGTAGAATCTGAAACTACAGCAGTGAACAGGGTAAACTTGGTCCCTGCCTTCCTGGGGAGAGTTTCATGGACATGGTAGGATAAAGAAATAAAACAAAACAAAAAAAAAACACAAAGAAGGTGAAAAGTGCTTATAATTTTTAATAAGTCATATATAAAAAGAAGGACAAGGCTGAAGCAATGATTATAAAGTGGGGCTGGGGAAGCTGACTTAGATGATCTCCAGGAAGGGGTCCAAGGAGCTGGGATCAGGGCTCTCAAAGGAGAGAAGTTTTAAGCTGACTTGAAATTGAAGAAGATGCTTTTCTGTGATAAAAACATTCTACAAGCCAGGAATAGATGGGAACACCCTCATCCCCATAAAGGGCATCTACAGAACACCCACAATTAACATCATCCTTACTGATAGGAGACTGAAGGCTTTCCCCCAAGACCAGGAACAAGGCAGGGGTGTTTACTTTTACCACTTACTCAACATAGCACTAGAGGTTCTAATCAGGGCAATTAGACAAGAAAAATAAAGGACATGTAGATTGAAAAGGGAAAATTAAAAGTATCTCTATTTGCAGAGGACATGAGCTTATGTAGAGCTAATCCTAAGGAAACCACTGAGAAACCGTCAGAATTAAGAAAGGAATTTAGCAAAGTCACAGGCTACAGGATAAATACACAAAAATAAATTGTACTTCTGTACACCAGCCATGAACAATCCAAAAGTGAAATTAAGAAGACAATCTCACTTACCATAGAAACAAAAAGAATAAAATACTCAGGGATAATCTTAATACAAGAAATGCAAAATGTGTACTCTGAAAACGACAAAACATTGCTGAAAGAAACTTTAAAAGACCCAAGTAAATGGAAAGTCTTTCCATGTTCATAGATTGGGGAATGTAATATTGTTTAAATGTTTAATTTCCATATTTGTCAACAGATTCAACATAATTCCTACAAAAATCCCAGATTTTTATTGGAGAAACTGACAAGCTGATTCTAAAATTGATATGGAAATACAAGACACCCAGAATAGCCACAACAATCTTGAAAAAGAAGAACAAAGTTGCAAGACTCACATTTCCTAATTTCAAAACTACAAGTCTGTAGTAATGAAAACAATTTATTACTGACACAAAGAAAGACATATAAATCAATGGAATAGAGTAGAGAGTAAAGAAATCAAACCCTCACATTTATGATCAACTGATTTTTGACAAGTTCATGAAAAAAAATCAATGGGACAAAGAGTAGTCTTTGCAACAAATGGTGCTGGGACATTTGAATATGCACACGCAAAAGAATTAATCTGGACTCCTGTCTCACATCATATGTAAAAATTAACTCAAACTGATCATGGACCCAGACATAATAACTAAACATAGGAGCATGTATTTGCAACCTTGGGTTAAGAAATGGCTTCTTATATATGATAACAAAATACGACTGATGAAGGAAAAAACATAAATTGAACTTCATCAAAAGTAAAACATAGGGCTTCCCTGGTGGCACAGTGGTTGAGAGTCCACCTGCCGATGCAGGGGACACGGGTTTGTGCCCCAGTCCGGGAAGATCCCACATGCCGCAGAGCGGCTAAGCCCATGAGCCATGGCCACTGAGCCTGCGTGTCCGGAGCCTGTGCTCCACAATGGGAGAGGCCGTGACAGTGAGAGGCCCGTGTACCGCAAAAAAAAAAAGTAAAACATTTTGTGATGCAAAGGACACCATCAAGAAAGTGAAAGGAGACCCATGGAATGAAAGAATATTTGTAAGACATGTATCTGATAAGGGACTGGTAACCAGAATATGAAATAAAACTCTTATAACTCAACAAAAAGACAAATATACAATCTAAAAAATGGACAAAGGATCCGAAGAGACATTTCTTCAAAGAAGATGTGCAGATGGACAACAAGCACATGAAAATATGTCCATCAACTGATGAATGGCTAGACGGAGTGTAGTATGTCTATGTAATGGAATGTTATTCAGCCATAAAAAGGAATGAAATATTGATACATGCAACAACATAAATAAACTTTGAAAAAATTATGTCAAGCAAAAGAAGTCAGTCACAAAAGAGCACATGTTGCATGATTCTATCTACATGCAATGCCCAGAACAGGCATGTCTGTAGGGACAGCAGTAGACTACTGTCTGCCTAAGACTGTGGGTAAGAGGGGATGTCAGGATGCCTGTTAGTGGGTACAGGGTTTCTTTATGGGCTGCTGAAATGTTTCAGAACAGACTGTGGTGATGGGTACACAGCTCTGTCAATATACTAACCAACACCGAATTATACACTTTAAACTTGTGAATTGCAAGGTGTGTGAATTACACCTCAATCAAGCTGTTCAGAATTACCGAGGAGGGAGGAATGCCAGCATCATGGTGGTATGAGTACACACCCTTGTCTCCCCTTCAATCTACGACCAGTGAAACATCCGCAACTCAACAAAGGTGCCCCTGACCAACACACCAGGATGCTGGAGAATGCCACACATCTATACATCTAGAGGTGGGAGGACTGGAGAAACAGCAGAGGTCATGCCCACGAGCCTGGCTTCCCAGCTGGGGAGCTGCGCCCACAGCTCCAGAGAAGCAGGCAGCAGCACACACGACTTTGGACTCCTGGTTGCAGCAGGGTCCACGGCCACAGGGAACAGGCAGCAGTGGTCGTGGGGCCAGTGACCTCAGTCCCTGCAGCCATGGTGGCACCCGTGGCGCCAGCCTCCCTGACCGCAGCAGTGGTACTCGTGAACCTGACAAACCCACACTGGGCAGAGGTGTCCACAGCCCTGGCTCCCACCTCCTGCTGTCACTGTGGTGCCCGTGACCCAGGCAACCCTGGACGCAGTGGAGGCTCCCGCCATCCCAGTGCCCCTATGGCAACACCGGTGACAGCAGCAACAAGGCACCGGCGACCCCAGAGGCACAAAGAGCAACAATAAGGGCACCAGGCAAATCTTTGGCAGAGTCAGTGGAGAATAGAAAGTGCAGGTTCTCAAATACCACCAAAGGCAGCTCAGGTGGAGAAACCAAAAAAAAAAATTTGTGGTACAGCGCCACCTACTGGAAACCAAAAGAAAGGCCTCTAATTACCAACCTACTGAATTGTTAGAATCGAGTAAAAAAAGCTTTACCTAAGAAGGTATCGGCTACTTCAAATGGGCCAGCAGCAGAACAACTCACCAAGCACCATGCAGAATCATGGTAACACATGGTACCACAAAAAGATGGCAATTCTCCAGAAACCAAACTTGAAGTCATGGAATACTGGGATCTAACTGATGGAGAATTCAAAATAGCCCTCATGAGGAAACTCGATGAGCTACGAGAAAAGTCAGACAGGCAGTTCAATGAGCTCAGGAATAAAACTAATGAACAGAAGGAATACTTTGCCAAGAGACCGAAACTCTAAGAAAGAATGAAACCAAAATTCTGGAGCTGAAGAACTCAATAAATGAGATGGAAAATGCATTAGAAAGCTATGGGGATACAGCCAACCACAAGGAAGAGAGAATTAGTGAGCTCCAAGGTGGAAATCTAGAAATAATTCAGGTAGGAGAGGAGAGAGAGCTAAGATTAAAAACACGAAATCCTACGAGAGCTATCCGACTCCATCAGGAAGAGCAACAGAAGGACAGTGGGCATCCCAGAAGGAAAAGACAGGGGAAGGGAGCACAGAGCTTGTTTACAGAAGTAAGAGCTGAGGACATCCCAAACCTGGGAAGGAACTGGATACACAAGTCCATGAACCTAAGAGAACACCTAATTACCTCAATGCAAAAAGATCTTCTCCAAGACACATAATATTAAAACTGTCTAAAGTCAATGACAAAGAAAGAATTTTAAAGGCAGTTGGAAAAAAAGACAATAAGCTACAAAGGAACCCCATTAGGCTAAGAGCAGATTTCTCAGCAGAAAATCTATAGGCTAGGAGAGAGTAGAATGACAGACACAAAATACTGAAAGATTAAAAACTGTCAGCCACGAATATCTATCTGAGAGGGTTATCTTTCAGATATGAGGGAGAAATAAACTCTTTCCTAGACAAACAAAAGCTGAGGGAGTTCATCACCACTAGACCTGCCACGCAAGAAACATGGAAAGGAGCTCTTCTACCTGGAACAAAAAAGCGAAAGCACACAAACTTTGAGTAAGGTGATAAATAAATAGACAAAATCAGAAAATTGTGATCAGAATACGTTGTTAGACAATTATAGCATAACGTTTAAAGGGGAAAAAAGAAGTAAAAGTAACCATGGCTACCTCAATTTGGTAACAAACTCACAACCTGAAAAGGGATAATTTGAAACAACAAAAACATAAAAGTGTGAAAAGACAGAACCCATGTAGGCAAATGAAGATAAGATGGTATTAGCAGAAAAAGGATGGTTTTATCTATGAGACATTTAATACAAAGCTCATGGTAATCACAAAACATAAATCTAGAGCATGGATGCAAAACATAAACAAAAGGGAAAACTAAGAAAAACATCATAGAAAACTACCAAGTTAAAATGACAGACAAAAACAGAAGGAAAAAGAAACAATGGAGATACAGACCAACCAGAAAACAAAAGATAAAATGTCAGCACTAACTCTTCATTTATCAATAATCACCCTAAGTGTAAATGGGTTGAATTCACCATTCAAAAGACACAGAGTGGCTGGATGGATTAAAAAAGAAGACACCCAACTCTATGCTGCCTCCGGGAGACTTATCTCAGCTCTAAAGACAAACATAGGCTCAAAGTGAAGGGATGGAAGATAATTCTTTTTTTTTTTTTTTTTTGCAGTGTGTGGGCCTCTCACTGTTGTGGCCTCTCCCATTGCAGAGCACAGGCTCCAGATGCTCAGGCTTAGCGGCCATGGCTCATGGGCCCAGCCGCTCCGTGGCATGTGGGATCTTCCCGGACCAGGGCACGAACCTGTGTCCCCTGCATCGGCAGGTGGACTCTCAACCACTGCACCACCAGGGAAGCCCTGAAGATAATTCTTGAAGCACATGGAAGCCAAAAGAAAGTGGGTGTAGCCACATTCATATTAGCCAAAAAAGGTAGCAAGAGACAATGATGGACATTATATTGTCATAAAGAGGACAGTTCATCAAGGAGATATAACAGTTATTCAAATATATACACCTAACAGAAGCAACAAAATATCTAAAGCAATTATTAATGTACCTAAAGGGAGAAATTGACAGCAAACAATAGGGAACTTTAACACCCCACTTTCATCAATGGATGGATCATCCAGACAGAAAGTCAACAAGGAAACACTGACCTTAATGAAACATTCAATCAGATGGACTTAATGGATTTATACACAACATTCCATCCAAATGCAGCAGAATACATGTTCTTCTCAAGTGCACATGGAACTTTCCCAAGGGAAGACCATATGTTGGGACACAAAACAAGTTTCAGTACATGTCAGAAGTTTGAAATCACATCAAGCATCTTTTCTGACCACAATGGGATGAAACTAGAAATCAACTGCAGGAAGAAAATGAAAGATCACAAATATGTGAAGACTAAACAGCATGCCACTGAACAACTATTGGGTCATTGAAGAAATCAAAGGGGGAATCAAAAATTACCTGAAGATAAATGAAAACATGACATACCCAAATCTATGGGATATAGCAAAAGTGGTTCTAAGACGGAGGTTTATACCAGTCCAGGCCTATGTCAAGAAACAAGAAAAGTAGCAAATAAACAACCTAACCTTATACCTAAAGGAACTAGAAAAAAGAACAAACAAAGCCCAAAGTCAGTAAAAGGAAGAAAATAATAAAGATCAGAGTGGAAATAAATGAAAGGCTAAAAAGAGAATAGAAAAGATCAATGAAACTAAGCACCGGTTCTTTGAAAAGATAAAAAAAACTGACAAACCTTTAGCTAGATTCACTAAGAAAAAAAGAGAGGAGGCTCAGATAAATAAAATCAGAAATGAAATAGGAGAAATTACAAGAATACCACAAACACAAAGGATTATAAAGTAATACTTTGAACAACTATACATCAACAAATTAGACAACCTAGAAGAATGGATAAATTCTTAGACTCATAACCTTCCTAATACTGAATTATGAAGAAAATAAATCTGAATAGATTGATCACTAGTAAGGAAATTGAAACAGTAATCAAAAACCTCCAGAAAACAAAAGTCCTGAACCAGACATCTTCACTGGTGAATTCTACCAAACATTCAGAGAAGATTTAATACCGATCCTTCTCAAACTTTTCCAAAAAATCGAAGAGGAGGGAATGCTTCCTAACCAGTTTTATGAGACCAACCTTACTCTGACAGAGATATTTAGTTTATTTTAAACCTAATTCTGTTTTTATTTGTAAAAAAAAATTATTTGTACCTCCAATATCACCCTTATTTCCTGTGTTTTGAACTATAGCAAGTTGTTTAGGTGCCTGTTGCTCCATCCCTTACACATGTTCTACATTCAAACATTACTTAACCCAGTATTCTACATGCAATGCATGTGCAATGCTTGTTGAGTAAAAGATAAATATATGATGACTCTAAATAAGTGAGAGTAAAACTGAGGCCAGAAGAAGCCATTCTCTCATTTCAACAAATCATACACGGGCCAGAGTTCAATAGCAGAAACTTATAATTGAAAGAGTACATTGGTTTTTACCCTGTACTCCAGGAATCCCTATGAAATCAGAGCTCTGGTCTTCCTGGAGGTTGCCTTGGAAAACAGGAAGGAAATTGGTTTGAGGTAGGAGGCAATTTGATCCCCTGACTCTTCTTTAACTAGAGAAACAATTTTATCAGGTTGCAAGTGAAATTCCATTAGAACAAATGGCTTAACGATCTATTTTTATAATAGGATAAATAAGTAAAAATATTAAAAATTATGATCTCGTGAAAAGCACTCTATTTTTTATTATTAAACTGAGACCCAGAGAGGTTAGGTGATTCTGGCAAAATTACCCAGTTGCTAAGAGAGAGGGACTATGGATGTGCTATTTGTAATACCACGTAGTTTCCACCTGGATTCCTATACCAACTGCTGGATGACCTCTGGGCCACTGCTGTCTACCTGTACACTCACTGAAAGGCCATCAGACCACTGGCTGTAAAAGCTGAATAAGACCTTGTGGTTGCTAGGATGTGGCCCATCCTCCTCCACCCCCTCCCTTAACTGGTGGGGAAAATTCACCCTGAGAGCTGTCCCGTCCCAATCCCCAAATCTGAGTCTATTCGGAACCCAGCTCTGTATTTTACTGGGAATGAGAATCTTCAGACTGGGAAGCTACACCCTGCTCAGTAGCAGATGGATAAATCAGATGATCCCTGCTTCTGACGTCACCATTTAAAAGTACACCTCAAAGAACTCCTCGTTTCACAGGGAAAACACTGGAACACCCATTAGAAAAGTAGCCACATTTAGGCTGGCAGGGATTGCAGGCCTTTTACGCTGAGGCTTTGCTCCTTGTTTTGCCTGGACGAGCAAATCCATTTCCCACCCTCTGTTCTTTCAACCCATAAATACTGGTCAATGATCAGTTTTCTCTCTTGGCAAGTGATATAATAAATGTAGGCAGGATATTTACAGTCCCTATTATGTGTTTTTAAATTTCTTTGGCAAAAGAATTGTAAATGCAAAGCAAGAGTATGGCTGGGAGGCAGGGGGCCATAATTAAAATCCCTTTTTATTTTTTAAATGGCTTATTAAAATGCTTGTGAAACCTGTGAACACAAAGCAGCAGCCAAAACCCCTTTGCTGCTAAATGGAATGAAATGGATTTTTCAAATGTCACGCTAGTATCCACTTAATAATACATTTTCCTATAGACAGGACAATAATATACATTTTAATCACTTTTCTACAGGCAAATAGACTGTACACCATCTGCCCTTCACTGGCACTTGGAAATTATGAATTTTTCAATAACCTTTTCTATTATTCATCCTGTGTTATTCTGTAACATTTCTGCATGAGGAATGTGCTTCCCAGACACTTTATGAATCTTTTCTATTATTTATTAAACAGCAAGGTGTCTCCCCACAGCCCTCACACCAATCCCCCAGAGGAAGCTGCTTGGGGAGGGGTCCCGACATGGAGAGCTACACCTCGGGTTATTAACAATTTCAAATCTATAAGAGGTGCAGATTGAGTGGCTGCTTCTGTGTGGCTCAGCTCTGGCCACCAAGAGGTGTGCTGGCTCTGAGAGGGGATGCCTACTATTCGGGAGAAGTCTAGGAAGATAATCAGACTAAGACAGTCACTTTTATAGCAATTGGGCTATGTGCTCAACTCCTAAACTGTGTTTATTCCAGAAGGATGGCCACCTGGGGGTATAACTCTGACCACAGAGATGGGAGCCTGGATTTCACTCTCTGCTACAGACATAGGCTCTGATTTGGAGAAACCTCAGTTTTTTCATCACCACCCAACCACCACCACCACCATTTCCTCTGCCTGGAAAACTCCAGCTCCTCGAGCACATTGACTCCTGCCAGGTGCCTTCATGGTACCCTCTGTCTTCCCTATTACAGCATTCGTCACATCACGTTATTTAATTGTTGTGAGCCATTTAGGGAGGGATGGGATCTCTCCTGTTCACCATTATAACCACAATGCCCAGAAATATATTTAGCACAAGGTAGGTGTTCAAGAATTATTTAGAATGATTGACTAGATATATAAAAATATGGTGAACCAAATGCTTCTCTCTAAAATGGCACTTAAGAAGGTCTAAGATGCTAAAGACCTATGTGGCAGAATCGAATATCCTTGGAGCTTGGAGAAACAGAACGAGATCACAGCCAAAGGGTGGAAGCTTGAGGTCCTGAGCTACCCAGGCTGGCAATGTTTAGAGTTTTGCGGCTTGTCCTTCTTGGGGATTTCCTGATAAACTGTGGAATTTTTCTTCACTTGGGTGAATGGACTGTTCTGATTTCTTCTGAATGTAGTTTCCCTAAATCTAATAATAAAGAACACCAAAATGATCTTATTTGCAAAGCAGAAATAGAGACACAGACGTAGAGAACAAATGTATGGATACCAAGGGGGAAAGGGGTGGGTGGGATGAATTGGGAGATTGGGATTGACATATATACATTACTGATACTATGTATAAACTCGTTAGCTAACTAATGAGAACCTACTGTATAGCACAGGGAACTCTATTCAATGTTCTTTGGGAACATTTGTTCTCCTTCCCTAAATAGGAAGGATATCCAAAAAAGAATGGATATATGTAACTACCACAACATTGTAAAGCAACTATACTCCAATAAAAATTAATTTAAAAAAAAGAAAAAGAAAAGAAAAAAGAATGATGTGGCCACTTTTGCCAGGAGGTTGATCTGGGTGTCACCCTTAGGAAAGAAGACATTCTGACGGAACGTTTCCCCTGCTTGCTTGCCTCATCCCCGTCCATCTGGGGTGACATGAAAAGTGGAATCATTACTGTGGAGACCTCAGAGTGCAGAGCTCAGGAGGCTAGACCGTGACCCATTCCTTCCCCAGGAACAAGGGTGCAAAGCAGGTGCAGTCCACACAGCAGTAGGAAAAAGGACTTCTGAGCTCGGGGCTGGAATGCCCAGTTGGGGTAAAAGGGGATCCCTGCCTAGGGATTGGAGGAGTTGAAGTGAGTAGGAGGGCTGGATGTGGAAGTGATTCAGGCTAGAGTGTGAAGGAAGCCTTTGCAGATGTTTCACCACCAACACATGCAGGGTAGGCAGTGAAAGTGGAGACTGCACACGGAAGAGGGGAGGAGAGAAAGGGGGAGGGGAAGAGGTTGAGAGCTTAAGGGAGTGGAAAGAGAGGGGAAGAGGGAGGGGAGAGAGAACAGAAGACGGCTGAAACATCCTGAGTGGCGTTAAAGGGGCCCTAAGTTTCCTGAAGGCCCAAACTGAGCCTCATATGATTAACTGGGAGAATAAATCAAGTTTCAACCCCAAGAGGAAGCCTGATGGAGTCCTGGGGCCACGCCACAGAGATGCAGGTAGAAGACCTGCAAGGGCTTAGGAGGAGGGCTCATCCTCCAGGGCACCCTCAGACACTCACAAACCCCAGAGGAATCCTGGCTAGCAGAGCACAGTGGAGGGAGCTGGAGAGGAGGAAAACTTGGAGGGGGTAAGTGAGGGTCAGCCCACTATGGCCCTTGTGCTCATTCTTATAAATTAAGTTTTATTGAGACACAGCCACTGTCATTCATTTACCTGTGTTGCCAAAATGGCCAAGTTAGGTATTTGCAGTATTTGGCCCTCAAAGTCTAAAATACTCACCATCTGGCTTTTTATAGAAAATGTTTGCTGATCACTGGACTTTCCCTTAAATAATAATCTTGAATTTGACTGAAAACGGAAGATACACATTAGACTGAACCAAGTATACTTGGAGGCATCTAGATCAAGCATCCCATCATCCAGGGAAGGAGGAGTCAGGTCAAGCACTCTTAGAGCCCATCCTGGGGCTCGTGAAGGGGTCCCTGGAGACGCAGGCCCCTCTTTCTCCATCTCAGCCAAGCCTCCTCCCCAGTCAGCTGCTCTCTAAATATCATTTATCTATGCACGTTTAGAGTGAGGGGGGAACACAGTCACCGGAGATGGAGATGTCATTTGCAGAATAATAACAACGTATAAGGTCCCAGCTGATGAGAGGCAAACACCCTGGGGGGTCAGTTCTGCTAAATGATACATATTTCTTAACTATTTAGCTTGTGAGGATATCTGAGGAGAGCACTTAGACTAATTCCAGGGTCTTTTCTTCCCTCTGTATGAACTGCTCAGCCCTCTTGAATGCAGACTCTGTTTTCCTAATTGGGTGTCATCAAAGCTTTCTCATTGCCTTCAGCTGCTGGAGGCCCATCGCGATGTGAAGGGAGGGGCAGCCGCCAGCAGGTGATCTGCTGGTGGCCGTGCCTGGGTGGTGGCTGCGTGAGCCCCGTCTGCCCCACGTAGAGCCCACACAGAGCAGCAAGTCTCGCGCTGAGACTCGGCTGCAGCCACCCAACCGCCGTCAGGGCACTGTCCTCACTCGCAAAGTGTGAAAACAGCCACGGTATGAAGAGCCTCCTTAATTGAGGGCTTACTGTGTATTCGACACTGTGCTAGGCATTCGTCATACAGTTTATGATCGATTTAAATCCAACAAAATTCTATAAGGCAGAGGCATCATTAGCTCAGGTTTACAAATAAGGAACTAGAAGCACAGAGAGGTTGAGTAAGTGGCTCAAAGCCACACAGCTAGTGAGTGGCTGAGCAGAGACAGAGCACCAGCAGAGGGAAAGGGGAGGACTGATTGCTGGGACACACTTACAGCATGTGATGATCTACCTTCCTTCCTACTGACTGCGCTAGGTCTTGTGCAGATCCACAAGCCAGAGCATATTTCATCCCTGCAAGACGCTGCAATATTTTCCTTGGAAAAAGATTGCTACCAATCTTTCTTAAATTACTAATTTTTTGTTACAGATATAACATGAGAACATTATGTAAGACTGGGGGTGGGGGGAAAGAGCCGCAAGGACAGCCACTCCTAATTCCTCCGCCCTAACACAAACATTATTATTACCTGGACAGACACAGGACAACTTTATGTATATTCCCCAAATCTGCAGGACACACCAGAATTTCTCTCCCAAACCCTTTTGAGTACCAAATTAAACAACATATTAAAAAAATTAAACAACATATAAATGAGACTATGGGTATGGAATTTTTTTTTTTTTTTTTTTTCGGTACACGGGCCTCTCACTGTTGTGGCCTCTCCCGTTGCGGAGCACAGGCTCCGGACGCGCAGGCCCAGCGGCCACGGCTCACGGGCCCAGCTGCTCTGCGGCATGTGGGATCTTCCCGGACCAGGGCACGAACCTGCGTCCCCTGCATCGGCAGGTGGACTCTCAACCACTGCGCCACCAGGGAAGCCCGGTATGGATTTTTTTTCCTTGAATATAATTGTCATGGGGTATATACTCTAAATTGTCCTACCTTCTA
This sequence comes from Mesoplodon mirus, assembly GCF_964341445.2. Classification (NCBI taxonomy): domain Eukaryota; kingdom Metazoa; phylum Chordata; class Mammalia; order Artiodactyla; family Ziphiidae; genus Mesoplodon; species Mesoplodon mirus. Next base: position 137,931,811 of record NC_138983.1, on the reverse strand, counting down.
ACTTTGTCTAAGACAATCAAAATTATGCATCTTGAATTTCCCATGTTCATCAGAAACAAGTGTATATAAGGCTGGTGCACAGAATTTAGCAATTGCCAGACAGCAACCCAACCAATGAAATATCAATCCTCTGAATACATTCATTCTTAACAAATATATGTAGAAGATCCACTCAGCGTTGGCCACTGTGCTGGGTGCTGAAGGGAGTAAGAGAAAGAAGAAGTAGGCTCTGCCCTGGACTATTCTGCATCTAGTAGCAGACAGACAGACAGACAAACAGGTCATCATAAATCAATATGGTAAGTGCAGAGACGGAATGCACTCAGAAGTGCAGATAAACATGCAAAACAAAACAATTAAAACACGGGGAATTGGGGGACTAGATGGTGTTGGTTTAGATCCCAGCTTTCCCACACACAACTAGCTGGGTGACCTTCCACTGGGCACCGAGGTTTGGTTTCCTCACCTGTGAACAGGGATAATAATGCCCTCTTTGCAGAGCTATAATGGGGCCTGGGTAAGGTGGCCTGCTTAGACTGGCATGGGGTGGGTGGGTCTTTCTCCTGCGTCTGTTCAGATGTGCTGATGAAATCACCTTGAGCCCATGCACTCTGGACCTCAGCCCCCTAACCCTGCGGGAAGACAGCCTGTCTTCAGGAGATTCCCACTCCCCGCCCTCCAAAGATCAGCAAGGAGGTAAATGGCTTCCCAGCATGTCCGCCTCTAATCTCCAAACTTCCTGGAACAAAGTCCAAGCAGAAGCCCAGGTGACTGGAAGAGCTGAGGAACCCAGGAAAGGAGGCGTGGGGTGGGCAGGGCTGCAGGAGGTCAGGTTTGTTCTTGGCCTATTTCCTCTCTTGAGCAGAGAGGGAGGGAAAGAGAAGAGACAATAGTTGGTTTCTTGCTGGATATTGGAGCACATTCCCTGCCAATACTACCTCTCGCAAAAGCAACTGCTTGACACCTAGGCAAGGGAGTGTGCAGGGAGAAGAGGACAAGATAAAATTACAAGTGACAGCAGAGCCTGTGTCTGCAATTACAATGCATTGTAAACAAGACGAATTGCTAATCCAGCTGCCAGGCATGGCCAGAGAGTGACAGGAGAAGATGGCGGGCTGCTGCACATCTGCCTCGAGCCCAGGATGGTGGGGAGACAGGGCAGGGAGAGAGGACCTGGGGGCTGCCATGTGGGAACTGTGGTGTCGAGGGCTGGCGAGGAGACTGGGAGGATCATAAAGCAAGAGGTGATGGGGAAGCTGGGGTGGGGGGCACCAAGAGGGCAACTTTGAACAAAGGAGGGAGAGTGTGTGCTTGTGCACGTGGGTGTATGTGTGTGCACTCACGCACACGCACACATGTGTTATGCAGGTGAAGAGGAGAGAGGAAACTTCAGCCTCTGGTTGCATGACCCCACCACCACTACAGGGCAAAAGACACTAGCTTTTGGAGAACCCTACTGTACAGCAAGCCTTGTAAAGCATTTCAAATGTGCTATTTCAAATGTACCACAATCGTTCAAGCATCAACCTGTTACCAAAGAAGTAATTATTGAGCATCTATGACTCCAGGCCCCAGGCTAGGCTGTGTGAATATTAGATTAAGGGGAGGCAGCAGCTGCCTTGAAAGAGGTAGGCGTGATCACCCCATTTTACAGATGGGAAAACTGAGTCTTGGGGTTGTTATGTGCCCAGGGCTTCTCAGCCAGTGCTGGGGGTGCAGAGACTTGGCCAGGACCACCGCTGGCACTCAGCAGGCTCTACGAGAGCCCAGGAGTTTGTCCTCCAGAGTCGAAACTGCTCCTCTGGTTTCATCAAGTATTAAATTAAATAGAGTGCATCACAGATGCTCAATGAAACATAGTTTTCTTCACCTCATCATTGACTTGACCAATACAAGCCCCTGTCCTGAGGAGCAGCACTGCCAACCCTGAGCCATACGCATCCCCGGTGCCCGTGGAGGGAGGAAGGTTGTGTGAGTCACAGGGGAGGGACAGCAGTGACCTGCTGCTTCCTGGGGATGAAGGCCAGGCCGCCAGCCTAGCGACACCAGAGGGAACACAGGCCGACGCTGCAGCAGAGATCTCTTCCAAAAAACTGCAAAGGAAGGAACACCCCCAAATTCATTCTATGAGGCCACTATCACCCTGATACCAAAACCAGAAAAAGATACTACAAAAAAAGAAAATTATAGACCAATATCACTGATGAATATAGATGCAAAAATCCTAAACAAAATACTAGCAAACAGAATCCAACAACACATTAAAAGGATCATACACCATGATCAAGTGGGATTTATCCCAGGATGCAAGGATTTTTCAATATATGCAAATCAATCAATGTGATATGCCATATTAACAAATTGAAGAATAAAAACCATATGATAATCTCAATAGATGCAGAAAAAGCGTTTGACAAAATTCAACACCGATTTATGATAAAAACTCTCCAGAAAGTGGGCATAGAGGGAACCTACCTCAACATAATAAAGGCCATATATAACAAACCCACAGCCAACATCATTCTCAATGGTGAAAAACTGAACGCATTTCCTCTAAGATCAGGAACAAGACAAGGATGTCCACTCTCACAACTATTATCCAACATAGTTGTGGAAGTCCTAACCCTGGCAATCAGAGAAGAAAAAGAAATAAAAGGAATCCAAATTGGAAAAGAAGAAGTAAAACTGTCACTGTTTGCAGATGACATGATACTATATAGAGAGAATCCTAAAGAAGCCACCAGAAAACTACTAGAGGTAATCAATGAATTTGGTAAAGTAGCAGGATACAAAATTAATGCACAGAAATCTCTTGCATTCTTATACACTAATGATGAAAAATCTGAAAGAGAAATTAGGGAAACACTCCCATTTACCATTGCAACAAAAAGAAAAAAATACCTAGGAATAAACCAACCTAGGGAGACAAAAGACCTGTATGCAGAAAACTATAAGACACTGTTGAAAGAAATTAAAGATGATACAAACAGATGGAGATATATACCATGTTCTTGGATTGGAATAATCAACATTGTGAAAATGACTATACTACCCAAAGCAATCTACAGATTCAATGCAATCCCTATCAAATTACCAGTGGCATTTTTTACAGAACTAGAACAAAAAATCTTAAAATTTGTATGGAGACACAGAAGACCCCGAATAGCCAAAGTAGTCTTGAGGGAAAAAAAAACGGAGCTGGAGGAATCAGATTCCCTGACTTCAGACTATACTACAAAGTTACAGTAATCAAGACAATATGGTACTGGCACAAAAACAGAAATATAGTTCAATGGAACAGGATAGAAAGCCCAGAGATAAACCCACGTACCTATGGTCAACTAATCTATGACAAAGGAGGCAAGGATATACAATAGAGAAAAGAAAGTCTCTTCAATAAGTGGTGCTGGGAAAACTGGAGGGTACATGTAAAAGAATGAAATTAGAACACTTCCTAACACCATACACAAAAATAAAATCAAAATGGATTAAAGACCTAAATGTAAGGCCAGACACTATAAAACTCTTAGAGGAAAACATAGGCAGAACACTCTTTGACATAAATCACAGCAAGATCTTTTTTGATCCACATCCTAGAGTAATGGAAATAAAAACAAAAATAAACAAATGGGACCTAATGAAACTTCAAAGCTTTCGCAAAACAAAGGAAACTACAAACAAGACGAAAAGAAAGCCCTCAGAATGGGAGAAAATATTTACAAATGAATCAACGGACAAAGGATTAATCTCCAAAATATATAAAGAGCCCATGCAGCTCAATATTAAAAAAACAAACAACCCAACCAACAAATGAATAGAAGACCTAAATAGACATTTCTCCAAAGAAGACACAGATGGCCAAGAAGCACATGAAAAGCTTCTCAACATCACTAATTATTAGAGAAATGCAAATCAAAACTACAGTTAGGTATCACTTCACACCAGTTAGAATGGGCATCATCGGAAAATCTACAAACAACAAATGCTGGGAAGGGTGTGAAGAAAAGGGAACCCCCTTGTACTGTTGGTGGGAATGTAAATTGATACAGCCACTATGGAGAACAGTATGGAGGTTCCTTAAAGAACTAAAAATAGAATTACAATATGACCCAGCAATCCCACTACTGGGCATATACCCAGAGAAAACCATAAATCAAAAAGACACACGCACCCCAATGTTCATTGCAGCACTATTCACAATAGCCAGGTCATGGATGCAACCTAAATGCCCATCAACAGACAAATGGATAAAGAAGATGTGGTACATATATACAATGCAATATTAGCCATAAAAAGGAACAAAATTGGGTCATTTGTAGAGACATGGATGGACCTAGAGATTGTCGTACAGAGTGAAGTAAGTCAGAAAGAGAAAAACAAATGTCATATATTAATGCATATATGTGCAATCTAGAAAAATCATACAGAGGAACTGGTTTGCAAGGCAGAAATAGAAACATAGATGTAGAGAACAAACGTATGGACACTAAGAGGGGAAAGCAGGGGTGGGGGTGGGGGTGGGGGTGGGATGAATTGGGAGATTGGGACTGACATATATACACTAATATGTATAAAATAGACAACTAATGAGAACCTGTTGTTTAAAAAATAAATAAAATAAAATTCAAAAAAAAGTTGTGTGTGAGAAGGGTGTGCATGCATGTGGTGTGTGTGGGTCTGTGGTGTGTGTGAGAGGTATGAGGGGTGTATGCTGTGTGTGTCTCTGGTGTGTGGTGTGTGAAGAGTGTGTGTGAGGGGTGTGTGTGTGCCGAGGAAGGGGCGGTGCCTCCCTGAAGGTGTGTGTCCTGATCACAGCCTCTGAGCTAACCGTGGTGACCTGGGACTGGACACCTGGGGAGGAGAGAATGGCTGTGGCTGCCTGGTGGGCCGTTGTGGCAGAAGGAGAGGCCGAGGTGCTCCCACGTGTGTGGAGCTGGCCTGAGCAGCGCCCTGTCACCCCCTGAGCGAGGGGAGCAGGTTGTGGACCACGCTGGTGGTGGAGGCGCTTCCCGGTGAGCCCTGGCCCCCTCGCTTCCTGGTGAAACGTGTGTCCTGAAGAGGAAGCCCTGCCTGCCTCGCCCTCTGGGTCTTGCAGAGGGGTCACTGGGAACAGGATCTCCTGCCCTCCAGCCTGTGTCCTTCCTGTACCCAGAGCCTAGATCTCCTTCTCGGGGTCACCACGTGGCTCCCTGTATAACTCGGCTTTCCTAACCTCCCTTCACTACTGCTTTCGTCATCCCACCTGTCAACTCAAAACCTCCCGCAGCTCCCGGGCCTGCGGGACAGAGACCAGCCTCTGTCCCCCAGGCACCCCAACTTGGAGCAGGCGCGGCCTTCTCCCCGACCCCGCTCTTGTGTTGACACCAGTTCTCCTTCTCTCTGGCTCGCTCAGTAAGATCTCCTGCTCAAAATTCCAATCACAGATCACAGTGGGCTGTTTCTCCCAACTGGTCCCAATGGGGTTAATATTTTCACCCAATTTAGCCAGGATGACACATCACCCTGAGTTACAGATGTGTAAGGGCTGTCTTCCTAAACAGGGTCAGAACCTTGTCTTATATGCCCTTGCCCATGATAGATACAAAGTGTTGGATGCCTGGTAAAATTCTACCAGGGAAGAACATCTACCCCCAACCTTTTGATTCCTTCTGACAGTCTGCTCTTACTCTAGGTGGAATCAGGTTGCCGAGATGTGAGATCCCTCTAGCTGCATTTGGGTTTTTTGTCCCTGCACGACCTGGGTCCACCACCTAGAGAAGACACCGAAAGATAAATATTCCTATTCGTCACTTCAAACTGCTTCAGAGCCTTGGCTTTCTAGTACCACTGCTTCAAACTGTATCACCAAGAAAATTTAGTGCATTGGTGAATAGGAAGGATTTTGGATTCAGGCTGTCTTGGATTTGTATCCTGGTCCTTCTATTCCCTAATTGTGGTTTGGGATTAACAGTAATCTCTCTATGCCTCAGTTTCTTCGTCTGTGAAATGAGGGTCCTTTTTAGTGACCATGCCATAGGGTGACATAAGGATCATTGTCCAGCATAGTGCCTGGCACGTCACAGGCATCCCATAAAGGTTGCCTTCTGAGTCCTTGTCTTACTTCATCTTCAATGTTGGGTCAGTCTTATCAGTTTCCTAAAGATAGTGATATGGTTTTCCTCTATCTCACTTATTTTACTAACACTGAACTTGTTGGGGTCCCTGGCCGTCTTTTCTTTAATACTGACAACTACGGTGTCATGTTCTCTCTGTCTCTGTTGGACCTACTTCCTTCCTCTCATTGTTTCTGATGCATAGTCATGAAAGAATATCGTTCTGTACCAGGAACTGTGGAGCATTTAAGGTACAACTCCACTCATGTGGGTGTGTGTGATGACTGAGAAATGAGGTTTACATACATGGAATGAGGTTAACATACAAAGAAAGAAGGTAAGAAAAAACACTAACAAATGACTATGGCCTGAAGCCAGGGTGGGGACAAAAAGGAGAATGTATGGAAACAGAGAAGCAAAAGACTGGCTTGGCCATAAACTGCAGTCATTTAGGTGGGCAGTGTTTTCACACCTCGTATATCTTGGTGTTTTGATGAAATGCCCTGCTTAGAAACAGAGGAAGGAAGGGGTATGGCTTACACGGCCTTTCAAGATGGACTTTGGGCACCAGGGATTCTGCCGGGATGGTGGTCTCACGGTGGAGAGGAACGGTCTGCGCTAGTCACTGTCTGCTGAGTGGACCAAGGTGAGGTGGCGGTGGTGGCCTTGGCACCCTCCATCCGTGGGCAGAGAGGGGTCCAGTCCTGCTGGGGGGTCCCCTCTGCCCTCCTTCCCTCCAGGCACCAAAGCCCAGACAAGGGTCTGGCAGTGTCTCCGAGGCAAACTTCCTCCCACGAAGCCTGCGAGAACTTGTCAATGGCAGTCAGCCACCAGCATGGGTTCCCCCAGCCAGGCCAGCTGGGAGGAAGGCTGCCAAGGCAGCAGATCTGACGAAAGAATTCTCAATCACATTTACATGTGCATGGTGCAAAAAGGGAAAGGAAGGGGAGAAAAACCCCTCCGGAATCCAAAAAGAAAGTCACTAACTAATCCACCAAAAAAAAGAATCAAGCGCAGATTTGTCTCAGATGTTCTTAAATTGCTGTCCTTAAAAGCTCTGCTTCCCCGTCTTCCTCCTCCTCCCATCCGTCCAATCGCCCAAAGAAAGCCTCTAATTTTGCCTTAATTTGTGCCTTGGTTGCAAGAACAAAACAGGACGTCACCGCAGCTCCTCCCACCCCTCCCCTAGGCCCCTCCACAGCTGCGCTTCCTCAATGGCCTGATCGCCTCCTTTCTGTGCCATCATCCCCTATTCTCTGCCGAGCTGATCCTCGCACTGCCAGGCCCAGTGTGCACTGGAAGCGGGGTGGGAGGGAGCCCTGAACCGGCAGCCCCCATTCTGACATACATCAAAGGGTCACATTTACACCAACCATGCCCTTGACCTCCCAGGGAAGCAGGGACTGCAAGCTCTGGGGCAGGGAAGACCAGAAAGCGAAATGACCCAGCCTGCGAGATGCAAACTGTCCTCTCGCAAGATTACAGATATCTTGGGCATCTTGCCAGGACCCCGGCGTGGGGGGGGGGACTGTAACAAATTTGGGTATTTACATCATTTTTCAAATAAAAAATAAACACACACAGCCTCCTTACTTCCTTCCAATTGAATCCTTTTGGAATATCAGATGACATGTTTCTCTCTTGCCTACTAATGGGACACAGGGTTTTATTCTCAGATAAAGTCCTGGCTTCAACCAGACAAGCCCTCACTTAGAATCCTCACTTCCTACTCTCCGGGGAGGCTAATTTAACTCCCCTCTCGTGGCCTCCGCCCATGCCTCCACCAAGTATGAGTTTCCGAGGCGCTTCTAATTAATCTTCGTAAATTGCTCTGCGATCTTGGGATATAAAGGCAAAGTATTATTAGAAAATGCTGGCTGGGTTAGTAGCCGGTCATAAAAGTGAGATGCTGACCAGTTCACTTTTCAGGCTGCAATTATTGGGAACGGTTGCAAGGGGTTTTATGTGATGGGCACACCGTAAGTCCTCAAGAAAAGCACAGAGCAGAGACCTAGGAACATACTCCCACGACTCAGGGTGTGTGTCAGCAAAATGGGTTTGCAGCCAGTTAACTCTCGGCTTTTTGCTGTCCTAGTCGTGGGGTAGCAGCAACCTGGGAGATGCTGTGGACCTCTGTGTCCTGTGTTCTCCCACAGCAGCACTCCTCCTTCTGCTTTTTGGCAATTAGGCAAAATCACTCGTGGCTGAAATGGCCCTCAAAATCAAGTGGCCCCCATCTTACTAGGCAGGGGGAGATCCCCATTGCAACATCTTTTTTTTTTTTTTTTTTTTTTTTGCGGTATGCGGGCATCTCACTGTTGTGGCCTCTCCTGTTGTGGAGCACAGGCTCCGGACACGCAGGCTCAGCGGCCATGGCTCACAGGCTCAGCCGCTCCGCGGCATGTGGGATCTTCCCGGACCGGGGCACGAACCCGTGTCTCCTGCATTGGCAGGCGGACTCTCAACCACTGAGCCACCAGGGAAGCCCCCCATTGTAACATCTTTTAACTGGAGACTTGGCATAAGTGAATTTCTGATTTAAAGGGGGGAGATGAAAGTGTTTCTCAGGGGGTTCATCTATGGGGTTCATGCAAATCAAAAAAGAGAATAAATCTCTAAGAAATTTAGGATAAATAACCTTTGATCTCTCAGCCCCACTTGTGACTTATTTCTGGTCCATTCATGTGGATTTAGGTTAAAATTCCTGCCTCAGAATCATTGTGTGATGTGAGGCCAACTCAGCCTTACTCTCTCTTTGAATCTCCATCTGCATTAAGCAGATACTAATCCACACCTCCTAGGATGTTTGGTGGAGTAACTAATTAACATTTAAAGAATGTTCTTTGAACACGAAAAAGCACAGTGTCTGAATGTAAGGTGTGATTACTCTTCCAAATTGCACATTTGCCAGGGTGATTTTTGCAGAGGCATATGACCTTCAGAAGAAAAATATCCAATTACTGCAGTTTGTTTATTATCTCATGTTAAAATGTTGTTAACACAGACGTTTTCCCTTAATTTTTTATGAAGAAGGTATCTGAGACAGATTTAATATTTGAATATCTATTTGAAGAATTAGATGATGGAAAGCATGTATTGTGTGTGAGGGTGTCAGGGGGAGGAGGGACTGTTAGGAGGTTTCAAATTTCTCTGAAAGGAGTTAAATTCAAGGCTTCAAGGCGCTGAGAGACCATCCTCTCTACTCTGGAGGGCCAGCAGGATTCAGTGTAGGGTTCTGAATCCAGTCGGAAAACCAGAGAACATAACTGGTTCTACTGGAACTGAGGACTTGAAGAGCATCCTCCCACACACCATGGAAATAGGTTATAATGCGTTTGGGGTAAACAACATGAGCAGGAAAGACGGGCCCATACCGGAGAGGAACAGGTAACAGCGGAGTGGCATCTGGAGCCGTTGTCCCAAAGGAAACGCCTTCCGTTCGATTTCTTTAGAAGCCGAGATGAGTGTGGCCGTGATTCCCAGACGGGACAGGGGGCAGCTTCGCAGGCAGAGCTTAGGGAGGGGGACGCACAGGGGCCCAGTTCTGGTGCAAGGGCACCACCCCTAAGCGGGAGACATCTGAGAAGAGCCCCCTTTGGGATTTTTGAGGTGTTTGCCCGACAGAAAAGTAGTGGCCGGGGGGATGTGACATTGACTATGATATAAATTACTGAGTGTTAACTCGGTACCGAGGGCTGGCCCAAGTGCTTTGAGGGTGTTCATTGAGGCTTCCTCCCATCAACTCTGAGGCAACCGTGATTCCCTTTTTCAGAGGAGAAAATGGAGGCTTGTCCAGAGTCAAAACAAAGCAAAAACAACACTAGTAAGTGGTGAAGCTTAGATTTAAAATGCAGGCAGCTTAACTCCGGAGCATAGCTTAACGGCTAAGTTAACTTTAGCAGTGTATCACTTAAATTTAGAAGTGAAGATACTGCTATGGGTCTAAAAAAAGACAAGGATTCATTTCCATACGGTTGGGCCCATGGCTGACAGGCAGCAGAGCTGGGCTCCTTTTTTTCTCCAAGTTTCTCATAAGCTGGGTGGTGCCAGTTGGTGTAGATTCCAGGTCCTGTTTTCCCCCTCAAGGCAATTCTTGATGTTCGTTTACAACAGATTTTGCTAGTACAGGAAACCCCTCCAAAGGGCGTAACTTTTAAAGCAGCAGTACTCTTGCATTCTGGGGGTGAAGGAGGCGCAGAATTCATATGCTGAGTAAAGCTGGCTTTTGGGGGCGTGTGGAGGTTGGGAGTTAGGTTGGTAAGGACTTTAACAGACTTTTTGATTTGCAGAGTTAAGGGCTGGAGCCCCGTCTAGAAGGAGACTTTGAGCACACCAGGGTGGAAATGTTCTACACAATAACATCAAACCCTGTGTTCTTTGTGGGCAGGGCAACACTCTGGGGAGTTAAGATGGCAAAGGTAGCTCATTGTCTCCCTTGAGAAGGGAGAGGTTGGGCCCTGGAATTCAGAGAAGACCAGGGCTCCAGAAGAGACAAAACATCAGGGCAAAGCCAGAGTGACAGGTGTCATAAGTGTGATGTCATGTATCAAATTAGACTTCTCTTTCCCGACGTAACTCCCCTTGGGCTACCATCATGTGGTCTCACCTCTTTGGAGAAGGAAAAGAATAGTGCCTACATTTGGGGATAAAGTGGGAGAGAGAGGTGGAAGGACAGAGTAAAGAGGTGACAGACCCGCAGGGTGATGGAGCCCTGAGCAGCCCGAGCGTGTGGAGACCCAAGGAGGCCTGGGAAAAGCCCCAGGACCAGAAACAAGGGGAAGGAAAAGCAGGCGTCTGTGGTTCTGTGAGCAGAAAGAAGACAGCATGGCCGAGAAGACTGAAATGCTGGGGTTTTCCAGAATGAAAAAGAAACATTTTCTTTGAATATGCCTGTGACATCCCCAATATTCTACATGCTTCTAGCCATAACTCAGGATCCTACAATTCTCTAAAATGTTATTGCTCGCCCCACCCATTTTTTTGTTTATCCGCAGACAAGTATAACTTTATCTCTAATTTTTGACGGCCACTGTGTCTTCCAGGAGAGGGACTTGTGGCTCCTTCCTGTGTGACTATGGTTCCAAGGGTTCATTCATAGGACCCTCAAGAACCCAAATGCAATGGGACCCCCCCAAAATTTTTTTTTTCCATTGCTGTAAGAAAAGCAATCTTACGAATGTGGCAAGGCTGATGCAGGGGGTAAAAAGAAATGCTTACTTAGGTCCCTGATTTCAGACACAAGATAAAGAAAATCTATTGCCCCTTTGTCAGCCGTGAGATATGGGGGGTCCTGAGAAAGGTCCATTCAAGTACAGACTTCTCCCCCTCACCTCTCTTTCCCTTCCATTAACTCTCTCCCTCTGGCAGGTCACTTGGCCAAAGGAGACAGGCCTGTGATGCTCAGCCCTATGGAGCAGCTCTGGCCTCCCTGAGTCCACGTGAGAGTGCCTGGCCCTTTATTCGCTCTCTTTCTCATAAATCCCGATTTCCCTGTGTCTGTAGCTTGAGCTCTAGCTGTCTGTGGAGGGCAGGGGTGGCAGGTGGGTGGGTGTGGGCCAGGTCACTGTCTGGGGCCTTACAGTGCTGACGTGTAATCACAACTCAGGCATATAGCGTAATGTGGCCATAAAGACCTCAGAACCACAGTATAGGAGAGTTATGCCTGAAATGAAGTCCAATCTGTGATAAAGCTGCCAGCATTAACGCCGCAAATATGTGACAGCGGGCAGAGAAATGACTGATTGGGGATGTTTATAAATATAGGAAGTGAGCTGCTTGGGGCATCCAATACAGGGGGTTAGCAAAATGAAGACAGATGGTGGCTGATTAGCTCTCAGGCTCCTTTACAGCTGCCAATGCACAGGAGCCCCAGAGTTCACTTCATCCCGAGGCCCTCCTGGTGGGGTCCCCAGGCACCTTACAGACCGGCTCCACCTCTTGGCTAGGCCTTGAACTACAGCTCGCGTAATAAGAACTTCTGAACAGACAGCAGGGAGAGATGAAGCCCAGCACCGCCATTCCAAATATGGCACTGCTGCCTTGGCACTACAGACAAAATCCTGGGATTTACGCAACTGTCTCCTGTTGGTTGTCATAAAAATATAGAATACTACCTTTGGAAAAAGATTTAAAAGACCCCCGTCTAGCCCACCTCTTAAAGCAATGCTGAAATGCCCGGGGCATCTTGGCTCTGCCTGTGGGAATGATGCCCTTTTCCAGGAAGTGGCTCCCTTCTTTGGCATTTCTCTGACATTGAATTTCAGAATTAAAGTTCTTTCCCTGGAGCACCCATCCTCTCGTCCTTAGCAGCATATTGAGCAAGGATCGGCCACTCTTCTTTCACAAGACAGCCCTGAAAATATTTGAAGAGGTCTCATGTTCGTGTGTGGACATGACTTTGTTCCCCCAGTGGACGGTGCAAGCTCTATTGCTTTTTGTTCACACACCATGTGCTCTCATTGCTTTAGCAATCCTGGCCAGCGTGTGCCATTGCAAACCTTTAACTGTGGTGCGATGGTCAGCAAAGCACTCGGGGTATTGTCTGACTGGCTTACAGTAATGCAGCGCTCGGGAATGTTTTGTTTTATAGAATATAAAAAGGGGAAGGTGCTGCACTCCCGTAACTTGTAGGAAATTAACAATCAAGAAGACCACTTGAGGATATGGGGAGGGGGAAGGGTATGCTGTGACAAAGCGAGAGAGAGGCATGGACACATATACACTACCAAACATAAGGTAGATAGATAGTGGGAAGCAACCGCAGAGCACAGGGAGATCAACTCAGTGTTTTGTGACCCCCTAGAGGGGTGGGATAGGGAGGGTGGGAGGGAGGGAGACGCAAGAGGGAAGGGATGTGGGAACATATGTATATGTATAACTGATTCACTTTGTTATAAAGCAGAAACTAATAAAAAAATTCTAAAAAAATAAATTAAATAAAAATTAAAAAAATAATAATAATTTTAAAAAAAGAAGACCACTACGTTGTTTTTTCCCTCTTCCTTTTCCACTCTGCTAACACCAAACTCTTCTTCCATCTATTGGCCTCTTCCTAATTTCAACCTATTTGCCTCTGGGCCCCACTATTCCTGAGAGCAGGGTCCAGAGGGGGAACCATCCATGATAGCTTCCACCTTGATTTTGTCTCTATGATCAAACACAGGAGATTTAAAGTGTATTAGCCCAATACCTCAGGCTCGCCATCCATTGCTAGCTTGACTTGGACGTTGCATTCCTTTCAGTTGCTTAAATTCCATTTTAGTTCCCAAACCCAGTTTGCTCCTAGTTATGCAGTTCTGGTTACTGGCTCCCTGTGACTGTCTAGGTAAGCTTCCAGGCCTTGGGACCTTTAGCACAGGGTGCTCTGCTTTGATGGACCAACCTTTCCTCCAAAGACATCACGTGTCTTACCCTTCCTCCTTCAACCGAGCTGTGCACCTAGTAAAGAGGAGTCAGAATAATAAATGATTCGTGTGCATTCCTGAACTGGATCTCACAAGAACCCTACAAGGTAGGCAGCTAGCTACAAATATATCCCCATTGTATAGAGGCAGACATCGAGGCACGGAGGATTTAAGTATTTGGTTGGTCAAAAAGTTCATTTGGGTTTTTCCATAACATCTTATGGAAAACCAAACAAAATTTTTGGCCAACCCAATAACTTGCCTACAGTATGCAGCTGATAGGTAGCAAAGCCAGCAAAGTCCTCCAGCAAAATATTTAATCCTGCAGAGTTTGGGTCTAGAGCCTGGGCCCTTAAGACCCTACACTGTGGGTTCATGAGGATTATATTCAGAAAATGAGTGCAAACCTTCTTTTCTGTACCTAGATCTCAGCCTGGAATGGTTGCCAGTTCTGAAACACCATCCTCTCCTGCAGCCACCAACCCACACTGTCCCTGATGCACTGGCTTTTCTCCCAATGGCATCATCCAGTGCTTAGTTCTACCCGAAGGACCCTCCCAAAAGAGCCCCTACCCTGGGGAAGTTACTGCAGTTAGCTAGACCATGCCTGAATCTAATATAAGATTTGACAAAAATCTATATTAATCTACTTTTTCAACCAAATTATAAGATATGGCATTTTTTCCCCATGTTAAATTTCATCATCTGAGATTTGACCCATTCCTCCACCCTGACAAAATCTATCTAGATGCCATCACCTGTTACATTTGCTTTGGCTCCCAATCATGTCATCCACAAATTTGATAAGTGTCATCTCTATGTCTTCATCCAAGTTGCTGATGGAAACATTTAATGATACAGGACACAGCCTGTGTCTCTTGCAACCCACGCTTGACATTGATCAGTTACTTGTTCAGGACCTGTTGGCTACAGGTGTTCATCCACTCACTAATACACCTAATTTTACTAGTAGTATTCAGCCTAAATTTCTTCATCATTCCAACAAAGCTATTACAAGAGCCTTGTAAAATGCATTCCTGAAATACTGATTCACCACGCCTACTGCATTTCCCCACAAAACACTGTCAAAGTCGGAAATGAGCCTTGCCTGATGTGACCTAATATTAATAAATCTAAGACAGTATGAAATCACTATTAATCCACACTGTGCGTTGTAAGAGTCTAAAGAAAATTCTATGCCTTCAGCACATTGGGTTCTGAACTGTCCTGGAGTCCTAGATTTCCTTAGAGGAGTTCAGAGGCTACTGCAGGGCCTTGGGGTGGGGGGGGGAAATGGAGCAGGCACCAACCAGCCCTGCTTTCAGAGCAGCTCTACTAGTCTGTATGTTGTAATGATGTTCTATTATAGATCCTTCTTGAAAGAGTGAGATGCAAAATACACTTTGAAAACTACTACATTAAAGGAAGAAAGCAATCTCTCTGTCTAAAGTTGTACTTGATTGGGCTATATTGACTGGTGCTTAGGACAATAACTTTGTTAATAAAATCGAGACACCATGATCTGCATTTGCTCTGTGCCTCACAGAAGTGCTATAAGCGTTCATAGATAGATAGCCTTAGGACAGAGCGACGAAGCAAGTCCTTTACTGAAATGCACACACTGAAATGCCCAAAAGAATCCTTGTCATTTTTTCCCAGCGATCTGCTCAGAGGATGTTTCCCCCATCCCCAGACATTTATTGAATGCCTCCTAGCTTCAAAGTGTTTTCAAACACATGATTTCTTCAACCTTTGCAACAATCCTAGTGAGGGAGACACGATTATTCCTGTTTACCAATGAGGAGGAAGGTGATGCTAAAATGAGGTTAGACAAGTGGTTTATAATCACACAGCCAGTAATCAGAGTCAAAATTCAAACTCAGGTTTGCTTGATCCCAAAGTCCTTGAAATTTGCCTTTGTATCTCACGGGCTCATAGCATTATCAGCAAATCAAGAGCTCATAGTTGGAGTGTTTACTGTGAGCTAGGCACTATGCTGAATGTTTACAAAGATTATCTCATTTAACCTCACAATAGCCATACTGTGGGTGATGGTATGATGCCCAGTTTTGCAGATGAAGAAGCTTCCCAGGTTCACAGAGAAAGAAAATGGCAGAACTGAGATTCAAGTCCACATCACCTGATTCCAGAGACCCTGCTGTCAGCAGTCATGCTATCGTTGTTTAATCAGGGCTCATCTTCTTTTCAAATGACACAGGCAGGTGCTCACTGGCTGTTCTTTGAGGGGTCTTGGAAGCTGTGTCTGTTCCCATGAGCTCTCCTAGGTGAATTTAATATTAGAGATTACTTTTTTCTGTTGAGTGAGGCATTGGCTTATGTCTAAATGGGAGCAGTTTCCATCAGTTATTAAAAGTTTGGTGAGAAGCGGAGCCTCTCGACGTGTCCAGTTGAGAGTAGAACATGGAAAGCGAGGGGGCAGCCAGTCAGGTGAGCTTTGACAGGCTTAGGGGTGGAGAAGAGGGCAAAAGCTCAGAGGGTGGGTGGAGGTAGGTCTGGACCACCTCCAGACCTACCGGGAGGGAAGAGGGGACTAAGGCAGGCTTTATCGTCAACACATTTAGCTCCAGACTGATCCTGGGTCTTTTGAAAGAAGACCCTCAAATAACCACATCCTGCTGTTTCCTCTCGTCTTATTCCAACTGTGCTGCAGAAGAGCTGAAAGGATGCAGGCCTGTAGAATCTGTAGGCGATGCGAACAGAATCGTACTTGGAGGAAGGGGCATTTCAGGGGTGTAGCTGTTATTTATGGTCTGGGGCCGGCTCCCTCCCCCATCATTGGCAGGAGCAGAGTACGGAAGGGAGTACAAATGACAGTGACTCCCTCCTGCCAGCCCATCTTTCTAGACACTGTGTCAGAGGCTGGCTTTCTGCCGACATATATATTTCTATTGCTTATTGAGCACAAAGGAAGACAACGGTCCTGAATCGCACCAGACAAGGAACGAAATGAGATTTTAACACCGGTAATGAAAGATGCTTGGCACTTTTCCTCCTTTTGGAGTATATGTGCCCCTTGAGATAATTTGGCTGGAATCCACAGAGGACCCGGGGAGCAAAAGCATGAAGGTAGCAGAGACAGGATATTAGTCAGTGAGAAGAAATGGGATCCAAGGGGTGGTCTGTGTAAAATCCCCTGCACCGTGGACTCCTTCAGAATTGGGGGAGGTTGAGCCCTCACTGCCCATACCACTGCCCAGTGATTGCTTTTGAACCCCGTTAAACGGTTTTCTTTTATTTAAATTTAATTTAATTTATTTATTTTTATACAGCAGGTTCTTATTAGTTATCCATTTTATACATATTAGTGTATATATGTCCATCCCAATCTCCTAATTCATCACACACACACACCCCGACCCTGCTTTCCCTCCTTGGTGTCCATATATTTATTCTCTACATCTGTGTCTCTATTTCTGCCTTGCAAACCAGTTTATCTGTACCGTTTTTCTAGATTCCACATATATGCATTAATATGCCACCTCGCTACAAATGACCCAATTTCATTCTTTTTATGGCTGAGTAATATTCCATTGTATATATGTGCCACATCTTCTTTATCCATTTGTCTGTCGATGGGCATTTAGGTTGCTTCCATGACCTGGCTATTGTGAATAGTGCTGCAATGAGCACTGGGGTGCGTGTGTCTTTTTGAATTATGGTTTTCTCTGGATATATGCCCAGGAGTGGGATTGCTGGGTCATATTAAATGGCTTTCTGGAAGATACTCAGCTAAAACATAGGAAGAAATGGAAGGAAAGCAGGAGGAACAGGCTGGGAGTGACAGAGAGGCAGGTTCCAAATCAATTGTCTGAACTCTAAAAGTTCTAGTGATCTGACAATGAACCAAGGTTATTCCATTAAGTACACTATTCAGTTAGAAAGTATTATTTCAATTTCCTTATGTGTCCTATTAGAAAGAGCAGTATTGAGCCCCTCTGTGTGTTCTGTACTATGAAATAAATAATATGATATATAGTTCTTGTGTTAAAGAAACATCTGGACTGGAAGAGAAGATAAAATGTCTCTCCTCTCAAGACACATACTATAACGACTTTAGGAGCAAATTTTACTGTAATAGTGGACTTCACGTCTCTGAAGCTGTTTAAACTGTGTCTGTATAAAATTCTGTTAGTCTCACCATAATTTAACCATGCATTCCTGGTTGCAGACCTTCTCAGAGCCTTGATAAGCCAAACTTCACTGTGAATCTTTCAGAGGAAGACGGGTTTCCAACAGTTTCATAAGCTGGTGAACCACACAGCCTTCTCCCCATTTTATTTAAAGAGCCGTCCAAAGGGATTGATGTTTTGGAAATTTGGGAAACCCTGCTGGATATGGTGTTCTTGCGCTAAGCAGAGGTTGAAATAGATGCCATCTAAGGTATCCTCCAAGCCTGAGAGAACACAGACCACCAGCCAGGCAGGGGCCTCTTTGGGGAGGGGCAAAGCCCAGGAGAGGCCCACTGCTGTTCAAATAGCCCCATGGCCCATCTCGGCTCCAGCCCCCAGAGGCAGCTCTAGGAGAGGAGAGACCCCCCTCTCTGTGTGAGACCAGGGCTGAGTGATGGGGAGTCCGCTCCTAGTGCAAATCTGGGGGAGGAAGAAGACCTTCTCAGACAGATCATATTGCTTCTTTGACCAAGTCCAGGTCACTCCTCTTCCTTCAAATCTGCTGGTCTCCTTCACCCTGACTGGCATCCAAGAGCATCAAAAGAAGGGATCCTAGCATCACTAAGTGAGTATAAATATGCACCTGTTTGCACACACACACTCATATACACACCGACAGACAGGCTCTGGTTTGCATTTTGTGGCTCTGTCAGTGAGGCCCAGTGGGGACTGAAGTTCCCGCCTCACAGGAGTAACCTTGGACATAACACATCACCGCTATCCAGGTCTCAGGTTATGCAAAACAGAGAGAATATGAATATCCTTTTTTTCCGTAGGATGCGGAAGAATTTCAAGGGAGTCTTGGACATGAGAGGCGTTAAAAGTATGGTGTGGCTTGGGGTTGCTCTTGGGTCATATTTCACCAAATAGAGTTGGGAGTACAGTGATACTGTTTTCTAAATTGCAGCCACCACTGAACGGCTCACCTGCAGCTACGAAGAATAAAGTTGTCTTTTCAAGGTCATTTGGTTTTTAAAAGGCTGATCTAGGTCTGTCTCTCCAAGCACTTTACAGAACCTCTGCAAAACCCAGGCACACACACTGGATTTCTAGCTCTCCCACCCTCAAGTCCAAATCCAGCCCTAACACCCATCCTGGAGCCACTGCAGGGAATAAGGGAAGTTGCATTAAAGAAGGAGAAGGCACATGCTTTTATCATCTAAGTCAGCCCGAATCCTCCTTGCTCTCCAACAGACAGACCATGTCTGGGGGCTCAGAGAAGAAACCCCTGGGGACTTGAGTGTTCCCAGGTGGAAAAGTCTTCTGTCACTCCAGGAAAAACCCTCATTCTCATCACCAAGCCCCCAGAGATGACGGAGGAGCTGTCTTCAGGTTCTGATTCTTTAAGACGATTGTTCCCCAACCTTTCTTTGAAGTAATTCTATTGGGTATTACCCAGATTCAGGAGAGATTTGTGGGCAGGAAAATGCTGTTGGGAAAGAATGCTTCTGCTGGCTAAAATAATCCCCATTCATTTTCCTCTCAGCTTCTCCCTGGCAATCTTAGAAGAGGGAGCTATTTAGGAAGAAGGGACCTTGGCCAAGCTGGGCCTGCCTGGGAGAGGTATCAGTCTCCCCCATAAGCCTTCGGGAAGGAGGAGAAATTGTCTCAAGTCAACAATTGGAGGAAACTGAAGTTACCGTCAATTGAAGTGAGCCCTAACCCACTGGCTGGGAGTCCTTGCTTTTGTTTTCTTACCATTTGAAAACACCACCCAGGCTAATTTGTACTGGCTTTCTACAGCGAGACACTTTATGAAACACATTTCATCTGTTCTTCTCCTCAGTTTCAAAAGGCGGACATTTTGCAACTGAGCAAACTGAGGGATACAGTGGTCAATTACAGCGATGGGAGGTCAACCCCAACTTTCCTGGTTCCAAAGTCACTCCCATGGGTCAAGTTTAACTTCTAAGAACGACGAAAAAGCACTTGCGCTCCAGCCGGAAGGTTGGAATCAGGGGAACTTCTGCAGCCCTGTCCCAGCGGGTCACCAGGCTGGTTGCTACCACGTTGTGTTGAGGATCTCCTGGCCCCCGGGAGGTAGAGGGGTGCAAAGATGGGGTGGTCTGATGTCTTTGCTGGGTCCGAGCCCCCTCTCTCCATCCCTCCTGTTGGTTGGGAGACTGAGGGGAGATGACAAGAGGGTAGACACAGGTGACAGTGAGTCTGCAGGCTCCCCATCACGTGGCCGACAAGGAGCCAGGAGCCTGCTTCCCATTCCGCCTGCATCCCGGCATGTCCTCCTTCATCAGCACAAGAGTTAGATATCTTGAAACACTGAAGTTTTCATCTCCTCTTGATTGGGCTCTATAGCAGTTTAAAAAGTTTCTGCCTGAAAGTGAGAATCATGTCACACCTTAATAGCCTCATTTCTAGGGCGACAGGGGCTTTTTAAAGTCCCGAGCCTTGGTGGGGATGTCTGAGCAGCGAGCTTTGTTTGTCTCCTGTGCATTTCTATTCAGGGAGCCGTCTCTGAGAAGCCTTTCATTGAGCTCACAGTCATCCATCCAAAGGGAAAGAGAAACATGCTCTACATGAACATTAGTGGCAGCCAAAATTTGTCACACCAGAGATCAGAAAGCACAGCCAGGTAAAGGAAGACAAAGAGAAGAAGGAAGGGGTGGGGGAAGGGGGGATGCCCAGACGGTCTCAAGAGTTGGGTGGGCGTGGTGATGTTTCAGGTTTGGGTTTTACCCCTCTGGAGAAGAACAACAGACACAGACTAGAGTTTTCCTTGAGGGCAAACGTATTCAGTTGCTCTGAGTGTCAGAAGGATCCTTGGTCCTGAGAGGGGGCCCTTGGGATATATGCCCACTGTGATACATGAGGGCACCTCCGACTTGGCCACTTTCTGGGGAAATCTTGGGGCCACAGTGTCCTTTCTGCAGGCAGTGGTCCTGCACATCAGGGGCCCTATGCACCATTTACCTGCAAGACAAAGCCCCTGGGTCTGGCTGTACATGTGTGCCTGATGCGTACTGACGTGTGTTTGTGAAGCCAATTGGTACCAGTCAAATTTATTTCAAAGGGACCCAACTAGGGTCTCAGATTGCTTTTTAAGACTGTCCGCCCAGCCTGCGGTGCTCTACGGGAGAGAAAGCTGGCATGCAGGATGACACATCACATAGGAAGGCAAACATCACCTTTTCACACGCTCTCTTCCTCCTAAAGCCTGTATCACCAAAAAGGAGTGTCTCTGCACGGAGGCGTGTTTGTGACCTAGTTCTGAAAGGCTGGGTCCTATGTTGCTTTAATTAAACAGTACATGACTCAGACGGCAGCCTCCTGTGCTGTGGGATCGGCTGCGGATGGGGGGATCAGGCCCCCCTCTGTCTTTCCACACTGTGCTTTTTAACAAGGAGTATGAACACGGAGGGACAGAACAGAATTCCCTCTCTGGAACACAGTACGGCTTCTCCTGCCTAGCCTTCTCTGACCGTGGTACCAAGAGGCTTGTGCAAGAGGGCACGGTTCCCCAAATCTCTCAGTTCTCTCAATAATCATTATGCAGCTTCCCTCCCTCGATTGCATCTTCACCGGAGTGACGTGCAGGGAACGTGCCTGGTCTTTGGAGCAGGACTCGGCTCCGTTTCCCGTTAGATGACCTTGGACAACCTGCTCAAACGTCCCGAAAAATGTCAGTTTTCTCCTGGGCAAATTAAAACAGGCAGAATACCTACTCTGCAGAACTTTTTTGGATTTGTATTAATATATGTAAATCATCCTGTAGAATGCTCGGAGCCACTGCAGTGTCACTCCATCAGGAGGCTCTTCCAGCCCAAGTAAGGAGCTCCTGCTGCACCAAGGATTCTACCTCCCCCTCTGAGCATTCAGCAAAACTCAGGTAATTAATCACCTAGTGGTTAATACTTGCTGAGCACTGAATGTGTGCCAGGCATCCTCTGAAGCTCTTTTCTTCTTATAATAACCACCGAAGCACTACTGCTATCCTCATTTGCACATCAAATTTGAGGCAGAGAGCAGTTAGGTAACCTGCCCAAGGCCACACAGCAGAACTAGATTTAGCCCAGGGTGGTTACAAGTCACTGCTCTCACACACCACACTGCACTGCTACGGGGCCCCAGTCACTTCTTTGGTGGCTGCCTTCTCTGTTATCCTGTTCATTCTGGGAGGGCAGGGCTTGTACTGCCCTTGTTCAGTTCTGAGTCCGTAGTGCCGGCACATAATAAGCAATGGTGTTTATTGAGTGAATGGTTATTATTTTTAAATTATTACTTTAGCCAGCATTATTTCCTGCGGCTAAAGGACTCTACAAATTCATGACCCACTGTCACTCCATTAAATGTGTTCTCAATGCATTTCTTTCAAGGTTCACATAGGGCTTCTGGGTTTTGGAATTTTTCAGAGTTTGTGAAGAAGTCCAGCCCACGCTACCCTTCAGACATAATAGGCATCTGTCATCTGTCTGCTCAGCATCCACTTTCCACCCGAAAGATCTGGATAGACCTCAGCCAGCACCCTGTCTCCTCCGCGGGCTGGCTTAGCTCTCCTCCCTGCCTGCTCCAGGGGGATGTCTTCATGGACCTGTGCTCCCATGAGGGCAGGTGAGACGAGCTCTTCTCCAATCAAGAGAAGGGGCACCAGCCTGCGAGGATGCCCCTGGCCCCAGTGGCCTGGTCACATCACTCTGGTCTTGTGCTGGCCTGTCCCTCTCACATAGACCATCTTCCTGTAATCTTCTGTGAGACCTGATCTCATTTCCTTGAGGCTCAGCTCCAAGCCTCTTCTGAGGGGCCATTCCTGACTCCCAGTCTAGAGAAGTCTGTCTCACCCCATCTTAGTTTTCCCTGCTGCACTTAACACCCTGAGGATAGCTTCCTCATTTCTGTGTCGTGTGTTTATTTCTAATCGCCCCCGTCTGTCCTGTGTGCTGCTGTGGCCTTGATGCTCAGAGCACGTACGGCGTTTATAGGCACACAGCCAGGTAGGGGAAGGCAAGGAGGAGTGAGTTACACACCTGGATCCCTCCCAGTAGGGCGACCTCCTTGAGGGCAGGGGTCAAGGGTGATTCATCTCAGTGGGCCTTGCACCGAGCATACCTTAAGTTCAATAGATACTTCAGGCCTGGCATGAACAAATAACTGAAATTTTGAGTTTTTCAGCAGTGGGGTGGGAGGGAAGGCAGTGGTGAGCTGGATGGAAAATGGACATGCCTGTCCCTGGAAAGGAGTTGGTGACGAGAGATAGAACCAGGGAATAAAAAGGCTCCTGGAAACCGTGTGAGGAGAGGATCCGGTGACCAGGAGAGGGTAAAAGAATTCTACCACTTCACACTAATTTCCTGGAGACCTTGTGGGAAATTCTGATTCCAATGAAAGGAATGAAAGTCCTTGAGATTAAGGTCCAGGAATCAGCATTTTAAATCAACTTTGGGTGGTTCTTTGCACCCTGCAGTTAGAGGAGCCCTGGGGGAGAAGTTTGAGAGCAAAACTCAGAGGGAGGGGAGGAGTGAGTGGACAGACTCAGTGACGCCTGGAAAGGAAGCCGGAAGTAACGGAAGGAAAAGCCAAGATGGGAAGTTAAGGCCTGGCACCCTGCAGCTGCCCTGCACAGGGACCAAGGCCCCATCAGAAGCTCAGCTTCTAGATTCCACATATGAGTGACATCATGTGGTATTTGTCTTTCTCTTTTTTTTTTTTTTTTTTTTTTGTTTTTGCATTTCGCGGGCCTCTCACTGTTGTGGCCTCTCCCGTTGCGGATCCCAGGCTCCGGACGCGCAGGCCCAGCGGCCATGGCTCACAGGCCCAGCCACTCCGTGGCATGTGGGATCTTCCCAGACCAGGGCACGAACCCGTGTCCCCTGCATCGGCAGGCGGACTCTCAACCACTGCGCCACCAGGGAAGCCCTGTTTTTCTCTTTCTGACTGACGTCACTCAGTATGACAATCTTTCTGTGCATCCATGTTTCTGCAAATGGCATTATTTCATTCTTTTTTATGGCTGAGTAACATTCCATTGTATATAATCTTAAAAAATGGTACAAATGAACCTATTTACAAAACAGAAATAGAGTCACAGATGTAGAAAATAAACTTAGGGTTACCAAGGGGGAAAGGGGGAGGGGAGGGATAAATTAGGAGATTGGGATTGACATATACACACTACTCTATATAAAATAGATAACTAATAAGAACTTACTATGTAGCACAGGGAAGTCTACTCAATACTCTGCAATGACCTATATGGGAATAGAATCAAAAAAGAAGGGATATATGTATATTTGTAACTGAATCACTTTGCTGTACAACAGAAACTAACACAACATTGTAAATCAACTATACTCCAATAAAAAATAATTAAAAATAAAAAAAGAAGCTCAGCTGCTTCTAAGGAGAATGATTTCCGAGACTGGGAAGGGTTCACCCAGAGCCTGAGACAAGAAGACCCAGGTTTCTGGACTGGAAAAGTGAGAGAGAAAAATCTGGATCTGTAAGTAGAAATAAAAAGAAAGTTCAGTGAAAGACGGTGAGAAGGAGAGAGTGTCTGATAAAGAGGAATGAGGCACAGATCCATGGACAGACCTTGAAAACGTGGTGCTAAGTGAAGGAATCAGACACAGAGGATCACATAGTGTGGAGTCCATATATGCGCGCTGTCCAGACTAGCAACACTGTTACCCCCCACGGCAGTCATCCAACCGGCGATCCCTGAGTTCGGACCCTGCACTGTGACAACACCGCTGTCTATAAACGTTTGTAAGGTTTGGGTCCATGGGACCTGGGTGATGTTCCACCCCCCACCAGCCGGCCATGGCTGGTCCCATCCTTCTCACTGTGATGGACCAATGGGAGGGACCCAGGGAGCATCTTTGTGAAGTGATTTGGGGCAGAGAGTTAGCATTTATACAACTGAGCTGATACAGGACCACATTTCCATTTAGCATGATTATCATTTCCAAAAAAGTAAAGAACACATTTTTAATGTTTGGGGTGAATTTGATTATTCATGAAATGAAAGGACTCATAGAACAGGCCTGAACAGCAGCACTTCCAATGAGAGTTTTGAGTCTTCTGGAGCCAGAGGTCTGTGCAGTGCCTCTGACCAGATTCCAGAATTTTCCTTATCCCCCTCCCCAGCCTGTCTCTCCCCCGGCCCCCAGGCCCCGTCAGATCATGAGGACCCAGCCCCGTCCTTACCCAGATGGACGAGAGCAAAGCAGGAAGCCTTCTTTTCTAACCCAGCCCCTTGCCCCGGCTTGGCCCTGTCTTCCCAAGCCCCCTGCCTCTCTCTGCCTGCCACCGTGAAGGCAAAATTTCAGCTGCACCATTTTTCCAAATCTAAAATATGCGGCTTCTCCGAGGAGCCGTTCTCACTTCTAAAGCCTCTGCCATTCCAGGTAGTACCTGCGGGACTTTTAATCACAGGCAATTGATATTCCACTGAGCATCTCCGTAAAATAATCTGCAAACAAGAGGCTGTGGGCTCTAACAGTCTCTCTTTCTTGCTTCCTTTTCTCCCTCTCTCTTTAAAAAAAAAAAAAGAAAGAAAAAGTAGCTCACAGCTTAATAAAAATACAACCCGAGCAAGCGCAGGAGCCCTTCGCACTTTACCCAACAATATTATCCTTTTAAGAGTTTTATTAATCGGTTTAAAGTTGTGCCGCATTTGGCTGAGAGGTGCAAGGTGCCTTCCCCTGCTGACAAGGTTGTCCTTGCATTTCAGGGGCTGGCACGGTTGGTTCAATTAACAGAATGGCCAGAAAAAGAGGGTCAGCCTGGGAGAGCTCAACACCCACACCGCGTGTGTGATGAGATGAGCAGTGTGGCTCTCCTGCTGCCCACCCCTTGCAACACACACACGCGCGCACACACACACACACGCAGGCACACCAAGACTGCCTCTTGGAGAAAGCAGCGTAAAGGTAGAATAAAGGAGTTCCTGATTTGTTTTTATCTCCTTGCGGTTAAGGAAGTTGTAATACATTCTGCTGGGAAGACTTGCTAGCTTGCAAGAGCAGACAAATGCCTCTGTCGGTTTAACGGCATCACCCGAGCTCAGTCAGTGTGGCGCGGGAGGAGTCCCCTAGATGTTTAATGTCTCCCACCACCGTGAGTGCTGCAATAGGTCTTATCCACATCGTATCGACTGCACAAAATGAGTCGTGGTATGGGGCGGTTTTCTTGAAGGGGGAGATGTTAGACGCACGCGCCAGGAACCCATTTAAGCGGTTTCTAATAATATCATCTTCCAGCGGCATCACGTGTCCATTCCCAACCACTTCAGCCGTGGAGTGTACACACAGACTACTCATCCTCCTTGAAAATGCGGTGTGTTCTAGCTTGGGGCTGCCAGGACTGAGGGTAGGACAAAGGTAGGACTTGCTGTGCATGTAGATTAGTTGGCAAAAGGATCAAGATTCTCCCCTGAGAACTGACCAGTGAAGCCGTCACTACAACATGCCTCTGATTTTTCTGGGAAAAAGGGAGTGTGGTGATGTTGGTAAGATGCACTGGACCACATCAGAAGCCACACGAGAGTGCCGGTAGGGACTCACTGCCTGACACCGATTCCTTAGACATGTTTCTAGCACATATGCAAAGGACATCAAATGTATGATTACTTTTTGCTTTAAAAATGTGGAACAGAGAGGCACTTGTTGGCTCACACATTCATTCATTAAATATTCATTTGGTGCCAAGGAAGGCCCGGGTGCTGTTCTGAAGATGCTTCTAGATTAGAAGGGGAAGGAGCCCTGAAAACACACATGCTCAGCCCAACACTGAGCACGGTAACCATCCAGTGACCCCCAGGTCAGCGGGGGCACACAGGGAGAGGGACCCCCATGTCCAGGGGGGCACACAGGGAGAAGGACCTGCTCCTCCAAATACCTGGAAGAATGGGGGACGTGGAGCAGACCTGGAAACCTAACTGAGGAGAAGATTGACCTGGGCCAAGACTATTGGTTGGATCTCTCTGGACAGAAAGTGGAGTTACTGCCATTCCAAGCAGAGGGACAAGCAGGGAGAGAGGCTCAGGAGAGCAGGACATGGCATGTTCACAAGACGCCTGAGTCTCCTTGAGGCTGGAGGCCGACTCTGAGCCAAGAAACACCTGTAGACAACATGAGAAGCCAGCCCAGGGAGGTGGTCGGCTGCCCTCGTCCAGCACAGCAGTGCTGGGGACAGTCACCACAGCCAGCATGCCGCCATCGGAGAGGCGTCTGCTGAGCACTCGGCCTCACTGCGGTTCTCACCGCGCTGGCACCTCATGGCCACGTGAGGCCAGAGAAGGACCAGAGTTGGTGTGTGTCTTCCAGGGTGTCGCAGATTGTGATGGAACCCGTTACAGGGACTAGGAATCCGGCAAAGTGCAGATGGCTGTGGCCTGGGTCATATGTGCATGCATGGAGTCGTCCTAAAGAAAGCCAAGGGCTCAGGTTACAGGAGAAGATTGTGTGTGTGTGTGTGTGTGTGTGTGAGTTGATGAGACTGTATGTGTGTGAATGTGTGTGTGTGAGTTTTTGAGAGTGTGTGTGCGTGTGTGTGAGTTGAAAAGACTGGGTGTGTGTGTGTGTTGATAAGACTGTGTGTGTATGTGTGAGTTGATGAGACTGTATATGTGTGTGAATGTGTGTGTGTGACAGTTGATGAGATGGTGTGTGTGTAAGTTGATGAGAGCGTGTGTGTGCGTGTGTGTGAGTTGAAAAGACTGTGTGTGTGTGTGTGTGTGTGTGTGCGCACGCGCATGTGGTGAGAATGTTCTTGAACAGAGGAAAGTGGGAGTAAAGACTCAGGCAGGAGAATGAGCATTGCAGGCCAGGGTTGCAGTGTCAGGACTGGCCGCACCAGGATGAAAGAAAGAGCAGCTGAAAAGCTATGTTTTGTTCTTTGGTTTTGGTTTCTTCCTCAGTAAAATGGAGTCAACACTAACCTTTGGATTCGGAAAGCTCACGCAGCGACAAGGGATGTACACATCTGGGAGGAAAAGCCTGGCACAAAACGCCCACTGGGTGCCCCATCACAGTGCTCCTGGGGCAGCTCAGATTGGTCTGACTTTGTGTGATGTTGGATACAGGGCAGGGCAAGGATGGGGACCAGGAATGTCCCTGCCCTGCAGAAAAGCAGCACGCAAGGCCTGGAAGGTTGTGCGGAGAAACAGGGGAGAAGCCCGGGAAGTCTGCCGGAGGGGCGGATGAGGACCTGGGCCTGGGGAGCCGGCTGGTCCATCAGGCCTCACAGACAGACAGGAAAGTGAGAAAACAGCTACCAGCGCCTCACACTACTTTTATCCCCGTGGAAAACGTGGGGCCATTGTCTTGGGGGAGGGGTCGTGGTTTGACACCGTGAATTAGTCTGATGCTTTTAATAGAGACAGTGCCCGGTTATTTGAAATTAATCCAAGGGTATTGCATGAAGTCTTGTTTCTTAAAAACACTTGGCATTTGGCTTTTATGCTGAGCCAGAGGAAACATCCAGAGCTGGAGGGACGGCTGCTTAAAGGGCAGTGGGTGGAGCTGGGGACCCGGGAGAGGACCCCATGTCCCAGAAAATCAAAAGCACACTCAGCAGATGGTCGCTCTGGCTCACCCAGGCTAGCCCCCCAACCTGGAGAGACAGCCAAGAACAGGGACAGGAGAAAGGCACAGACAGAGGATGCCCAGGGGAGATGGCAAAATATGACGATTCTCTTGCAAACGTCCCCTGAGAGGGGCCGCTGCAACCTCCATTTAGACAGGGCTGCCCTTGACAAATGGTAAGTTTCCCCCTACTATCTGATAAATGACTCGGAGTTAAAATTAATATTTTTTTTCTTCAGGAAAGAAATAATCATTAGCCTCAGCAGCAAAATTGGAGTTAAGGCTTCTGTGATATAATAATAATTTGAGCTCACAAGGCTTCTTTCAAGCAAAGGTCTCGGAAGCTTTGCCAAAGCATTAATTAATTAAGCCCTGCAGATCCCCCGCAGGAGGCAGGTAGCTATTATCTCAGCTTTCCAGATGTGGAAACTGAGGCTCAGGGAGGTGAAAGCGATTTGCCCAAAGTCACTCTGGGAATGAGAAGAGGGACAGAGACTGAAATTGCAAAACCTGCCTCGTGACCAGAGTTGGGGGAGCCTCTTCCACCCCCACCCCCACCCGCCCTGGGGTGCTGGAGTGGGGAGGTCTGTAGAGGAGGAAGAAGGAGGTGGCTGGTGCCTCGTGTCTGTGCAGGATGAAGAGGATTCCAGCCCACGAACTAAAAGCGCTAAAAGTGACAGCAAAGGCTCCCCAAACTATGAAGTTTCCTTCGCAAGATTCAGGTTGGCTGTGACGAGGCAGCCACTCTGCTAAAATTTGGAAATGAACAGGGAGTGGTCAGGGAAGTCATGACTGCAGAAGGTTCTAGAGAGAAAGCTCCATGCAACACTTTTCATGGGATTATTTTTACCTAACCTTGATGCAGAGCCTGAAAGCAAGAAGCACAAAGAAAGGGATGGCGCAGGTGAATTGCAGACGGAAGGAGAGCCTTCAGGGAGGTCCCCTGTGTCTGCTGAATCCCCTGACTTCATTCTGCATGAGATGCCCTGAGCTCTGCCTGGCCTCCTCCGGAATCGGGTGGGAAGGCTGTTTGCTGGCAGAGCTGCAGCCCAGTGCCTCTCGGCCTCCACGCCTGGTTTAGCAGCTGACAAATACCATCAGTGAATTTCCCACCCTCTCCCCTACCCTCCCGTCTTGGGTGCTGCTGACATATTTTGATATTTCCTCGTGAGATTATACTTC
The DNA here is from genome assembly GCF_964341445.2 of Mesoplodon mirus. Taxonomy (NCBI): domain Eukaryota; kingdom Metazoa; phylum Chordata; class Mammalia; order Artiodactyla; family Ziphiidae; genus Mesoplodon; species Mesoplodon mirus. The sequence goes on along the minus strand of NC_138983.1, from coordinate 137,902,406 downwards.
ACATAATGAATTTGATTCTTCAGTTCTTTCTCTCTTCCCCTCAAAACTCTGCAGCTTCTGAGAGTTCATCTGTTGCAAGATGAATCGCCCAGAGACTCCTGGTGCATCTTTCTTTACACTATGCCTCCCCCTACCATGGACGAGAAATAGACTTTCCCCTCATCCATCATAAGTCAGTGTGACAGAGCTGTCGGTCCCCAGGCCAGGCTCACTGTATCATCCTTCTCTCTGTCCTGCTTCAGTGCATGGCCTGCTTTCTTGGGAACAGTCAAGACCTTTATAAAGGACTTTAAATTGTAGTAGAGCCAGATCAAAAAAGAAAAAAAAATACTAATAATAATATGAGGGAAAAAATGCACTTTAAAAATAATGTAAGAGAAAATTATTTCTAAATTTATTTTCTCAGTGGACTGTTCTCTGTTTAAATGGGATATTGTGAAATTCTAATAAATCCAGTCTTTTCCTTGACATGTTATCAATCTTCAAACATCCCTAGAGGGTGAAAGGTAAATCCTATTTGCCTGACTGTACAGGTTGGGAAAGTGAGACAAAAGGAGGTGAAGAAGAAAGGGTATAATGAGGTATAATGGAAGACCAGGGAATCCAGAGAGGGTACACAAGGGGTGGTGTAGTAACGCCTTTGCGTGATAGGAACGGGAGAGTATAAGTAGGATGCTGACAAATTGTCCTATCACTCCTCCTCCTGCCTGTCCCCCGATGGGAGCTAGAGGAATAAAAATAGATTCAGATTTTAACAGAAGAAAAATCCATTTACAATGCTGAAGCCAAAGGTCGCTGGACTGGGAGTTGGGAGACCTAGGGCCCAGGCCAAGCTTGGATGCAAACTACTGACCTGAATTTAGGTAAGTATTCAGCCTCTTGGTGAGTGGGGAATGGGATATAGTGTCTTGTTTCTAAAAAGATAGGTCCAAATGGAAGATTTCTAATTCCTTTCCAAATCCTAAATTCTTCGGTTTTATTACTAACAGGGTTATGGACATTCAAAATTACCAAGGAGGGGTAAGGAATGCTGCTACAATGGAAGGTTTTTAAAATCAAAATAAGCATCCATGGTGGGAAGAGTTTGATGAGGGATTCTCTACAATCCAGGACCAGCTCTGAATGAGCCCAGGTGGCCAGCCAGCAGTCATCCCAGTGATCTGGACAGTGGTAAGTCTTCTCTTTATGAAGACAGGGTCAGGAGAAGAGCCTTCTAGGACTGTGTCATCACACCCCTAGCAGTTCAGCAGGGCGGGGCAGGGTGGTGGTGCATCCATTCTCATAGGAAGTACCTGACTATGCTAAGGGAGCCAAGTGAGGGTCAGCTCCACGGGAAGGGCTGGGTGTGGAGAATGACCTAGGGGGTGCGATTAAGTGAGTGGTCGTAGCTCCTGTGCTTGGGTCCGTCTCCCCACTGCCACTGCCCGAAGATTCCATCCACTCTCTGCGTACTGTTTTTTTCTTCATGGCTACAGCATGGGCAGGCTGAACCTTTGCTTCCAAATGTTATTGGAAGATTTAATTAAGCACCATTTGAAATTTTTGAATGGGAATTGCCACATTACTCATGATTATTACCCACTTTCTTTAAACATAGGGCCAACTGCTAAGCTGTTAGGCACAAGCATGGAAATTACAAAAATATTCAAATAACCATTATCTGAGACTCTGTTTGCCAAGCATCCTATCTAATCAGGGAGAGCCTGCTGGAACAGATGGGCCTTACACTCTGCCCTAGAAGCCAGGAAACTTGGACAGGCTAGGAACGAGTGCATGAAAGTGCCAAATGTTGCCGCTACTATGGAGAACTCATCTTCCACCCAGCCAAAGACAGCCTGTGCTCTGCTTTTCAATGACCGCCCGTTCTCTACCTTCAGCAAGTCCCCTGACTCCAGGAAGGTGGACATCGACATTCCTGAGAGACAAAGACCCAGGGTCAGATGGTCTGAAGCAGGAATCCTGAGCTATTTGCAGGGGGGACAGGAAAGACAGCAGACTTTAAAGAGAGGGCTATTCAAAGCCGCCTAATGCAGGTGCTTCAACATAGAGAAAATGCCTTCATTTCAACTTTATGAGTAGTTTACAGAAAGCTTTCCAGCCAAAGGAAACAAAATTGGTAAACACAGTAAGTAATAGATTCAACAAATACAGCTAAGGATAAAGAACTCATTTACATTTAATGAGACAGCAATTGTTTATTAAATAAGAAATGGCAAATAAGAAATGGCGGTGTTTATGAAGATGGCCTTAAAGGTTTCTTGGGAATAATACATTAAGCATTGAATATAGCTTTTCGTACTCAAAAGGTGCGACTTGAGGAAAGGGGGAAGGGAGGGACCAGCAGAATAATGAAGAAAGCAAGTGGCTGATAACTCCTTCTGGAATATAGGGCATCCACCAGACAAAAATTGAATGGAAAATAAATTCCACAAAATGTTCCCTTCCTTGGATGTTACACCACAGGCTGACGCCACAGTATTGATGAAAAAAAATAGTATATGATTACTAGAGAATGTATGGCCTATTGGAACATATATTCTGGCCCTGACCCTGTATAATGGATTTTCGAATCAAAATTTCTGCAGCTGTGTTTGCATATAGGGATATATGTTAGTTGCAACTATATAATTTCTAAGTGAGGAAAAACTAGGGCTTTCCATGAAGAAAAGTGGAAGACTCCCTAACCTCCCATGAAAGATGAGACCAAACAAACATGGACACAGCATAGCAAAGTCATTTCGGTCTAAGATTTGCAAAGACTAGCTGAATCACAGGATTTATCTGTGACGTTTACCTGCAGGGTCTTCTAGACACATGTGGAGGGGCAATGGTGCTCATTCATTTTGGGGGCTAAATCACTTTTTAACTTGTTCCTTTATGTCTTTAATAGTACCATACACAGCGTCAGAACACCTGAATTTGAGTCCTGGTGGGCCACTTGCTAGCTGTGGCAGAAAATTCTAGTTTTCACCAATATCTTCTCTTCCTATTTTAATAGCTGGTTTACATTTTCCATCCATTGCTTCAGTTAGGTCTCCCTTGGGCACTGTTCTGACCAATAGGATGAGGGCAGAGGTGATGTGTACCATTTTCAGGTCATGCTTTTAGAAGGAATCAATGTGTGATTCCCTTGTTTCCTTACTCCTCTGGGCTGTCTGGGTTACAGATGTGATGGCAAGTGCTGAAGCAGCTATTTTGGAACTGGAGTTAAAAGCTGTGGCTGTCAAGGTCACTCCACCAGGCCTAGGCCATCTACCTACTTGAAAGAGAAATAAATGCATTCCTACCTTGATTAAGCCACTGGATTTGGAGTTGCCCTTGTTAAAGCATTTTTTCTTGACTAATACAGAACTCAATTATAATGGCCTTTGAAACTAAGACATTATTTTACACATTTACCTCTGGGTTTTAAACACAAACTTCTTACGTGTCAGGACTATAATAAATTTGAGACTGTAAAGCAAACATACTATGCTCTTCCCATAGCTATTAAGGAGAAGGATAAGAGCAGAGGAAGGAGAACAAAGCCATATACTTGGAAGTAAAAAAAGAAAGCCAGTTAATCACTTTACAAGAGAACTGTGATGAAACACCACACTGAAATACCAGGAGTAGTTGTAACATGAAGAATACTATTTGTAAGACTGACATGTTTCACTTAAGGGAAGAAAAGTTTTAAGTCAGGCCTTTGGGTACAGGCTGAAAATGTATAAAAATGGAGGTTGACTTATCAAGAGAAATCCAAGTCAGCCAGAAGAAGTGCTGGTTACATGAAATAAAAGCAAACAGAAAAAATCTTCATTTTTGTCTTACCATGTACTTCATAATTATCCCTTCAATTATATTTTGAACTTATTTTTATTAAGATGTTTAAACATTTGCAGAAAAATGACAAAATAAACCCATACATCTATCATTCAGACCAAAAAATTATCCAGATTTTGCCACGTTTTTTGCTTATCTATCTTTTTGGTTTCTTTCTCTCTTCTTCTTCCTTTTTTTTTTTCCTTTCGATTTTTTGAGGTCAGCATGAGTCACATGCAAGTAGAACAGTACAAGGGAAACCAGAAACTGGAAATCTCTCTCCTTCAGTTCTAGTCAGTGTTTGCACAGTCAATCAGGGAAATCCAAGGAGGGGAGGGAACAGCATTCTCTCCCCTCAGATTGACCACTGTCCTCTTAAAGACAAGAAAACTATGTCCAGCCATCCTGACGGTACTTGGCTGACTTTCCAATCCCCTACCCTTCAGGCCAAGGAAGGAACTGCTTGGATTATTAGAATATTGCCAACCCCATTAACAAAGGATAGTCTAAAAATCTCCAGAGATCTTCTTGGAACTGAGTTAATAATAGGATGGGTATGTATACAAAAAAGGGAGGAAATCCTGATAACCTGAGAACAAACACACTGGTAGCTCTAGGCAAAAGAAATGAGGCAGCTGAGGCTTTGGGAATAAGTAGCACATTTTTATATAAAAATCACTAGCATTTTTATATAAAACTCTGAGGACAGGGGAGCAGACTTGTCCTCTGATTCCCTGAAAATCTGAATAATCGTGGGCTATGGGACAGTTATAATGTTTACAGTCCCTGAGTGTTAAGCCCTCCAGAACGGGACTGTCATAGTGCAGGTGGCTATGCAGAGCCAGGGGCCAGGTGGGAAGCACCAGAGGGGACCACCAGGGACTCTGTTTCCCCCAGTGCACAGGTAGAGAGAACTAAACAACAGAGGGTAACCATCGTTCCAATCCAGCCCATCCCTGTACATGGATGGTTTCTGTTCCCAAGTGGCCAGACTCAGAGGGTAAAATCTCTGGGTATAAAAGGCTTGACCCATTCTTTAGGGTGGTTACTGTTTGTATGTCAGGATGAAACAGAGCATGTCAGGAATGGCAGGAGTTGATGGGACTTCATGGGTGGGTAAATTTTTTCTTTTCGGTGGCCTTGAGACAGTCTCTATAGGTAGCAGCAGTGGTACCAGCCCCCAAAGCCAAGCTGCATGCTGCAAAATGAGTCATGTGTTGGGCTCTGGGGCTTAGCTCTTTTGGTATTCCAGTCTTACGCTGACATTAACATTGACTCAGAGATACAGGCTTGATAAACCACCACTCACTGACCCCCATCCTCACCTCCCACCATCACTACCCTGCCCTCTACTCCACTAGCTCCATCATCAAAATGCTCCAAGAAGCATCTAATGGGTCAGACAAACAACTGGATCAACAACAGAATCCCCTACATTCAGGGAGGTGACAGTGCAAAGCACTGACCCACACACTTCTGTGTGTCACATAATAGAGCTGATAAAACATCATCAACTTAGTTTAAAAATGTGTCTTCCAAGTAGAAGTAAAATAAAGTAAAATAAATTTACTATTGGTTTTAGGTCAGGAAGCCTAGGTTTCCAGAAGGAAGAGGGTTGATGAGCATGAAAAGTTTGGAAGACCTTGACACTGTAATTCAGTCATGATGAAGGAAGGAGGCAAATCTCTCCCACGTCTGTAAAAAAGGATTCTCACCTCCTTCAAAGGAGGAGCCTGAAGCACAGAGAGGTGAGGAAGCTCTCGGGGGCTCAGGAGTCCATGCAGAGACGGAGGTGACGGCAAGTGTTCTTGGAACCCCCTCTCCTTTCCGTTTCTCTGAGCCAGGCCATCCTTCCTGGAGCAACCCATTTGTGGCACCCAGGTCTCAGCCACAAGGACTGTGTGGCAGTCACTTACTACATGCTAAACAAGCCTCTTCCTCCCCCAAGGCCAGTGGCTTAGCTGGGGAGAGAAAATTCATCTACATATTTGCTTCTAGAAGAGTGGTCACCGCAGCGGCATCCGGGGCCAGAGTTTTCTGTCCTCTGAAGTGTCTCCTGATGCTCAGAGCATCCCAGCCCAGCCTCACCCTGCCCCTCCTGGACCTGCAGGTACCAAACACACACCCGAAGCCACAAAGTGCAGCCCGAGGGCTCCAGCCGTGCCCAGCTTCCCTTCCTGAGAAACGCAGAAAAAATAAAAGTATTTGCTTCGAAACACTAAAACGAGCTTCTCCTGCCTGTCGTGATAGACTGTTTTTTAAAACTAAGTTGCAAATCACCTGAAACTCACCTTTGCAGTCACACACACACACGCACACACACATAAACACACACACATACGTGTACAACAAGATAGCATGTAAGTTATCCCATCATTAGCACTCTGCCCCAGGATGGTATAATAATAAGTGATGACAGTCACTAACATTTACAGCATCGTCTTCTAAGATATACAGATGCTTTCCCCTTAATTCAGAAAATTCCCTACGAAATAGGTGCAATTTTTACAGTCTTTTTTCACAGAGGAGGGTGCTGAGACAGAGAGTTGCAGTACTTTTCCCAAGGATTCACAACTTGTAAGTGGCAGATCCTCACTTTCAACCCAGATACTCTGACTTATCCATTATTAAATACCATTTCCAGTAAGAGTGTAATCTGAAGTATTAAGTGATACTACTCTGCTTTTAATGTAATCTACATATATCAGGTTGTTTTCCGAAATTTATAGTGGTGGATGACATTCTGTCTACCTGCTTTACTCTAGGGGTTGGGGAGGGAGGTGGTGATGACTTTTTGTGTGTGTTCTAATGGCCTGATTCTTTCTTTCTTTTCTTTTCTTTTCTTTTTTAAGGCCACACCATGCTGCATGTAGGATCTTAGCTCCCCGACCAGGCTTCGAACCCGTGCCCCCTGCATCAGGAGTGCAGAATCTTAGCCACTGGACTGCCAGTGAAGTCCCAATGGCCTGATTCTTCATGTGGGAAGGTGACTTGGGGGCTGGACATCAATCAGAGGTGGACATCAGAAGCATCCTTGTTTCTCCTCTTGCACTTGTGTGGCTTTCACTCTTGTCCCCAATCTTCCATCTCTGCCTGTTGCCTTCAGCCCCAGGACATGTTCTCCACCATGAAGCTCTCACAATACAAACTTCCCCCCACAGGACACTAAATCATCATTTTCCAGTGAAAGCAAGAGTCTTTCCTTGCACTTTGGTCCCTTGGTGGCTGGTTAACCTCCCCTGAGTCACGTGCACAGAGCTGGAGCCCACCAGGCAACTCAGAGGCAGGGTCTTTGCCCCTCTGTTGTAGGGAATTCTTCATTACTTGCTACCCATGGGCCAGGGCTGGGGGCTCAAAGTACAATATCACTGCTTGCATTTAAAAATATTCTTCTAAGCCCATTCCCCGAGGGCAGCAACTTCTCTGAGGAGCAGATGCTGGCAGAGAAAGTGTGTTCTGTGCCCCATGGGATTGTCATCTTCCTCAGAAAGGAAAGATAAGGCAGAAACAGGGACCTTTCCTGCCTGGGCAAGAGCTAGAAGCACTCCTCTCCCCAGACACCATCTGAAAACCAAAGCTGACAATTGAGCTGGGACCTATTGATGAAAGTGAGGAAAGAGCCCCTCAGAAATGTTCCTAGATGGCTCTATGCTTCACTCATTGCTAATCTACCTGTAATTGGGTTTGCCACAGGCTGGAAATTTGGGTACATACAAGCAGTTCAGGACCATTAGTTAGTTCACCTGTACTGGGGCTCTGCTTTACAATCCATGCCATCAGGAAAAGACTTGTGAGCTACCAATGGGTTTCAAAGATATTCACCCTTAGAAGACTATCTCCAATATAGTTTTAGTCATAACAATGAAGGGACCACTTGTCTAATGGAATTCTACTCAGTTTATCACATCCTTCCCCTAAGAACCAACCAAAACAGACAAACAAACAAAATGGCACAAGGAATAATTTGACTTTGATCTGAGGTTGGGGAAAAAGTTTGTATCTACCTTATATTCAGGATATGTGGAGTTACCTGGGTTAAATACATATTGGTGACCTAGAAAATGTGCGACTCCTTTAAAAGAGCTGGCTTCTTTTGTCTGGTCACCCAGAGGCACCCTGGGTGGTTTAATTAGAAAGAGCAGCTGGGGCAGATGCCATGCTGTCAACAGCCTCCATTCCCCAAGCAGGAGGAAAGCTGGGAGGCAGCGCCCTTCTGAAGGAAAAGCAAAGCACAACCAGGTAGAGATTGGGGTTCTCCAAGAAATATGGGGAAAACAAGTCCATGTGAAATCAAAACACTTTTTTGAAACTTAATTGCCCTTGGTACATAGAAAAGTAATGTTAATACATAACTTAATCTTAGAGATGATTTTGCTTTTCACTTGTGAACTAAGACAACAGTCCAAAGCAGTGGAAAAGCCAAGAAAAATTAGAACAGAGTGTTAAGAAGTATGTCCCATCTTCCTTTGTACTTAAGAGTTATCCCTTCGTAGATGTACGTGTGTGTGCGTGTTTGAAGGTGACCTAAGTAAACTTTGTCTGCTGTATAAATAAAAGAGTATTTGTAGTAGCACTTGTTTGTAAGTTGTTACATCCCTGAAGATCTTGATCTTCCCTGCCTGCCAAAAGTCATAACTGACTAAATGTTGTGTTTGGGCAACAAGGGCTATGACACCAAGATAAGGCACTTATCTTCTTCATGTTGTGCCTTAAGCCTCAGACTATCACAGGGTCATCATGTAAGTCATTTACTGCTCACTCATTCATTCAGTAACTTTGACGTCATACATTGTGTCAGGCACTGTCTTAGGAACTGTGGACATACATGTGACAAGGCCGTTCAGAAGTTCACATGGTCAGATAGGGAGACAGATATGTCAACACACACTGTCCACAGAACATGTTAAGTAACAAAATTAAACTAAGTCCAAGCTATTGGAGAAGTAAAAAGGAGGAAAGAATAACCCTTACAAGATCTAACAGAAGGAAGACGAATATCCATAGAGGATGCACCATTTGATTTGGGCTTTGAATAATTGATAAATGAGTGGGATTGACTAGGCAAAAAGGGAATAAGCTATTGGCAGCAGAGGAAACAGGCACGTGGGTTGAGGATTTAAAAGAGCAAGTGGTCAGGTTCACTGGAAATGGGAGTGAAAATATACGTAGGTGTCAGGTTTTAGATAACCTTGTGTGCCACACAGAGAGGTCAAAACTTGGTTTTACAGATGGTGGAGAAATGGTGAAGCCCTTCAAACTATGATCTAACCTAATAAGATTCGCATTTGAGGACGATCTCTCTGGGAATAGAGAAGTGAATGAAATTATATGGAGGGGAGAATGGAAACAAAAAACATTGGGAAATGTTACTATCATATAGGTGGGCAATTATGAAGTTCTAAGATTGTGGTGTGGGCATAAAGGGTAGAGATACATTTTTTACATGTGTAGGAGTTGGAAATAAATTGGGTTTAGGACGTAACTGGACATGAACAGTATGGGAGGAGGAGACTGGATGACTGCCAGGTTTCTAGGAAAAGATGGCCCTGCCATTCATCAAATCAGGAAATGCAAAGGAAGGGGCAGCAGTGGGAACCCCAGTGATGACTGCAATCCCAGTCCCTAGAGTTGAGGCTGTCTATGGGGCTCCAGGTCAAGCTGCCTGGCGGACTGTTGTAAATTCACCTAGCACTCAGGAGTGCAGAATTGGTCTCTGTTCACATTTAGATTTTTTAAATCTTTTTAAAAATTGTGGAATATAAAATAAATGCCTAAAACATAGATGTGCAACTTGATGAATTATTGTCCACTAAATGTCCTTGTAACCTCCACCCAGATGGCACCCCAGAACCTAGGTGCCTTTTTGCCCATCCCATACTCTGAGCATCACCCCATCCTAAACTTTATCATGACCACTTCCTTGGGGTTTTGTTTGTTTGTTTTTGTTTAGTTTTGTTAGTTTTACCACCTAAGTCTGCATCCTGAAACATAAGAGTTTAGTTTTGTCTGTTTTGGAATGCCATACTGTGTGTGTCCTTCTGTGTCTGGCTACAGCAGGTCAGTGTGATTTCTGTGAGTCATCCTCACTACCTGCAGTTAGAATTGACTAATTTTCAAGGCTGTTTGACATCCCATTGAATGAAGGGACAACAATGTATGTCTTCATTCCACCATGACAGACATTCCCATTGTTTCCATCTTGAGGAGATTTTAAACAACATTGTCAGGAACATTGCTGCACAGTTCCTGATGCACGCATGCGCACGTTTCTTTTCTGGGTCATACAGTGTGCATATCTTTGGTAGATAAACGCAGACTCTTTTCCAAAGTGACTGCCCCAATTAACAGTCCCACTGGCTGTGCGTGAGGCATACGTTACTCTAGTCTCACCAACACTTGGTGCTGGCAGGTTCCTTTTCTGTCCAAGCTCTCCCTCTCCCTTCTCCTCTCCTCTCCCTCTCTGTCCCTCTCCTTCTCCCTCCTGCCTCCTTCCCTTCCGTCCCCATTCTGTGAGTGTACCTTAGCATCTTACTGTGGTCTTAATTCACCTCTCCCTGATACCTGATGATGTTGAATTGGCCTTTTGGGTGCCTTTTCATAAAGTGCCTGTTTAAGTCTTTTGCTCACTGGACTCCGCTGGATTGTCTAAAAATTTAGACTTTGATCAAAACACGTGAATTGCAGAACACTTATTTTAAAGGTATTTGCAGCAACTGGAGCTGACAGAAAGCTTCAATCCCCCCTCCTGTTCTTTAATGGTGAGGGATGGCCAAAGCGGCTCTGACCCTCTGTTCTGCTCCATCCAGTGTGTGGTAGTCTTGATGTGAGAGGTGAGAATTTACCCACAACAACCTTATCAGCTGGCTGGCTGTGGCACCTTGCTTTCTTTCCCTACCCGAGGGCTCAGGGTTTGCTATCATAGCCATAGTTTTTGACTTTGGTCCCTGTCTCTAATCACCCAGAGGAAGTCCCCAAAATGACATCTGTGGGTCCTCTCAAGGGCAGAGCAGGCAGAAAAGAGACCTTGGGAAGTTACATCTTTCCAACAGAGCAGTCTCATGTATAGAGGATTCTCAAATATCTGCAAGGATGATAATGAAAGACAGAAAAAATGGTGGATGAGTTGGCTCAGAGTTCCATGGGTTTGAAACACACCAGTTTTAACAAAGTTAAATTGATTTCTCAGTTGCATGACTTCCTGGAGCCTTTATGTACACTGAGGATGGAGCTTTCAAGAGGGTGATAATAGTAGAAACCATGTTCTTAAACATCTTTGGCCATTGAGATCAATCATGAGATTGATTTTTATTTATTTATTTTTTTGAGGAGCATTGCACAGTATTTCCACACTAGATGTGTTCCCCTCACCTTCAAAGTCCATTCGTTTTTGTTTCCATAGTTCTGACAGGTTCACTAACTCTTGGCTACCTGAGGAGTGTTTCCATTCTGAGCCATTATCTTCACTCTAAGGCTATCACTCTAATCTCCAAAGGTGGCCCCGAATCCCTCCTCTCTATGAAGGGGCGGGGGGTAAGCTGGATAACGCAGTTATAAGACAGCACTCTAGAGAATTCCCTGGTGGCCCAGAAGTTAAGACTCTATGGCCCCAATGCAGGGGGCCCAGGCTCAATCCCTGATCAGGGAACTAGATCTCACCTGCATGCAGCAACTAAGAGTTCACATGCCACAACTAAGGAACTGGCAAGCTGCAACTAAGGAGCCCTCGAGCCACAACTAAGGAGCACGCTTGCTGCAACTAAGACCCGGTGCAGCCAAATAAAATAAATAAATAAATAAAAATTTTTTAAAAAAAGAAAAAAAAGACAGGGTTGTGGAGTAAAAGGCTTGGGTTTGAACCCAGGCTCCGCCACTGCCAGCTGGTAGCACTAACAAACTGTTCTACATATCTAAACCTCCCTCCTCTAAAAAGGGGACAAAACAGTGTCTATTTCATAGGGTTTTCTTTTCTTGAGGCTTAATGAACATATTTCATGTAATGTGTTCAGAACAGAGGTTGGCACATAGTAAATATTTAATATAGCCATCAACTGTCCTTGTGATTATCTTATTATTATCCCTGCTTCTTCTGCTGGTGTGGATCCCTGACTCTCCAGATCCAGAGCCACATGCTCCCCTGGAGTGATGCAAGCATTTCACGTGTGCTCATGGGTCTGCCTTGTAGGACATGAAACGCACATCATCACATGTTTGACTCCACTAACATGACTCAAGATGGGCACAGGTGCATATGGAAAGGACACTCCCTGAAATGGTGTGTTGTCACTTGAAGGATGGGACCTCATTGTTAGTGTTAGATGTTAATCATCTTTGGGGCAGAATTTAATTTTCTCATGTGAATAGTTATCCTCCCACCCCACCTCCTACCAGCATCACTTCTCCACTCTTCACTAACAAAGACTTTTGAGAGGCTGCATGGAAGGGCTTTGAATTACCTCCAATAGAGCTTGTCCTTGAATGAAAACCCTTCCTGGGAGTCCAAGGCACAGGAGCACATGGTGTCAAAAAGCTTGGGGACAGAAAACACAGCTCTTTGTGGCTAGGGGAAGACTATTTCCCATCACTGGATCACAGTTGTGTCTTTTTGTTTTGTTTTTCCTGAGGAATGAAGGATGCCATTACTGTTCTATGGCTCATTGTGGGATAATAAGTATGAAATGTTCAGCTTCATGCTTGACAGGTTGTAGGTGGTAAGAACTCTTGATTTTCTCTCCTTCTGTCCCTTTCTACCTGGAGTTTCTTCTACGTAGGGTGTGACCCCAGACAAATATTTCCTTATTCACCTGATGGCAATATCCTGACACACCATCCCAGATACATGCAGATTCTTTCCTACTTACATGGCCTAACCTCTGTGCTTCCATGTTTCCATGCTTCTGCTGTCAAATGGGATTGAGGATATTGCAGAAAGGGGGAAAGCTTCCTTCCCCAAGCTGACTCTGAACTGTGCCCATACTTTCTTGGTATTGCTTTCTGGACACTAAGAAGAGTAGCGAACGTTGAAGATAAGGAGCTTCTCTGCCCTTGGTCATTTATTCATCCATTCATTCTTTTTAACCATCATATACGCACAAGTGCCACGTATGAAACAAAAATGCAAGAGACATGAATTCTGGCTTCAAGGACCCCCAATTTTAAGGGCAATCAGATCATTGACTATGAACTCCGTTATTATTATAGCTTTCTTACTGCTACCCTTTCTGCATCCGTGTTCCAAATTCCCAGTTATCTGGTAACTGACTTGACATGATTGGTCCACAGTGGAAGTGTGCTGTCGGGTTATTTCTTTTCATTTGATGTACACGCTAACTGCTGGATTTAGATATACTAAGAGGCCTGGAGGCAACGGGTCAGTCTCTCATCTCCCCACCTCCCTCTCCCCCAGGGAGCCCTGCTGGATCAGAATGGAGAAGTCAGTCCGGGTAGGAAAGCATTCCAGTGGGAATCAGCAAATTTTTGTATCTCCTGAAGCCTTGTCAGTATCACATTTAATCTGAATGTTATCATAATTATTATAACTTTACATTTATATACACTGAGTCTCTGAGGAGAAAAAAAGCACCATGAATATAAAAGAAGATGATTAAGCTTCACCCCTCCCTTCTAGGGAGACAGAGAACATTTTTATAAAATTCTTTTTCTGCCTTCTCCTGACTCACTCCTTGAGGTATCACCTGGATGTACATACTGCCTGGGGGCTATTTCTTTCCTGGGTGGGACTGGCTTAGAAATAATGCAGAAGAGGAGGGTGATGATGGAGGCAAAACATGTTTGTGTCCAAAGGAAAAAAAAATTCTTGCAAGGATTCAACAAGAAAGGAAGATGTATCAACTACCTAGTGAAACCCAAACCCTGAGTCACTTCCTTTACATTCTAATTCAGCAGTCACTAAAATTCTCAGAGAAGTGGTACTGTCCCTATTTTATAGTTACAGAAACAGAAACGCCTTTAAATTCAGGACCTTGCCCAACATCAACTGATCTGGGGTAGAGGCTGACTTCGAACCTCTCTCTGTCTCTTTCTGAAGTTCCTGCTATTTTGGTGTGATCTTGAAAACACGTTTCAGACCTTATTCTGATGCCTCCTAGTTTGAGAGATACTGATGACTTATAAGTCCTGTCTCCCACCCCCAAGGATCTTCCAAAGAGGAAATGGGATTGACGCACAGAATCCAGGAGCAACCAATCCAAGACAGATGTGAATTAGGTGTGAAAATGAGACAGGAAGTGGGCAGAGCACAACCTTTAAAAGAATGACAGCCAATGAGGACATAACATAACCTGGTTAGAACCAGCTAAGTCCAAGATGGCGGATGAGTCGACTTCCACTAGACCTTGAGCCTCATTATACGTTCATTGTAATATATCAGCATATGATTAGTGACACACCCACCAGCGCCATGGCAGTTCCGAGGCTGACCATAAAAGGTCAAAAAGTGGGTGGTGGCCCAATTCCTGGAAATCCCTGCCCCTTCTCCAAGATAGTTGGAATAATCCTCCCACTTATTAGCCTATGAAATTATCCAGCCCATAAACAAAGCACCCCATATTTTGGGGCCTCTCGCCTTCTGAGATGACCCACACCCTGTCTATGGAGTGTGTATCTCCCTAAATCAACCTGCCTTCTCTTTACTGTGGCTTGCTCTTCAATTTTTTCCTGTGAGAAGCCAAGACTCGACAGCCATCCCAGGGACTCACCTGAGACCTAGGACATGACCATACTCTCCTTCCCCACCTGAGACCTAGGACATGACCATACTCTCCTTCCCCACTTTCTTTCTTGCAACAAAATCACATGGTGAGCTCAGCAGGAGATGAGATGACAGGAGATAAATGAGAACTATAGTCCTAGGACAGTCTTCATGGAGGAGCAGGAACTCACAGAACAGGAGCACCAAGGGGCCAGCATCATGGAAGGCAGTAGGATGGCAGGAAGCCCCAAGACAGGACTAGGGCTGCAGGGACAGGGAGAAAGCAGCCCTGCCTGGCAAATAAGGGCAGCCCAGGGGAGCTGGGGCCATACGAAGGGTCTGAGGCCTGGGAGACGGATTCAGAGGAGAACAAAGGCACAGCTTGAGAAGCAGGGAAAAGAAAGAAGGAAGGTACTTCCTCTGGGCCTCTGCTTTCCTCACAACCCCAAGGCCAACTGCTTCCTCATTCCCCCCTTGGGTCACTGGGCAGCTTTGCAGAGAGGCCAGCACGGTGCCTGTCATTCTTGGTTTCTGTGGTTGCTTACGTATGTTCCCCCAGTGGCTGTGGCAGCTGCAGAGGCTGCTGGGTCTCTCTTGCTACCGGGGATCGTGGTAATGCCAGACAGGAAAGTTCCAGGTGAGAGGAGTTGGTGCATCGGCTGGTGCAGGGAGCACAGCTGGCTGCCAATTCTGGAAGACATGGCATGGTTTATGTCGGCCAGGGATTCATTGGTAATTTTTCAGCCTGAGCAGAAATCCCACTGTGCAGAATGTAAAAGGAAAGACAGGTGTCTAGGAATGGGATGACAGGGAAATGGGAGGACAATCTGGGCAGAGTGGAATTGCTAATGGAGCAGCAGGGAGCCTTGTTTCTGCTGGGGGTCACTGACAGAAAATAAAACCAACCATTGATCTATCTTTCTGTTTCTCTGCCAGTACCATACTGTCTTGATTACTGTAGCTTGTAGTACAGTCTGAAGTCAGGGAGCCTGATTCCTCCAGCTCTGTTTTTCATTCTCAAGATTGCTTTGGCTATTCGGGGTCTTCTGTGTTTCCATACAAATTGTGAAATTTTTTGCTCTAGTTCTGTGAAATATGCCAGTGGTAGTTTGATAGGGATTGCACTGAATCTGTAGATTGCTTTGGGTAGTAGAGTCATTTTCACAATGTTGACTCTTCCAATCCAAGAACATGGTATATCTCTCCATCTATTTGTGTCATCTTTAATTTCTTTCATCAGTGTCTTATAATTTTCTGCATACAGGTCTTTTGTCTCCCTAGGTAGGTTTATTCCTAGATATTTTATTCTTTTTGTTGCAATGGTAAATGGGAGTGTTTTCTTAATTTCACTTTCAGATTTTTCATCATTAGTGTATAGGAATGCCAGAGATTTCTGTGCATTAATTTTGTATCCTGCTGCTTTACCAAATTCATTGATTAGCTCTAGTAGTTTTCTGGTAGCGTTTTTAGGATTCTCTATGTAGAGTATCATGTCATCTGCAAACAGTGACAGCTTTACTTCTTCTTTTCCGATTTGGATTCCTTTTATTTCTTTTTTGGAACAGGATAGAAAGCCCAGAGATAAACCCACGCACATATGGTCACCTTATCTTTGATAAAGCAGGCAAGAATATACAGTGGAGAAAAGACAGCCTCTTCAATAAGTGGTGCTAGGAAAACTGGACAGTTCATGTAAAAGAATGAAATTAGAACACTCCCTAATACCATACACAAAAATAAACTCAAAATGGATTAAAGACCTAAATGTATGGCCAGACACTATCAAACTTTTCGAGGAAAACATAGGCACAACACTCTATGACATACATCACAGCAAGATCCTTTTTGACCCACCTCCTAGAGAAATGGAAATAAAAACAAAAATAAACCAGTGGGACCTAATGAAACTTAAAAGCTTTTGCACAGCAAAGGAAACCATAAACAAGACCAAAACACAGCCCTCAGAATGTGAGAAAATATTTGCAAATGAAGCAACTGACAAAGGATTACTCTCCAAGATTTACAAGCAGCTCATGCAGCTCAATATCAAAAAAACAAAAAACCCAATCCAAAAATGGGCAGAAGACCTAAACAGACATTTCTCCAAAGAAGATATACAGATTGCCAACAAACACATGAAAGAATGCTCAACATCATTAATCATTAGAGAAATGAAAATCAAAACTACAATGAGATATCATCTCACACCAGTCAGAATGGCCATCATTAAAAACTCTAGAAACAATAAATGCTGGAGAGGGTGTGGAGAAAAGGGAACACTCTTGCACTGTTAGTGGGAATGTAAATTGATACGGCCACTATGGAGAACAGTATGGAGGTTCCTTAAAAAACTAAAAAGAGAACTACTATACGACCCAGCTATGCCACTACTGGGCATATACCCTGAGAAAACCATAATTCAAAAAGAGTCATGTACCAAAATGTTCATTGCAACTCTATTTACAGTAGCCAGGACATGGAAGCAACATAACTCTCCATCATCAGATGAATGGATAAAGAAGATGTGGCACATATATACAATGGAATACTCAGCCATAAAAAGAAACGAAACTTTGTAGTGAGGTGGATGGACCTAGAGTCTGTCATACAGAGTGAAGTAAGTCAGAAAGAGAAAGACAAATACCGTATGCTAACACATATATATGGAATCTAAGAAAAAAAAAAGGTCATGAAGAACCTAGGGGCAGGACAGGAATAAAGACACAGACCTCCTAGAGAATGGACTTGAGGATATGGGGAGGGGGAAGGGTAAGCTGGGACGAAGTGAGAGAGTGGCATGGACATATATACACTACCAAATGTAAAATACATAGCTAGTGGGAATCAGCCACATAGCACAGGGAGATCAGCTCGGTGCTTTGTGACCAACCAGAGGGGTGGGATAGGGAGGGTGGGAGGGAGGGAGACGCAAGAAGGAAGAGATATGGGAACATATGTATATGTAAAACTGATTCACTTTGTTAAAAAGCAGAAAGTAACACACCACTGTAAAGCAATTATACGCCAATAAAGATGTTAAATAAATAAATAAATAAATAAATAAATAAATAAATAAATAAATAAAACCAATGGCCACCCAGAGGTAAAAACTGACTGGTTTAGCTTGTTTAAGAAATATATGAAAAGCTTACACTCAGCTATTTTAAAATGAAGGGATAGGAAAACAACAAGTTCCTACTGTATAGCACAGGGAACTCTATTCAAAATCCTGTGATAAACCATCATGGAAAAGAATATGAAAAAGAATATATATATATATATATATATGTATAACTGAGTCACTTTGCTGTATAGCAGAAAGTAACACAACACTATAAATCAACTATACCTCAGTAAAATATTAAAAAATGAAAAAAAAAATAAAGTGAAGGGATAGGAAACACGGCACAGTTACAGAACTCTGACCACACCACTGTCCTGCTTAAACTCTTCCCGTCCCCAGCTCTCAATTAGCAAGAGACCTGTGGCCTTGACTCGGCACATGATGCTCTAAAGTACTAGTGTCACATTTTAATAAAAGTAAGACAAAAGTTCAAACACCACAGCAGGGTATTTGGTGAAATATAAACACCCCCTCTCCATTCCCTCAGCTGAGAACCCACGTGGAAATATTGTGTGCGTTTTCCAGTATCCTGCCACATTCCCGATGATCAAACTCAGAAGCCACCCCTGACTTGGTTCTCATTGCTGCCCTCCCAGCCAGGTCAGGTTGCTTTCAGATACTCAGAGTTCCAGGACTCCTCACCTCCAATGCTTTGCTCAGGCAGCACCCTCTGCCTGCAAACTGTCCTCCCACCAGCCCTTGCCTCCCACCTGCTACTTGGTGACACCTTCAACACAGTTGAATATTTACCCCAAATGTCACATTCTCTATGAAGTTTTCCCTGATATGACCCCATCGACCTGCTCATCAGCTTAAAGGTCCCATCATCCCCTGCATGTATTTAATAGTTGCCGTGATTTCATGTCTTTCTCCCCTTGCTGAGTCAGTGTTGCTCCAGTGCAGAGATTGTTTATGCATCTCTCTGCTCTGAGAAACCAGCCAAGAGATGGATGAAGAGTGAGAGCTCTGGGAGTGTTGGTGGAATGAGCTAATAGATGGATGAATGAATGCATTCAATGTATCGAACCAAATTTAGAAATGCCCTTAAATTCCTTATTCTTGTCAAAATGGGAGGGGAGACACAGAGAAAAAGAAGAGAGAGAAAAAAAGTGATAGAGAAACAAATGGAGGAAAGACTGATAGCCATAGAAAGGGAGACAAATAAAAGGAAAAAAAAAAGAAAAGAAAGAAACAAGGTAAAGGTCCCAAACATTAAAAAAGACAACAAGGCACAATAAGGCACTCTGCTCACACCCTACTATTTACTTGGATCTGTTCATTAACACCCTTAGAAATGGTACATGACCACTTCTCATAGTTCTTTCTATTCTCTTCATTCTTAAACTATCAGAGAACCACTTCTGGGTTGAGTAGATTGAACAGTCCTTTAAGGAACAAAGTATTGTTTGAATTGCAGTGATGGTGGTAAAAGAAACTGTATCTTTGCAGCCAACTGAAGTAGTGTCTGTAAGAAGGAGGATGGAGTGAACAAAGCAAAACAGGACAGATTGAGAGGGGTTCAGGTCCTCCAGCAAAAGATCAAACTATGGATGAGATTTGGATTGTACCATGGCTGCTCTATTCCTCTGCCTCTGCCACTACTGTATCATCACTTTGTTGTGCGGCCAAAGATCCGTTTTTACAATTTGGCTGTGGGACCACTTAGGGGCTCACAACAGGGAGCTGACCGCCTACCCGAGGAGGAGCTTTCAAATCCACCCAGAGGCCTGGGGTCAGGTACTATTTTGAGAAGCAAGACTCTCTCCAAATTTAGATTCAGCCTGAATGCAAGGGTGTTTATGTAATTATGTTTAATTGCCATGACCCCTGCAAGCCAAAGGAGAAAACTTTCCAAGATGAGGTGTCTTCAGGGCCCCACAGAGCTGGGATGCTCCTCATTTCTCCTTCTCGGTCCTAGAATATGAGCATGGGAAGAACCCTTGAGTTGGGAAATAGGACCAGAGCTAGAGGACGGGTAAAAGCCCTGCAGAACCAGGAGCGCAGGGGTTCATGATGGGGATCATTTAGTCATTGGATGAAACCATGTGTGCACCAGGCAGAGGAGGGCACAGAATCAGAGTAGGAGCTGGTGAGAGGAGAGGTGGAGGACCCAGGGACACGGAATGTGGGCAGACCCGCCAGCGACAAACCCCACCCCTGGAGCAGGACTGAGGGAGGCTCTCCCTTCTTTACACACTTCTGTAGTATTCTAATTTTCAAAGCAAATTGTATTACTTTGGAAATTGGAATGTCACTGTTTGCAGATGACATGATACTATACATAGAGGATCCTAAAGATACTACCAGAAAACTACTAGAGCTAATCAATGAATTTGGTAAAGCAGCAGGATAAAAAATTAATGCACAGAAATCTCTTGCATTCCTATACACTAAGGATGAAAAACTCTCAAAGAGAAATTAAGAAAACACTCCCATTTACCACTGCAACAAAAAGAATAAAATACCTAGGAATAAACCTACCTAGGGAGACAAAAGACCTGTATACAGAACACTGTAAGACACTGATGAAAGAAATTAAAGATGATACCAACAGATGGAGAGATATACCATGTTCTTGGATTGGAAGAATCAATATTGTGAAAATGGCTATACTACCCAAAACAATCTACAGATTCAATGCAATCCCTATCAAATTACCAATGGCCTTTTTTACAGAACTAGAACAAAAATCTTAAAATTTGTATGGAGACACAAAAGACCCTGAACAGCCAAAGCAGTCTTGAGGGAAAAAAATGGAGCTGGAGGAATCAGACTCCCAGACTTCAGACTATACTACAAAGCTACAGTAATCAAGACAATATGGTACCAGCACAGAAACAGAAACATAGATCAATGGAACAGGATAGAAAGCCCAGAAATAAACCCACACACCTATGGTCATCTAATCTATGACAAAGGAGGCAAGGATATACAATGGAGAAAGGACAGTCTCTTCAATAAGTGGTGCTTGAAAACTGGACAGCTACATGTACAAGAATGAAATTAGAACACTCCTTAACACCATACACAAAAATAAACTCAAAATGGATTAAAGACCTAAATGAAAGGCCAGACACCATCAAACTCTTAGAGGAAAACATAGGCAGAACACTCTATGACATAAATCACAGAAGATCCTTTTTGACCCACCTCCTAGAGAAATGGAAATAAAAACAAAAATAAATAAATGGGACCTAGTGAAACTTAAAAGCTTTTGCACAGCAAGGGAAACCATAAACAAGATGAAAAGCAACCCTTGGAATGGGAGAAAATATCTGCAAATGAAGCAACTGACAAAGGATTGATCTCCAAAATTTACAAGCAGCTCATGCAGCTCAATATCAAAAAAAAAAAATAACCCAAGCCAAAAATGGGCAGAAAACCTAAATAGACATTTCTCCAAAGAAGATATACAAATTGCCAACAAACACATGAAAGGATGCTCAACTAATCATTAGAGAAATGCAAATCAAAACTACAATGAGGTATCACCTCACACCAGTCAGAATGGCCATCATCAAAAAATCTACAAACAATAAATGCTGGAGAGGGTGTGGAGAAAAGGGAACCCTCTTGCACTGTTGGTGGGAATGTAAATTGATACAGCCACTATGGAGAACAGTATGGAGGTTCCTTAAAAACTAAAAACAGAACTACCATACAACCCAGCAATCCCACTACTGGGCATATACCCAGAGAAAACCATAATCCAAAAAGAATCATGCACCACAATGTTCATTGCAGCTCTATTTACAATAGCCAGGACATGGAAGCAACCTAAGTGTCTACTGAAAGATGAATGGATAAAGAAGATATGGCACATATGTACAATGGAATATTACTCGGCCATAAACAGAAAAGGAATTGAGTTACTTGTAGTGAGGTGGATGGTCCTAGAGTCTGTCACACAGAGTGAAGTAAGTCAGAAGGAGAGAAGCAAATACCGTATGCTAACACATATATATGGAACCTAAACAAAAAAAGAAATGGTTCTGAAGAACCTAGGGGCAGGACAGGAATAAGGACATAGACGTAGAGAATGGACTTAACATGGGGAGGGGGAAGGGTAAGCTGGGACGAAGTGAGAGAGTGGCATGGACATATATAGACTACCAAATGTAAAATAGATAGCTAGTGGGAAGCAGCTGCATAGCACAGGGAGATCAGCTCAGTGCTTTGTGACCACCTAGAGAGGTAGGATAGGGAGGGTGGGAGGGAGATGCAAGAGGGAGGGGATAAGGGATACATGTATATGTATAGCTGATTCACTTTGTGATAAAGCAGAAACTAACACATCATTGTAAAGCAATTATACTCCAATAAAGATGTTAAAAAATAAATAAATAAATAAATAAATAAATAAATAAATAAAATAAGGGAAATAAATAGAAAAACTTGTTTAATCCCCAGTGCCGGGGAAAGCTGTCTCAGAACCGAAAAGGACCCAAGGACCTGTCTCCCAGCCCTCTTTCTCAAAGCCAAGGATTCTTACCATGTGCCTGGGCGCACGGGCCTTGTTCTCTTCTTATTTGCCAGGAATTGGGGTGAGGAATAACCCACAATTTACTCCACATTGGGTGGGGCTTTGAGGAGGGCTGGCATCTCTGCAAGCAGCAGCCCCAGCCTCCTTCCTGGGAGGGAGGGGGCCACCTGCCTGTGTGTGTTTGCTCACAGGCAGGAGCTGTGGCCTGTAATCATCATTAGCTCTCTTCGGTGTTTACTGACTGTTATTAATTAGAATGAGCAAACTTGGCATTAATGTGCCTGCCATAAGGATGGAGGCTCTTACCGCACAGCCATCGTGCACAGGCAGCTAGACAGGGGCTCATTTACCAACTGTTACCAGGATGATGCAGGACCGTGGGTGCCAGCTGATGGAGGACTGGCCAGAGGCGGGAGGCTTGGACCCGCATTTCTCTGGAAATGTAGAGTTCAGGGGAGCTTTGCCAGAGGAGAGGGGAGCAGGGCGCCTGCTTATCTCATGTGGGAGCTGCTAGCTGGCTCCTGGTAGCTTCCCAGAGCAGCCCAGGCAAACCAATGTGGCTCTTGGTCACCACATAGAACTTCCCTCTGGCTCTGGTCACAGCAGCCTTCTCCTCAATCAGAACCCTGCTGAACACAACTCCCTTTCCAAGTCAGTGGGTGAGGGTCCTGCTGCCCTTGATGAGAGACTCGGACCTCCAGTGGGTCTTGGGAAAGATGTTAAGGGTGGGTGCAGTTACCAAGAAAAAGAAAGCATTGTTTGGGGTTCTGGTCTATCATAGAAGGCTAATATTCTTTGGTTTCTTTGGAAGTGATGCTATACTTAATGTATTTCCTCCCATTAAAAGATCAGCCTTCGAAGAGGAGAATGCCACCATGTGGGACATTTGGAAGACGGGAGGTAGAGGAGGGTTGATTCCTCCTGCGTGGGTAAGTGGCCTGGGATGTGGAGAGGTCTCAGGACAGAACAGAGACGTTTCCACTGGCTCAGAAGTAGGACACACAAGAGCCTTGAGGCAGGAGAGAAGAGCATTCTGCCCAGAGAAGTCACCTGTTCCCCTCCAGCTTCCCAGAAAGAGGCAGAACATTTGCCACCACGTGGGCAAGGACACCAGGGCCATGTCCTCCGGGATCTGGGTCCCGTGTTTTGGGTCGTGTGGGGACCATTGTTTACTTTCCCATGGGATCTAGGCACAGATCAGACCCACTGCAGAGCTCAAGTCTGAGCAACCAGGGAAATGAGCAGCAGATCTCACGTGGACAAAGACCCGACCAGCAGCCAGGCTACATGCCTCCTTGCCCACAGCCTCCATCCTTCCCTCTCTGCTGTGTGAGGGTTCTGCGTCTGTGTAGGCAACAGCTGCCCTGAATGCCTCTGTTCCCTGCGGACACTTATGCCCTTTGAACTGAGTCCTAGGTGGAAGTAAGGGTACCGTAAAGAGTAGGAGGGCTGATGGATGAGAGCACTGGGGCAGCAGGGGGACCTGCGGACCTGAAAATTGGGGGAAAGGATGGGTTAGGATCCTGCATCATCAAAGGCCTCAAAGAGTCCACAGGAAAAACTCTCAGACAATCCCACAGTTCTGAGATCTCAACGGCTAAGGAAGGGGAGGCCCCTTGGTCATGGAGGTTTTAGCCTGCAGGGGCAACTGGGGAAGGGCACTTAACATCACCGCGGTGGTCACGTACCCAACACCCAGCAGTGCTCGTGCCGTGCCGCTCTGAAATGGTGCTCCTTTCTGCCTCCCTCTTTTCAGGTCCTACTTGCTCTGCTGAAAATCTAGCCACTCCTTTAGGCATTTGAAGAGATACATGCAGTTCCAATCTCAAATTCCACATCTACAAAGCCTTCTTGACCCTCCAATCTGAACTGGGTTTCTCCAGCCTCTGTGGGTTGACTAGACCTTGTATGTTCCTAGAAGGCAAACAAAGCGTGGAAACAGGATGGACAGTCTTTCCCATTTGGTCGCGAGCTGTTCAAGGTCAATACCTATGATTTATTTATCTCTCAGCTCCTCTAGATCCAGTGCCTGGCACGCTTATAGGTACTGAAGAGTGAGCCAAAGGATGAAAACCGCCATGCAGAGCAAGTGTTTCTCCTATTACAGATACTATAGGGAGGATACATTTACCGTTAATATTGAACCAGTGTATAAAGAGTAAGGAAGAGAACTTTTGAAGATAATGTAGATGCTAAAGTATGGAGGGAGTGGGGGTGGGGAGGAAGTGACATTCACTGAGCAGCCACTCTTCACCTGGAGCAAGACATGGGCTTTAAGCGTGTCGTCCAATTCAGCTGTCGGCACAACCCCCTCAGGTATTCCCTCCTCCCCTGGGCATCTGCTCTCCCTCTCTGCCAGCCCTGTTCTGGGTGACAGAGTCCAGCTGTGAACAAGAGGAGCCGAGGAGCTCTCATCACTGTTTACTCACCACCCTTAGGTGATTCTACAGCTCAGGCAGGTAAGTGTCATGCTGGGCTCTGTGTAGCTCCCAAGGGTTCAGCCAGAACTGAAAGTCTGGTCCGTGTGGCTCTCAGGTCAATTCTCTTTCCACATTCTGGCTTGTATATATTCCAGAAGAGTTGGGCCAGGGAATTCTGATGTTTCCACTATGCAATCAAGGAGGGCACCCTGGAAGAGCTTGCAGGTCCTGAGCATTCTGGGGGCTCCAAATAGCCTTTGGTGATGTTGAACCGATTCCATTTCATGAGTCAGCACTGGGCTTGGCATTAGCATTCCATGGGGAAGGAGAGGGCTGCCTCTCTGTCACTTTAAGTCCTAAATCGTTTTCAGGTGCTCATTTAGAGACAGCCCGGGAAGGTCTCCTGTCATGCTGGGAAGAGGGTGGACGTGGTATCCTTTAGACCTCTCCTCTAGACCTCTCCTCATCAGAGTTACTCAAGAAGCACGGGAATTGATTTGACGCCGAATGAATAATCAGCAGCCATCAATAACTGTAATCACTAATCTGGTGCAATTAGAGGCAATTATAATAAATGCAATTTCCTCCCAAGCCACTAACGAACTACAGAAATATGAATTGACTTAAGGGGGCTGGCAGTGATTTATGCAATTGTGAGATCACAAATTTCCATTATCCTGGTAAAGATTCTTAAAGGAGCCAGGTACTATTTTGATTTCACACCTAAGTAATGAGAAACTAGAAAATACAATTTCAAAAGTGATGAGCACAGAAGCCACTGTATTTCTCTCACAGCTAGGTTTAGATAATCCTAGAGACCGTGCAGACTCAGCTGGGGCTGTCATGTGAAGGCCTGTTCCTTTAAGTTTTGCTTACTATAGAGATATTCTGAGTTCAAACCTTCAAGTCTTAAAGAATGAGGACTAGAGTCCAGTCAATTCTGCAAGAGGGGGTGTTGACAGGAACATCTGGGTGGAGGTGACCTATTTTTATTCCCAAGGAAGGCCTGCCTATTGGCCCATTAGCCTTTCCACACCCAGATGAATCCCAGATTTCAACAGAAAGCCATCTTTATGTACATCGAATGACCTCAGAGCTTTTCGGTATCTTAAAAATGCTTAAATAGCTTTAATTATGTTATTCCTGTTCTCAGAAATTTTGAATGGCCATCTATTTTCTAGGGAATCAGCCAGAGGTTTTTGAGGGGATCCACAACACGCCCCCCCCAGACTGTGGTAGGAGTGTCACAAGTAAGAATGAGGGTGGGAGGTGAGGTGACTGATTCCCCCGTCACGCTTGCCCGGGGAACGACGGTTTTCATGGAACACTGGGCTTTCAGCGCTCAAATGGGGAAAGTCTTTGGCCAATCAAGATGAGTTGTTCCCATGGAGACAGAGGCCAAGGCCAGATAATGCAGGGAAAGAGGTTAGACTTTATTCTCATGCTACTTAGAACCAAATTCAGTCTCCCGGCCATGGACTAGAAGGTTCTACCTAATCTGACCCCAAGCTCCTCTCCCGCTGGTGGACTCCACCGAACTTTATTTCACACGGGCCTTTTCTTTCCTCTTCCTCCAATGAGCCAAGTGTGTTCTTGCCACACGCCTTCCCCTTGTTTTTCCTTTGCCTCTCCTGACCCTGATTTTCCCACGGCTGGCTTTTCCTTGTCATCACCTCCAATGACCCACGTCACAGCAGGCTCCCAGGCCCTCACTGTCGCATCAGAGTCTGTGTGTGGTTCTGTGCCTCCTGCACTCACCCTCTCTGTCTCATTGGCTGCAAAATCCCAGGCCTACAAGGGTGCCTGGGTAACATCCATCTCGTGAATAGCTGAGCCTCACCTCGTTTCCAGCCCCGCCTTCCACCACCTCTGTGCATACACTCACCTCCACTCACACTTGCGTACATGTTGGTCCCTGAACACACCCCAGCTCATTTCTGCCTTTTGCTGGAAACGTCTTCCCACATGGCCGTCAGCTGAAATTCTTCCAGCAGGAAACTCAGTGCTGATAACTTGAAAAGTCTTTCCTGGTCCCTTGGTGGGGGACGGCCCCCTCTTGTCCATTGACAAACATCTAGCTTGTACTGCGTGCCAGGCACTGAGTGCTTTATCTCCCAACTCGCTCCGTTCCTTATTGTGTCATGTTTGTTCTGTGTCATCACCTCCACTAGATGGTCGGGTCCTCCCTGCCTCGCCCTCCGCCCCGAGGCCCTGGCTCTGTGTCACCTGCTCCAGGATCCTGGCACTTCACCAACTGAACTGATGGGGACAAATCCCCACCTTTGTGAGGGATAAAGCAGGAAACGCTACACAGTACCTTACACACGGTGGGATCTCCTGCACAAAGTAGGATTGCGACTTGAATAGGAAAAGAGCCTGCATGGTGCAGTGATGGGGAATTTACTTAAGATTCTGTGGGCATAAATTCTAGTCTCAGGGCTGCCACTAACTAGGTAAGTGGCAATGACTGAGTCCCTATATCCCCTGCCCGGGCTTTCCTTGCGTGCAAAATGAGGAAATATTGTTTGGATTTCTTGAGTGTTTCCAGGTCTAACAGTCCACGGTTCTCTGCGTTGCTAGAACTGCAGGGGGACAGGGAGGTGGGGAAACTCACATGCTCATGTTTATAATTTCAAATGGAGGAAGTTGTTGTTTTCCCCCTTCTATTCTCCCTAGTGGTAGCAAACAAGCAATAAATATGGAAATCCTAAAAGCCAGAGAAAATAGTGAGTATTCTCCATCTTGCTGACAAAGTACACAGACGCTGCATCACAAAATGAATGGGCTTGTCCTCCACTGCACTTGCATGAATTCCTCCCACCCAAGCAAGAGCAAGCGAGCATGGCTGGACCATCCACAGGACAGGTATCCTTTGTTCTGTAAATGCCAGGCCCCCTGGCCCTGCTCCAGCCAGCGCAGCAAGGGTGACCACTGCAGAGGGAGGGTGCCTTATTCTACCACCAGGGAGCCCCACGGTGGCGGGGGCGGGGGGGACTGCATCCAAGGCCAGGAAAACAATTCAAAGGGGACAGAAACAATGCAGGGGAAAGGGGAGAGCGGTTTGGGGAATGAGTGGAGGAAAAGAGGAAACACAAGGCAAGGCATAGGTAACCAGCTTTCAAAACTGTGCAGACTGCTGGATAATTGCTCTGCACATTCGCTGTCTGCCTTTTAAGCACAAGCCTAGACCGCGGGTGACTCCCATCACCAGCAAAGGTCCCAGTAATAACCAACGTGATAAGAGCCTTTTGAAGCTGATCTTCAGAAACCTTTTTCCCCAGATGGCGCTGGGTGGATGGCTGCTTATTTGGTGGGTCTGCAGCTCCTACCTCCACCTGATGCCGGGCCTGCTCCATCTGGTACCCAGGAAGGTGGCTGCTCTTCCCGAGGCCAACACGTTCCCCTCTGGCTGGTCTGTGTGACCTTCTCTACCCAGGAGGCAGGTGGCAAGCTCTCTGGTCTTCACCAGGTCCCTTCAGAGGGAGTCCTCAGATTCCCTACCTACTTCCTAACCATTTCCTCAAGTTCCTACATCTCCCACACATCCAGTTAGATCTTTGTTCTGTAACTTCATTCTGGGTGAAAAAAGGCTCAACCCTCTGGACCAGTGTCTTGAATCCCACTACCTATGTGTCACTCAACAAGAAAGATACCCAGCTTCCTCAGGGTCTGAAGCCCCCAAGGCATTCACATCCAGGTTTTGTCCTCAGCTCTGACGATGACACCAGGCCAGCATCGGGCAGGAGGAAAGGGATAGTGTAGTACCCCTCGGAGCAATGGGATCCTACCCCACTGAGAACCACACTCTCTCCCTCTGGCTGTCCAAATCTTACACATTCTTCCAGGCCCAGCTGAAGACCTGCCTCCGTGAAATGGTCTCTGAATGCTGTATTCCTCATGGAAGATCACCTTCTCTGCTCCAATCATATGCGTGCCTATATCTCACTATTTAGCACCGCCCTGTAAAACATTGTGTAATTGTTTCACATGTACATGCCTTGTTTCCTTAAGTGGAACATATCCTTTATAAAATCAAAAGTGTCAGATTGATGGATGGATAACAGATAGATAGATGAACTTCTGATAAAGAAAACTGAATAAAATGTTAATTGTAGAATCTAGCGATGGGTTAGTGGGTACTCACTGTAAAATTCTTTCATCTTTTCTGTATGTTTGATGACTTTCATATAAAAATGTTGAAAAACATTGAACAGTTTCTTGTCTTCTGCTTCACTCCTTAATCTTGAGAAACTGCCTATGAAGTGCCTACTATATTCTGGGCTCTGAACTCTCTGTTCACTTTTCTTCTCCTCACCAGGGCGATGATGAGAAAATTTAGTGGGTGCTCAGCCAGTAGTTGCAGATTGCCAGTCCTGTCCACTTAGGTGCCCTTGATTCACCTTCCATGCTGTGTCTGCCTTCTGATTTGCTCACAGGGTTGGACAACATTCACATAGTAGGCTTGGGAAATTGTCGGGGTACCAGGCTACATTGCATCTTACTCTCTTGGGTCCTGCCCATCTCTTCTGCCCCAACCTGATGGAGAAACAGCCTGTTCCCACCATGGTGGGGCACCCATGACCTATTTGCCCCTGGGACTGTCTCAGGGAAGATATAATTGAGCAGGACCCCCTCCTCTAAGTTCTCTATCAGGTAAAAGAGGAAATAAGGTAAGTCCCCCCAAACCCCCAACCTCTACTTTTATTACAAGCTTTCTGACATGCAGAGAGTTATTCTTTCCAGTAAAGCACTGTCCACTCCTAAGAGTTGTGTTATAGATTCAGACAAGTTTGGCAGTAACAATGCATTAAGCCAGTAGCGTTCTATAAACACCCAGTCAACCACGCTTTGGGAGTGGTTTCTGTGTGTCGGTCATCATATTAAGCAGTGGCAAAGAGGAAGCTACAAAAACAGGGGAGACAAGGCTGCCTTTGGTCTGTGCTCTTATGAGGGAGACACATGCATGAACAGTCTCAAGGCTGTGATAAGGGCTCCAAGGAGATACACACGGAGGTTGCGCTAACCTCTTCCTTGCCTCCTGCCCTTGGGGGACTTAAGCACCAACCTTGAGCACCTGGAACAAACTGGAGGCAATAGGGATTCTGATAAGGACCTTTATGCCATTTGCCTAGCGCTTAATGCACTGCCAAGAACTTCAAAATAATGTTGGATGAGGAAGCCAGGGCAGGGGTCCTGAGAAATATCTGGCTTGTTTCATGGTCGTAGGCCTGCAGGAGGTGGTCAATAAACACACACTGATGGATTTCTTCCCATAGCACTTCACGTCCGCACCTCTCTTTGGGTAATTCATCATGGGCTGGAGTATTAGGTGACATCACCGATATTGAATTGAGCTGTTATTTATTTCTTATATTCCTATTTAACTTTTTACACACTTATGTATTATCACCCGTGGCTAGAATTTAAGTCACCAGAAGACAAGACTCTGCCTTGTTTTCTATCCCCCGCAGTGCCTAGCACAGTGCCTGGCTCGCAGTAGGCGCTCAATCAATGCACTGATTAATTAAGTCCTCCTGCCGCCTGGGGCCCGTCATGCTTCAGAGCAGCAGCTGTCACATGGACCACCCCTGGCCACAGGGGCACACAGACAAATGAGCTTCAGCTACCTTCCCTCCGTGAGCAGCATCAGGACCCTGGGAGGCAAACCCAACGTGAATTTTAAAATCACGCCCAGTGGTGGTCGCAGAGCAAACATGCTTGCAGGGAAAGGTCTTTTTCCTTCTCTCTGCAGGGGCAGCAGAGCGGTTCCTTCCACTAAAAATATAGGGATTTGTGCCACATGGTTGTGCAGCAGTTGGGCGGGTGAGGTTCACCCCCATCATCACGGGCTCAGCACCGGCTGATGGGCTTTGGGCTGCAGACACTCAGGCAGCCTGGCCCTGGTGAGCACAGCCTTCCTCCCGTCCCGGCCACGGTGCCGCCATTTCTCTAAGTGACTTCTCAGTCCCGGCCCTGTGCCCCAGGGGGATGCCAGTGCGACCGCTGGGAAAGTTTCTTTTCTCCCTCCTACCCCTGTCCTCTCCCAAAAATATCATAATAAGGCTTTTTATTTAGGCAAAGAAATAAGCCCAGGATTTGCTTCTATGTTGGGTTAGGAGCTGAAAAATAACATTTATTCAGCACCAACAAAATGCCAGAGCCCCTCTCCTCTGCCATTCTATTTGATCCCAACAGGGAAGCTGGGGTAAGATATTGGCCCCATTTCACAGAGGAGGGAACCAAGATTCAGAGATGCTTTACAACTTGCCTAAGGTCATGAGCTAACAGGGAAAACTTGATTCTAAAAGCTGTGTGTGTGTCTGTGTGTGTGTGTGTGTCCCATGCTGTCCGTAGGCCCCTGGCTCTGGTCCGATGTCACTGTTTACACAAATTCCCTGTGAGCATTAGGAGAGGTTGCACTTTACCCGAGTTTCAAGCTGTAGAGAACCTGTCCACGCTGCCAACAGCAGAGCGGTGGTAGGGTTTGGTGACGGGTATTTCAGATGCTTTCAGAAATGTCATAGGCAGTTCACTTATTATTCAGGGAAACACCCAAGAAACTTTCCTCACTATCAGTATCCGCTACCAGCTGCTCACTTGGACTGGGGGCTGTGAAGGATTTAACTCTGAATTCATGAACGCAGCTAAGCCTCCCTCCAAGAGGAACTGTAGAGATTAGTGCTTATAGAGCAGGACTGCCTGGCAATTCCAAAGCCCAGGGGGAAGGGAGTGCGGGTGGGGATCTGAACCATAGAGAGTGGCCTTCAAATATGGGAAAACATGGCACATAACAGTCCAGCTGCTGGATAACGCTTTCTTTGGGCTGGACGAGGCTGCAGTTGCTTCCTATGTACATGGGCTTTGCTGCCGAAGCCCATCTCTCCTGGCTCTGTGCTTTTTCCTTCTTCTGCAGCATCTCTCAAACCCTGTTCCCCATCAGATCAACTGTATGCAGAACATGCTTTGTTTCGTAGGAATCATATCACAATCCTAGAGCTGCAATTCCTTTCCCCATTTTGCAGAAGGGAAACCTAAGGTTCAGGGACCTTCAGGGTCACCTGAGAAACAGGGCAGACCAGGATTTGAAGGCAGGAAATCTGCCCGCCAATCCTGGACTAGATCCATTAGAGCTAGCAGGTTGGCCCGCCTGACCATCCAGGATCCATCCAGGGCAGGCAGAGAAGCCCCTAAGCTGATGGACACAGGTCGTCCTTGGCCCAGGTCCCACACGATATGATCGGGACACCTACTGCATTGTTCTCCAGGGCTGGACTTAAGGACAGAGAGAGGCAGCTTCAAGGCCAGGCCAGATCACCCTCTCCCGTTTCCTTAAATGCAGGGATGTACATCAATCACACTTGAAACTTACTTGAAACGTATGGGCCTTAGTGAGTCAGACAAGGGTGATGTGTTTCTAATCCAATGGCTTTCACCATGGATGACTGACACCTCAGAACACCTTAAACACCTTAAAACATCATTGGTTCCATTTAGTTCCTGTCCCATAGTTCCCAAATACTCAAAACTTATATATTCAGCCACAAAAAACCAAACAACCCAATTCGAAAATGGACAAAGGACTTGAATAGACATTTCTCCAAGGAAGATATGTACATGGCCAACAAGCACATGAAAAGATACTCCACATTACTAATCATGAAGAAAATGCAAATCAAAACCATCAGGACACTTCACACTCACATTAGGATGGCTATAATTAAAAAAAAACAAAACAGAAAACAAAAAATGTTGGTGAGGGTGTGGAGAAATTGGAACTTTTGTGCACTGCTGATGAGAATGCAAAATGGTACAGTCACTGTGGAAACCAATTTAATGGTTCCTCAAAAATTTAAACATAGAAACACCATATAATCCAGCAATTCCACTTCCAGGTATATACCTTAAGGAATTGAAAGCAGGAACTCAAGCAGATACATACACACCAATGTTCATAGCAGCAATATTCACAGTTGCCAAAAGATGGAAACAACCCAGTTGTTCATCAACACGTGAATGGAGAAACACAACGTGGTGCATACATCCAATGGAATATTATTCAGCCACACACAAACAAAGAAATTATGATGCATGCTACAACCTGGATGAACCTTGAAAACATTATGTAAGTGAAATCAGATACAAAAGGACAGATATTGTATGATTTCACTTATATGAAGAATTGACAAATTATCATAGAGACGGAGTAGAATATAGGTTACCAGGGGCTGGAGGGAAGGGGAGATGGGATATGAATTGATTAATGGGTAAAGAGCTTCTGTTTGGGAAGATGAAAAATTTCTGGTGATGGATGGTGGTGATGGCTGTACAATGTTATGAATGGACTTAAGGTCAATGAATCGTACATTAAAAAATGGTTAAGACGGTAAGCTTTATTTTTTGTTTCAATTTATTTAAACTAAAAACAAAAACAGTTTACCTATCTCTGCCACTCCCCACCTCTGGCAACCACCAATCTGTGCTCTGTGTCTATGAGCTCGTTTATTAGATTCCACATATAAGAGAGAGTATATAGTATTTGTCTTTCTCTGTCTGATTTACTTCATTTAGCACAATGCTTTTCAGGTCCAGGTAAGATGGTAAGTTTTATTTTATGCATATTTTGCCACAATTTAAAAAACAAAATACTCCCTCCCCAACAAAGGTTAAGGCAGCAGAGTTTGAAGGCCCACTGTAATCTCTGCTTTCTCCCCACCAAACAGCCTGGATGACTCTGCACCCCAAATGCCATAGTCTGGGCCTTTGTGCTGCAGCTCCTCTGTCTGATGCCTCTCCCACCCTGCCCTCAAAAATATCAGCTTACCACAGAAGCTTAGCCAATTCCCCTGACATCAGAGATCTTAATGCTTTCCTCCTTGTTTTCTTAAAGCTTTTACACATGCCTTATTAAATCACTACGCTGTTTTACAATGATTTCCTGACTTGGAATGGGAGTTTTCTATGTAAGGGACAATGTTTTACTCATTTTTGTGTCTCCAGCACATGGGGGCATGCCTAACTCGTAGTAGAAGTTCAATGAATAGTTAATGACACTGGTGGGTCTTAGAAGTGTTTTTGTTTTGTTTTAGCTCTGTGCGGGGCGGGGGCAGGCCTTCTTAACTGCTCAGGGAAAGCTGATACAATTGTGGCCAGGGAGGAAACAGAAGCCTCGGGGGAGATAAAGGGAAGTTTCCTCCCTTCCTAGGCTCTGCTTCAACAGCATGGCTGTGGCATCTAACTCGTGGGGTGAAATCCCTGGAGTCCTGGTCTTGTTATTTAACCTGGCTGAAACCTCGCTTCCTCCCCGAGGATGTGAGAAGAGCAGGTCCTCAGTAAATGCTGATGGTGAGGATTTGGTGAGCTGGTCTGGGGAAGCCCCTGGCTCAGGGTGGTCCCTCCAGGTGGGCAGTGCTGTTGATTGCAGGCGCCCCGCCTTGGAACCCTGCTCATGGGTCATCTCTCCTCCCACCGCTTTTCTTGCTTCTCCCCACCCTCAGTTCAGCTTTCTTCCTTAATTGCCTCCACATTTTTTCTGCATAGGTCATTCCATCAGCAACACAATCTTGTTCTTTCTAGTCTCATAATTAACTCTTTATTTTGCTTCCTTTCACTATTAGGAGAGAATTGGGGAACAAGTTAGGATGCGGGCGCTTCTCTCCAAAATGGCCTTCATCGCAGCTGTTCTAAGGTCACCACTGGTCTGTTCAAATCCCTTCCCTTGGCTGCATCAAAGGGCAAACGCCCCACATGAGCCGAGGTTGGCAGGACCTTGGGCGCCTTGGCACATATTTGTGGTCCTTTAAGCTTCTATTCTTGGGTGAAGCACAGCGCTTTTGTTCCTGTCCCAGCCCTCCCTATAGTGGGGAAATAGTTTTCCTCTCCCTCCTGTTTTCCCACCCTCCTTTCTCTTTTGTGAACTTTCAAGTCCCCCAATTAAATAACTAGTAAATTTTTCTTTGTGAAAAGCACTAAACTTTACTGGATGACTACCGTGGTAAATGTACTTCTTTCTCTTTTCTTTTTGCCCTTGAACGCTCATACATTAAACCTTATAGGGGAAAAATAAATTAAAACGGGATAGAACGCATCCATCTAGGTAATCTGGGTATATCTCAACCCCATGTAGAATTTCTTGCCTTCGTGTATTCAGCAACTGTTTATTAACCAGATACTGTGCTAGCACCAGAGGGCCCCAGAGCAATGGAACATGGTCCCTGCCCTAAAGGAGTGTCTGGTGAACATATATGTATGCATAGAAGGTGTGGGAGTGTCTGAAGGGGCAGGCAGAATAGGATAAGACCTCATTCCTCCCAGGGGTAAATTATTCATGAATTAAAAATTCAGGACCGGGGGGTTTCCCTGGTGGCGCAGTGGTTGCGAGTCCGCCTGCCGATGCAGGGGACACGGGTTCATGCCCCGGTCCGGGAAGATCCCACATGCTGCGAAGCGGCTGGGCCCGTGAGCCATGGCCACTGAGCCTGCGCGTCCGGAGCCTGTGCTCCGCAACGGGAGAGGCCACAACAGTGAGAGGCCCGCGTAACGCAAAAAAAAAAAAAAAAAAAAAAAAAAAAAAAATCTGTTTAGCAGAAACCACATGGCAGTTTCTTTGAAGAAACAACTACAGCCCAGGAGGTTACTGCTATTTCAGTGTTCCTTCTGGTTTGACGTGTGCTGAAGCAATACTCAATTCCACTTCAGTCTTCACTGAGCACTCAGTATACTCTGGACACCGGACTAGGCACCAAAGGGAATGCAAGGGACATATAATACAATGTACTAGGAATACAAAACACACACACTGAGCAGTTAGAATCAGCAAGGGTAGAATAGAATCAAATGCCTACACGTGGCGTGTGGTGTGCGTGGTCAAAGAGAGATCGACCCAAGCTGCGCTCACAGACTGCTGACCTAGAAAAGACTTCCAGAATCAACCATTCACTCGGCCATTTAGTTAGTGGTCATTTATTAAATATTTACTGAACACTTGCTATGTCCTGGGTCCTGTGGAATTTGGTAGATAAGAGAATAAAACTCAGTTATTTAGAGGAAACGTTCAAGTTAGTAGCAGAACTGGAAACAGAATTCTTGTCTATTTTTTTTTAATAAATGTATTTATTTAATTTATTTATTTTTCGCTGCATTGGGCCTTCATTGCTGCACGTGGGCTTTCTCTAGTTGCATTGTGCAGGCTTCTCACTGTGGTGGCTTCTCTTCTTGCAGAGCATGGGCTCTAGGCACAGAGGCTTCAGTAGTTGTGGCACGCAGGCTTCAGTAGCTGTGGTGCATGGGCTTAGTTGCTCCACAGCATGTGGGATTTTCCTGGACCAGGGCTCGAACCCGTGTCCCCTGCATTGGCAGGTGGATTCTTAACCACTGCACCACCAGGGAAGCCCCAGAATTCTTGTCTTAATTCATCATTTGTTCAACTAACCTGACCAAGAATCTCTTGCGTGTCAGGCTCTAGGGTAGATTCAGAAAAGCTGCACTGCACACTGAGTCAGAGGCTCTGATGCTCACTCAGGTCCAGGAACCTGCACCAGGTTCTTAACATCTCCCAACGTCTTTCTCCTCAATTAGAAAATGTGGTCCCAATAGCACCCCCCTCAGAGAGTGGATGTGAGCATTCAAAGAAGTAAAC
This sequence comes from Mesoplodon mirus, assembly GCF_964341445.2. Classification (NCBI taxonomy): domain Eukaryota; kingdom Metazoa; phylum Chordata; class Mammalia; order Artiodactyla; family Ziphiidae; genus Mesoplodon; species Mesoplodon mirus. The sequence goes on along the minus strand of NC_138983.1, from coordinate 137,866,232 downwards.
ATGTAAAGGGCAGAGCACAGTCTCGGACACAAAGTGCTTAATAAATGTCAGCTTTCATTATTATCTTGGAGTGACCTCAATGGATAAAATATGGTCCCCATCCTTACAAAACATATAAATTTTGATGGAGAAAAAGGCATATTCTCATATCAAGGTGTCTCCCTGATACCAGAGCTTTGGGGAAGACATAAAAAACATGAAAATAGGATGGACCTAGAGATTATCATACTAAGTGAAGTAAGCCAGACAGAGACACACAAATATATGATATCGCTTATATGTGGAATCTAGAAAAAATGATACAAATGAACTTATTTACAAAACAGAAACAGACCCACAGACATAGAAGCTAAGCTTATGGTTACCAAAGGGGAAAGGAGAAGGGAGGGATAAATTAGGGGTTTGGGATTAACACACACACACTACTATATATAAAATGAACAATAAGGACCAACAATATAGCACAGGGAACTGTGCTTAGTATTTTGTAATAACCTATAAGGGAAAAGAATCTAAAAATGAATATGTGTAATATGACGGGCTGGGCAGAGTGTTATGAATAGCCGTTTTATTTATTGCTTTCCAAACCTACAGAGCAGTCAGATCTTTAAATCCCAGAAAGGAAAACATTCAGAGGCCACTTAGTCCATGCCCGTGTCTCCATCTATTAATATATTAAGAGCACCAATTAAAAGCCTATTATCCTCTAGTGCACACTCCAGTAACGTTGTAAGTACCATGAACCGTGGTCGTTTGGCCCCGAACTACTGTAGAGTGCTGGAATCTTGAAAATAGCCCAGGAAGAAAAAATGTAATAGAAATGGCTCTTGCAAGGGTGGGTCTTGGGAAGCTAATTAAACAATGAAGCTTCTTCCTTTGATATCCACAACAAGGGCTGAAAAAGAGTTCAAATGTCGATGTACAAGAGAGAAAGCAAATCTTAGGTAACAGTACGCTGGGGAATTATTTTTGGGAATAGGATGGGCATGGCAATGGGAATATCCAGGGAGTGATGGGAGTGGTGATGCTCATTGAATGCAGAAGATAAATTGTGATCATATGCTTGATCAAGCTGATATAAGACTAGGGGTGAAGCAAGGGGAGCAGGGCACCAAATATGAAATCCAGCTCCCAGGGGTGGGAGAATAGAAGTTGTTTTGTAGAAAATGCTGGCAGCAGTCAATCAAGCTGGAGTTCAGAGTAAGGAAATGTTACAGGAACGAAGACAAAAGCCTATACGTTTAAACCAGGCACAGAAGAGGAGATGAGGTGAGAAGCCCTAGATGCTGGGGATTTACATACAGACACAGGAGCCTCAGTGGGAACACAGATGCTCCAGATTCTGTTTATGAGTATAGATGAGACCTCTGACGCTTGTTAGACTGAGTTTTCACTGCTTGGGACGAAATAGGACTGAACTGCCAACTTTATTAACTGCCCCTGGCCAAGCACGAACATGGAGGACAGTGTGAGTGACTGATTGCACAAATGCACACCTTGGGGGTCCCCCCACCCAATACTTAGTAAATTAAAGAGCCCTCCCATTTGTGCATGGAGAGACATAGAAACTCCTTTGTCTCCTTGGCCACAGCCTTCTGGGACCACCCCCAGGCCTGATACGCACTCAGTCCCCTCCAGCCCTGATTCAAATCAAATGCTGACACTTGTCCATGTTGCTCTAAATGTCACCGCCTGTGGAGACGACCCCGCCTCACATTCCTTCCTGCTCCCAAGCTGCCCCCAATATACAATTGTTTTAAAGCAGCTCGTGTGTTAATTAAAAAGTAGGAATCAATTGTCCTCATCTCTCCATTGCAGGCTGCTGTGCACACAAGGATTAGAGCTGCCTCAACTTAAGTCAATTAGAGATAAGGAGAAGCTGACATTTCCACAACCCGCCTTATCATTCTGCTCAAAAAAATGGCTCAGATTAAAATGTACAAAGATGATTTCTTTAGTCCTTTTCCTCCTCCTTTACCTTCTTTTAATCATTACGAAGAAAGATGACAGTCCAAGCTGATGACAAAGATGCACGTTCCAGCCATCCTGAAACACCCATGTGGCCAGCCTGGCGTGAGCCCGGCTGCAGACTCAGGACCTCGCCCGAGGCTGTGCCTCAACTTAGGGCAGGTGATGGGGATGCAGACAAAGGATGGACTGGGAGTCAAAAGCCATGGCTTTGATGCTGCTTCATGAACTACTTAACCCCTTAGGCCCTCAGCTTCCCTGAGCCTCTGTTGCCTTATCTGTGAAAGGGAGCAATGATGCTGCCTGACACCACTGTGAGGCTCCGGTGAGAGCACACGTGTGCAAGCGCACGGTACAGAGCCTGACATGAGGCGCACTTAATCCACGTTTAGGTTGAATGTAAGCGCTCTGGGGTTCATCATAGGTAATTTCTGAACAGAGAAAGGAGGCCTTTCACACGTGATCCCATCCATCATAAACATTGCTACTTGTTGATCACATGCCTTTATTCCAGGCAATTTAGATATACATTACGGCTAAGCAACCCTGCAAGTTGGCCACTGTCATCCCCATTTTAAAATGAGGAAGCTGAGGATCAGAGAGACTAATTAACTCGCTAAAGTTCACACATCTAGTGATCAGCAGAGCTGGGATCTGAACCCAGAGCCCATTATCTTTCCATTACCTCATGCCCCAGCGATGCTGAGTAATCTCAGGAAAGAGAAGAAGCATGGTCCCCTGACCTCTGCATTCATTTGCGAAGTGAAGAGAGTGCTACCTTATTGACACTGGCCTGTGAATGTATTAGCAATTTCTCAAATTTGCCCAGTCCATTAGCTGAGCTTTTGCTGGCTACCTTTGACTCTGTTAAATGCTGATGCAGCCCTTGCCCACCTCACTTGCTATCTTCTGGTCCTTCTCCACATCACCATTCAGCAATTGCCTCTCTTGTCCAGCTTACAAGCACTACTGGCAAACAACAGTTGGCACGCAAAGCCGGGCTGGTGCCTGGATGCATCATGAACGCCTCACAGTGGGCACTGGGTGTCCCACCCAGATCCCCCTCCGATGATGGATTGTTGTTCCAGGTGCCAGGAGTGTTACTGGCAGATGCCCTTGTCTGTCAGCCCTACAGGGATCCCTCGGCTGGAGAGAAGCATCTTGTTCAAGGGCCTGGTCCCCTCGCCAGGTGGCCACATCCAATGACTGAGTAGAGACCTGGCAATCTCAGCCTACTCAGAATTAGCTGGATGGGCCCTCCTCACTCCAGAGCTCCATCCTGTGGGGTCCACCAGGTGTTACAGGCCTGCATCATGGTTTGAGTTACCCCTCTGTCCCTCTGTCCTCTTTCCTTCCCCACGTCCCCCTTCTGTAGGTGGCGATTTCAAGGCCATTCCCCAACCAACAACTTTTTGCTCAGTTTTGTCCCAGATTCTGCTTCCTGAAGAACCCAGCTTCAGGCTCAGAGAGGTCCCACCATTAACCACATTTTACAGATGACGAAAGAGTCCAAGATGAGTTGGCTAATGAATAGCCAGGGTTAGAAACCAGATTAGTCTTAAGCTAGAGCCCCAAATACACTCTTTTGCCTAAGTCCCTCTTTTACTAACATGTACAGGCTCTTCAATACTGAATTTTCACTATTTTCTGCCTCCAAACTGCGCCTTCTATGATCATCTGTTCTTTCTAGGGGGTGGCTGCGGCAGATTAATGATGGCCACCCATTATTTGATAGCCCTGCCATTGAGGGAGTTCCCCTCCCTCCGAATCCGGGCCAGCCTCAGAGCCTTGCCAGACCAGGAGGCTGGAGCAGAAGTGATACCATCCCAGGATCGCAGGCCCAGCCTGAGAGGACTGGCAGCTTCCAGCCGGGTGCCCTGGAGCTCTAGGCTACCACCCATACTGGAGCTCAGCACGCACAATAGAGAGACCACATAGAAAGGTCCTCAGTCTACAAGCAGAGGGAAAGGAGCCTGAGTGAGCACGGCCTTCCAAAGCAAAAAGGCACGCAAAGTAAGTGGCCTTGGACCCTCCAGGTCAACGTAGTCACCACCCAAATTCCACCTACTGACTCTATTTGATACACGAGGGGCAGGAGAATCACCCAGCAAGTTCTGACCAAATTCCTGATCCAAAAGTCAGGATGGTTTTAGGTTAGTTTGTTTCACAGCCATAGCTAACTGGGCCAGAGATGCCACCTGAGTTGCTCTGAGAAGACTTCTACCTCTGTCTTCAATCTCGTCTCCTCTGGAGACTTCTCTCAGCTGTGCTACCCTGCCCAGCACCTGAGCTCCTCCCCACCTACCCCTCCTCTCTATCTTCAAACTTGTACAGAAGATGTTTCACCCCCAGGTGTACCTTGCTGTCTCTTCACTCTACTTCGAAACTTCACAAATGACTTATCAACAACCCACCACCCACTTCTACACCACCCACTGCCTTGGTGTCCTTTGAATTCTGACTTCTATCACTATGACTCTTGGGTATGAAAGTCTTGAAGTTTAGCAGATATTTTTGCATCACAAAACCCCGTGGCATTTTCTTTAAGTATCACTTGCCTTGGGGAAGCCATTCCTGAAATTCACCTCTGCAGACCAGCATTGCAAACTGCCAACTGCCCTCCCTTGAGGTCCTTTAGCATTCATTCATTCATATCTCCATTCGACACATATTGACTGAAAATCTATGTTGAGATATCCTCTGTGACTTGAGGTTCCCAGGCCACTAAGTAGCTGAAGTAGATGGTCGAGTCAGAAACAGGTTTACTAAAGTCAACTGGCATGGCCATAACCAGTGCCACTCAAGTATGACTCACCTAGATTTAAAAAAAAAAAAACATCTATAGATGATTTCCTGACCTGTTTCTGAGACCCATGTTTCAGGAAATCAGCCCCTTTATTCAACCCAGTAGTTCTCAACTCTGGCTACACATTAGAATCACCAACATAACTTAAAGAAAATGCTAATGCTTCGGTCTCACCTCTGGAGATTCATTAGTCTAGGATAAGACCCAGGTATCAGTATGGCTTACACAGTTGCTGAGTGATTTTTACATGCAGCTGGGGCTTGAGAGCCATTGATTGAACTAAATCCCTAATGATACAGCTTTAGATCATCCCTCCTGCTCTATGCTCTGTGGAGACAGAGGAAAACAGTGGTTGGAGAATGTTTGGGACACTTGAAGTTTTCCTGAAATCTCTGCAGCTTTTCTGCCCCAAGTTCAATAATCCCACTCCCCCAACCTTTCCACACAGGTCTTACTTGCAGCACTTTAATCACTCCTTAATCTTGTTTTGATTTAGCTCAAATAGCTCTGTTTTCCTGGAGAAAGCTTTTCCAAGTTAGAGGTCTCTGTTTTACAGAAACGCGTAACCCTGATAGCGCATCAATTCAGCTGTGAATTGCACAGTAATTGTTATGAAATGCATATTAGTCGAGATTTCAGAAAATCATCTTGTTTTATTTCTACACTTAACATTAGTAAAAATGAAGCCCCACAGGTATCAACAAGGGGGTTCTTCTCTGTTGTCCTGCAAATATCGTTAACAATGCACGTGGTCACCTAATGCACGAGTCAGCTGATTTGTACAAGGCTGGACTTTGGTTCTCCCAAACCTTCTCTCCTTCTTCCAGTAATTGCAGTTATCAATGGTCCTAAGAAGAATAAGACTTGCCAAAAGCCAGCCCATGGATGATGAACTCAGAAGGAGAGAGGGTCAGGAGTTACCCCAGCTGTTAATTTTTATACACCCCCGAACTTGACTAACAACCATAAAATTGCTCATCTCTTTCATCCAGGAACCGGAGCCACTCACCCTTCACTGTTGTCTTTTCATATATGTCTGCATGGGTGCCCTTTCACATAAATCACATCAATTTCTATTTTAATTTGCTTATGATTCTAAGAGACTTTTGACTTATATTAGACATGAGAGAAACATGGATTTGTGAAAAATCCAGAAATAGACATCTTCGGAGATTACAAAGGGGAAGCAGGAGGTAGCGAGGTATGGATACAGGGGTCTTAATAACATGCAGAGAAGAAGCAAGCATGTTTCAGCTTCCTACCTGTGCAGAATCCTTTCAGTACATACTTGGATGGAAGGGTACATACTTGGATGGAATGTTACATACTTGGATGGAGGAGTGCTAAGTGGTGGATTTCAGGGCATTTTTTTCTCCTTTAAGGTAATATACATATAAAGCTTTTAACTCATTAAGTCGTTGAGGTAAAGGTAGGATCATGGCATGGCAATGGCGACTGGGCTGTCATAAGACACATAAAGCATAAAATCGGAGTTAACCATCATAGATCACTTGTGTTTGGAAAGATTTTTTTAAAAGCTTAAACTGCTCCCTGAGTGTCTAAGAAAGAGTCAAGGTCTAAGGACATTCATAAATCAAACTACTATCTTGGACACTACCTAAGGATGGTGGACAGACACTAAAGAGAATGAACACTTGGTGTTTCTCAGAGGCCTTTGAACTTCTTGGTGTAGTGAAATCAACAGACTCCTGGTTTCAGATCTCAGTGCTGCTTTGTAAGCTTTATGGTCTTAGGCAAATGACCTAAACTTTTCAAACTTAGTTTATCTCAAAACTGTGGTAATATCTGATTGCCAGGAGGACTCAAAAGAACCTTTACAAAGTATCTAGAACAGTGTCTCTACATGTTGGATGCTGGATAATAATAATAATTACAATTATTATTATTATTATTATCATTGGCAGCTCCTGCTTTACCAACACTATAGGAATTCTAGGATATTTTTTTGGCGGTACGCAGGCCTCTCGCTGTTGTGGCCTCTCCCGTTGCGGAGCACAGGCTCCGGACGCGCAGGCTCAGCGGCCATGGCTCATGGGCCCAGCAGCTCCGCGGCATGTGGGCTCTTCCCGGACTGGGGCACGAACCCACGTCCCCTGCATCGGCAGGTGGACTCTCAACCACTGCGCCACCAGGGAAGCCCTAGGATGTTTTATACTCTGGTGATTCCATAATGCCCCTGTGGAACAGGACAGAGGTTGCAGCCTCTAACCACCACCTCCCAGGCACTAATGCAGAAACAAGACAGAAGATGCTGAGCCCTACAGGTAAAGAGAGTTGGGTTGGTCATAACCACCTCCATGCAGGTTTCAGGTCCTAATGAAGCCCCAGATGGGAGACGGGGGCAGAAGAAGGGAAGGAAAGGTACATCCCTTGGGTCTCAGTTTTGAAGTTTAGGCTTTTCCTCATGAAGCAACCCTGGAAGTAGTTCAATGGATTATTGTTCAGACATGTGGGTGAGACATGATGTTTCCCTAATGTTGCTTCAATGCATCAAGTGGCAAAACTCCTGATCTCTATTCATTTAGTCTCTATTAAAGGCCTCAGAGGTTATTTATGGATGCTACTAAAGAGAAATAAAAAGAAAAATACACTTGCAATATAGGATGTTCGGAATATGTCACATCTGAATTGCCCCCTGGAATCGACGTTGGGAAACATGTTGGTCCAATTAGTTATTGTGATCAGGTATCTATGGAAACAGACATACATTTGTCCTTAAGCCAGACAATCACTTCCTCATTTAATAGCATACAATCCACACAAACCAAGCTTGGTGCTTGTATGTATGAGCTCCTTGCAACACATACAAAATTAGAGAGAACAGAAAATATAAGGAAAGTAAACAAACGGGGGAAAGTAGGTAGGCCTGTTACACTGAGAGGATGCCCTGCCTATAGTGAGTAAGGAAGGCAATCCAAAGGCCAAAAATCGATTGTATTCACCCAGCACCAGTTTTGAATGAGCCCAGAGAAAGTCCTCCTCAATGGTGTGGCAGTGGAAGGGATTGTCCTATTAAGAGCACGCTTCAGCTACATTATGGGTTAAATGGGTTAACTGGGCTTTTGTGGAATGGCCTTGTAACATAGTAACCATTCATAACATAATCTCTATGGGAGAATGCATCCTGAATTCCAAGTACTCAGCTTCTGAAACACAGACTCTGTGTGTGGTGAGGACTTCCTGTATCCTCAGAGAAACAGACAGGTGAAGGAGAGGCAACCCAGGAGTAAATTCCACAAATCTGTTCTAGCCCTCACTCTTGCACTTACTATGTGAGTGACTAGATTCTAACATCTCTGGGCCTCATTTACTCAGCTGTAAAATGCAGAAGGTAGCATCTATCATATCCAGAATGTAAGCTGCACCAGGGCAGAACCATGCCTGTCTTAATCACCTCGGCTTCCCCAGCCCCTCGATCGATATTTGGTGAGTGAAGGAATGCATTAATAATTGCCTACATCCCAGCCTTGTAAGCAGAACCAAATGGGGTGATGCATGTGAAAACAATTCAAGAAGCTGTAAAATGGAATACAAATGAGAGACATGATAATTATAACCTATTGTTACAGACAGAATGTCACCTTCTGTGCATTCCATGTAAATGAGGATGTTTGTGTTAGTGCTAATTCAAATGGCTGAACTAATATCCAGAATACTGAGTGGTACAGATGGGCCACGTGACCTCGGGTAGCAGCAGGGGCTGGGGCTAGAGGGAGGGTGGAGAATGAGAAAGTTGGTAAGAGAAGTTAAATGAGTGGAGATTTTTGCTAGAAAATAGGCTCATTAGACCTAGGCAGGTCTAAGCCAGTGAATACAGGTGCAGGGGTCTTGTAAAGTCTCTCCAGGGACCTGCCAAGGAGTAGAAGGCCCTTCTGCCTGAGACAGAAACAAAGAAGAGTTAGACCAAAGAGACTGGGTACCACTCCACTCAGCTAAAAAAAATAAGTGATGCTGTGCAACCAGTTAGGAAGGATATAGAAAGGGCATATGTGAGACATTGGATTTAACATGTAAGCAGAATGAAGAAGAACTCAGTCAGATCACCCAGCACCACCGTTTGCCATCCTGCATGTTATTTTTGCCTCTTACTAATGACTCTTGTGATTAAGCGTTTGGGATGCACCCAGTGCTAATATTCAGGCTGGGCCGCAGAGGAAGGGTGGAGTTGACCCTGAAAGGGAAGGGTTGCCCCGGTACCACGACCCTGGAGGCTTTGTTTGGCATGTGACTCGGGCAGCCAGATTCTGGTTTTTCTACACATTGTGCAGAATCTTACACAAAGATTCTCAGTGCAGTCACAATCAAGTCCCTTGAAGGGCGTGGTTAGGATTTCTGTAGATGAGACCCAGTCAGCAGTTCAGACCTTGGCCACAGTATAAGCAATGAGACGACAGACTTTCTGATCACTACCCTCAACATTCGAGTCTCTGCTGACACTGGGAAGACTCTTCAGTCCGCCTGCATATCCCCCCTAGGCAGGCATAGAGCTACCTCCAATGGTGACCCTTCTCCTGAGTCTGCACCACCATATAAGATAGATGGCCACCTGCTCTGCCATGGTCACCTTTCCTGCTCCAGCAACCAACCCTGAAATGCAATCTGCAGTGACTTTATATCTACTTCTGTGGAAATTACTTTAAAGGGCCCAAGAGGAGGTAAAAAAAAAAATCCTTTTTACATTATAGAAGAGGAAGAGATAGAGAGAGACAAGCAGAGATGACCTCCCTGGGCAGCGACACAAGAAATTCTTCTACGGTAGTTTTCAAGGTCTCCATCCCCCAAAGCCAAGTTAATACAACACATATGTTCTCATAAGGCAGGGTGTGACTTTTCAAGAGGGCAGTGTCATCCTGTGGAAAGGGCACAGCTTGGAGACTCAGAAGCATGGGGTCCCAGCTCTGGCAAGGCCATCACATCCCCTGGCCTAATTGCTTAAGGAGCTCAAGCCTCGATTTCTCCATCTGTTATATGAAATGAAATAATGCCTGCTTCCTGCTACATAAAACCATGGTGTAGATCAAATCAGATAATATATGTAAAAGCACTCTGGGAAATTACAAGCACACTCTAGGAATAGAACACTGATTAAAGGAAATCTATTCAATCAAGCGGTGCTTTCTCTATATCTAATGTGCTTATTAAACAAACAAACAAACCAATACACATTGTTATCAATGGGACAAATAGGTTCTACTTAACTCATTGGAAATGCTACAAAGTTTAGGAAATTGTCCATATTTTCTAAACCCAAATTCCATATGAGTCTTCTCTTTATGACTATTTCCCCACCTGGAAACTAGGTAGAAAATATTAATTTGATCATCCCTACCATGGCAGTACATAGTATAATTAAACAAAAATGGCCTAAATTAGCCTGGACATTCAGAGGAAGCTTTATATGTGCAATCTTTCTGAAATGTTTCTCATTTCTGTGCTTAAGCACCTGATCCAAGCAAACTGGCCAAATGAACAAGAGGAAAGCTCTGATTCTAGGGCCATGACCCTGTAAGTTCATTAACTGTGAATTATTATTTTGAACCAGGCTTGGCTTCCAAGGCCAGAATTGCACATTCCTAAAATAATGTGCCTAACACCAGCAGAAAATGGTCTTCACGATTCTCACTTTGAACTCATGGAGAACTCCTACCTTATCTGTTACCTGCTCTCTAGATAGGTGAGTCTACCCAGGTCTTCGGTGGTACCTTCATTATCCCAACATTTAAGGGCTGTGTTAGTGGCCAAGGATGCAAGGCACCAGATTGTTCAGCAGATGAGCAATGTTCGCAGGAAGGCAAAGCACCACATCCACGAGCGGAGAGCCCTGTTCCTGCCCAAACAAATACTGAGGCTCCACTGTGTGCTGGCCACTTGACCTACATCATCTGAGTTAATCCTCACAAAACTATGAGTCGGGCCAGTGGTTCTGATCTTTGGTGAGAAGGAGATTCTGCTTCATTAGTCTGGGGGGATGAGCCCCTACATCTGCATTTGAAAAACATCTAGAGGTGACTCTGAGACTTTGCAAAGCCTGGCAATAGTACCAACGTTAATAATAGCTAACAGTACTTGAGAGTTATCATGTGCCAGACAGTCAGCTGAATGCTTTACATGCTCCTTCCCATTTGAATTTTAAAACAACACGATGAGGTCGATATTAATATTATCTACACTTAAAGAACCTAAGACTCCACGACTAGCACACATCAGGGCTGGATTCCCACCCCATTTGCTCCGACTCTGAGATGTGTGATCTTTCTACTTTATCAGCTGCCGCAGGATCCTACTTTAGGAAATTAAATCAAAGTGTTTATGTTAAGGGTGAGTTTCTTCTGCTTTCTCTTCTGACACTTCTGACACTCTTCTTAGTGAGAGTGTCAGCTGACTTATCACTATTTTATTATTATTATTATTATCATTTATAACTATTTTTCCTGGTGGTGCCTGGTGATGGCTTGGGAGCCCACATGCCTGAGGGAGGATCCATGGTGAAAATGGCACAGAGTCATGGTGTCTATCAGGAGGTGATGGTGCTGCGGGAAGGGGGTACATTTGATTCTCTTCCTCCTGTGAGTTGGCAGAAAGCCACTTCCCAGCACACGATTAAGATAAAACTTCACCTCTGGCCCTCTACCACCTTTATAAATCTTCCTCCGAATCTCAGTTGCCAAGGACCTTTACACAACAAGACTTATAAAGACATTCAGCTTCCAGCCAGCCAGCCGCAGAGCCCACCATACTCCATAGAATCAATATTATCATACGGTTAAAAGATAATCATAATACTTTAGATCCTTAAAGCTCCTTTGAGCCTAAAAAAAGTTCAAAGCACTTTCATATTGGTTCTTTCATTCTACCATCACCCCCTCTGACAGTGGGAGGAGGATTCAAGGAAGGAAGCTGCTCGTATTCCTTAATCCCATCTCCCACGAACCTGAGACGCCTGCCACTGCCCCTCACGTCACAGCTGACAGACGAGCAAACCCCTGACTTGTGTTCCACGGTCCTTCTGGGTGACGGTTCAGTGTTTCTGGTCCGGCGGGCTTGCTCCCCGCCACTCACCCCGCAGTCTATCACCATGCAAACCCCAGAGGCTGGGTGCAGAGGCCGTAATCCTTCCCTGTGGCCTCAGCACAGCATCCCGCCAACACGCTGGGAAGGGGGGCGCTCCCTGGGGACAGCACTGACCGGTCAGGCTGCTTCTTTCTAGCAAAGAGGTTTGGGTTCACACCCTCAGCGGTGGACCGGATCCCGCTTCGGCATTAATGTCGCGCAGAGTGCGACGCCTGTTGGGTGATGTCCTGATGAGGGCCGTTGGAGCCTTCCTGGAGGAAGTGAAGGGGATGCAGCGTCGTGGGCAGAAATGCTGTGACCACGGAACAGAACACGGAACTGAGCGCAGCTGGAGGAAAGGGCCGGAGGCGACAAGTCAGGACACCAGGACTGGCCTCTAGGGCACATACAGAACCAGGCCCCAACCTCAGTAGTGCCAACTGAACAAGACTAAGGAAGGGGAAACTTTCCAGAAGACACACGTGGGCCAGCACAGGGAGTGAGCAGACGGGGTGGGGCTGTCCCATCAGGGACTACACAAGCGACCATCTCCTTCCACCCAGTGGTGAATCCCCATCTGGTTGGTGGCTAAGGAAACGGGAGAGGGCACACAACAAAGCAGATCACCTGCAGCCGGGCAGCGCCGCTGGGCCTGGTCGTGAGCTCATGCCCACCCTGTGAGTCCCAGCCTCTGTGGTCATTAGCTTAGGGGCTCTGGGCTGGCTTCAGGAAGAGCCGGGACAGGTCTAGCTGGAACTCACCCCAAGGAGAAGGAAGGAAGCACAGCCGGGCCCTGTTACCCAGCTCTCCAGAGCCAGAGTCTTCAGGGAGGGGGCAAGGCTGCAGGTGGCTCAGGGCCCCAGGTGAGACGGGCTGGGGCCCAGGAGGCCAGGGACTGGCAGGTCTCTGCACTTCAGCGGGTGGTACCTCTCTGGCCCCTGGCTCTCTTCTTTCCCCCTTCCCATGTCCCTGGAATCCGTGTGGATGGTAGGTGGGTCTGGCTTCCCTGTGGCTGGAAACCCAGGGCCCCAGGTCTGGGCCGCCTGCCTTTGGCCCCAGGGGTGGGTCAGGCTCTCCTGCACTCCTGCTCTGAGAGGTCACCCTATGACATGGAGACTGGCTTTGCAAAGTGCTTCCAGTTATAATGGAATTGAGTAAGTGCCTCATGCCATACGAGCTGAGGATTCTGGCGGTAGGATGGAGCTACATGTTGCCTGTTTACAAGGGTGTAGAAAGAGGAGGTGGAGCCCTCAGCTGCTAGGTGCCTCAGCTCGTGATTGCCCAAGACAGTAATCCCATCCTCCTGGCTTCTTGCAATTGGGGATGGAGAAAAATCAATCCTCAGCAGAGATTGGATGCAGTCATGTAATATGTATAACCTCGGGATCTTTGTTTTGGTTTGGTTTGGTTTGGTTGTTTGTTTCTCAAGTGCAGGCCTGAAGTCAAGCTGACATGAGGTCTTAGGCTTCAGATTGAAGCCTGGCACCGACATTGCTGTATTCAAATCATCCTTAAGACTGGAGGGAAATGAGGTGGGGGGTTAGAGATTGTAGGGAAATAGCATGACTATCACGAGTGCCCTGGCCAGAGACAGACCAAGGCCTGCTGCAGCCAAGCCACCTCCATCTCACTTTGATTCAATTAAGGCCTGGGACTGCTGTGCTCTTCCCACTGGCTGTCGTCCCAGCCTCACCTGCCGGGCTCATCCACTTGGCTCTGGCCCTGAGGGGCTGGTGTGGTTCCTTTTGAACCTCTGCTGCTGGTCTTGGGAACCTGTGTCCACCAACCACCTGGCCTCCCTGCTCAGATGCATCTACGTGTGTGGGCATCAGAGGGATGGGTGGGGAGCTCCTCAAAGCATCACTTAGAGACCGCCTGGCCTGGAGCACAGGGCTGTACGGCTTATGAAGTGTGGGGGTTCCCTCCCTCCATCCTCCCAATAGCCTAGAGGGGTCATATTCTCTTCAAAATGGTTTTCAACCTGAAAAACTAGAGTTTCTGAAACATTAAACGATTTCCCCAAACCGCACTGAAAGTTGGGGGCAGAACCTAGGTTAGGACATGGCATGCCAGTTTCCTTCCACCTAGATGGCTCCTGGCTCGCTCCAGGGAATCTGGACGCAGGCTTTGTTGCAGCAAGCTCCTCTCACAGCCGAGCAGGCACGGCAGACCCTGCCCAGCCAGGTTGAGCAGAAGGCAGAGCTCTGTGCCAGCCCCCTGGCTAAGCATCAGATCCTCCAGTTCCACAAGCCCCTGGGCCTTCCAGAAAGGTCTAGCGATAATAAAATAAATACAATAAGAACCCAATGATAACAATGGTTATATGGCAGGTAGGAATTGTTATTCAGATTGGAAAAAAATGAGGCTAAAGTTATTACTCAGAGGAAGCTAGTAAATTGAACACAATCGTACAGCTATTGAGAGTTGGAGCTATATTTGAACCGAGGACTGTCTGGCTCCAAGCCGCATTCTTTGGGTAGCTAGGAACCAGGAGGGGAGAATGCACCGCAGGTCCATCCGTTTCCATCTAGACCAGTGAGTGACACAGAGAGAGGGGCTATGCAGGGCCGGGTGCCTCCACCAGGAAGAGGCCACCTTCTCAGGCTCTGTCTCTCTGGGCTGCAGCTGCAGGACCAAGGAGCCGGGTGGAGGGTGGCAGGTCTGTGGTGCTGGCCTACCAGACAGGGAGGAGGGGAGCCTGATGCTTGTGCTGAGGGACAGAGCTCACCCCAGAACTGGAACTGCACAGTTGTCCCCCTCGGTGGGAGATCCTGGGTTGCTTCCTGCAACTTGTGAGTTCTGGTCCCTGTGACATGACCGCAGCCCAGGGGACCCACAGCCCTGCTCTCCACAGACTCTGCTGTGCTCACTCATCGAGCCAGAGAAATGGAAAACTCAGTCTCCCCCTACACATCCCTGCCTTGGTGCAGGCAGTTCCTTCTTGCTTGATGATTTCGTTCTTCCGCTGATGACTGTACCATGTGCATCTATATCCTACAAACTGGCAGCATCTTATTTGCCAGCCCATCTACTTGAAACGACAGGCCTAAGATGGAACTGTAGTTAAAGAGCTTTCTAACGTCATAAATTTGGACCAGCCTCAGTCTACCTGTTTTCCTTATCTTTAAAGAAGGAATTAAAATCCTAATGTCCTCTCCCTCACAGGAGGCTGGGATGAGATGCTCTCATAAACGTGTTGCACAAGAGGGAAGGGATGTGGGAACAGATGTATATGTATGACTGATTCACTTTGTTATAAAGCAGAAACTAATAAAAAAAAAAAACGTGTTGCAGACTACGAAGAAGCTAAACAATGGCAACAAATTGCTGTGATCTTTCACGTATGGATGGATATAGCCTATCGATCCAGGACATTTGTAAGTTCCTTGAAAACTCGAGCCGGGTTTTATATTTCTTCATCTCTTCCATAGGGTCCAGTTATGCAAATAGTATTTACTCAGTAAAGGCTTGCTGCAGCCTGGCCCCGGGGAAGCTGACATTTTGGTCTGGACAAAGCAGGCTCACGACACAATGTGAAGTTGCCGAGTTACCTGTCTGTGTCGGGGTGTGGTGGGGCGGGGAAGGCGGAAGGCAAGCAAAGCTCAGAAAAGGAGCCCCAGACCAGAGGGAACTGCAGGTGCGCCGCACGGACGGCGTGAAGGGGAGCTCGGAATGGGGCCTTCAGGAGGTGCCCGTGGACGGCGGCACCAAGGTCAGGTGGTCCTTAGACATCCCCCTCCCCACTCATAAGCAACCCAGCGCCCCAACTTATGACACCCTCCTTACTGATGCTTACTTTCTGAGACAGCCTGACCTCAAGGAGGAGGCTTCTGCCTCCATCTTCCTGGAGAAAGCACCGTGGCCAGGCGCGGGGAAGGTTGGGTTCAAATCACAAAATCTGGGGTTGAGTCCAATCTCGGCAACTGAACACTGGTGTGTCCTGGAACAACTTATTTCAGGTGTCGAGTTTCATTGTTCATCTCTACAATGGGAAGAACCTAATCTGCTCGGCGTTCTTTCTCCTCCATGTCAGGGATCTAATGAAGGCTCTCAGTAGATGGTGTGCTGACATGGGGACCCAGCTTCACAAGGAGCCTGTGTTTATAGGGTACTTAGCCTGAATGTGCAGTGTCTATCTACCTGGTTTTCACCATGATTTTACCCTGAGGCACCTGTTTGAACCCAATGTCAAGATAGGGCCATTGCTGTTCCGTCTCCACCATACCCACCATGTTCTTGGGGTCCTGCCCCACTGAGCTCGAAAGCACAGGGGTACCTGCCTGTGGAAAATAACCTTAAGTCTTCCGTCCAGAAGCCCTCAAAACAGAGGCCTTAGAGAAGCAAATGTAAAGGGACCGAGGCAAAGAGTAAAGTGGATTTTTTGCAGTCCTCCTCCTCCTTTCCATCAATTTCTGTTTCTTTGAGGCCCTGGGGCTGTGGACGCTGCCATATTGGCACAGCTTAGCTGGGCTCGCCAGGGCAGTTAGTGACTCATCCTGAGGACTGGATCCAGAGCGGCGCCCCCAGCGGGCCCTGCCCCACACGTGGTCAGCACCCCAGAGTGAGCCAGCCCTCCCTGTGGTCCCTCTCCCCACCCCGCCTCCTCCTCAGAGTGACTGGCAGGATTTATAGGGCCGTCCCAGCGACACGCCATCTCAGTAACTGCAGAATGGCAGTTGTAAAAAAATCCCATTTGCCAGGGTATTAGAATCCCATTAGCACTCCCGATGGAGAAATAATTCCGACCCTTCGGAAGGAATTAAAGATATTTGGGCACCAGCACTTGGAGTGTTATAGGTCCGTCCCCCCTTTGGAATGATCATACCAACAGACATAAAGCCTCAGGCACCAGATGTCCTTGGTCCATAAACTCCTTGAGAAAAGTCCTAGGAAAGATGTATGAAAGGGCCTCTGGTCCAACAAACAGGCTCCAGAATAATCACAAAAGGTAACTGGCACAGGGCCCTCTGATTTGTCTGTGCTCGAAAGGGAGTGGTTTTAGGGGAAGCCAGGTTTGGATTTCAGAACCCGACTGCTCTCTTACAGCCTCTCACATCCGCTTTGCCACTCCCCACACCATTGCCAGAGCAGTAAGTGACATCGAACAGAAACACCGACAAACTTCTTGGGCCCACAGACTGTCAAAACACAGTCATCTGCAAAACAAAAGGATGACCACCAAGGGGCATTGTTATAGTGTCGGGTTCAATCACTTCACTTTATCAATGAAGCAACAGAGGCCCAGAGAGGTGAAGCAACAGGCGCAAGATCACACAGCTCGTTAAACTGAAGTCTCCTCATTCCCTGTCTGCATTTTAAAAATTCCCAGGTAATATCAACGCTATTGTTTCTGGGACCACACTGATAATCCAGGTCATCGGGTTTTGTAAAAAATTAAACACAACAGGGCTTCCCTGGTGGCGCGGTGGTTGAGTCCACCTGCCAATGCAGGGGACACGGGTTCGTGCTCTGGTCCAGGAAGATCCCACGTGCCGTGGAGCGGCTAGGCCCGTGAGCCATGGCTGCTGAGCCTGTGCGTCCGGAGGCTGTGCTCCGCAATGGGAGAGGCCACAACAGTAAGAGGCCCACGTACCGCCAAAAAAAAAAAAAAAAAAAAAATTAAACACAACAAAGCATATAAAGTCTTTAACGTGGTGAGAATAATTACTCTATAAACGGCTGTCATATTACACGTTTGAGATTTAAACCATACACCGTAGTTTCAAGAGCATTTAAAAGACCGACTATGTGCCATAAGCTGAGCTAGACATAGAGTGACATCTTGTTATCTAAACTTCAAAGTACTCTTGTCTGACAGGGCACATGGCCCTTACTTCTCAGATGGGGCAGGTGAGGCTGAGAGAGAAGAGGAAGGAGGAGACAGCTTAGTGGCTCTAAGATCGGATACCTGTCCCCCCACCCCACCTTCTGTAGGTGCTGAGCAGTGTCCTGACTCGTGCTGACACCCTCTGCCTGCTGTCCAGCCGGGGATGATATGGCTGAGGACGACGTGGGTTGATTTCAACACGCACACATTGATTCTGAGGCTTGAGTGCCAACTGCCAGAGGAAGAGACGTGGCCGCCACGGGATGGTGTGGGATGCGGGCACATGTGCAGACGGAAGCAGCAGAAAGGGGTGGACAGACTGACAGGATGCACGATGGCAGGGAACTGCGTTGCATATTGAACCTGCAGATCAGTACAGAGACGCATATCCGGGGAGTGTGGCAGCCCACAGCTATGTGGAGGTGCAACAGACCCGGGCGAGTGTGGAAGGCTGCGACTCTAGGGAGACACGGTCCAGCCCAGAGACAGGCAGAGAAGCATCACACGTGATTCAGGCAATGCCGTCTGTGAGAGAGACCCCCAGCGCCCTGTGAAGTGAACCCCAAATCCCACCTGGAGCTGGGAGCGGGCGTCATGCTGCTGCTCAGCTATTTTCAATCCCTTCAAGCTCTTTTGCCCCAAACCTCCGCCTGAAAAATCCATCCTTGTTAAACTCCGAGGGATTAAACCAGGGCAGTGATGGGTAGCTGCAGCCCCACCAGATTTGAGGGCATCTCCCGGCAGGGGAAGGTCCGTTTGTGCCTCTAGACCCACATTCTGACGTCAGAAGTGGGGTGGGTCTGTGGCGACAGCGGAAGGGGCAGCGCAGGCAGCTGCTGGCTGGGCACAGCTGCTCCCGGCTGTGGAGGGAGGAGCGCCGGGTCTACAGCAGACGTGGCGGAAGAGGGGCCTGGGGGGCCGCTGGGCCGGCTGGTGCTGGCGGGGGTGGACCTCGGGGCCGGGTCACAGGTTCCCTCTGAAGGCCCTGGCCCAGGCCTTCCTGCTGGATGGCCCGCTCTGGAGGCAGGAACAGCCCTTCTGACACTGGCATCTGAGTTCATCTCCACTCCAGGTAACTTTGCCTCTAACAGAGCAAGTGAATGGGTCAGAGAAGAAGGAAAGCCACGCCACCTGGCCTAATTCAAGCCTATGACCTCAGAGACCGAGTGGGCCTGAACTGCCCGATGATCCCTGTACATTTTCCCAGCGAATCCACTTTCCTTTCCCCCGGAGGGGACCACCTTACAGCTCCCACTTTCTCCAACCCCCCTTCCTTCCCCAGGTGGAGACCTCATTTCTCACACCAGTGAGGAGCTGGACACAATCAGAAGAAAGTAAGCCATCTTCCCCCACCCACTGCCCCAGCAAACCCACCCCCATGTGTCTGCTCTATGTGTCCTCCTGTTTCCACTTCCACCTCAAGTCAAGCCCTGCTCTGTGCTCGGGATTCCACGTGCATCCCCTCTGCTTCCCCCCCAGGCCACTTCCCGCCTTCATCCATCTTTGTTTCCTCACCTCCAAGGGCTCCCCTGCCCTGGACAATCCCGTCAGCCTGCAGACACCAGGCCAACATGCTTCAATGTCTCCCAATGAAAACAAAGAAACATCAACCAGCCGAAGGTCTCCCTGAAGCCCCCGACGAAGTTCTCTGTCTCCCCCATCTGCACTTCCTCAGTCTTCATTTTCCCTTGGCCGGAATTCAGGTCGTCACGAAAAACAGTGACTTCTGACCCGTCAAAGCCAGTGGCCACTTCTCAGTCCTTATCTTACTCGGTCTCTCCCTCAAATGACACATTCACTCAGTGGGGTACTTTGTTCAACATTGGTGACGTGCTGGGCCTGTCCCCAGCACCAGGGATACGTCTCTAAATGGACAGAGAGGCAAAACTCCCTGCCCATCTGCCCATGAGGCCATGTTCTATGGGAAGACTGACCTCAGCCTGAACAAACAGGTGCCTTGTGTGCAGAGGGTGAGTGATGGAGAAAAATAAATGGGGGAACTGGGAGCGAAGGGACCAGCGTCAGAGATCCCGGCAGCATCCTGCCCGACGGGCTGTCACCCCTCTTACCATCCCTCCCTCCCTTTGCTGTGCTGGGTGCACACGCCTGCATCTCCTCCCCGCAGGTCACTTGCTGGTTTCTCCTCTTCCTCGTGACCCCCCCAAGGACTGCAGGGCTTCATTCCTCCCCACAGCCCCCTCTGTCTACACTCTCTCTGAGCTCTCACCCTGTCTGGCACTTTAAGGCCGTCCTAATGCTGCTGTGTCCAGCCTCCATCCCACCTTGAACTCCAAACTCACAGATCCACTGATGGCACCTCCACTCAAGTCTAACAGAGAACTTCAACCTCACAGTTCACAGCAGAACCCTCGACTAAGGCCGACCTGCTACACACACACTCCTGCCCCTCCCTTGTGCTTCCCATCCAACCAGCTGCTCAGGCCAAAACCCTGGTGACCATCATTGATCCTGCTTTCTCTAACCCACTGTCCCGCCTTCAGTTCTATAGCAAATGCTGTCACAACAGGGCCTCAAAAACACGGTCTGAGTCTACTGAACTTCCACGTTATCTCTTACCTGGACAGGCAAAAACCTGCTCACGGGTCCTCCTGAGTTCATTCCCCAAAAGCAGCCAGGATGGCCTCTTCAACATGCAGGTCAGATCTTAGCATCATTCTCTCAAGGACCCTCCAGTGGCCTTCCCTCCCCTCCCCTTACCGCTCCCTTCTGGGCTCATCCCCTGCCATATCCCTTCCCACTCCCAAGCAGGACAAGCCCTACCCCACCCTGCCCTCCGCCTGGAACCTTCTTCCTCGGGATAGCTGGGCAGCCAGCTCCTCACACAGGTGCTGGTCAACCATCCCCCCTACCCACCCCACCCCCTGCCAAGCCACACTATGTCCCCTCCCTCCTCCAGACCACCCCCCCCACCCAGTGCTCATTGCTCCCTGACAAACAGCCTTTGCTTCTTGTCTTTATTGACTTATTTGCTGTCTGTTACTCTCACCAGAGTGTAAACCCCGTGAGGTCAGGGTGCCGCCTGTCTGGCTGGACAGCACAGGCGCTCTAAGCAGGCTTGTGGTCAGACTCTGCATTATTTCCAGCTGCACCTCTTACTCACTGGGGGGGTCCTAGGCCCAAGACTTCACCTCTCTGGGCCTCGGGGGTCTCAGCTGTAAAGTGAGGGTAAACATAACGTCTGCCGCATGGGCGTGTTGTGAGGGATGAGAAACAGATAAATTAGAGGATATGGAGCAGAACTTCATGGGAATATGCACTCAATAAATATTTGTGCAACAGGTAACCCTCGCTCCTAATGGTCCCCTTGAGGGTAAAGATTTAAAGAAGAGGCAACGTGCTCCCTGCGGGAGTGAAATGCATAACCTGGCCAGAGAAAGAAGAAGAAAGCGTGGAGCCCTCTCAGGACAGGTCTTCCCAGTTCACGTCTTGGGAGGTTTGTTTTCTCTAATATCCACCGTGGTCATGAGGGGAGAGAGCCGCTGCAGGGAGGACCGCGGGGTCTGGAGCCCAGGGCCATCACTGCTGAGTTGGGATCCCCAGGATGGCACCCCTGCTGGGAGACAGGGCAGGGGGCACACGAAGTCCTCCCAGGGAATCCCACCCCACCCCGACTTCCAGGGACACGCAGCACTTCCTCTCACTTCTTTGACCCCTGATCCATGCCGGAACACACGTCACCCAGGGGGTTCTCTGCAGGGATGCAGTTTCTCAAAGAGGGCGAATGAGTCACAAAACAATAAAATATAAACGAATCACGGGAACTATGTGGATAGCTGACAACGCACAGGCACACAGTAACAGCATGGGACAGACCCAGAGCTCAGTAAACGGACTTAATCTGCTTTGGGGGCTCAGGAGACTTTTCCCTGATGCAGAAGGAATTTGGCATATTTTTAAAGATTGCAATAGGCCAGTGTGTGAAACAAGAGTGGAAGGGCCCAGAGGACAAGTTAGAGATTTTGGACCTTTTTTCCCCAGAGAAGGGGAGCCGATTTAGAATTTAAAACACGTGAATGACAGGATCCAGTTTGTGTTTTGAAAAGGACATTCTCTACGGTGTGGAGGAGGGATTGGAAAGAAATGAGAGGGACATGTGGGTGGGAGGACTCCAGGGGTGGTTGAAGTGATGCCGGCCGGAGACAGGAGCAGCCGGGCCCAGGGGCTGTCAGTGGAGATGCAGGTGATCACTCTGTGGGCAAGACCAGGACCTGATTCAATACCACTTTACCTCCACGGGGCAGTTACCACTGGACCCATTCTAAAGGTGAGGACACTGAGGCTCAGTGTAGTTGAGTACCTAGGTGACACAGCTGTTAAGTGACAAGGTTGTATTTGAACCCATCTATGGACCCCAAGAATGTTTTCTTTGTCTACCATTCAGTCACTCTAGAAAGCATGTGTAAAATCACTGAATCCGTGCTCCGAGATTCTCCCATGAAATTATGGACACCTGCTCGGCGGGTACACCTTCGAGGCTACACAAGCTGCAATAATCACTGTGGTTAGTGCGTGGCTGCACTGGGCTCTGAGTGGCCTCCAAGTGCTGGAACGGAATGTTCTGGGATCACTCGGCCACGTGATGCTGCTCCTGGAATGGCAGTGCCAGGACCAGCCTCCTGTACTGAGGAGAGCACAGGTCACATCTCCTGTCTGGACCAGACGCTGGCAAGACCACACTGCTTAGAAGCATCGGTGGCAGGAGCAGGTGCCTCCAGAAAAGGGCACGTGAGAGAAAGGAGACCAGAGGAGAGCTGAGCAGTGGCCCCTCCTGGCAGCCTGGCAGGGGCATCCCAGCCAGCCCTCCCCAGCGGAGCTCCCTTCCAGGCCCAGCGCAGCCCACTCCAGCCTGGGAAGGAGCCACTCATGTATGTGCAAATGCCAAGGAGGGAAGGCAGGCTGGGGGAATTAGCATTTTGAATGAGACTAGACAACAGGGAAAGACCGAAGTAATGGGCAACTACTTGCCATGGATTTTGGAGAAAAAGGAGGGGAAAGGTCCTGGCCCCAGGGCAGAGGTCACAGCTGTCTGCAGGAGTCAGAAGAACCTTGTAATAACCATAATAAAAATAACAATAACAGAATCAATAAAACAACAGTACAAAATATACAGTTATTTCAGTAACCCTTAACCAGCACTTAGCAACCTGCAGAGCGGCAAGTGCACACACCTCCCAACCACTCCACAAGGCGGGGAGCGTCCGCTCAGTGTCAGGGAACGTGGAAACAGAGGCTCAGGTCTGTCTCAAGTCACGAGACCAGCGTGAGGTAGAGCCAGGACTTGAGCTTCGCTCCGACTGACTGCAGAGCCTGTATCCCTAACGTCCAGTCAATGCCGCCTCTGCCCTCTTTTGCACCATCCAGAGCACTGGAGCATGGCAGACACGGCTCAGGCAGCAGCAAATGCAAGGATGGGGGTGGGCGATGGCGGGAAGGAGATGGGGGGCGGGAGGTGGGGAGTGGGAGACAGGGTCCCACTCACCAGGGGCTAGTGGTGGGGGAGGTGGAAATGGTGACCCTCCTCCCTGAGCACAGCATCCCCTAGAGCCATGTTTCTTTCCCCAAACCTGAATGGCCTTGTTGTGAGGCAAAGCCCAAAGTCTGAGAATTCAGTAATAGCAAATCCCATCTCTGTCCAGGGGGGACCAGAGGTAGGGGCATGGGGGTGACTGTGGGCTGGGATGTGTGGGCGCCTGTGCTCCGGGGTGAGGCCTCTCAAGGCCCCTCCGTGCCCATTCAGAGTCGCAGCCATGACTCCTATGGTCCCTGCTTACGATGTTCACGCCACCTGGTTTTCACTCGCGGGGGCCTGTGGGCTGGTGGTGCTGCGGGCCCTCAGGAGGGGTGGCCAGTGGGCCTGGAGCCACACACCAATCTGGGATTCCCATCAGGCACTACCAGATTTACTGAGTGGAGTACTGAACTGGAACAAACTAACTGCTCCCAGATAAGCTGATGGAGATGCTGGGTCAGGATGCCCCCCAGCGAAAAGGGACTGGCTGATCTTTATCCACTTGGCACGCAGCTTCCAGGAGCTTCTGCACCTACCCCCTGCCCCCCAGGTGAGTGATGATGGGCACAGGGTGTGTGTGTGACCCAGGCCGCAGCACCCCTGACCACCTGATCTTGGCTATGCAGCCCTGGCCTGCTGGGGTTTGCTCCCTGCTTTGTCTGCAGGCAGGGACTTGGCCGCTGTCCCAGGTAAGGCCCCTTCAAGGTGAATTCAAGTGCCCTAGAGCCACAGCAAGGAGGAGTTCTCGGAGATGCCGGGGACGTGACAGGAGCACAGCTTCAGAGCCTCCAGGAGGCCGCCCCTTCCACAGATTGAGTCCGTACCCCGGCTGGCTGCCAGCAGGACCTTGAAAGCACCATTCTTTGGTGTGAGGGGGTGTGAAAACCATCACCTAGGTTATTCTCAGCCACGAATTCTAAATCCCAGAACAGGAAATGACCCCAGAATGCCCCTGCGTCCCCAGGCCTCTTGCAGGGGCTACACCAGACAAGCCAATGTCCAGACAGGAGAAGGGGCATCTGTTTCATTCTGAACATTTGCCTCCACAGATGCTAACTTGTGTTCAGCCCTAAGGAGTTCAGTTTTGGATTCAGCCAAACATCTCATGTTTGCCTCTCGCTGGGATTGGAAGACCATTCAGATCTCTCGCCATCACTTTTCAAAATCTTGTCATCCATTCTGATAAACTAACACCTCTGCCACCCTCCGGCGATCTCTTTTGTTGACAAAGCCATGGCGCCAGTGAAGTGGGATGCAGCATCTGGGGGGGAAGGGGGTTGGTAATGAGACATTCTGTTGAAGTGCAGGTGGTCTGGGAATGCAGCTAGGAGACAAACTTGAACCTGAGGCTTTTGCTGAGCCTGGAGTAGGGCTGCTCCCAGGGTGGGAACAGGGCTTTGGGGCAGGAATGTCTGCCATGGGCTCTGGGGGTGCCGCCCTGGGGCAGCTGGTCCCCCTGCCCAGCCTCTTGCCTGGCTGGTTCCTTCTGGCTCCAGGCCCAGGCCGCGGGCCTGATCTCAGCCTGGGAGAAGGGCCATTGGGAGTGCGGGGAACCTCTGCTGGGTGGGAGGAAGTTCAAGGGGAACATGGCGGGCGGGAAAGTCTGTAGGGCAGAGCAGGGGCCCGGGAGCCTCACCACCACGCCAGGAGGAGGAGCAGGAGGCCTTGGCCGCCGCTGCTCCCAATCAGCCTGATTGCAATCAGCCCGAGAGCCGCATGCATTCAACGGAGCAGGTGAAACATGCCATCTGCAGAACGCATGTCAGAAATCACAAACAACAGCAGGGCGCATGGACGAGAGACGCCCACGGCAGCCTCTGGCTGCACCGTCCTCCTGGCCCCGGTGACCAGGCTGGGGACGAGGGGCTACGTGGAGGGTGAGAGGCCCGAAGACCCCAGACGGCATGCATGATGAGCTCAGAGTCGGGCCACGTCAGCCCTTCAATCAGTCTCTTTTACTACTAATTTCTCCTCATGTCTTTTAATTTAATCCTCGGCTTCCTTCAAA